>NW_026442074.1:6157618-7508927 GCF_026898425.1 Galleria mellonella | reverse complement strand
AATTTATTAGTAAAATCTGTTGATAATATCAAATTCTTCTTAATCATACAAATATACAAGAACTATCTATCTATCCTATTTAAGAGCTGCGCTCTTGTTGGTGGAGCTCTTGCCACTCACTACGATTTTCAGCGAGTCTCTTCACCTCTTGATTCGACACGACACCAACTCCTTCCTTGATCTGCTTGATGTAACTATGTCTCGGTCTCCCTCTTCCCCTCCTTCCTTCTATCTTACCTTCTATTATAATGTTCATAAGTTCGTCGTGTCGTATCAAGTGTCCCAACATTTTTCCCTTCTGTCCTCAATAGTTCTAATAATTTGTCTTTTTTCCTTAACCCTAAGTAGGAACTTCTCATTGCTAATTCGATCCCTCTAGCTAATTTTCTCCATCCTTCTCCAGCACCACTTTTCAAAGGCTAATATATAAGATACATAAGATATAAGATACAATATATAAGATAGAATACTAATATATAAGAACTAGGAATGCCTAATATAGTTTATACTTTATAATTTTTACAGGCGAAGACAAACGTAAATTTAAATACGCGTACCACTGCGGCGAGTTAGAAGAACCGGTGCACCTACATTCGGAGTCTATTCTCCGCAAGACAATACCAGAATGGGTGGTGTATCAAGAGTTGTACGAGACCGGTGCTGAGGAGCGACGGAAGATGGTCATGAGGAATGTGACGGCCATAGAGCCTGAGTGGCTGCCGGTCTACGTGCCACAGTTGTGCAATTTGGGTAAGTACTTTTTTTTTTTAAATACTGTAGTTACAAATTCAGTCTCTTTACAGAAAGTGCAATTTTTTTCATAATTATTTTTAGGTAGTTAGCTCCATTACAAATAAAAAAAAAAAAACTAAAGTTCTACCTTGACAAAATTAGTATGCAACCAAAACGCGACTTACAATAAACTAAGAAGACGTTTAAGTATTACGCAAAGCAAGTTTTGAAGATTTTTATCTTCCCTCTTCCCCTTGTAACGCGCTGTAACACTTTTCTGTACTCCCTCCCCCTCTTAAAACGTTACGTAACACCCAAATGACCAGTTTTACCTAAAAGTCACAACAACAAATTCCCCGTAAATCAAATAAAAAACGGTTGCCAATTTGGGAGATTTTAATTCCCCAGTTTTTTATTTAAATAAAAAGCAATGTTATGTAACGAATTGTTTGAACCTCCTGCCGCTACTGTAATATATCTTAACGTTTTACAAGACCCAAAATTGTGTTATGTAATACTTGAACACCGCCTAATATATATAAAAAAAGGATGTTGCGTAACATATAAAAAAGCGGGGTTCATTTCAGAACCTGTTCTTTAAAATTTATTAAAAAAAAAATATATTTTATGAATGACAATTTATATCTTTGTGACTAAAAATTAGATATCAATGGTTAGAATGCTTGTTTTGTAACTACGTATAGATACGACATTTTCAACTACAGGTGAACCCTTATCCGACCCAGAGCCGAGATATGACGAGAAGTCGGGACGTGTAAAATGCCATTTTAAAGGAACGTTCGGTAAATCCGGGTGGGAGTTGCCCACCGTTGAGATTGATTATCCGGAAAAAATAGAAAGATACAGGTAAGCTTATATTTTTGACTTTAGTAATTTACTTTTATTTTGTAATCTAACTAGCTATGTTTCGAGGCTATATCTGTGTGACGGCCATTATAAGGATAGACTGACTGGATTAAAAAGTGATCTGTTATTGGTGTTGAATGACATATACTATGTACAATGCCGTAAAAAAATAACAATCTCAAAATTGTTACCGATATATTGTAATATTTTACTGAACAAATTTTTTTATGCAACTTAAAATAGCAAACAAGTTGACGGCCCACCTGATGGAAAGTGATAGCCGTCGCCTATAGACATGAGCAGTACCATGGACATAACAGAGTATACTGTTTTGTCTATGATACTCCCCATTTGTGTTCATTCCTGAGGACTCAAGTGTTATTCCTCTTATTAGGCTCTCTATATATTAGGCTCTGAGTATCGATCTAATATTATAATATATCTAAAAATGCCTTGTTTAGAGGTGAAACACGTGTCGCAACATGTGTGAACAAAATGGCAGTCGTAGATTGATGACTCATATAGAGGTTGCAGAACTTCTGGTAGTAACAGACGTCATACACATACGGTAGCGGAATTTAAAAAAAATCATAATTGAATAAACAGTAATATTATAATTTCACATTTACAATATTGGTAACGATTTTGAAATTTTTATTATTAGAAAACTCTCCTGAGAGCTGACACTCACGACTATTTACATATTTAAGACTAGCTCTATTACGCGGCTTTACCCGCGTGAGTCAGTACATAAACTATCCTATTTGCTAAATTAGGATATAAGCTACCCATGTACCAAATTAAATTCAAATACGTTTAGTAGTTTATGTGTGAAAGAGTAACAAACATCTATCCATCCATAGCTTAAAACTTTTGCATTTATTGTATTAAAATTATTGTGTTCAACAAAATATTTAACTAAAATCTTGGCAGTCTATTACATAAAGAAATTAAAATATAATAATCGTCAACACTTTTTCGCTTTGAAAATAACGCATTTAATTCATTTATTTTCTCTTTCGGGTTAGGTATAAATACTACTATGAAAACCTGTACTCTATACAGCATTAAAACATGTCTATTTTTACAGATGGTTCGCTCGTTTCCTATTAGAAGGAGTTGTGTTCCCGAAACTACGTAAATACACAGCGTCCTTACTCTCTCCGCCGTCCACGATGGTTAAAAGCTGGGCAAAGCTGCAGCCTAGAACAGAAATTTTATTGAAAGCCTTAATAATGAAGAGGGTAGGAACTAGAGATGCTTTGCAAGAAATTTGGAAAGAGCAGTCGAATTGTAAGTAAACTATAAAGTAACCGATATATTAATAAACTAGTGATCCGGCCCGGCTTCGTACGGGTAGATAGAATTTAAAAAATTGGCATATAGGCTTACGTTACTCACTGATAAACATAGAGTTTTATAGGAGAAAGAATTTTTAAAATCAGTTAAGTAGTTTTTGACTTTGTCCTTTACAAACAACAATAAATTATTTTCTCTTTATAATATTAGAATAGATCATAGATACAGCCGCGTGGTCCCGGCATAGAATAGGCCACTCCTTTCCTTTCCTGTGGGGGGGGGGGGGGTCGTAAGAGGCGACTAAGGGAACTTAAAGGTAGAGAGAAGGGCAGCAGTCCCTCTTAAAACATCACTAAAACCCTAACTGCGGTTGCCAACCCGCCTGCCAATTACTGGTAAACCTCCCCCTATGGGGAAGGCTTATGTTCAGCAGTAGATAGTTATTGGTTGAAACAATGATAAATTATAGATAATCTTTTCAATTTTATGTAAAAATCATAACTTAGAAATAAGAAGCTATTGTATTGTATTGTAAAATCTTTATTGTACATAATTCGTATTGAATATATTAAATTATTTAATATACAAAGGCATATATCTCTCATAAAGGGATCTCTTACAGTCAACCTTTTAGAAGCTGAAAGAAAACTGTAGAATATATAAGGGTAATAACCGTACAGATAAAGATAAACTAAATAATACCCAGTGAAAAATTGAATATATAATACAAGAAAAGCAGGTCTATATACCTACTTAGAAAATAGGCACACGTAAAATATAATTTCTGATGTCTTATAATAACATTAGGAACCATTCACATCTATATCATAGATAAGTACAGGATCATAGACAGTCGGTGAAGTCTATGGTACTGTTCATATCTATAGGTGACGATTTCCAATTTCGATTGGGTGAGCTGTGTGCTTTACATTTCAAGGTGTATAAAAGATATCATATTTATAAATAGATAACTGTCTCAGGCTCTCAAATATCCAATATTGTAGATTCATATTAGCCAGACAAAGAGTAGCAATGACCTTTTTTACATTCATTTGGAAATATATATATATATTTTTCACATTATAATATTATATATTTAAGTGATTCAGGAATATATTGATAAATAGTTTGAACAGCTGAGTAAATTTCGTGTGACTTATACTGTATGTTGTTGCTACTTGGAATTTATGTCTTCAGAATGACATTAAATCCAATGTTATCAAAAGTACAACGATCCTTCCTTTTTGAAGAGGAAGTAAGATTATTTTAAGGACAACTTATATATACATATATCTATAGTACTTGACGAAACCGTTTATTTCAAATATTTATTTATAATACTTTAATAAATATAGTCTCCGTAAAAAAATACTTATATGATGTTTTGAGTGAATTGTGAGGTCAATTCAACAAGAAGTACAGTATAATTAATACTGTACGGAGTAATACTATTGAAATGTTATACAATGTAGAAATAAAAAAAAAATTATAATTGAAACATTTATATAATTATTTATCTATGGCAGCAACTATGTTATATTAAGAAATAATAGAATTTAATTGTGCCTCCGATCAAACTGTTTATAATTACTCCTCTCCATCCAAAGGTTGCTTGGAAGAGATCGCTTTTAGCAATAAGGTCGCTCATTGTTTTCTCATTGTGATTATTTCTTGTAATTGTTTACATTTATAATAAGTTTACTATTGTAATCTTTTGGAGGACACAATAAAGAGTATCTATGTCTAATTAACAGGGATGTAATGATATGATCGTAGCCTACGTCCATTTTCATGTCAAATATTATGACGATTACTAAGCGATTAACGCGACAGTAAGCGGTAACAAACTCCCTTGGACTCTATACATATATACATACATATGTGACACACCTGTCTCCCATTAGGGTAGGTAAAAACAATGAAAAGTAAAAAGTAAATATACAAATACAAGTCTATTTACCACAGGGAGACTTTGTACAAATGTCGATTGCTTGGGTACCTTTATCCCATTCGTGTTTCAATCGTGAAGCAGTTGTGTTTGCATGGCTGTGTTTCGGTTTGAAGGGTGGGATATGGCGTGAATTTACTGGGTACAGAGGAATAACACCTGAGTTCTCAGGAATGGCAACGCATGGGGGATATCATAGGCAAAACAGTATACTCTGTTATGTCCATGGTTCTACTCATGTCTATAGGCGACGGTTACCACTTTCCATCAGGTGGGTCGTCAGCTTGTTTACCATTCTAAGTTGTATAAAAAAAAAATATTTTTATTTCAATTCATTTTACTATATATACTTAATAACTGCAGGCTATCTTGAGATAGAATAGGTTTAGGTTAATAGTGTAATTAATAATTTATTTGTTACAGATTTATTGAATGAATATTTGAAATGGCTGCCAGAGTCAGCGCATAACGAAGCAACTTTGTATTGGCCTCCTTTGTGATAATGATATTATGAATTATTGTAAATATTGTAAATAAATTCCTTTGTTATTATACATTGTAACTTTTTTAATCATTATCACTACCACCACCACCACCACCACCACGTTAGATAAATTAACAAAGTAATACCAATGAAGTTAAATAATATTATTATATAGGTAATTTATGAAATAAAAAATTATATATATTTAGACAAATTTTTATTTACGGTTTTTAAGAGATAGGAATTAACGCGATCATTTAGATTTATTCTCGTCTCTAACCATAACTCATTAACTATGCATCGTGAAAGTCTTAAAAGTTTTTTTTATAATTTATTTAAATGATATCATATCTATTTTCTTTGGATTCTGTTTCTTTCAACATTAATAAATAGGAATAAAGTTTACTTTGGCAACTGTACCAAATGTTTATAGATGAAAATTTTTTTTATTTATGTGAGCATAGATGAATTGCCGTCCTTTATTTAGGTAATCGAGACGATAACAAATGTTTCATAAATATGTCATTAATTAACTTTAAAATTCTCTTCTCGGTCATTGTATCCTTCTACCTATAATTGGAAGGGATGTATTTGTAGGCTGTCAAGATGACGATCGCCAACACATCGTAAATTGCTCTGATGGCGACCCTCACCTTTGGACTACATCACCTGTTTACTATCAGGGGTGTTGTCACTTTGACTAGTTTCTATAAAAAAAAATCAATATAAAACAAAGACTTTATTACGTTGTATTATTTAGTATTCTATATATGTGCCTATTCAGATGTCATTATCATGAAAATTATTAAGACATACAAAAACGTGGCTGTGATAACCTCCGTGGTAAATAATTTTGGGAAGTCCCAACCATAGATTTGTACAGTGATAGAGAAAAATTTAGTCCCCACTGTAAACATTATTAAGATTAATAGTCTGCAGGAGATAGAATTATGGAACAGATCTGTGTGTGTCTAAGTGGCATCACTTATAAATTACACCAAAATTTGGGTCGATAAAGACTTGGACATGCATATGGACATGAGGTGTGCCAAAATAACACCAAAATACATCTTTAAGAAGAACTTCAAAGATGTACTTTATACCACAGAGATAAGAGTGGGAACATGGCCTGCAATCTCTAAATTAGAATGACCTATATTGGTATACGGATGGCTCCAAATGGTAACAGGTAAATGAAATCTTTTCAAGTGAAAACGAACTAAATCAAAGCACAGGGAAATACTCGACTGTTTTTCAAACAGAAATGTATGCTATTGCCACCTGTGCAGCTATGAATCTAGATAATAATTTAAAAAACAAAAATATATTTTAAGTGACAGTCAAGCGACTATCAAAGTACTTGTATCAACAAGGGTATATTCAGGGTTAATCTTAAATAATATTTAAAACCTAAATAATTTGGGCAGGCATAATAGGGTTAATTTGGTATGAGTCCCTGGACATTTCTGCCGAAAAAAGGTCTTCCTAAGAGACTACACATATGTAGGTACTACAGTATGAATAGTCTCTTAGGAAGACCTTTGAAGAAACCCATAAGGTTTATAAGAAAAGGTGTATTAAGGTTTCTTCAGGGTTGCAACGTGCACGTGACATCCTTATTATTGCAGATGTCCAAAGGCTACAGTGACTGTTTACTGTTTGCCTCCTTCGTGATATAAAAAAAAAATGACACTTTCCAGATCAGTGTACACGAGTCAGTGGTTTTTCTTATAGATATGGAAAATCCAATTAACAAGTGAGAAGTCAAACAGAATTAATTTGATGTAATTTATTATTATTATTTCAGCCATTAACTGTCCATTGCTGAATATAAGCCTTTCCCATAAGAGTTTTGCAAGTAGTTTCCACGCTTGGTAGGTGGGTTGGCAACTGCTGTTAGGCTTCTAAAAATGTTTTTAGAGAGACGTTGCTGTCCATCCCTCGCCCTCACTTAGCCGCCTCCTACGATACTCACGGGAAAGGAAGGGGTGGCCCATTCAATGCCAGCGCACACACGGCGGAGAGAATATTATATCCTGAAATTTTGCCTAATTTATTTTTTCGCTTTAGTAACTAATAAGTTTTTTTAAGAACTAGATTTATCGTAGGTAGGTATCTATTTTTTTTTATAATAATGCTTTCTTATAAAGTTGACAAAATACCGCTATGTATTTTACTTGTAAGTATTGTACTGTACTTGACTTGGAGTACAGCTGTGCGTAAATTTTTAATAACATATTGACTTTTTTGAGTAGATAAATCGAATGGTATGCCTTTTCCTATGCGGTTTACTTTGTCGGGGCACTAGTAGAGGATGAAATGATTCAGTTGCCAATTCAAAAGGAATTGGATTGGATTGAAGGATTTCCAATCCCTTCTTCCGCATATTGTGCTCGATTCTGAGCTGCTATTTTACTAAACTTTTTTCTTAACCTAATATTTTAATTTGATAGATATTTGACCTTTATAAACTAGATAGCCGTAAAGGTTCCGGCATAGAATAGACCACCCCTTCCTTGTTTGTGGGTGTCGTAAGAGGCGATTAAGGGAGGTTATGGTAGAGGGATAGGCAGCAGTGTCTTTCTTAAAATATCACCAAAAGCCAAACTGTGGTTGCCATTCCGCATGCCAAGTGTGGCAACTACTGGCAAAACCCTATTTATGGGGGTGGCTATGTTTAGCAGTGGACAGTCAAGAGCTGATACAATAAACCAGGTTTATAATAATTTTGATTAAATGTATTAGAAATTTAGGTTATATTATTCCTAAGCATAAAAATGTTGATGCGATATCAGATTGAAATTTCCATTTTAGAGATTGGTTTAAAGGAATGGAATCTCAAAATCGACCTTAGTGACTGAGAGAAATGGTATTTTTGTAATATATCTATTCTGTGGTAATGGGGTTTTACTACCCTATTACTAGCCATGTACTTTATCAGCTCGATTTCTACGAGGTTTCTCCTGGAAACTATCATGGTTAATTCTTGTAGAGTTCGTCAGGATGGGCTAACTGACCTGCTTTCATCTTTACCTCATCATCATCATCATCTCTCACTGGTATATCGATAGCGCAGGCGGAGGTTACCATTACATTTTCACCCACTGAAAAAAAAAACTTCATTTACTTAAATTAATATATTGATTGATTATAAGTAGGTAGGTACAAATATATTTTAGAATCTTGGATATTTAAATATTATGAATAATAAGTAAGATGAAATGAATAATATCTCCACTTCTTATCATTTTCTGATAAACCTAGTACTAGTGAGGTCATAGTATGTTGCAAAATATGATTTCTATTTGAGTTGTTTTTGGTAATATGTGTAGAATCTCTTTGATGATGGAAATCCCGTAATTCTTAAAAGTTATTACCTACTGATTTATTAATTAAAAAGTCAGTTGCAGACAGTGAGTAAATTATATACTTATTTATTTTTTTTAAACTAAAAAGAATATAAGAATGTTTTCAATTTTAATATATATATATATATATATATATATATATATATATATATATATATATATATATATATATATATATATATATATATATATTAAATTGACATTTAAAAACTACTAATATTATAAACGTAAAAGTTTGTATATGAAAATTTGTATGTTAGTTACGAAATCACGCCTAAACGGCTGAACGGATTTGAATGAAATTTGGTACATGCGTAGGTTATATTTTACACATTTGGTATTTTATATGCAGGCAAAGCCGCGGAAAATGAATTAGTCTATTATAAGTATATAGACACATAGATATTATGTGCCTTGTCTAGGAGGAGGTCGTTACAAACTGTATGTCTATGCAGGGTCGTCACTTCATTATTAGTAAGTACCACGTAAGTTATTTATTCAAAGACAAATTTATTTAGCTGTTATTCAAATTAATAAAAGTACATTACTTTTCAATTTTGACAAAGTGAACGACGTACTTCCTTCCACGTATGTACCTGTATCTATAGCAATTATATAATACTAGTGACCCGCCCCGGTTTTGCACGGGTGCAATGCTGATATTAAATATACCTAACTACTACAGAATGCCCTTATAAGTAATGTTTATTGCTTTTTGTCATTAGACAATACAAACATGATAAAGTGGAACGCCGGCCACGCCGGTACCGCTGCACCGCTATGTCCTTGCATTTTAAATCTGTAATATTTTCGGAAATATTCATTTAAATTACAAGCTGTAAAGGGTTTTTTTTTATAGGTGAAAATGGTATGGTAACCCCGCCTGCGCTAACGGTATACGCTTGCGGAGCACCAGTAAAGGGTGATAGATGAGAATGAAAACAGGCCAGTCCATCATGATGAATTCATCAGAAATTAACTATGATAGTTTCCAGGGAAAACCGTGAGGAGGTCGACCTGGTTGGGTATATTGCTAGCAATGGGATTCTCAGTCTCCATTACTAACAATCCCGTTCCCCCCGCTGTAAAGAGTTATATTAATCCATATTAAATGGACAATATGTACTTAAGACTTACATGTATTTAAGGTATAAGGTATAAAAATTTATGCTATATTGCTTAAAATCACCTCGTAAATAAGCCAATTTTTCCCGTAAAATGTAAAGGATAAAAAATAGTTATTGTGGGATATCCTTAAGAGATAGACATATACCATCGCGGATTTTTTTCTTGACCATTTTAAGGTGTACAATACTGTAGTATATTATTTTGGTTTATCTCGTAGGGTTCAGCCAGTGTTTGCAATGTAAGCGCAAAAAATGTTTTCATTTTCGACATCACATTAGAAACCTCTAAATTTATCAGTGTTTCTCTGCAATATTATGCATGTATTATACATATAAACCTTCTTCTTAAATCACTCTATCTATTTAAAAACCGCTTCAAAATCCGTTGAGTAGTTTTAAAGATTTAAGCATACATAGGGACGGACAGACAGCGACAACGACTTTGTTTTATACTATGTAGTGATGATGATGATAGGCACTTACAACTTTATATACTTAAGACGACTCTCGGTTAAAAGAGATCATCAAAATCGTTACGATAATTGTATCATTAAATACTTTTCGGTCCAATGAATATTCTAATATTATTAATTCTAACCAGGTCGACCTCCTCGCGGTTCTCCCTGGAAACTATCATGGTTAATTCCTGATGAATTCATCATGATGGGCTAATTGGCCTGTTTTCATTCTCATCTATCACCCTTCACTGGTGCTCCGCCAGCGTATCCCGTTAGCGCAGGCGAGGTTACCATACCATTTTCACCCATAAAAAAAATATTATATATATATATATATATATATATATATATATATATATATATATATATATATATATATATATATATATATATATATATATATGATACAAAATATCATAGTTTTTAGAAATAACAACACTAAGTATCTACCATGGAGGTCACTGTACATTTTATGCTGTCCATGTTAATATATCAACGGAATGGTTGTTAGTTTTCGTCAAGCAGTAAGCCATTAACTTATTTGCCAGTCCGTGTTGCATAAAAAATATCCATTTTATACTTAATATTTTACTTGGTAAAAAAATTTGTATCTGGACGATGCCAGCACATGGGAGATATTTCAGAAAAAGTTAATATGAAGAGTTTAACTGCCGCATTCAGAGAGGTTCATAAAATTAATACTAATGAGATATTAGTAATTGATAATAAAAATTGTTAATTGACGTATTAATGAAATTAGTAATTACCGTTTAGTATGATTCATTAACTGACTTTGAGTGTGACTTTAAATCTACACTAAGGAGTTAAGTAATTATTAAACGTCTCTAATATTTTTTAGATATTTTGTCTCCCTGTATATTTGTTGCGGCATCATGCTAAATCTACTGTATCAAAATTGATGCGATTGTCACAGTTGTATTCTTGAAAGTGTAACTGAAAATTTGATGAGTGTTTTATCTAGATATGCCATTTAGAAGTAGTCTATTTCGTTATTTCTGAAACTATGCATGTGGAGTAGGTGGTAGAAAGTGATTATAAATTAATATAATTTCACATTATAGATAGATAACATTATTTTACTAGAAGTAAAGAAAAAAATATCATTTACATACGTGTAGACTGCCTTTATTCATCATTACACCGCTATTATCAGCCGATCCGTTCGACGACTGTCAGTACGAGACACAACTCGAACGTATAAAAACGTTTGACATTGTGTCAGAAGGCGCGAGATATTGAGCATGTAAATAATACGTCTTGTAAAATCATAATAGAGAAATTCAAATATTAAACATCATTATGGCGGCTAATAATTTAAAATATCTCTTACTTGTGTCCAGTGTAATTTACTGTAGTATTGTCAACGGGTTCGCTGTACCTTTCGAAGGATTATACGACTTAGACATAATACATTACAACGATTTTCATGCTAGGTGAGTGTTGAGATGTTTCTAATAATTATTTTCTATTGTTTTATTAAATTTCAATATTTGGAGTGTAATGGCAAAGAGCGTAGTTTTCTGTAATACTCAGGTTCGAGTCTTGGTCGGGTCAATTTGAGGTATGCACTTTTCTAAATTTTCTTGATTACTGACTGACTAGTTTTAATCAGAAATTTAATTTTTGATATAGATTATTAATTTTAAAGGGTAAGATTTTTTTTTTGATTAATTATTACTATTGATTTATCGATAAAGGTGTTTATTAAAGAAATACCAATGTAAAAATTTATTAAAAAAAATAATACAATAATATCTTAAATAAAAGATACATAATATTTCATCTATCTTTACAATAAATCGCTTACGGGGTAGGCAGAAAGGACCAGGTGTTCTAATATTCATTGTTCTTTATATGCATGCACATTTATTCCAGAGACTCTTGATCTCATCTTTAGATAAAACACGGGGTATTTGATTGTTATATCCTATAACAATAAATATGACGTATTTAAGACACATAAATTCTACTGTATTGTTAATAGATTTGACTTTTTAAATAAACAACGTAATAAGGAGCTAGATTTTTTAGAACACATCATAAAACATTTGACCGATGGGTATTCCTTTCATTTGAAAATAAACATTGAGAAATAGGCGGATTACGTGGAACAATTTTTAGCTAGTTATAACTCCTTAGTTATAACTAGCTAAAAATTGGGTCCTTACCCTAGAAGGGCAATTAAAGAAACTAATATGCAAGTTTTTCATATAAAATCTGTGGTAAATAAATTAGGATAAAACCTATCATATGATCTTGAGAGATATTGTGTATATTTGGTATCGTATTTTGAAGTGATGTATGATAATAAACTGATATTTTATAATAATAAAAACAATTTGGTGATATCAACACTAATTTATTGGGTAATTATAACACATTACTAATAATGATAGAGATTCTAATGATATTTATGACACTATTAATTTTTTTATTAATGGATGAAAATGGGATGATAACCTGTCTGTCAGCAAATCAATAACTCAGGCGTTTATTGATTTGCTGGCGAGGTAACTATGAGAGATGATAGGTGAAGATGAAGTAAGGTCAGTTGGCCTATCGTGATGAAATTGAAAATATACAATACATAAGTTGACAGAAATTGATCGGACATAAACTAGAATGCATTAGATAATTCTTAATAATTCTTCATTTAGGAAAAAAATAGTATGAGACTATAGCGAGAATTAATCCTTTTTCCATAAAGAATTATATATTTTAACTTTTGAAAAAAAAAATACAGTTTGAATTAGTCATCAGTGAATATAACTCTAATATTCTTGCTGTGTTTTAGTTTATTTATGCGCTCTCTTGCATGCTATTGAACACGTAACATTCTCGTACTTCTACCTACTTACTCAATAAGTGCCACACAATTACAGCAATTGTCTGGTACTCAAACTAGGATACTTAGGTACTTTGTGTCAAGAAATCGAACAACATTTGGGGGTACAAATCAGAAGACCCAGATACAAGCATATTAGGAATTGTGTTAATAAATAGAGAAGTCCCTTGTCAAATTGATCCGATCTAGAATCGAATCTGAGAATTTCATATACAGCATCTATGTTAAAACCTATCACTACGTGTTAAATTTACCATTGGATTATAACTAGTGAACATATCACGTAGGTTGTGTAGTTGGCATTTACATGAGATGAAAATGCATTGGCAACCTCTGCTCTTGCTACTAATAGTTACAAATGATCATTATTGTCTTATTTTGTTTTGTAAATTCAGTTGGTTGTCAATAAAGCTTTCTTCCTTTGAGTTGTGTTTACATACAACCTAACCAAAAAATAGTAAAAAATAATCTTAAAAACAATTTGTGGGAAATTAAGTCCATAAGCAAAAATTTTTAAGTCCTTACGTAAACAATAGGTAATCACTTTCTAAACATTTTAAATTATTTATGGAGTCAAGTTTATTATTGTAAAAATCTAAATAGAAATATCAATAGAGTTGAACCCATTGATTAAAAAAGCTTATAAAAAACTTCTGATTTATTGTTTGATTTTTTCGTCAATAATCAAAGATGTTGTTTAATATTTTTCCATAAATAAATAATCAAATTTCTAAAGTAAAGAATCTTAAGGTATTCATCTCTTTAAAATCGGTTAAAAATAATATGTTATATAATAACCCTTCGTACATTTAATTTCCACTGTCTTATTTTTCTATGTATTTATAGTGTGTATAATGAAGTTACATAAATAAATAAGATTATATGAGTATATATTATTTTATCATCACTAATAAACGTTAACTTATTATTCTCCGACGCACCTATGCTTAGTTACACTTGTATTTGCATTAGTCTCGACCTCCTAATTCCCAATTTTCCTGTATCCAATATATTGGGACTCAATCTGTTTTTATTTAACGAACCGTTGTTGGGGAAGCGTTGGTCTTTCCGTTTTCAACTTCCGGGTTCCGGATTCCATTTCCGCTGTGACCACAACATTTATACGAACATTGTGTAATAAATATTTTATTGGTAAAGCTTTATTTACTGCTGTAGCGTATGATAAATGCTTAGTTACTTTTTGAAAAAATAATCTTTAAAGAAAAAGCATTTAATAAAGTTGTCTGCATAATAGAGTAATCAGGTAATATGATCTATAAAGGTAAATAGATGCATATGCAAAATAGGGACGTAGCTAACTTAGGATCGTGACCTTTTGATTTTGTTATATAGAATAACAAAATAAAAAGTTCAAACGACTTATCAAGTACCCTAAATATGTAAAACACAACTGAATAAATATACTCGAATTGAGGAGTTCCGTTATTATTCAAGTTAGTTGAAATTAGTTGAAAATCCCCGACGGCGGAGTTGAAGGATTGAAAAATTAATACAAATATTAATTTTGTATTTAAATTTGATTACAATAAAATTATAAATTGAAATATTTATATATATCAGAGGGAGACTTTGTACAAAAGTCGATTGCTTGGGTACCTCTGTCCCATTCGTGTTTCTACCGTGAAGAAATTGTGTTTGCATGGCTGTGTTTCTGTTTGAAGGGTGGGATATGGCGTGAATTTACAGGGTACAGAGGTATAACACTTGTGTCCTCAGGAATAGCAACGTATGGGGGGTATCATGGGCGAAACAGTATACTCTGTTATGTCGTATAAAAAAAAAAGGATCTCTATGAGAAGAGCAATAAAAAAAATGATAAATAAATATATACAATAAATCTTGAATATTACGATACATCAATAAACAAAAGACAAAACTCAATAAAATATACAATATAGAGCGATCGCTCTAACGACCTTGATAGTCTTACATTAAAAAAACGAGAAACAGTTTTCTGTAGCGGTCAGTGAAGTAATCTATAACATCTTGAAATAACAAGGTCACTTTAAAAACATTAAAGAAATCACTAAGACAAATAACTGTGATATACAATCAGATAAATTCTTATTGAAGCGTCGCAACAATGGTTTTTAAATTGGCCATGTAGGTCGGGATTACCAATTATAATGTAATTATATCAGCCGTTAATTGACTTGTGCTGAACATAGGTTTTTTTTATGAATGATAATGAAATGGTAACCCCGCCTGCGCCAACGGTATACGCCGCCGGGGCACCAGTGAGGATGATAGGTGAGGATGCAAAGACAGGCCAGTTAGCCCATCGTGATAAATACACTTAGAATTCAGCACGATGGTTTCCAGGGGAGACTACGGCGAGGTCGACCTGTAAGAGTATATTGTTAGCAATGGGACTGATAATCCGGATTACTAACAATCCCTTTCCCCCCTTCTAAACATAGGTTTCTCCTTCGGGAATTTTGCCAGTAGTTGGCATGTTTGGCAAGCCAGTTACCAACAGTAATTAGGTTTTGGTGACGTTGTAAGAGGGACGTTGCTGCTCATCCCTCGATCATTAAGTTCCTTCAGTCGCCTTTTATGAAAAGTAAGAGGTGGCTTATTTCATGCCAGGACCACACGGCAAATGTAATACCATAAGAATATAGACTAAACTCGTAGGTAATTATCTATTTTTTATTATTATTTAATTCACATGAAAAGGTTTGCTGGAAGAGATCGCTTATTAGAGATAAGCTCGTATTAGAGATAAGTACATATAATTATGTTTAAAATTAATTGTTCTTAATATTATGTTTGTGTACAATAAAGAATACGTGAGAGATGATAGGAGTGGACGAAGTTAGGCTAGTTGGTCCATCGGGATGAGTTTACCAGGAATCAATCATGATATTTTTCAAAGGGATTGTGTGAAAAGAGAGAGCTATTTTTTGCGTGGATGTGTTTTTTTTTGTACGATTTTTAATCGGGCGAATCTAGGAAACAAACTTTTCTTCATTGGCATAGGTCAGGATATTTTAAACTATTCCCCCAGATGTTCGTTTTGTAGTTTTTTCAAAAGTTACTCATTAAAATGATACTCTACGTGTAAATCCACCTCCCACATGCACACAAAAGTATATTTGAAGAATTAAACTTGGTAAATAGTTAACATTCTTTATGCTTTGATATGTTAAGACTATAAAAATGTATAATACTACTACTCATGATAATAATTTTACTATTAATAATAATAATAAACTCTTTATTGCGCACAGTAGAGATTTTACTATTATATATAACACAGTTACCTAAACTTAATGTTTAAAGTTCTTTACATTCACTTATAGTATAGATATTAGGTTATAACAAAAATGTACACAGGCGGACTTATTCTTTAAAGGGATTTCTTCCAGTCAATCTTGAGAACCCGATAGGAGAAAGTGTCTATAAGGTTTGTATATAAAACATAACATATATGATGCAAAAATAATACAATAAGTAATATTAGTAGCTATATAGCTTAGTTTCTCCAAAGATAACATTTTCTACTACGGGTAAAAATTTGATCTATATTTAGTTACCCACGACTCGAAACAGTTAGTGTAATTAAAAAATTACTATTAAACTGTGACTAATAAAACACAGTGAATTGACTATATTTTTGAATGTTATTTAAAAAGTTTTCTAATAGCGAACTAAAAAAACTAAAAAATCAATCTTGCAATAATATTCTTATTAACCCATCAATTAATTTTCTAGATTTTAATAGTGAAAAAGCATTTCATCATCATCATAATATCAACTTTTAATTCTCCACTGCTAAATATAAGCGTCCCCCTGGGGGGTTTGCCAGTAAGTGCCACGCTTGACAGGCGGATTGGCAACCGCAGTTAGGCTTTAGAGATGTTTTAAAAGAGACACTGCTGCCCATCTTTCGCCCTCCCTTAGTCTCCTCTTACGACACCCATTGATATAAGAATCACGTGGAAATTTTGAAAGCAAAATATGGAGTAACAGCAACATATTAAGTGATAAATTTTTGAGGATATTTAGATGGATGGTTTATTACCTTTTCATGTAAAACTTCTGTATGGATTTAAATGAATTTTGGCACATGGGTAGGTTGTATCCCAACTTAGTACATAATCATATGTATTAAGTAAGTAATATAAAAAAGTATGTAATAAGTAAGAATATTATGTACCTATTCACAAGGGCGAAAACACATATAGTATTATATTATCTGTGACACAACTATGTAGTATGTACTTTTTACAAAAGTCAATTGCTTGGGTACCTCTGTCCCATTCGTGTTTCTACCGTGAAGCAGTTGTGTTTGCATGGCTGTGTTTCAGTTTGAAAGGTGGGATATGGCGTGAATTTACTGGATACAGAGGAATAACACCCGAGTCCTCAGGAATGGCAACGCATGGGGGGTATCATGGGCGAAACAGTATACTCTGTTATGTCCATAGTACTGCTCATGTCTATAGGCGACGGTTACCACTTTCCATCAGGTGGGCCGTCAGCTTGTTTGCCATTCTAAGTTGTATAAAAAAAAATACAATAACAGACATTGTTACATTTCTGTATGAATGCTCTTTAGAAATGTTTTTACCTAAACTGTCCTGATTAAAAACAGGAGTTTAATAATAATAAAGAAAATAGAACAAGTCACAATGATTCAATTCATGTCATATCAGTCGTGGTATTCTAACATATGTATAAAACTATGCATAAATTATTTATGAAGCTGTTGGTTTTTTAAGTATACAATAAATAAATGTACATAAAATTCAATAGTTCATGTCTAGATATAATAATATAAAGATAAACACATTTCATGGCGGCCGCTCGACTTGTTCAACGTACAGATGGAAATAAAAGTATTGTAAAGGTTTTCTTCCATTTCTATATAATTTATGTGTTTTATTACTACCTTCACACATAATTTATTGTGACACTGTCCGATGTTAAAATTCGAATTGATGTTTTAAAGGAAATTAAAACAGAAAATCTAAAATTTTAATAAAATTGTATAAAAATAATAATAACAGAGATGAAAATCTTATTATAATAATTATATGATTTTTATATTTTAATAATATATCTATGAAAACTATAAGTTACTATATAAGTTTATAAATACATCAATTAGCATGTTATTTTATATAGCTTGGAGTAGCAAGCATGCTGATGACGGTTCATCTGATGAAAAGTGGTAATCTTTGCCTATATAATAGGATATAAACAATATATATCTATACCTTTGATTACATAGAGAGAGTCTCGAGTCTCAAAAACAGGTCATATTTTTGTTTGTGACAAATTTTTATCGTTAAATTTGTCACGATGGGCTAACCGACCTGGCTTTTTATCTTCATCTATCATTTCTCACAGGTGCCTCGCCAGTGTATACCGTTAGCACAAGGGGAGTTACCATTCCATTATCATTCGTCAAAAAAAAAAAAACACTTCAAACCAAAATACGAGTACAATCATGTAACTGCCAGCAAACAATTCCAAATGTATGTGCTAGTAAATCTAATATTGTTACTCTCTTTACAGATTTGAAGAGACCTCGGTCATTTCTCCAATATGTCGGTTCAACAATAATTCGTGCTTGGGCGGTTTTCCACGCCTTTACCATGAAATTCAGGTTCTTTTGAACGAGAAGCCTGATGCGATCTTGTTGAATGCAGGCGACAGCTTCCAGGGTACTTATTGGTATACCTTGCTGAAATGGAACATTACACAGCAGTTCATGAACATGTTACCGCATGATGCACACGTAAGTTATTAGAAATTCACCTCTGTAAGTCAAGGGTATGTTGCTTTACGTATATAAGATCTCGGGTTTGATTCCCGGTGGGGTCAATTTAGGAAACGAATTTTCTGAATTGATTCATGTTTGTGTATTCTGGCCAGTGCTCTCAGATGTTCTTGTTTCCTCATAACAAGGTATTCTAACTTAATTACTAAGTAGTCACTGAGTAAACGTTTTAAGGGGGAGGGTTTCTTAGTAACTGGGACTAGTTGATCCATTACTAGAAATATCTAGTATACAAAGTTTTTTTAAAAACTTTCATATGATATTAATAGTATTTATAGAAATTGTTATGTTTCGTATATTAACAATTATGTGTGTGGCTGTGGTTCTATAATCTTTTTTATAATTTTCAAATTCTTTTATCTTCTTCAGGTATATCAGTACTATCGTACAATGAACTGATTTCTCAAATAAGATTTTATCTACTTAGCCTACTGTCGGAAAACAGAGAGGAATTAATAATTTACAGAGATGTTAAAAAAATTCTGATTTGGGGTCAGCTAATATAGATTGAATGCAAAGAAGGGATTGTTAGTAATGGAGGAGTTAGTCCCCCTTGCTATCAATATACCCTATTAGGTCGACCTCCACGCGGTTCTCAATGGAAACTATCGTGACAAATTTATCGTTGAATTCGTCACGATGGGCTAACTGACCTGCCTTTCTCTCACTGGTACCCCGCCAGTGTATACCGATACCGCAGGTGGGGTTACTATCTCATTTACACCCATTAAAAAAATATATAAATTGAATAAGATTAATATTTAATTCTTGTCTTTACATCGAGTTTATACGACACTTATAACAGTAGATATATGTTGCACATCCTCAATGGTATCATAATCTTGACAATGGGGTGACTAAGACTTTATATATATATATATATATGCTTTCACACAAAACCAAGGAATGTGTGGAGGTTCAGCCTATATAGTTACTACTACACGAAATACCTTTTGGTTCTGTATTCAAAATGACTTTTTATCTGGCTATATTCTAGTTAATTACTGTACTAAATAATTATTTGTATGTTGGGTAATTAATTAAGTCTTAAGTATTTAATTGGTTTTCTATTTTATAACGTGAAAACGTAAAATGAAGGCGTAAAGTCTCGCAAACATCCGACTGATTTGAATAAAATTTAAATCAGTCGTACAGCTTGTAGTTTTAAAATAAACATCGAGTAAAAGAAGTTATGAAAAATTTTTTGGCATAATCTTATAGAAAATTCCCTCACAGGATATAACCATCGTCAGAATGGTAGTTGGGTTTGTGTTTTTAATTTTTATTGACTGGTTATCAGTGAGTCAACTGGTTCACCTTGATTTTTTTACCATCAACCAACCACTATGGTTTCCAGGAGGATCGCGTGGTGGTCGACCTATCAGAAACATGCCTAGTCGCTGTACTAATAGTTCTCTCCTCATATAGAACTTAATGTTGATGATTTTGAAAATAATTCATTTTCATAACTTGAAATTTTTTGCAAGTGGTAACATGAAACATTTGTGTTAACAATACATGTATATAATTTTTTTTAAATATATTTATTAATACAATGTGAATAGTAAAATCATACATATAGTTCAGTAAAATAATTACAAACGGCACGTTTAGCTGAACAGGTGAAGGTATATATTAAATTAACAATAAGATCATTAAATTTTTATACATAGATTCATGTGCAGAAATACTGATTCGAATGCTATAACTTTAGACAGGTGCTTCATTTTGTAAGTTTATTGTCTTTTCAGTACACTACAAAGATAAAATAAAAGAATTGTGGAAAAAGTCGTGTATTGTATGAGCACTATAATGTTTGTGTAAAGTATGTGTCCGGAAATTTTATCAAAAGCAATATTGTAATTGATGTTTTCCTTTGGCGTACCTGTTTATGATTAGATAGTGTAGATATGTTGTCGACTTTAATTTGTCATTACTGAAACATTTGCTGTTTTTTAATTTCACAACTAATTAGTTGAGAGAGAGAGAGAGAGATTGAGAGTAGAGACTAAGGAATCTTGATGGTCAAGGGATGGACGACAGCGTCCTTCTTAAAACATCACCAAAGCTTAACTGCGGTTGCTAATCCGCCTATCAAGCATGGCAACTACAGGCAAAGCCTGGAATAAGGGGGAAGGCCTGTGTTCAGCAGTGGACACTTAACGGCTAATATGGTGATATACCCCAGATGGTTTCACCACGCGTAGTTATTTTAAAACTATTGTTAAATATTGCACAGGTGATATGTTCATTGCATGTGACTTAAATGACTCCTTGAATATTACTGCATATATTTCATTTCTATGTCATTTCATTTAATATACTTGAAGACAGTTGTAAAGAATACTCAGTCTGCCTGATTATTACATACGTGGAATTTTCTTAAAAAATAGGTACCATGATGTTATCTACAAGAATCTTGGAATTAGTCTTCTTCATCTAAAGGTTGCCTAAAAGAGATCGTTCTTAGCGATAAGGCCGCCTATTGTTTTTTCAGCGTAATCTTTTCTTGTAATTGTTTGTATTTATAATAAGTTTGCTATTGTTATCTTTTGGAAGCAACAATAAAGAATACCTGTCCTATGATACGGTGTTTGTTTACATTGAGATCCAAAATCTAAAATGAGATGTAAAATGATAAATTATTTGTCCCAACTTGAGGCATATGATAATTGTTTCCGATGAGTAGTACCAGTCAAGTGTGAGTGAACGAATATTGGGTCACAGGATTATTTTTGTATTTTGCAGGCAATTGGTAATCACGAATTTGACGATGGCCCATCTGGTCTTGCTCCATACCTAGCCGCACTCAAAGCTCCTGTAGTTGCTGCGAACATGGACACCACAAATGAGCCTTCTCTGCAGGGGTTATACAAACCTTATATTGTAGTCGAAAGAAAGGGCAGGAAGATTGGGATCATTGGGTTGATTACCACCGATACTGCGGTAAGTTAATAATTGCAGTTTTAAGAATGTATGCTATAAAATACAAGCTGATACCGAAATATTTTTAAGAGATTATTCTATTGGTGTAGTAGTTTCTCTAAAACTTCATCAATAGAATATCTAAATAAATTTTTAATCTTATATTAGCGCTTTAATATTTGTATTTTTTTCTTATGAATGACGATGTTTTGGTAATGAAATTCATTAAAAAGACTTTATTTAGGTTTAAATTGTTGCTGTTTGTTTCTTATTGTAGTTAAGAATATGTTAGACTTTATACAAGGAAAAATATTTTAGCATTAGTCAATTAACTGAATTTTATATACGAGTAGGTATGCACGTCTAGTCTTTTGTTTGAATCATTTTTTATGATTAATCAGCGTTCCTAGGTATGGTTATTTAAATTTTACCCATAATATCTTTGATAAAATTTATGTATCTACGTATACTTATTACATTTATATTACCTATATACAATTCTCATATTTTTGGGTCTACGTTTAGATTATCAGAGGGAGACTTTGTATAAAAGTCGTTTGCTTGGGTACCTCTGTCCCATTCGTGTTTCTACTGTAAAGCAGTTGTGTTTGCATGGCTGTGTTTCGGTTTGAAGGGTGGGATATGGCAGTGAATTTACAGAGTACAGCGGAATAACACCTTAGTTTTCAGGAATGGTAACGCATAGGGGGTATCATGAGCGAAACAGTACGAGGTTTGTCCGGAAAGTACGTATAAAAGTTTTTTAAAAATTTTATTTTACAATTATTCAGGTAAATCAATTTTATCCCCTTCAAAGTACTCCCCCTGTGACATAATGCACTTGTGCCAACGCCGTTTCCACTGTGAGAAGGCTCCTTGAAAGTCCTCTGGTTGTAGGTTTCTCAGCTGCCCCGTCGTAGCTTTTTTTATCTCATTTATGTCCCCCAAATGCCGCCCCCGAAGTACCAATTTGGTTTTTGGGAACAAGAAGAAGTCACACGGGGCCAAATCCGGCGAATAGGGGGTGTTCGGTCACCGTAATGGAATTTTTACTCAAAAACTCACGGACAACAAGAGAGGTGTGGGCAGGGGCATTGTCGTGGTGAAGAATCCAACGCCCCTCTCGCGCCAATTCTGGACGAACTCGTGCCACACGACTGTCTGACCGTTAAACGACGGTCCCCATTAACACAAGTTCGAATTCTTTCCACGTTTTCGTCGGAATGTGAAGTGGAAGGACGTCCTGAACGTGGGTCATCTTGAACGCTTTCTCGGCCCTCTCTGAATCTTTTTAGCCACTTGTGGACGGTTGGTTCCTTCACAGCATCATCCCCATAAACTGTTCTGAGATCGGCAAAAATTTCACGGCCATTCTTGCCGAGTTTCGAGAGAAACTTGATTACGACGCGCTGCTCTTCAACGGAAGCGGGCTCCATGCCGACGGGGTTTCGTTAAGAGGTAACTTCACAGATGGCGTGACAAGCCAGTTCGCACCGCACGGCGGTCAGACCAGAACTGAAGCATTGTTAGGGACATAAGGAAGGGGTCCTGCGCTTACCTGGCCTCCCCACTCCTCTTTCTCGCATTCCAGAACACTTTTATACGAACTTTCCGGACAGACCTCGTATACTCTGTTATATCTATGGTACTGCTTATGTATTTTCCGTCAGGTGGACCATCAGTTTGTTTACCATTCTAAGTTGCATAAAAATATTATATATATATTCTTTATTGCACTTGTAAGTTACATATAAAATCTATTTATAAATGTTGTGAGCAAGGGATTTATTATTATTTATTTTATCTGATTATTTAGATTATCTAATTTATTTTAATAATAGTACCATGTCTTATATAATAATTACTTGTACGATTGATTGTATATATAAGAATTCTAAGAAGTTACGTCTTTTAAACACTTTGGTAACTACGAGTATGATTATAATAGCGGTACACTATAACGAAGGAACTTTGTTCGTAATTGTATGTTTCTCCTTTCATTATGTCTCAAAAAATTATTATATTTCAATAAAATAGAGACATTTGTTGTTTGTGTAAACATACTGTTTGTGTTTTTTTAATGGATGATAATTGAATGGTAACCCCGCCTGCGCTAACGGTATACCAGTGAGGGATGATAGATGAGAATGAGAAAAGGCAGGTCAGTTAGCCCATCGTGACGAATACACTTGGAATTCAGCACGATGGTTTCCAGGGGGGACCACGGGGAGATATTTTTTTTTATACTACTTAGAATGGCAAACAAGCTGACGAACCACCTAATGTAAAGTGGTAACCGTCGCTTATAGACATGAGCAATACCATGGGCATAACAGAGTATACTGTTTCGCCCATGATACCCCCCCATGCGTTGCCATTCTTGAGGACTCAGGTGTTATTCCTGGAGGTCAACCTGGTTGGGTATATTGTTAGTAATAGAGCAAGAGCTCTAAGACTAATATCCTTCTCCCTCTGTATACTAATATTATAAATAGAAAAATTAGCTCTAGATGCGTGAACGGCTTAACCCTCATTGATTTTGGTATAATCATCATCATCTTTCTACCCTTATCCCAATTGCTTGGTATGATATACCTATGTAATATTAAGGATAGATTAGAACATAGACTATTTTTTTATCCGGTCAATCGACATTATTCCGGTCACACGTACAATATTATAGGTAAAGATTAGTATTATATATTTAAATGTGATGAATGTAAATATATGTTCTTTTATTTAGCAGGTGACTACTGGTTTAACAAAATTTGTAAATAATATAAATATAGAGGGGGGAAAGGGATTGTTAGTAATGGAGACCGAGAATCCCATTATTAGCAATATACCCAACCAGGTCGACTTCCTCGGGGTTCCCCCTGGAAACTATCATGGTTAATTTCTGATGAATTCATAATTTTTTTAATGGGCTAACGGCCCTGTTTTCATTCTCATCAATCACCTTTCACTGGTCCTCCGCCAGCGTATCCCGTTAGCGCAGGCGGGGTTACCATACCACTTTCATCTATCAAAAAAATTATACAAATATAGATATATAGAGAGATGCAATAATATCATATCGTCTCGATTTGAGTGCTCGTCTGTGTTTATTGAACCGAGATCGTATTGTTATCAAAGTGACGTAACGTATTTTTATTATCTATTGTCTTAATACTCACGAATATTTGTATTATTGTGGCGAATCTGTGTAACAATGTAATTTATATAATACAATATACGTACGAGTATTACACGCTTTGACAAATAGATAGTAGTTCAACATATGAAGTAACATGAGTTAGTAACACGCTTCATTTAAAGTTGGTGTTAATTGTTTTTGTTATCATAACATTATTGTCAAATATATACACACAATAATTATTACACTCCCGTACCGGCACTAATTAATTTATATATATTTATATATATATATATATCTTCTATTATATTGTTCTGTTCTTTAGTATCTGTACGGATTTGTAATATATTGTGAGACTAAAAAATGGGAGAAGTATATACAATTTTTATAGCCAAATGATAACTGGACAGAGAAACAAAAAAGTAATAAAATACTAAAAAATAAAAAGTACAACATGTCAATATAGTTTTCAACATTTCCGCATACTGCAATATAAATTGCTTCAGACTATTTTCGAATTGTTTCATATTGCTTCTGTTTCAATATACGTAAAGGATGCAGTTGTTACTTTGCTATGTATGAAATAACTACATTCTATTTATAACCTATACAATAACCAACATAAACATAGAACTTAACAGTTGGACTATTCTTTAGATATTAATTCAGGCGTAACATCTTAGTTCGCAGAAACAGCAATGCATTTAGGGTATCATGTATGACATGGTATACTCTGTTATGTTCATGGTACTGTTTATATCGATAAGTGATGGTTACCACTTTCCATCAGGTAGGCCGTCAGCTTATTGTATGCTGTATTATATTCTAAGTTGCATAAAAAAATATTAATGCAGGCGACAGTCGATAAATGCCTTTGACTATTTGCTCCGTTAGGAACTATAGTCCTCGGGATATTTTTTTTTTACCAAAGAAATACCATAGAAATCGTTATTTGTAGAATACATCTATAGATAAAGGTTAACGCTTTCTATTATGATTACCAGCTATAAAACAATATATCTATATATGAGGTAGAAAAAGAGATATACATGACGTGCCTATTTTTTCTAAAGTCTAAAAATAATATAAAATGTAAAATTTTCTATAAGAATTCTACGTATCCATAGAACTAGAATACCTGCTTCGTTTTAGTAATGATATTAGCTAGAAACACCGTGTTTATAATTCAAAATTCTTTTTATTTCATTTTTTGTTGACCCCTAATAGATAAGGGAACATTTTTCCAAAGTAACAGAACATAATAAACAGCTACTCACTACGGTTTTTGATTCATGTAAAGCAGCAACATATATTGGTCTATAAAATTGTATAGAAATCTTTTATATTATATCGACCTTACATTTTAAAAGTCTTTACACTATGATGAGGCTTCTGAACTTATTCATTTTTATTTCTTCTTTGCCTAATTCTTTAATATGAATATACTTATTTAAAACAAAAAAGCAAAACCATGGGTAATATGGATAAAAACATCTAACTAAACCCAAAATTTATATAATTGGGATAACAATAAGAAGATAATGATGATGAGGATACTTACTTTTTTCGTAATGTTATTTTTTTGTAGGTATTTTTGTATCATTTATTTAATATTTGAAGATAAAAATTGTGATATTAATAGTTATTCATTAACATTTTATTCTCGTATCATTTACCTAGGTGTACAATTCTCAATAAGTAATGTACAATGCAATATATTGATGACGTAAATTACACGTTTGAAATATTCAATAACACCATATTTTTTTTGAGAATTTCAATTCACATTCAGTTGCTCTTGTTTTTTTTTCTTCACTATTGTTGTATATGTCATGGTTTGTTTTATGCAACATAGAATGGCAAACAAAGTCCGCTTGTTTTGAAATGGAATGATATATGTAATGTGTTCAAATGTATTTATTATTATTTATTTACAGAAATTATCTTCGCCGGGCAACGTAGTATTCACGGATCCGCGGGAAGCTCTGAAACGTGAGGCGAAAGCGTTGACTGATAAAGGAGTCGACATCATTGTGCTCCTGTCGCACTGTGGCCTCGAGGTTGACAAGTGAGTTCGTGTAGAATTTACTTCGTTCATTGTACTTCTCGACTTTGGTCCATTCAACTAGGTACATTTATACTTACTTATTCTAGTAACTTTGATTATAAATAAAAAATCTAGATTAGGAAATATTTAGACCGAGTTCCAGCATAACAATTCTATACGTATTTAGCTACCAGATTTATTAGAAAAAGGATTTATATGTAAATCGTCATTTTTAATAGAATATAATAAAAAGGTAACTAAGTTTTGTTGAAATTATCACTAATACAAATATATATATCTATCTAAATGAAATTAGTAACGAATGGAAACATTTAAACAATCGATTTTTAATTGGTATTACTATTTAATATCAGCAGACTGCCTTATATTTGGGTTAATTCGTTTTTTTACATTTTTATTAAGTTCTTTTACCTATTTATTTATTTATTCATTTACTACTATACGTAATAAATATACAAACATCAGTACATTAAAGGGATTACATAATTTATTATTATCATCGTTATATTATGTCTTATTAATTACATAATTATATATTTACAATGTTTTATTAATACAGATCGGTTAGCAATTTCACACAATTAAATATGATAAAAGAAAAAAAGTAATTTTTTCTATTTCTTTTTTTTTGCTGTCATATTAAAATTAAAACACTAATTAATTTTAATCTCATAGTAATTCTGCTGCCAAATATCCATTTTCTTTTTTTGCAGTATTCTAGTGATATAGTAGTGAGATATGGTAGTAAAAGTACTGGATGCTGCGAAATACATAGTAATTTTTATAATAAAATGAAAAAAAAAACATATAATCGTTAAGAACTAAATAGCATTAAAATAATCATGTGATGCTAATGCTGAAGAAATAAATAATTATCCAGGAGTCCTCAATTCGGTCAACTTGTTTGTGCTTAAAGTGATATTTATCAGGTACCGGACAGACCAATTACTTACTTGGCGAGAGTGGCACATTAAATAATTGAACAGGAACACTTGTCTTATAATCAATTCATTAAAGTCATTTGTAGATTCTTTGTAGATGTGTATTTTAGTTCTTAACAGCGTTATGTACTACAACATAGAATGAGATAGGTGTATGATATTTAATTTATATTTGAGAGCAAAAAAATAAAACTTATATATTTGAATATACATGTACACATTTAATTATTTATTTTTTGCTTTATTTTTAATGACGCAATCATATTTGCATTTACAATTTATTTATGTGTATCTTAGTTAATTATATAGATAAAAATAATTAAAATTTGCACTGCACAGGTAATGAAGTCTTAATAAATGCATTGCAAATAAATGTACTCATATAAATTTAAATGAAACCAGTTTTTATAATTGAACTTTTAATATGTATCTATAAATATTTGATGATGTATTAAATTGTTATTTGTTGTATTTACCTATACGATTAGTATGTAACAGACTGCATTATCACAGTAAAATAAAAATCTTATGAAAATTATAAATTTAAAATATCAATATTATAAATATGCGTCGTTTTCAATCCGTCATAAATGGAATTGAGCTCTATATGGATACCAACTTTATGTAGAAAATCTTAAAATTTACAAGTTACAAGAACATGCAACATTAAATAATGAATTTATATAATAATTTCTTGTTTCTTTTTACTACTACTATGTTTGCTACTAATAATAAGTAATAGGTATTTCAAATTCTTAAATTTTATCAGACAATTATTTAAATAATCCAACTCCTTTTTCTTTGAACTTGGCTAAACACATGCATGGATAGAAATGTAAATATTTCAGTTACATAAAATACTTTGCTTGTCATTCATTAATTAAGCATAGTACTTCAAGTAAGTTAGTAGTCATTACTAATTGTCTTTTTCTCAAAAAAGCTATTATCGTTAGCAAACCCCTTGCATTAGATCCTGTTAAAAATACCGTTTGTTGTAAGCTGTTGATACTTTTTTCACAAAAATTTCATATATAAACTTAAGCAACTAGCAGGAGTAAATTGAGCTGTATTTAAAATAGAACGACAAAAAAATATGAAAAGGGTAATGCAGCTGCATTAAGTTTATGCCTTTGTATTTTTCGAGCTAACTATATGAAAGTAAATAAATATGCATGCATTTTTTATATAAAAACAAATACGATAAAATAGTCTATGGGTATTTAAATATTATAACTATTTTTCTTGAAACTTAATATCACACTATAAAAGTATTCAGAGCTCTAACAAAGGCTTTGAAAAACAACTTCAACCACAGTGTGCTTCAACGTAAACTTCATGTATTCTGCTTTTAAATAACATTATGCTCAGGGCAAGGCTCAGGGTATCATATTTTATAAAAAAAAAAATATTTTTTAAAACAAATCTTTAATACCTATAAATTTTGTTATAACCACTAAGTTTTTAATATTGTGTATACGTTATAGAGAGCTGGCTCGCGATTACGGGCAGTATGTAGATGTTATAGTAGGAGGGCACACACATTCACTACTTTGGAATGGCCCTTCACCCAGCGGGGAAGAAGTAGCTGGACCGTACCCAATCTTCATAGAGAATACCGATGATGGAAAACAGGTAAGCCCTAATTATGGTATAGGACTAAATTATTAAATTTATATTTTTTGAAATATTTCCTTTTATTGTTGTATTAGGCGTTAACTGTTCACTGGTGAACATAGCCTCCCTTAGAAGGTGGAAGAGGGGGGGGGGGAGGTATTTGGCAATAGTTGCCACGTTTGGCAAGTGGGTTGGTTTTTGGTGACGTTTTAAGAGGGACGTTGTTGCCCGTCCTCCACCATAACCTTTGTCTTTTTTAGTTGATTAATATTACTAATATTTGATTGCTACTGCTGAATGTACATTTCTACTGTATACAGATGTACTTAGTGCCATTTTTTAACCTGATTGAGGTTAAATATAACCTAATTGACTTCGATGTCTGTATACATATACCTACTCGTATATCAGGAAATTAACAATCTCACCGTGTTTGTTTCCGACAATTGTTTCGACTTAATCCTAAAGTTTTCTTCAGAAGCTGTACGGCAACAATAAAAATGAACATTAGTTTTAAAAATAATATTAATATACTTCAGTTAAATTTAAATTAGATTCCTATAAGATTTATATCGAAAAAAATTGAAGAATAACAAAAACAACATTCATAATATTTTAATAGTGGTTCGTTATGACGAGTTTTAATATGCTTGGCGAAATGTAGGCGTGAAATCTCTCAATATGTCTTCATTGCAATTGTACAGTCGGCAATTTTTTTTACTTTGTAATTATCCCATTACTGATTATAGTCGTAATTATTAAATATTATAGTACAGAGTATTTATTTATTTATATTATTTTCAAAGTTTACCAGAGGGTGACTTCATCACCAGCAGTAATAACAGTATACTCTGTTATGCCCATGGTACTACTCATGTCTATAGGCGACGGTTACCACTATTGAATAAGTGGGCCCTCAGCTTGATTGCAATTCTAATTTGCATAAAAAAAGGATTTACCTCTAAAATATCTAAAACATGTTCTTTTTAATGGACGGTTATCTTGGAATATTTTTTTTATAGCAGAGCACAAGGTCATCTATTTATTCTTGCTTATCTCCTGTACTATCAGACTCCTGTAGTGATAGTTCTATATTAAGAAACGATTTATCCTATATTTATATATGTAATATGTAGATAAACCATGTGGTCCCGGTATGGAATAGTTCTTAGCACTCCTTATTTTCTCGTGGGTGTCGTAAGAGGCAACTAAGGAAATGTAATGGACGAAAGATGGGAAGCAGCATCTCTCTTAAAATACTACCAAAACCTAACTGCGATTGCCAACCCACCTGCCAAGCATGACAACTATTGGTAATATCCCTCAAGGACGAGGTTTATGTTCAACAGTTAACGATGTTAATGAGAAAAATGATGATAATGACATATAATAGAATATTGTATGATTTGGTTTATGTTAAATATATTTTATTAAAGATATCTGTGACAAATACGATACATTATCAAAAATTCTTATTCAAATAAAAATACAGTTCAGTAATAAGGTAGGGTTAATTAAAAAATAAAGAAAATATAGCGATTAGATTTAGAAATAAAGGTTATATGTTCGAGTCTGCTCTCCAAAAATGTTATTTAAATTTGTGACTAAATATTCCGTGACAGAAAACACTATTAGTAAACTAAATTTGAGAGAATACTTGCTTGTTTGGTACAAATGTGTTAGGTATAAAAAGCAATTCCGACGTAGGTATCTAATTTTATTAAGCAATTTCGACGTAGGTACCTAATTTTATTAGGCAATTTCGACGTAGGTACCCAATTTTATTAAACAGCACCTCCAAAAAGAAAATCTACAATTTGCAGGTGATGATCGTGCAAGCTTCTGCATTTACTAAATACATGGGAAATTTGACGCTATCTTTCGATTACCGTGGCGAGCTTGTGAAATGGCAAGGCGGTCCTATTTTCCTCAACAGATCTATAGCTGAAGGTATAATATTTGTTTTTATTCTTCCTAGTTTTTGTAAGCTTTGTATAACATTAAAAATTAAGGAAATAATATTAAATTGGTTTTTCCTTATATTTAAACAGTTTTCATTCGTCGGTGCAATTAAATCATGTATCTTTCATGCCATACTCTTATCTTCATTATATGATATGAGTTTTACCTTTTTTTTTATCTGACCCTTGGTTTAATCAATGTAGATTGCCGCTTTTTCTTATATTTTATTACTTTCCTTCCGGCATATTTTTATGTAGTCACTATTTTATAACATTTAGCACAATATCTTGTTTATTTTATTATCAACTTGCTGTATCGTGCGGCTTCACCTGCATGAATTAGTAAATAAACTAATAAAGTGTGATATAATATATCCGTGTACCAAATTACATTCAAATCCATTCGGTAGCTTTAGAGCAACAAACCTTTCTCCATCCGGCTATCCATCTATTCTTGAAAACTTTCATATTTATAATATTAATAGGATTGTTTTTATTAGGTAGTGTTATTTTCACATTTACTTTTGAATAGCTATATGAATATAATATACACGTAATTATATAAGAACCATAAAGTCGTGAAATATGGTCATTATTAATATCAGAAGATCTTAAAATTCAATAAATCAATCTTTAGTAGCTAAGGCAAATTTGACAACTTATTTGAATTTTATTTATATTTGTTACATATTTTTTGAATGATGATTTAGATCATGGATCCAACTATTAATTTTATTTCTAAAAACCGAATGTTTTTAAATAGGATTCCAATGAATCCCTCAAATTATGATAAGAGCTGTATTTAGGAGTAATACAATACCATGTTTGTGATATAATCTTTATGAATGGCCTTAATGTCTCATGTCTCATAATTAATTATCCAGATAACCTTTTATATAATGATTATTCTTGTTATGCACTAAAATTATAAACGCAGTTTAAAATGTATTCATCTGCTTACATATCTTACGGGAAATACTTTCAAATTATTTACTTTTATGCTAAAACAAACAAGCATACTTTCACAAAATAAGAGTAGAATAGTCAAGAGGTACCTATAAGTTAAGACGAAAAAATATTCTGGAATGGTTCATAAAATATTCTTAGAAAACTCTTTGTGGTAAGAATAGCACGTGTTGTCTCTCCTTCTCGCTCTTAACGTATTTCTTAATGGATACTAATGGAATGATAACTCCGCTTATTGATATCCGCTAACAGGGTATCAGTAAAACTCACTTGACAATGACTTACTTTCATCCTTATTTATCATTTGATGATAAGTAAAGATGTAAAGGATGAAAGTAAGTCATTTAACTCTTCGTAGTGATTGAATCTAAAAACATCCGTGAAGAAACATTGATAAGGACATGTGTAAATAGCCAAATTGACCACGATGGTTTCCAGAGCGAACCGCGAAAATGCAAACTTTTGGTAATGGGATCAAAAATCGAAAGCTGAAAAGTAAGAATGAGATTTGTATTAGTGTAACTCTACCTATATGATTATATTTATTGCAGACGAAGATATTAAAGCCAAATTGGCACCTTATGCTAAATTGGTGCATGAAGCTGAGAATGTTCCTGTTGGCGAAACACGAACTACTCTGAGTGACCAGGATTGTGTTTTCGGAGAATGTGCTTTGGGAGATCTGTTGATGGATGCATTTAATGAATATGTAAGTTATTTCTGTCTTGTTACCCTCCCTTTTCACTGACATCTTTATTTTATACAACTAAACATGAAACAAGCTGATGACCTATCTGATAAAATAATATATAATATAATATAATCACCGCCTATACATGAAGTATTTATCGATAATTACGTATCTAGTAATGTTATTGCAATGGTTTGCGTAAAAAAGATGAGGTCTTCTAATGAGAAAGCACCTTCTTTTGCTTTGAGGAAACACTTGAAAATACTGAAAATAGAAAATACTTCATTTTCATAAATAAGAACGAGGTACTTATTTATGAAGCAGAAATCGATAAGATCTCAATTAACTGGATCTATAATGATTATGTGGCATAATGTATATTAAGTTGTAAGTCTGCCTTTTGTACCAGACATTTTTTTGTAATGTTTTTTTATTGATTATAAAGAATAAATAAATAAAATAAAAGTGGGTACATTACTAGGGTCTAAATAACTAAATTATAAATTTTCATCATGTCATGTTTTTGTAAAGACTCCTAAATCCTAATTTTGTAAACTGGAAATTTCTTTAGAATAAATACAATTTGTTTAGTTAAAATCTTGGTTTGAATGTCGGTCCGATTAATTCAGAAACGAACGATTTTGAGTATTCTGAGTTGTTTTTTGACATTATTGGCATAACAATGATTCTGATAAGGAATTATAAAATGGTACATTTTTAAAAAAATGGTACAGCATTTTTTTCTCTTACAGGGAAAAAATAATGTGAATTCCAATTATAGCTTTCTGTCGTTCATGCAACGTGGTAACATTAGAGCTCCGATACCAGAAGGAAGTAAGTAGTAATTCAGATTTATATTACTGGATTCATTTTAGCTTTGTCACACTGAACCTATTATCTAGCAGTTTCCAAATTTCCAGAAACTATTGACGGTTCTTGTAAAGTATAAGTTACAATTTATTGAATTAATGAAAACAATTTTAAATCTAGGTTTAACAGTCACTGTATTTCGAGTTTCGCGGTAGTTTTTTTAAATCTATTTCAATCGAAATGTTCTTTTTTTAATGATACTTAGACTGGCAAACAAGCTAAAGACCCAACTGATGGAAAGCGATAATTGTTACCTATAAAACCATGGAGATCATAGAATACTCAGTGTTGTCTATGGAATCGCATTGTGTTGCTGAGGATGATGATATTATTCCTCTGGACTATAGTGTGATATCTCCGAACCCAGTAATTTCACTGTCATATCTCACCCTTTAAACAGAAACACAGTTATGTAAGCACAACTGCTTCATATCAGAAACACAAGACACGAGGGACAATGCTATGTATGCAGATGACTTTGGTATAAAGTCTTCCTCTGTTTTCATAACAGTTTTAAGATAAGTGCCAAGTGAAGCTGATGTTTGCACTGCTATTTAAATAAGATAGCAACGTCCGGTGTCTTTTTTAAGGCGTGGCAACGAAAACATAGCTGTCATTAGATTTATTTACAACTTGTTTATAGGAACAGTATTTAGCACCATAGAATTGGTGTGATTGTGTGATATTCATTTCAGACATAACACAAGGCGTAATATTTGAATTGCTACCATTCAACGACAAAGTGCAATCATTCGAACTTAAAGGCAAATACGTACGAGAAGCATTGGAGAGGAGTGTTAGAGATGCATGGGCATATGACCCATTCAAGGGACCTTGGGTGTTACAAGTAGCTGGTAAGAGATATATATACACTTGTATAAATACAAGTTAAAGACAAAAATGTTTAGGTATTTATCGTAACAAATTGTGAAAAAGTACACGTGTTTTGTTTAATAATCTCAACTTTTTTTAGATTTTGTTTACTTTTCTAGTTTAGAATGAGAAATATAAATTCAAAGTTTCATCAAGTGTTAAGAGTTATAAATATTATCATATTAAAAAAATATACTAATTATTATTTTATTACTAGTAGGTATTTAATGAATTTTATTTAATCAGGACTACGAGTGGTATACAACGTGACCAAACCAGAAGGGGAACGAATAGTATCAGTAGTGGTTGGAGATAAAAATGGTACTGATTTAGACCCTGAGCAGACTTACCAAGTGGTCACGCCTTCGTATTTAGGTGACGGGGGCGATGGTTTTACGGTAATTATTTATTCATTTATCATACCTATTTCACGCAATTTTATACTTATGCATCAGTATTTAAAGTAATTTTATTTTAAGTTTTCCTGTGTGATCCCGGTATAGAATAGGCCACCCCTTTCTTTCCTGTGGGTGTCGTGAGAGGTGACTAAGGAAAGGCGTGGGATGAGCAGCAGCGCCTCTCTTAAAACATCTCCAAAGCCTAACTGCGGTTGTCAATCCACTTACTAAGCATGGCTACTACTGGCAAACCTTCTCATGGGAAAGGCTTGTGTTCAGCAGTTGACAGTTACCTCGCGGGTGTCACCTCTGTTGGCACCCACGAGAGAGGTATGGGTGGTCCATTCTATGCCGATTAAATGACACTAATTATTGTTTACAGATGTTCAGTGAAGGCAGAAGCAATGTACAAGTAATAGGTCGTGACCAGGTGATCGTGGAAAATTACATCAAGGGGAAATCTCCAATCAACATCAGTACTGATGGAAGAATTCAAATATTACAATAAATAACGCATCTTATTCACATATTGCAACCACGATTGAATCCCTATACGCATCGCAATTATTTATCTATATATACTTATATAGAGCTCATTTTCATAAAACATATAGTCCCATTTTACTTTTTATATCATTTAACTATCGTTCCCATATTGCTTAAATTAAGAAGTATTTTGTTCGAAATAATATTCAAAGTTGTTACGCAAGTATTTCGTCCTTGTCAACTGAGAAGAGAAGAAAACAACCAACTGACAGTATTCCTTTCGTTAATTGGGAACATTGTCGATCCGGATAACAGAGAGATGTAGGTTCGAATCCCGTCGGGTGGAGTAGTCGGGAGGTAACTTTTGTTTTTAATATTTGCACGCTTGCCCGAAGTAGATTATGTAAAGTATTTTTAATTTATAAGATATAAAGTTTGATATCCATAATCATAGCAAAAAAAAAAAAAATATTACTATTATTATTTATTTATTTAACACTTTATTGCACCAACATAACAGGATTTGTTGAACAATTTTCAATACGTATAGTGTAGTAGAAAACGCGGTCTTATTGTTAAGCAATCTCTTCCAGACAACCTTTGGGTAGAAAGAATTAAAGCATAAATAGGTAGGTGGCTTAAAAAAAAATAGATCTGTAAAGTGTTACTATTCTGTTACTTTTCTAACTTGTACATTTCAAAATAGATTAACAAATGTATCCACTTAATTTTTCTACCTAATTTTGCTTAAGTTTTAACATATAACAATGCTATTATGCCAAACAAAAAAGAACTAAGATATTTATTATATAATATAATGATATTTAATCTGATAAAAAGTAACGAGAAAAATTTTATCGTCAGTTTTATTGAAATAAGTTTAAACACTAATATTTATACCTATCATCAAGCTAGATAGATGATAGATTAAATAGTAAGTGAACTAAGTATCAAGGTTCAATGCCTTTTTAATAACTTATTTTGATAAGATTAACATCTGTTTTTCAAAATATTTATTGATATTTTCATATATTATACGCAGTTAATGTAATTCTTAAGAGAAAGAACTAATATCTCAGAAGTTAAAATATATATTTATAATATCATTATTACTTCCAGATGTATTTGTAACTTTAGATTTGTTAATTTGTAATAATTAAATAAGAGAATTTTTACTACAATGCTATAGTAATTCTCAGTCACTATAGCATATATATTATGACTACAGTCCAGTCATGTATAAACGATATATCTCCTTTGAAATACACTACCTGAGGAGATAAAACAACATCCTTTCTCAGAACACCTTAAAATTCCTATCACTGACAGGAATTAGCAGCGAACTTTGAAAAAGGGCGAGTACAAATGATCACAGAGGTCGCAGTGTTACAAGTCTTTCTGTCTGACTAAGCCCATTTTTTCAATATTAATAATTCTCAGTTTAATACTAAAAAAATAATAAAATAAAACTGCTTAAATATTAACACAAAAAAATTATACTTGGACTATACTTGGAATATGCACTTAATAAATTCATTACTAAATAATTATATATTGCATTATATTGTAAGGTCGATATGCTTTCTATAATTCTATAAATTACTTTTATGTTGTTGTAATGTCCCAAAGAATTAATTGTAATAATTGTATTGTAATAAGTATATGTGTTTATTTAATTGAAAGTAGGTTTATTTGATCATTATAAGGAATCAACAATTGAGGAAGAATTTTTCTCCTAAAGTTCAACGGACACGTTTACACAGAGCGTTCCTAATCATCATGTAATCACTCGACATCTGTAAAATGTCGTTGGACTACTGGTTGTTCCTTACACTGTGGTTTATAAATTTAAATAAAGTTACTTAGAGCTCCAGAAAGGGTACAAAGGGCCTGAATAATTTGCATTCTATTTTTACACAACTGCGAAGAAACAGGATTGCAATGATGGATAACGTAAAAAATACTAGAGATAGCTGGATTATCTGTATTTTTTAATAATATAACTAATGTAACTAAAAAAATTTAATAATTTAACCTTTGTGGTATAAAACAAAATATTTGCCCATATCCATTGAGTGTTTTAGTTTCATCATTCATGTTTATAATTTTATTTTAGAGTGTAATCGTAAATAGTTTTTTTTTTGTTAGTTTGTTATAATAATTAAATACAATATTAACATTTTTAATTATCTAATTCTTTATGTGTATTAAATAAAATAAAATATATAGATATATTTGTGTGTTAAAAAATGTTTGATTAAAATGAATATAATACCTAAAATGACTTTTCATTCAGTCAAATCACAATATTAACATAACATTACGAGTCCACTGTAGTCCTAAGTTCGATTCTAGGTTAGGTCAATATCAAGTGTTTAACCACTACGATCTATATTGTTTGAGTTTTATGAAAAATATATAATATTTATTGTAGACTTGATGAAACAGCAACCTTTTACATGGAGCCTATATTTAAACCTTCAAAATCGTTCCTTATTCCTATCGAGAAATTTTCAATAGTGGACTAATGTCTTTTTTTTATACAACTTATAATGGCAAACACCTGACGGCCCACCTGATGGAAGATGGCAACTGTCGCCTATAGACATGAGCAGTATCATGGACATAACAGGGTATACTGTTTCGCCCATGATACCCCCCATGCGTTGCCATTCCTGAGGACTCAGGTGTTATTCCTCTGTACTCTGTAAATTCATGCCATATTCCACCCTTGAAACCGAAACACAGCCATGCAAACACAACTGCTTCACGGTTGAAACACGAATGGGACAGAGGTATCCAAGCAAACGACTTTTGTATAAAGTCTTCCTCTGCTTGAAATTATTATGGTGAATTTGCCTTCCACCATTAGAACAGCATCAATTGCGCTCATTATACATTGTATTAAGCATCTATAAATACATTTTGTATTTAAAAGATTATTTTAGACCGATGTTTTTAGGAAAACTAGCTGACTCGGTAAACGTTGTTTTACCATATACATTATTTCTAAAACTACATGAAAATATATCGTACTACAATTATTATATTCGAATGTCATCTTGCAACACTATTGCGGCATATAAAAATTGCAATTAAACAACAGGGGTTAATCGTAAAAGCGTAAAAAAATTAATTTGTATGTATTTTCCAATGCTAAATCATAATAAAATAAATAAAAAAAAAAAAAAAAAAAAAATTTAAGGGTGGGTCACCCTTATCATTGAGGGGTACGAAAAATAGATGTTGGCCGATTCTCAGACCTACCCGATATGCACACAAAATTTCATAAAAATCGGTAAAGCCGTTTCGAAGGAGTTTGGTAACAAATACCGCGACACGAGAATTTTATATATTAGATACTATTTTTAATATAGACTTTCCATATCAAGGGCTGGGTAGAGCCTTTGTAAAACAGAAAATTAACTAATTATATCATCATCATTTCAGCCGTTATCCGTCCACTGCTGGACATAAGTCTCCTCCATAGACTGTCATAAAGAATGGTAAATAAACCGAAACATGGTCCAACACGATTGCCCGTATGCAAAAGCATCAAATTATTTAGCGGGCTATGGAGAGGGCTATGCTCGGAGTCTCTTTGCGTGATAGAATCCGAAACGAGGATATCCGCAAAAGACTAATTATATATTTTTTGTTAAATTCGTTACCCCGTAATGAATTTGGCAAATGTGAAAATTTACAATAAAATAAATAAATAATAATATCCTACATTTATCACTTTTCAAAACCATTCAATTTCTACATTTCAATTTGTCCTTCCTTCATTCGATTTCATTCGTTCATTTGCTCAAACCTACATAATTGAATAACCAGTGGTCTGCAGTTTGCAGCTAATGTCTGGAAAGAAAGGGTTTGAGTATGCCATTAAATACAGGCGATTCTCTTATTCTGTTACTTTGCTCTAGTCTTGTTAAGTTTATGTGTCTATTAATTGCAGTCAGAGATATTTATGGAATAACAGTTCTTTCGCACTATCAATAATTTACGAAAATATTAGTAATAGATCTAATTTTATTTTGGTTGTGATGATGTATTGTTACATATTTATGTTTTTTTTTTGATGGGTGAAAATGAAATGGCAGCCCCGCCTGTGCTAACGGGATACGCTGGCAGAGCACCAGTGAAGGGTGATAGATGAGAATGAAAACAGGCCAGTTAGCCCATCATGATGAATTCATCAGGAATTAACCATGATAGTTTACAGGGGGAACCGCGAGGAGGTCGACCTGATTCTTAGTCTCCATTTCTAACAGTCCCTTTCCCCCCTATATATTTATGTTATATATTGTATTCTTACTACATTACTACGGAGTAATTTTGGAGGTAATCGAATTGAAATCAAGTTTAAATTACATAGTTTTTAAATCGTTTTTTATTTGATGCAACAATTCGTTAGTATTAAATTACTTCGCTGTTCTGTGTGATGATGGAATTAGAATACAAATAGATTAGATGGTACCATCACTCATTTTCGTCGCCCGGGATCCATTAGGGGTGACTATGGACACAAAATTTAGTTTAAGAGAAGGAAAAATCAATGTACTATCTATACGAAACCGTCTACACGTATATCCTTGTGTTATAGAGACTTGAACATACCATTAGATATATAATAGGTTAGTGTGGATGGATAAAATTATTTCTTAATTATATATAATCTTAGTAATAAAATAAAATTTAGACAATATATTTATATATATATATATATATATATATATATATATATATATATATATATATATATATATATATATATAGGTGATAATTAAGAAAAAAATATACGAGTCGTCTTAATAAAACTAACAGAAGTACAAATAGTATCTACAGACATTTAAAAGGGCGGCAACACACAAGTAAATTCCTTTGTGTTAGAAGTATTTATAAGCGATGGTAACTGCTTTTGATCAGATGGATGGACTGTGTACATTTACTTTCTTAACAAAAAAATAAAAAAAATAGAATTTTTGTTTGTCTATCTGTCTGTATGTATGTTCCAGCATCGTGTAAGAACTAGTGCTCTAAATTGGATATAGTTTTTTCGCAGTTGTATTCCTGAGGGATTAATATAAAATCTGGTATATATTTTATCTTCATATGTCATCGCGGACGCGGACAAAGTAGCGGGCAAAAAGCTAGTAAACAGTGTTGTAAGCAATTCTATTTAAAGTCTTATAAAACACAATAAAATGTTTAGAAAAAAAAAAGTATTTGAAAGTATGCAGCCCGAAAATAGCAATTTCTTAAAGCAGAAGCCCAAAATGCTCGTACGTATGCTTATTCATGCAACAACAAAAGTGTCATCAGGTAAATGGGGCGAAGTGGTAAAGCCTGATGAGAACGAAGATTCAGGGCGCAATATTTGGCACCTTCACTATTTCTGTGATGTATGCAAATGTCCAAGTATGCAAGGCCGTTGTTTTTTTTTGTGACTAGCTTTTTGCCTGTCACTTCGTAGGCATGGATTTCAGAAGAAGGGAAACAAATTAATCGTACACTTCTAAACGGCGTAACAAGATAAAACATGCACTACATGTTAAGTTAGACCCTTGCACACAGGACAGGAATACATCTGTAAAAACCTTATTTAATTTGGTACAGTAGTTATTGGGTGGTGGTGAAACAAAGATACAAACAGACAAAATTTATAAAAAATATTATTCTATTTCTATTTCATTAGCTTTTCTCCTTACGCGACAAAACAGCTTTCCATAAAACATGCGTATGAAGTTGTTGTATCAGCCGTTGCTAAACATAGCCTCCGCCATAAGAGGGGTTTTGCCAGTATTTGCCATGCTTGACAGGTGGGTTGGCAACCGCAGTTTGGCTTTTGGTAATGTTTTGGACGCTGCTGCCCATCCCTCCACAATAAACTCCCTCAGTTGCCACTTACGACCTTCACGGGAAAGGAAGGGGCGGCCTATTCTATGCCGGGACACGACTATGCGTATGCACGTGATATAGTAGATTCATATTATTAAAAAAAAGACTTTTATATCGATTACACATTATATTATTTATACTTTAATAAATATATAAGCTACCTTTCCGTAAATAGTATTCTTAATATATGTAATTTCCTGTCATATATAAGTAGTTTAGAAACTCTGTAAGCGCTTTAATGATTAACTAGAATATTCATGCTTAAACATTTATGTTTGTAAACACTATACAAGACTAGGCTCCATAGACTTTGCTCTGAGAACAATTTGAAACTTATCGTTTTAAACCGATTTATAGTAATAAAACCGATAATTAACTTCATATTTGAGTTGTGTAAAATTTTACGCAATCATGTTAAACTTGGAATTCTTTTGCTATCAATTTTAAGTTGTATTTATTTCATTTGTTTATGAAAACCTTCTTAAAAAACTTAACTTTATTAAGAATTTGACTAGACGTTAAAAATATAAGCTATAAGCTGTACATAGTATTATTATTTATTATTATTATTTCAGCCATTAAGTATCCACTGCTGGACATAAGCCTTCCTCATAAGGGGAGTTTTGCCAGTAGTTGCTACGCTTGGCAGGCGGGTTGGCACCACAGTTAGGCTTTTACAGATGTTTTAAGAGGGACGCTGCTGCCCATCCCTTAGTTGACTCCTACGACACCCACGGGAAAGAAAGGGGTGGCCTATTCTATGCCGGGACCACACGGCGGCGTAGTACATAGTATTATGTGTACTTATTTTATAACAATAAATATCCACGACATTTATTTATGTATTCTTTTTGCAAATTCTTTTATCTGTTTGTTTATACTTTAGTTGTACTCACGAGTGAAATGAGAAAAGTAATTTTATTCAGAGTTGTCTTTCGAAACGTATTTAAAATAGAAATGGCGCACCCATAAACCACTTTTCTTTCGAGCCTCAACAAAGAGCTGGGTAATGGAGTTACGTGTAATAAAGCTTTTAGCGGTGTATCGTATATGAGTATAAGAGAAATTGAGGGAGTGGAATTAAAAATCAGTTTTTACTATATGTAAAAGTTTTAGTACGTGTTTATACAAAAATATGGGTACTTATTAAAATTTAAGAAGTTTTTACTTAGAATAAATATTAGTTTAAGATTATTACTAAAGTAATAATCTTGAAAATTTATTATTATAGCAATTTCAACTTGGAGCTTGTTACTGAGATGATAGTATTACATTTTATAGTAATGAAAATAAGGTAATACAGTTAATATAAAATAATCAACTAAACCAAAAACATTGTAACAACAGCGAGTTAGTTTATACTGTATATAATTGATAATATTAAATCAATTATCTCTTTTAATAGGCAGTGTAAATTTTTATCCCGTTTTCTATTTGTAATTTGTATTTTATAAGCCGACTTAAAAAAACAAGGAGGCTCAATTTAGTTATTTGTTTTTTTTTTATTTACGACCTCAGTTCTATCAGTTGTAAACCAATTTGGAAAATTCTTTTTTTGTCCGAAAGAATATACTTTTTGATTGTGGATTGGTCCCATAGAATTTTTTTCAAAAACGTTTCAGTAGTTTAGTTTTAAACCAAAGTAACTGATTTTATCATAATTAAAGTTTTTTTTTTATGGAATTTAATCTTTTTAAAATGTACAACATAGGAGCAAACGAGCATGCAGCTCATCTGATGGTAAGTGATTATCGTCACTCATAGGCACCCACAACATCGGAAAAATTGTAGGTCTGTTGTTAGTTTTTTCGTGAAGGTTTTAGTGTTATATTATACATATATCGATTATTAATTACGCATTTTAAAATTTATTGTCTTTGTAAATGCCTGTACTGTAATAGATTATTGGAATATTTTATCTATATATTGTACTTAATAATAAAATATAGAATATTTTCTCTAAAGAGATTTTATTATAATAATACAATTTCATTGAAATTAACTTGTTGGAATGATAAGAAGATATGAGTGCTAATCAAAGCAATATATGGAAAACTAGTTTCTACCCAAGATTTCGTCCGTGTGACCGATATATATTGGTCCATCTCAAATATTACGTGTATGGCAGAATGTTTGACGTTGATTGAGCCTTTAAAGCACCAAGAGGTAACAAATAAACAAACTCACTTATACATTTAAAATATTAGTTATATCACTTGGCTTCATTATTATTTGTATATTTACACTAGTATTTGTATATTTAAATATAATTAGATTAACCCATAAGTATACTAAATTTCTTTCAAATTTGTCCACTAGTTGCTTAAAAGAATAACAAATATCCATTTGTACATCTATCCTCACAAACTGCCGCATTTACAACAGTAGTTAGTAAGATCTGATGTTAGTAAAATGATCTCTGTAGACGACGGACGATTTATAACCGGTAAAAATTTTCATCTGTGTAAGATATGTAACTTCATAATACGAAATAAACTTTACAAAACTAAAATTGCATGTTGAGAACAAACACAATGGTCGCATGCAATTTTAGTGTTTTTATTACGGCCGGAATAAAATTTGCGCTGACGATTGTGTCGTCTAACTTAAAACTGAGCAGATGAGGCAAACATAAAGAGAATGTCCATCGTCTGTGCAGGTCATACTCGTATAATTTTTTAACTCGAGTAATCAAATACTAGCGATAAGTTCCGGCTTCACACGGTTTTATTAGATTAAATTAAATGTATTCCGTATCAACTATTAAGATAATGCAGCTTTCTGTAGATGAAAGTATTAAAATCGGGTAAGTATTCTAAGGGAACTTATGGGCAGCAATGTCTCTCTTAAAACATCACCAAAGACCTGACTGCGGCCAAGTGTGGCAACTACTAACAAAACTTCTCTTATAGGGAAGACTTATGTGCAGTGGACAGTCAACGACAGCTATAATAAATATAATAAGTATTTTTCGAGTTTATTCATCATAAATTACAAATCTTTCTTTATTGTCTTTATAGTTATTTAGATAATTATATTCTCAATTGTGGCGTACTGCGCGGTTTCAGAGATGTTTCCTACCACGAACATTGAGGTTGTGGAATGAACTCCCTCCCGAGGTTTTCCTAAGAGACTACAGCATGGGGTTCTTCGAAAGGGGGGTAAAGAGGTTTCTTCAGGGTCGGCAACGCACGCGTAATGCCTCTGGTATTGCAGGTTTTCATAGGCTACGGTAACCACTTACCATCAGGTGGGCCGTATGCTTGTTTGCCACCTCAGTGGTATAAAAAAAATAAATATAAAATTTAGATTTATGGCCAGGATAGTTATTATTAGGATGGATGGATAATCATTATTGGACTTACATACATAAACATTTTGCACTTGACATAGTTCGGTGGATAAAAATTGAATGACCATAGACTATTTGGAAACATTTGAAAACTCAATCAATTTGTAGATAAAATAAATACATTTTCTATTAATAAAGTTCTTTGTTGAGCTATTTACGTTTACACTATTTGGGTCGGTCTCACAACAACAATACCCACGAGCCTTTCGTTTACATCCAAGGTTGAAACTTATTTATAAGAACGTGCCTAAAGTTAACATTTGCAACAAAAATAATCGGGTTTCTAATTAGTTTCCTAACACCCAATGTCTAGTTGTATTTTTTCATGTAATTTGTCCTTTTTATTAGATTGTTTAATTTCATTGTCATTATTGTAATTTACGTAAAAAGTATTAAGTAAATAGTTATATGCAAATCTTAAGCAACATTTACATAAAAATCCTGAATAAACTAATTTTTTATGTTCATAAAAATACAAATCTGTCATTGAAATATATTACCACACAGAAGTTCTCAATAGGGGAGAGAACACATATTTCTGGTTTTATAAACTTTGATTCCTTTATTAATGTTAAAAATGTAAAATTTTGTTAAGATATTAAATATCGTAAAAAAAAGTTTAGATATTGCAATTTTGAGAATAGATTTGACTAGACTCTAAATTACCATATGCAATACTTTTTATTCTTATTATCACGGAAGAAGCTGTGGAATATAGCTATTATTATAAATTGTAAAATTTGTAAAGATGAATAAAGGTATGTTGCTCTGTCACGCTTAAACTGCTGAATTCATTTTGATATAAACATAGATAACTTTGTCATAGATTAACAAATATGATACGAGGTCTGTCCGGAAAGTTCGTATAAAAGTGTTCTGGAATGCGAGAAAGAGGAGTGGGGAGGCCAGGTAAGCGCAGGACCCCTTCCTTATGTCCCTAACAATGCTTCAGTTCTGGTCTGACCGCCGTGCGGTGCGAACTGGCTTGTCACGCCATCTGTGAAGTTACCTCTTAACGAAACCCCGTCGGCATGGAGCCCGCTTCCGTTGAAGAGCAGCGCGTCGTAATCAAGTTTCTCTCGAAACTCGGCAAGAATGGCCGTGAAAGCAAAGAGTGGAAGACATCCGGGGAACCACGAACAAAAAAATCAAGAAAATCCCGCTCAAATGTCAAGACAATGTTGATTGTTTTTTTCGATGTTCGGGGGATTGTCCATCAAGAATTCGTCCCTCCAGGCCAGACAGTTGATGGAAAATTCTACGTCGATGTGCTCAGACGCCTCAAAGCTCGTGTGGCACGAGTTCGTCCAGAATTGGCGCGAGAGGGGCGTTGGATTCTTCACCACGACAATGCCCCTGCCCACACCTCTCTTGTTGTCCGTGAGTTTTTGAGTAAAAATTCCATTACGGTGACCGAACACCCCCCCTTTTCGCCGGATTTGGCCCCGTGTGACTTCTTCTTGTTCCCAAAAACCAAATTGGTACTTCGGGGGCGGCATTTGGGGGACATAAATGAGAAAAAAAAGCTACGACGGGGCAGCTGAGAAACCTACAACCAGAGGACTTTCAAGGAGCCTTCTCACAGTGGAAACGGCGTTGGCACAAGTGCATTATGTCACAGGGGGAGTACTTTGAAGGGGATAAAATTGATTTACCTGAATAATTGTAAAATAAAATTTTTAAAAAACTTTTATACGTACTTTCCGGACAAACCTCGTACTTTATATATTAATTGGTACTAGTAGTAGCTAGTAGGTACTTTACAAAAATCTTTTCATCTAGTTAATGAAATTTAATAATGTTATAATTTTTCGAGACAAGAATAATATATTTATGTGAAAATTAATATTTTTGTTGTGTACATACAGTTAAATAAGGTATAGGCTATTATTATAATTATAATACCCGATTACTATAATCTGCAATTAATTTGTTTATTGCGGTATTATAATGATTTAACTGTGCGTAAACGCAACAATTGCAAATTAACATATGTAATTTATATACTCTAGTTTAATTTATTTACAACCTTATCATTATAGACATAAGGAATAAAACTTTGAATTTATCGTATCGTGCGAGTTACGTTTCAAATTGTAGATATTACTCTTTAGACCTCACAGATATTAGATGTCGAACTCGAATGTAATTTAGTGTTACTTTAAATTTCAACATGGACTGACCATCTTGCATTGACGTTTCTTTTATTATTAATTCGTTTAAATAAATTTATTATTAATGGTTTGGTTCTAACGAGGTTTTTATTATAATTATCTATATAATATTTTAGTATTTACAATGAAAGTATATGTTTCTATTTTGTTGTGTTTTTATGTGCAATTTAATAATGTAAGTGGTGCAGTGTTACCAGATTTATATCGGCTGGATATAATACATTATAATGATTTCCATGATAGGTAAGATAATACAAATAAGAAAGTGTGATTTTTATAGTATGTAAGCTAAGCTATCTTATATAAAGCAATTGATCGAAAATAATAGAATAATACTTGTATACCTGTGGTTTGATTTGAAAGGACATTACAGTGAAATTGCAGGATACATAGAAATAATGTCTTACTTCTCCTAAGAATAATGCATAAAGGGCTTTTGTTATGATACTTTTTAAATAAGAAAATAATTAAAATTTGAACTCTATCACTATCATCATTATTATCATAATAACTGGTCACTGTTGAACATAGGCCTTCCCCATAGATTGCCATATGAACCGGTCCCGAGTCATCTGGATCCATTGACTCCCTGCAAAGCATTTGAGATCGTCGCTCCTTCTAGTGGGGGATTATCCTAAACTACATTTGCTTGTACGAGGTCGCTTCTCAATAATCTTCCTTTCTCGTCCGTTTTATTATATTATTATATATTTGGAAATTATTACTCGATGAATGAATGAGAATTTCCTAAAAATATTTGGCTGGTTATATCGAAGATAGACATTTCTTATAGACATTCCATAGTTATACATATTTAAGTTATATATAATTAATTTTAGTGTAACTACCTCTAAATTCAAATTCAAATTCAAAAATCATTTATTCATGTAGGACATTTTAGCCGCTTATGAACGTCAAATTTTTACATTATAATTTTATTTTTTTCCTTACCGTCCAGTTCGGTATATAGATCCAATTGAGAAGAACTGGCAAGAAACTCAATTGAATTACTTTTTTTTTTTAATTATAGACAATCGTCTAAAGTGAAACTGAATTTTAATTGGAAGGAACTTCATCAGTTTTATAAAATTAACGTTTTTTAAATAAATTTTGTTTGTAATGTAATTATAATTAAATTAAAACATAATTAGGTAATTGGTTTTATAACTCGGAATGTTCTTTCTTTACAAATTTACTTTGATTGTATTTAGTATTTGTTATACTATAAATGTCAATAAATATCATTACTATAAATATATAGTATATATATTTACAGTAAAATTGATAATAATAATTAAAACAACAATATCATTAAACGATTATAATTTTTTTTTGTGAAGAGAAATCACATATTGCTCCACAACGATCATGCGTTGTAGAGATTAATTTGCAGGGTTCATAATTTGAGTTTGTGTGGTTCTATAAAAAATCCGACATCAATTGTGGCAAAACCAGTTATTTTGATTTAAAGACTAAACTACTACACGGATTTTGATAATATTTCTATAGAACCAATCTGTACAACGAACCAATGCTTTTCAGATAAAAAAGAATTTTCCAAATCGGTTTATAATTGACGGAGTCATGAAGTGAACAATCTAGTGCAATGTAGACAAGAGTTACAATATCTAATGTTGTGAGTAAGGGGCTGCCAACTTATTTATCTAAGATTCATCATTATTACAACCCATCCATCGACCACTGTTGAACAGAAGTCTCCTTTATATTTCGCCATAAAGTACATTAGTAAGATTATCCCACTATCTTAGCACTTAATGGACGGCTCGAATTTGCTCTGTCTTTCTTAGTTTTCTTAGGTACCTCTGTGCCATTCGTGTTTCTACCGTGAAGCAGTTGTATTTGCATGGCTGTGTTTCGGTTTGAAGGTGGGTTATGGCGTGAATTTACAGGGTACAGAGGAATAACACCTGAGTCCTCAGGAATGGCAACGTATGGGGGTATCATGGGAGAAACAGTATACTCTGTTATGTCCATGGTACTGCTCATATCTATAGGCGATGATTACCACTTTCCATAAGGTGGGCCATCAGTTTGTTTGCCATTCTAAGTTGTATAAAAAAAACATGAATGTGTGGATTTAAAGCATTGTAACTGTAAGACAACTTTATTAAAACTATTATATTTCTAATAATATCTCATATCAGTATTTATTAAGTTATTTATTATTATATTTATTAAGTAAGCGTTTAGTATTTTTAAGCGTGCAATATGCTGTAAAACCGTTAGCCGTGTAGTTCTGGTACAGAATACGCCACCCCTTCCTTTCACGTGGGTGAGAGGGCGACTAAGGGAGAGCGATTGTTAGGTAGTAGCGTCCCTCTTAAAACATCTACAAAGCCTAACTGCGATTGCCAATCTGCCTGCCAAGCGTGGCAAAACCCCCCAAGAGGGAGGCTTATAACCAGCAGAGGACAGTTAAAGGCTGACATGATGATGATGTTGTGAAACATTCACCTTTAAGCAGTAGAAAAACGTAAATCTATGGGGCTCGTCCGTTAAGTGTTAGATAATGTTATAAATGTAAAATTTGTAAAGATGTTTGGACGTTTGTTACTCAATTACGCTTAAACGGCTGAACATATATGAATGGAATTCAGAACACGACTAGATTATACTCCAACATAATGCATAGTTTAGTGTGTATACTGATTTATACGAGCAAATCCACGAGAAATAGCTAGTTATAAATAAATTCACAACAGGTTGAAGTCCTTTAAAGATTGTTCAGTCTAAAGTTATAAACTACAACTATTGCCTTGTTTCTTGTTTACCTTTCACAAGTGCTTACATTATAAATTATAATAAGGTAAACTTGTTATCGGCTTTTACTTTGTATAATATTGATAATTTAACTGTTTTATGTAATGCTGTTGATTTTCTTACAAAATTAAAAGAACATGAAATATAATTGGATAAAAAAGTAATGTAATGAAATAGTGATAATTTTTTTACAACATATCTATTTCTTTATCCGACACTTTTTACATATGTAATAATTGTTAGTACGCATACTCATTTATATATATAAAATAATTTTCTTAAAAATCCAATTTTTTTATTTTATGTGAGGTTTTGAAATTCGAAATACTAGTATTATTGGGTACCCCTATTATTATTGGGTCATCCTACCCAATACTAGGAGTATTGGGTAAGGTGACCGTGGTCATTTTGCGTATATGTTTCGTAATAATTGTGCATATTTTTTGTTAGGATAACAAACTTATTTTATTATTTACGTTATTTGCAGATAAAATAATTAAGGATTAAGCGTTGATTATTATAGTTGTTTTTAATTTTATTTTTGTGGTTTGATTTTTCGATCGAATCTGATTTAGGAAACAAACTTGTGTAAATTGGCTCCGGTCCACCCCGGTCTGAATGATTAGGGCTGTACCACATGTTGTTAAAAATTTTTTACACAGTTATGGTATTTTTATTATCTTTAAAAATAACATTTTAATAATAATTTCGGAAAACTGTAAGTAAAGCCTTTCTGATCTATAAAGTTTTTTTTACGCAAATTAGAATACCAAATAAGCTGACGGCCTGCATGATCATGAAGTCACAAGTAAAACGAAATATTCCTTAAACAACGTTTGTAAAATTTGCCGTAACATATTAAGAGTTATTAAACATGTTCGAGCTCGATTCACTTGGCTGATTGTCTTGTACTCTTACCATATCTGATGTTGATCATCGAATAATGCACGCATCACGAATAGTTTTTTATTAGGTAAATTTACATAACATCTTTTGCAAGAGAGTAAGCAGAACAGAAACATGCGTTTTATAAGTAATCTTTGGTATTTTGTCTTCTTTTTGCTCTGTCCTGTGGTTTTAATCAAATCAAATGAGAATATTTTTTTTTGCCTTTATCGTCTATGTATCTACCAATTAGTATTTGTCGATTAGTTAGTGAAAACTTTAAATTAAGAATTCTTAATTAAACTTCATAAGAATTTTATTTTTCGAGACTTTGTACAAAAGTCGATTGCTTGGGTACCTCTGGCCCATTCGTGTTTCTACCGTGAAGCAGTTGTGTTTGCATAGCTGTGTTTCGGTTTGAAGGGTGGGATATGGCGTGAATTTACTGGGTACAGAGGAGTAAAATCGGAGTCCTTAGGAATGGTAGCGCGTAAGGAGTGTCATGGGCGAAACAGTATACTCTGTTATGTCCATTGTACTGCTCATGTCTCTAGGCGACGGTTACCACTTTTCATCAGGAGGGACGTCAGCTTGTTTGCCATTTTAAGTTGTATAAAAAAAACGTAGTTGATCAATTTAACTTCTAGAGAATAATAATAACGAAAAAAGAAAATTCATTAGTATATTTAATTTAATAGTATGCTTTAATCAAATTTTGTTCTTGATGCTATCTGACGTGATTATAGGTAAAAGTTTGAAGCGTTCAAGTTTTTTAAACAAATCATAAATCCAGTTTCATAAACGAGTTAAACCTGAGTCAATCGTTTTTACTTATTGCTCATTACTATTATCAATAATTTATTGGCTCTATCGATGTACTTTTTTTAAGTTTACCGACAATTTACATATACTAGTTAATACTGGATTAAAAAAAAACCAATTCTAATTGATATTGTAGAGGAAAATAATTGCTTACTTTTGAATTTATTCCGTACAGGTGTTAAGGATATCCTGCAAAGGTTTTTCCGTGTTAAGATAAATAGTAACCGTTTATAAAAAAATTAAAAATTAATATACTTAGTGTAGGTCGTAAATATAAATAAATGCACAAAGTTGTGGCGGTTGTAAAATTTTAGTTTACAAGCTTTGAAGTACCTTTGAACAGGGGATAGACCGAGTTAAATTCAAGCATAGAGAGCCAGTTTGTTAACTCTATCTGTATTGAGAATGAACTTTTATGAAACTAATAACTGCGATCAAAATTGTTTTAGTTTCCGTTTATATTTTTCTGTCTAGTTTTTATTACAAAAACTATGTGAACTAATAGATTGAAAAAAAATTTTTCAATAACAATTTCATCATTATTTTCATATCAGCCATTTTTTGTTCACTATTATTGCCTCTCCCGTAGAATGCCATAAGGAGCCAGTGACGTAACTATACCATTTGGGGCAAATACTGTTGAAAACAGAATTAACTCTACTTTTTGTGGATATTTTTATTTAACATTTCATGGTAACATTAATATTTATGTTACCATGACTATTTACCTATTTTTTGCCAGTCAATATTTAATTTGCGTATCGAGTTTTTGTTCTACGAGTTTCGCTTCAATGATATCACAAGAACCATGATTTAAATAAAAACTTATTCTTCATATAGTTTATTTATTAATTAATATGCTTTTGTACATTCACTTATAGTAGATATAGATATTAGGTTATAACAAAAATGTACACAGTCGGACTTATGCCTTAAAGGGATTTCTTCCAGTCGTCCTTGAGAATCCGAAAGGAGAAAGTTTCTATGTTTCTATATAAAGTATAACATATATGATGCAAAAAATACTACTTAGTAACAGAGTATAGATATTTATTATAGGTACAATATAAATGATCCCTGCAGCTAAATAAATTCAACACATTTGTATCTTAATACTGTAATGAAATAAATAAAATAAATGATTTATCGATTCTCGACCACACTAACTAACGTCGGGTCTGAGTGTACTGGGTTATTAACCTATAATACAGGGTATCGTAGCTTGAAACAGGTAAATTATATGATTGTATGACACTTTATTATTATTAATTACTTAACAACATCTAATCCCGAACTTGAATAATTATATTTAATTTTTTTATTTATTTAACACTTATTGCATCAATGTTACAGTACTTGTTGAGGAATTTTCAATAAGTATAGTGTAGTACAAAAGGCGGTCTCATTGCTAAGTACTTTCTTCTAGACAATCTTTGGGTAGAAAGTAATAAAGAATAAAAGGGTTGATGGTGCGTTAAAAAAAATATCTAAACATGCGTAAATAAGCACAATTATATCCATAAATAAATACATATGAAAATATAAATATATATACACATGTAAATATACAATATAATGATATCTATATTACTTATGTATTTATTTTATAGTTAATTCCACCAGTTATAAAAATAACAAACAGTAAAATATTAATGTGAAGTAATACCAAAGGTGCCATGTAGTTTTGGTATAGAATGGGCTACCCCTTCCTTTCCTGTGGGTGTTGTAAGGGGCGACTAAGGGAATATCTTTTAAAATATCATCAAAAGCCTAACTGCGGATGCCAACCTCCCAGCTAAGCGTAATAATTGGCAATATCCTTTGTGGGGGAGGTCTATAATTAGCAGTGAACAGTTAAGTGCTGATGTGATGACGATGATGAATACAAAAGGTGGTCTTATCACTAAGAAATCTCTACCAGATATCCTTATTATTAATATTACATTTGTTTTATATTAATAGAATGGTAATAATTGATTATAACTGTTATTTTTTAGGTTCGAAGAGACTTCAATCGCGTACCCAGTGTGTAAATCAAACGATACGAACTGTATAGGCGGGTTCCCTCGTATGTATCAAGAAATACAGACGCTACTAAAAGAGAAGCCTGGCGCTTTGCTACTAAATGCTGGAGACACATTCCAAGGAACGTACTGGTATACAATTTTCAAATGGAATGTGACGCAAATGTTTATCAATTTGCTACCAAATGACGCCCATGTAAGATTCGTAATAAGAATTTCATTATATCATAAGTTTCAGTTAGACTAGCTGGTAATGATATTATGTTTATTTTGCCGCCAATTATCATATATTATTAACTAAGAGAGAGAGAGAGAGAAGCTTGTACAAGAGACGGCTATAACCTTTGATCCATTTTTATTTTTGCCGCCAAACAGCTGTTTGCATGTCTGTATTTTGGTTTGAAGGGTGAGATACATATGTTGGTGAAGTTGTTGGGTGTGGCATATGCCTCCAAAATCTGTAATTTTAACACCTTACACTTTTGTCTTCAAAAATGGAAAAGCATTGGAGGTACTATGGCTATCATAATATATTCTCTAATATTTTTGGGTTACTCATGTCTATAGATGATGGTTATCTGTTTCTATAAGGTGGAAAGTCAGTTTGTTTATCATACCAAATTTTTGAAAAAATAGCAAGTCTACATTGTTAGTAGACCATTTTTTTTATACAACGTACAATAGAAACAAACTTATGGCTTAGCTATTGGGAATTGGTAACCATTATCTATAGCCATGAAGAGCGTCATGGATATCACCAAATATATTATGATGTCCTTGGTACGTTTGCGTTGCCATTGCTTAGGTCAAAGATGTTATGCCTTCATACAAGAGAGAGCATCAACCCTCTTTAAGTCAAATTCATCCGGGAAGATTTCGTTAGTGATGTGGACCACCAGTCCCATTGCTCACAATATACCTTATTAGGTCAACCTTCACGTGGTCCCCCCTAAAAACTATCGTGTTAAATTCCAGATGTATTCTTCCTGATGGGCTAACTTGCCTTTTCATTCTCACCTATCATTCCTCATTGGTGCCCCTCCAGCATATACCGTTAGCGCAGGCAGAGATGCTACTCCATTATCATCTATTAAAAAAAAACTCATCATATCCGTTATCAGTAATAAGTCCACTGTTTGTGTGTCTACATACTGCGACTCGTATTTCGCAGTTATATGACGCATTCTCAGACAGTAAATTGATCGGAGTTTGGTAACCTGATACTGGATTTAAACATTTAGTTCAGTAATTTGTATAGCGCTTAGCGCTTGCTTATTTTCGGTATACCTACTGCTAACGAAAGGAACTCTTTCTCTCATATGTTGAATATTCCTAATTGTATGACATGGAAAGGGTTTTCCCTGGGTTTTCCTCAAGCGTTAACAAGTATTACCTATTTGTGTTTGCACATGATGTTCTGTAACAATTTAAATATTATTAAATTTGAGGTAATTTTTTTTATTTAATAAGAAAGAAAAAAAGAAAATTTAAAAATGGCTTCACTTACACATTTAAAATTTGGAGATGCCAGACTAGTTTTCAATTCAGAATGAAGCTCTTATCCATGAGTGCGGTTCACGGCTGTGTTACGAGCAGCACTGCGTGACCAGCACGCTGTTGGTGTCGGTCACGTGTGTAAAGCCGACTTAAATAATTATATTAAAATATGACTTACTATAGTTATTACTCAACAATTATATATGCCTTTTACTGTGACAATAATTAAATATGTGACAATAATAAAATTCATCATTCTGACACAGTGATAAATAATTGTATCACTGTGTCAGAATGATGAATTTTATTGTTACTTAATTAGGGTTCTTTTCAGGCAATAGGTAACCATGAGTTTGATGATGGAGTAGCTGGTTTAGCACCATACCTTGCGGCACTCCAAGCTCCAGTGTTGGCGGCTAATATTGACACCACCAATGAACCATCACTCAATGGTTTGTATCAGCCACACGTGGTGTTAGAGAGAAAGGGACGAAAAATAGGAATTATTGGATTAATAACAACAGAGACAGCGGTGAGTTCGTTTATATTTTATACGTGTAAATTTAAATTTTTAGAAGTATAATAGTAATAACTTAATTAAATTAAATACATTAATAATCCCTGAACCGCGGCCGACAGCGTTTCCACCGGGGGTTACTTTGCCATCTCCTCTCCTTAAGAGGGGAGATGTGAATTTTATTAAAAAATAATCATAACATTAAGAAAATAATAGAAGAAAATGTTGAAATTTAATGAAATCGAATATTTTACTGTATATATATAAAAAAAACAGAATGCAATACATTTTCAAGCGCATTTAAGGAATAGATGTTTCACAATTCGCTTACAGATTTTATATCTATCTTACATAATATGTGCGTCAATTTTTATAATTCTTTTTTTCACTTGACAAGATGCGTCCTTGTATAATTCTCTCATATAATTTTATTAGTACAGAAATGTCTCTTTCAATGGAATTTAATGAAAAACAAACTATTTTTTGTAGTAACAATCGCAGAAACACTGTGTAAATGAAATTACAAAGAAATGGAAATATCCAATCAACTAATTGATTTTTTATTTGTATTGGAGATCGGCAGACTGTCTTACAGTCGAGTCAGTTACTTGTTAGTTTACATTTTCATTACATTGTGTATTTTTCGCTTCGATTCTCATATATTTTGCGGAGCGGAATTTCAAATGATTTATTCTCATTTTCTGCATCGTAGTACATGTAGCTCCAAAGATAATTCTCTTTATAGCGATAAGTATCTAATATTGTATCATAACTTATATTTTACATTATCAATCAGCAGTAGCTATCTATTTTTTGGAAATTCCATATTTTGCTACTGTTTTTTTTATAAAATCAATTTCATTTTTAGACCTCATCAAATTCTCAAAACGTGATATTTTTGGATCCAATAGAAACTGTTAAAAAAGAGGCGCAGGAGTTGGCTGAGAGTGGAATTGATATCATCATTGTCTTATCACACTGTGGTTTAGATGTTGATAAGTAAGTAAAAAATCATCACTTTTAAGTGTCGTTTACTTATGCAAATAAACGAGTTTACGTACTATATATATTTTTTATATTATAGGTATAATTAAAATCACTAATTATGACAATGTTTGGTAATTATAAACTTTAACAATATGATTAGATAAAAATAACTATGTTTATAATATATTCGTTGGCAACACAGTGAATAAATCAATAAATTAATGAATACCTATAAAGTATTTACTCTGATATTATCTTAAACTAATTTTTTGCCCCCTATTTCTTACGCGTGGATTTCGGATGGAAGAAAACTAATAAAATTACTATCGATACTTCTAAATAGCATATGAATATATACATAAATTTATAAGTTAGATCTTTAGAAACACAACTGTGAAAACCGCATCCAATTTGGTGCATTAGTTGTTACCTGATATTGGAACAAACATACAAATGTTTATTTTAACATTACGCACTCGTCTGTCTGTATACATATAGATTGACAGACAAAATTTCTAATAATTATTAATTTGACCTCTATGAGTATTATTAATACACATCCATATGATGATGATGATAACATTTTTTCTTAAATACTAGTATAATGTACAGACATTCTTTAGTTACAATTTTATTATATGACCAAGATATGTTTTCTTTACTTAATATATCAATGAAACATTTCTTTACTTAAAACTAAGATAATCTTTGTGTAATTATTCTAAGGATTTATGTTTAGGTTTTTATTTATCATTTTTTTCTTTTTTTTTGCCATACAAAGTTCTAGTTTGTGATTCCATGTATATTAAGGAATTATTTATATAATGTTTTGATTTATTCATAATTATGAGTTAGGTACCTAATGATATGTAGTGTATGTAGTAGTGCTATGTAGATACTATATACCAGGGGTGGCCAACCGGTCGATCGTGATTATTGATACAGTTGATCGTGGTAAGGCAAAAAATATAAATTACTTTAATCTGCGACATATTAGAAATTTGCAAGAAAGCATATCATATATAATATCGAAGAAATGCATTTGTGATTTAGTTCAACATATTTATGGGAGTCAACATTTTCCTACTTAAACAAAAAATAAACACTGGAAAACATATACTTTGAATTTTTAAGGTTACAAAATTTCCAACTACAAACCTAATTTTGCTAATTTAGGAGAAGATGCACAGGTTTTAGGCTACGAAGAGAATACCTGTAAAGTCACATTTGTTGACAAATAAAAGAAATAAATTATAAATAACAAATAAAGAAACTTAGTTTCACTCATTTATAATCATATTAATAATTTAGTAATAAATAAAAAGAATAGTACAAACGTTCTGATTTTTAATATTATTATTATTTATGAATAATATTTAGGTAAAAATTTTTTTCTTTATATGATTATCTAACATTACGTTAACGCTATGTTTTTAATTACATACAGTACCCATATATGGAGATATTTCTAGATATATCCATTTAGTTTCCTGTTCTAACTTCGATAAAAATATCTATCTCCTATTATTATTCTATCTGTATAAATCTGAGGCTTTTAGAGATTATTTTACTCTTATAATCTCTGTTATTGTTTGATATTTACTCATCCGCAACTAGTTCTAGATGACGTTTGAAGATATAACGTATACTAGATATTAAATTTGATCTTTAGGAATATAATTGAGAATTACATCCAATTTTATTCTAAAAATTCTAAAAAAATATTGCTCTGGTTACTACAGCACTTACTTGTATAGGTGTCTTAATCCCTCATATTAGTTTTTATTAAATAAGATAGTTATTATTATGATTATTTATTATTAATTCATTATTAATTTACTCCTTATTGTACTATTTAGAGAATAATAAAAGAGAGTATATAAACAGACTGATTTTTAACCGCGACTTCATCTGCGTGCTTTCAGATAAAAAGTAGCCTGTATTATTCTACATACTGTATAGTATGTGTATAATAAATTTCATAGCGATTGTTTAAGCAGTTAAAGCGTTATAAGGTAATAAATAAAATAAAAAATAACTTACTGTCTCATTTATAATATTTGTAAGGATATACAGACAATACAAAACAATTATAGTTTTAAGAATATATAGACAAATTACAATCTTGATAGCTGTCTCTATCTTGATCTAGCTATCTTTTGTACATACTCATTACACTATGATGACATAGTTATAACATTGCTTTTATGTCACTTATATTTACGTTTCTTAGTACGAGTGTTCAAAAGCAATTTATAGATAGATATAATATATTATTATTATTAAAACATTATTTGCACTTTGCACTGCTTGATAGATCGTATATACTTACAATAAAACAAATGCGTTTTAAGTAACATATATAAACAAAATGTGCAATAAGTCGGCCTTATTATATAAAGGAATTCTTTTCAAGGCGACCACACTAATCTATCTGTAAATACGTGTATATAAATGCTGGTTTTGTTATTATATTCTTATATTATTTCCTGTAAGTCCAATATGTTGTCTGTTTCCTTTTTTATTATTTATTAATTTGTTTTATTCACAGTTTATTTTTGAATTAATATTATATTTAAGAAAAAAAGTTTCATTTGAAATATGCATATGGATGAAAGCGCATTATAAAATTATACTTTTTTTTTATGCAAATTAGAATAGCAAGCAAGCTAATGGCCCACCTGATGGAAAGTAGTAACTGTTCTACCTATAGACATGAGCAGTACCATGGATATAACAGAGTATACTGTTTCGCCCATGATACTCCCCTGTGTTGCCATTCCTGAGGACTCAAATGTTATTCCTCTGTGCCCTGTAAATTCACTGCCATATCCCACCCATCAAACCGAAACACACCCATGCAAATACAAGTGCTTTACGATAGAAACACGAATGGGACAGAGGTGCCCAAGCAAACGACTTTTGTACAAAGTCTCCCTCTGGTCTGGGTAATACGCGTTTGCACTACAGTTTATTAATATCTTTTAAGGTATTCCTAGACTATGAACTAACGATATCTGTCTGATATAATAATAAATAGAATAGATTTGATTTTTAATTTTCTTTCGACTGTATAGAAGGTCCAAAATGCGAATTATACAAACTCTTCTTTACTAACAGAACGATTGAGATGATTTCAGTGGATATCACCGCCATATTTCAGTCACTCTGTAAGCCAAGATAAGGCACTTCTTCTTCTTCTCGGTTTCGGCTTTCAACGAGGTTTTTGTCATGCAATATGGTGACATCTACCAAAAACAATTTCGAGAATGCCCGATTCATTAATTGCTATTTTATGCTATAGAATTTACTAGCTAATGGCTTCCATTTAACTTTGTATCTCATATATGCATTTTCTGTTTTTAATTTATTTTCGCTTTAATATAGATAGAGTCAGTTTAAAATACTGTTCATATTTTATCTACTTTGACTCGCATAATCTAATGGGTTCTGTGCTTATAGTTTATGATATGACAACTCTATTATAAAATGTGGATACTGACTACTGTCTTTGCATTTAAATAGTCTATAACAAGGCGAAGATTCTCTATTATATACGGTAAGTATGATCGATTACTACGTTTTAACAAGAAAATAGATAGGTACTATCTATGTAAATATAATAAAATTGTAACTAGACAATGTCTGTGGATATATGTATCTACATATATTGTCTAGTTGTCTATGTCATGCCTCCCACCAAATTGTTTATAATTACTCCTCTCTATCCAAAGGTTGCCTGGAAGAGATCGCTTTTAGCGATAAGGTCGCCCATTGTTTTCTCATTGTGATTATATCTTGTAATTGTTTATATTTATATACTATTGTAATCTTTTGGAGGTAACAATAAAGAGTATCTATCTATATAAGAGATATTTAAGTAAAAGTAATTGACATTTTACTGAATTAGGTGTTTTCTTGTGAAAGTCGATATCACTGGTTATTATAATATTTTACATAATTTTTTAAGAGAAATGTTGCTAATGATATACTTTTAGCGACTTAATCACTGAAACCGAATATATATATCTACAGGATTATCTATAATGGATATATTTAGGAAAAATTGATATGGTAGCTTTCAATAATTTAATACAATAATTTTACGTACGTACGTTTGTCTGTCTTTGGTGCAGTTCACAGTTGTGTTTCTGAATATCTTCTTACGTGACAAGTGGTATCTAAAGGAAATACATAGTTACCTATTTCCAGTAAACACGCGCATGTAGTCACGGGCAAAATCTAGTTAAGAATAAACAAAGTAGTGATTACCCCGAGTTCTATTAAATTTAAACTTAGTTATTTGCTAATTAAGACTATATTTAATTAATTCTATGTTATGAATTCATTAATGATATTAATATCAATTATTAAGATAAAATATCGTTGTACACTTGAAGTCAGACAAGGTCCTTGTTAAGATAATTACGATTAGTGTCTTCAATTGTGACAAAATTAATAATTATCAATAATAATTATGCAAAGGATTATCAAACTTGGTTCCACAATTTTTTTATACCACTGAAACTGGCAAATAAGCATATGGCCTAACTGATGGTAAGCGGTTACCGTAGCCTATGAACGCCTATACCAGGCGTATTACGCGCGCATTGCCGACCCTGAAGTAACCTCTTTACCCCCTTTTGAAGAACCCCATGCTGTAGTCTCTTGGGAAAACCTCGACAGGGAGCTCAATTCATAACCTGAGTGTTTATGGGAGAAAACATCTCTGAAACCGCAAAGAATTCCGATTCGGAAGGATTGTAAGGGTGATAGGATTCAAAATGGAGTATTAATTACAATCAGTGTAGAAAGAATGGAGACAAAGGAAAGTCTACTTACCTTGTGATAGTGGCTTACGTTCCTCCAGGCGGCGTGAACTGTTTTAAATTGAAGATTGGTCGTTGACAAAACGATGCGATTAACTATGATAATTATAATATATTTTTTTTCACCACAACCATATTAATTGGGAATAATAACCTGAAACTGAATATAGTTGTGGGAGACTGGTATCTATAACATGACGTGTTTCAGACTCCTAGTGAGTCCACCTACCCTCAATGGCTTTAAAAAAAAACAAATAATGTAAATATGTGAAACTGTCGTACGAGCGAAACCATTGATAATATAATTAATATTGGATAAATCTAAATATATTACGTTAAATTAGATTAGATTTATATTATACAGAAGTAACATTAAGACTAAGATGATGGAGGCAACACACAGTCTATCGAGTACTAAACACACAGACCATACAAACAAATAGAAAATCTTTCTTTTTGAAGTCCGTTACATCTGCTTACCATAAGGCGGGCCGTACGCTTATTTTATATTTATATATTATAAAAAATACAGATAGTTACATTCATTAAAAGAATTTTGCTTACTAATTTGTAGGTATTTGTAGTTTTCCCTTTACTCTGAGAAGGTAGCCAACGAATAATTAATGGTACAAGTTTATCTAACACCGAGATGCGTATAAATTTATAAAGATACTTTCTAAATTGATCTTACTCACTAGAAATGTTGTTTCTTTGTTATTTAATTTTATTAGTACAATTACTAATACAGTAGATTTGATCTAAAATAATTTATCTACTGCTTAATCATAATTGATACAAAAAAATTAAATAATAAAATCGTTTGTCCTGATTAAGTATCAACACACAGACAAAACTACTCTGTTTAGCTATCCAGTTGATTTTTTTTTATACAACTTAAAATGGCAAACAAGCTGACGACCCACCTGATTAAAAGTGGTAACCGTCGCCTATAGACATGAGCAGTACCATGGACATAACAGAGTATACTGTTTCGCCCATGATATCCTCCATGCGTTGCCATTCCTGAGGACTCAGGTGTTATTCCTCTGTACCCTGTAAATTCACGCTATATCCCACTCTTCAAACCGAAACACAGGCATGCAAACACAACTGCTTTACGGTAGAAACACGAATGGGACAGAGGTACCCAAGCAATCGACTTTTGTACAGTCTCCCTCTGGTATATAGGTTTATTTTATAACGTAAGCACCCGCTGTGAAAGAATTTTTGAAAATTGCAACTAAAAGGAGATAGGACAGCACGCGTGCAAAGACGTAAGCAACAGCAAGTCAGTAATATAGTTCTGCGGGGAAAGGGATTGTTAGTAATGCGGACTTTTTTTTTTAATGGATGATAATGGAATGGTAACCCCACCCGCGCTATTGGTGTACACCGGTGGGGCACCAATGAAGGATGATAGGTGAGGATGAAGCAGGTCAGTTAGCTCATCGTCACGAATTCAACAAGAATTGTTCACGATGGTTTCCAGGAGGAACCACGTGGAGGTCGGCCTAATAAGGCATATTGCTAGCAATGGGTCTGTCAAACTCCATTTCTAACAATCCCTTTCCCCCCAGTAATGCGGACTATCAATTCCAATGCTAGCAATATACCCTGTCAGGTTGATCTCCACGTACGTGGCCTCCCTTGGAAACCAACGTGCTGAATTCTAGGCGTATTCATCTCGACAAGCTAACTGCCCTGACTTATCATTCCTCACTGGTAACCTTACGATACCGTTAGCGTAGGCGAGGTTACCCTTACATTATCATTCATAAAAAAAAAGTAATATAATTCTCAAAATCTTTATTGAATTTTACGAGTACTAGGCTATTACATTTCTACATTTTAAAATTTTGTTCTTATTTCAATGACATTCAGTTATTAGGCTTAGTATTAGGGGACGCAATTATTACAAAAAATAGGTTTAAATGGCTAAAGACTAAGCCGGCTAAGACGCTCTTTCATTAAAAGGCTATAAAGGCATTTCTTAGTAAAAAATCTACTTTTTTTTTATAATAAATCCTGATGTTACAATTGATAAATTTCTATACAGACACAACATACACACACAGATATTTAGATATAATTTGTATTACGTGTTGCAGCGTTATAAGCTTTAAACAAAAAATTCTAAAATTTTTAAATTAAAAAGATATGTTTCAGAAAAGATATTGTGTCTTGAATATTACTGGCACTTAATAGCAATATATTTAATAGTATTAAAGGCTTCTGTAAATCCATTAATTAATGATAACGTTATATATGTAAATGTGACTTCGTTTGTATGTCTGTTTCCTCTGTTTATCACTTTAATAGTTTAACGAAACGTTATTGAATTTGTTATATACGTAGTATTTTAGACAACGAAGGATACAGGCTATTTTTTATTCCAGTCACATAAACGAAATCGCCGGCACAGCTAGTATAAAAATAAAACGTGTCATGAAGTCACGGCGACAGAATTCCAACAATTTCAATAAAAATCTTCTAAAAGAAGCCAAATAAATTATTGTCGTAGTTTACTTCCAATTAATTTTTTTTTTAGGAAAATAGCCAGCGATGTTGGAGAAAATATAGATATTATAATAGGAGGTCATTCGCATAGTTTATTATGGACCGGTGACCCTCCCAGCAAGGAAGAGACTTCTGGACCTTATCCTGTAGTAATAAGACCCAAGTCAAAACCTGGACATCAGGTATGTATGTAAAAAATATTTATTATTTAAAATTATTGGTCGTTTACCCTTAGGTTTATAAGTAATGTAGAAACCCCCTTACTACAAACCCTTCTTTCTATGATATTAGGTTCTATGTGATGAATAAGTAAGAATACAATGCATAAAAGATGTCGTAATTGGCAACTAAGGAGCAAATAGTGTAGGAAAACGTGAAATAAAACTTTTTACAAAGCACTTTGTCCAGTGTTGTAATAGTGGTGGATTTTCGTTTTTTTTTCAACATTACATCACAAAATATATTTTATAATGATATTGATAATAATGCTTAAGTAATATATATTTACATCTTTAATACTATTTTAAATTCAAGGTTAATAAAATAACTTTTTAATATTTAACATATTATTAAGAATTTATTTTAATTATTCATAATTAAAATTCCTTTAAATTCAAGAGAAAGGCTGGCTTAAAATGAATAATTAAAATCAGTAATTAGATGCTAATAAATCTATTTTCAACAAAGAATATTATAAATGTTGCAGACATGCATGTTCTTGTTTATATATACAATTCATATACTACAAATATATAAAGTATAACTCTAAGAAGTAACTACATATAGTATTTTAGATTTTTGCGGTTATCTTTATATAAATAATTAACGGGTTCTTTCTTACCAAGATTATTTATCGACTTTGATAAACATAAGTCATGATTGTATTTCATGAATTACATTGTATCCTTGACTCTTGCAATGCATCAGTTATACAAAAACTTGCGCATATTATATGGAAATATATATGACATATATTCCCATATAATATGCGTAAGCAACCTGCCTGCCAAGTGCCATGTTTGGCAAGTCCCCTTTATGGAGGAGGCCTCTGTTCAGCAGTGGGCAGTTAACGGCTGATATGATGATGATGATCATATATAATATACTTTATTTTAAACATGTCTATAAATAACTAGCTGTATCCTGTTGCTTTACCCGCATGAATTAGTAAATTGTTAGTAATAAGTTAAGTAATAGTAATAAAATTGGGAGATAATCTACCTCTACTAAATTTCATTCCAATCTGTTCTGTAGTTATTGGTGGAAAAAGTAAAAAACATCTATCCATTCATCGTTCCAAACTTTCACATTTATAAATATTAATATTGTAGTATTAGACATCTGAATTGGATTTGATTTTATTTGTTGCATTCAATTTGGTGCAGGTTCAAGTCCCACCTGCTTCGAAATTTTTCAACCTTTAAATATGAAAATTACATTCCAATAAATTACATAGTTATTAAAAAAAATTCAAAGCAGGCTGGAATTGTACCCATTAGCTATGCCGGGTAATATGATTTTTATAAATTAATAATATTTCTATAACAATTTACAGTGAAAGTTGTAAATTGCCAAGTATCTAATCTTAATGTACATATGAAGTGAGTTTGTTTGTTACTATTTACCGCCTTTGACTAAGCAGCAATTATTATGAAATTTTGAATATATGTACTATATGAGATGTAGTCAAACGTAGGCTACTGTTTATTCTAGCTAATAAACATATTCTCATTAAATGAATGAAGTTATGAGAAAAAGTTAGTCATAAACAAATTTCTCATTTGGCCAGATATTTCTTTCTTTGAAGTACGGAGACCTAAATAAACATGTTATTTACAATATTCCATTTAAAAATAACCGAGAGTCTATTTGCAGAGTTGGTCCCCAAGTAATCTTTAGTTTACCATTTAATAATGGTAGAAGATAATTTATTATGTTCTGTTGGTTTGTGAAAATTTTTTCAGTAGTGAGAGAATAATGGTAGTCATTTGCTTGGGTACCACTGTCCCATTCATATTTCTGCCATGAAGTAACTGTGCTTGATGGTTGTATTTCAGTTTCATTACGATATGGCAATGAAAGTCTGTTAGTAGGTGGTGATTGTTGCAGGGCACTATAGGTTATGGTAGACCGTGTGGTCCCGGCATAGAATAGGCTACTCCTTTCATTTCCGTAGGTGTCGTAAGAGGCGACTAAAGGAACTCAGTGGTAGAGAGATGGGCAGCAGCATCCCTCTTAACACATCTCAAAAAGCCTAACTGCAGTTGCTAACCCGCCTGCCAAGCGTAGCAACTACTGGCAACCCCCTCCCCCCAGTTAACGGTTAAAATTATAATAGGTTATGGTAACCGAATAATAAGTAATACTAAAAAGTAAGTTATAGTAAGTATATTTATATAATAGACACATATGTGAAAATATTAAGTTTTCTAGTTATTTACGTATCTAAAATAACAGTTCTTGATTGTAATAGATACCTATATTAGAGAATATTATTACATATCTAAGGATTCAGTATATTTTATAAGCTCTTCGATATAAAGTTATGTCTGCTAAAGTTAATTATATTCTACATGACCTTAATATAAGTTAAGTGAAGCTGAAATGTTAATTAAAATGTGACGATGTATAACTATGATGTCTGTTAAAGTACTTTAAAATTACTTAATATATCTTAATGAAGGTAAAATTGTGTCATTTTCATATTATTTTAACTTAACTATTTATACATATTATAAAATGGTAAACGAGTATATCTGTATATTTATTATTTTTCAAAAAACACTTTTCAAAACAAGATAACGTAAAATATGTATAATGGATTAGTTTGCTGTGAAAATTTGTGTGTAAATTTCAACTTTTACGTTATGTTATGCAATTTTGTACATTTTGTTTTAATTTGATAAATTTTTAACCATTTTGTGATTGTTGCTGTAGCAAAATATTTATTCAGTCAAGTGCAAACAATTGTGTTGGATTTCAAACACGGATCGCGTAGGATTTTCAAGTGTTTGCTATCTTTTTGTTTATTTAATCTTATTGTAATGTAATGATTTCGGGAAATTAAAATAATTTTGTTAAAAAAGAGTCCGTGTGGTTCTTTGTCACTACGTGTGTGTATATATTCTTTAACAATAAGTATGTATTCTTTATACACTTTTTACATTTTAGATCTTGACTTTGTTTTTTAATCCATTTTTGAATTCCTTTTTTACTATTTCAGTCAGTCTTTTTAGATTTTTTTTTGTTATTCTAATATCGACCAGATTTACTGAATGAGCAATATGTCGGCACAACTTTACTATGTTATGAACATTGTTCGTTTACCCGTTATATCGTACCTAAAATGTTGTTTATGTTCCAGGTAATGGTTGCTACAGCGTCAGCGTTCACCAAATATTTGGGAAACATTACAGCGTACTTCGACATATACGGAGAGTTGCAGAGTTATGAGGGAACACCAGTATTTCTAAACAGATCAATTCCTGAAGGTATCTTTATATATTGGCATTGCATTTTTTTTAAAAAATGATAATGACATGATTACTCTGTCTGCGCTAACGGTATACACAGACGAGGTTTCACTGAGAGATGATAGGATAAAATGAAAAGGCAGGGTAGTTGGCTCATTCGAATGAATTCGCGTGTAATTAAGCATGATAGTTTCCGGGAAGACCATGAGAAGGTCGACCTGACAGGGTAAATTATTAACAATGGGGATGCAAATTCTCATTACATACAACCCTTTCCCTTGGCATTGTATTTGTACTAGTATCTTTCATATTAATATCATATACAATATTTCATCTAATATCATATTACTTTATTATATATATTTATATCACAAAGCAACTGTATTTCCATGGCTGTGTTTCGGATTGAAGAGTGAGATATGACAGTGAAATTATACGACATATATACCTCTGTACCCTATAGTACCATAAGAATAAGGACTATAGGTTTGTTATCATGATTATATTATAGACTTCAGGAATAGTAACGCATGAAGGGTATCATAGGCGTTACTATGAATGCTTTAGAGAGATGCTGTTCATGTCTTTGTCATTCTAAGTTGCATAAAACCGTTAATATTCTATCGATAGATCTCCCCATAAGTGAATGTACAGCCTACTATGGTCACAATGGGAAGGTCTTGTATTGGATTCTATTTCGAATTTTTCTTTCTATATATTCTGTTCTTAGTTTGTCACTTGATTGGGTAACAATAAATCCGTACATTACTTAAAACTATATATTTTAAATAAAAAAAAAGGGATAAAAATATTTATTTATTTATTTTACACCTTATTGCATTATTTATAAAAATAATGAATACAGTTAATTTTAATGTAGTGTGACGTAAAAGGCGGCCTTATTGCTAAACGATCCTTTATAACAAGTATATATTAAAAAGAATATAAAAAAGAACGATATAAGAACACAAATATATAAAAAAGACACGGTACTGCTTGGCTAGCTATTGCACGAGATAGAAGCAGTTAAGGAAGGTTTATGCCCAGCAGTTGTATACCATGAGCTTATAATTGATTGATTGATATACGGTTAATATACAGACCTTAACATACTTTATAGATTCTCGTAGGATGCATCGGTGTTTAAAAAAAACTTTTTGGTCCCTTAAAAAAGGCATATAAGTACCTACTCTTAAACATATAGTTGCTAAGCTTTAGGATGGGTACCAGAAGCTTCTGGTACGGGCACGGCCCACCCGGCCCCCTGTAATTACGTCTATGGTGGTATGTTAATCTTGATTTATATTGCTCTGTAATTTGAAGACCGTCACCTTCAAGTAGAAACAACATGCAAGAAACTTGCTCAGTAGAATTAATAGACAAAATAGTGGTAACCTCTTGTTTGTTTCTTGTTCTCTTGATGACTTAGTGATTTAACTAATCACTATGAACTTTGAACCATATATACACGTACTATATGGGATAGAGAAGGGCATAAGCTACTTTTATTTCTGGTCAGCGGACACATTCCGGTTACGCGAACGAAGAAACAAGGTAAAAACCAGTGATATTTTTTGTGTAGTGAAAGTGTGAATTTTTTTTATTATATAATAATTGTAGTAAGATTATTTTAAATAATTGTTTTTTATTTCACTATTTCTATTATTATCTCTAATGCCCAAAAACTCCTCATGATATTGGACAGATATGTAGTATTAGTCACACGGAGAAGGAGAAAGACTGCTTTTTATCCTGGTCATACAGATGGAGTAGCGGATAAATTAAACAATATTAAAATGCAACTTTATTTTACAGATCCGAATATAAAAACCCTTATGAAACCATATAAAGAAAAACTCGATGCATTAGTTCACGAGGTCATAGGGTTCATAAACGAAGACTTGTTGGCAAAAACGTGTGGTGCGCAGGAGTGTCCGCTAGGAGATCTCATTGCTGACGCACTTTTGGATGCGGTAAAGAAGGATTATAAAAACTGATAATTTCGATTATATCAATCGTAAAGATTGCAGTGTATTAAATACATTACGGCGATTTATAAGCACTATTAGAAGAATACTTTGTAAAAAAAACTCATCTGCTTGGGTATTTCTGTTCTTGTACTTGTATTTCTGTCGCCAATCAGATGTGCTTGAGGGCTGTGTTTCGGTTTGAAAGGTATAGATATGGCAGTGAAGTTACAGGGTATGGAGGTGGTTTGTGGTCCTCAAGCAACGCGTGATACCATAGGTAACACAGTGAAAATTATGTGATACCTATGGATCTGTCGATATCTATAGGCGACGGTTATCACATTTCATCAGGTGGGCCGTCAGCATGTCTGCCATTCTAAATGTTATAAAAAATAATACAAATATTTTCTCAGGCTTAATATATAACTTTAGTTGTTATAATGATAAAAATTTACCAGAGGGAGACTTTGTACAAAAGTCATTTGCTTAGGTATCTCTGTCCCATTCGTGTTTCTACCGTGAAGCAGTTGTGTTTGCTTAGTTGTGTTTCGGTTTGAAGGGCAGTGAATTTACAGGCTACAGATATAGGTATAACACTTTAGTTCTCAGGAATGGCAACATATGGGGGGTACCTTGGGCGAAACAGTATACTCTGTTTTATCCATGCTACTGCTCACGTCTATAGGCGATGATTACCACTTTCCATCAGGTGGGCAATCAGCTTGTTTGCCATTCTAAGGTGTTTAAAAAAAAGGATATTGAAAAGTAAACATGTTCATATTTGCTTTAAATTTACCATTTAAATCTATTATTGCAACTATTTTCATTAATTATTTTTGGTTTGTTTCAGACCAAACAATTAAACGTGTCGAGCCTTCCACACGTTGTTTTTCTTCTAAGGAACATGATTCGTGGGTCAATCGGCCAAGGAAGTAAGTTTTTTGTTATGTTGCTTGGCGGGTTTTGTATTTAGTTACTGGTTTGATTTATATATTTTGATAAAAAATAATTATGTCTACGAATCATTTTATATTTCGGTACTTATTTTTTACATTTAAGATGCTTAATGTGAAAGTACATTAATTTGTAATTATAATTTAATTATTGAAATATGACTTTTATATTATACGTAAATTATTTTTTATTATATGCCTAATTAATAGGTCATCTGGATTCAATTATGGGCTTGTTTCCGTTATTATTTGTTAATTGTATTTTTAAAAATCTTGTCCAGCCGGGACCACAATTTTTGATTTTAAAATAAAAAATTGTGGTCCCGGCTAAGAAGAGGCCACCGCTTCCTATTCCGTGAGTGTCGTAAGAGGCGATTAAAGGAGGATGAGGGATGGGCAGCAGCGTCCCTCTTAAAACATCTCTGAAGCCTGCCTACGGTTGCCAAACCGCCTGCCAAGCATAGCAACACACTACTGGCAAAACCCCCAAGTTGGAGGTTTATATTCAGCAGTGGACAATTAAAAGCTGATATGATGATGATTTTTAATAATTGGAAATTTAGTCGAAAATTTATGACAATTTTTGGTGATAGTCAAATTCGAATTTGGAAATTATGATCTTTGCGGACCGCAATCTGGATATCTAGTATGTCAATAGGCCATTTTAATTTCGAAACTTTAAAGATGCCTTTAATGAATTACAAATGTAGTTGAAGCAAAAACTACAGTTCTACTAGTAAATTCTACTAATAGAAGAGAACATTCTATTGTTCTGCGATTTAGTTAAAATCGTAGAAAAATACGGATATAATTGTATTTAAAAATAGAGGCTTTTGTTACTCGGATCTCTCTCCCTTTTTTTTAAGATCGACAAGAATCGACAGAATGAGGATTTTATATTTATATAAGGATGACGAAGACATATGTACATGTAGTTGTTTCTAGATGTTATTCGATCATATATTTACCACTCGTATGAGGATGCCCTCTTTTGGGCCTCAACTTTTTTTTTGAGTCACAAGTAATAAGTTGATAAGTCCATCTGATGAGAAATCTTGCCTATTAACTCGAACAGAATTATGGACGTTACAGAATACACTGTGATACCTATAGTTTGACTACAGTGTTTTACCATATCTTACCCTTCAAACCGAAATACATCTGTGCTATCATAGTTGTTTCACTGTTGATACAAGGATGAGATAAAGATAAGCAGACGAATTTTGTAAAAAGTTTTTCTCTAGTAAATCTGATATAAATGTATATTGATTTTTAGATATCACCCGAGGAGCAGTTATAAATACGTTGCCGTTCACCAATGAAGTGGTGACATTCACATTACTGGGAAAGTATCTAATGGAGGCATTGAAGAGGTGTTTCACTAACTATTGGGTACATAAACCTTTCAATGGACCGTGGATGCCACAAGTTGCCGGTAAATATCTTAATACAATACTAGCTTTTTGTCCACTACTTTGTAGGCGTGGATTTCAGAAGTAGGAAAACCAACGAAATATACTACTTTTAAATAGCGTATCAAGATGAAACACACACTAGAATTTAAATTAGATCCTCGAGAAGATAGTTATTTATGCGAAAACTACTAAATGGATTTAAATGAAATTTAAATTACAGGTGTAGGTTATATCATAACATTGCACAAAGGATACTTTATATACTTATTGATTCACGCAGCTGAACCCGTGGGATATAGCTAGTATAAAATTATTATTGTTCTTAAGAGAAATCTAATGATCCGGCCCGGTTTCGCATAGGAAGTTAAAATATTCGAAAATAATATAAAACCCATGTTACTCACTGATAATGTCGCTTTTAATAGATCAAAGACTTTTAAAAATTGTTTTTGTGTTTATCAATTACGAACAATCAAATTACAGGGTATAGAGGTACCTTAGTTCTCAGGAATCTATTGCCATTCCATGGCATTTCATGGCAATACAGTACAGTAACACAGTAAACAGTAACAGTACAAACAACACAGTACTGTTTATGTCCAAATTTTTCCTCTTTGTATCTAAACAAAATTATGCACATAATTTTGTTTAAATAACTGATTTTTCATAACTTAAGTTGATTTTTGTTGTGAAACACAGTCCTAATGATTTTTATATTATACACTTTCAGCTATAGAGAGCTACCTTAAAATCGAAATACATACATACAAATATTTTGTAAAAAATATCATAATGACAGTGACATGTAAACTAATATACATAGTTTATGTGCCCCTGCCATTTATAGAACGTGGTTTAAAAGTAGAGAAGAAACATATAGACTGATAAGAACTTTCTTTTTGTACTATTTTGGGATAATTGATATTATCTATTTTTTAAAGGTTTGCAAGTAACTATGAATACCACGGACGGTAGTGTACTTTCGGCGTTTGTGAAAAATGGTGACAATATCGAGCGTTTGGAAGCAGATAAGGAGTATCAAGTAACTACAATGAAGTTCCTCTTGGGAGGTGGAAATGGTTTTGTGGTAAGTATAAGTTCTTAATATGTTTATATACTAGGTTTTTAAAATATCGAGGGCTTTTTCTGTAAATGTCGTTATATCTTTTTTATGGGTTTCGATTGAATGATAATCTATTCTGCGTAAAATAAGCAGGGTTTACTCTGGCAGAGCACTAGTAAGAGATGACAGGTGAGGATGAAGTTAGGTCTGTTGGTCCAACGTAACGAATTGATCAGGAATTAATCGCGACGGTTAGCAGAGGAAATTGCGCGATCTGACAGGTTATATTTACTAGCAAGTTATTATCAACCCCTTCTCTATGCTATATTCTGTTTAGTCTCTGGTTTATATTTATAAATTTTTCAAAATCTAAGTTTATCACATATTTGTATTGTACGCCTGTACTCGCTAGTAGACTTTTATAATAGAAAGATTTACAGCAGATTTAACAGTATATTTACTACATCACAATAGAGTAAAAAATAATAGACTCATACTTACGACTTATCGAAGATAAATTTGGTAATCTCTATAGGTTATAGGTTATGGATTTCTCTCACTAAAGAGCTTTGTTATTTTTTTTTTTGTGTTTCAGATGCTAAAGAACTATGGACAAAATAAATTGCACGTGGGACAAGATGCTGATTTGTTGGAAAATTATATAAAGAAAGTGTCACCTATTACACCTACGGTCGACAACAGAATAACTGTGATTAACTGATCTGAACTATATCTGTGATTTTTTATGATGTGAATTATATTGATTTTGAAGTTTAATTCGCTGGAAATTTCTTTCGGGCATCCTACAAATAGAAGGAATATTTGTCTAATACAAGTTTTGGTCTACTTAATATATTATCACAGTGTAAGGAAAGTAGCTCTTTATATTGTGATATAATAATATCACAATATAAAGAGTTACTTTCAAGATCTTTGTGATCTAAGTAAGAGTTACTGGACTATGAGATATTCATTATTGATGCAAATTTTAAATATTTAATTATTGGGAGCAAACGAGAATAATTTGAATTTTGGTCAATACTTTGTATTGTATTGTATTGTATTGTAAAAATCTTTATTGTACATAAGTCAGATTAAATACTAGTAAATGATTTAGTATACAATGGCGGACTTATCCCATAAAGGGATCTCTTACAGTCAACCTTTGAGAAGCTGAAAGAAAACTGTAGAATGTATAAGGGTAATAACCGTACAATTAAAGATAAACTAAATAATACCCAGTAAAAAAAAAAATTGAATATATAACACAATAAAAACAGCTCTATATACCTACATATGTAAATAATAAAAGTAAATTAATAATAATATAACATTAATAAATAAAAACTTATACACATACACATACATATATACACATATACACACATACATATACATATACATATATATATATATATACATATATATACATACATACACATACATATATACACTCCTACATACACATACATGTATACATAATAAATACATATATTCACAATTGGCTCAATGAAGAGGGATTTTCAAAATAAAATTTTATGATACCTGCTTTAAAAGATTTCAGCGACTGTGCCATCTTTAAGTTATTAGGAAGTGAATTCCAGAGACGTGCAGCATGTACAGTAAATGACATGGCATAGCTTTGAGTATTAAAACAAGGCAAATCTATAATGAAGTCATTACTGCATCTCAGGCGAACATCAATTTCGCGAAATTTGAATCTTTCCTGAAGGTAATGTGGACATGTTGGATTAAAAAGGATATTGAAAAGAAGAGTAAGAATGTGGACATTTCTCCGTAGCCTGATAGGAAGCCATTTGAGTTGACTGTGATAACTAGATATGTGGTCATACTTTCGAAGGTTATAGATGTATACATTGATTTTGCAGTCGCTCAAGTTTATCAACAAGCTCCTGTGTGGGATCTAGGTAGGCAACATCAGCATAGTCTAGAAGAGGAAGAAGAAGAGATTGAGCCAGTAAAAGTCTAGTTCCTAAAGGGAGGAAGTTCTGCAGGCGCTTTAAGGAATGTAGTGATGCGTGGATTTTTCGACTTACTTCACCTATATGAGGACCCCATGACAGTGTCTGGTCTATAACAATTCCCAAATTTTTAACAGTAGTGGAATATGGGATTATTTTTCCGTCATAAATAACGTTGGGAACTGTTAAATACCGAAGTTTAGCAATAAAATGAGAACTACCCATAATGACCGCTTGAGATTTATCTGCGTTAACTAAAAGCCCAAAATCCTTCGTCCACTTAGCAATTACGTTCAAATCATTATTAATTACATCTACAGCATTAGTAAGGTTGTAGATGGGAGCAGCAGTATATAATTGCATGTCGTCTGCATACAAATGAAATGAAGAGAGGAGAGCAGACGTAATTCCGTTGATGAAAATTGAGAAAAGTACAGGCGAAAGAACTCCACCCTGAGGGACACCTGCATTAATCGCGCACCAGTCAGAACAACAGTCATCCACACGTACCAATTGGCGCCGGCCAGAAAGATATGATCGGAACCATGCCAGAGCCAATGATGAGAATCTAAATTTGGAGAGAATGCCGAGAAGTACATCAAAGTCCACAGTATTAAAAGCACTGGTAAAATCAAGTAGCACTAATATTAAAATATTCTTTTTGTCAATATTAAGTCGAATATCCTCAGTAATTTTTACCAGTGCAGTAACCGTGCTATGACCGGTACGAAAACCAGACTGATACTGACTCAAGAGATCATTACGATAAAGATATTTAGTAAGGCGTCGATGAACAAAATGTTCCAATACCTTTGAAAGTACGGGAAGGATTGAGATAGGTCGGTATTCCGAGAAAGTAGACGGATTGGATTTTTTAGGGAGAGGAATAACATGCGCCAGTTTCCAGGATGTGGGAAAAGTACCAGTAGAAAGAGAAAAATTTATAATGACGGCTAATATATGTGCTATAAGATCCTTGATAGGATCCAACATATCCAGACTGATATTATCATTGCCCACTGCCTTAGATTTGATAGAATTCAAAATGTCTATTACCTCTTGTGATAATATAGCTCCCAACTCAAATAAGTCTGCATCGGAACATACATTACAACTACCGGCTATCTGTGCTAGTGTAGTGTTTGTATGCTCTTAAGTAATTAATGAGTAAATATTAATATTTATTATATATATTTAAATATTAATTTTTATAATTAAAATATAAAAGTAATTTGTCAAACTAATTCTAGTTGAATACGATTTTAATAAATTAACTTATTGGGATATATGTATATGTATCTGCCGTATAGTCTTGGCATAAAATGTGCCACTCCTTTCGTCCCTTTCTTTTGTGTCGTAAGAGGAGACTAAGGGAACTTAATGGTTGAGGGATAGGCAGCAGTGTCCCTCTTAAAACATCTCTAAAAGCCTAACTGTGGTTGACAATTCACTTGCCAGGCGTGGTGACTACTAGCAAAATCTCCCTTATGGAGAGGCCTATGTCCAGCAGTGCACAGTTAAGGATACTAAAATTATAAAAAAAATAGTTATAAATTAGTACCTACCCTTTTTGCTACATTATAACTACTGAGACTCTACGGTAAATAAAACAAAGAACGAGAAAAATAAAGTTTCACCGGGCTAAGAAAATAAATATATATTCGAGTTGTCCTTTGAAGAGATGAAAATTCAAAGAAAATGTCAACATAAAAACAATTTACTTAACTGAAATGCGAATGTTTAGATACCTACTACTTAGCCAATATTTGTTAGCATTTGACTCTGGGATATTCTACTAGACGATTTATTTTATACAAAATTGGTATTTAAGGTCCTAATGTTAAAGTTTAAATTGTTTTGTATGAAGAAAATTCTTCGGTGACATTAAAATGGGCCCGTTTTCAAACGTCCATCCGCGTCGCCGTTTTTGAGAATTTCTCTGATCGATGTTACAATAAAGTACTGGTATTTTGTTTATTTATGTAGAATGATCACTAGTGGGTTAAAATCAATAAATGTATATCGCTTCGCAAAAAAACAATTTCAATATATAAAATAAAAAAATTAATAAATAAAAAATAGCCTACAAATTGTTTCATCGATACTTATAATGTTGAATACATTCTAAATATAACGTGTTTTTTTTTATATAGATTTTGCATCAAAACAAGCAGTATTAATTTGCAAATAAAAACTACAATTTTAATCATCACAAAATTAAAATGCGATCAACAGGGGAATAAACTCTGTTAATTGCAAATTTTAAATATTGATTTAGAATAGGCAACTTAGCCGAAAAAATAATTAAGAAGAATTATAAACTACCTTCTTAACTCTTCAAAATAAATAAACAAATGTTACTGCAACAATTATAGGTATCCAAGCATCTTTATGTTTAAATAAAGTTGTAAGATAAAGGTATCTACTACTTTTTACTATTTATGGTGTACTCGTATATTACTACTATCTTTTTACCCCATACGAAACGTAAAATGCTAAGATAATTAAAACCTCTTCAGATGAACAGTAGCAATTATCGTCTAGAGACTTGAATTGAATTATGGATATCAGAGAATATATTATTAGCTTGCGGTATATTCATACGTTGCCATTTCCGAGAACTAAGGTAAAATGCCAGAATATTTCCTTGACATATTCTACTATTGAAACCAAAACAGACATTGGTTTGGGAATAGAAACACAAGTGGGACTAAATAGGGATAAATGTATATTATAATAATACCGAGTCCTCAAAATGAAACTTGACTTCACAAGTGACGTTTGAGCGCATGAAAGAAATAGCAAGAGTCACCGTTGTCGGACTCACGACGTGGAGCATCAGTACATACATCAGTAGATACATTTAATATATTTTATTATATAGTTAATTTAATATATATTATAATTATAATTAAGCAAATAAACATATTATATGCACATATATAATCCCTGGTTTAAACTTTTTTTCAAATAGTTAATCACAGATACCTATTTGACTTGAAGCAAGGTTTATTGAGATATCTCTATTTGATAAAGAATCTGCCTTTGTATTTATTCAGTATTTATTTTATGCACCAAATTTCTTTTAATATGATGTACCGTTAGATTATATAGATAGAGCGTCTCCATAGAAATGTCTTGAGAAAAACTTGTCTACTTTTTCATAAAATTTTGCGTGATAAATAGTTATGAGCGATTCGTTTACAACTTCTATATTTATTTTGTCTTATAAATTCTGCATCTTTTTATTCGTGAACACGATTTTTATTCATTAAATAATACGTCAAGATACATTTTATGCGTAAATATATAGAATATTGAATAAAAAAAATGACTCAGCTAATTTGACAATTAGGTGACAAAAATGACCCATTTTTGAGGCTCGATGCTCTAACTATATAACATATAAGGATGTACCATAAATAATTTTAATCAAACAAACAAGCATTTGCGTAACCAGGATACGTCTTATTTCATACACTTTGACAAAGTTAAAGTAATAGTACGTGAGGAATACGGAGTTTCTCGGAAAATAAAAGAGCCTATTGAAATAAGTCGGCGTTCAATTTTAATAGAGCCCAATGACTGGTACTCCCGTGTGCCTAGGCGCCGCTTCTCCGCGCTTCATTCATGGTCAATGCTGAAGATTTCAAGTTGAAAGGCGACACTGTAAGCACTGTATGTACACAACGGTTTAGCAATATAGTCAGTGACAATAACATAACATGGCAGACGAAGATCTAATTATACGTAAGTTAAACCGGTAGTTATTATATTAAAATATAATATGCGCTTACTAAACTTTTAACAATAAAAAAGAAACAAACATTGAAAATAATAAAGAGTTCACTATTGTAAAATTATACTAGATCTAAACGAGTCTGATCATCTGAGTCCTCAGGAAGGCAACGCATGGGGGGTATCGTGGGCGAAACAGTATACTCTGCTATGTCCATGGTACTGCTCATGTCTATAGGCGGCGGTTACCACTTTCCATCAGATGGGCCGTCAGCTTGTTTGCCATTCTTAGTTGTATATGAAAAAAAAAGAAAAAAAAATACCAAATCATTATTCCAAGTATTCGATTGTGTTTATACGAACTTCGAGAACACATTATACAGTTTTTTTCTTATTTTAAACAAGCAAAGGAAATTGTTAAAATAGAGTGACGGCGACAAAAACTTAGTAAATGTATCGAGACAGCTGATGGAGGGTGGCGCGGGCGAGTCCGACGTAAATAAATATCTGGCGGCCCTAAAAAATGGGAGTCTGTAATGCGGGCTAGTGGATTCGGTTGGATCTCGCATTAACTTTGATTTCGTTTTTCCCACTGGCCATTCGAATAGTGTACTCTGATTGTGTTGTGTGATGTTGACGTAGATATAAATGAAATAGATGACTCAATGATCTTTTTATATATTTCTTACTATCATGTGTATATTCGACTAGCTTTTACTCATGTCTTCGTTTGATTGTCGGGATGTGTAGTAGTCTATCTCCTTTTTCATCCCAAATAGTACTCTCTACCAAATTTTAGTGCTTTGAAGTAATGAACAAATAAATTCTCTTTCACATTTATACTATTAATAAAGATATAAAAATAAATATTATAAGACATATTATGTAATGCCATCTAGTTGCAAACTATGTAAAGTTTCTACTGTAGGTACTAAATATGGTATTTCTTTAAAAAATACATACGCTAATACAAATAAACGTAGTTATGGAGATAAATGTTTGTATTGAGCGAGGATCGAACCCACGACCATCGTCAATTTGTTAGACATATAAATATCTGTAAAATATATACTTATTATGTAAACACATAGTTTTTAAAAATACTCTACTGTTTTTGCTAATTTTAGACAGATCTTATTCTAATTTCAAATTCGATTCAATACTGACTAATTACTATAACTAGTAGGAATAGTAAGATATTATTAGTAGTCAATATTAATTTTGTCTTTTTTTAAGTCCTATCGATTAAAAAAGAGATCATCAAAATCAGCTCAAAATGAGCGAATATATCGGTTATTATGCTATCCCAATTTAAATTTAAATTTTGAAATATTTAATATTAAAAATTGCCTTCTTATAAGTAAGGTCCAATTTTCACTTTTCCAAACTTGTTTAATTCTAAAATCTCTTTGTTAATTAAGTTCTCGTAGAAATCCTTCCGAATGTTCTATTAGAATCAAATAGCCTTTTCTTCAAAAATTAATTTAAATGTATGATAATGAGCTCTGGCTAATTGTAGGAATAATAGAAGCGCCATCTGTCGTTTATTGTGAGTCCAGCTGGGTTAGATTTCAAAACTTAGGTATTTTGTAATGGTTGGAAGAAATACTTTTATATTCACCGACAGTATTAATATCTACCTTTGGGAAATGTAAGGATAAATTTAATTTAGATTTTGTTTAAAATAATATGAATATTATAAAGCGGAAAGATTTGATTTGTTATTTATTATAGATAAATTTAAAAATCACTTAATCTATTTTAAACATTATTTTATTATTTTATTTTAAATAAATTGTAGTGAAGCCATCACGGGTCGTTAGTGGGTAGTGCAATAAAAGAATACAGCTAAAAACTGCTTTTTATTATATATATATATATAATAAAAAGCAATTTTTAGCTGCACGGTTTTACCCTTAAACATTCTGTAGTTTTCTTTCAGCTCCTCGAAGGTTGACTGTAAAAGATCCCTCTATAAGTCCGCCATTCCATATTAAATCTTTTAATGTGTCCAATGTAAAATATATACAATCAAGATTTTACAATACGACACAATACCAACTGAATTAATTAATAAGTCTTTCCTTCATATAAATTAAATGAGATGTTTATAAGGGATAGGAATGTTTTCTTGAATAAAGATGTTTTGAATTTGACTTAAGAGAAGTAAAATCTGTCTCGGATATGGAAGCACGACAGTGCTACACCAGAGGGCCTACCATGAAATGTTTTCCGAAATTTCGGTTCCGAACGAAACATAAATTTGATATTAAAATTACATGATACATACCATTTAAAAATATTAAAAATGTAAAACTATCGTTCCTTTGGACTTTTATGGTAGAATTTATGACAAACGAAATATTAAGCTCTATTTACTGAGTCGACTTCGGTATGAACAAAAACACTAAATTGAGTCCGAAAATTCGGAATTTCATTTCATGGTAGGCCTTCAGTTTACTCTTGACAACGGCCGGTGTAATCTGGTCGAAACGTCGAGATAACCCAAGTAAATTATTATAGTTTAATAGATCGCGTTAATTCTCGTCTCTTGTAAACTATAAACCATGCAGCGCTAAAGTATAAAAGTTAATATACTCGTCTCCTTTGAGGTAGGCAGAAATAGTGGAATTTCAAATGCTGCAATTTAAAAAGATTCTGCCGTCTCTTTCACATCCATTATTCTATTTATAAAAGATCACCAGTTACGAGTACTTTAACTTAGGTCTTTATCTACATAAAACCATCAAGTATCCATCTGAGGTCTCATCACCAATCCTATTAATTCGATTGATACCTCTTTCTTAATTCTATTTTTATCCATCATTTTCAAATGTCCAACTGAACACAATATGTTTCTTCTAATCTTTGTCACATCACAACATCTTTCAATCTTCACTTTTCACTTCACTAATCACTTAATTTCAGGTATCATGAACTAATCGAAAAAATATAAGAATAAAAAAAAAAATTTTTTTAGGCGATTTTCAATATTACTTGAAGAAAAATCATCGTAGAGACATTTGAAAAAATTGTAGCTCTAAGTTTTGGGTCTAAACTCTAAAAAATTTCATGTCAATTTTTTTTCAGGTACTTTTTAAAAAAACCACTCACGAAAAAGTTTAAAACATTTTTTGTTTTTTACGTCTACGGTCTTTAAAAAAATCGTTTGGCATAATTACCATATAGATAAGATAACTTGTCTAGATAAACATATAGGGTATACTGTTGTATACCCTATATGTTTAATTTAGATATTGTAATGAACCTAACAACAGTGCATGACACAGAAAAGCGTCAAAGGAATACTTAGTCATTCTAAGTCCTAATTTCGACTTTCAAATGTATACAGTTGTTTTACCGTCCATGAATAGCTTGAACAATCAAGGAAATGCTATAGAATTTTATATGAATCCCGCTTGTGTAAACCAGTTTAATCTGATTCGGGTACTCGAATCCTTATTTAAGGATTTAAATGCCCATATCAAATGACTGCCTACCCCATACTTAGTCAGAGCTGACCACAGTTTAACCCTCTTCATTTTATCATAAGCCTTTTCAAGGTCAACGAAGGTGGAGAGTACTTTTGATGGTATGAAACAAATATTTTTCTATTCTAAATTTATATTTTTTTCGGACAAGATTCGTCAATTTCTCTTAATAATTAAATCAACACTTATGAGTAAGGATTTAGAGATTATTTTATTTTTTTACTTTTCGATTACTAGGTAGGACATAATGTTCTAATGGTAGGAGTTATTTTTTTTTGTATTTTTGCGTGTAGGTACGCTATACGATATTTTGATTTGGATGAGTAGTACTGATATTGATAGTAAACTAAATTTAAACGATAGGTAATTAATTTATATAGATTTACTCATATTCACGTTACGAAAGGTTCCAAAAATAGGTCACTAATTTGATTGCCAAGTCTAAGTTACGCGGTCCCGCATGTGACGAATTGCACATAGAAATTGTTGGAATGTAATTTGACTCGGTAAAACTGATCTGTGTTGTGGAGCCCGAAGGGATACTGCGGAGTGGTGTGAGCCAATTTATTTACACTAGCGACCCGCCCGCAGTTTGATGTTTGACGATTGTAAATACTTTGTTTGATATATGCTTACAACTAAACGACATCCGTGGTTTTAGGCCAGTATTACATTCGTGGTTTTTCCGAAGCGGAATGCCGGGTTATAATTATTATCGGACATAATAGGCGGAGATGCCGCGTGGTTCCGGCATAGAATGGGCCATCCCTTCCTTGTTGTCTACAAAGATAAGAGCGTTAAAGATTAAAAGAAATAGAAAAATATCTGAATATTATAAACGTATACAAAATATAGGAAATTATATTATATCTATTTAAGTGATTAAAAATAAATAATGTAAATGTTATATTAATAAATAATTATATACCAAAGAATTAAATTATAAAGTACAGTATGAGTATTTTATTAAGTACAGGCCGCCTCTTGTATCACTTCTCATTAAAATTCATTGTATTTATTATTTTTATAAATAGTACAATAAATAGTAAATAAATAAATAAACACCTACTATATTTTCAGCTAAGAAGAACAGACTAGAACATTATTGCTGTTTTTTTAAAGAAAATTAGATCTTTACAACTAAGTTTTACATGAATATAAAGTACCTACCAATATAGTATAAAAAATATAAATTTAAAACAGAAAAAGTTATAAATATTAAATCCGTCTGTCCGTGTAGACTTCAACAAACTAGTATTTCTTTGTAAAAATAAGCCCACGCTACGAATTTTCTAAGTGCGTGTTTTGTTCGTGTTTTGTTTAATTGACGCGATTTTTGTTTTGTTTGGTTTTTTATTTTTCAATACAAAACTATGTAGAAAAAAACCATGTTACGAAAATTCGCATCAAATGTCTAGAAGTAATTTAACCTATATGGAGTATTTTTTTGTAGCCAAGTTTATTTTAGACAATAGAATCAGAAACTCTGTAACTTGTAGCATAAAATTTATAAAAATTAAAATCTCGCATCTAAGGTCGACTATTGTTGCCTTTTTATTATATTTTTGTAATTAAGTTAATTATATTTTTTGTGTGCATATTTATAATCTTTGTAATCTGTATATGTACGTAATATGTACGATCGTATATATGTACGAAAGAAAAAACGTGACTATTATACATTATTCAATTAATAAGTTTTTTTTTTATACAACTTAGAATGGCAAACAAGCTGATGGAAAGTGGTAACCGTCGCCTATAGACATGAGCAGTACCATGGACATAACAGGGTACACTGTTTCGCCCATGATACCCCCCATGCGTTGCCATTCCTGAGGACTCAGATGTTATTCCTCCGTACCCTGTAAATTCACGCCATATCTTACCCTTCAAACCGAAACACAGCCATGCAAACACAACTGCTTCACGGTAGAAACACGAATGGGACAGAGGTACCCAAGCAATCGACTTTTGTACAAAGTCTCCCTCTGGTAAAAATAGGTAAGTAAAAATAGGTACTAATAATAGAAAAAACAAAAAAAATTAAAACAATAAAAAAAATATTATGTATGGATAAGAATAATCCCAAAGATACGTACAAGTAGAAAACGTCACTATGATAATATTTTTTTTAATGATTTTAAATAAATTATTAGATTCTATTGAGAATTTTTTTAATTATTATCTATCATTTTAAGAGTAAAGTAGACATAACAGCAATGAAAAAATCGTATTTAAGAATATAAAGGGAGTGAATGTTAACACAATTGCAAATAAAGAATTAATCGAAGAAAATAATATATTACATTGAATAATAATTATATGGAAGGAGAGTACGAAGGTAATAAAAATGTATTGTTAATAACACAAATAAATGTTTGAAACATTTGAATGTCAAACGATATATGTCCCTATTTACATATTTCAGCAAGTTTACCTAGGCAGGCACTTTCCACGGAGATTAATTAGTAGAGTAGATATCTATTTCATGTGTGTAATGGAAGAACATTTTAATCCGTCTATGAAGCCCTATACATCAAAATTATTATATCTATTACATATTATTATCTAAGCTTTAATCCAAGGTAACCTGTTAGTTTGTTGTTAACTGTCTCAATAATCACGTCAATATTAAAAATACACAGACTTTCGCTTGTTTTTTTTTAATGGATGATAATGGAATGGCTACCCCCCTACTATGGTATTTTTTTTTGATGAGTGAAAATAGTATGGTAACCCCGCCTGCGCTAACGGAATACGCTGGCGGAGCACCAGTGAAGGGTGATAGATGAGAATGAAAACAGGCCAGTTGGCCCATCATGATGAATTCATCAGGAATTAACCGTGATAGTTTCCAGGCAGAACCGCGAGGAGGTCGACCTGGTTAGGTATACTGCTAGCAATGGGATTCTCAGTCTCCATTACTAACAATCCCTTTCCCCCCTGTATGTATGTATTACAAAATTTTCATTGGTATTAGATTGAATTGATATCTATATGAGATTCAAGAGTAGGCCTGCAGGAAATGAATGGTTAAGCGTTAAGCTTGCGTTCTAATAATGGACTTCATTGACAATTTAGCTAGGCGATGTTTTAGTTACTGACCCATTTTTGATAGACGTTAAAAATAGACTGTATTAATATATACACAGGTTTCATATTAATGAATGTATAGAGTAAAAGTTTTGCTGTTTATTTCAAAAAGAAGAATAACTGATACTTGGATTTCAGGATAGACAATACATGTTATAAAAGAATACTCTATGAATTAATTGTATTAAAAATTTGTTATATATCGTCATATCAGTCGTGAACTGTCTGTTGACGAATATACCTCCCCTTGTGGGGGGGGGGGGCGCTTTTCAGGGGGGTTGGCAACCGCAGTTAGGCTTCGGTGATGTTTTTAGAAAGTCGCTGTAGCTCGTCCCTCGACTATTAAGTTTCTTTAATCACTTCTTACAACACCCACGGGTAAGGAAGGGGTGGGTCATTCTATATTGGGACTACATGGCTAGAATATGTATTTTTAATTTTTTTTTAATAATGTTGAAAATTATTAGTTAAAAAGTATTACGTGTTTCTTTCATCATAAAGCCGTTCTTGTTTGTTCACTCGCAAGTTTGGTGTGTACACCGGAGCAGATAATACACCGGTATCCCGGTTCTACACGGTATCGTACGAGTACAACGCTACCTATAAATCAAGATACGGAAGAGGCGTAACTATCACAGGATGACAGGTACTCGGCGTAGTCACCGAGTTGCGAAAACACGTAATAAAGATGTATGGAACACATCCTTTTATTACATTATATATATACATACATTATTAAATTTATATAGATATATTATACATTTATATAGATATATATTTAATATAGTTGCTTCATATTGTTTAAATTAACTTTTTAATTTGTTTTATTTTGATTATTTGTGTTCCGATCGTTAAAGTCTTTGCAACATATTTGAGATAATCACTCCATTTAGTGGAGGATCGCCTTTTATTTCATGTGATGATATGATGATAGATTCTACTATATATATATATATATATATATATATATATATATATATATATATATATATATATATATATATATATATATATATATATGGCGGAGCACCAGTTTATTATTAACCATGGTAGTTTCCAGGGGGAACCGCGAGGAGGTTGACCTGGTTGGATATATTGCTAGCAATGGGATTCTCAGTCTCCATTACTAACAATCCTTTTCCCCCTGGGATATTTAAAGAGGGACACTGCTGCTCATTCCTCAACCATTAACTTCCCTTAGTCGTCTCTTACGACGCCTACGGAAAAGGAAGGGGTGGCCCATCTTATTGCCGAGACCACACGGCAAACAGAATATTTCATTAGGTATAAGTAAATAAGTATCAACCCTACTATGTTGTATTTGAATATCCTCCGTAAAATAAGGGCAAATCCACACTTAATACGCCCACAGTACATATGTTCACAACAAACGCCTCTGACTTACGTGGTTTTTCTTGCGTGGGTTACGATGAAAAATGGCCTATGTGTTATTTTAAGATAAATGATCTATCTTTGTACCTACCAAATCGTGATTGAGTAAAAAAAAAACAACTTTAGTAATATAGTAATAGAATTAAATATTTTTTTAATCAAGAGGTCGACCTCCTCGTGATTCCCCCTGGAAACTATCATGGTTAATTTCTGATGAATTCATCATGATGGGCTGACTGGCCTGTTTTCATTCTCATCGATCGCCCTTCACTGGTGTCCCGCCAGCGTGTACCGTTAGCGCAGGAGGGGTTACCATTCCATTTTTACCCATAAAAAAAACTCGCTTTCCAGGCATGGCAACTACTGGTACGACATTTCTTTATGGGGGTTCTATGTTCAACAGTAAACAGTTTATGGCTGTTATGATGATGAATGAAATATTACTGTTTACCTACTAGTAGGAAATACTACAGTCTTTCAACTGCGCGAAATCAGTTTTCTTTCATTTTCATTAGTTACGGTAACTGTCACGAATTTTTAATTTTTTTAAATCTACTTTGTATTCGTTAGTTATCTAAATGAATTTGTAGAGATCTTAGCATAAAACATTAAAGAATATTAATGTAGTATTTTGGTTATAATTAAATTGTTCTTCTACGCCTTTGTCCCGAGAGGTCATCAGTATTAAGGGTTTATATAACATACATGCGGTTTCACTATTTCCCAGTCTGAATACGAAATAGTTGTTTTATACTTTAAAAAATATATACTTATGTATTTTTTTTAACGTATCGTAAAAAAATAATATTAACATATTTTGCTAGACAAGACACTGTGACAAAAAGCACTGTACTCCCCCTGAAGAAGATTTCTAGATAGAGTCAAAACAATTGTCCGAAATGACAATAGTAAATTCATAAAATTTCCGATATATGGTACATAAGTATTTAGAGTACAGTAATGTAACTTGTATGTACCTTTTATAATTCAAAACAAAAGTAATTTAAAATTACCGGTTAACTCTCCGATGATGGCAAACATCGATAATAATTATAATTAATCCGAGCTAGGGCAGTAGACTCGCCTCTTGCTGTGATGGATTCTATGTCTGGCAAAATGTGGGCATATCGAGCGTTGTTTCACCACGAGATATTTCTTTTTTTTTTATTAGGTACAAAGTGTACAATTTTTTAATATATTCCGCCTTATTATTTTTATAAAAATCTAAACTACATTCAAAATATAGTATTTTCTATTAAAGTGAAAAAGTTTAAATTATTCACTTAGTGCTTTAAATTATTGAAATTCGATATTTAATAAGCTTGCTTCTAAAAACGTATCGCTTTCATCAAAATATAACGTCAATAAATATTTACATCGTATTTCTAAACATAGCGTTTCTAATTTACTTTCAAATTATTCTCCGAGTTAAAAATGGTACGAGAAAAACAAATGAGAAATGTGATATTTCTCATACGTACGGTACACGAAGCGGTATCTTTGTTTTGCTACGCTCATCTGCCTCGGTGGAAGGTGGTTTTCTTTAATTTTTCATAAGAACAGTAACCAAAACAATGTCAATTTTAATTTTTCATTACAAACATTCAGGGCGCATGTCGGTCGGAAACAAAAGGCGCGCATGCGTCAATGTAGAAGAAACATGGCGGATAGAGTCTGGCTCTAAATGTTCGTAGTTACATATTTGTAACTAATAACAAAAAAATTTTGTAAAATTAATCAAATATACGGGAAAAAATTAGACGTCTGATATTGCACTTGAAATTATATTGAAAACTGTATGTTATATGTGTTTAAATGATACAATATAAGGACTTTTGCTGGTACTGTATATTCTTATGTTGACAGTTCAGTGATAAAAAGTGAAGATGAACAAAATGTAATATTGTACTTATAGAGATTTATCTATATGGACAAAAGATGTGAGCAGACGTTGTTGACATGTTGTTGATTCTGGCAGGTTTGAAGATATTATTCACAATTGATTAAACAATTAAAGATTGAGAGTAAGATACGTTGCCAAGGTAAGATTTTCTAATTATCTACATTTAATTACCTAATTTATTTATACCTATTTTATATTGATTTATAATTTTAAATAAACACATAGCGTTACTTTTATTAGTTATAGTTATTCATATTCGAAAAAGTTTCTTTAAAAAAAAACCTTTATATAAATAGGTATATTTTTATTTTAAATAATTGATATGGTGTAAATTATTAAAGTAATGAATGATATTTGAATAAATATTTATTTATTTATTTCTTAATATTTCGTAATATACTACTTTTAAAAATGTAAATAAATCATTTAAATTACAAGTAGAATAAATTTTTGCACATGTAGTTATAATGATAGGTACCTATGTAAAAAATCATTCATGATATAATGAGATTATGGAAATTTTACTTAATAAAATATATGTATTTTGCATACTTTTTTTAAACGAAGTGATGCAAGTATTAATTGTATTCCTGAAGTCAAAATCTGGAGTATGTTTTATACACCATTCAGAAATGGTTTATAAAATTGGTTTCCCTACTTCCAAAGTCACACGTAGACAAAAAGTCATAGACAAAAGATAGTCAAATAAAGCTAAATAGATAGAACTATAATAAAGAGCGTTAAGAGAAAAAGAGTAAAGGGGTAACAGCGAGCGATCTTATTGTTGAAATATCTTCAAGGCCTTCTTCCACCTTGTGATGGAGTAAAGTAATTAGAATTCCATCTAGTTGAGGCATTACAATACATATTTATTAATTAAAATATTTATTACAACCGGCAAAGTGCTTATCGACCCATGTTCTGTGTAGAAATTAGCATTATTCTACGACCATTATTTTAAAAGTCGGAAGTTTTTAAATTGTGACATTTATTTGTGATTCTAGATTCTAAATATTTATATTAAATATTTCGTTGATAATTCGATTCGCCTTATGTTGGCTGTTCTTGAAGAACTGTTGATATCAGGAGACTATGATAGAGCCTTAGATTATATAGATACAGTGCCAACAAATCATAGTAATATTCTAAATGTAAATGTTTGTATGTTTGTAATAGGGGTGGGTAATAAATTGCAATATCTATATATTAGTTCAACAATAGATATTTTAAATATCAGTTACCGTATACGTATAATGTTGAAATGAAGTACTGGATCGAACTGAATACAATTTTTTTTATATACAACTTAGAATGGCAAACAAGCTGATGGCCCACCTGATGGAAAGTGGTAACCGTCGCCTATAGACATAAGTAGTACCATGGACATAACAGAGTATATTGTTTCGTCCATGATACTCCCCATGCGTTGCCATTCCTGAAGACTCAGATGTTATTCCTCTGTACCCTGTAAATTCACGCCATATTCCACCCTTCAAACCGAAACACAGCCATGCAAACACAATTGCTTCACGGTAGAAAATATCCGATTGGTCAAAATGGGTAATGACCTTTTTTTCATTATCAATGTCCAGATGAATCCAATATGTAGGTATTGAAGCGGTACCGATGTTACCCATGGGTAAGCAAGTCATGTCTAGTTGTATGTTTGTTACTCAATCACACTTAAACAGCTGGAAATATTCTAATGAATTTGGTATACAGCTCGGTTATATTCTACCATACTACAGAATACATTATATCCTAATTTACGCGGCAAAAGCCGCGAGATACAGCTAATGGAAAATATAACCATGTGAGTAGCGTTGCTAGGCAGAAACGGGAATGGAAAAGAAGTAACCATGCAGAATTTTGTACGGTATCCACCGACGCGAACGAAGTCATGTACAAAAGCTACAGAAAACAATTTTAATTACCCGCTTTGCGGGAATATTTTCCAATTAAGATATAAAAGGTCTTTATTTTATAGAGCTCAGGATTTATAACGTGCCCTGTTCGCAATTATCTCGAGAAACATTGGACCAGCAAACCTGATCTTTTTTCGACAGCAACGAAAAGGTTACAGCCGTATTTATCCCGCTGTCAGGGACCCGGACTTATCTGAATAACGGATAACCGGAGATGGGTCAAAAGGTACAGTTCGATGAATTAAAAAGTGTTTTCAGAGGTCGCCGTGCTTTGAATAATGATTCGTGGTATTAACGTATTGAATTATACCTAAATGTAGATCTTTTTGAAAATTCTTGTCTATTTAATTGAATTATAATATATTAATTAGGAGTAATCTGGGTTTTAAGATTGTTTTTTTTAATGGAGTTCAAAAAGAAGGAGGTTCTGAAATCGGTTGTATTTCTTTTATGTTTGTTACCTCATATTTCCGTCAGTGCTAAAGCAATTTAGAAAATTTTCATTTTATCTAAAAGGATATACCTACTTACAAATAAGTTTCGTAGAAATTTTATCAAAATCAAGTTCAGTAGTTAAATTTTTCGACGAAAATAACTCTTTTTATAAAATTTGAAATTGGTTTTTTGTAGGACATTTTTAATTATTTTTGGATTAATTTCGTAATTATTTTTAATAGATAATACAAACATGCTTTTTGATTACAAATACCTATATGGTAGTGAAAGTAAAAGGTACGAAAGCATGACACCTTGAATCTCAGGACTGAAAATGCATTAGGGGTTACAATTTGCCTGCAAAGTGCTTTGCTCTTTTGAGGGCAAAACAATAAACTGAGTTGTGACCATTTTGTATTACTATGGTAAACGCATGAAAGAACAAAATTGTTACTTGTTTTATATATTTTGCCTTTTTTTTGTACATGCATTCTTTTATCTCTTTTTACTGTGTTATTATTTGTGTGCTGTATGTAATGCAAATAAATTATATATTTATCTTTCCATAGTATTTTTTTATACTACTTAGAATGGCAAACAAGCTGACGGCCCATCTGATGGAAAGTGGTAACCGTCGCCTATAGTCATTTCTTGTTTCACTTTGGTAATAGTAGTTCTGTTTTAGCATAGTACAAGTAATATTAGACTTTGATACTTAGAGACCTCTTAAAATATAATAAATATACTTTTAATATAATTTTTCTAACTTTATATGAAGGCACCGTCCACTGTCCTACATTTACTCCTTAGAATGTCACGATGTAGTTATTAAATATAGAGAAAGTATCCTTTGTAGAGGGAAGTTTTCAAGTTGTGAACACCGAGGAGTTTCCTAAAACTATTGGAATAAGGTATCACCTGCACGGTGAAGGAAAGTAGTTGAAAGACTCCGTTTGGACTCTAAATACCTTATTACTAACCATTATTTTTCAATAGAAAGTAAAGTAAATTTATATAATAATCTAATGAAATATAAAATTTATTTCGAACTTTATAATTAATGAATTTATTTTATATTTTTACTTATAGTGGTTATATTCTATAATAATGCATAGTGCTATTCATATAATCATCATCATTTAAGCCTTTCTCTCTACTGCTAAACTTAGCCTCCCCCATAAGGGGGTTTTGCCAGTAGTTGTCACGTTTGGCAGGCAGGCTTGGCATCTGCAGTTTGGCTTTGGAGATGTTTTAAGAAGGACGGTGCTGCCTATTCCTCGCCCTCACTTAGCCCAGCTTTGGAGATATTTTAAGGGACGTTGCTGGCCATTCCTCGCCCTCCTTTAGTTGTTTCTTACGACACCCACGGGAAAGAAAAGGGTGGCCTATTCTATACCGGGACCACACGGAATCTCAAATTCACCTAATATTTTTAGGCGATAATTACCACTAAGGTAGACTGATAGTTTATATGTCACTTCCATTCATAAAAAAATTATATATCTGAATTCCGCCGTTGAATTACCTTTATTTCTTTTTCTTGATATTTGGAATTATTGAATTCGATTTTATTGAATTTGTTTGATATATATTGAATATAGAAATATATATGATATGTACGAAACATGTCGAGTATTATATTTACCTCTGATTACCTATTAGAAACTAACATATTATATATATTTTATTTGTATCTAGCAACTATATTAAAAATTAACATTTAATTTTATTTACACTTAACATTTAGTTTTCGTTTGTATGTGGCAACACTGAACACAACTCAACACTATTAACTGTGCTTTTCATTGTGAGAAAATTATGATTAATTTTATTATTTAAGATCTTCTATTGTAACCACCGGTGATTTTCCAGTTACCTACATCTACCCCGTTAAGAATAACAGACGTCAATATATTTGTATTTTATATATATAAAAAAAATATCGAATGTTAAAAACTAATAGATAGATAAAATTTTGCTGTAAACATATACTATTTCACAATAACAGGGTTTTAAAAGTTTGATACTATGATCCATTCGGTTTATAACGTTCAGCGTGTGACCTCGATCGCCGGGCCTACTTTAATAGTACGGGGTCAAACATCTAGCCGGGATAATCCCGTTGGTCAAATCCTAACTAAATATATTATGAAAACTATCGTATTTATCTTTGAATATCGCAGAAATGTTATTTAGTAATTTATAATAATAATAACGAAATATTTACATGAAATAAATAGATACCTATTAATTGTGTATTTTTTGGTGAAATGTGAGCATTAGTGTCACGGTTCCCACAATGTTAACAGTCGATAAATACCTTTTTTTATACTACAATACTAATAAGTGGCAAACAAGCATACAGCCCGTCTGACGGTAAACAATCACTGTAGCTTATGGACGCCTGAAACCTTTTTCTTTTGCTAGGTAATACCGTTAGGTGTGTCACGTGCGTGTTGCCGACTCTGAAGAAACCTTAATATACCGTTTTTGGAGAATCCTTTACTGTGGTCTCTAGGGGAAACCTCGGCAGGGAGCTCATTCCATAGCCTGAACGTTAGTGTAAAAAAATTTCTCTGGAACCGCACTACCTTTAACTATCTTATAAGGGATTACAGTCATTAATGTATTTATTTATTTATTTTAAACTATCTGCGTCTGCGACTTTGTTCGTGTAAAAAGAATAAAAGTACTTTTGCATGCCAAACCATACGTGTATGTTTTATTAATTTAGGTGCTAATAATAGTAAAAATCTTTCAAATTTATAATTTTAATATGTTAGAATGTGCGTCACAAAATGCTTAATCGTTATAAGCCTTCTATTCAGACAACATGGATTAGAGGATTTTGAGAGTATTATCCCTTTAATTTTCATTTAAAAGTACATATATATCTTAAAAAATAAATTTTATTACTGATTTTGAGTTTGATAATTATATTAATGTTTAATAGAGAATTATTAAGAAAGGCAATTTTAAACTTCTTTATTAATAACTCTTTGAAGTTATTTTGAAATATTTGGCAATTTAATTTCTATTGAAACGTTTAGCAGTTAGCTGTGAATGGCTGTAATGATGATGAAGATGCGATCTCAATTGTAAAGTTGACTTTAACTGCGTATTTAAAAAGATTCGTTTATACGTTATTTAATAGCTGAAATTAGGTCTTTTATCTGAGTCAGGCATGTACGAAACCGGTGTGCGTATTCTAGTATCTGGATACGACACATAACATGAAACCACTTGGAAAGTAATTGAAATAAGATGAATATATAGGAGTAGAGAGAGAGAAAGGCTTTTGGCATTAGATAATCTCTGCCTATCTTGAAAAGGGATTTGGCGTGAAGATAGATGCACTTGATAGTTGAAAACACATTTGTTTATTAAATAATAAACAAAACTTAAATATGCTTTTCAATTATTTTTTCCATAGAATCTTGTTTTCTGTAGTTGTAGGCGATACATGTCACACATACACATGTATACATAGTTGATTTTGATTATTTAATTTTAAATCAAAAGAATTTACATCAATGTTGGTCTACACGTATACAAATTTGGTGAAGATTAGACGTCATATTAAAAACAAGAATTGTAGTGGCTTAATACTGACTAACTATATATTGAGTAACATGATATTTACATACATACTCATTTATAATTTTTTTCATACACGCTCGCCGGTTACAGGTACTTTTTAGCCTACTTACTTTTTAGCTGTTCAGCACGTCGCTTATTTCGACGACATAAGTCCGTCTAGGTAAATCCTTACCGATATTTCCATTCATTTGTACTCGATTCGATATCTCTATATTAGATATTACTAGGATATTATGAAATATATTGATATCACATCAGATAATTTATTATTTAGATACCGGATCAGTACCAGTCGATAAAAAGGTGATGACTTCTTTTTCTGCATTTTCTATGAACCTAAATCTATATTATATCTAAATCTAATATCAGGGTAAATATTTACGATATATATTGAAATCCAAAACATACGTTTACATATTGCCCATAACCGATAGCATAGTATTAGGTATATTATCTGTGCCGATACTTAGTGTCTGTGCCTAGTATTCTGTGCGGTAAATTGGTAACTTGAGATCCAGGTACGATGGGACTGATATGCCTAAAAGGACAAAGTCCCTAAATAAATAAAGATAAAAAAGAACTTGATGTCCCTTTGTGATATATTTTCTACAAAGTAAGTTTTCACTTACTGCTATAGTGCTTTTATATTGACGAATTTAAAAAATAATTCTATCCAACTACCTAACAGTATCAAAGCAATAAATGTTGTATTAGCCGTTATGGGGGACCATAAGGAAGGTTTGCTAGTAGTTGCTATGCTTGGAAGGCGGGTTGGCAACCGCAGTTCGGCTTTTGGTGATGATTTTAGAAGAACGCTACTGCCCATTCCTCCACCATAAGCTCCCTTAGTTACCTCTTACGACACCCACGGGAAAGGAAGGAGTGACCTATTCTATGCCGGGACCTACACAACGATAAAGTAAATGAAAAAGAAAAATATAGTAATATATTAACTATTCGTAATATATAAACGGATCTATGTAATATGTAGTAACAATATTTATAGATATTTTGTAGTAAATAGATTATTATAAGAATAGATTATTTTATATGTAACTTACAAGTGCAATAAAGAATATATATATAAATTCACCGCCTACTTAATGTTCTGCTTGCTTCTTGGTTGACTGGTAGAAAACGCAATTAGGTGTTAAGCCCGCCATATGTGCACTTATTTATACCAATTATATAGTTATAATTGTGCATTGAAGTTTAAATAAATGAATAAATATTGCTTGCAACAAAACTAGACCCGTCTGGAACAATAGTATCAAGAAAATGTGCTCTATCCAGCAGCGAGATATATTATACCTAAATGTCTCCGATTTCTTTGAAATTGCTACCGTAGAAACGATATTTGTGTTATTGTTTTCTCGTAATGGAGCTCTAATAAAGCCCAGTGTTATAGTTTTGTAGATATATAATTTAATTTCTTGAGTCTCACAAAATGTTTTCAAGCGGTTCAAAAGAGGTTATGAACTAGATTGTTCTTGTTGCACTTTATCTTCTTTAATTATAATTTGATTATTCTATTTTCAATCAAAGGAGGAATCTGTATTAAGAAAATAAAACTATATTAATTACAGTAATAAATTATATTAAGATTTATATTTCCAAAAAAGAAATCTGTATAATTAAAAATTTTTAAGGGCGTTTTTTTTAAACCATTTTGTATAACATTCTTTGTAAAGAAATATGAGTTGAAAAAATAAAAATACTTTTGACATTCCGCGTAAATTTGCGCATTGTTAAGTTAGTATGGAGAGAACTAAATTTATCATCATACTAAGACGTACATACCCTAATATATATATATATATATATATATATATATATATATATATATATATATATATATATATATATATATATATATATATATATATATATATATATATATATATATATGTATTCAGTAATAATATTATATTATATTTGTATGTACTTTGTTGAATATCATACATTTTGTTCACATAGTTGGCTATGATGTTAGCGGACTTAGAAAGAGATGGAACAAACTAGCAATGAACCAATTTTACGAGCAACAAATTTACTGCCACTCAAAGTGTTACAGCTGCATTCAGGAATATGTGCGTTCATTTTATAGGATGGTACTTTTTTTTAAATAACACTCTAGCTTACTAGCTAGTTGTCCTTACGTAAATTCATATTTATTTTTATTTTATAAAATAAATATATATATTCTATAATTTCTTTTGACTGTAATCCCTAATGAGATAGGTAGTCATTTTGCCGAGTATATTAATTTTATTTTTAACTTAAACAAAAAAATAAAATATGAGCTATGTAATATATAGTATGTGTATACGTATACTAGGATTAAAACCTTTTTAAAATAGATAAGGTAAATTAAAAATGTTATTCTATTTTTACGATACAGAAGCAAAATATATTCAGTTTATAAATTAGATTTAAAAATTAAGGGCAACTGAATATATTGAAACAATTTTGGGTAAACCTCAACCTTGAAAAGGTAGGTGCCTGTGGAGTAATTTAGTACTCTAGCTATGGGCTAATGTTTGTAATTTTCCCTTCTAAGGGAAAGTTATATCGAATAAAACTAAATAATAAAACTTAAAATTTTGTAACTCTTGGCTCATTATAATTTTTTTTCTTTTTTATGCAAGTTAGAATGGCAAATAAGCTGACAGTGCACTTGATGGAAAGTGGTAACTGTCGCCTATAGACATGAATAGTACCATGGATATAACACAATACACTGTGTCGCCCATGATAGCCTTCATGTGTTGGCATTCCTGAAGACTAAGCTGTTGTGCCTCTGTACTCTGTAATTTCATTGTCATATTCCACACTTCAAACCGAAACACAGCCATGCAAACACAACTGATTCACGGCAAAACACGAATGGGACAGAGGTACTCAAGTAGACGACTTTTGTACAATCATCTTCTGGTAAATATAATATGATCAGTATAATTTAAGACGGTTATTTTATATCAGTTAATTATCTACTTTTGAACATAGGCCATAAAGAAGATTTTGCTAGTAGGTTCCACGCTTAGCAGGCGATTTGGCAACCGCAGTTAGGCTTAGGTGATGTTTTAAGTAAATAACAAAAATATTACATCTTTTATATTAAACTCTGTGATATCAAAATAAATTTTGAAATGATAATCTTTACTATAATATTATAAATGCAAAAATGAGTTTGTTAGTAGCCATTGGCGCGTAATTGGCTCAACCAATTGTTTTGAAAATTAATGTGTCAGATGGGAAAAGATAGCCTATTCTTAATACTTTGCGATCAATATATACCGATCAAGTAGATACAGTTGTGGTAATAATAATATTAAAAAATTAATTTGTAATTTATGATTTTGTATAGCAAATAAATAGTAGATTTTCTAAGTAATTTTGGATCGTATCAATGACAATAAAATAGAAATCGATTCCATATTGAAATTAAATATAGGTTATTTTTCTCGTGAAAAATCCCGCGAGAATGAAAGAAAACAGTTCTGTGGAAAAGATAACAAAAGTTGAGGGAAAAAGCGTTTATTAAAAAGTTGTAGAGAAAATTGAAACATTATTTATGTACATACTGCAGGTGGTACTTATGTATGTATTTTTGTGTAACAATTGAACAAACTACTTTACCATTGTGATGGTTGTGGATTCAATTCTCACATAATACTGCATAATATAGAATATACTAAGTATGTCTGATTGTATTTATATGCGTTTTTATGTACTATTTTTATGAATTTGCAAAAAGTTTTTAGTTCTAACCAACTATCTAGTACATACCTAAAGTATAAAGTCTGCTTACATAATTTGGTGCTAGATGGCGTTATTGATACATATAGCGCTATTTATTCATACGTACACATAGTTGATAGTCGTAAATGTTGTCTTATAACGCAGTAGTAACTAAACGTATTATCTGGGTTCATTTTATGGGTCTAATGAAAGGTTATTGGTTAATTTTGGCCACTGAATCGCTTGTAAAACGGGACGAATGTAGGGTTATTAAGTTCTATATTGGCTATTGAATTGGTTTCTCTATTTATAATAATATAAGCCTTTATTCAGACATTTTTTTTTTTTAAAAACAACGTATTAACAACTTATTATTTAATTGCTGTTGTCTGTTTGCTTATTAGCAAAGGCCTCCTCCAACTGTCTCCAATGGTCTCTATTACTAGCAATTCTTGTCCAAATACACCCTGCTTCAGCCCTAATGTCATCTACCCATCTTCTATGTGGTCTTCCTCTTCTCCTTTTTTTGTCTTTCGTGTACCAAAACATTATCTTTTTACTCCATTTATCTCTCCCTCTAATTGTATGCCCTGCCCATTTCCATTTAAGTTTTTTAACTGTGACTGTAACATCTTTAGTTTTTATGTGTTTTTTAATTGTGCTAGTTCTAATTCTGTCTGATAATCTTATCCCCATCATACTTCTTTCCATGGCATTCTGGCAATTTTGTAGTTTTTTAAAGTGGGATTTGGTAAGAGCCCAGGTTTGGCAACCATATGTAAGAACTGGTAAAATACAGGTTTCAAATAGTTTACCTTTTAAGGCTGTGTTTGTCATTTTGCTTTTAAGTATTTCCTTTAGACTCCAAAATCGTTTCCAGGCATTTCCTATACGTTTTTCAATCTCCTTTGTAGTTAAGTCTGTTGGTGAAATTATTTGACCCAAATATACATACTCATCTACATATTCAATTTTTTTGTTGTTGATGCAGATAGTTTTGTCATAATTTTTGTTTTTTCTTTGTTCATAACCAAACCTACTTTTCGGCTTTCTTTATCTAATTCATTAAGCATTACTTGTAGATTGTCTCTTGTTGGGGAAAATAAAATTAAATCGTCGGCGAATCTCAGATGTGACAGGTATTCCCCGTTCATTAATAGTCCATACTCATCCCAATTTAGTTGACGAAAGATCTCTTCTAATACTGCAGTGAAAAGTTTAGGTGATATGGGGTCACCCTGCCTTACTCCCCTTTCTATTTTGAATTCCTTTCCTTCTTTTTCTAGCTTTACTTTTGCTTTACTGTTTCCATATATGTTCTTCAATATTCTGATGTATTTAATATCAATACCCTGATTTTTAAGTGCATACCAAATTGCCTCATGTTCGAGGGTGTCGAAAGCCTTACTATAGTCTACAAAGCAGCAGTAAAAGGTGATATTGTATTCTTTACTTTGTTCGAAAAGTTGCTTGACAACATGGTTTTGTATCGAGAGCAATACTAAATATCCACTATGAAAGACAAATATAAACATTATTGTGTCTGGAGATAAATTTTATTGTTCTCATTTTGATTTAAATATTCGTGATTGTATAGTAATTATCAATATATTTATATTATCAATATCATTATAGTTTAGCTACAAATCGTTTTAGCATTCGATTGGTATTATAATTAGCTATGAGGAAAGTCACAGATTTTCTTCACGTGATTGAGAAAAGTACTCACCTTCCTTCTCTATTTGAATATTACATGTATGCCAAATTACATTATATTTGATTAAGCCTTTAAGTTGACAAAAGATAACAAACATATTCACTTTACTATAATTAATAGTTTAGTATTCATTAATAAGATCACAAAAAAAAAAAATCTCGTAGAATTTTTTTTAATATTACCAAAAACTAATTAAACTAAATTAACTTAAATTTCTCCAAAAAAAAAAAAAAAGAACAACCTGTCTATACGTAATGTAAGTAAAATTATCTACAATTTAGTAAAGTTTAATAAAGATATTTGACAGGGGATTGGAACGATGCTGTCTGGTGTCTGATGATAATGACGTGATTTCTGATATTACCCCGAAGAAAATATAAAAAAATTTGCACTTTACACTTTGATGATTTTGGGGTGCAATTTTATACACCTTTATTACCTGTTACTTGCCAAAGCCATGATGATCTAACTGATCATTCTTATCTGTGTTGGGGACATGCGTAGAGAAACTTTTAGCTTTTATAATATAATCAAGATCTGGCTGTTATGGCTTTTTATGTTATTAAGAATGAAGTATTTTATTGGAAAAATATATTACCGTATAATTGTCACGTTATTATAATTATTACAAAAATAAAAATGTCTAATATTGATACAGTCACTATAAATATAATAGGTAATTCATTAGATAAGAATTTATAACAATGTTGTTGAATAGGTGTTTCTATAACTAAAATAAGTGAATAATTTTCGATGAAACTACAGCAAAAAAGGGGCAAAGAGGTTTCATTAGGGTCGACAACGCATACGTAATGTCTCTGGTATTGCAGGCGTTTATAGGCTACGGTAACTGCTTACCATAAGATAGGCTGTGTTCTTGTTTGCCACCGCAGTAGCATAAAAAATGGTTTTACATGAGATCTCACATATTTTTATAGTGGAAGAACTAGGTTGTGAGACGAGTTGGCGTTTTTTTTTCAACATTTATGTTGTATAATTTGATGGAATTATATTATTAATTTACACTTCATTGCACCATATATAAAAATAATAACTGTAGGAAATTTTAATGAGAAGTGGTACAAAAGTCGGCCTTATAGTAGTAGTTTGTAAAAACCATTAAAATTGAATAATTAATATTATGTATATTTATATATAAATATATTTTTATTCAAGTAAACTATTCATGTATATATCTAGAAACATACTTAAATGTACACATACCTTATTATACATTTGTATTAACAAATAAGCTTGTGACTGTGTTAATACCATATCTACTCAAATAGTGCTACGGGCGTTTGCTTGTACGAGCAGATATAAATACACGTTCCCATTAGTGTCAAAGTATGTACATGCAGCAACTTGTCGAATACACAACTGTGTATGTTAGTTTAGAACAGGGCCCAATTTATTTCAACAGTAGCCTACCTCCACTCCCAATAGTTGAGTGCTGGGAAAATTGGATGCTGCGGGCTGCGGTACAGCTGTATGAATAGAATAAAGATTTTCATCCTATTTTAAACAGCAATAAATTTAAAAGCTTTATGATATTTTCAGGACGAAAATTTACTTAGCTGAATATATAATGTATAATATAATAAAATTGAAACTAGACGTTCTCTGTACATAGAAGATACTTAAGAAAAAAATTATTAGGAGCATTATAAAACCAATACATGTGAAGACAATAATTTTTAGAAATTTTGTTTATCTGTCTATTTTCACCAAGTTAAATATATTAAATAACTTGCGCAATAATGGAAGCATAGAGATGTTTCATTTAAAATAGATGTTCATCAAAAATGCATGTTTGATGTTTTAGCGTTGAAACTCCCATTTTGCACAGCCTACGCCCACGTATCTGTTATTAATATAATAATAGGTATTGCTTATTTTAATTATAGATTCTTACCAAACAAAGACTTTTTGCCGTGTGGTTCTGCAATAGAATAGGCCACCCCTTTCTTTTCCGTGGGTATCGTAAGAAGCGGCTAAAGGAACTTAATGGTAGAGAAATGAGCAGCAGCGTCCCTCTTAAAATATAATTAAAGCCTAACTGCGATTCCCAACCCGCCTGCCAAGCGTGGAAAGTACTGGCAAACCCCCCTTTATGGGGAAGGCCTATGATCTGCAGTGGACAGTTAATGGCTGATTCGACGATGATGATAAAAGACTCTTTGAGACTAGATTGATCTCTGTTCTCATCCTAAATAGACATCTTTTAACTACGATTTCGAATAACCTTGTTAAAACCATATTATATCTTTGGCACTTAATTTAATACAGTACAAATAATTATAACATAAATAATTACTTGGAATAGGAAAATATATTTCACGGAATCTTTCCATTATTAAATTTGGACTTTATAATTTACTTTGTAACAAACATCCTGTATTAGAATGAACTTTTGCCAGTGGCAAAAACAATCGATTTAGAAAATCACAATTCATAGAAAATATACACATTTTCTACAATATTGGTTAATTTATAGACGTTAAAGAATACATAATATAGAAAATTTTAAGCTGTTTTCTACATAGGAAGCTCTTAATAATTAAAAGTTTTTTTTGGTATTTTTTATTTGATTTTTGGTAATAACTTGTTTTTAATGTATTACAGACTTAAAATCCAAAATTCTATTATATCTTTCTATAGAGAAATAACAAATGATAATCGGCATATCGTTTCTCCCTGAATTATATATTGTAGAAAATATACATAGATTATATATACTATTTATTTAATCCCAGAATTGGCATAAAATTGTATTATATAGGTACGTCCTTACCACATTAGACTCATTAATCTCCTTATTAATAAAAACTTCAAACCTCGCGTAAACTTATTTTAGTTATTGATCTGTTCTGTCTCTTTCTTTTATGCTAAATTCTCAAGTTGAATAAAAGTGAGAAAACAGTGTAACAGTGAAAATAAATTAATTTTAAATATAAGTATGTAGGCATGTAGGTACTATTTACCTGCAAAGGTTTTTCATCGAATTAAGTCCTGATTGTGTATGTAAAATAAGGGGTTAGTATTCAAATTTTAGACAGTATGTAACAATTTTTTGTTGAACTAGTGTACTAGTGTAATTTTTAGACAATTTTGAAAAATAAACAAGCTGATGACAATTTTAATCATATCACAGAATACAACTGTAATGTTTATGATTCTTGAGAACTAAAGTCTAGATGCTTCATACCCAGTAATTTTAGTGCCATCTACTTGGTCACTGTTCAAACAGAAGGAGCCATGCAAGTATAACTACTTGGGGGCAAGTATAACTAATTGGGAGTGAATCATGAGTGCTCATGAAGACGTCTTTCCTAAATATAAAAGACAGTCAAATTATTAATTTTAGATTGTACCTGTGCACACTCGCTTTTTATGTATATGCTATATTTGTGATTACTAAGCTGCTTATTTTAAGCTTCTAATGTATGTTTGCCTAAAGATCAAAAACAACACTGAATGCTTATATTTATTTCATAAAGTCATACGTCAATCGTTTTTCAGACAAAATATGTTAAGTCCCTGGAGGTTGTCATATCAAATATTAGAGTTGGGGATCTATAAATTACTCTAGTACTAGGTTTCACCTGTCACTTTAGATTGTGTAAAGTTTAGACGGTTAAGTAGTCATAATACAGTTTTTAAATATTAAAAAAAAGCATATGATAGATATTTATATTTGAATGAACTATTTGAGAAAAAACTTGAATGACTATAATTTTTTTATATCACTGAGTTGGCAAACAAGCATACGACCTACCTGATAGTAAGTGGTTACCGTACCCTATGAACGTCTGCAATACTAGCGGTATTACGCGTGCAAATAAATAATAAAAATTATTTATTTGCGTTATATAACATAATAATAATAATAATAATACAGAATTATAATGAAAAATATTAGTGTATTTAAATTTAGTTTACATACATATGTATGTTAAACTCTGTGGTATATTTTTTATTCTAGATTGTTAGTTAGATGAAAGAAATTAAATATATTTTGAAGGATAGGTAAGAGAATTAGTAGAATATAGCTGTGTGATTTCGGCATAGAATAGAAACCCTTTCCTTTCTCTTGGTTGTCGTAAGAGGGGATTATGGAGAGCGAGGGATGGGCAGCAGCATCTCCCATAAAACATCTTCAAAGCCTAATTGCATTGACAAACCCCCACAAGGGGAAGGCTTATATTCAACTTGGATACTTAAAGGCTTATATGATGATGATGATGATTAGTAGAATATTAGACATTTATAAAACATTTTCAAATCTACATGCACATGTTTATAAGTTTATACAATAAACTTAACTAGGAATATGTACACATGTTTCTGTTTTGCCTGTACATGCAAAATGCATACGAAACCTGTCCTATTATGTATTCAAGTCGCAAAGTCCATTGTGTTTTCTGACGCACCTTTTCGTAAAGATTGGGTACTCGACTGGCTCTTGAATTATCTAGTCTGTTATTTTCCAGAGTACAGTATGTTCATTATCTATATATACGCGGTCTTAGATAAATATAGGGTCGTGGGTTTGATTCTTTACCAATTCTGTTTGTATTGGTCTGGGCGTTTTAAAACTAAATGTAAGATGTGAGTTTTTGTATCGATTATTTAGTACCCACACAAGCTCTGCTTAGTGTGGGACTAGATGGCATTGTTTAATGTATAAAAAGGTTTTTATTATTATTATTAGTTTAACTAAACAATATTTTAAAATTGTAATTCATTATAATTATGACGACTAGTATAGAATAATAATTATGATCTGTTACGAATATTTTTTTATTTGCTCAACCTTTTTATTTTTGGCTCATCCGAGAGTAATTTCCTGATTTTTTTTTTACTTTTTATTAATTCCGTATATACTGTTAGCTTGTTTTAGCAAATTAAAAGAAATATAGAGGCTTGTATGTAAAATATAAAATTATCGTTACAAATCCTATTAATTTAATAAATGTGAAAGTTTGTAATGATATGGATGGATGGATAAATGAATGGATGTGTGTTACTCTTTCACACAAAGACTACAAATTTGGCAACCGCAATTAGACTTTTGGTGATGTTTAAATAGAGACGCTGCCGCCCATTCTTCGATCATAAAATTTCCTTATTCTCCTCTTACGACATCCACGGGACAAGAAAGTGTGGCCCATTCTATGTCAGGTCAAGACTGATCAATGAATTACTTTTCCTATATCTTTGTATCTTTGAGGTGTCTTTTAAAGTGCAGAATCCAATAATCCGATCGGGCTTGGCACTTAGACTGCCATTCGTTTGGATGTCTTATAGTAGAAACTACTTAGCGTTCTTGAATTTATTATTTAAAAGTATATAGTGTACTCGTATCTTGAATTAAAATTAAAAAAATATATTGTTTGCATGGGTACTTTTGTTCCACTCTATCACTTAATCAACTGTAAATAGTTTTTTTTATATAGAAAAATAAATATTTGTATATAATCGAATTAAGGACCTTCCTTGAAAAAATTAAGCAAAACAATAAACCTATTTTTTATCGCTTAAAAGAAGACCACAAATAGCATATTTAGGATTCTTTTAGACGAAAGAGGAGGATTTGCCCCTTAAAAGAGACTTATATATACTCTTAGAGATGTCTTTGTTCATAGTTAAAACTTCCGCGATTGGCACGGCCCCACTTCGCCCCCCATCTATTCTCTTAAATATGCCTATGGAGACCATATTAATAATTGAAAATGTAATAATAAAGGGAGGCTTAAATTATAATGATGAATATAGTACTCAAAACCGAGAATAGTATAAACAATTCATTGGATTGCTATCTTATTTTAAAAAAATGTCATGATATATGGTCCTTATAATTTATAAAATGAAGTCAGGTTACTGAAGTCGAAGAGCCGTTTGTGAATTTTCTAATAAAGGTACGGAAGATGGAAAAATACTTCGGCACTGCAATCATTTTAACCAAAGTAATGTGACGATACGGAAATTCAATTCCAAGTGTCATCTTCGATAAAGATTTTGCATAAATCAGTGATATAATCCAATATTACCACGTTTTAGCCACCCCCAAACGCCTAATGTTCCACCATTGAAATCTCTATTCCAATTTAAATGACTTATTTCATTACCCTGCGTACGGAACAGGGTTGCCATAAAGGGGAATATTTCAGGAAGATTGAAATATGGAATTAGAAAATTCGGCCTTTTAAATGTATTATATGGTTTGTAAATTAAATCTAAGGTGGAGATTAGGATATATAAATTTAAAATAGAGAAATTATTATGTTTATACGTATATGAAAATTAGATTAAAAACAGGGTATATATAACAGTAATAAAAATTAGCAGTTAAGTATAAAAATATCAAGCAGCTAAGTTACACCAAAAAGATAAAATATAACGTACAAAAAAGCATAAAAAAGTAGAAAAATTATAAAAGAGAAATAGAAAGAGAGAATAAATATAATAAGGAATCGAAATACTTAATAGTGAAAAATGTAGGAGAATTTAGGAATAATAATAGTGGAAAAAGTAAGTGAAAATAGAAAAGATGAAACATGTGATAGGTAGGAGAAATGAGTAAGAAATAAGTGACCGTAAAACGAACGATAATAAATTAAAAAGTCTTTGATATGTAAATACCAAGCTTTTAACATCATCACTACATAGTACAAAACAAAGGCGTTGTTGCCGTCTGTCCGCCCCTATATATGCTTAAATCTTTAAAACTACACAAGGGATTTTAAAGCAGTTTTTTTAATAGATAGAGCGATTCAAGAGGAAGATTTATATTACAGGTACTATACATTTAGAGGTTTCTAATGTGATGTCGTAAATAAAAACATTTTTTGCGCTTACATTGCAAACGCTGGCTAAACCCAACAAAATAAATCAAAATATTGTACTACAGTATTGTACACCTTAAAAAGGTCAACAAAAAAATCCGCGATGGTATATGTCTATCTCTTAAGGATAACCACAATAACCATTTTTTAGCTTTTACATTTTACGGGAAAAAATGGCTTATTTATGATGTGATTTTAAGCAATACACCATTAATTTTTATCCAATTAGGTACCTTAATTAGATTGTCTATTTAATATAGATCAATATGGCCCTTTACAGCATGTAATTTAAATGGTTATTTCTGAAGATATTACAGATTTAAAATGCAGGGGCATAGCGGTGCGGCATTGCACCCATGCGAAGCCGGGGCGGGTCGCTAGTTAAAAATAAAAGTAAAACCTGCTTTGATTTTAAGACAAGTATAGATTTTTATAACTTACAAGTAGTTGATTAATTTTTTAAATATCAAAATAACTATTAGCACTTTCCATTAGGTTAAACGGCTACTTATTTGCCGTTACTAGTGTCATAAAAAAATTTAAACGTGGAAATGTTTCCTCAAAGTGAACGTAACCCACCTAATGAATAATGTTCGATTTTCTTAATTGGAGTTTTGTGTAAAGTTCGGAATGTAGGGACTATACCAAAAATGTGCGACATCTGGTAACCGTAGCGCAAACGGATACCAACTGAGATCTGTGAGCATAAATTCAGAATTTGATAATAAAATTTTAGTAGGTGGGTATTATGAGAATTGTTATTTTCTATCGGCGTCGAATTTGTGGGTTTCGCACTCGTAACTTTGAAGGTATCTACATACGTTTACTGAATATTAAGGTAGAAGCTGAAATATTATGTTGATTTCTATATAAGATACACCTTTATAACTGCATTTATATATACGTCTGCAAGTAGTCTTAATATATTTAGCATTAATATAAACCTACGTGATTTCTGAACGCTAATATAACATATCTTCTGTAATTCTGAATTCTCGTAATAATAAATAAATAAAAAAAATAGATAGCATGGATATATATAGAAGCATATATATACTGGTATAGATATATATTTTTATACTGCCATTAATAAAAGTAATAAATTATTAATTGACAGAAAGAATGACGGATGATTTTATACAATAACTAGATTTTACACTTATCTATTATATAAATAATAAAAAAAAAACTTGATTCAGTATTAAATCTATATGTTACTTTTTCATTTATTTCGTACGGCAAACGGACCAGAGTGAAAAGTTGCTGAAACTGCAAAATTATTTTTTAATTTAATTTACTTAATAGCGATTATTATTTAGCAAATTGGTATAATAATAATATCATCATCATCAATATATCAGCCTTTAACTGCCCATTGCTGAATATAAGCCTCCTCCTTGGGGGGTTTAACCAGTAATTGCCACGCTTGGCAGGCGGGTTGGCAACCTTGGTTAGGCTTTAGAAATGTTTTAAGAGTGACGCTGCCGTCCATCCCTCACCCTCCCTTAGTCGACTCTTACGACACCCACAAGAAAGACAGGGGTGGCCTGTTCTATGCCGGGACCACACGTTAATAATAATATATGAAGATAAAAACTCGTTATTAAAGTATTTAATCATTTTAAAATCTTAGAAACAAAAAAAATATATAAGTGAAATGGATGTATCACTCCAGTAGCAGGTACGAGAAATTGCAAAGTATAAAAGTATTCCTTTATTTTTCTATACGCTCTGTCCATATTTAGAAACGTTGTTTGATGTCTTCTAGTGTGAATTTCCTCGTAAATGCTTTTATACTTACTGTTATAAAAGTCATAAACCGACTGTAATACAACTTTGTATAATTTTATGTGTAAACTTTTTCGTGTTTCACAGCTTGGAAATGTTTTTTTATTTCTAATCTTACTAAATGTTATTTATTTTATTTGCATGTAACAGGTATTAAAAAAAAAAAACTTCCTACACAACAAATATAGGACATAGCTAATTTATTGAGTTAATTATAATATTCTATAAATAATATAAATAAGAAAGTTTGTAAAGATGGGTGGCTGGATGTTTATTCTTCTTTGAAGCCAAAAATATTGAATGGATTCAAATAAAATTTGGTACTCAAGCAGGTTAAGACATAACTTAGTACATAGGATAATTTATGTATTTACGTAGGTAAAACCATGGGATTTAGTCAGATATGACGTATATTATATGACCTTAATGGTTTTTTCGCATCAAGACATTATTAAAGATGTCTAATAACCATCTTAGATGTTTCAGGACATATAATATATATTTACAGTTAATTTCCCTGTAATAGTGTATGATGTATTTTCATTTTGTATATTATATAAATTGCAAATCATCTAGTAAAAATCTAATTATTTGTTTATTATAATTATAAATAGAGAGACTTTGTACGAAACACGTTTGCTTTGGTAACTATGTCCCATTTGTGTTTCTAGTGTGAAGCTGTTGTGCGTGTTTTGGTTAGAAGCGATATGACAGTAAAATTATAGGGTATAGAATAGGGATAGGTAATATAGATACCGTACCAATATACTCATCACACATTCATATTCTTTTCGATATTATGATAATTGATATTTTATATATCCATATTGGGCCCATATTTATTTATTTATTACATCCACTGGGTGAGCCTCACAGTCTTTCAATACGCTCACCCAGGAAAGCATGAGTACAATAACATATAAAAAGGAATATTACACAAAAATATATAGATATTGTAAGTATATAGATCACTATATATATATATATATATATATATATATATATATATATATCACTGTATATTACCCACCCTTAGTACGGAAATAAACACTCTAATTCTCAGGAATATTACGCATGAAGGATATTAATGGTGTCATAGTTCTGTGATATCCTTGGTGTTGTTCTTGTTTATAGAGAATTAATTTTATTACAAAAAAATCTTTTGCCATATCTTTATAATGACTGTTGCATGTCGCTAATGACAAAATGTGTAAAACGAACTTTTATAATATTACCATGTCACCTTATTGTATTACATTTTTTGACAATAAATTTCATTTATTCAGTCATTACTACTTCTTTCTTCTATTTCTATTTACTTATACAATTGTTTCGTTATATTTATTAATTGTCTTGTTTATTTCCTATATATTTATTTCTTATAATTCAAATAAAGTAAAAAAAATGCAAAATATTCATTCATTCTATCACTATGAGCGATGTTTGTCACTTTCCATCAAGTGGACTGTCACTTTGTTTGCCGTTCTAAATTGCATAAAAAATATTTGTATCGTTCTTTATTAACTTGAATTAAATTTCATATCGTTAATTACCGTGCCCTATCGTCAGAGTTTAAAGTAATATCATGTATAATTTACGCCACACTCTGTATAATGTATAAAGTGTTCTAATACTAGTTTTCCCAATGGTGATATTATAAGTTAATCAATCATACAACTAATTTGCACAATGTCACTACCAACAGATACCGAAGGTTGCCGAATCTGTGGAACTTTGCGATTAGTTTGCGCCACTAGGTAAAAACGATTCCAACTTCTTGTAACTTGGGACTGTGGAAGGCTATGTTATATATAATTGGTACCTACATCGTATTTCTAAACTAATTTTTATATACGACTTTGTCTATACAAAATATTTTGGTTGACCCAGTTAAAGGTAGCCTGTGTCCTTGTTTATACCAAATACTATGGATTTATTAAATTTTATGATGATTGGTGGAGCGGGTAATGCCCAAGAGATAACAAACAAATACAAAACCAATCTTAGTTATATTTCCCTAGAGACTACAATATGGGGTTTTTCAAAAAGGGTATATTAAGGTTTCTTCAGGGCCGGCAACGTGCACGTGACACTCCTAGTGTTGCAGCCAACCATAAGCTACAGTAACCGTTTACCATCAGACGGGTTTTATGCATGTTTGCTACCTTCGTGGTATAAAAAAAAATATTGCTAGGTTTTACCCGTGACTTTATTCGCGTCATCGAATGATCTTAATTGACCAGAATAAAATAAGAGTTGTCTATATCCTTTTTTCTCCCCTAATACTACGTGAATACTAATATTTAACGTCGATTGATTAACCCCTTGAGTCATCAAGTGGCGATAAACAAATCAATAGGCAAACTTACTGTTACGTTTACAATATTAATAATACATATAGTAAAGCATATAGGATTTGCAAAATATTTATATTTACACCAAGAAGCCATTTAAAATCAATACGAAGACATGAATTTTAATTGTAAGAGTAAATTTATTTAATCAGGGAACGATTAAAGTTTGTAAATTGTAAATAAATTGTTCAAGTTTGGCCGTTATGACGTTATCCGCGCCACAGTAGCACGCCACATCATTTCCGGTACATTAACGCAAAGATGAAACCGATAATTGATACTTTGTATAAGAGAATTCGCATCATAAAATTTGCTTTTACGCCATTAATTTTATATATAATAAGTGCTCTTTAAATATGTAATCTTAGCTGTGTGGGTCCCGGAATAGAATAGGCCACCCCTTCCTTTCCCGTGGGTGTCATAAGAGGCGACTGAGGGAGCTTATGGTGGAGGGTTGGGCAGCAGCGTCCCTCTTAATAATAATTCTCTCTAATAATTTCCTTAATTAATAAATAATATCCAAATACCAAACTGTGGATGCCAACCTGCCTACCAAGCGTGGCGACTACTGGCAAAATCTCCTTATGAGGGAAACTATGTTTGGCAGTGGACGATTTGCAGGCGGATTAGCGACCGCAATTAGCTTTGGTGATATTTTAAAAGATTCGCTGCTGTCCATCCTTTGACCATTAAGTCTCTTAGTCGCCTTTTACGACACCCACGGGAAAGGAAGGGGTGGTTCAATTTATCACGGCAGTACTAGATATAGTAATTCTTAATATTTTTGTCGATTATTACATTATAGCATTACTAGTAATGAGGTGGCGCCATTTGCTTTGGTTATCGTTGTGGAGAACATAATATTCGACATGTTCACATTTCGCAGATCATATCAGAATATGATTACAGCATGGCAAGGTTATACCAATATCACTCGCATTAATTTGATTCGTTAATGGTGTTTTCCAAACATTGTGATCTTTATTACAATCTATCTATCGTCCACTGTTGGATAGAGGTATCCTTCATACAATGTCAAAAAGATCGTTACTCTGTCTCGTGGGGTTCGCCTCAAACTACGCTTGCTTTCACGGGGCTGTTACTTTAGAACCTTTCTTTCCTATTGTTATCGGTTGCTCGAGTTCTATCTCCAGTTCATTGACACTTCAGCTTGCAGATACTCTGAGCAGTCACTTTATTTGTACAAATACTCAAGTTTTTTACTCTCTTACTCAGCATAGTATATTCAAAAATTTCATTCATAGTAATACTAAATAAAATAAAATTGGTTGTATTTAAATCGGTACTTATAGATACTGGTGTAGTTCATTGTCGACATATCGAACGCACTCGATCCGACCACAAATACTACCAGTAAACCGCTGCTATTGCAACTAGTTCACAAGTGGCGACATCTACACCGTCTATCTACCATATCTATTACACTCTCTGTTGTAGTGTTGTTTAATAATCTTTCAGTATCGTGTATTATTCGATAGTTTGATTATATAATCTAATAATCAATTATGTAATCGACAATGTTATATAATTCACCATTGGCAAAAAAATTATAGTGTTCTTTTGAAGTAGCTATTGACGCGAAACAATAATATTGACAATATTGTCAGATTATAATTAATTTTTTTTTTTTTTTTTTTATACAACTCAGAATGGCAAACAAGCTGACGACCCACCTGATGGAAAGTAGTAACCGTCGCCTATAGACAGGAGTAGTACCATGGACATAACAGAGTATACTGTTTCACCCATGATACCCCCAATGCGTTGACATTCCTGAGGACTCAGATGTTATTCCTCTGTACCCTGTAAATTCACGCCATATCCCACCCTTCAAACCGAAACACAGCCATGCAAACACAACTGCTTCACGGTAGAAACACGAATGGGACAGAGGTACCCAAGCAAACGACTTTTGTACAATGTCTCCCTCTCCTCGATTATAATAGGTTAATTTGCTTAAAAAACCAGATCGATAATTATATTACTAATTGTTTGAATAAAGCTCATAATATAAGTCTTTTGTCAAGGTAAAACAAAAAGTGAGTTATGTAACTTCACCGAATGTATACTTAAAACATTGCAGTATTTGCTACGCTTGCATTTTAAAACAGATTATTCTCGACTTTTTGTATATGTAATGATATAGACAGATAATTTCATCTTTTTTTTCTAAATATTCGTATTTATAATATTCTATTTTTTAATAGACATAGTTTATTTCAATAAATATTATGCACTTTTTTCATATTTTGAAATATATATTGTCATTATTTGAGAGCTTAGTAAAAATCTTATTGCATGAAGCTTCCGTATGCATTGGTCAATTCCTATAAATACCTATTTATAGTTCACATACTATCTGTGACTAGGTAAGAAATAATCTATGTTTTTTCCTTGTCTCCCTAATATGTCTATGTATGCGGGCTCTTCTCAACAGATAATAACCATCGGAACCCTACAGTAGATAAAAAAAAAAAGATTGTAAAGTGTTACAAACACGTAGATTTGAATAAAAATTATTTAAATTTAAATATGTACAAAATTTCGTGACGAATTGAGCATTCACTTTTCTTTTTATAAACAGTTACTTAAAGTTATCATTCTATTTACATATCAAATTCGTATGTTAGGTAGATACGTAGTACTGCAGTGCAAATGCTACATATAATGGTCAGTTATGTAGTTATAATTTAAACTACGAACTATTTAGAACTTCGAAGACTGTAGGTTGCATATAATGGATATTGTACTAGGAAGTAATTAGTGTTTTTGTTTAATGTTCCATAACGACGAAAGCTCTTATTATGTAGTTGCAAATGAGAAGGTTGTTAGCTTCCTAATGTAACTCACAGTGAGATATCATTGTTTTCTTTATTTATTTAAACTTTATACATATATACATATATTTCTGTCATGCCTGTCTACCATTAGGGTGGGCAGACAACAACTTTATTGACCAATAAAATGTGGTACAAAAGGCGGACTTTATGCTGTAGACATTCTCTACTAGTCAACTTTTAGGACGTATAGAGATACTCGATGGCAGTTTTAATAATAAAATGTTTTATATATTAGTATACAAACATAATGTATATATATATATATATATATATATATATATATATATATATATATATATATATATATATATATATATATATATATATATCATATGTATATTCATAAAATAAAAATACATATCTTTACACTTACGTATTTATACCTCGAGAAAGAGATAAATCATGCAATGCGATTAATTAGCCCCAATATATTTACCATATCAGCCGTTAATTGTCCACTGCTGTACATAGACTCCCCTTAATTGGGAGGGGGAGGGGGTCCAGTAGTTGCCATGCTTGGCTGATAGGTTGGCATTGGTAATGTTTTAAGAGGGACGCTGCTATCCATTCCATAACTGTTAAGTTCCCTTAGTCGCCTCTTATGACATCTACGAGAAAGGAAGTGGTGGCCCATTCTATGCTGGGGCCATACGGCGGTGGGGCCATACGGCGGCCAATACATTTGTTTACTGTAAATACATCTTTTCATGCTTATTAAAAATATATATACAGTAAATGAGCTACATTATAAAATGATATTCATAACAATAGTGATGTTAAATATTTAATGAAATTTGTTTAAAATAAACGGTTGTTATTTATTGTAATAAAATATGTATACAAAATGAACGTCTGACCAATATTTTATATATATGAAATAAATATCGAATTAACATATTATTCCTAAAATTTAAATTATGTATATAATTTAGTTTAAAATTACAATTATTAATTATTTATTGCAGATGGTACTTTACATTATATGTAATTTTATGCATAATTAAATAGTTAATATTATTATTTGGGAATTTCGTGAAATATTATATTTTTAGATAATAATATCATAATGTAAAATGTTTTTTATGATAAAGTTGTGTCATTAAAGTACTATAAGTATGCTAATACATAGCTTTGTTATCTTCCTTACTTTTTTCTTTTTTTATCGACACGCCTTTCACTGGTACAGTCACTTTAAATGGTCTGCTGAGCTTTGAATTATGCACACAAAGTAAAAGAGGAATTTCCTTTATTGTTACCTAAAGTCTTTATAGATATTTTTAAATATACGAGTGTACTCATATAATTACATGTTTTCTCTTTTACAGATGACTCCTATCGAGAATACTTCAAAAGACAAGAGTTCGTAAATCTCTTGGAAAAATGTTTTGTAAAATTAAAAATTTATGAAATCGAAAATGGATAAAAATAAGAAGAAGAATCATGTAAACGGAAAATATAAGAAAAATGGAAAAACCGAGTATAGACCTGACGATGATGTCGTCACCACCTGTTGTTTCTGTATTAAAACTAAAAAGAGCAAAAAGAAAACTCTTGTTGCTGGATGTGTTACTAATCTTGGAATATTCGTCCTTCTTCTAGCATATACTTTATTGGGAGCTTTTATTTTTCTAGCCATTGAGGGAAATGCTTCAAAAATACACCAAAAAACATTAGCAACTACTTCTTATCAGGCTGGCGATAGCCAAAAGGTACCATTATCTAAAATTAATGGTACTATAACACAAGCCAGCGCTGAGTTAAGGTCACAGACAGTTGAAAGTATTTGGGAAATAACAGTGTCCTTAAACATTCTGTATAAAGAAAATTGGACAAGATTAGCTGCTCAAGAAATAGCTAGGTTTCAAGAAAAGTTAGTAGCAAGAGTCGCAGCTGATGTGTCTGCGCAGTATGGAGGTGCCAGGGCTTTGGAATCAGCCCCAGCTTTGGTAATTGATGACTATGATTGGAATTTTGCCAAGGCATTTCTGTACTCTTTGACAGTTTTGACAACTATAGGTACGTAATATATTTTATTATTGTCATGTATTTTTTTGTTATTTTTATGAAATGAAATGAAATGAAATGAAATGAAATGATATGAAATGAAATGAAATGAAATGAAATAAATTTATTAAATTGCTTTTGTTTTTATTACATAATTTAATTATTATGAATATGTTGCAGGTTATGGAAGTGTAGCCCCTAAAACAGCATTAGGAAAGGCTGTAACAATTGGATACGCCGTTATAGGCATTCCATTAACTCTCCTTTATCTATCAGTAGTTGGAGCTTTACTATCAAGACTGGCTCGGAGTGTATTTAGTCGAGCATTATGTTGCTGTCTCTGTACAAAATGTGGATATTGTTGCCTCGACGAAAGGACTATGGCAAGCAAGGAACGAAAAGAGAAAGTAAGAAGACATGATGATTACAGAAACCAAACTTTACACCTTCAAGAGCCTTATTATGTGCGGTCACCTTCAGGCACGATAATATCAGCGTCTCAAGCACACAGCGTCAGTACAAATTCGATAAAAGACAAAACTCAAAGCTTAAGTTTTCTAAGAGATTGTGATTCGATGAGCTGCACTGACACAGATTCAAAAGTTTCATTGCGCGGTTTTTCAATCCTTGCTCCAGTTTCTTTATGTCTCGCTGCTATTTTTACTTACATATTTTTTGGTGCTCTCGTACTATACCAACTGGAAGGTTGGAGTCCCATCGATGGCGTATATTTTTGCTTCATGAGTCTTAGTACTATTGGTTTTGGTCACTTAGCTCCCGGTGCAACGCAGAAAAATGGTGCTTCCTCTGGCACAGTTTGGTTTTGCTCTATCTATATCATGACTGGATTGGCTCTGACTGCTATGTGCTTTAACGTACTTCACGATGAAATTGTACATCGACTTAAACACCACGAGAAGATTTTGAAAACAACCACACAAAAGGTCTTGACACCAGAATTTTTACACCGGTCTTGACGAGATGAAAGTGGAAATTTTACAGATGAAACAATGATGACCTCAGAAGGAGAATCATTGCCGGAAGTTTTGAATCACGTTTCTAATACTAGATGTGAAGGAGGAGCCATTCGACGATCGGTTTACACTGTTAAAGAAGAAAAAGAGCCTGAAAGATTGACGCCTATGTAAAATATTATTATTATTATTTAAATATTACCTCTTTGACAAATTAAAAGATTTTTTGTATGTTAAAGATTTGTTTTAACAAAGAATAATACTATTTCTTCTGTAAATTATAATTTAAATGATATTGATGGTAATAATGCAAATTCTTGAAACTTAAAGACAACAAATAAATACCATAAAATATTGTTTGGTAGTAGTAAATTTACTATGGAAAACATAGACAAGTTAGTTTAAGTGTCTTTTATAATATGTATATACAGAATATTGATAGAAAAAAAATAAACATTGAATACTATTTTAGGGAAATTCTCCGCCCTTGCATCTTACAAAAATAAAGAATTTTAAGTAATCTTTTATATTAAATTGATATAAATATCTTAGGAAAAATAATTCCGAGTTTTTTTTTAATCTTTTTGCGAATATAAAATTATATCAAGTTATCTACATATAATCTTAAACCATATATTACTAAATAATTATTAACGAAAATGAACTAGTGACATATTAAATTGATTTTATACCAAATGACTACAGAAAATCTTGATTTTCTTGTAGTTTCTGTACTTCTAATAAAATAATACCCGAATGCAAGTATACTCGTAAACAATTACAAAAATATTATCATTATTTGTAATATTTTTATTGAGTGACATTTTTATGTGACCTAAAATACATTATTTAAATATATTATAATTTAAAATATGTAATCATATTTATTATTATTTTAATGTATTTCATTCTATGTCTAGAAGGATAAAGAGTGCAATCCTTACAAAAAAAAATCAAAGAGAAATAGAAAGTCCTACAGGTGAGTAATGGAAAGTGTACAATTCTTTTAATTTGGTACATACTTGTAACTAAATAGTTAATGATAAAAATGGTAGCTGGCTAACGCTGATAAAGTACATAGGTATATTAGGTTTTAATGAATATATGTTATGTTTTATTTCGACTAATTAAGGATTTTTTTTTATATCAGTGTATAGGTGAGATAGGTATTACATTAATTGCATTATGATTATTTTTTTAGTATGTATCCAAGTTTTTAATCAATAGATTAGTTATATAAAGTATTCAATAGAATCATTGATGTAAACGTCAGTTCTTGTCATATTCTGAGTAATTCTGTGTAGAATGTATTAGTGTTTTGTAAAACAAATAAAATGACATCCTGTTTTAATATACAGACTGATAAAATATGTATTAACGAGAAAATGTTATTTTGCATATATTTGTAATTAATGTGTTGTTACGTATATCAATACACAATATTTTGTGTATTCAAATCAATTAAATATTTAAAAAAATATCGCAAAAATCTTAAAAAAATATTATTGTGGTCTGTACATATTATATCAAATAATGCCCTTTTTATTAATATTTTTTAAATAATCTAGATATTCATTTTTGATAGTTTTCCTTGTTCATTATACAAGTTATTATTTTTTATATGTAAATGAATTACTTGTTTGAGTTATACAAATATCACAAAGTTTTATGATTTATATTGTATTGATGAGATGCCAAAATTAGTGATATAATATATTAATTTCATATTTAACGATATCATTACCTTCAAGAAAAAAGCATATTCCTTTTTAAAAGGCCGGCAGCACACCTACAATGCCGTTGGTATTGTGGGTGATCATGGGCGGCGGTAGTCACTTACCAACAGGTGAGCCGAATGTTCGTTTGCCCCCTGTGTTGTAAAAGAAAAATTATAATTTTAGCATTACAATGGTATTTTAAAATTGATATATTTATATATAAAAACTGACAAACTAGTCTATTATTTATTATAAATATTATATATTAGTACATAAACCTTTGTTCATGAAAGATACATAAGAAAAATAATTATCAGAGATCTTAAGAAGACCAATAGAAGCCAAAACAATGATTTTTGGAACTTTTTGTCTGTGTGTCTGCTTGTATGTTTATTCCAGCATTTAATAAGAACAGTAATATTTAACTATTTATAATTTCAACCGAAAAAAGATAATGAATAATAATATTAGAATAACAATAAATATTAACTATCGTGAGTCATACTATATTGTAAATATTTATTCATGTTTTATTCACATTTTAAGTACGGGGATTGATTAGTTTCCAAACTAACGGGATTAAAGCTGATATAAATGATTACAGTAAAGAAAAAGGATCTTTAAATACAATATCTCCGACATCTCCAGATATTTTGCAATAATAATATAATAAAAATAATAATAATCTACAAGATTATTTTGGTATTTTTCTTGTTGATATAAAATTTTTGATTGGTTGTAACTTCACTAGCAATTTATTATCTGTTAACTTAGTAATACAGATTATATATTTTATTTTTATTTTATTTATCAAAATAGTAATGTTTTTTATCTGTACTCTGAATGATTATGCACTATTCAACATCATCATCATATCAGCCGTCGTTTGTCCGCTTTTGAACATAGGCCTCCCGTTTTACCATTGGGGGGTTTTGCTAGTAGTTGTCACGATGGGCGGGTTGAACGCAGTTTGGCTTTTGGTGATGTTTTAAGATGGATGCTGCTGATCATCCGTCGTCCATTAATATCTCTTTGTCACCTCTTACGACATCCATGGGAAAGAAATGGATAGACTTTTCTATGCCGGGACCGCACGGCGTATGTACTATTATATAACAATAAATTTCATAAGTTTGAAAGAAATGAAGAAAATGTTTTTTTTTTTGGGTTAAAAATAGTATTTTAAAAGGAAAATACAAATAGAATTTTCATATATGAAATATTAAAATTCATCAAAAAATACTCATTTGTGAAAATTTATTAATTAATATCTTTGCTATGATTTAACAATTTTTTATTCATACTAGCATGGCGCGTTCCGTTATCGAGTTAATATGGGACACTTTAAATTTTCGCCTAGAATTTTTTGTAATTTTTTTTTCTGTATGTCAGCACAGCATAGCTTTTATAATTAAATTTGTTCGTTATGAAGTTCTACAAAAGGGATTTTAAAAATAAACTATTGTGCTAAAAATATACTGGGTCATTGAACGTTTTGAATATTTAAAATAATTTTCTCGGATGGACTTTTGATGATACTGTATTGGACACATATCAAATAAAAAGTGCATAATGCGAATAACAAAGAAATAAAATAAATAAATAAAATGAATTTTGTCTTTCCAGTGTGAGTACTTTATTTACTTATTTATACTTTTGCGCACATTAGGAAATGTCTACTTTAATCTTATTTTATCTTTTTTATTTATATTTTATATTGTTAATAGTTAAGTATTATTTTACATTCTTAAAGTATTTTTCCATAGGTTACATAAATATACATTTTAAATATTATGTATTTCATATAAATACACTACTTGTTACATAGTAATGGAACAATTAATATTATACTACCAATTAATTGTAACATTAGTTATTTAAGAACTGCATAGCATTTACCCCCCGTTTGTGACTGAGTTTTATATAGATAATATAGTCAAGTTATTGTAAATTATTGAAGTGGTATTAGTTCGTACAAAGTGTGGATTAATGCCTGTATTATTTTCAATGTAATTATTATTAAATGAAGTGTAAAAATAAAAACATAACGATAGTTGAATAAACAGTTTTAAGCATAAGTATGATTTTATTCTTAATGTGTTTTATTTAATTTTTAAAGATTATGATATAGTCATAAAATTAAAAATATATGGTCACGATTATAATCCCCGATAGAGTAGTCCAAATCGTCTCTGGCCTGTTACTGTTATGGTGAACGTATATTTTTAAATACTTATTTTTAAATGTGAGGATAGCTAGAGGTAAGTATGGAGTACAAAATAAGATACTAAATATGTCCTGTGCTCCTGGTATTGCAAGCATTTATAGGCTACGGTAACCGCTTACCATCAGATGGGTTGTATGCTTGTTTACCACCTTAGTGGTATAAAAAAAAGAATATACTCTATGAGCTGTTAGAAGAAGAACTTTCAAGACGTGTGTCGTGGGCTGAAAGATCGTCGATCGGATCAGTCGGAAGATATGCAATCTGGGGATGGGTAATATATAGCAATATCTATGTATTGTCGTTTGTACAAAAATTTCTAAGTTGTATAAAAAAAAATGTAGTTTATTTATTTATTTAAGGCAAACAAACAGCTAAAATAATACATAATTATATACTTAAATAGTAATTTGGTAGCCACTAGAATTTGCACAAAATAAAATACAAGTAAACGAAACACAAAATTAGACAATACTAAATTAAACAAATATAAACAAAATTAAACAAACAAATGTTATTGAAAACTACAGTTACATTTAATATGTCATCATCATATCATCAAATCAGTTGTTAACTGTCCATTGCTGTAAACAAGCCTCTCCTTGGGGAGTTTTGCCAATAGTTGTTACATTTCGCACGCGGATTGGCAACCGCACTTAGGCTTTGCTGATGTATTAAGAGGACTGCTGCCTATCCCTCGACCATAATTTTCCATAAATTGATCCATTAATGAATATGCAATAGAAAATATCAGTTATCGATTACGTTGGAGGATATATGATGAGGATGATGACCTTTTTTGCCATAAACGTCCAAAGCAACATAATATATAGATATCGGAGTGGTACTTGCTTACATGCCTATTGCAATTCATATTGAAATGATGAATATAAAATTAGTTATGTAGTTTTTTTTTCTTCAACTTAAAATGGCAAACAAGCTGACGGCCCACCTGATGGAAAGTGGTAACCCTCGCCTATAGACATGAGCAGTACCATGGACATAACAGAGTATACTGTTTCGCCCATGATACCCCCCATGTGTTGCCATTCCTGAGGACCCAGGTGTTATTCCTCCGTACCCAGTAAATTCACGCCATATCCCACCCTTCAAACCGAAACATAGCTATGCAAACACAACTGCTTTACGGGTGAAACACGAATAGAACAGAGGTACCTAAGCAATTGACTTTTGTACAAAGTCTCCCTCTGGTAAATAGTAAATAATATTTATCGTGTTGTGTGCGAAACATGTTCGGCGAAACAAGAGCCTTAAATATTTCAATTTAAATCAATACTCACTGTATTAGCATATTGTAACTGGTATTCAACTCTGGAATTTTCCGGTAAAATTACAATAGATTACTGTCATATTGCGTATATTTTCGGAGTATCCGTGAAAATAAGTACGTCATACTTGTACTTCTATATAAATTCGTAATAGATAATTCTGCTAATCATCATATCATATCAGCCTACAGTTACCGCTGCTGAACATAAATCTCTGCCTTGTGGGGTTTTGCCAGTAGATGCCATGCTTGGCACCTGTCAACGCTTTTAGGTTTTGGAAATGCCTTAAGAGGGACGTCGCTGCTCATCCCTCGACCTCTTGCTAATATAATTTAAAAATTAAAAAGACGAATTTTTTTCACGTTTGAAATTAGCGCCACAGAGCAACCATAGTGATTTCTATTTTCAAAAATTTTTAGCTAGCTCGGGATGATATAAGGATTCTAACGAATCTTCGTATATCTAAATCTATTCAGGCAATAAGATATTATAGTAGAATAAAGATACTCACGTATATGAAATATAATATCCAAACCTTAATACATGAACAGGTAATATGGTACTTTTTTACTAATTCATATAGAATAAGCAGTGGCATATAATAAATTGTAAATATCATACTTTACCAATTACATAAAACAAAATACTCTTGAGTGATGGCAAATCGTGAAATTTAGAGACTTATTCATATTTAATAGCCAAATACAAAGCTTTGTGCTTCATTAAAAACAATATTAAAAAAAATAAGTATCGTAGATCATATTGTAATGTAAATTATTATATAGGCAGCAGCAGTTCTCTTATAATATCTACAAGGCCTAACTGTGGTTGCCAACCCGCCTGCCAAGCATAGCAACTACTGGCAAAACTTTTCTAATGTCGAAGACTTATGTTCAGCAGTGGACAATTGATGGCTTATATGGCATGGTATGGTATACTGTTATATAATTGTATATGTCATCTTAATTCACCTTTTATATTTAGGGATTTCCAACTAATTTGAAATACAATAGTAGTAACGCCGACATAAATACAGTACAGTATGCAAATTGAGACAGTAAGAGTAGGTATCTATCATATAAATGTATATTGTACTTAATTTACGATTTTGTTTCGCAAAAAAATGAGACAATTAGTATGAGATAATGCAGGAATGAGTGCAGAAGAAATTGCCAAAATGAGCGTAAAATTAATGAAAAATATCGCGTAAAGAAAATACATAAACAAAGCAGTGGAATTGATAATCATTATTATTTTGAAATCTATTGAAATTACATATTAATATACCTATAATGTTATAGGGCTTATTTAGACGAGGGATTTTTTTATTTTAGTTCAGAGGATATGTTCGTTATTGGGTAAACTAAATACTCGATGGACGATGGATTTGTGGGGTTTCCTTGTATCCTATTTTGGTTGACATGTTATGTTTTGTCTATGTTGGCCCTTTAAAAAGATAGCAAACCCAAAATCCAACAGTATCTTTTGAGCTTCTACACGACTTTAGTTGGATATGACACGTGCTTATTTCGGTAGATGTGACAAAGCTTCTGAAACCCAATCGAACTAATGGTAAGATAGAGCCCTTTTAAAATAAAGTTTGTGGATACGAATCCTGTATCAAGACAAACATATATAAATGTAACTTACAAATATTTCTTTCACATAATTGTAACATTAAGGTGTAATGTAAAAATACGAGATTTTTAAACTACAGCGTAAATCCTCTCCGCAAAGCACATTGTAAAATTTAAAATGTCAGTCTACTCGATGGACATTTTCCAGTAAGGGTAAAGACAAACATCATCATGAACGTTAATATTCGTAATTGTTGAAACTTTATACCTATCATCATCAGTATAAATTATATAAGTAGGAAGGTATTACATTTATTTATAGTATAAGTTTTTTTTTTAATTTAATTAGCATAAAAACTGGATTTTTTAGTACTATTTAATTATGTAATATTCTAATATATATTAATATTTCATTTAACTATTTATTTGTATATTTGTTTATATATAAATTACTGTTAATAGTAATTCGTATTTGGAGTAATAATAGCAGTTCGTGCACTTTAGTTGCCCGCTAACGACATGTTTTCCAACTGTATTGAGTCTACTATAAGAGATCTCTGTCAGGGATAAGGCCACACTTGCTCACAATATTTATAAATGCATTTACAATGTAATTCATATGCGGAATAAAGAATATAATATAATGGGATATAGCAATCGTCGTCTACAGACAGTATCCCATCATGAATACTCGTATATATATCACTCATTCGATGCCTATGATATGCTTATGTATATTCCTGAAGACTATGGTGTTATTTATTTTACTACAAATAATATAATGTTCTTATATAGCCGTGTGGGTCCCGGCATAGAATAGGTCACCCCTTCTTTTCCGTGGCTGTCGTAAGTGACTAAGGGAGCTTTTTTTTTTTTTATACAACTTGAATGGCAAACAAGCTGAAGGCCCACCTGATGGAAAGTGGTAACCGTCGCCTATAGACATGAGCAGTACTATGGAAATAACAGAGTATACTGTTTCGCCCATGATACCCCCCATGCGTTGCCATTCCTGAGGACTCAGACGGTATTCCTCTATACCTAGTAAATTCACGCCATATCCCACCCTTCAAACCGAAACACAGCCATGCAAACACAACTGCTTCACGATTGAAACACGAAGCTTATGACGGAAGGATGGGTTGGATGGCTAACTGTGGTTGTTACCCGTCTTTCAATCGTGACAACTACTGGCAAACCCCCCCTTATGGGCGAAGCTATGTTCAGCAGTGGACGGCTGACACAACAACAACAATGATATAATATACGGCAAGGATATTATATTCTTGCCATATACGGGTGTTGGACCAGATATTGATAATTAAGACCAAACGACACATAAATTCGAAAAATGTTCGAGGGCTTTCTACACGTACAAATTGAAAATATAGAGGCGTCGGTTATTGTTGCCGCCGTCAGTGCAATTTGGAAAATCAGCCTGAAACTACTAGTAGATGCTAACAGGAGGTTGTTACTATGTAAATACGAAATATTTATCTCAAGTGAAAAAAATATGAATTTTGTTAACTTTTATATATATATATATATATATTTTTATTTATAAACTAGCCTTTACCCGCAACTTCGTATGTGTGATCTGGACATGTTCGGAAATTATTTTATCTTTTTCCATCATATATAATATTTATTAACCCAAATTTCACAGTGTTAAGGTGCTAAGAGGTAAAACACAAACACATTATCATATTTGTACCGAGCTTTTCTCCCGCTACTTCTTTGGATGGATTTTAGAAGTAGGAAAATCAATGAAATTATACTTTTACACAATTGTGAAAAACGCACCCAATTTGATGCATATTAATAAAAATGAGATAAACAGACAGACAGATATAATTTTTAAAATTATTGTTTGGGCTTCTATTGATCCTTATATATTTTTTTCTCAAATACTTTCTGTGTACAGATGTCGTGTAGTTACAATTTTATTACATTAGTAAAAAAGACAGCAAATTTATAGGATACGTACTATGGAGGTTCAATACCTTATTTCTCATCAGCTGGCGGGTTTTTGGAAAGTGTAATTATTTCATCATCATCTTTCTACCTTTATATATATTCTTTATTACACTAAAACATATAGCAATAACAATAAGTTAACAATGTTAGCAAAGACGAACTTATTTATTTTATTCTAATTATATGAATTTTGGGGTCGACGTAATATGTTTTTATAAGCGAAAACCTTGGGTATACTACCCAAGGTTTTCGCTTTTAGCTTTACGACCGAGCGCCTGCCTGATATCTACCTCCCACGTAACTGTATCATGCATAATTAAATTAATTATATAAAAAAAAAAAAAAACTATTTCATTGTAATTTTGTCTGTCATATTATGCAATTGTATTATTTCAGCGTTGACATTATTAAATAGATTTATCACGTATTTTTTTATTATATCAATTATGCTATTCAGACTTGTAGCACTATAGACTTTTTAGACACATTATACTCGTCTAATTTTAGATTTTTTTTTCTTTATGTCACCACACTATCTTGAATAAAGACAGGTACAATATGGCCATGAATGCGATCAATTGAAAATAGAATGTTCTACTAACATGTTTATTCTTCTTGTATTATTTTTATGTGAGCGAATTAGTCTTAGGCTTTATTTAAGATTTATTAATTTCTTATTGAATATGTATCATATGATATACTGAAATATGTATCATAGTTATTACTTGCAACAACGATGAGTAGTATGGTTTCTTTAGAAAAAAAAGTATGAGTCAACAAGATCTATCCACTGTCTATAAGCATGATGAAAATTTCCTTAATAATTATAAATACATATTACTTTAAAATATATGTAACAATACGAATAAAAATATATAGACAATACAGTGGAATAGTTGGAAAAATGATTTTCTTTGTAAGCACAAATTAAAAGGGAGAATAGAATACAATGGTACTTTCGATAGTAGCATGTAATGTCTAAATTTTAAAAATATGTAAAAAAATTAAGAATACCAAAACGGTTGTTTTTTGATGGTAATATTAATCCTAAATTAGAAAAAACAATGTTTAACAAATTTAAACAATTGATTGTATTCACGGTTGGAAACCACGAAACACAGCGCAATGTAATAATAAACGAATGATAGTTTCACATTGAATTTCGATTGTGTTTATTGGAGAGCATTCTAGCGTTCACGTTCATATTGAACACTCAGCAGCGTTCGATCAAGTATCATTCGGCATCAAATAGTACGGGCCATGTGGATTTATTGTAACTGGCTAGCGATTTTCACGGCGGAATAGCACCGAATTGCAACGCCACCGCCGTAATGGCTTTTTGAGCCGTTGTTATTGCAATTTTTGGTTATCATACTCCTCGTTATTATGGATAAATTGATGTAAAAATGGTAAACAGTTTCGGTTTTGTTTAAAAGGATTGTATACTTGTGTCAAATAAAAGAATGTGATTTAGGACTAAATATATAAAGCTAATCGGAGATATGTTTCAATTAGTTGCTCAGAGAATATATTCTAAATAAGAATACTCGTATATATGTACACACAAATACATATATACAATACTGGTATATATTTATTTTACTTTTAAAATTTTTTTTGTCATACATATAATATTTTCATTGGAAAATTATAAATTATTATATAATTTGAGACTAAAAAAAGGCGTAATTAATTTTATACATTCAAAAATATGAGAATTATAATAAATAATGGACGAATAATAATTATATATATATATATATATATATATATATATATATATATATATATATATATATATTTAGCAATAAATCTTATTTTAAATTAAAAAAAATATAACAAACACTAAAATAATTCGTAATAATAGTTTTATATTAATATTAATTCGTAATAATTCGTAAATAGAACAATTTATACAAGATTTCAGTCTAACAATAATTTGATAAAGGTATGACATTAATATATTCAGAGATGTGTTCGAGCGCGCGTCTGACAACAAAATGGCCGATCCGTTGGTTTTCGTCCATTTTTATAGTTGCGACGAGCGGTGGGGAGACTCGAGTAGGGGATACCGCTAATAATATATATATTATAAAAAATAAATGAGTTTTGTTTATACTATTGACTAAACAGTCATACGGCCTAACCTGATGGTAAGTAGTTACCGTAGTACCGTAGTAGTACCTATGAACGTTTGCAATACCAGGGGCATTACGATCTGAAGAAACCTCTTTACCTCTTTTTTAAAGAACTCTTAGTCTCTTGGAAAAACTTTATAAATGTATATAAAAAATATAAAAATAATCAGTTACTATTACCATAATTTATAAGACCCAGTAATTTTATCATTAAAAGTATATACTTATTACGATTTAATGAGTCTATTTAAAATTTATTTAAGCAGAATGATTTAATAAGACTTATTATCATCAAAAGCAATTGAAATTAAGCTTTATTCTATTAGAATAGAATCTATTTTAAAATAACATTGGTATAAAGACAAAACTGTTAGGTATGTCAGCAACGATTTAAATCCCTGACTTTTTCAAGTGCAAAGTTTAAATAACGTTTGAGCTACCCGAGTTAATGGAATTTTTAAGCAGGACGTCATTCTGTATTTTTGGCATATTTTCAACTGTGATCTGCTGCGGTCATAATCTGTTGCTATTGTAGCCTTAACAGTTTTAGTATTGAGTAAATGCATTTTTTGCAATTCATATTGAGAGACGTCTAGACATGCATTGTATGTATGATAATATTATATTTTATTTTCAATATTTAGGATGTATGAATTAATAAATGATCGAGTGGAAAATCTTTATTGTTATTCTCAAAGTATGATAAAATTATATAAAGTATGTACAAATAAAATAGGACTATAAGAAACCAGATAGTGACAATGAGATAGGCAACCTTAGGATAGAGATGTGTAATTAAAATTTACATTTGGGAAATGGATATTTCAGGTTGTTTTTTTTTTTCTGAGATACAATTAATTCCTTAAATGGGCCAAAGTCCTCATAAAAATAAACAAACTGACCGTAGAAAAAAACAGCTTCCGGATTCACGTTTAAAAATATATCCCCATATTTTATACACAAATATACATACACACATATGCCATTTATTACATGTAATTACAATTCTATACATATCTATACAATTATAATCTTACAATATCAAATGTTTACATATTACATTACAGTGATCGACACAGAGTAGACACGATTTAAATATTTACGTAGTATTTGTGATTTATTTACAGTAATGTCGTATAAAACAGGAGTGTTTAAATATTAACATATATTTAAATTTAAACTGTAACATCAACAATCCGTTATTCAACTTTGCGTCGTCGAAAAGATAAAATGAAAAAGGCCATTGTCTGCACCCAGTTAACGAGAAACATGAAAAACAAACTATGCATTATTAAAGAATGTACCTTCCACCATATTTCCACTCATATATCTTACGGAAACAGGTACGTTATTAAAAAAATTGTATATCATTATACAAGTTAAAATAGCATTGAGCGTGTTTTGTTTTAGAAAACTACATTCTTCCGTCTACGGAAAATGGTGCACGTATTTACTTGAAACACTAGTATTGTTTCAGAGTTGTAAAACTGCAAATAAATGTTCAAATAATGTGAGTACAAGTAAGTGTTGTGAATGTGCAATAGTATATTGAAAATATTATTGGATGAGATTGCTTATTGACAAGACTACATTTTGTATCACTTCGCATTAACATTTATTGTATTTACTATTTTTACGAATGATGCAATATAGTGTATAAATAAATAAATTATAGTCAGTCTATCCTTTCTCCATTGTTATTTAATGAAAATTCGTTCAGCCGATTAAATATAATTAAGAAAATAATATCAAAATATCAGAATAATATTAGTAAGTCATAGAACAGTCAGATTTTTCATACTATTTTATAATCAATTTTATCAAGCACTTTTAAAGAGCAACAATATAATTATATTTTTACTTGAAACATTTTCACAAAATAACATATCTAGTTAAAAGTCTAAAATGTTAATTTATAATTTTCCAATATAAATTTAGAATTATTTTCGTGGAATTGTCTATGTGGATTTAATAAAGTTAATGTTATATTAATATGTACTTATCTATTAACATAAAAAATGAAGACCCAGATTAAATTGATTTATTTAATTTTTATGTTCAACCGAGAATTAAACCAGAGACTATATTACGCAGTACGTCTCAATTGCTGAGCTTCAGAGCACTACATGTGCGTACAGAATGTGCGTATAAAAACCGCAACCTCCCTACAAATTCGCAACGAACCCCTTATTTCTAACGCTATACAGTCCACAGAGATATCTCATTATGTAAAGCTTCTTGGTACACGCTAGATTGTCGGCAGTGGAAAACAAAAGCGCATTCCTTCTTTCCAATTTTATGAGCTCTATAGACTTGGGGATGACCTACCTTTTGCTATCCCAACATTATATTACGTGTATTATATATTGTAAATTAAAAATTACGCACTGTTGTGGGTTACATGAGGTTCCGTGTTTGATTTTCTGTTGTGCCACATTAGGAAAGGATTTTTTTTTACTGGACTCGCATATGAACATTTTGGGTCCTGTTCTCAAATGATCGTTGTCTGGATCTTTAAAAAGTAAAATATCGCAGCTTAAGAAATAGGCAATGTTTGTGACTGTATGGCATTTATTAATATTACTTTTAAAAATGTGAAGAGATTTTTTGCTCAGTCATATGTAAATAGCTGAAAAAGTTTGAATATAAATTGGTACACAGACCGTGGTTAGAAATTCATAAAAATGGTTTTTGAAATATCAATTTATTGGACGATTGAACGCGTATATAGACAGCCTAAAAGACCGAGAGTAATTCAGATTATAAATATATTCAACTACCGTTTCCCGTGGCTTTGATCACGTGAATAATTTAAAAGTGAGTTTTTTATAAGCTACTTTTTATCCTAGTCACGTAAACGAAGTTATGGGAGTAAATATCCAAGTATAATAACAGAATATATATAATAATTTGTGTTTTATTCATCATCATCATTTCAGCCGTAAACTGTCCACTGCTGAATATAAGTCTGCTCCATAAGGGGAGTTTTTACAGTAGTTGGCACACTTGGCAAGTGGGTTGGCAACACACAGCACAGTTAGTCTTATAGAGATGTTTTAAGAAGGACGCTGCTGCCCATCCTTCAACCATTAAGTTCCCTTACTCGACTCTTACGGTACTCACAGGAAAGAAAGAGGTAGTCTATTTTATGCCAGGATCACACAGACATTTGTTTTTATTAACTCGGAGTATTTATATTCATGCAACCTTATTTTACATACAATAAAACAGTAAGTGTCTACTAGTAAAATATGTAGTATACTACGTATTTCAAGTAAGGTATAAAGATCATGCACTTCTCCGTATAACGATTCTTTAAAATGCACTCATGAAAATATTGCCAATGAAAAGTTTATCTATTCATATTAAAGGCTATAAAATATAGATTTATTTATAGTTTTGATTGAATATACGAGTATTATTCAACTAGTGATGCCCCGAATAAGCTTTTTTTGGTATTCATTAAAAACAATCGAATCCTGACTCGAGTTTGAGGACTCGGACAAGTACTCGAATGAATACGAATATTTGACGTTTCAACTATTTTGTCAATTGATTTCTGAAGCTTTCTTATAATGAAAATAATAAATATTGATTTATTTGACAGTTCTTTTGTTGAAAAAAAAATAATAAAAAAGATAAAACAAAATCATAAAAAATATAATGAATTATGCAACTAGTATTCCAGACTCTGCACATCACCATATCTAAACAATAGCAAACTTTATTTTAAATATGTTAATTGAATTATTTAAATTATTTTATAAAATCTTATTTCTATTTTTCGATGGATAGATAAAATTGTTATTTTTAATAGGCAATACACAATTTACATAATAAAATAATATTGGCTTTGATTGTAAAGTAATGAGATTTACTATAATTAATTAAATATAGGCATTTTATACTAGTCAACTGCGTAGATATTAAAAAAAGCCTTTATCTAAATTTATTAGAGGGAGACTTTGTACAAAAGTTATTTGCTTGGGAACCTCTGTCCCATTTGTGTTTCAATCGTGAATCACTTCTTTGCATGTTTGTGTTTTGGTTTGAAGGGTGGGGTATGGCAGTGAATTTATAGGGTATAGAGGAATAACACCTGAGTCCTCAGGAATGGCAACGCATGGAGGATATCATAGGCGAAACAGTATATTCTGTTATGTCGATGGTACTGCTCATGTCTATAGGCGACGGTTACTACTTTCTATCAGGTGGGCTGACAATTTATTTGTCATTCTATGTAGCATTAAAAAAAATGTTACGTATATCAATCGACAATTGTTTGAGCTGTTAAAGTGTAAGTAACAAACAAACTCACTTTCACATTTACAATATTAGTAAGGATTAGTAGGGATAGCAAGGATTATTAAGATTTGTACCTACACTTGTATGGGTATCTTATCTCGCCACATTTTCTTTGTTTTGTTCCAAAGTTAGTCTTGTAGTTAAAGGGTACTTTTAATATAATCGAATATAATAAAATTGTAAATACATGATGTTTGTTCATGGGAGACATTTAAGAAAAACTGATCTGAGGGCTCTTAATAAGAGCAATATAAGTCATTATAATATTTTTTTTAATTTTGTCTGTCTGCCTATTTGTGTATTTATTTGTATCTTTTTTTCTGGTATCACGCAAATTATACTGCACCGAATTGGATGCGGTTTTCATAGTTGTATTCCTGAAGGTCTAACTTGAAACAGATAAATGTTCTATCATGATATTTACTAGTTTTTAAGTTAAACTTAGATCTTCAGAAATACAACGATAAAAACAGCGTCTAATTTTATACAATAGTTTGTGTGGCGATACAGTAAACATATTTCTCTTATTAAGACCCCTCATATCAGATTTTTCTTAAATATCTCCCATGCATAAGCATTGTCGTAAGTGACATCTAAATAATGCACAATTTACATGTTCATCATTAGAACTATTATTGATGTGTTGTGCAAATAAATATGCGTAACATCATCATCATCATCATCATCTCAGTCTTCATCTGTTCACTACCGAACATAGACTGCCTTATAGAACCTGTCCTGTACTACCTGCATATGTAAATATGTGTATACACTTATATAAATTTTTAATGTTTCAAAGAAAATCTAACGTAATTTATTAAAGATGATACAATCTTAGATTGTATAGTTAGAGTGTCTCCGCACAAATGATTCGAGAAAAGTGGGTAAACTTTTTCATACAATTTTGCGTGATAAATATTCATGAGCCTTTCCTTTATAACTTTTACATTTATTGTGTTTTATAATTTTTGCATCTTTTTAATACGTAAAAATTAATTTAATTTATTAAATAATTAAATATAGATATGTCAAGATAAATTATGTGTAACTGATAAAAAATGAGTCAGCTAATTTGACAATTAGATGACAAAAAGTTGACCCGTTTTTTGAGAATCGACCTATTTATATATAATATATCTGTCTATCTATATTATCCAAGGATACAATATATGAAACACAATATGTTTTACCTGTCTCCAGGCCTATAAACCGAACCAGTGGTTCGTCGAGGAATATTTTACCGATAAATATCTCTTAAGACGTTTCCTTTCTGTTTATCGTTAGGATTTTGCTGATTCTTTTAACAGTTCTTCTTTTAAACCGCTTTTATCGCTGGAATATTGTCTACAATGGGCGATGGAGATTGCACGATAGAAAATTTCCTCCCCTCCTGCTTTGTTGTAAGGAAAAATAAAATGTATTTTTAAATCAGCAGTTTTATGCATATAGTCGTTACGTTTGTTGTTTGCTAATTCTTAGTAATGATATAAATGTTTAAGTCTCTTTACTTATACTTTTTGACGTCTAAATGGCTTAACCAAATGTCAAACAACTTGGTATAGACATACTGTAAAAGATGGGGGTGGACAAATTACATTATTCCTTTCTTATTATATTACCCATTAACTGAGCACTGTTGAAGATAGGCTTTCCCTATAAGGGGAGGGTTTTGTTAGTCATAGCCACGCTTGGCATACGGATTGGAAACCGCAGTTAGACATTCATGATGTTTTAAAAGATCCTGCTGTTCATTTCTCAACCATTAAGTTTCCTTAATCGCTTCTTACGACACTCACGGGAAAGGAAGGGGTGGCTTATTCTATACCGGGACCACACGGTAAGATAGAAAAAGGCTGCTACTATTTATCCCAATTATGCAAACGAAATATAAAAATAATTTTATTGCATAATCATAATTGTGGAAATTACAGTAAAAGAAGGTACGAATTCATTTGTACATTTGGATCAGTTTAAACAAATTTGTCTGCACTAGGTTATAAAACCTAAATCTCAGACAATAGCGCTGAACCCTCATTAGATAGTATGTTATTAGCTCAACAAAATTTTAGTGCTACATATAGAATGTTGATTTTATATAAAGTTAATTCATCTAATTATAACTATTAGTAGTAATGAAAGTTGTGAAAAAATGTGCTCCCTGTGTGTAGAGTGTAATTTGAATGTATACGTACATATGTGGGAGGGTTATGGAAAATGGTAGGTAAGAAATAGTAATACTATAGATAGATAGAGGCATAGATACTATTTATGGTTGCCTCCGTAAGACTACATAGTAAATTTATTGTAAGTACAAACAATTACAAGAAAATATTACACTGAGAAAACAATGGGTGGTTTTATCGCTAAGAGCGAGATCTTCCAGGCAACCTTTGAATGGAATAAAAATGTAAAAATATTTTTTTATCTTTTGACAGTTTAATCAATCGATATAATTTTTTTTTTGATGGCTGAAAATGGTATGGTAACCCCGCCTGCGCTAACGGGATACGCTGGCGGAGCACCAGTGAAGGGTGATAGATAAGAATGAAAACAGGCCAGTTAGCCCATCATGATGAATTCATTAGGAATTAACCATGATAGTTTCCAGGGAGAACCGCGAGGAGGTCGACCTGGTTGGGTATATTGCTAGCAATGGGATTCTCAGTCTCCATTACTAACAATCCCTTTTCCCCCATCGATATAAAATTTGGTTAACACTTAGTATATGGAACGGAGAAGGACATATGATATCTTTTATTTCGATAAACCTAAATATCCCAGTTACGCGGACGAAGTCGAGGGTAAAGACTGGTTCTTTTATAAAAGAACCTATTTATATCCATGTAAATATTATATATATGAAGTCGAAGATAAAGTTTATATCTTTATCCATCTTATATAGTGCGTGAATATAAAATTTTATAGTGACAGATTTTTTTTAATGGATGATAATGAAATGTTGACCCCGCCTGCGCTATCGGTATATACTGGAGGGACACCGGTAAGGAATAATAGACGAGTATAAAAGCAGGTCAGTAACCCCATCGTGACGAATATAAGAAGTATTGATCATAATGATTACCAGGGGAAACCGCGTGGAGATCGACCTGACAGGATTTGCTAGTAATGAGGCTATCAGTCCACATTACTAACAATCCCTTTCTCCATAGTGATCGATTAAGCCGTCAAGGCGTTATAAAGTAACAAACAAACAATACTTTCACATATATAATATTAATAAAAATTTACGCGGGAGAAACCAGAGAATACAGGTAGTAACCAAAAATAATCTATAAACATCAAGGAAATAAATCAAATAAGATAAAAGCTAACTCCTCTTACCGCTAATGTTTAACCTTATTTCCCGTTACAAAAACATAATTACAGGTAAACAGGTATTTAGGAATCCGTTCACGTTAATCATTGTTCCCGAAGGTTCTGTATTTCTTTTATACCCTCCCTTATAGGTGAGTATCACGGAAAAATACACTTAAACAACAATAGATAATGATGCAACTCGCGGTCCGCTATTTTTTGCGTAGAGTAGTTAGTAAAGCGGAAAGGAAGTCGTGATTTGTTGATTTCTAATGTAGGTAGTATATTCATTTATTCTAGCATTTAGTATATAAGTACGTAGGCATTATATTTATTTAAAGTATATGTATTTATGTAATATTTTATTGTATATTTTAATATTTCATTTAATTATATATTAGTTTATGCATTGATTAGTGTTAATAGTAATTCGTATTTTAAATATTAATAATTGTAGCAATTTAGCTGTCCGCTAACGACATACTTTCTAACTGTATTGATTTGACTGGAAGAGATCTTCGTCAGAAATAAGTCCACCCTTTCTTACAACATTTATAAATTAATTACCAATGTAATTTACAAGTGTTATATTTATATATATATATATATATATATATATATATATATATATATATATATATATATATATATATATATTTTAGAAGTTAAAGTAAAATAATGACGTTCCACTATCATTTGCCAATATATAATATTGGTTCCTTGATGTTGGTAATCAATTCATAGAGTAGAGGATTTATAATTACATTATATGGTATTAGTTATTTGATTAGAATTATTTTGTTTAATTCCGCTTTCATTAGTATGTGTGTGACTGCCAACACTCGAAGATTGACCACCACTATTATTACCAGAACTTCTGATGTTGGCAGTCACATACTAATAGTAACGGAATTAAACAAAATAATTCTAATCAAATAACCAGTGATATAATCTTTCACAAGATAACACCTAATTGATAAATTTAATACTATTTTATGACTTGATGATTCATTTATTTACAAACTATATGCTGTGACTTTGTCCACATGAATTGATATAAAAAGTATCTTCACTACACAGTATAAAACAAAGTCGCTGTCGCTGTTTGTCCGTCTCTAAGTATGCTTAAATCTTTAAAACTACGCAACAGATTTTGAAGTGGTTTTTTAAATAGAGAGAGAGTGATTCAAAAGGAAGGTTTATATGTATAATACATGCATAATATTGTAGAGAAACATTGATAAATTAAGCGTATCAGCATTGCACCCGTGCGAAGCTGAGGCGGGTCGCTAGTATAGGATAATGCTATTTCAGTGTAATAATTTAAAATAAACATGATTGAGTTATAAAAGTTATTAAATAAAATGTAATTTCCTGTACTCATATGCAGATCTTGCTTTCAGTTTAATACAAGTATAGATGGAGATGGATCGTTGGATAGTAAGGACGAGAAGTCTTTACTATCCAAGTAGGTACTTACCTGTGGTACCAACCATAAATAAAAGTATTATATAAGTATAGATTTCATTATACAAACAAAAATCATAGATTTCAGTTTAAAAATTAAATTACTGAATAAAATTTCTATGGGACCAATCTGAAATATTTCAGATAAAAAAGTTGAAATCGGTTTATAAATAATAGATTAATGAGGTAATAAACATTTAAGAAAATACAACTGAGAACCTCTTTTTCTTTTAAGTCGGTAGAAGATTTTTCTACTTAATTTTTTTTTTTGTAATTTCATTGATGTTCAGTTTTACTAACAGAAAACCTTTTTAAAGTGAAAATAATTTAAAATGTACTCTATAATTGTATATCTACACTATATATTAATATAGATATATAATTAATATATAAATAAATAAAGAAATAAAGTGATACAATAAAGCGGAAGAGTTTGTTTGGTTGTTTGATAGCGCTAATCTCTGAAACTATCAGTTACATTTGAAAAACTTTTTTGAATACGGTATCTCATTTCTTTAGGAAGATTATAGGCTATTTAATATCAAAATACTATCATAAGCGAAGCAGCGGGATATAACTAATATTGAAATAAACCTACCTATGTGTTTTTAGCGTTCTATATAGTAATGTTACCTGCTCACCGCTATGAGGCGCCACAGACGCGACGCGTTCCCCCCAATTACGACGATTTACGACTATGGCGAAACGGCTAGTTGGTAGATTTAGAACAATGCTGGAAAAGGTCTTTATTAGTATATATAGATATTTTTTCAAATTATTGTATATTTAAATAAAAGCTATGAGTGATTTTATGGCTGTCACAAATTAATTTGTAACGTTCATGGTCCTATTTATATATATAGACAATGGTATCGATTCTGAAGCGTACTCTCTCTAACTCTGTCTTTAAAATGAAAATTTTATATCATATCGTAATATTTATTGTAAGGACCCATATGAACTAAATAGTATAATATAAATAATAAAAAAGGCCGGCAGCACACCTGCAATGCCGTTGGTGTTGTAGGTGATCATGGGCGGCGGTAGTCACTTACCATCAGGTGAACCGCATGCTTGTTTGCTCCCTATGTTGTAAAAAAATGAACTAAATTTCTATTAGATATAACTTAAAATTAATATAAATTTAGTATATGATGGTTCATAAGACGGTCGTCATCATCTTATCATCTGATCTTTATTCACTGCTGAACAGGCCTTTTCCAAAGACGAAGAAGAAGTTATATAGAGCGGGACCGTTCCTTATGGCAGTTTACCATTGGGGGGATTTTACCAGTAGTTGCCACGCTTGACAAGCAAGTTGGCAACCGCAGTTAGGATATTGGTGATGTTTTAAGAGAGACGCTGCTGCCGATCCCTTAATCGTTTAGTTCCCTTAGTCGCCTCTTACAATTTCCACTTGAAATAAAGTGGTGACTCATTATATGCCAGAACCATACGGGACCACTGGTATTACTCTGACCCATTAGTAAATCGAAATAACCCTAAAGGTAAATACAGGTGTTTACCAGAGGGAGACTTCGTGCAGAAAATGTTGTTAGTAATGGAGACTGAGAATCCCATTGCTAGCAATGGGTATTTTGCATACAATGGAATTCTAGATTCGGGGAGAACCGCGAGGAGGACCAGGTCGACCTCCTCGTGGTTCTTCCTGGAAACTATTATGGTTAATTCCTGATGAATTCATTATGATGGGCTAACTGGCCTGTTTTCATTCTCATCTATCACCCTTCACTGGTGCTCCGCTAGCGTATCCCGTTAGCGCAGGCGGGGTTACCATACCATTTTCACCCATAAAAAAAATACGACGATCTCACTTGAATTTGTATAGTGAAATTTTCAAAATTTCCCTCTAGTGAAGGCTTGTATAAATTGTAGTACGTAGAGTATGCTTTGAACTGAATAATTTTGATCTAAATAGAGCAACGAGCGTACCTATGGACTGTTATTAGCTTCCACGGACACCGCTCTGCGGTCTCGTTCAATATCGTAATACATAATGTTGCATGAATTTTGGATGATTCAGAGAACACACATATGCCGTTCCTTTTACTAAGCATTTTTATTATTTATGATTAATTTTATCTACTAAGAACTTTTTTGCTGCTTAAAACATTACCTAAATTGAAAATATTTGATTTTAAATGTGAAATTTAGTTGTTGACATGGGATTCGTGTCATAAAGTAAATTTCATTCGTTTGCTTCTGAACATTTTTTTGCTTCGAATGTTCAAAAGCACTTAATCGCTACAAAATTAATATGAGAATAATACGGGTGTGGGTTTACCTGTCGATTAGGTACAAACAGAATTATGAAAATCGAAATTGGCAACATAATTACGTAACATAGTCGCCGTGTTGTCCCGGCATAGAATGGCTCACCCCTTTTCCGTGGGTGTCGTAAGAGGCGACTAAGGAAACTTAACGGTCGAGTGATGGGCAGCAGCGTCCCTCTCAAAACATCACCGAAGCCTAACTGCAGTTGCTAACCCGCCTGCCAAGCATGGCAACTGCTGGCAAAACTCAATACGAGGAGGCCAATACTCAGCATTGAACAAATAACAGCTGATATGGTACAGTCACAACTAAAAACTTAGAAGAATTGAAAACTTCTAGAAAGTTTTTTTATGTAACTTGAAAGGCAAACAAGTTGACAAACCACCTGATGGAAAGTGACATGAATAGTACCAAGGACATCACAGTGTATACTGTGACCCCCATGGTATCCTCCATGAATAAGTCGCTTGAAAATACTAATATCCATATTATTATAAACTAACTAGATACAAAGGCGAGTGCATCCTACAATGGATATTATTATTATATTTTCCATACAATAAAATTTCCCAATAAAAGATCTACTAGACTTCAAAGTTTCCAAAGAATTTATATCGCAAATGTGGATTTAGTCATATTATATATGGGAGCCAGATATACCTACGTAGATCTTTCTGAAGCGATATTGAAATGAACTGGTTACACTAGGGCTGTCGCAAATAATCTATTTTAATATATAAAACATAAAAGTTTGTTTGTTTCAACGCATTTGATTGTTTTGATAGATTTTCTTGAATTGAATCTTCACGAATACATGCACACAAGCATACATGAATAAACGTAAATACACTCACTTATACAAAACAGTTAATATCTTTGATCGTTATAAAACTATTTCAATATAAAACCAATACAAAAATGAACCTTATCAATTTACAATTGATAAGGTTTATTTTTGCAAACATTTGTAAAACTCATTGCTTATTGATGAACATAATCGTGTAATATAATAAAAAAATAAATATTGAATTAACACTCTTTTTCGTTTCAAAATCGCTGCATATATGTCATTTGGTGTATACTATAGCATATGGTTCTAGCATATAATGGCCAGAGGGAGACTTTGTAGAAAAGTCGATTGCTTAGGTATCTCTGTCCCATTCGTGTTTAAACCGTGAAGCAGTTGTGTTTGCATGGCTGAAGTTTCAGTTTGAAGGGTGCGATATGGCGTGAATTTACTGGGTACAGAGGAATAACACCTGAGTCCTCAGGAATGGCAACGCATGGGGGTATCATGGGCGAAACAGTATACTGTTATGTCTATGGTACTGCTCATGTCTATAGGCGACGGTTACCACTTTCCGTCAGGTGGGCCGTCAGTTTGTTTGCCATTTTAAGTTGTATAAAAAAAATCTTTACCCGTGAGTGTCGTAAGAGGTGACTAATGGAACTGAATGGTCGAAGGATGGGCAGCGGTGTCCCTTTTAAAATATTATCAAGGCCTTACTGCGGTTACCAACCTGCTTGTTAAGCGTGGCAACTACTGGCAAACCCTCCTCTTATAGGGGGAAAGGGATTGTTAGCAATGGAGTTTGACAGCCCCATTGCTAGCAATATGCCTTATTAGGTCGACCTCCACGTGGTTCCCCCTGGAAACCATGGTGAACAATTCTTGTTGAATTCGTCACGATGGGCTAACTGACCTAAGCAGGTCTCACCTATCATCCTTCACTGGTGCCCCGCCGGTGTATACCGATAGCGCGGGTGGGGTTACCATTCCATTATCATCCATTAAAAAAAACCCTCCTTTTATAGGGGAGGCCTATGTTCAACAGTGTACTGTTAATGGGTGATATAATGATGATGATTAAACCGTATAGTCCTGGCATAGAATAGGCCACCCCTTACTATCCCATGGGTGTCGTAAGAGCCGACTAAGGGAGGGGAAGGTATGAGCAATAGCGTCCTTCCTCTTTCTTTCTCACTCTCTAAAGCCTGATTGCGGTTGCCAATCCGCCTACCAATCGTGGCAACTACTGTCAAAACCCCCCAAGGGGGAGGCTTATGTTCAGCATTGGACAGTTAAAGGCTGATGGGAATGTATATATTGATATTATTTAATATTTTTTACTCGTGTCTTTGTCTGCATGCCCGCGACACAGATAATATAAGACTATATTAATAACCGCGATATGTTCACCGACCGGAACAAAAAGGAACCTATAACCTTCTGTTTTTCATATAGTACGAACATATACTAAATTTCATAGTGATTCATTAAGCCGTTAAAATGCTGAGAGGTAACAAACATACAAACTAACTTTCACATTTAAAATATTAGCAAGGATTTAAGTTTATAACTGGTCTACTCACGTTTCCATTCACGGGTTGACTGTGTCACGAACAGATACAGCCACGTGACGGCCTCATAATTAGGGCTCCTATAGAGTCCAAAATTAATCGGGAAGCCTTATAAACATGAAAGTGACTAGTTGATGTGAATAAATTATAATTAATTCAATGTCTCTATTGTCTTTCACTATTACATGTAAAGCTGTAATAATTTAAGGTTTTGTTGTCGAAAAAATAATAATAATAACAATGACATCAATCGTTTTATTTTCGTTTCAAAAACAATTTGACTAAAAAACTAAAATTTCTATTAAAGCGATTTCTTAAATGTGTACTTCAATAAAAAAATACACAATTTTTTTAAAACCAAAGAAAAACAATTTAATTTGAATTTTATTTACACACACATTTTATTTACCAATTACTATGAAAATGATATATGTATACCTACTATACAGCATGAAGAGGTACTTAGGCTACTTTATCTCTGTCAGTGAACATATCTCAGTCACCCGGATGAAGTCACTCGTAAAAGCTGGTAGAGAAATAAAGTTAAACAATGTAAATTAAAATATTAATAGAATTTATAATTGTATGCAAATCGTCTAACTATTACTACGTTGGCAGCCCTGAACGTAGTGCGGCTGTCTGCACTTATTATTTGTTTTCTTATTTCCAAGATGCATATTTCAGCTTTGTTTGTTTATGCTTCGCATTTTTAGAGCTTTTGGTAGGAAGTTATTACATTAGTTGTTTTCACATAAAATATATATAAGATTTCTAAATAGATAACGTATAATAATTTGAAATTTTTTATTATTCTATTAACTGATGACTGTCCACTGCTGAACATAGGCCTTCCCTATAAGGAATATCTTGCCTGTAGTTGCCATGCTTGGCAGGCGGATTGGCAACCACAGTTATTCTTTAGTGATGTTTAAGAGGGGCGCCGCTACCCATTCCTAGATTATTAAATTCCTCTTATAACACCCACGGGAAAGGCCTTTCCTTTGCTCCATTGTATACCGGGTCCACTCGGCGGAATTTAAAAATCTGAAAGTATAAAAATATGTTATTGATTTATAATAACTAATTTATAAAGGGCTAGTATATAAGTAAAATCTGTAATAAATCTAAATATAGTTGTGTAGTGAATCGAAATGCCCCGAACATTATCTCTGTAGGCAATTTCCACAACAACGAATGGCAAAGTTGGTCGCGCAAGTGATTTACGATTTAAACATAGATTCGTATTTAAAAAAGAAACAGACAGTCGATTCACGTTGAAAATTTTATGCCCTAAAAGTATATATACTTTTTAAATCTAGACACAGTAAGTACAGATTCTCTAGTTATACTTCGCGACAAACGACTCAAATTTTTTTTATTTTTGTATAAGTGAATTTCTATCATAGAGCACATTTAGATTTACGCAAATTACTAATGTATGTGTGAATTTGAATACTGAAATGTTATCGTAATACCAAAATATTACTGCGCTTTGTCTTGTTATGTGTTATTCAATAGTTAACTAACTTTCCTTTAGGTGCTTTTTGTCATTCTGTCTGATTAAAGTTATTTGCTAATATAATTATAAATTACGTGGTCCATCGTACTTACTGCTTATATTTTCAGTTTTAATAATTATCCTAGTACTAATTTTTTTCCGCGTCTTTGTCCCCGTAACCGATACATGTTTCCTAACTGGGCTTAAATTAACCTACATATGTCTTTGCCCGCGATACCAAACTTCATATTAGCTGGTCGAATCGGGAGGTAGATTGTGAAAACAACGAATGAACTTATCCATCTGGTGTATACATTTATTTTAATCTATGACAATATTCAGTTCATTGGCGATTTTGTCGAATAAATCAAATTTTGCTAAACGTTCGACCCCGCGCAGTTTGATGCGAGGAATAAAGTACACTTCTATAAATTAACGTTGATAAACGACACCGCTTTATTTTATGATTTAAGTATTAATAAAGCACTCAATAAAACACGGCAAAGCCTTTCTTAGAGAGCAGTCGTACCGCCCTTTACGAAATGGACGCGAAGTCTTTGCTTTGTGCCAAATATTTCGAGCCATTTGTAGTAAATATAGAACAGAAATTATCGTTATTGGAAGAAAGTTAATCAAAAGCATTAAAGTATATATAGATATATATATTTTTAAATAATTCTAGAGCTAAGTTTGAAATATTTTTATCTGTATAGATGTATCCGTACATAAAGGTAATAATTATCCTTATAAAATATATAATTTATTTGAATACAATGAATACTAAAATTGCATATCATTGCAGCATTTTATAGTGTATTGTAGTATTTTTGAAGAGACTATCAGGTCTACTATGACGTGAAATTCCGAAATTTCGGACTCAATTTCGTGTTTTTGTTTATACAAAAATCGGACCAATAAATGGAGTTTAACATTTCTTTCATCATACATCCTATCATAAAAGTCTAAAGGAACAATCTTTTAACATTTTTAATATTTCCTAACGGCATGTATTATGTAATTTTAACATAAAATTTCTGTTTCGTTTGGCTCTGAAATTTCGGAAAACATTTTATGGTAGGCCCTCTGGACTTACAAGTAGCTGACGTTCACAAGTATGATGTGACATTATAATGTTATAATATAATAATCTTAGGTGATATAATCTATATCAAATATTTTTAGTTTTGTTCCTGAAATTGATGCGTTCCGTTACTGATTTTTATTAGTTATTTTCTGTCAGTCATAATATTGTTCAATTTCCATTCTGTAGAACTTAAATTTACATTTTATATTAAAGAATTTTATAGAAGCTAACATAATTGCTAAAATATTGTGAAAATTTTCAAACAAAAGAACTATTAATTATCTATTATTTATCTACTAGGTACTTCCCGCGGTTTTGCTTGCGTTAAGCCTTACATATATAACATTGTAAACGTAAATTTGTCTATTTGTTACGTTAAAGCATGTTAAGGTTTAAACAATCACTTTGTTTTTTACACGTAATATATGGGATGTAAATATTAATAGGCTCTTTTTTATCCCAGTCACGCGAACGAAGTCACGGGTAAAAGCTAGTTACTGTATTGAATATCATATGTGTTAGAATATATATATTCACAAACTTTCACATTTAAAATATTAGTCGTATCCCACTGTTTTCCCCGCGTGAATTAGTAAATATTATGTGTTAAGCTAGTATATAAGCTATCCATGTACCAAATTTTAATTAGATCTGTTCAGCTGTTTAAGAGTGATTGAGTAACAAACATACAAATATCTTCACAATGCTTCTCATTTGCAATGTTAGTAGGATAGGTATTTCCTAGTAGGTAGGCGATTACTCTGCCAATATCGTAGCGCCGAAATACTGGTCGAGTAATTCACGATCGCTTTGCGGTCGATACAAACCATCTGTCACTGACTCCACTCTGCTCTATTCTGTAACATCAAAATAAACATGCCGCGCAGAAGAGATCCATTAACGTACTCGTAATAGTACTTTTGGGATAAATTTAATTTGATATATAAGTATAATGAAGTACGTAGTTTCTTTTAGAAATGTCAATGGTATGGTAACTTTACTAATGCGAGGGGTAACGGATTGTCACGAGTAGTATTAGACTCTACCAGCCTTATTACCCACTATATGTATGTATACTAGCATTATAGCCCACTAGGTCGTCCTCCACGCGGTTCTATCTGGAAACCATCATGGTTAATTCTTGTGAAATTCATCACGATGGGCTAACTGATCTGCTCTCATCCTTATCTATCATCACTCACTGGTGCTCCGCCAGCATATACCGATAGCGCAGGTGGGATTACCAGTCTATTAGATAAGGATATTTTTTATTGTAACGTCAATTTCTTCGAGATAAACTAGTCATACAATATACGGCGATGACAATTAAGCTAATTTTTTTTTATAATATAATCTACCATTTCATTTATCAAATTGAAATTATATTTTAATAAGGAAAATATTTGTAAAGGAAAATTTTTTTTATACAATATACAATGGCATACAAGCTGACGACCCATCTGATTGTAAGTTATAAGCACCGCACAAAAACTTGGATAGTGGCACAACACAGAATACATTACGATGTCCACGATAACTGTTATACGTTAGCTTTCCTGGAGGACTAACATATTACGTTTCTATACTCTATAATTACACTGCCTGTGCCTCTAGTGAGAAAAGGTTCAATTCAAAATGGCCACTTTTCAGGAGAGCTAAAAAACTATTTTAAATAAAGAAAAAAAAATCTGGTGCTTTTATTATTTGCTAATTGAACAAGTCAATGATTGCATTTATAGTAATTTTTTCTCCTGTTTCTTATGAAATTGTCGGTTTTTGTGTAAAACCTAGTTTTAAAAATAATTCTATTATACCTAATCACACTTAACAAAAATATTAAAATTATCATGTGAAAATAGTTTTAAGTTGAATTAAAACTATTTTATTGAAGTATTGAAGAAAAACAATGTTGTGTATTTTACGCTATAAAAAAATAATCGCTATTAAATGGTGTAAAAGGGTTCAAATCGAACTGATTCATTTTACACAAAAATAAATTCATATTTAAAGGGTGGTTCTAAGTATCTTGTCATTTTTGGCACTCTTTTTGTAAAATATTGTAGTTTTATTTCTAATTATGACTTTTTTACCACAAATATTTTGTTAATTGTAGCCTTTTACATGTTTACTATCTCTATTGTTTTTAAAGATATCGTTACGATTCTTATACCATTCGAAAGAGAAAAATTTGCTTATTTAAAGTAGTCTAAAAAAGAAAAAGGCTATAACTTGAGTTATACCCTTTCTCACTAGAGGCACAGATTTAACTCTACAAATCAAAATACACACATCAAGCGTAGTTGTTTTATGGTAGATACGGTGGAACAGAGGTACTTAAACAGCTGACTTTTGTACAGTTTCTTATTAATAAAGTTATATCTATAAATTTATTCAAACCTATAATGCCGTGTCGTCCTGGCATAGAATGGAAACCACCCTTTTCTGTCCCGTGTGTGTCGTAAGAGATGACTAAGGGAATTTAATGGTCGAAAAATGGGCAAAAGCGTCTCTCTTAAAACATCACCAAGTACTAACTACGGTTGTCAACCCGTGTGCTAAGCGTAGCAACTATTGGCATCACCTCCTTTATGGGGAAAGCTTATGTCCAGTAATGGACAGTTAACGGCCGGTATAATAGTAATAATAAATACAAAACTAGCATTTGACAGTCCGTACTTTTGTATAAATCACATATACTCTGGAAAATGGTCTTATAATGCAACATTTTTGATTCATGCTACATAACAGTCAAGGTGGTTGGTAAAAGTAAAAATTTTCAATTTCTACATAATGATTGGTTCACGGTGCGCAGAAATTGAAAAATTTCACTATATCTTGCCTCTATTTAGATACTAAAATATAAGCCTTATATAATGTGAAGGCAAAAAATAAGGAGATATAATACTAATAATCTTACAATTTGCTTTCTAATCTACATAAACATTATCTTTCTGCCTGTCACGTAAATGGCGTGAAGGTAGACACGTATTATTATTATGTCATGAATTTGCCAAACTTAGGTCATATTTCAGTATTATTACATGTTAATAACAGTCTAACAGCTCAATTACTAGCAATCTACCTTATCAGATCACACTCCACGCGGATCCTCTTGGAAACCATCGTGGTTAATTCATGTTGAATTTCATCACGATGAACCAACTCACCTACTCTGATCCTTACCTGTCCTATACCGTAACACTTATACAAATAAACAAATTAATTAAATAATATTTTACTAAACAAATATCGAATTGTTTCGTAAATTATGATTTTATATTGTAATATTACAAACTACCTTTATCCCGTGGTATTGCTTGCGTGAATTAAAAAATATTTTGTATAATAATAATTTTCATCAGTGTAATAGGAATATGTTGATTGTCCAGGATAAAAAAGCAGCTTTTGTCCTTCACTATCGTAAATACTACGTATACACCTAATTGCACAATGTAATTCCTTATTAATATTATAAATGTGAATGTCAGTTTGTTTGTTTGCCTTTTGGAGCCTCAATGGCTTACCCAATCGTTATGAAATTTGGTATATAGGTACTATATAAGACAGGTAAGAACATAGACTACTGTTTAGCTCGGTGATGCGGACGAAGTCACAGGTAGAACTTAGTTTGTAATATTAGTAAGGATCAGGATATTTAGTTGACTTTAATATATAGTGAAAGCCTGGTTTGGGTGATAATTCTCGTCTCTCCATTTAATTCGGCGGTCGTCTTGGATGACTTGGGCTTGTCCACTACTAACTGATTTATACCTGACAAGGTAGGGGAGAGCACAATCTCAAGTAAACTAGCGCGGACGTTGTATCGACAACTGCCCTTTGCGTTAGGGTTGTCACGTATCACATATTTTTTTATTAAAGATTTTTTTTTTATAAAAATAAGTTATCGTCCTCTTTCTACTAACTCTGTATTATGAAAATATCCTAGCGCTGAGGACCAGGCAATTAAATAAATGAGTATAATTTTATTTGAATCATACAACATAGGAAATAAAAGAACATAGGCAATATTTATTTATTTTATTTTATTCAACTTAAAATGGCAAACAAGCTAACGGCCCACTTGATGGAAGCTGGTAACCATCGCCTTCAAGCCGAAACATAGCCATGCATACACGACTGCTTCACGGTAGAAACACGAATGGGACAGAGGTGCGCAAGCAAACGACTTTTGTACAAAGTCTCCCTCTGGTACTAGCAATGGACTAGCAATCCAACCCGACTTCATAATATATAGTCTACGATATGCGCTGATAATGTAGCTATTTACAGGTGAAGAATTTTTTAAATTGGTATTATAAAGTAGTTTTTGAATTTATCCATTATAAAAAAAAAGAATAAAATCTATCCTTTTTTCAATATTAGCATATATAAGGCTGTCTTAAAGAAATCTCTTAAGTTGGACAAGCAATCAACATCCTTAGAATAACAGATTTAACTGCGGCGTGATTTTACTGGGTACAGAGGAATCTGAGTTCTCAGGAATGGCAACGCATGGGAGGTATCATGGGCGAAACAGTATACTCTGTTATGTCCATAGTACTGCTCATGTCTATAGGCGACGGTTACCATTTTCCATCAGGTGGACCGTCAACTTGTTTGCCATTCTAAGTTGTACAAAAAAAATATGCAAATTAAGGAAGTTTTAAATAACAATTATCAATATTTATAGATTATAGTACGCTGAAGATTATAAAAACAAGCTGTTGAATATATTCTTACTGTGCATACATTGTTGAGGTGTTTAAGGTATTTGCCATTTATTCGAAAAAACAAAATATAGCGTTCTATTGTTTATGGTATCACAGAGAATGATGCTATGGAATTAAAACTATTACACAGATTACTACGTAATAGGAATTTCAGCGAAAATAATTTATTGCCAGATTAAACGAATTTGTAATGAATGAACTAAGATACTTAATGGAAGCTGAACACTGGCCTAAGTAGGCTATATACACGTACTAGCATTATAAAGAAAATTACTACCTAACTTCTAAGAAGTAGTAACAGCCCTATAAAAACGTGGACGCATAACGCTCGCCGTCGCTTATCGTGGTTGAGCCAACTTCATGTTTTATGGAGTTCCATATAGCTTGTTGTTTTATACAATACCATCTTATGTGGCAATTTATTTTTAGATGAAACGTTGTAAGAATGGTCATATATTTCAGTGTTTTGTCGGTGAAAGGCCAAAAGGTAACAAAGGAGGTGCGATAGGACAAAAATCTGAACATCATTATGCCTAGTATTACATTACATATTACGAGAATATATTATATCTACTATCATCATCATATCAGCCTTTAATTGTCCGCTGCTGAACATAAGCTCCTCCCTAGTGGTGGTTTTGCCAGTAGTTGTCACGTTTGGCAGGCGGATTAGCAATCGAAGTTAGGCTTTGAAGAGGTTTTAAGAGGGACGCTGCTGCCCATTCCTCGCCCTCGCTTAGTCGCCTCTTATGACACCCACGGGAAAGGAAATGGTGGCCTATTCTATGCCGAGACCACACGGGAACTTATGTGTGCCTTAATTGCCATCATCATTATATCAGCCGTTATCCGTCCAGGACGGAACATTGACCTATCCCATAGATTCCTATAAGGAACAGTCCTGAGCCACCTGCATTCACAACTCCCTGCAATGTATTTGTCGTTACTCCATCTCGTGTTTTTCTAAATTTAGTCCTCATTGCTTCTAAAATTGCTATAAAGCGTTCGCCGTGTTATAAAGTTGAAATTTTAATTGTTAGAAAAATGGTGCCTTCTGAGGCATCGGCTTCAATATAATCTGCGATTTTGAAATTTTAATATTAGTAATAGGTTTTGAAAAATGGTGCTTCAGAATAGGCCCCAATATAATCTGTGATTAAAGCTAACAAATTACTGGTAGCCTGTAAACAATTTATAACAAATACAAGAATACTTTGATGTTTTCGCAATTCTGAGTTATTCAGGACACAGAAATTGGATAAACCGATACTAAACATTGGTATTTTCTTATGGAATTATCTTTAAAATTTACGTGTAGATCCTGAATTTATATCACGCTAAAGGAAACTTAGCACGCTGTATATTCTATTGGAATTGCTTTATCTGAACTAACCGATGACATAACTTTATTTCAAATAGACCAGTCGGTTGAAATACTACAGTTTGTAGAGAAAATTTCATATTAAGTTACAAAGATTTTATATATTTATGTGCTAATGATTTATTTTTATTTATTTATATGGGATGCAAATAGGTAAATATTATTGTAGATTATAAAAAAAATTGTACGATGAATAAAGCAACTTTAAGAAGTATGATGATTTTACGTCAAATGTGCAGTCAGTTAGTTTTTAAAACATATATATATATATATATATATATATAAATTTGTGAAGAAGATTGTAAATCCGATTATAAAATTAGATTAAGAAGTACTAAAAAACGAAATATAAAAAAAATAGAGACAGTATCAATCAGGCACATGTACTCGTAATGATACCCAATATCGACATAGTAACAATACGAGTAGTACATCTTGGAAGTAGTGGTGGAATAAAAAAACTCGCATACGTATATATATGAACCCTAAATACACTTTTTTTTTGGACACATATGTAAAAAGTATGCTGTGTTTTTTTTTATACAACTTAGAATGGCAAACAAGCTGACGGCCCACCTGATGGAAAGTGGTAACCGTCGCCTATAGACATGAGCAGTACCATGGACATAACAGAGTATACTGTTTCGCCCATGATACCCCCATGCGTTGCCATTCCTGAGGACTCAGATGTTATTCCTCTGTATCCTGTAAATTCACGCCATATCCCACCCTTCAAACTGAAACACAGCCATGCAAACACAATTGCTTCACGGTAGAAACACGAATGGGACAGGGGTACCCAAGCAATCGACTTTTGTACAAAGTCTCCCTCTGTTTCGGAGGTAGATATATTTTGGTATTAATATTGATCGTAATCACATTTATTTTATTATATTTATAACATCATTAGATACTATGCCGTTCATATCACAAGGGCGTGTAACGTGCTAGTGATGCCTTCAAATTGTTTCAACAAAAACCCTCCTCATATTTAAGGGTATTATCATTTTGGTATACATTTTCTTTTTTTATAAATATATACAATTGGAATTTATTCCCCTGTTTATTTAATTTACTTGCCGTTTTCCCCTAAAGAAGAGTTCCGGATGAAGTCGAAATATTTGTCGGAAACGACAATATAGTAACTTTATAAATTTTCCATTTATAGACTTACCGTGTTTGTTGTTACATGCATATAGTGTTCGTTAAAAATGAACAATACTTACATTTTTATTTTTATTTTATTTATTTTTTGCATTTATCTTAAAATATTTACGAATTATTATTTTAATTTATATTGATTCCTTTTAAACTTTGCTACACTATCCGAATATAAGGTAAGTACCGGTGGATGTAGAACAAGTGTTCTCATTTATAAAGAGGTATAGTGTAGAGTTAAACCTTGTAGCAATATAGCCATAAATTTTATCTAACCACTAGCCAACTAATTATGTTGTCACTTATATATACAGAAAATAGACCATAATTCTTGTTCATTTCGTGGCAAAAGGTGGTGCATACATAATTTACGACATGACTCCTACACCGCCGTGTACTCGAGGGAGCGGTAAATTCTTATAACTTGGACTACCTGCGGCTAAAACGAACAATTAAATAGTTATTTCATTGGTTAAACTCTTGTTTTTAATTTATCTGCGTTGGTAGCAATTTTAATCTTGAATATGGAGCAATATTTTATATTTTTTCTATCTTTTACAACTTAATAGACTATACTAATTCCCGTGCGGTCTCGGAATTAAATAGGCCACCCCTTCCTTTCCCGTAAGTGTCGTAAGAGGCGACTAAGGGAGGGCGAGGAATGGGCAGCAGAGTCTAAAGCCTAACGGCGGTTTCCTATCCGCCTGCCAAGCGTGGTAGCTATTGAAAAAAAACCCCTTAAGGGGAGGCTTATGTTCAGCAGTGGACAGTTAAAAGATATGTTAATGATGATGCTAATATTATAAAGAGGAAAGATTTGTTTGTTTGTAATAAATAAACTGAAGAAGTAACCAACCCATTTTAAAAAAGCTATGTACATACTCGGGGAGTGACAGAAGTTATATATTATTTTTAAAAATTCTATCTACCTGTGCCAAGTCTACTCGAATCGCTAGTAATCATATAAATAAATATGTCATCAGCATGAATGGAAAACCTAACGATTCCAAAGAGTCATCATCTCATCATTGGTTAAAAAATAGCGAAGATAATGTAGCGTGTATAATATACACAAAAAAAATCTCCATTTCAGAACGGTTTCCCTTTTAATATTAATGTAACCGATATATTTGACATCCTCTGCAGCGGTAGGCACATTTCATTATTCAAATGAGGTCATGGGTTCGATTTAGGATCGAATCGTTTAAGAATTGAAATTTTTAAAATTATCTTGGAATTGGATAGGAGTTGTCAAGTTTATTGTTTCTTAATGTAGTATTCTCATAAGTATACATAAGTTCTTCAAGTATTTGCCACAATTGAAGTATACGACTTCAATTGTGGCAAAACAAGTTATTTTGGTTTCAAAACTAAATTACAGAACCGATTTTGATAAAATTTCTTTTCAATCAATTTGTAAATATGCACTTTCAAATAAAAATAGGTTTTTCTAAATCGGGTTACAACTAATCCGTTATAAGATAACAAACATAAAAAAATACAACTGAACTTAGACCTCTATCTTTTTGATGTTAGTTGAAAATGTATACATGTTTAGTCCATACATTGTAATAGATGCGATGTTAATACGATCGAGTTCAATGAAGAAATATTTTTATTCAAAGTGTTCATATATTAACTTACTAGCGGCCCGTCCCGGCGTCGCACGGGTGGACATTTTTACATTTTAAAAAGTGGCAATTAAGGCTGCACATGCGACGGAAGCTTAAAAATGGAGTAACTTATCCCGTTTTCCCAACATTTCCCTTCACTGCTCTGCTCCTATTGATCGTAGCGTGATGAAAAGTATACTATTATTGTTTCTATAACGAACATACTTACAGACAGACAGACAAAAATTACTGATTGCATTTATGGCATTAGTATCGATCACTAATCACCTCCTGATAGTTATTTTGGTAATATATTTCATGTATAGAATTGACCTCTCTACAGATTTATTATAAGTATAGATTATGCTCCTTATGGGGGAGAGTTATGTTCAGCACTTGACATTTATTGGCTGATATAATGAGCTAATTAACGTGTGGCAACATCGTAATTAATTGTCAATTATCAAAAAATATATGCACTTTTCTATATTTATGACTAATGATTAGGCCCCACTTTGCATGGGTAAATAACATTTTCGACAATAATATAAAGTCTATGTTACTTGCTGATATCGTAGCCATCTATATGCCTATATGTATCTATAGGTGAAAGCATTTTCAAAATTGGCTCCGTAGTTTTTGACTATATCCGTTACAAATAAACAAACCACCAAATCTTTCCTCTTTATAATATTAGTACAGATTGATTGTTTTATACAACTTAGAATGGCAAATAAGCTGACGGCCCACCTGATGGAAAGTGGTAACCGTTGCCTATAGACATGAGCATTACCATGGACATAACAGAGTATACTGTTTCGCCCATGATAACCCCCATGCGTTCCCATTCCTGAGGACTCAGATGTTATTCCTTTGTACCCTGTAAATTCACGCCATATCCCACCATTCAAACCGAAACACAGTCCTGCAAACAGAATTGCTTTACGGTAGAAACACGAATGGGACAGAGGTACCCAAGCAATCGATTTTTGTACAAAGTCTCCCTCTGGTAAAGTGCTCTAAATTAGCTAAATAAATTGTACTTAGATAGAAATATTTACTTCAGAAGTATTTACGTACTTTTTTCAACCTCCAAATTTTCAGTTACAGCTTCATAAGATTTTTATTGGATGATTAACATTTTATTTCACTATCAGAGCAGTTGATAAAGAAATAAATAATCTATCAAAAATATTGAAACAATTTAGTAAATTTTAGTAAAAAACATTCTTAATATTAATGTGACGCACGTATGTTTCACGCTTAATTTTAAATTTCCTATTTTGTGCACATAATAATAAATATATACATGAATTTTGTACGTTTCTCAATAGTATACTCTTTTAATATATTTACACATGAAACTAGTTTCTATTTACACAATTATATCATAGTTTATTAACATCATCAATATAAGGCTGTGAAATAACTAATACCGTAAGAAAAATCTATCGTAGGGATCTAGTCGGACTTTGAGAAATAGCAGTATATCTGTGAGGCGCTGGTAGAATACGTATATAGAGTGGCTGAGTAATCTGAGGCTGTATTCTAAATAATATAGTAAGAAGATGGTACAATTATTAAAATCGTTTAAATAATAAAATTTTATTCTGAAACTCCTGTTTCATTGTAAATATTTGTGTTTATGTATGTTTTATTTGTATATATATTTATATAATTCATTTACGTGTATGTTTATTATTTTTATTTATCTATGTATATATATATATATATTCAAACATATAGATAGACAGACAGACAAAATTTCGAAAAAATATTGTTATGGTTTCTATTGCTCTTATCAATTTTTCTTAAACATTTCTCATATATAGACATTGTCTAGTTACAATTTTATTATAGTTATATTAAAATACAATAGTACAATAATAAAATTAAAATAGATATATTATTTTCTGTGAATAGGTAATGGACATAAAAATTTACCTGATAGGTATTAAAAAAGTTTTACTTTCAAAAATCGATATGATAGACACAATTTTGTATATGATTTTTTTTATGAAACTCTAAATGACAAACTAACTTGATCCTCATCAGTTTACCATCATCAACATTCGCCTATAAACATGAACAGGAGCATAGATGTCACAGAATACTGTGATACTCATGGTAACCCTCATCCGTTGCCACTCAAAACAACTGTGCGTTCTTTATTCTTTATTGTACACAAAAAAGTATTGTATTAGAATAACATTTAAACATAATTAAACGAACTCGTTCACAAGGACGAGCTTATCTTTAAAAGAGATTTCTTCCAACAAACCCAATATGAGATAAATGTATGGGTGTGTTGTCTCCGTATCCTGTAATTTTCCTATAAGTTATACAATAAGTATATTTTATTTTATTTGAAAAAGAAATAATTTTTTGTTACATTTTATTAAATGTAACAAAAAAATATTTCTTTTTCAAATATACATATAAATAACATAATAATTAGTATAGTTTTACAAATGAATAGAACATATTTAATTATATTTATTTGTGGAAATAGAATCTTAGACTCTATCTTAGATCATATCATTAATGGTAAAAAAATATGTATTTATATCAAAGTATATGCTCAATGACTGACTGATTAACTCATATATCAATTCACAGTTGAAATTGTTGAATTTCAAGTTTTAAAATTTCGCAAATAGGTTTTGTATATAGCGTAGGTAATAATAAGAAAAACATTTTTTAATAAAAAGCTCAAAACTTCCAAAATCCATGAGTACGATGTCGGGGCAAAAGCTAGTATATATATATATATATATATATATATATATATATATATATATATATATATATATATATATATATATATATGACGGCACACTTGATAGAAAGTGCTAACCGACGCCTATAGACATGAGCAGTACCATGGACATAACAGAGTATACTTTGTCGCCCATGATACTCCCCTTGCGTTGTCATTCCTGAGGACTCAGATGTTATTCCTCTGTACTCTGAAAACTCACTGCCATATCTCACCCTTCAAATCAAAACAAAGCTATGCAAACACAGCTGCTTCATGGTTGAAAAACGGGACAGAGGTACCCAAGCAAACGACTTTTATATAAAGTCTCCCTCTGGTAAATAAGGATTTGTTGATAACTGGTAATAGTGGCTGCCAAAAACTATACAGTATCACAATGCCAAGATATTAAAGTATCTAAGAATAACAAAATACAAAGTTGAAATGGTTAGAGTGCTTAAAACGGACTCCATTCTGTCCGATTCACTTCTAGTTCATAAAGCCAGTACAATAGGAAATCCTCTGAAATCGACAGACCGTGAGCTGTATTGAGGCTGCTACTTACGCGTGTAAAACTATCCATTAGCTATAAAGTGATGCATTGCCTATCGTTAAGCTTCAATGGTTTCTTTAGCTCCAAGACAAATGTGGGTAGTGCACGAAAGGATTGGCAAACCACTGCTATACGTGATAAGTATGGTAAGTTGCCTACATGGTTTTATAGAACGGAAAGTTAGTAAAGTGTTTTAAAGATTGAAAAAGCAGATTAGTTATAAAAGTTTACACCAAATTCAATAAAATAAACCTTTACTCATATCAATGGGTTCTTTACTTCAACACAATCTGTAATTTTATATAAATGACTTTCTATTGTAGAAAGAGCGAAAGACAGGGGATCGTAATCAGAGAGTAGAACAAAGTCGCAAATAATAGATGTAAAATGTGAATTCACACTGTTACATTTATGACAACTTAGAAATATCTGTACAATGTAAATTATGTTTACAATAGACATTTTTGTACAAAATAATTTAAACGTCAATAATTTAATAATAACGGCCCAATGAAATTTCTGTCGGTTGAAAATCAAAAAGCCATGAAAAGGTGAATATAAAATAAAAGCCGATACCGGAATCACCCTCACAGAAATGAACGCAGAACTTTTCTATCCAATTTACTTGAGAAACTCCGACCATTTCAGGCTTCACGGTAACTTCAAAAGGACAGGGCTCTTTAAAATTTCATTTCAGCAATTCGAGTGTAAATGGAAGGGTCGGTGGCCCATGGTACAAAGGGCGGCTAAGTAGACAAATTAGACTACCTGTTCCGAATCGAAACTCCGCCCAAATTTATTTAGGCAGGTAAATTCGAATTTTGGTTTGGTTTTGTCCTCCTGCAAGATCGGCCGAGAACCTCTCGAGGAATAAAAGCTGGTGGACGGGCGTAATCTAGTGCCTATTAGAATTATAGTAATGCAATTACTTCGTTTAAGGTATTAGCTGCTCTTGCTATAGTATAAATTTTAGTATACATTTAATTATAATAATTTTAGTATACATTTAAGTAAATAATGCTATCTGAATAGGACACTTATACTGAATTGTTAAGAATACATAAGTCATATCTTACTATCTGAGAGAAAGGGCCAAAGTCTTAAGGACGAATTATAAAAATGAAACGAAGTGGAAAGTAAATAAGATATGCACACATGATTTTCTTTGCTTACACTATTGAGAAAGTTGTCCTAAATATAAATAGCATTTAATATATTAAAGTACAGCGTACGTAAGTATAGCCCGTAATGGAGTTTGTCCTAAAAACTAAATCTTGAGATTTTTTTATGATTTTTTGCTAAATATTCTTTACGTAAAAAATCAACGAATTTACTACAATATATTTCTAAATACAACAGAAATAACGTCAGCAGAGAATACAAATTTTAAGCATCAACTTCACAAAATCTAATATACATGGATCTAAAGACGTGAAGTATGTAAGATGCCATTCACCGTGAAAATTTAATAAGTTCAGTGCATGCATTTACAGTTGAAAATTTACCTGCATTTGTGACTGAATCAACTACAATTCAACGGCATTGCCGATGCATCGTCGTGGTTGCTTTTATGTGTTAAGAAAATTTTTAAATATAGTTAGATAAACATTATTACTATTCTATGTGTATATAGGTATTATGTAAAATTATTATCTTTAAAGGAATGAAATTAAATTGAATATTGTTTCCCAAAAACATTGGCTTAAAAACGTAAAAAAAAGGTAAAGCGTTTTATACTAACTTGGTAGCTGGAAACGTGGTATTAGTATAAAAAAAGTCAAATTTTTATATCGTTATCGACCCACGTTACTTTAGAAAATATATTTATTTTTACTTAAATAAGACACTCTTTTAAAAGATTGTTCATTTTCATAGTTATTACATCGCAATGAATAATATAAATTAACATGAAACATTAAAAATTAAAAAAATACTAAATCACAGAGGTGTTTCCGGAAACTAGGCTTTAACGCCTTTAACAAAACAATTAACATAACCCTTGAATATTTACGAAGCCCTAAAATTAATAACGACTTGATAATACGAGTATTTAAAACGTCGTAAAATACCAAAACGAGTTATAATTTAACTGTGGAACGTGCTCCATACAAATAGATACAGGCATAGTCACATACCCATTGGCTCAGCCCTCTTGAATACAAATACGTTAACAACATACACGACTCGTGAAAATTAAACTCAAATAAACTTACCCTCATTTGTTTATACGTTGTACAATTTGTACACACTGACTGGTTAGATAGTAAAGGTGACGCACTTAACTGTGTACCACGCTAAAGTTGCATAGAACAGAAAACATTCGTAATCTAAGCAACCAGGTTTATTTATTTATTTATTTATTTATTTATTCATTAGTACAAATATATGTACATGGCGGACTTAATGCTAAAAGCATTCTCTCCCAGTCAACCATAGGGAAGTGTCAGAATACTCGAATGCGGTACTACTAATTATTGATATACATACATACTAAAATGACATATATAAACGATTAAATATATATGAATAACAAATATACTTACACATATATGATATATACTATATTATACACGAAATTGAGAATAATATAAAGCACTTACTGCTCGGATAAAGATAAAAAGTGAGCGTGAACGCTTTTTTTGGTTTTATAAATAGAAAATATATTTTATAAAGTAACTACTACAATACTATGAATATTGATTAATTTTATCCTGTGGATAAAAAAGGCAGTGCTGACACTTAATTAATAATATAGTGATTACTTGTTCTGTAGTGTACTCATGGTTTTTTAATGCATGTCGCTGGTATGATCTACAATACCTGTTTATTTCGGTTTTAAATGGTGTGGCACTATTTACGTTAGGTTACTTAGTCAATCATAATGAATGAATGAGTATACTTTATTTGCATTACACAATATAAGAAATAAGCAAGACAATTAATAAATATAACGATACAATTGTATAAGTACATAGTGAAATTCTCTCAAATTTAAGTATGCCAATTAACAGGGTAACTATTTTGCAAGCATCCAGTAATTAGACTGACAATAAAATTAACACAGTGAAAAACAAAGTTAGATTAAAAATTGACTATCAGCAATGCTTGTGGAAATAATGAAGCTGCTAGTTCATAAACTAATTCATAATATTTCATAAACTAACGAAAATATCAATCAACTTTCATAACATTAGTAATAAATTGTAATGAATTTTGATTTTTCAACTATCAATTATTAAGATGGTTTAGATTTTTATTAAAATTTAGGAAATATATTTTTTTTTATTTCCAGTGTATTAATCTACCTATGTGTTTGCCAGTGACATTCTAACAACGATCGAATTAAACTTATTTATTTGTTTGAATTTCCAAACGAAGGAAGGAATGATTATAATGTAGTTATTTTTGTATAAAAATTGTTTTATTCGGGACTGGAAACGTAGACGGGAAATAAAAAGAATATAAAGATATTTTTTATATATAAAAATGGCAAAAATAGGTTAAGAGATTAAAGTAAGTTTGATTGTATCGTAATACTTTATTGTACAGTGAGGCATTCATAATTATTTATTACAATGTAGTAATAACAATTATCTTAAAAATTACGTGAGCAAAGATAAACTTATCTCTAAATTGTTTATTATTTTTCATTCAGTTCAGGCTTAATTTTTTAATTTGATCCATGACTTAGATACATTTGTTTAGTTTCATTAATACTATAGCTGAATTTTGGACACACTTTCCGTGGCACTAAAGATGCATAGAAAATACTTTACTTTTTCTATTGAGCCGTGTGTCCCCGCTCACTCGTGCGTTATTCGCTACTTGTTATCCCTATAGAGCGAATTAACAATTGAAACTAGAAATTAATTACAAGTAGTGGGCTTATAACTGCCTGACCCTTTTTACTGGGGATGCGGTATGCGACCCCACAACTTGTTCCGTAATCCTCTGTTATAAAAATTAGCTAGCAAAATTTGGGACTCACGAAATGTTAGCGTGATATTACAAAGTTGATATTGTGTTTTGTTAACCGTGAAATTAACCAAAAGTTTAAGTGTTGCTATGTATTAAATGTCAGTAAAAATAGTTTGGTTTCATATAGGTATATACTCGTATAAACGTTATTGTAAAACATTGCAAAATTTGCAATAATTTTTATATTAAATTATATTATAATGTATTTATATAACTGGCAAAAAGAGTAAAACATTTCCTTAAAATAAATAAAAAAAACACATTTACCGATAATACTCTCACTCCTTAAGAAACTCCTATTTTTTGTAGTCAATTTAAAATGTAAAAATTTTGTTTATGAAAGACTTCAACGTTGATTGTTATCGTTTTATACAATTTAATTAATTCAATTAACATCAGAATAATGTATATTGATTACAAAAGGAATTATCGATTTCGACACGGAAACAGTGAAGATATCGCTTATTCATCACAAAACAGTGGATATTAATTTATTTTTAGAAAATAAAAGATTTTTTTTACAACACAGGGGGCAAACGAGCATGCGGCTCACCTGATGGTAAGTGACTACCGCCGCCCATGAGTTATAATAAGTTATTATTAAGTTGTTTAATTTTAGTTAAAAAAAATAATAAATTCACCATTTTTCGAAGTTGACTAATAATTAAATAAATCTAGTAAGCGCCATTTAATTAATTGACATTATTAAACCCTACACTGCATATTGTTATCTAATTCTGTACAGGCGTAGTTATTGTGATTTGTCATTCTCTTTTTTTTAAAGATGGAATAATAACCTGCCTGCGCTATTATTGCACTTTGACAGAGCACCAGTGAGAGATGATAAGTGAGAATGAAAGCAGGTGAGTTAGTCCGTCGTAATTAATTCCACAAGAATTAACTACGATAGTTTCAAGAAGGAATCGCATGGAGATTGACTTAATATACCCTATATTGGGGGTAAAGGGATTGTTAGTAATAGGGTCTAACAGTTCCACAACTAGCAATATGCTCTATCAGGTCTACCTCCATGCGGTTCCACCTGAAAACTAATACTATAAAAAAAAAATTAAGACGCAACAAAAAAAATCACTTTCCCATTAATGATAATTTTGATTTTAGGATTTCTTTTTTAGCGAATGAAAATGGAATGGTATGGTACGGTGGTAACGCCTGCGTTATCGGTATACGTTGGCGGGGCACCAGCGAGGGATGATGGGTGACGATGAAAGCAGGTCAGTTAACCTATCGCGACGAATTTCACTAGAATTAATCACGATGATTTCTAGGGGGAACCGCGTGGAAGTCGACCTGATAGGGTGTACTGCTAACAATGGGCCAGCTAGACTCCATAACTAATAATGTCAAACTGAAATTCGATGTACATGTACAGTATGTGATGGAGAAGAACATAGACTTTTTTTTTCTCGGTACATTAACATATCTCGGACAAAGTTGTGGACAAATGCTAGTAAACACTATAATAGTACCACCATATTATCTTCCTGTATTTTGTTGGCGCTTAGAAATCTCTTGCAACTATATTAAGTGACTTAATAATACCCGTATACAGTAGAATTCAGTTCTCATTATCGTTTTTTTTTTCGGTCGAGTCTATTTAGATACCCCTGCATAAGTCGACCGGGTTCTAAATAGCTCCATAACTTTGACCCGTGCTTTTTGTCGATGTCATTCAGTTTCATGGCTCTCGTAATATTTTATAAAGATAAAATCTCCATCGGACACCATTCTATACTTTAGATAAACATGTATTTACCACGAGTCCTTTGTTTGATAATATATTGTAACATTTCAGGTATGATGTGTTATGGAATGGTAAAAAAGTGAATGGGTATCATTTATTTCTATTTTATGTCAGAACATTCTCAACAAAAGAGTATACACATACACAAATGCACACACACGGGCAAGCAGGCACGCACGCACGCACGCTCCTATTTAACATAACACCTCTTTAAGTAAAATATATTTTAGTTTTAATTGTTTATTAAAATAAAAACAACTTTTAGGAAATATATTTTAATGTTTTTAATACATATTCTCAGAGATTCAGTAGATAGCCGTGGTCATATGCCAATCAAAACAATACTTTTTAACAGGAGTAAACGATCATAAGCTTTAGGGCAAAGTTCATCACGTATATCTATACATCTAGAAGGTACTATATGACCATGCACATGAGAGAGCATACGACTACAGCTTGTCTCACATCACTATGAATATGATTAAAATATATATACGTATATATAAGTTGTATATTTGATTTTAATAATAATCCTTTTAGATGCGCCGTAGTTGGGTAATAACATCCATGTACGAAATATAAAGAAGGAGGTTTTCTATTCAAACGATTTTTTTTGCCATTATACTACACAATAACGTATCTGAACAGATTTCTAAAATAATTTTTGAAATGGATACAAATCTACTATAAATCATAGTAGATGCCTTAATAAATGGCCATGCTAAACATTGAAATATTCTTTATATTTTGTATTGCTATCGATTGGCAAAGAAAAAATATATTACAAAAAAAAAAACCTACTATACTAGTATCTGGAAAAGAAACATTCGTAGTTATACTATCACATATTGCTGCTGAATGACAATACTCATTATATAGCAAATAAAATCTTGTAAAATTGCATTCTATTCTGATTCTATGACAAGATAAAGTTCTTGGTTCATTGTATTCCAAAGTCGATCCGGTCTAATGTAGCAAGCGAGGAATTTGAATGCAAAGTAACAAGTTTTCTATTGTGATAAAACAAAATGAGTCTCTCTAAAGGACATTAGCATTTATTGGTTTTATTGGGTCTTTTCTTTATGTTGTGTTTATGTACTGAATAAATACTTTCTGGAAAGTTTTGATTGTGGCCTCTGTTGACGAGTAGGTATTCTACACCATGGGAGTACTTTCATTTTATTTTTTTAATTCCAGAGGGAGATTCTCAATTCGTTTGTTTTAGTTTCTATATTTTCAGATTACGACATTTATGGAACGATTTGTTTTTGTTGTCATTTGTTAAAGTTTATTCTTCCTATAGACTTACTATAATGTGATTATCTCATTTAGGTCGTAGCTGCCTTTTTTGCTGAGTAAATAACAGTTTTTTTTTTGCCAATATTTATTTACCTGTAGACATACGATCCTGTTTCAAATTCAAATATATAATCTGTATCTGCCAATGTAATCTGTCTATGTTATATCTCTGTGTAATCTTTTCTTGTTCTTGGGAAAGAAAGATTTTTGAGTAGCTACCGGGGTAGCCACACTTTCTTGAGGGGTCGTCCTACACTGCATGGATACGAGCATACACAGTGTAGGACGACTCCCCAGTAGAGGGAATGACGACCTTAAATACATTGCAGGTGGCTCAGGACCGTTCCTTATGGCAGTCTATGGGGAAGGCCTGTGTCCAGCAGTGGACGGAAAATGGCTAAAATAATAATGGTGATGATTAATCTTTTCTTGTAATTGTTTGTATTTATAATAAGTTTACTATTGTAATCTTGTAGAGGAAACAATATAGAGTATCTATCTATCTCTGAGTTTTTTACGAACTTAACAAAATATTTTTTTTTTTATTATAGCACAACATGTCACCCACATTATCCTGAGCGAGCACAGAGACAACATGGTCCATGAATACGACCATGCGAAAAGAGAACTTTTACTCTCAATGATTGGCCTCACTATGTCGGCTCGCTAAGTGCTCCTTCACGCTACGTTTGAAGGATTCGAGATTACAGGACGAAGGAAACACGTTACGGGAAAGGCCATTCCACATTGGTACGGTACAGTTTAAATAAGAATTGGCAAATTTATTGTACATGAGTGTGGGCGCTCTACTATGTATGAGTGCAGTCGGTGGGCCATCCTCGTGGTGTGATATTGGAAAGGGAAAAGTGGAATAAGGAAATGAAGTTCTTCTGAGCACTCCTCATGGAATAAACAGTAGAAGACACTGAGGGAGGCTCTTTGTAAGTGTAGTTGTACAGGTTATAGACTTTTGTACATGTCAGTATCTTTCACGATAATAACAGCTTGTCTCTGTAGAACATCTAGAGCGTGTAGAAGGATACTTATTACAAAGAAAAAAGTGGAATATTTTTTTTACTTATGCAACTTGGAATAGCGTCGTAATCATCATCTATAGACATAAACCTCCTCTATCTTCTTACCAGAATTTTTAGGCTACAGAAATATTAATATATCTATTCACTTCCTATTACGACCTTCACGCGATCTCTCTTGAAAACATTGTGGTTAATTATTAGGAATTTTGTTATGGTGGGCTAATTTAATTGTCTATATCTTTATCTATCATTACTTACGCTTAAGCTTGTGAGTGTACAGCAATAGTGCAAGCGCGGTTACAATTTTTTTTTATAACATTTCTTTTTTTCCTATTATAATTTAATTTAAAAAAAAAGTATTTAAGCTCAATATTCATGAAGTAGGAAGGGGGAGGGGGATTGTTAGTAATGGGGATTAATAACTCCATTGGTAACAATATGCTATACTAGGTCGACCTTCTTGCGGTTCCCCTTGGAAACCAACGATTAATTCAAAGCGAATACATGACAATGGGCTTACTGACCTGCCTCACTAGTGCTTCGTTGGGGTATAACGTTAACGTGGGCGGATTTACCATTCCGTTCATTATATAGTATATTAAATATGCATATATAATATGCATTATATATGCATATTTACATTATAATGTGTATTAATGATCTAACTTTCCAATTATTGTCACAAGATGGCGTCTGTCTATACATTGAACAAACAATTTTATCTTCCCGCAACATGACTTGGATAAAAATTAGATTTATAGCCGCGACGTGAACGTGTTTCTTCACTTCTTCTTAGCACACCATCAATCTTCTGCGAGCAAAGGGCTTTAATTAAATTTGCCACCCAGTCAGTTACCTATACAGAGATGTTGAATATTAATTGAACAGGCATTATGATATTACTTGAACGGATTAATTATAATTTTAATCGATTTTATGAATTTTGACACTTCGTTATTTTTTTGATATATTACATCGCGCCTTCTAAGTAATCATCTATCAAAGCAAAACTCGTAATAGCGTAACTCAATATATATATATTAGTAAATATAAGTTGAAATTGAAATCAAGTAGTTTTTTGTGTGTTTTTTTGTGTGTGGAGTGTATTACAAATGAAACTGAAAATTTCTCCTAATCTATTCTTATAATATCTCCAATCCATAATAATATAATAAAGAGGAATAATTAGATTTTTTGTTTGTAATGAATAATCTCAAAAATTATCGAACCCCATTTAAAAGTTCGTTTACATAGTCTATATATTATTTTCGAAAATTCTATCCGTATCTGAGGTGGATCGTTAGAAAGAAATATAAGTTGAAGAACGTCAAGAATTTTTTTAATTTCCAACTATTAAGTTATTCGTACTCGTAAATTTTTTGTCGTTTTTCGATTCATGTTTCCTTAGAAAAAACATTTCAGAACATTGTAAAATTATTTCAATTTAACAAAGTATCGAGATATTGACCAACAATGGAGAAGAATGGTCCTTGCGCGGCGATCATGTATGAGCAAACGCAGTATAAGACGACCACCAGATGAGTAGAGACATAACTTCAAATGAATTGTAGAATATCAATTGATGCAAGTGGCACAGGATCGTTTCCTATAGCAGTTTATATAGGAGATTATTAGATATTTCAGTCATTAACTGTCCACTAGTGGACAGTTAATGACTGAAATATTAATAATAATGGAAAGTATAATGTTTTCATAGCTGTAAATTCTTCATAAATAATACCGTTTTCTAACAATGTAACTGGTAATGTAATTAACAGTAAATAGATAACTGTACTTCCATTGTATAATATTTAACTGTAACAGTATTTTATTTTATTGTGTGTTTATTATACCATTAAAACCATGCAAATAAGATATGGAGGTATAACACCATAATTATGGGAGGAAATGGATTGTTAGCAATGGGGTCTAATTGACTCATTACTAGCAATACACCCTATCAGGTTGACCTCCATGCGGTTCCCCTTGAAAACCGTCGTGGTTAATCCTAGTGAAATTCGTCACGATGGGCTAACTGACCTGCTTTTTGATCCTCACCTGTCATCTACCACCAGTGCCCCGCCAGAGTATTTCGATAGCGCACGCGGGGTTACCATTCCATTACCTCCCATTAAATAAAAACATCATAATTCTTAGAAATGGAAACGCAGGGAGGGTAGCATGGACATATTAACTGCACTTCTAGCAGCAGTATTTCCGAACCGATACGACAACATAAAAACCATCAAGAAAAGAGTATATTCCTTTTTAAAAGGCCGGCAGCACACCTGCAATGCCGCTGGTGTTGTGGGTGATCATGGGCGGTGGTAGTCACTTACCATCAGGTGAGCCGCATGCTCGTATGCCCCCCGTGTTGTAAAAAAAAATAATATACACCGTGTTGCCTATGGTCTTGTTCATGTCTATAAGAGACAATTACTACTTTCCATCAGGTGAGTCATCAACTTATTTGCCATTCTAAGTGTAACAAAAAAATGTACTAACATTTTTTTTTAATTTTACTGAATTGTTAGTAAAAATGATTGCAAACTATCTATAGAATTCATTCAATTCATTCTAGAAAAATAATGTTTGTAATGACCTTTCATATATGTATTTGCTTTAGGGATGGTATGAAATACAACCAATGCAATTGCACTATTTCCAGTCACTTCTTACATAAAATAGCTGGATTCAGCTGGTATCAGTCCATCGAGATATCATTTCAATAAAACATTTCTCGTCTGAGAATATCAAATAATGATATTTTTGCTTATTCCTCCTCTCGGTGAAATTTTTCAGTGCAGTTAAATAACTGGAATGGATAGTGAGAAGGAAATGTACAATAAATAAATGTTAGATTTATTGCACTCGTTATTTCGTGACTTTAACAAAGGTTTTTGTTTTCTGTATTTTTTTTTTATGTATGCACATTATATTATTTGCTATCTCTTGAACGATTTTCATAATTATTTTTGCAATCTATACTAGCATTATTACTGTACTATTCTCCAACTTTCTCTTTGTAATTCAAATATGATTGAAAAATTAATGCTTCACACTTTGGTATATACTTGTACATAGATTTGAATGTATACATATTCCATTTATAAAATGAGTCACCTCTTCCTTCCCCGTGGATATCGTGAGAGGTAACTAAAGGTACCTAATAGTCAAGGATAGGCAACAGTGTTCCTCTTAAAATATCACCAAAGTCTAACTGCGGTTTCCAACCCGCCTGCCAAGCGTGGCAACTAATAGCAAAGCCCTCCTTATGGCAGAGGCCTATGTTTAGCAGTGGACAGTTAACGACTGATATGGTATGGTGTATTCCTTTTGTATACAGAATGGGATAATATACTGTGACGCCCATGGTAACCCTCATTCAGTCATCAATCATAGTAATCTCTCAATGCGTTGCCATTTCGGGGAACTAAGATATCATGCCTGCATACCCTGTAATTTCATTGCCATATCCTACGTTTTAAACCGAAATACTGCCACGATAGCACAGCTGCTTCCCAGCAGAAACAGTGGGACAGATGTAGTCATGCAGACGATTTTTGTATAAAATCTCCCTCTAGTAATTGATACTTTGTCTTCTCTGGATATCATTTTAGTTAATTCGTGGTATATTTGTTAAGGTGGTAAGAGGTAACAAACAAACTAATGCTTAGATTTAGGATTTCCAAATAAAAAAATAATCAAATACAATAAGTTTTTTTTGGGTGAGGATGGAATCTCTGCCTCTTTGAAAGTCAGACAGAGGTCTGCACTATTGGTATACGCTGGTGGGGCATCAGTGGGAGACGATAGGTGAGGATAAAAACAGGTCAGTTAGCTCTTCCATCGTGACGAATTGCAAAGAATTAACCACAATGGTTTCCATGAGGAACTAGTTGAAACTCGACCAGATAGGGTATATTGCTAGCAATGGGGCTGTTTGACCCATTACTATCAATCCCTTTCCCCCAATATTCTCCTTTATATAAATATATAATTGATATACATATATAATTATATATATATATATATATATATAATTATATATATATATATATATATATATATATATATATATATATATATATATATATATAATATAAATATAATATTCTCCCTTAGCACTTCTAGAAAATTTATATAGAGACAAAAAGTCATATTGTTAGACACATGTAAAATATAATATATTCACTGTACTGTAATTAATTCAGAGGTAATGTAATTAGTACTCGCGCTGCATATCGAAGGGATCGACTTTATTCTTATTTAAGCAACTTTTTCACGCTTATTTAACTTAAAAGCCTTGATCAAAGATATATAAAGGGTAATTTGAAAATCATTAGCATCTTTTTTTTTTGCCGTTTTTCGCCTTATATTTCTTTGGATAAAATTTTCAATTTCATTGGTAGAATACTTTTGTAAAATAATGCTAATCATTTTGATTTCAGGCTGTTTATTTTTGTCTGGGTTTTGACTTTGTTAATATATTTTTTGCTTAAAAAAGATAAGTATAAAGTTAATTCTTCATTACCACATAGCTCGAATAATCGGTAACCGATGGCAAAATAAAGTTCTGGAATGTCGATGCTATACACTCAAGCGTAGAGTGAGACGACTTTCCCCGAAATAGGGTGATGCATGAAATCAATAGAAGCAGGTAGTATATAAGTATGAGAGAAGCACAATGTTTATCAGTGCACAATTAAATCCATGGCTTGTAATGATGATAACGACGAAATAATGATTTTACTTAAACGTAATAGGGTGAAACTTCAGGCTTATGCTTTAATTGATTTTTTAATGGCATTTGTTATTACTGGAAAGTTTGTTGAAAATTTATATTATACAGTTTTTTGTATGTTAGTTTTTTGTGGAACAAAATATTACATCTGAAATAAATTGAAAGATAACAAGAATGTTTTCTGTAAGTGTTATTATAGCGGTAAGTTGCATCTGGAAGGTAATGTTTCCGTACTCTAGCGTAGAATATTCTGATGTAAAAGTTTAGACTACAGTTGCATGTAAATTTTTCTTTACAATTACCTATTTGTTGCTTTTCACGTTTTAAATGAATATAGTTAATGTTACCACTAGTTTTAATCATCATCATCATAACAGTCATTAACTGTCCATCGCTAAACATAGGTTGGCAGGCGGGTTGACAATCGCAGTAAGAATTTGGTAACGTTTTAAGAGATACGCTGCTGCCCATTTCTCGACCATTCCCTTAGTAGCCTTACAATAACCACGGGAAAAAAAGAGGTGGCCCATTCTATGCCGGGACCACACAAAAATCTAGTTTTATTACTAGATGCAAATTGAATATTATGTTAATCACAACAGTAATGTGTCGACAATTCTTCATATATATATATATATATATATATATATATATATATATATATATATATATATATATATATATATATATGTACAGCATTGTGCATATTAAAGAATACATTGAGATCTATGATACAAGTATATATTTTATAAGAAACGAGATTAAACGTGAATCTAAATTGTCTCATATAAAACATAAAATATGCAACGGGAAAGGCTAAAACACTATATTTAGTTTTCCATATCTACATCTTGCAGCTTTGTCTGCGTGAATCAGTAAATACAATATCCTGTGTATATACTTTCACTATTATAATATTAATTTTTCATACCTAAGTTGCCATTCTTAAAGACCATGGTGTAGTGTCTCTGTGCCCTGTAATATCAGTATGTATATTGAGAGGCCGGACAGACAGACTGACAACTGATCTTATGTTCAGATTTTTTTAATACGGATGACATTTATATATTTCTGACTAGTTGTATTTCGCGGCTTCGCCCACGTGAATAAGTATAAAAAGTAATTCATCCGTGTACTAAATTTCATTTAAATATTCCTGTAGTTTTTGTGTTAAAGAGTAATAATATAAGTTTATCCTCGCAAACTTTCTGTTTTAAAATACGAAGTAATAAGATAATGGAATGGTAACTATGTCTACGCTATCAGTACGATGGCGAGACATAAGTAAAGGATGAAAGCAGGTCTGTTGGTACATCGTAACGAATCCATCTAGAACTTACCACGATAACTTTACCACGGATTGAGGGGACCACGTGGAGGTCTACCTCACAGTATACAATGCTATCTTTGGGGACAGTAGTCCCCGTAATTAACAATCCTTTCATATATATACGTATTTATACCGAATTCAACAGATCCGGGCCGACAAAAGGGCTAGATTTTACATAAAGTAGCTATTATCTGACCTTAGTAATTTGCAGGGTAACCCAAATTCATTGTTAGGGTCACCTCTCAACGAGGATTTGCCTAAAGTAATAAATAATACAGATTCATTGTTTATTACTTATATCTTTTAATTAATTTACTTTTCATTTGTTTTGAAAAAGGGCAAGGGTCTCAATTCTACCGTTTCTATTTGTAATGTCAAAAATGAGCTGGTTTTGGTGAATCTTTTTTAATAAACCGTACATCTGTATTAAACTCGTATAAATATTACCATGTATGTTGTGAAGTCGAAAATACGACCAACACAAGGTGAGGCAATGTCATATTATTTAAAATACTGTTTTTGGAGGTACGTAGTTCTTTACTTAACTGTTACTTATTATAAAGTATTACTTATAACACAAATAGTGATTTTAATTATTTCACTTTTTATGACACAAATACAAATAAGCTGAAATCCCATCTGAAGTAAAATGCCATTAACAGCATCACAGTGTATACTGGAATACCCATGATATTGTACATACGTTGCTATTTTAAGGACTATGGTGTTATTCATCGGAATACCTTCAATGACATTCTCCCACTCTTCAAACTACTTCAAGACAGATGTACCACCCGGTACATAGGTATTCATGGTGGTACAGGTTTCGACCTAGTTCAGACTCCAGACTCTCACAAGGATAATAATTTTAAGTTAAAATTCTAAATAGTCATACAATGTAAAATATTCCTTGTGACAACTTTTATATAGTCTTCCTCGACTAAAATATAATATAAACAATGAAATAATCGTAGTTGGCTATCTTTTAATAAGAAGAATTTTACTAATATAATAAAATTGTAACTATATGATATTTGTACATATAAATTTCTCTTAAATATATTGAGACATCTTAACAATACCATCAAAGTGATGTTAAATCAGTAATTTTTAGAAATTTTGTCTGTTTATGTTTGAATGTTTGTTTCAGCATCACGCAAAAACTATTGCACCAAACTGATTGCGGTTTCCACATTTATAATATAAGAAAGAAAGAGATAAATATTTTTATTTAAGTAAACTAAGATTTAAGCATTTTTAAAAAGTAATTTTTTTTGTTACCAATTCAATTTTGGTGTATGTTTTACCTTAATACGCCATTTAAAAGTGATCAATTTCTAAAGTCATGTATACGAAGTAGTGGACAAAAAGCTAGTAAAATAAAACTACAACCAATTAAAAATAATAACAAAACATAACTAAATACTACCTTAATAATAGAACGTTAATATATTGTGTCAATACTAAATTAATAGAAGCAATATTCTACTATAGAAACCGCTGAATATTTTTATTCACATAAAATGAATTACATTGACCCGAGAAGTAACGTTTTGCATATTAATATATGTAAATATGGAGAAAATTGATTCGGGCTGTGGTATTGGAAGTCGACAGTGCGACAATGTGGCCTATTTAGAATCAACCGCTATTGTTAGATATTGTAAAAGTCTAGCTTTTTCATTCAATATGCAGGGACGTTGACCAGTACCTACGTTTAACAGCGAAAATGTTTGATTAAAACAAGAGAGATTGACTCTCTTGTTTTCATGAAACATTTTAGCTGTTAAATAATTATTAAATAATTTTGCAGAATGAAAGTAGTATTAAAGATACATTTTAAAAATATACTTTTGTTTTATGCAACTTAGAATGGCAAATAAGCTAATGGCTCACCTGATGGAAAGTGGTAACTGTCGCCTATAGACATGAGCAGTACTATGGACATAACGGAGTCTACTGTTTCGCCCATAATACCTCTTATGCATTGCCGTTCCTGAGGACTTAAGTGTTATTCCTCTGTACCCTGTAAATTCACTGCTATATCCTACCCTGCAAACCGAAACATAGCTATGCAAACACATCTGCTTCAAGGTAGAAACACGAATGGAACGGAGGTGGCCAACCAAACGACTTTTATACAAAGTCTCCTTCTAGTACTATTTACTACGGATGCGATTATATTTATATATGTTCTTTTTATTTAGAAGCCATAGAATTGGAAAATGGTTTAGATACATTTCTTTGTCTGATGCTAGTATTTCCCTTATACCTGAGTAGTTTTTCGTCTGATATTATTTATTATTATAATATATACATATATGTATGTATATACGATCTAAAATATATATGTACAATTTAAGTAACATGAGTATTATATGCACGTTATTTTTTAAATACTAATTTAATATTATTTATTACGTAGCACCGTCAATTATATTTCCTGTTATTTCTGTCTACGGTCGACTGATAGATAACGTCATATGGTGTTAAGTCCGCCATTTACACTGTATAGGTGTATTAAAGTTTAATAAATAAATAAATTTCAATCTTATTATCAAAAGTCAAACGTAATTCGCGTGATTCTTTTTAATGTTATAAATGTGAACGTGAGTTTGTTTGTTATCTTCTAGTGCATTAAGGGGTTAACCAATTACTTAATTTGGTATACACATAATATACAAGATAGAGAAGAACATAGCTATTTTATATTTCGGTCAGTGAACATATGCCGATTACGCGGAAAAAATTGCAGAAGTAAAAGTTAGTAACAAAAAAATATCCTAAACAAATATTGAATGTAATAAAAACACTGGTGTCAATTATTTATAATAATTCTAGACTTTGAAAATATGGAGATTAATGCTCTATTCGCTGGCAATTCAACTTTCACAGACTCTCTCCTGGTAATTATAAAAAATAGCTATTTATGTTATGTCTTCATACAAATATATTTTACATCCCTCACTTCATACCAAATAACGGACGTACAATCACAGCTACTTTGCGGTAGAAATACCGAGTAAACCCATGAAATACCCATGTCGGTAACTTTGCACATACTCCCCATGGTAAATTGCATGTGAAACTCAAATTACCTTAAGCTTCTAACACATTAAAATTCACGGGTTGTCGGCCATTAGCATAGACAGGTGCTGTAATTTGCTACATTCTCAGCCGAAGATCTTGGAGAGGATACCTGAAGATGTTTATCAGAAACCATTAAGTTATAGTGCTCTCAGATACGAGAATAAGCGGTTGAGATAACGGGAGAGAACCACCAAAATGCTCAAATATTCAGAATGCATCATAATCTATATGAATTTGTTTTACCCTACACAAATAGCACAACCATTCTGCACAATCTTAGTATGTATTTTAAATGAAATATAAATGAATAAAATGAACAAGTAAATAAATTAATAAATACTTTTTTATTGATTGATTTATATATTACTAGTATTTAGAATAAGCCTTAAGACACCTTTTAGTCTGAGTAATGATAATATTGATTGATCGAGATCAAAGGCATAGATCTACAATGAGGTCCCGGTATAGGTCAACCTTTTCTTTCCCGTAGCTGTTATAAGAGGCGACTAAAGGAACTTATGGTCGAGAGATGGGCAGCAGTGTCCCTCTTTAAACTTCTTCATATGACTAACTGCGGTTGCCGATCCAACTGCCAATAATGGCAACTAATAGCGAAACTCCGCCAATGGTAAACATAAAAAAGGTACAGGCATAGATAATATGTACAGGTATGCCAACATTTAGAGATTGGTTGAGCTGTTATGGCAATAAAATGTAACAAAAAGTAAAATAAGAAACACAAGCAAATTCACTTTTACAATATTAATAAAATATTAGTGAGGACTGCATACTATTACTTTTAGTTATTTTTAAATAATTAAATTCAATAAAAAAGATAAGCTTAGATTTAATTATTAAGGATTAATCTAGTGTTGACTTCACGAGATTTCTTTCAGAGATAAGTCCACTCTTGCTCACAATATTTATAACTGTCTTATCTATCTAATTTACAAGAGCATTAAAGAATATATTAAGCTAATAAAAAAATACTTTTATAGAAATAATGAATAGAGTATTGATATCTACGTCTAAATTCAAGGACACAATATTAGTTGAAAATTTGCGGCCAACACCTATGGTATATATACTGTAAATATTACAACTAAAAACCAGTTTTTGCATTTTAGATAAAACTAGAAATTGATAAGTCGCGATGATGATGATGATTATTTATTGACACTTTCCCTTTTTAATAACCATTTTGTGTATATTATATTATAGTAGATACAAAAATATTTACCATTCTAGGTATAAATAATATAAAAATTAAAATAATGTTAATAAATAATCATTAAAAACAACGACAGGTTACAAATTACAGAGTTGCAAATTAAATATTGTCTCGCAAATAGTCGTCAACAGAATTGACAATATTGATAGCAAGTAAAATAAAATATGATATACATAATTTTTCTCACTAAATAACGAGACGTGCGATGTGCTCATATAAAGCTGGCCTATTTTTCATTTATAAAATACCGGTTAAAACCGGTACATGCCAGTGGATTGACAATCGAGTGATACCATTGGGATTCCAGATTTATTAGTGAAATTAAAAATGCTTGGATTGCAATAAGCCTGTACAGACAATAACTGCTCTCATTTTTTGCTTGCTATCGCTTTTTTAATGTCGTTGTTTTATAACTACTACATTTTTTAAGGAGCTAAATAGATGACAGTTAATTGGATAATACTTGAATGTTGTCCAGGGATTCCAAGATCAGATCCTGAAATCTTTGAATATTTCAAATTCATGTTCAGGGTCATTTAAAAAATAATTATCAATGTATCTTTTTGCTCGCTACTTTGTATACGTGAATTTCAGAAGTAGGAAAGATTACTTCTAGATGGCGTATCAAAATGAAACATACACCAGTATCAAGATAAAATACATCATTTAGGTTGTTCTAGCTTAAGGACTAAACGATTGGTTTGATAGTGTGGCACTTAAATGCTTACACATAAATTAATTATATAATAATCCAAAATTATAGTCCTTTCATTGAAAAATCATCTATATCACCATATCAAACATTAACTGTCCATTCCTGAACATAGGTCTCCCCCATAAGGAGGGCTTCATCAGTAGTTGTCACACTTGGCAGGCAGGTTGGCAACAGCAGTTAGACTTTTGGTAATATTTTAAAAGGGATGCTGTTGCTCATTCCTCGACCATTAAATTTCTATAGTCGCCTCTTACGACATCCACGTAAAAAGTAGGGCTGGCCCATTCTGTGCCAGAACCAAACGGTAAAGGATATTTGCATTGAAGGGTGAAAATCATACTATCATCATAACGACAAGATATAAAATATGTCGCCACTAATAATCTCTGTACTATACGAGTACATACTTACATTATTCTAAACTCAAATACATAATAGTTTATCTTTAACTGTACGGTTATTACCCTTATACATTTTACAGTTTTCTTTCAGCTTCTCAAAGGTTGACTGTAAGAGATCCCTTTATGGGATAAGTCCGCCATTGTATATTAAATCATTTACCAGTGTTTAATCTGAGTTATGTACAATAAAGATTTTACAATACAATACAATACAATACATAAATGTAGATAAAGATTAAAAATTATTAAAATATGAAGAGACAATACATTAAACGGTTGTTATTTGACGCACAAATATGAGTCAAATGTCCAAATTTTCAATGACATTTGTAAAATTGTTGTTTAAATAGTAAAAAATACTATTATGTATTAAATATCCATCTCCGGAAAAACACGTAGTACCTAACAAACTATTGTCAGATGAAACTGAAAATACATTGTAAAGTAAATTTTCAATTTTTCACCGCATAATTACATTTGTTATGCCTAAGGTTGTCTGGGAGAGAATGATATTATGAATATATGAATGCTATGCATATATAGCATTAAATCTGCTTTCCGTACTAATCTTTTTTTGCAATGTGACCAATAAAGAATAAATAAATAAAGGCGGACTTTAGTTTTTTATACTACTGTGGTAGTAAATAAGCATACTACCACAGTAGTATAATCAGTCTTTACAGAAGTATAAAATCACAGCTTAGTCTGGGAATAGATGGCACAGTAGTATAGTGCCATCTATTTCCAGACTTAGCTGTGATTTTATACTTCTGTAAAGAGGGTTAGATGACCTGATTGAATAATTATTAGTTGTAGATCAGGTATCTAGACGCATTTATTTTTATTTTGATATTGTACTTAGAAAACAAGCAAACCAAGGTCTTTGATTTCGGTTGTATTTATTTTATGTTTGTTACTTCATAACTCCATCAGTTATAAACTAATTTGGAAAAATATTTTTTTTGTCTGAAAGAGTATATTAAAGGATAAACCTATTGGTTTTATAAAAATGTTATCAAAATCGGTGAAGTATGTTAGTTTTTTAATCAAAATCAAAAATAACTTGTTTTGCCGCAATTGATGTCAGTTCGATCCTCGTACAGTACAAATAACTGTACATGAGTACAGATATTTATAATATACTCATGAGAGTATGTTTGATTCTCTTGATCTAGGTGGTAAAAAATATCTGTATTACCGATTTTATTCATTCTCACGTATGTATTGTTATTTTTCATTAACAGCTACAAGTCGTCACTAAAAATTATTATTTATATGGGCTCACAAGAACAAAAGGTCATTTGCATTGCATCATATTTGATTTTAATGGAATTTTCATGTTCTTCTTCATAGCGATGTATTTTTTGTATAGACCTATTAGAAAGTTGAGATGGAAAAAGTCTCGTTTCATATTAACGGATATTCATGCCGAATACGTTGCTAATTATACTGTTTGGGTAGTTAATTAATATTTTAAATACTTTTGACGTCATTCAGTTTAATGTTTTGAAGAATGTTTATTATTCTTCAAATTTTTGTTGGTTTATCCAAGATTACATCTGATACCTGTGCAAAATTTTAAAAATATATCCTATAATATAATGCTTGCCTTTTAAAGAGAAGTATGCTCTTTTCTTGAATGCTGCAATGTTGTATCGGTCTAGAAATATATGTACTGCTGCTGAAAGTTGATTTCATAGTGTGGTTGTGCGTGGAAGAAAATGTTTTGAAATATACAAGGTGCAAGATCGCCACTCATCTAAATGGTTTGGATAACGGGTTGTAGGATGTCACTATCGTATAACTTCTCCTGCAGTTTAAAGCCGATAATTTATGAAAACAATAACAAATGGCTTAGACTGAGGCATGCTATGTCTTGAATTTAATATCGTAGAATCGGATCAAATATGATTATGAGATTTTTATTGCGTCTAAAACAACGTCTTTTAGCAATCTTAAATAGGGTACCTTTATATAATATATGTTATACTCGATAACGGGTGCTGCTTGCGGGAGCTAGTCTGCTCATGTTTACTTATTTTTTTACGCTGAGTAATACGAATGAATAGAAATTTATACTAATTATTAGTTGAGTTTCTTGAGGATTTTTCTCAGCAGATAACAAAATTCCGAACCCAGCAATATCGTAAAAAGTTAATAGAGTTTTTGTATAAGTCTATTTGAATAAGGATTATTCTTATTCTAATTTATCCCACTTTATTCCATTCTATTCTATGTTCATGGCTATGTAGGAAAATTAATTACTTGACATGCTTTCTTACCCAGGAATGAGCAGATAGTTTGTTCAAGTCGAAGCCTGTCTGCCTGGAGTTCTTAAATGAATACTCAGCTTTAAATAACGTAAATAGAAAATAAAATCAAAATAGTTTGAAATCATAACTTCATTTATTAATTTCCGATCACGGCATTCATACCACGAGCAGTCATATAAATAAAGTTTTTTTCTATGTAATTACGAGTATATTGTTCTAAAGCAGTGCGTGACAGAAGTCGAAACAATGATATCCATAAAAGGATAAGCAAGCTAAAGTGACAATAGGCTAATTGCATAGCTCGAACAACCGATAACCGACAAGGAAGAAAGATTTTTGAGTGGCGACCCTGTACGGGCAAACGTAGAACAGGCGACCTTCCGCTAGATGGAGTGACTTATGGCAGTCTATGGGGAAAGCCTATATTGAGCACTAGATAAATAATGGTTGAGAGGACGATGTTGATAAAAGTAGTAATAAAATAATAAAATTCCGAAATATAGAATAAATCAGTGTTTTGTTTTATTAGTCACACTAATATAAAACAGTACCTAGTGCATGTGCCTACTAGATATTATTGTCGTATCACAAATTTTATTTTTAAATCCAGATTTTTTAAATATTTCTCCTTAAAACCTTTTGTCTCTACAATAAAATAAGTTTAAATATATCTGATTAAATTTAGCAGTATCTAGCTTACGACGATGAGGGGTGGAAACTGTTGAGGGAAGTCTTTGTTCAGTACCGGGGTATCACAGACTATGAATGGACGAAAGTAGGAATGGATAGTTGGTTATAAATGATTTTAAAATCAAATTTCTATTAGAATAAAATCTATGAACAAAAAACATGTTTATAATATGATGTATAAAATAAAGTAAAATTTAAAATTCAATATTTAGCTAATGTATAGTGAAAAAATATTTACTTTTTTTTTATTCTGCAGCATCATTTCCATAATTTCAATAATTGGCTGGTTATAAACAATTTTGCACATCCAACTCATTACAATGGGCAAGATTAAGAAAAAAGAATGCGAAATATCTACTTCAGGTAAATTCAAATTACTCTTTGTTTTACTGCACATATTTCTATATTATTGTTAATTATTAATTTTTTATGTTCAATATAGCTTCTTGTCAACATTTGCCTTGGACGACATTAGAAATCATCAGGAAGAGTAACGCCAGAATGACCAAAGATCTCACCACAGTCAACATTTGATTTAAATTAAACTTCAAGCCACAGGTTCCTGCTATGTCGACGCCAGTTATTTTTAAGTGCCTTGAAAGTCCATATCCAACTTAAAACAATTATTAAAGTAACAAACGCGAAAGCTATTACAAGCACTTGAAACACGTCAACGTTGTAGTATATAGTATATTTCTTCCCCATGCTTTTAACGACCGTTTGTGATATGGCAAACGACGAGGAATAACAATACCAGTATCACTATGGAACCAATTATCATCAGCAACTGATTGAGATCGAATGTCAGGCCGCAACTACTTCCTACTTTACCCATAGCTCCTTTATGCTATTTCTCTAGAAACCTTCTTAAAACATTTTTTGTTTTGTTACATTTGTATTTAGTATTTAGTATGTTAATTTTCATAGCTATTTTCTAAATATCGTTGGTTCGTTAGACATTTACGATTTTGACATCTTTAAATTAGAAACACGTGTTTTAATCATTTATTTTGACAGTTTGAATTTAATTTAATTTATAGTAATAAAAAAGTATGAATGGATTTTTTTTTTTTAAATTTAGTTTTTAAATCTTACAAGATGGCATACAATTTCGGCATGGTTTTTGAAGGACTACTCCTTTAAGATTTAAAAGTTTGAACTACATATAAATAAATAATTTTGATTTATTTGATAACTGTCGTGTGTAATTGTGTTGGTTCTTGTTTAAGTTAAAATTTTCAAAAAGGCTTTCTTACCGGATTCTTACATTATAAAATACATTTATGTTTTAAATTTCAGCTTTCTAGATTTAGTAGTTTTTTGTGTTCGTTTATTCTCAAGACAAATGATTTTACATGTATAGATAAAGCAATTAATAAGATGCGATTGGCATATTTAAAAAAAAGGTAACTTACTACTTACTTACTTAACTAAAAATAATTACATAAATTAAAATTATTTTTTATTGGAAGCCACACTGTTTTATTATTATTAAATTTGCATATTTCAATATACTGTATACTCAATAAACAGACGAGATAAAATATATAAACTTAACATTTTATATAATAACAAAATTAATAACAATTTCATACTAAATAAATTACTCATAGATATAGATAAACATAGATGACGCAAGTAGTAATTAAATCAGTATAAACTTCATTTAAATGAAAATTAAAACTAACAACACGTAAAATTTTAAATATTTCATGATGCTTCTATTAAACTACTTAACTCATAGATTAAGGATAATAAGTACCCTACGACTTACCTTAATGTTATAAAATGTAATTGCTGACAGCAAATCCTCTTTTGTACTTAAACTTTACAGAAATAGCATCTTCAATGCCATTTTTTGTCAATTTTCTAAACTTTTTTCGACATAAATTAAATTTATGTCGAAAGAAGTTAGAGTTGCAGTAACTTCGAGTTTAAATTTATATGGAGTAAATTAAGCTCTATTGTATTAAGTAAGGAACAAAATTGACGTGAAAAGGAGGTATATGCAATTACGACATCTACATAAATCTGTATCTATGTAATTATTATTAATAAACAAAAATAAATAAATAAAAATTCTGACTACATTTAACAGGAAGAATTAAATTAATTAAAGCCTCAATGTAGTCTTCTGTAATCACTCAACCAGATGTTAACTTACAAAGGTCGACGATCAGATCGAAGTTCTTGATGGGTCTTGATCTATAATATTTCTTTCACTTTTAAACCTAGCACTATCACGAAATTTTAAATTCAGGCTTCTGATTTTCCGTATCTGAAAAATATATTCAAATAACATCATCAACAAGTAGTAATTATTTTCGTAAATTATTTAATATATAAAAATATTTACAGACTATAATAGGCTATACGACTACATGTTAGTAACAGAATACCTTGTAAACTATCTTAATAAAAACCATAAGATTGTAATATGGCCATTTAGCCAACGTATAAACTTATTGTCTTACACACAGATGGTAATTCATATATTTATATCGTATATATATTCTATTATCCTACTAGGAATTATAGTCGTGAACATAATAATTTTTTCTGCTATAATTTTATTTTTAATCTATTTTAGCCAGCTCCTTCGTACGCGTGGATTTTAGAAGTTAGAAAACTAATGAAGTAGACCAGTTTTAGATTATGTATCAAGATAAAATATATGACAGATTTTATGTTAGACTTTGAAGAATAAAATTGTGGAGATTACATTAAATTCGATTCAATAGTTTTTATATGATGCCGGAACAAACGTACAGAGACATAAAACATTTCTAAACAAAAATATTGCTTTGATAGCTATTGCATTTTGGAATTATTTTTTTATATATCATCCATATACAGACATTATATATTGACAATTTTATTATATTATTAAGACTAGTAGTAACCTTCGGATATACTCACATAAGTTAAAATAAGATATGGTCTACGTATTATTCTAGTGTCTTGGTACAATCCGTTTAACAGTTTAAAATTAATTTAGTAACGAAAATCCAAACAAATCACCACTTTGTGTATAGTGAATTCGTCTCCTCTAAATATGAACAAAGTCATAAATATCATAGTACATAAGTTGTATCGTTTATAGCTACATGGACTAGCATTCTTTCCTTGAAAATGTTTGTTTAACTAAAGCTTTTATTGGGTGGTTTCCTAGTAAGTAACCATATAATAAAGTAGGTAATATTTACTGATTGTTTATTAAAATGTAACTTTTATATGTAAGAGTGTTCGGATTTAACACTTATTTAAGGTAGCATAGCGAGGTTTGTTTCTCTGAAAAGACGATGTAGTTTAGTCAGTTTAGAGTCGCGACCGTGACCTTAAAATGACGTCTTTTAAAGTCGCAAACGTCACAATACTACCTGGGTTGCGACAGTAATTTACACTGGTTAACTTACCCTTTATAACCCAAAACCCACATATTTACATCCCAATACCATATTTACATGATAGTAATAATTATAAATTGATAACCCAATAAGCTATCATGCAGCTGAGAAATCTCTTGCACCGGTGATAATTTTATTATTTAGAAATTTTAACATATTATTAGATAAACAAGCGGCTTAAATCAAGCGTATCAATGTTGTTTGTGAAATTGATTGAGTTTGACTACGTCACTTCATACGCTTAATTCATAATTTTTTCTTCTGTAAATTTGGATACAGTATTTCTTCATAACATACTTTACATTTTAAATCATTAAGTAAATATGTAAAGTGTTCTGTGTTGTAACGTCAATTGTTTTCTGTGAGTAATCTATTTTTCTAATCGATTGTTTCTGCTAGGTATTGTTTTGTAATTCGTTGGAGGGATCAGAGAATTCATAAGTCAAAGATCTATCAGCTATCGTGACCAATTGTAGTAGAATTCTTGATGAAGAATATAATAAAAAATTAACTGAAGATAGTGGCTTTGGTATTGTTATTACAAGAAAATAAATGCAACCGGTATTTACCTCACTCGACGTCTTGGCTAAATTGCATTGGTGATGAGTTTACTGTAAGCGTCAGTAATGTCTTCACATCTCACCATTAATTTGTTTTTAATTCAAGTAGTGAGATTAATATTCATACTATTAACGATCATGCGACACATTTTTAATTTTTGTATACTGTATACGTTAAAGATGGTTTTTTTGAACGTATAGTACGAGATTATCTTCGCCAATTTATTTACTTATTTATTTAAACTTTATTGACCAATGAAATGTGACATAAAGGCAGATTTAATGCAAAATAAATTGATTCTGTTAATTATTTGCAATCGAGGATTTATTACCTTCTTATAATCTAATATTATTTTATTGTAATTGAAGTAGTTGCTGCAGCAGTGCAAAATCTTTTATTAAACTACTTTATCAATAAAGCTGGTAAATTTTGCACTTGATAAAAGAAACATTAACTTTTTAAAAATGATTTTTTCTAATTTACAATTAACTTTTCTTATTATTATATAATTATTTAAAAAATATTGAGTTAGTGATATGAATTGTGTTTCATAATAATCAAACTATTTATTTAAATGCCAAAACTTTATTTAGGAACCAAATAAAATTATACAAACCCCGCAATCTACTTAAAAAAACTAAATCCTTGGACACGGTAACATTTTTTGACTAAGAAATCGCATACAATGCTATTAATTACAACACATTATTTATTTTTGGTTTTTGAACAACTAGGTACTATTCAAGTATCCTAAAATAACAAAATATAAATATATTTAAAAAAAATGCCTCAACCGAAAAAAGTCTTTTCTATCAATTTAATAGAAAAGATTATTTTCCTATCTTTGTAATACGTAATGATAAAAATTATAATTTTATGACATAATTTCCATTCAATCATCTTTATTTCTATAAGTCTATAAAAGAGATAAGCAATCTTAAATTCAGCACAATCATTCCTCGTACTTAAAGTAGCATGCTATTTTATTGTTAGATTTCTCCAGCATTTTGGAAAATATCATTACATCAGGATTACTCAACATTATCATAATCAAAATCTACTGACATATTCCTCTTTATATTATAATTAGGCCACATCTCAGTTTTGAGACAATAATACCTATAGTGTCTACAGAGATCTTAATGCAAGACCTTATGTACATCTTTGGTATTGAAATTTATGGCATGCATTATAGAAGTTTTAAAGTTATTGTAGCATTTATTAACAGCAAAGATTAAGATATTGTCTATTGTTCAATGAATAATACAATACAAAAGTTTGCTTTTATTGAAATTACTTTATAATAATCGATTATTCATCAAACAGTAGACTATGAAAGATTGTGTATTAGAAAAAATATAGAAAGAGAGAATTATATAGTGTATAAAGCATAAATTATTGTTTCTTGTACTTTCTGATCATAATTCTGCGACTATTTTCCAGGCTCCTCTTACTCAACCAGGTCATTAGATCTTCAGATATGGCTTTAACACAATCACTCCCAAAGGTCAAGAGCGAATGGCTGAAGTAACCATTAGTCATTTTAGTGGTACCGACCAAACTGAGAGCTGATTTAACGTAATTCTTTGCATTGGGAGCGAAGAAAGAAGTTCTGCGGATTTTACTCATATTGGTCGCGACGAATCCAGGGTTGACGCATTGTACTATGATACCTTTGTTACTATATTCGGCTGACAGACCTTCTGAGAACTTTGCAACAAACGCCTGTAAAGAAGTAACAGCTGTAATTAAAGAGCCCTACAAGATTTTTTACTGTTCCTTGCACAGAAATGATGGTGTAATTATGATGGTGAACATTTAATTTTTCATCATGAGTAGTGTGATAAGATTTCAGTTTAGAACTCATCACCTACAAGGTAAAATGTAATAACTGGATTGGAATCAAATAATGTCCTTTGGACGTCTTTTCGATATGATCTTGATTTGATTACAAATCGATTGCATCAAAAGCAATTCCGCTGAGTATTTGAAATTCAAACCAAACAAACCCGCGGATTTGCCTGTTAAATTAGGATATGACTATCAATGTAGCCAATTTCATTGGATCAGCTTAGTCATTTATGCGTGATTGAGTAACAAATGTATACGGTGACTCTTGCCGCATAGGAGATGCACAGAAACCTTGGCACGCGCTGTACGCGGTCAGTGTGTAGAGAAACTCATTCGGCCTATGGTTCCAAACTTAATGCATTCCTTTATTTTCTACAATATATACCTATTACTGTACATAATATAACACCATATAGAATGTGTAAAAAATAATATTACAATTGACAGCCTTACCTTAGAAGCAGCGTAAACTGTTAGTAATGCAGCTGGCAACTCAAAGGAGCCAGAACCAACGTTTATAACAATACCCTTGCCTCTCTTCACCATGTCAGGTAATACTAGGGCTGTCACACGGACCATAGATACGATGTTCACATTTATCAGATTCGATATAATGTTATGCCTGAAAAAATGTAAGTCATATTAGATATAGATATCATAATTATAGATATATACAGTATGGGGGAAAAGAAATGTAAATAATAACCAAACAATAAGGTTCTAACCACTTCATTACTAGTTATCCCTACACCGAACCTAGAAGGACCACGCGGTTCGCCCTTAAAACCATTATATTTTATTGTTGTTCAATTTGATACGATGGGCCAACCAACCTGCTTTCAGATTCACTTGTCATCTCTTATTGGTTCTATTAGGAGCCTAATCATTTAGTGAAGCCTGACCACTTGATGACTTTATCAATCTATAAATACTGGGAGTCGCACGCACACTGATTGTAGCGGAATTAAACAACATACATCTAATTATTTTAATCAAAAAACCATTTTTATTTAGTGAAAATGTTTCGTTTAACTGAATTCTTATCATCCTTCGAAGGGAGTGTTCTACCAGAAAAACTGACTATACCGAAGAAACATGTAACAGCCGTTAACTGTCTACTGCTAAATATAGCCTCTCTTATAAAGGGGGTTTTGCCAATAGTTGCCACGCTTAGCAGGCGGGTTGGCAATCGCAGTTTAGTCTTTGGTGATATTTTAAGAGGAACGCCTTAGTCGCCTCTTACGACACTTACGGGAAAAAAGGGATGGCCTATTCTATGCCGAAACTACACGGCGAAATATATTCAATAGAATGGGTTAATTCTTAGGTTTACGTAACGCTAATGATTCTGATATTATCCTATAAATAAAAACTAAAATTTTATTCATTTGTGTTGCTTTTCCTGGGAATTTGAATGATACACGTATATAGTTAACAGTTGCAATTAATAAATCGTTACCAAGTGTCTAATTATAAAATAGTAGGTATATGTTTTAGGGAAGTTCTCACAAGTTCCACGTAAAGCCACAGCGCTTTCTTCCAGTATGTAATATATTTTGGTTATATATAATATATTCATAACATATACGTGTATTTGCTAATATTATTTACGCATGAAGTATGGTGTGCATAAAAAATTACTGTAATAAATAAATAAAACAAACAGAGTTTCGTGCCTCCAATCAAAATGTTTATAATTACTATTCTCCATCCAAGGTTACCTGGAAGAGATCGCTCTTAGTGATAAGGCCCATTATTTTCTCAATGTAATATTTTATCTTAATTGTATGTATTATTTGTTTTATAAATTTACTAATGTACTCCTTTGGAGAAAACAATAAAGAGTATCCATCTATCTATAATAATTATTATTCATTTTATGCATAGTAATATACTTTTATAATTATTAAAATATCCTTAACAGCATTTAGCAACTTTTAAAGGTTTCCAAGTTTTTCTTTATTAATTCGTAATTATCTAATTCTCTCCTAAATAGAAAAAATCATAATTTTCTCTGTAGAAGACACTAATTTATTCATTACTAGCTGTATCCCGTGGCTTTATCCGCTTTAATCAATATCTAATGTATCCTATATTTTAAATTAGGATATAATCTACCCGTGCACCAAATTTAATTCAAATCCATTTATTAATATTTGCGTGAAAGAGAAACAAACATCCATCCAATCATCGTTACGAATTTTTGAATTTATAATATTAATAGGATTAGGAGAATATTTCAGAAAGATTGAATTATATTTTTATAAAATAATATAACTGTTATATTGCAAGACAAATCAACAATAAAAAGAATTACTTATTGCATACATTGTATTATTTCTAAAATTTGTAACATGTTTCGTTAATTTGATTTATCATTGTTTTACACCAATGAATTGAAGGTCTTTTTTTAAATAAAATGCCTAATCAACTGATATGTTAAATGAAACATTTCAATTAAACGTTGCTATTTTATTCGATGTTATATATCATTGCAAGAAATATCCTAAGTAGTAAAATGGACCAAAAAGGCATTAAAATTATGATATATATATTTTAAATCGTTAGGGATCAAAAATATTTTAAAATTATGTTACCAATATATTTTGTTTACCGGACACAAGTCCATTGTAATTACAAGTTTATTTATGTTCAAAGTGTAATGCTACAGAGGACTCCTCACAACTATGGGCACCATTAGGCGAGATTAGCCATTAGTGGGAATGTCAGGAGCGGTAATTATATTAATTTTGGGGACACAGTAAAGTTCACGGATTACGAAACTGAGTAGGGCTCAACAAATGTTTATATATATAGATCTGTTTTAAGTAAACGCGAATAAAGTTAAGCAAGCTGTATAATCGTCAGCAGTAATGAGAAATCGCGGCAAAGCTAGCGTAATATTTATGATGATTACATTTAGAGTAGCTGATAGTGATTGCCTAAATTAAACTTGTAAGAAAGACTAATATTACTAATGTAATATTTAGTAATTATTTATCAAATACTATAAACCGTCATAATACTATATTAGCTGTGTAGGTATCAATATAGAATGGGTCACCCCTTCCTTTCCCGTGGATATCGTAAGAGGCGACTAAGGGAGCTTATGGTGGAGGGATGGGCAGCAGCGTCTCTTTTAAAACGTCACCAAAAGCCAAACTCCGGTTGCCAAACCACCTGCTAAGTGTGGCAACTACTGGCAAAACCCCTTTTATGGGGGAAGCTATGTTCAGCACTGGACAGTTAATGACTGGTACGACAAATACATAAACAGAAGAAGTATATAGTCAATTTTTATAGAATTCTATAAAAATGTAAGCAAATTTTGTTAAATTCATAATAGAAACACTGTAATCTGTAAATGAGAATGATAAGAGTTCGAAATTTCCAATCATTTGATCGATATTTTATATCTATTGCTATTGGATATAAGTAATTTGGACTTTCATTAATTAGTAGATTATTGTTTGTTTATATTTTCAATATTTTCTACGTTTTTATATTTACCTCTGTATGGTTTTTACCTTTGAACATTCTAGGTATAATTTTCTTTCGGCTTCTGAAAGAATGACTCTAAGAGATCTATCTATAGGACAAGTCCGCCATTGAATATTAAATCTTTTAATGTGTCCAATGTAAATTATGTATAATAAAGATTTTACAATACAATACAAGATTCTACTGAATGAGACTAAATTCTGTATTAATCAAAGTACGATAAATCCATATACCAAGTTCAATTTAAATTCGTTTAGCCATTTACGCATAATTGAATAACAAATATGCTAACTCGATAGAAATTTTCACATATTACATTAGTATAAATACAATTAGTATGACATTGTTTTTGTCTTGTCACTCATAATATTATGTTATAACGAATTAAAATAAAAAAGTTTGGTAGGTGCGTAGTGTAATCTCAGCATAGAGTGGACCACTCCTTCCTTTTCCGTGGGTGTCGTAAGAGGCAACTAAGGAAACTTCAAGGTCAACAGCGTCTCTTTTTAAACATCACCTAAGCTTAACTGCAGTTGCCAATCCGCCTGCCAAGCGTGGCAACTAAACACAAAAAAGCGCAATAATAGGAGGCCCGTGGTCAGCAGAATACAGTTAACGGCTGATATGATGACGATGAATCAAAAAATAAATAGTATATATATATATATATATATATATATATATATATATATATATATATATATATATATATATATATATATATATATATATATATATATATATATATATATATATATATATATATACTAATATCCTAATAATAAAATATATAAATGAATGCGACATTGAACAGTTATGGAAGCTGTCTCATATCAGTGAAGATTCAGACACTTTCAAATTTGAGAGCGACTGCATTCCACGTTCATACAAATTTTCAGCACCAGGTGTATATAGACAGGCTCCTGCTTAAAATATGAGCTGAATTGAAATATCCGTATCGACACCTTTATGCAGAGGTTCTAAAACCCATTTTATTTTCTGTTTATTTTGAAAACAGAATATTCTCTATAGCAGCCTTTCCCAAAGTAGGCGATAACACCCCCTTGTGGGCACTGCAGGCCTAAAGGTGGGTGGCAAGAGACCCAGAAAAAAATGGGGGCGTTGTGTAGAAGCATGTGGGGGTGACTTGTTGATCTTGAAGTAATAGTGGTTTTTAAGTAGGTAATAAAATGAGGACGCTAAAAAATAATTTATTCTCAAAGTGGGCAGTAGATAAAATAAGTTTGGGAACCCCTGCGCTATAGTGAGACTGAATATTTTCCAAAAGAACGGTTTTCAAAAAATTACATAAAGTTGTAAAACTTTTATATTAACTTGACAGCTACAAACAACGTGTAACCTTTCATCTAGAAAGGTTAAAAATGTTCATATTTCATTATACGTTCCATTTCATTCGTAGAATACTCCTTTAAAAATATTTTTAATGATTTCTAATTCATCCAATACATGGGCTTTGTTTCCGGGTTCAAACTTACATATTAAATGAAATTGTTCTAATGAGAGTGATAATGTGCAACTTTATAAATGCTATTTAGTTACTTTATGCTATTTAGTTTAGATACTTCAACACTTCTCAATTTTTTTCTAGACCTCTATGTTTCTAGCGTTCACAAGTTGCGTTATTATCTACTTTGAGGACCAGTGCTTTTATAGAACAGATATTTCTGAACTCTTATATAACAAGCAGTGATTTTATAGTATCTGGCTTTTCTATGAATGTAACTACATTTGATGAAATAATAATATTTTTGTTCTAGATTGTAAAGATTTCTTTGTATCGAAGAACAAAGACAAAGAAAAGGTATATTTTACTCCGTAAAAAGTCGACTTCACCAACACACACACGCACACGCATACAAGGATAAATAACGAAAAGTTTCCTAGTGACTTGCTATCTTATTACGAGACACAGACTAAAGAAAATAACGGAGATATTACTTGTATAAACCATGTACCGAAATGAAATGAAATGAAATTATATACGAAAGAAATCCTTATTACAAAACGAAGTTCCTTATCGAGTCCTGTATAATCTATGGTTTAATTTATTACACGTATATAGATATAAATAGCAAATTCATACCAATCAGGCAATTCCAGGAAATATTCTGGATAAATATAAGACACGCCAACATTATTCACAAGAACTCCGATTTCGAGGTCTTTAATCTGGTTGGATAAAGTTTCATAAATTTCCACTCCTTGACTAAAATCGATTTGTACTATCTTTGTTTGTACTTTAAAGTCTTTCTCTGTAACAAAAATTAAATATTAATATTTCTTCAGAGTCGCCAACGCGTACATGGCAACCCTAGTGTCTATAGGCTACAGTGACAATTTACCATCAGACGGGGTATATGTTTTTTGACATCTTCGTGGTATAAAAAAAAAGAAAAATAAATGTGGCTATAAGATAAATAATTGAAAATCTGAATCTAAGGAAACAGTAGATTGTTATTAGTTGTAGGAATACTTAGTATAATTACCAGCAATATACCCTGCCAGGTTGATATTCCCCTCTGGAAACCATCGTGTTTATTCTAAATTCGTCACAGGTGCCAGCTTCATCACTTCATCCTCACCTATTTTTCTGGTACTTTGTCAGTATACACCAATAGGGTATTTTAGTTTTCATGTATTAAAAAATAACTCGGAAAAATACAGTCACGGTTTAAAGGTCAAACGATCGTAAGCGTCTGGTGACACAAAGTCAACACGCACTCTTAAATTGACAAGAATTACTAGAATAAAAACTACTATTAAAAAGTACTCAATGTAGATATTCCAATACGTTCCATAAAAATGAACAATAGAAGAAGAGTTGCCCAAAGAGAAGTCTTAACTGAACCATCGCTGCCGAAATTACGGTAACTCGTAACTCCAGCATTATGGCGAAGAGTCAGAACTCCGTGGAGTTCTAGCTGGTAAGAGTCCGGTAGTATCTACTTGTCTTCCTCAGGACGAGTATGTTTTTTGTTCTTTATGATGGATTTTCCGATGTATATAAAGAACTATTATAAAATAAGTATACATATTTGATAAATGACGAATTACCCCTTTATCATTGTCAGAAATTTATACCCCAACAAAATGTAAAGTACATTTTGTAAGCATCGACACACAAAGTACACCAGTGTCACTTCTATCTAGATTATTTATTATTATAGATTAACTGTATCTGAAAATTTTAAGTATTCACCTATTTCCTCCGCTGTTGCATTCAATTTATCCAACGATCGACTGACTAGAATTACATCACAACCATGCGCCGCCAGCTGGAGACAAAATAAAACTTCTTATTATGTTATTTGGTTAGCAATAGTTACTGTCTACGTAGACAGAGTTTATTAGCGTAATCAGCATTAATATCATTTTACTTTACAATTAGACACACACACACACACACACACGCATACATATAATAAATACAACGTTGTATCAATTTACAAAAATTCTTTGAATTAAATTTCATACTATATAATTAAGATTTTGTTCCACAAAAAACTGATTTCAATTGTGGCAAAACCGAACTGATTTAGATAATATTCCTTTGACATAAATTTTTAAATATATCCTTTTAGATAATAATAAAAAAAAAATTATACAACTTAGAATGGCAAACAATCTGACGGCCCATCTGATGGAAAGTGGTAACCGTCGCCTATAGATATGAGCAGTACCCTGGAAATAACAGAGTATACTGTTTCGCTCATGATACCTCCCATGCGTTGCCATTCCTGAGGACTCAGATGTAATTCCTCTGTACCCTGTACATTCACGCCATATCCCACCCTTCAAACCGAAACACAGCCATGCAAACACAACTGCTTTATGGTTGAAACACGAATGGGACAGAGGTACCCAAGCAAACGACTTTTGTACAAAGTCTGGTAAAACTCAAATGGTTTATAATTCACGGAGTTACTTATGAGCTAACAAACAAAAAGAAAGTACAATCGAATTCAGAATCTCCTTCTTTTGAAGTAAGATTCAAAATATATACCCCGTTTCTTTCTTTATGTAAATTAAACTAATATAATAGGTAATAACGAGGATTAGGTCCCATTGCTAGCAATATAATCTGTCAGGTCGACTTGCGCGCGGTATTACGTAAAAACTATCGTTTACTTTCCTGGTAAATTCATCACGGCGTGTCAACTGACCCGGTTTCATTGCCTATCACTTCTTATCTCTCTAGTGTAAAATAATAGCGCAGGTGGTATTGCCATTCCATTTTAATTCATAAAAAAAATATATTAAATAAATTAGTTTTAAAACGCTGCCAGATTTAACACTTTTATTTTTAATCGACTTCAAAAAAGGTTCTCAATTCACTTGTTTTTTTCGTTACCTCAGAACATTGTCGTTTATAAACAAATTTGGAAAATTATTATTTTTTTATTTCAAAGAATACACTTTTAGATTAGTCCCATAAAGTTTCATCAAATTAAACTAACTGGTTTTGTCACGATGAAGTTGGTGTTTTTTTTTTATGAAACAGAATCTGCTAGTTTATTGAAATGTTTAATTATATATACATAATTAAATATTCCAATAAACCACTTAATGTTCTCCAATGTGCCACAGATCTAGGTAATAGTAGATTAACATACCTGTCTAGCATACTCTTTGCCGATTCCATCTGTGCTGCCTGTCACCACTGAAACAAAATATAAATAATTGAAAAAAAAAACTTATACATTTTGCATTTATAATAAAATATTTACTTATTGTAAACCTTACAAATTTATTTTTGTTATTTGCCATTGGAGGGGGAGGGGAAAGAAGCGGTTGCCAATAGTCGCCACACTTGGCAGTCGGGTTGGCAACTGAAATTAGGCTATGCGATGTTTATTTTAGCTTTGGAACGTTTAGATGGAGTGATGCTCTCAAACACATTGCAGGGTTGTATCAATCTGTGGATGCAGGTGGTTCGGGATCGTTCTTTATGGCAGTCTACGGGGACGGTCTATTTTCAACGGTATACAGTTAATGGTAGAAAAGAATTAATTAATAACTAATTATTATACAATATGAATGTGAGTTCGTTTGTTTGTTACCTGTTTGCACCTAAACGGCTCAACCAGTCATCATTATATACATGTAGTATTTAGAATAGTATAATACAATAATAGACGACCCCCCACTAGATGAAGTGACGACCTGAAATTCATTGCAGGGAGTCAGCGGATACAGGGACCCCCCTGTATCTACTATTATTTTAATTTCGGCATTAGCTATTAATACAGCTATTATTTAATTATTAATATAGTTGGGTAAATCTAAAAAAAAGTAAGAATATATTTATAAAATTATTAGTCTTAACATGTATAAAACACCATAATGGTTCCTTCGTACTTTTTGGTACGGAACCCTAATATTGTAAATAGTAGAAATGATCCTACTGTCTATTTGGTGTATATATTCAAAGGATTATTGTGCATTGCACTGCATCCACTTAGCCAATCCAACCAGACAGTCATACACATATATACCAATAGAGCTAAATTGACAATTTATGCTGAAGCATAATTTGCATTGATATCTGCAAGTCAGCACCATCAAATGCAAATGTTCCTTATATTGCATTATGTGTGTGAAAGCGTGTCAATATATTTATGCATATTAAATATGATACTTAATTGCAATATTAAGGAAAAGTATACATAAGTTGATGCACAAAAAACTGTTAGGTTGACTGGAAGAAATCTCTTTAGATAGATTGATAATTTATTTACATTGCTCGCTATATAATAGATAAGTTCGCCTTTGCTAACATTGTTATTAACTTAATGTTGTTACTTTATATATTTACATATATATAATCCTAGGAAAACGAATATTATTACAATATAATAGTAACATTAACAAAATAAATAAAATCAATGAAGTGTAAATTCATAACGAAATGTTCCTAATACATGCAAGCTGTAAAACTTTTGAATTTCGAATTTGAAATCGTTTGAATAAATAAATTTGGTCACAAAGTCGAATTATTTATTCTCTCAAGAAATACGGTTGCTATAATAGTGACGGAATTATTATGAGAAATGGGAGTTAAAGCCTATCGCCATATAAATACACATGGATTTCGGAGGCTTCTTCTTCAGACAGATAAGTCAGTTTAGGTTTAACCTAGATATTCAGGATAGCAATCATATAGAAGTTTAGTGTACACACTCCACGCGGATAAAGTCGCGGGTGCAACTAAATAGTTATAAGTAATGACTACGCGGATTGTTGGACTTTCTCAGCAAATTCTGTAGCTGATAAATTAAATCATAGCAGAAACAACTTTGTTACAATAGCTTAAGTCGTATTTTCCCTTGAATTTGCCACACGTGAAGGTGAAAGCTATTTACAGAGTAATGTTGTATTACCGTTGGTTATGGCAAAATAAATGAAACTTTATGGCCTTTGAAATAACGTTTGTTTCTATATGATACGATACTTTGTTGTGAATATGTGTCGCTGACCAGTTTTGACCATGAGCGAATAGATGACGAATGCATGTAAAATGATACTTCATTATTATAATTTATGTATCTAATTCTCTTTTATAATTTTTGAACAACTTTCATTAGAAGAAGATATTCAATTCGTTTGTTTTTTTTGTTGCTATGTTATTTTTTTATGTAGGTAATTGCGTTGATTACCTGCATCATTAAATCTGAACCGTTATAATATTACGATTTTAATAGCTTTTGTGACGATGTTTTTTCAAATTTTTACAGAGCAAAAATCTTCATATTTCTAATGAAAATCCTGTATGGAGGGGAGGAATTGTTAGTAATGCGGATTACTAGTCCTATTGCAAGTAATATACCCTATCAGGTTGAACTCCACGTGGTCGCTTCTGGAAAGCATCGTACTGAATTGTAGGTATATTTATCACGATGGGCTAACTGACCTGTATTTATCCTCACCTTCATCTCTCACTGGTGCCTTGTCAGCATATGTCGTTAGCGCAAGCGGGATTACCATTCCATTATTATCCATTTTAGGCGTCCATTATTACGAATCAAAGTCCAGCTGCAGGTACAAAATACTGCGTTTTAAACTTTAATATCATAAATCTAATGTGTCTACGAAATATCTCGTCATTCATTGCTGTATTTCGTATTCACGATTGAAGTTACTTTTTTATGTAGCAAACAGTATTACTGAATGTGTCTAATTTATTTTCATTATTTTCAAATAACCAAATATTATCAGAATAATGGTAGTTTAAAATTTACGGTTAGATATTAATTAAACGCTGTAACCCACATCAGAAATCTGAAACCAATTTGTATAGACACAAACCCGAAATTTTAACATACAAACACTACATATTTTAAAACAATTTATGTACTCTGATAAATAAATTCGCTTTCTGCTAAGTACTGGTTAAAATATAGTGACATCGATTAAAATTCCAACAAAATTCACGTAGATCTTAAGTACGGCATGGCATTTCAGTAATTTCATTATCTTGAAAACTTAAATTTTTGCTCATAATTACAGCAATAATTTTGTCATTTTCACTCTTTTTTTTTAATTACTTAGTAACATTACTTACATAAAGTTAGAGTTAGTAAAGGCAAAGATATTCGTAAAGAAGATTATATTATATATGTATATTTTTAACTTATAGACCTCTTGGCTTTATAGCAATTGTCTTGCACCTAACGTCAAACTCAAATCCGCGAGTTTACATGGCATTTTTTCTTTTATATTCGACTAAGAGAAGTTATTTGTCTGTCTCTCTTATAAGCTTTTAATTAAGTAGCTATATTACGTGGCAACATATGAAGGCTACCATGAACGTTATAGTATATTCTATGCGGGAGGAAAGGGATTGTTAGTAATGGGGTCTAATTGACCCATTGCTAGCAATACACCCTATCAGGTCGAGCTCCACGTGGTTCCCCCTAGAAATCATCATGATTAATTCTAGTAGAATTCATCATGATGAGCTAATTGACCTGCTTTCATGGTCATCTATCATTCGTCACTGGTGCCCCGCCAGCGTATACCGATAGCGCAGGCGGGGTTACTATTACATTATCACCCATTAAAAAAAATATATTCTATGCTGTTCAAGTCTATAAGCGACTATCACTTTCCAGCAGAGGTAAAGAGGTTTCTTCGGGGACGGCAAAGGGCGTGTAATACTCCTAGTATTGCAAGCATTCATAGGCTGCGGTAACCGGTTACAATCAGGTGGGCCATCATTTTCTTTGCCTTTATAAATATCATAAACAAAAATTTTAAGTTTTCCGCTCAAAATTTGCAATCTATTATTAATTACTTGCTGACCGTCTGATTGTGCCAAAATTTAGCATACTTATAAAAATATAATTTCTTTTTAAATAAGTAATATTATTAAAGTATTATTATTATGCAAGTTTGGTCAAAACCAAACTTGCATAATAATAATATGTTGTATATAATATATCAAAATGCAATATTATGGTACCATAGAATTGTTCTGACGATGAAGACGTAGGGTAGCTATGGAAACTTATAAACTACCCATGATGAATGCGTCTTTTTAGGGTTACGTACCTCCTAAGGAAAAACCTCTTAAGGGTTCGCCTTATAGGATTACTTCGTTATCCATCCGTACATCTGTCAAGACCCTTTTCCATAGATATCAAGTTAAAATTAACATCATATACTGGGATCTGTAACCTCTCACAGCAGTGAAAAAAATCAAGCTTCTAAATCAACGCAATCAATAGATATGGCCGTTTATATTCTATTTATATTGCATATTTTGACATTCGCAAAGAGAATCAATCCTATAGGGTACTTCCCGTTGACCTAGAATCATTAAATTTAGCAAGACGCAATGTCATGGACCACAAGTAAAGTAAAAAATTCGAAAATCGTAAATTTGTAGTTATTTCACAAAAAAAACTTGATAATTTTGTACAGAACCCCCGTTGCACGAGTCCGACTTGCACTTGACTGGCTTTTTATTTCTGTATTAATATAGTACAGTTAAATAAACGAAGAAAAAAAAAAACAAATAATCAAATACGGGTTCTCTGACGAATAAATCCGGCTCGGGCTCCACAATCTTGGATAAATCCGACAGGGGCGGTTAAAACGTCATTAAAAAAAAAGTAAGAGGATCACAATTTGCTTGCATGTTTATCAACATACATCTAACATTCACAAGTTTTTATTTATTTTATTTTTAATGTAATAATATAAATAATAATGGTACATACGGCGAAATTAATACCTTACGGCATTTTTATTTCAATTATAAGGTATTTAATTGCCACTTGTTCCGTATGGCCAGTATAATGAAAATTTACTAGAATAAATAGTATACTTTATCACGGATAATATAATACTGTATTAGACTATATGTTTTTTTATCTTAAATAGAAATTCATCCAGTAAGCTATAGTCTGTCAAACGACTTCATATTGTAACCCCATTTGTTAACACGAAGTACAAAAAATCCTAACACACTCTTCAATCAGAAGACACTAGGATCTGTGTTAAGTGAATCTAACTTCATTTAACTTAGCTCGCTTAGCTTAGCGAATAGTCAACAATGCAAGATTGCAAGCTAAGCAAAGCTATGTAAACTGAACTATCTGGGTTCACAATGAAAATTACCCATAGTAACCACACCATATATACTAATGTGTATATGGTGTGGGTATGGTGTGTGTATATATACTATAGAAATTAATAAAAATATAAACAAACGAATAAGTGACCCTATCATAAGACAGTCTGCTAATGTCCAATAGTAGAACAAATAAAAACTTTTTTTTATACAACTTAGAATGGCAAACAAGCTGACGGCCCACCTGATGGAAAGTGGTAACCGTCGCCTATAGACATGAGCAGTATCATGGAAATAACAGAGTATACTGTTTTGCCCATGATACCCCCCCCCCCATGCGTTGCCATTCTTGAGGACTTAGGTGTTATTCCTCTGTACCCAGTAAATTTACGCCATATCCCACCCTTCAAACCGAAACACAGTCATGCAAACACAACTGGTTCACGGTTGAAACACGAATGGGACAGAGGTACCCAAGCAATCGACTTTTGTACAAAGTCTCCCTCTGTGTAATTGACTGAATGTTTTGATTTGTTACCACCTACATTTAAAGAGTGTTTATTCCAACAAAACGTAGTAATTTTTTTACTAAGTTCTGTTAGAAGGAATTATAGTAACAAATTTATTTCGTTGAAACTTTATTTAATCTACATAATTACGTGAAGATATATATATAAAAAATATTAAATAATTATTTGTATGTGTATGATCTGTAAATAACTGCTAAAAAATGTTAACTTCGGTTGACATACAGTTGACCTTGACTTTTCAACTGTAATAAGATTAATAATACGACAATAATGGACAACAATTACACGATACTGAATGATGATAACCAGTTTATTAATTTGTGAAAAATATATTTTAAAATTTTTAAAGTGCATCTTAATTTATACCGCTTGACCTCTCATATTAAAATAATCGGTCGACAGATAATGATCCCAATGCCTTTGAAAGGAAAGACAAATAAAATATTGAAATAATATTCACGTAGTATTTTTTTTAATCATGGTAAATTGCCTTAATGTAAATAAGGATATCCGCAGAAGAACCAAAGTGATCGATATTATTCAAATTAATGGCTTCCAAAACAGATTACAGGTCGTTCAGAATATATTGCTAACTCTAGTTTTTATGCGCATATCAGCATCTTGGATTCAATAATGCAGTGATATAATATTCCAAGTAAAGTTTTGAATTCAATAAAGGAGTCATACTTCATATCTATCTCTACCCATAGCATGACGAGTGAGGTTGGAGCCTCCTAATAATGACTAGCAGTGCTAATCTCAAAAATTGTCGTTAATAATATTGTAAAGCATTATTGAATGAAAAAATGTGGCGTGTTGAAATCGTCAACTGATCTCTTTCATTATTGAAGATGGGACATTTTGTTCTCACTAATAAATATAATAGTTTCATGATAATTAATAAATTTTTATAAGCAGAATAAACTGTCATTTGGTCTCCCAGAAATTCAGAATAGACCTACAAAAGCAACCTAATAACCACTGTAGGGATCAATAATATTTAAATGTGGTTAATCCTAGGCACTGCTTTGGAACATTACTCAGAGTTGTCTATTATAGAATGTTAAAACCTGTAGAGAATGCAAAATCACCACCAGCGAGTAACAAATACAGGTCACCAAAACATGTATTTGTTACTCGCTTATTGCTAGCTACTTAGTACGCATGTTTCAGAAGTAGAAAACCTACTTAACTAGATCACTCTAGAAGTAGTCTATTCAATAATTTTAATGGCATATAAAGATAAAATATACACTAGATTTTAGGTTAGACTTTTTTGTTTGTGTGCTAGTTTCTGTATGATGCAAAAAACATACAAACAGACAGAAAAAACTATATTCAAAAAATATATTGTTTTGCAAATTTACAATTTCATTATATCTATAGTATAAAAAAAAATAAAGAACTATGAAAGCAGAAACTACGAAGGAACTATTTTATATTTAATATTGATTTATTATAAGGAAATTATTTTAATGTCAAAGTTGATTTTACATCACAATACATCACTAAAGTGATTCCGCTTTCCCTTAAGTAGAATCAAGAACACTGTTACTGTAATTAAAGCGAAATATTTATTTTCATCAGGAAATACTGTAGCTATGGTACATACACGTATAGTGACATGTACAGTAACAGTTGATAACAAAAACTATATAATTAAGCCGGAAATGCAGGAACTGAATAGAAATTTTAAACAAGATTTTTGTAATTAGTTCATAGGTTATTGTTGAGAGTACAAGCCATTATTATTTTTTTTTTAAATGCTAACCTAGTTTTATGCTTTTATTAATATAAATTCTGATTAGGAAAAAAATAAAGCATTTTATATCAAATGACCAATTTAAATAATCATTAATGGTCCTTCGAGTCGGATTACAACCAACGATCTATAGAGAAAATACAGTAATTATTACTAAGATTGATGAAATATTATTGCTCATCTCAACTGTACTACTGTTCACTAAAATATTTTTTATATTAATTTTTAAAATAAAAATAATTGAACACTTACGTAGATGCATGCCTAAATATATTCAAAATTATGAAAATTTTAATAAATTTTGTGTTTTCTGTCATTGTTTAAAAAGTTTTTCTATAGATGTGAAATATGGTTAAGGATTTTTTTCTTTTATTTTGCAGTCATTAATGTTTATATAAGACGTTAGGAATATTTAGTTATAGATTAAGAGATACGAAATATAATTATTTGCCATACGAAAAATGGGCAATATACACAAGGAAACATTACCTCAATATCTAAAATTGAAATATTTATCTTTTAGTAGACTAACAACTACGAGTATATGTATCGTAAAAAAACTTAGCAACAGAAATTTATTCTTTCATTTTGTTGTAGAATAAAAACACCACAAGATTTAACATATTATGGTTATTTATGTCATAATTTCGATTTTATTGTGTCGTCTTGAAAATAGTCTTTGAACCTTAATAGCCACTATTCTTTTAGCATCATCATCGTCATACCAGCATTTAACTGTCCATTGCTGAATATAAGCCACCCATTTGGAGGATTTTGCCAGTAGATATCACGCTTGACAGGCGGATTGGTAACCGTAGGTAGGCTTTAAAGATGTATTAAGAGGGACGATGATGCCCATCCCTCTACCTACTTTACTGGCCTCTTAGGACAACCACGGGAAAGAAAGGGGTGGCCTAATTTTTGCCGGGACTACATGGTCATTTATTATCATGACCAAAGAATTAGTTAACTTTTGATAGATCATACATACATACAACAAATGTAGCAATCAAGTCATGTTTAAGAACTTTTTTCACCAGATTCACAAGACGGAGACATTGTACGAAAGTCGTTTGCTTAGTACCTCTGTCCCATTCATGTTGGGATATGGCAGTGAATTTATAGGATATAGAGGAATAACACATGAGTCCTCAGGAATGGCAACGCATGGGAGGTATCATAGGCGAAACAGTATAGTCTGTTATGTCCATGGTACTGCACATGTCTATAGTCGACGGTTACCTCTTTCCATCAGGTGGGTCATCAGCTTGTTTGCCAGTCTAAGTTGAATAAAAAAAATTAAATCGAAGGAGCGAAGAAAATAGCAATGAAATGTGAATTTTATTAGTGGTTTATTTGAAAAGCAATTAGCTAAATCAAATTAGGAAATGGCCTCGTTATCTATATACCTAATTGTTGTTGCAATCAGTCGAATGGCCTATTCAGCGTTCCACAAAACTGAAATTATTCGGTACCTACTCACTTATACAAACATTTTCGAACATGATGACACATGATTTTTTCAACTAACCGTTTTATAAAAATAATATAAATATACATATTTTATAAAAAAAAAAGTGACGACGCAAGATGCATTGACAAGAAGATTCATAGACAGATATCATGTTCTTTTTGCAACTAAGATAGACAAACGAGTTAAAGATCCACCCGACGGAAAGTGGCAAAGTGGTAACCATCATCTATAGACCTGAATATTACCATGGATATAAAAGAGTATACGAGTATGTATCGCTTATGTTACCATTCACGTGTTCTTGGAACTAAGGTGTTATGCTTTTGTACCCTTTAATTACATTGTCATATCCCACCCTTTAAACGGAAACAGCTATGCAGACATAACTGTTACATGGCAGAAACACGACTTTTGTACAAAGTCTCCGTCTAGTAAATTAATGGAATTGATATTAATATTAATACATTGAAAATTATATAGCATTTTGGACGAAAATAATTATTTTATCAGTACGAAGTTATATGCCGTGGAAAGAATGTCAGATGGAAAAATATAGAAAACAGATAAACAATGTGAAAGTAGAAGAATGCAAATGGACAAGAGCTGGATTAATCTCAAGCGATCAGAGAGACGTTGGATTACTGATGAAAGAATAAAGTCTCCGGAACTGACGGAATATGAGTTATGAAAGTGAATAAAGCAAGGGTATTAGAACAGTTTTATTTTCACTTATGCTTTCGGTTCTCTCTGTTTACACCATAAACAACTTGACGTAATAAATATTTATAAAAATCACATAAAAGTTACATTTATATTTTATAAATAACTAGCGATCCTCCGTACGGGAAGATACATTAGAAAGACAAATTATTATTTTATACATATTAGATTTAATAGATATTTTTTTAATAGCTAGGATTAATTTATTGAAATTTTCGTAGAGAGAGCCTTTGTTCAAAAGTCACTTGCTTGTGTACCTCCGTCTCATTTGTGTATCTCCCGTGAAGCAGTTGTGTTTGCATGTCTGTATTTCAGTATGACAGTGAATTTACAAGGTACAAAGGAATAGCACTTGAGTCCTAAGAAATGGCAACGAATGGAGATCCCCCATCATGGGCGAAACAGTATACTCTGTTACGTCCATGGTATTGTCTATGTCTAAAAGCAACGGTTACAGCTTGCCATCGGATGAGTCGTCAGCTTGTTTGCCATTCTAAGTTAATAGAACGGCAAACATAAAAAAAGAAATTTAGATTTTTTTTAAATAATATATAGTCGATGTTACTTGCTAAGAATGTAGCTTTCTAAAGATGAAACAATATTTACAATAGGTTGTATAGTTTTCGATTTTATCTATTACAAATAAACATATAAAAAAATCAACTCTTTCCTCTTTATTACATGTTTCAGTATCGTTTAAATAAGCCGACAGACATTGTTCTATAAAAAAATTGTTTGTAAATAAAAAAAAAAGTTATTACGTTTTTCCGGGGAATTTTTACAATTTCCTCTTCATAGGAACATTCCTAAGACTTAAAAAAATTAGTCTAATTATAATTTTCCAAAAGTTCTCAAATATCGCGTTGAGAAAGAAGTTTAGTGATTCGTTTTTATTTAAGTAACAGACAAAGTATACCTATTTACTTGTTGATTGTATCATTATATACAGATTATCGATATTTGTCAATAAATAACACATATTTTATAGTAAGGTGTCGTCAATATATTACTTATGGTATCTAATCTTTTTTTGCCTACCTCCTTATCATTATATATCGCGATATGCTTAGACAAATACACATTACTATTTTTACAGATGTCAATATTATTTGAATATTGAATATAATTCTAAAATCAGATAGATCTTCTTACGTTTTGGTAAAATTATACATTCTTATAGGAATCTTTATTTAATACTATCTTTTATTAAGACTTCGTCACGTGACTAGGATATGACCGGTATAAAAAAGCTTATAACCTTCTCCATCCAATATAGTACACGCTTACAAAATATTATAATAATTGGTTAAGTCAATAAGATGCTAACAAATAATAAACAAAGTAACAAAATCACTTTCATATTTATAATACTAGTAAGGGCTAATAAGAATACAAAGCAAAATAATTATATTTCTTACACGTATTTACGTACGGGTATTCTGAATACCTACCTACCCGCAAACTTTTAAAAAGCTATTTACATAATTTCTTTAAAATATGTGGATGCATCTGTCTACCACATAAGGCATAACAGTCGTGAGCATATTACTATTATTTTATATCGGATAGTTGTGTTATAATATTTATGATATATATTATTTTTAAATTAACAAGACTGGACATTTAATCAAAGTGTAAAAAATATGAGAAAGTTAAGCTTAACTGGTTATGGCGCTGCTAGAAATACTTTGCCACGAAATGAAAGTAAAAGTAAAATCTTAACATTATACTTACCTAATTATGGAGACGATGCATTCACGGTATAAATATTTTTTTTTGTAGTATCATATAAGAAAAATGTTGTTTATTTAATTGTATTAAAATATAAAATTATATAATTATTTAAATACTCACTTGCCCATTTCCCCTGCGATTTGAAGTCAATTCGATTTACCGCTGGCCCGATTATAAAAACATACAACACTTTCCATATCTTCAACACAATATATAACAATAATAATACAGATAACGCTATGCCTAATTTTTCTAATGGCGTAAATGCAGCCATTTTTTATTTAATAATTAATAAATAAAAAAGAGAGGTTATACGCTACGTGAGAGCGCGTTTCACCGTTTGACATTAATCGCGCATGCGTACTGCGAACTGAGTACTAAAACTACAACGCTTCAATGTGACGGCCGAAGAAAGTCGCATCGGCCGGCGAATGAATTACAAACGAGGTCACAATCGAGTGAACGATAACGCGAACGGAGCCCGAATAAAAATGTTTTGATATAGGTAGAGGAGCATGGCGATAAATTGATAAGAAACGAAGTACGTAAATATTTCACATGTCCGCTAACGTCTGGGCTTCGTCTTTTTAGTTTTGTGAAGGACTAGCGACAGGTTCTTATTCGCATAGGATTTTTTTTTAAATGAAATACTATTCATAATACTGGATGATAATATAGCTTTTTTTTTTTAAGTTTATCCATTAAATTTTTTTTTTCTGTTCAATGTCAGTTTTTTTTAATTATTATTATTTCAGCCGTTAACTGTTCATTGCCTTAAGCACTGCATATAAGCCTTCCACTGCACTGGACATAAGCCTTCCCCATAAGGGGTGTTTTGCCAGTAGTTGCCACGCTTGGCAAACGGGTTGGCAACCGCAGTTAGGGTTTTAGAGATATTTTAAGAGGGATGCTGCTGCCCATCCCTCGCCATCCCTTAGTCGCCTCTTAATACACCTAGGGAAAGGTAGGGGCGGCCTATTCTATGCCGGGGTACACATGGCGAGTTTAGATAGTGGCAATGATTATTCCGAATGGAAAAAAACTAATTAAAAACTCCTTTAATATAGATTATGCTTCTTGTTAATTGTACGTAATATTCTAAATTATTAACTGGTATCGGTATTTTTTTATCGTTGTTTTCACCTGGTCTTTAAGCACAATTAGAATGTTACTGGCAATCAGGTTCCTAGGCCGACCTTAATCACCAGTACTAATTATCCAACCTTCTTATTCCGATCCATATCTTAAGTTACCACCATACTAAATTTCATCAAAATTTATCCAATAGTTTAGTGATTCGTAAGCTCTAATCTAAAATAATTAAAATTAGCATAACATAAGCATGTAAATATCTTAAATTAATTTAAATATATGCCTAAAAATGCAAATAGTTTTCAACACAATACCATAAACATCGTAGATGTAGTAAAATACTTAGTCTATGCCTACGTGGTGATGTTTTGTTATGACACAGAGGTTAGAATGTTTAAATATTATTCATTTTACTTATTTTACATAATTATGAATGTATACGTACATTTTACAAGTACAATGTAGAAAAAAGACTTGAACGCATGGGCCAGATATAAGAAGGATTCCGTAGACGTTTTATTCACGGTAGATTCGTTACGAGGTAAGCAGAGACAAACGAGTGTCAAAGATCTTTGTTTTTATACAATATATACACTGCACGCTTTAATTTACTCTCTTGTTGGTTTCCCTTAAAGTCTTGTTTTAAGAAGCAGTACATTAATTTTACACCAGTTTTGTTACAGATATAAGTTTAAAAGGAGGTTCTTAATTCGTCTGTATTTTTTTGTTTGTTTATATGTCACACAATATCTCCTATTTTCGTATCGATTTTCATAGTTTTTATCACGAAGTTGCTGTTATTCTTAAGGAATAAAAAGTTTGTTTGTTATATCATAGTACCATAATAGCTGACACATCATATTAGCAATATAATAGTACATACGAGTGGATAGTAAACACGACGTCACTTCTATACAAAGTGTCTAACGTGCTTAGTAAATTTCTCACTTGATACGTCCGTCTTGAGATTACCTGAGATTTCATTAACAAGTTTGGGGATAGGTGGCACATATGCCTGTATATATTGTGATAACAGTAATAATAATAAAAAAGTAAGAGTGTGTCCAATGAATGTAACAGCACTGAATAGAAATGACTCGGTTGCCATATTGTCTGTGTCTGTGTCAAGATAATCTTTGTATAAAACAAGCAGGGTTGTCCGCGAGAGATATAATTTTTTTTTTATATATAGCTTAGAATGGCAAACAAGCTGACGGCCCACCTGATGGAAAGTAGTAACCATCGCCTATAGATATGAGCAGTTCCATGGACATAACAAAGTATACTGTTTCGCCCATGATATCCCCCCATGCGTTGCCATTCCTGAGGACTCAGGTGTTATTCCTCTGTACCCTGTAAATACACGCCATGCAAACACAACTGCTTCACGGTAGAAACACGACTGGGACAGAGGTACCCAAGCAATCGACTTTTGTACAAAGTCTCCCTCGGATAAACTGATCATTGCTGAATATAGGCCTTTTCCATAAAGGGAGTTTTGCCAGTAGTTGTCTTGCTTGGCAGGATTGGCAACCACAATTAGGTTTTCATTCTAAAAGGGATTCTGCTGCCCTTCTCTCAAGTTCCCTTAGTCGCCTCTTACGACACCCACAGGAAAGGGAGCCGTGTGGTATTGACATAGATTTATATGCATATTATGCTGAAAATGAATACTTTTCGACTATTACATTGTTAATAAAAGTACATCAGCTTGTTTGCTATTCTAAGTTGTACAAAAAATTCATTGAAAGTCGATGCAAAAATGACTATGGTCTGGTATAATTATGGATTCACTGAAAACCAGTGCTGTGCAGCTGTACATTGCACTTAGACACACAGAACATTAGCTAAGCAAGTTCCTTTTGCCCAATATGAGACTCTTCTTATATATATATATATATATATATATATATATATATATATATATATATATATATATATATTTTTTTTGTATTTTTTGTTGTATATGTTTTTCTAACAATCAATATTTTCCTTATTCTTATTGATGTTATAAATGTGAAAGTGAGTTTATGTTTGTTTGCTGCCTCTTGGCGCCTCAATTAATCATTATAAAATTTTGTATACACATAGCATTGGAGATGGGAAAGGACATACAGGCTACCAATTAATTATGGTAAATGCAGGTATAAGCTAGTGTTGATATAGTTTTTTCCCCAATAAGTGTGATATGAATATATATCTATTGCTCATTAGGAATACGCTTTATCGTTTACATAAGTAAATGATAAAGACGGTTGAGCTTCACGATTCAAGTGATTAAAAAGACACTAATTGAGAACTTACTCCTTTTTGAATTTGCCTAAAACTAAAAACTTTGACAACCCTGAAAACTAGTCAGGCTTTAAATGGTCAGTTTGGCCTGATAAAGGCCGATAGACCCCTGTAATAGCTCTACATAAAGGGAACATGCGATTCCGAATAGGTAGAAGGCAATTTGGAAATCCGTTATGTTCTAATAAAAGCTCATTAGCAGACTAGTTACTGGCCGAGGATTTCTTCGTGTGGAAATTCGTTTTAGGCGAAAAAGAGTTGACAAATTATGATATCGCTTTTTGTAATCGATGAGTTTTAATTACCCGATATTGGTCTCTATATTATATTTATCACGTTTGAATTAGCTGTTATTGTTTTTTTTTTTTTTTAATTATAATTTAAGATACCCTGTCGATAAGATAAACTCTCCTTGTAAGAATATCCGTTCTTACAAAACAGAATTATTACAATATGATGTTTTATGTTTAAGTAAAAATATATTTGAAGACTGAAATTTACCATTTATCAATTATTGATATTTTTTTAAATTATTTTACTCGTTTCTTCTACTGTTTAGCTTTAGTAATTATATTATATTTATCGTTGAACATCACTCAATTTAATTTTCTTTGGAAGACTAAGATATCGTGGGATAGGAACAAAAGAGGTTCCGTACAAAAATAGTTCCGTAAAGGAACCCTTATGATGCGACCAATAACAATAATTGTTAAGTGCCACTTTTATAAAAGTAATGCAATAAAAGTAATTTTCAATCAACTAGAGGGAGACTTTGTACAAAAGTCGTTTGCATTATTTGTTCCCACAAATAATGTATTTTGGTTTACTTGTTTAGTTATTAATCAAAATAAATAATTTTGTCACAAATGGAATTAGTTTTTTGTGGGAAAATTAAATTAAAATTATGTATTAATGTAAAAAAAAAAAAACCTTCGACGTGTGAGTTTAAATTGCACCTGACCGATTTTTTTTTTCACAACATTTATTGAATAAGTTATAGTATAATCTTAATTATTGAAATCTAAATTTTTTGTAATATATCCCTTTAATTACAATAAATAAAAAAACGCCTATTGTTTAAATGTAGCAATAAGTTACAAATGCTCAAAACAGTAACGTATCACAGCATTTGTAGATGGACATGAATTTATCCTCCACACTATTAAAACACTATAATTATATCAAGATGGATTCAATTATATACTTTTTTCAAGAAAAATATTTGCTGAAATGAAAGTAATTGTAATTAAAGACGAGCTGAAAGGATACATCCCAAGCCGTGAATACATCACAAAAAAAACATAAAATCGTCATAGTAGTAGCATACTAACGGATATATATATGTAATCTTTGTCAGATCCGTCAGTATTCTACGACTATGACGATATGTGGACGTAGTAAGTCAATAAGGGAGGCACAATTTTCTACCCATGTTTTTTTGAAAAACAAAAAAAAAATTAACTAGTCTAAGAACAAACCATTAAAAGAATGCTAATGAATGATAATAATTTTGTATTTGAATGATGGAAATTTAATGAACTTCATGTATGAAAATTATCATAATTTTTATTTAAAGTAAAATATTATGTTCATATATTAATGTAATTACAATTTGAAACGTTCAAATTATTGTTGTTATAAATTAATATTACTGTTTATCTTATTAATATGTTTAATAAACATTGTCAAATTAAATTATAACAATCCAACTATGCGAAATATCGACGAAACTAGAGATATCCGGTTTGTATTCAAGCGAAACTATGTTAGTTCACACAATGCGCCATGACTCTGGCAGCGAGTTGCATATTACATTAGTTACCGAACTTTGGCTGCGACAAATGGATTCATGTGGTTGACTGTTTAATTTTCTACGTGCACTAATGGTGGTCCTCACTTATATACACTACTATAGCCGTAAAGTGATAGTCCAATATGCAATGTTAAAAGCCTCTATGGATAATAAAGGCGGCCTAGAATCTTGGCGCACTATTTCATTTTCACCAATTAAGAAAAGAACCGAAGTAACTATCGCTTATAGACATGAGCAATATCATGAATATTACAGAATATACCCTGACATGTTTCTTATGAGTTGTAATTTTTGAGAAGTAATATAATATGTTATGCCTCCAAACTTACTAATTTTACTGCCATATCCTATTTTTAAAACGTAATGCTCCTTTTTACTTAATAATTTGACTTTCATATCCAACTTTTCAAAACAAATACGTTTTTTGTAGAATAAAATCTTATATTATTTTATTTTTTATTTTTGTCGTGTTTCATTATAAAGTCCCTTACGAGATTGATAGAGTAAATAAAAGAAGAAAATAAATATTAATTTTGTTATGAACATGTCTATATGATATAAAAAAAAAAAAATTTGTCTACATGTCTGACCATTAAGACATCTAGAGACAATGGAAGATACTAATTAAAAACTAAAAATGCAGCTTATTTGTCTTTTTTTTTATTAAAAAGAGGCTTAAAATTGATTTGAAGAGTATTTTCTACGCTCTCACATAACATGTAATTGGTGATTATTGTATAACCTGTTTGTCATTAATAAATATTTTTTTTATTACAGGTAAATGATGCTGAAAAATGTTTGTAGACGACTTGGTGTAGATAGATAATAAAGTAATTAAAAAGAATATGTATTAAGATTCTCTTCATTCATCATTTCATATTCATCTCAATATGAGATTTTTATTTTATCAGATATTTTTATCGGGTTTATCTTCTAAAACTAAAGGTGGAAGGAAGTATGAGAATGTTTATATCAAATATATTAAAAACAATTAACTCTGATATAATAATACATTATATGTTACATATGTACTTCCAGTATTTTTAGCATATTATTACGTAATACCACAGTTAAGAAATATAGTATTTAATAATATAATTCGAAGTATAGTTCGTCATCTTTCAATAAATAATAAGAATCGAGAAAAAATCTTAACTATTTGGAAATTGATCTTTTGGTTATTTGATTAGAATTGTTTAATTCCATTACTATTAGTACTGATGGATCTTTTCACTGTTTAAATTTATATTTCATTATTTTTTTTTTAATAAAATTACTACAAGGAATATTTCAATTATTTAATGATTGATGGTATCATTACATTATAAACGATTCCTCAGTGTACAACAAAGTCTAGACTCAAAATTTTGTGAACAAAAATCACAGGCATGATCTCAAATAGATACCGTAACAGTAGATGTAAATGCCTATAATTTTTTATATTAAATTATATGCAACAAAATAATTATTTTATTAATATAAAAAAATTATGACTGGACGATGTCTATATATAGAAAATAATAAATAATAATATGTAAACGGTTTAAGCAGCAGCAATATAATCCAATTATTTTTTATTTATTTTTTATTAATGATAATAAAAAAGTAAACCAAAAGAATATTTTGTAGAAATTGTGCTTCTAAAGATTTAATTTAATGTGTATTACTACTCTACTTGACTTGAATCTAGAAATGATCTGTTTAATTGGTTTTCTTACTTCTAAATTCCATGCGTACAAAGTAGTGGGCAAAAAGCTAGAGTAATATATAAAGGAGATCTATGTTTAACAGTAAACAATTAATAATTAAAACAGTGAAATTGAGGTGATGGTATTTTTGCATAATTTATTCCACACGACGAAAATTATCAAGCCTATAACGCTGGACACAGGTTTATTTTATAACATAAGCATCCGCTACGAAAGGATTTTTGAAAATTTTAAATTATAGGAGAAATATAATACTACTTGTGCATAGCCACGGATAACTGTTAGTACCTAATAGAACTCCACTGTTACGCATAGATCTTCCTCATAGACTACCAAAAGGAACAGCCCTGAGTCACCTGCGTCCAATGACTACCCGCAATGCATTTGAGGTCGATGCTCCATTTAATGGGGTATCGTGCTACACTACATTTACCTGTTCAAAGTTACCACTCTAGAACCTTTCTTAAGATTTTACCAAGAGCAGCGATAAATTATTTTTAGGTATATAGGATATGTTTAATTTGAATGAAAAAATTATATAAAAAGACACAAATGCGGTGACTATGTATGTAAGATTACATTTCCTTAATAGGTAACAGAAAAGTCTAGGCCAGCGTTTTTGCTCCCTCCTTCGGGAGTAACAATTCCATCTCATGAATTTCAATGAGGCTGACTCCAAGCGACGGCGGTTATATTTTTCCTCATCACTCTAAATACTAAGTGATTTTACGAAGTTTTATGTAAGTGCAAGTTCGGGATTCATTTAGTGTTGATTACATTTTCTAAATAGCGATCCCTTGATACGAGTGATATGGCGTGAATTTACAGGGTACAGAGGAATAACATCTGAGTCCTCAGGAATGGCAACGCATGGGGGGTATTATGGGCGAAACAGTATACTCTGTTATGTCCATGGTACTGCTCATGTTTAAAGGCGACTGTTACCACTTTCCATCAGGTGGGCCGTCAGCTTGTTTGCCATTCTAAGTTGTATAAAAAAAAATACGAGTATATGATGGTAATATATGGTATAATAAAGAAAAAAACCTTTTTATTTCATATAAATTAGAATGACAAATAAGCTGATGGTCCATCTGATGGAAAATAGTAATCGTCGCCTGCCTACCGTAGCATATAAATAAATATATAAATAAAATAATGTTGACATAACATTTTTTTGCCACGTGTACTTGCAAATATCCTTGGTTGTCTGGAAATGGGGAAAAATTAGATATTTCATTATATTTGTAAATATTCACAAATATTTATGTAAATAATTTTGCTTCCTGAAATTATAAAATTGTAACTAAGTTCTGTTTGTTTATGGAAGATTAAGAAAAAATAATATGAGGAGTCTTAATAAGACTTATATTAGGTTTGCAATGGAGCTGCTAGTCCAGCACTGTTGATAGCAATTATACGAGATAAAAAATAGTTTTTTATCTACAACTTGTCAGCGTGAGCAGAATGTATTCACAGACTGGAATAAAAGTAACCTATGTCTTTCTCTATTTCCTGTATACCAAAATTTCGTAGAGATTGGTTAAGCTATTAAGGCGCTAAGAGGCCACTAACAAACAAATAAACTTATTTCCATATTGACAATGTAATCAGTGACTGGTACAAAAACTATATCCACATATTTCTTGGTTTGCCCAATGGTTGACTGGTAGAGGACACTGATCGGAGTTAAGTCCACCAAATGTATATAGAATTTCATTGTGCATTAAAATATAAATAAATAAATAAAGTAAACTTTAAAAGAAAATGGCGACATTATAATTATTAATACAGTAGTGTTCATATTATAACTAACGGTTAAAATGAAACCATTCTTTAGTAACGAATTAGTCCCTAAATCCGAAAATAAAACTCGTTGGGTAATCCCAAACAGATACATAACACACATATTGTCGTAAATACACAAAAGTGAGCTCAAACAGGGATCACGGGGAGACAGGGACACGGCAGATATTCGAGGCGGCATCGCTTCAGGAAATCCGGGTGCCGTTGACTGATTTGTCAAAGGAGCTAACGTGGTACGTGATGCCCTCAAGATACGAGCAGTTCGAGCGCGGTCGATGGCTGAAAAATACTGGTTGTAAAGGTTGGCTTAAACTATCAAAAAAAAAGAAAGATTTGTCGATTATCGACGTGCCCGTACTTGACTCAAATATAATATATATATATATATATTCACGAGTATATCTTTATATACTCATCTAAAAGTCGAAAAGTAACTTCAACTATTTATTAATTTAACTCTTTATTCCTCCGGGAAAATAAAAGTATACAATTGAATAATTCAAGTGAAATACTGCAACATAAACACAGATTGAAATATATATATAAGTAAAGGTATAAAAGGCGGTCTTATCGCTACGACAATCTCATACAGACAACCTATAACAGACGGGGGGAAAGGGATTATTAGTAATGGAGACTAAGAATCCCATTGTTAGCAATATACCCAAACCAGGTCGACCTCCTCGTGGTTCCACCTGAAAACTATCATGATTAATTCCAAATGAATTCATCATGATGGGCTAACTACCCTGTTTTCATTCTCATTGATCACCCTTCACTGGTGCCCCGCCAGCGTATCCCGTTAGCGCAGGCGGGGTTACCATTCCATTTTCATGCAATAAAAAAAAACCTACAACAGACTGTCAACTGTCTGTTTTTCATTATTTGGAACTAGACATTTTATCAAAAGTAGAAATAAAGTGTTAATACTTGAATATTGAAAGAAAATTAATTTATTATAAACATTTATTAAGACGTAAGACGTAGTACGCTTACCTAGAAACCATTTCATCTTATATTAGCCACCATATCATCATAATATCAGACGTTAAATATCCACTTTGAATTGAATATAGGCCTCATGTAGGGGGGGGGGGGGGGTGGCAGTACCTGCCACTCTTGGCAGGCGGATTGGAAACCGTTTTATTGGTAATTAAGGAGGATCACTGCTGTCATTCCCTCGGCTATTAAGTTTCCTTAGTCGCTTCTTACGACACTCATGGAAAAGAAAAGGATAGCCCATTCTATGTCGGGACCATACGGCAATCTTATATTAGTGTATCTACGTAATAGTATCTTTTTTTTTTTATACAACTTAGAATGGCAAACAAGCTGACGACCCACCTGATGAAAGTGGTTGTTATCTATATACAAGAAAAATACCATGGATATTACATAAAAAGAAAACATTTAGAAATAAAATACTTTAAATTCGGCTAAGTTTACGACCAACCTTTATCGCATTTTAGTGTTTACAGGTGTGGACGTATTATAGAAAGGTTGTGAAGTAGGAAACAAAGTCAAAAAGACACCTCCAGGATTAACTGAATGGAATAGATAAATAAAAAGAGAATTTTTTATTACACACCAATGTGCCGAAAATGACATTTTGATTTTATTTTTTGTTTGACATACACATGAGGGAGACTTTGTACAAAAGTCGTTTGCTTGGGTACCGTGAAACAATTGTGTTTGCATAGCTGTGCTTTGGTGTGAAGAGTGGTATATGGTAGTGAATTTACTGGATACAAAGGTATAACACCTTAGCCCTCAAGAATAGAAAAGCATAGAGGTATTGTGGGCGAAAAAGTATACTCTGTTATATCCATAACGATATAGATCGTCCGGCGGCGATGTATTCATGTCTATAGGCGACGGTTACCACTTTTCATCAGATAGGCCGTCAGCTTATTTGCCATTCTCAGTTGCATAAAAAATATTTTGTAGGTACCTGGATTTGTTACATGACAGGAATAACAACCAAGAGGCAATTATATACTACCATTTGTCTTTATATTTTTACAGTGGCATATAAATAAAAATCAATTGCATTTGGTATATAAATTCATAACATTGTTGTTTTTATTATTATCAGGACAAGGTTCATATGAAAGAAACTGTTAAAAAAAATTAACGAAAAAGTACACCCATGAAAAGCTAGTAGGTCAGGCAGCTAGTTAATATATAAAAATAACTAGATATACCACGTGATACTAAAATACGGCATTAAAAGTGGAGAGTATTTATCAAATTTTACTTATTATATATTATACATATCTACTTCACGGTTACACCATGAAATATGTAGTATATTATAAACTTAGATTATAATTATAAACTAGTTCTGTGTAGGATATCTTAAAAACAATTTATTTTAAATCTATCATAAATAATCATTAACAACTTTTGGTCATTTCGTAATAAAATTATTTTACCTTTTAGAAATTATGATTGCTTTTATTTCAATAATATGACTTATAAACAAAAGGCTAAACAAAAGGCTATTTTGATACGCGCTGCCTCGCTGTGCAAATAATTTACAACGCAGTTTCGTTTTGTTCTAAATTCAAATTAATTCAAGTAAAATGAAATATAAAATATTCTTGCCTAATTAGACATCACTATTTTTTAATTTTCAATTGTTGAAATTAGTTTATATTACTTTAATTTCATAACAATAAATAAAAGACAAAGCTTTGTACCTTAGATCAGGAAAATAATAATATCATTGGTTAATACCAGTCATTGGTAGTATAAAAAAATTGCGGAGCACTGAAAAAAACTCTAAATCTAAAATACTTCATGCAATTAAACACTTTAATGTATTTTGTATTACTAATGATATATCTAGGAAGGCCAAAGGCCAAAACATATGAAACTGCTATTCAAGAAGAGTTAATGATTGCTCAGATAGCAAAACCCATTCATTTAAAGGTTCCGAATATATTAAGAAAGAAGTATTTGGCAAGCAACTTAAAGTATCATCTAGTACCGTTCGTACATATCTATTGGAAGTAAAATTATTTTGAAGAATTGATTTTAATGTACCATTTGTAAGCAGCACCGACAAGCTAGACAAAATTCGAAGTGTCGCAATTTGTCGGTAAATCAGTGATGAAGTTTTCCAATAATATTGGAAAATTTTAAAAGAAAAGCAGAAATTTACAAAAAGATAAATAAGATAAGAGAGATAACATTAAAATTTGAGGCTATTTCTCAGATGGTAAAGCTAGCCCTATACGAAAAATTGAGGGCACGTTAGATCAATATCAATATAAAGATATAATGGAATAGTCTATGCTGAAGAATTTTTGCCAGTAACCCAATAGGCACGAGTAACATAAAATTTCTTTGATATCTATATATTAGGTTCCTCTGAACATTGATGGAGGAATCGCCTATATCAGTCAGATATCTGTATTAATTTAGATATTACATAATTGGATAACCGATGTATAAATGCAATAACCTACAATCACAATTAAATGAAAAAAAGTCGAATCAAAAACCTCGCTCATTCAGTTGAAATGGTATTAAAAATAATATAATATCTAGACGCGTGTCTTGAAATTCAAAGAACCCAGTAATAATTTTTTTCTCGTTTATGCTTGCAACATAAATATAACTTTTATTTTCCCAAAGCTCTTTGTGATGGGAGACGAGCATAATATTCCACTTAAACAACAATTCTTTTAAGCTGTATATATTTCAACTAGTTTAAAATACATTTTAACTTTTGATGTAAAAGCGTTGGAAATATTCTGTCATGGAAAGTGTAGTTAATGTCCACAGGAGCAGACAAAAGTGCGCCATTTTTAGAATTTTAAATATGGAAACATTAGAGCGGTACACTAAAAAAGTCAACTGTAAGGGTATCTACCTTTAGCTCATTTGTTTTTCAACTGTGTTTCGGTTTGAAGGGAGGGTTATGAGATAAGTACATAAATGGGTATAAAGGCCATAATACCTTAGCCCTTGAGAGTGGTAATGTAGACCCTTACAATGTATTCTGTGATGTTCATGGGGCTGTTTTTGTACTCAGGCGACGTTGACCACTTCTTATCAGAATGCTTACCGTTCACATTTACTGGATAATTTGTATAAAACTACAGATTATAAGAGGAATATTTTTGGTACACCACCATTTGTATGCTTCTAACTACAATATGATAATATAATTAGTTTTAATTAGCTGTAATCTTATTTAAATGAATATTTATATTCTTCTGAGAAATAAATATTATACTCGTAAACGGTAAAACTATAATAATACAGTACAATGTATAAGGCAAATTTACAGACAAACTTTCAACGTCTAATTAATTTAGTGTTTATCTATTTAGTCGTGGTTATTGTTATGTTGGATAATCTGTCTCTAGAAATGAGCTATAAATTCAAAACGATTTTCTTTTTACACGCAACTGGTAGTTACAGAGATAAGTGCATATAAATAAAATAACAAACAAACACTGTGTTGTTTTTTATTTATGTTTAATGATCTTAACGTATACCTATTCAAAAATTGCCAGTAAAAATGTCACAATTGAAGAATCACTTTTTGTTTTAATGTGACCAATAAAGAATAAATAAATGAAGAAGTTTCTTTTTGCATAACAAAATTGTGGTTATTTTTTAGACTTCTTATTTATGATTGAGATGTGAAATATATGCTCTAGAAATCAAATTAAGACCAAAATTGCATGTTTCGTGCAATGAAATATAAAGAGATCCTTGAGGAAAAACGCCGAGATGCTGAGAGCTCCCACGCCACTCAACATTTCCCAACGTCACAAGGAGTCATATTCGGACGGGTTTAAGTAGTGTTGCTAGAAAGAGGGCAATGTTACACTTTCCTAGTTTTTTGTTTCATATTCAGTTATTATATTTCGTCGCATCTATGTGGTCCATAGATCTAACTCAAAGAAAAACTATACAGGCTTATGTATACACTTTTAAGATTTAGCTCCACAACACGTAACAAGAAAAATAGTTTAAAATCGAATTGAATTAGGCGATTTTCTCTCATAACATTAAGCATATGTTATAAACATACATGTGTGTACATGTACATAAAAATGACAAAAGAATTAAGGACGTCGCTTCTTTTGAAAATGTTTTAACAATTTGCTCACAATTTAAAATATCTAATGGGGTAGTTCAGAGCAGTTGTTGAAACTCTACCAATAGTTGTTTACAGATAAGTCTCAGGGAAGTCTTTAACATACAATTCTTAGTTACTAAATAGTTGGTTTGCCTCCAACTATAGGTGCTGTTTATTTGTATTTATACGTTGAAAATCACAGTTTTCTCGAATACGGGAGCATTTGTAATCCAACGTTTTCCACTTGACCTGACACCCAACAGGTGACGTTCCGGATAAACTTCCTTTTAAAATTCATGAGGCAAAATTGTCGATATTGCATCTACAATGATATTACCCGTGTACTCCGAACCATTAAAGGCGTTTACTGTCTACTATGGGTGCTTTTTAAAATTGAATTTTAAGAAAATTACAATATTCTAGTGAGTCTTATTCAATAATTTCTATACTCATAAACATCCCCCTATTAAGAGGGTTTTCTAGTAGTTGCCATACTTGGCAGGTGGGTTGGCAATCGCAGTTAGGCTTTGGGTATATTTTTTGACGATCGCTACTACACAACCGTCGACTATAAATTTGTCTTAGTCGCTTCTTATGATTCACATGAGAAAGAAAAGACTGGCCCATTCTATACTGCAACCACACGGCTAATCTGCGTAGCAAAATCTCCCAACCGAGGAGGATTATATTTAGTACTGGATAAATAACGGCTGATATGGTGATCATGATGAGTTTACACAATCACAGTGTAACGTGATAACAGAAGACTATCCATTTATTGAGGGAAAGAGACTTTTGTCCAACAGTGGTATATAAATGGATAAATATTGCGGTATAAATGACGAAGTTCCATAAAGAAGTCAGAGAAAGTCTATATGTTCTTCTTTAACCAAAGGTTGTCTGTAAGAGATTGTCCCAGCGAAAAGACCGCCCTGCACATAAAGGTACAACATAACCTTTATGTGTATATTTTAATCTGTACTTCATGCTACTGTATTTCACTTGAATTGTTTATATGTCATTGTTTATTTTTATGTTTTTGGTAAAATAAAGAGTTATTTTTTTTATAACACAGGGGTAAACAAGCACGTCAATGCTACGTTCCTTGAGATAACTGGCGACTCAACTGCACATTATTGCAGGCAACTCAATTTTTCTTTTTTTTTTATACAACTTAGAATGGCAAACAAGCTGACGGTCCACCTGATGGAAAGTGGTAACCGTCGCCTATAGACATGAGCAGTACCATGAACATAACAGAATATACTGTTTCGCCCATGATACCTCCCATGCGTTGCCATACCTGAGGACTCAGGTATTATTCCTCCGTATCCAGTAAATTCACGCCATATCCCACCCTTCAAACCGAAACATAGCCATGCAAACACAACTGCTTTACGATTGAAACACGAAACGAACGGGACAGAGGTACCCAAGCAATCGACTTTTGTACAAAGTCTCCCTCTGGTGAAAAATGAAGGTAGTTTTGAAAGCAGCGCTTTATACCACACCCGACCAAACGCTTTCGCAATATCCAAACTAACAGCTAAGGCCTCTCTCATATTATCGATTATCACTACTCATCGGTGTGTTAAATAGCTAAAAGATTACCGGCCGAGCGTCACTTTCAAAAGCTTTACTGGTGATCATAGATCAGCTGGTGCTCTTTTAGGTACCGAAGCAGTTGATGGTTAATGATGAATTCCAAAACCTTCGAGAATAATGAAGTGATAGCTATGGACCTTTAGTTAGCTGGATCTGAGCAATTTTATTTTAGGAACAGATGTCTATCTGTCTGAGTTTTATAATTAACCAAATAGGACAATCTTTATTATGAATTATTAGATTACCAGAAAAAAGTAAAAAATCTTGGCATTATTTTTGATAACACTTTGTCATGGTCTCCACAAATCTCGGAGGTCAGTAAAAAAATGTTTGCTGCAACTTTTGCCTTAAATAGACTACGTAATTTCCTCCCAGTTAACACCAAAATTGCGCTCGCACACACCTTACTCCTACCCATTCTTGATTATGCCGACTCATGTTATTTACACCTCACCGAAGAGCAATTAAACAAGCTTGAGCGTCTCCAAAATTTATGTATCCGCTTCATATTTGGTCTTCGCAAATATGATCACATTTCTCAATTTCGTACTCAACTCAAGTGGCTCCCTATCCGTTTTCGTCGTAATCTGCATATCCTGTCTCTTCTTTACACAATCCTTTTTAATCCTGCTGCTCCTGATTATCTAAAAGACCGATTCTTGTTTCTCAGTGAGGCTAATGATCATACTTTACGCAGTGTCAATAACCTCCGACTTAAATTTCCCACTCATTCTTCTTCCTTTTATTCTAAATCCTTTACTGTTCAGGCAGTTCGTCTATGGAACTCACTGCCTACCTCTATTCGGTGCGCTCAAACTCTTACTAGCTTCAAAACCTCTGTTAAATCTTACTACCTCTCACTTTAGTACTATTTTCCTGTGTTCTCTCTTCGTTTTCCTTCGTCATTTTTTTTTTCTGTTGTATGTGTGATGTTAAGTATGTGTATGTTATGTATATATTTAATTGTGTATATATTATATATGTATGTGTATGTATGTATGTATGTTATGTATATATTTAATTGTGTATATATTATATATGTATGTGTATATATGTATGTATGTATCTATATATGTTTGTATATGATAATATTTATATAATAGTGCGCCACCTACTCTTTGTCTTTTTCTCAATGTCCTCTACCCAAAGGTTGTCTGGAAGAGATTGCTTAGCGATAAGGCCGCCTTTTGTATCACTTCTCATTAATATTTACTGTATTTGTTATTTCTCTTTTTACTTGGTGCAATAAAGTGTAAATAAATAAAATAAATAAATAAATGTTATTAGTATTTTTTATAAAAATACTAATAACATTTATTTAGGTACGATAATATAATTTCAATTAATTTGAAATTTCAAATCGTCTACAAATTATAAATTGAGTATTAATTTTCAGTACTGTAATGTTTAATCAATACTGTATTTGATTTTGTTATCATTAATCAAGTTCTGAAAATCTCTAATTATGTAGCTGTAACGTTAACCAATCAAATAATTGAATTTAGAATTAATGTTGTAGGAAAAATGACACAACTAAGTTTGCTTTGTAGGTTCCGACATAGAATAGGCCACCCCTTCTTTTCCCGTGGGTGTCGTAAGAGGCGACTAAGGGAACATAATGGTATTAGGGATGGGCAGCAGCATTTTTCTTAAAACATAACTAAAAACCTACCTGCGGTTGCCAATCCGCTTACCAAGCGTGGTAACTACTGGTAAAACCCTTCCTGCTGAACATAAACCTTCCCCTATTTTATTAAGGCAGCGAACACATTGTGAACACGAATCAAGCAAAGTACCTAGCATATAAATTAAACATACATATGTGTAAACAATGACCATTTTCTCAGCGGAAAATATTTCCCTTTACGTAAAACGTGTGCATACTTGCACCACTCATTTTTGTGTATATATTTTAGGGGATTTCTGATGATCGTATAAAAATTTACGACAAGGATTTCTGTATGTCGTCGGGGATAAAAACGTGGTACAACGAGGTAAATAAAAGGAGAAAATTTTCGCGGACGCCATGTTCCTCGTCTGCGCAGGCAGTAAATGTACACGATTATATTATAATAACGGATGCAAAAATGAACTTTTTTATGGAGTTTCAATCAAGGTTTGGTCAGTTAACGAATCCAATTCGGTTGAGTATCATTTTCTTATTTGCTTTCAAAATATATGAAAGTTTGAAAACCAAAATCATTAATTAGTGCATGTCACCAGTACTATGCAGGGTAGTTTCAAGTGTACTCTATGATATCAATGTGCAGGCGTTATTTACTCTTTCTGTTCACAGTCTAAGAGTTTCTTATTGTGGAGACAACCTATATAATTTTTCAATTGACTCTATTTCAGGCCGTATATGATGACATATAGTTTCTTTATTTAAGCCATGTTGTTCTTTCTTAGTATTTTACTTCCTCTTCTATTTTCTATTGTTTATAAAGTTTATCTGCAGAAAAACCAAAATGTTCAATATAGTATAAAATATGAGTAAGATATACCTGCTTTTTGCCGATTAAATAAATAAAGTATGATTTTCGTAAAAGTTTTATATATAAGTTATCACGAGCGTAGTTTTGCCACATGTAAAATTTCTTCTTCGCAATCTAAAAGTTATTCTTTTGGGGGCAAGTAGTATGCTAACAATATCCAATATGCTGCTAATTTTAATGTAAAAGATCAATATGCATTTTTAGTCTACACATAGGCAATTTATAATATATGGTCATTGACATTATAAAAGTAATGTTCACGTCGTAACTGTTGTCATCACTTCGATTTTTTTTTTATGGGAAAATGGAATGATTATCCCACTTACGCTACTGATATAAACAGGTGTGGCACCAGTAAGAGATAATAGCTGAAGTAGAAAGCAGGTCAGTTATTTCATCATGACGAATTTTACAAAAATTATTCACGTTGATTTCCATGGAGAGTTGCGTGGAGGTCGACCTAATAGGACCCTATTGCTAGCGATGGAGTTGTTAGACCCCGTTACTAATAATCCCTTTCTCCCCATCATTTTTCGTTAGGTGGGCGTTCAGCTTGTTTCCTATTCTAAGTAATAAAAAAATTATGTAATTTTAGATAGAGATTACTTGGAAAGACTAATAATAACTAATGAAGGATTATTGGAAACGGTGAAAAGAGCACTACACAAGATATGATGCTGAAAACATTAAATCCCTAATTCTTCGAACCATACAACGCCGAGAACTCACACCGGGGGGACTCTGCCTACATAAATATATAAATGTAATATATATAATATATAATGTTAAGTCACTGGACTTAAAAAGTGCTTAACATTAAGCTTACATTTATTTTATTTTCAGTTACACAATAATTTATTGGCCTGTTATTTTTACATTTTAATTTTGTCCTACTTATGTCTTATTTACTTACCGAGTCCATAGGAAACTTGTCGTTTATAATACAAGTGTTGTTGATAGTCCAATACTTGGGGCACTCGTCAGATAAGTTGACGTGGGCAAATTGAATATTATGCGCAAATTGAATTCTCTTCGGCGCGGCGCGGGCACCTGTCAACAGATTTCATATTATTTAGCGCGACTTTACTACGCGTTCTCGCATTCGACACTGGATAGCGATTCGACACTTATTGGATTTTTATATTTGAGATGGGAAATTATTTTTATTTAATATTTGATATTGTACTCTGAAATATTTCACTGTACAATCATAATTACGCTTTCAATAGCTAACAACTATAAATTCATTGGTATTACTAATTGTGTTTGATTTTACAGTGACGATAGAAAGACATTCTTTTTACTACTGAGACTATTGAATGACGATACCATTTAATTTAATAATACAAAAACTATATACCATAGATAAATAAATACATGAAACAGTAAAGTGTGTAATTAGGTATTATTTATACGAAAATCGTTAAAATACATGAATTATATTTTTTATTAAATAATGAATTTAATAATATAAGTACAGTAAGAGCATTTTATTATGCGAAAATTACACATAAGCGCACATGCATAAAACGTATGCATGCATGTACATGAACCTACGCACGCACGCACGAACGCGCGCACACACACACACATGCACGTACTTGTACTTTCATATACACATACCGTGATATATGACAAATAACAAGATGTTTTAAAACTCATAACGTCGAAAATATTTTACATCAGGAAGTGGAGTCGTATTTACTAGAAGACTCCTTTGCAACAAGCAGTTTTTTGCTCAGCAAAAGAAAATTCTATTAAAAATAGCTTCGGTTGTCAAAAAACAGGAATCAACAAGGGAGTAAATCCTATAAGCGGTAAACAGAATTGTTAAAATTGACTCAGAATTTCTTTTTGCAATTGACAGGGTTTAGTCCCTTGATATTTACTCCAATGGGAAATATGTGGGACAGATGTATGTATGTATGTATGTATGCAGTCCCTTGATGATCATAGGATCTCAGCATAGGATGAGAAAAATGTAACAAAATAAAATCTACTTATAGACACAAGATTGCGTATTCTAAATTCAAATATTTTCATTTTTTTTTTGTATCTACGTACCATATTACCTCATCTTTTATAGGGTTTGTGACGATTGAGATAGCTGTATGTGAGTGAAGTGATGTGTGTGAAGCAAAATTTTATATGTTTGCAAATACTCACATAAACTTCGAAAACGCCAAGACCGATATAAAGAGAGTTACTCGTGAATACAAATGTTTGTATTGTTCAGAGATGGAATTCGCAACCATCAAAAGGAAAATACGTGAAACTATACCACTAAATCTATCATTCAGGCACATAGTATGTTACTGTATATGTATATATATATATATATGCAAAAAAGACCCGGTATTTGTAGTATAAACAAAAAATCGATTAGTTGTGGTGAATGTTTCGATATTCTATTAACTATGTAAAGACGGGTCCCAGGTTAGTAGTTTTTTTTTTAATAAAATTAAGCCTTTCCAATAAATAAATATGGCATGAATAAATATATATTCTTAAGAAAATCTTAAACAAAAGTAAAGTATTAATTCATAATAAAACGCGGAAATGGAGTATTTTTCTTCAGAAAGATTTATCTGTTTTTACTAGTGAAAGAGTCTCCATAAATTGAACAGTAAGTATAGAAAAGATTCTACGCGGGTTGATGCTACTGGTAAAAGCTTCGCATGTGGTATTATATTATTCGAATATTGGCACAGATTTATGTATTCTTTAGATTGTAGATTTGCTTAATGGGATCAATTATTTTATAGTAACTGATATAAATTTTTAGGCTGCTTAAAATAAGTTTTCATATCATCTGCATTTCTATGTATCCTTTTAAAAGGCCGTTAGCACATCTGTAAAGCTTCTGATATTATTTGTGGTTATAGGCAGCGGTAAACACTTGCCATCAGGTGAGCCGCCGGTTTGTTTGCCCCTTGTGTTATAACAAAATGCATTTAAAATCTATGTTAAGCGATATTTTCACATTTTTTTTGTGATACTTAGAATCTGGTGCTCCATTTAATAGAAGGTTCAATATCTAATGCAATGGATGGTGTCATAAACATCATAGTCTACTCAGTGATGTCAATGGTACCTGTATTTATTGATATATTCCATTCTTCTGAAACTGAAAGAAAACTATGTATTCAAATGTATAGAGATAATATTTCTACACGGTCTCCTTAAAAAAACATATTTTTTTGATGACTAATTTTGATAATTTGCAATGCAGAATTGTAAAAAGAATTATAAAAATCGGTTTACAATTAGCGGCATAATCGCGTAACATAATCACAAAAAAATATAAACGAATAAGGAAGGTCTTGCAATTGGATGTATTTGCCTCCAACTTGCTGGTGTTTCTTCGGATAACCAAAGAGTCATTGTGTTCAGAGATTTAGGCTATAATTTTATTCCTAGTTAAGTTAAATCTTTTTGACATTATATTCTTTTATTTATGTACATTATTCTTTTTCTATATATGTTATTGTATTGATGTTTTTTAGAATAAGTGTATTAGAAGACAGTAAAACTTATTCAGTTGATGTAATTGTAATTAATTAATAAATAAGTAAGTAAGTAAATAGGTAAATTGAATAGATAAATAAATAAATAAAATTGGTCCCTTGACTCGGTTCAAAGATGAGCTATAAAAACTGTCGACGATACCTAGCTCATAGGCGGTATTGAGCCCTTATGTCTAAGGCGAGACTTTGTGGCTTGACGTAATTTGTTTGGCGTGGCTTTTCCTGTTTGATGTAGCGGACAATATTATTTATTTATTTATTAAACTTTAATACATCAAGATAGTGTAAATGGCAGACTTAACACCATATGGCGTTATCTACCAGTCGAGTAGAGGAGGCAGGAATAACAGAAAATGTAATTGACACAAAAAGATAATTGTTTAACTATAGTATGTCGCGTACATAACATATACCTAATATTTATTAACTAGCATGAGATGAAATGAAAAACAAACAACATTAGCATGTTGTTTGTTCTTTCATTTCATCTCATTGTCTTGTGCTTCTTGTCTTGTTCTCGTTTAATAATATCGTTTATTCCTTGTCTATCGTCTAAACTCTTTAACCTGCTTCTGAGGATTTTAGTGTGTGTTTTGGAATAATATAGTGTTGGTGAGGACCTAGAAGTCAGCTAAGGGCCTTACACCACAATATGTTCTACTGCTAATACAAGGGAATGTCTTTGAAATGATGCCCAATTCACCTTTCATCGTATTGCTAGCTATCGACAAGGAATTCATTCTTACATGTTAAAAAAGTTTCCCCCCGCGAACGCTCAAATTGTGGAATAAGCATCCTGCCGAGGTTACCCTTAGAGATTACAAGATGGGGTTCTTAAAAAAGGATATCCTAAGGGTTTCTCTGAGGTCGGCAAAACACTCCCTAGTGTTGCAGGCGTCCATAGGCTACAGTGACCGTTTACCATGAGACGAGCTGTGTGTTCTTGATTGTTATGTTGTTCTTACTTATTTTATCCGCAACTTTATCCACGTGACCGGAATATATTATTGGTTTTCTTTATCTCATATAGTTAAATCTTTGTGTTAAGTATATTAAATAGTATAGTTAAATCTTGATCCTACCTTTGTGAACTTATACTATATTTGGCTTTAAGTACTATTAAGTAAAATATGTATATAACATAACATATTTGTTTATATATATTATACATATATGTTTGTATATATTGGTATCTAAATAATAGAGCGCCACCTGCCCTTTGTCTTTTTTTTCAATGTCCTCTATTCAAAGGTTGTCTGAACGAGATTACTTAGCGAAAAGGCCGCCATTTATGTCACTTCTCATTAAAATTAACTATCTTTATTATTTTTATAAATGAAGAGAATCATAACAGAAATATATTGGGTTAATTTTTAAGGTTCCGTACCTCCAAAGGAAAAAATGGACCCTTATATGATCACTTCGTTGTCCGTCCTTTCGTTCGTCTGCCTGTCAAGACCCTTTTTCTTAGGAACACGTGGAGGTATTAAGTTGAAATTAATATCATATACTTAGATCTACAATTTCTTAAAGTAGTAAAAAAATTAAGCTTCTAAATTGATGCGATCAAAAGATACGGCCGTTTATGTTTCATTTATATCGCATATTTTGACATTCGCAAAGAGAATCAAAACCTATAGGGTACTTCTTGTTGACCTAGTATAATGAAATCTAGAAAAAAGGAATGTCAGCACAAGTAAAATATAAAATCTGAAAACCATAATCAGTAGTTATTTCACAAAAAAAAATCGAACTTGATTTTGTACGGTATCGTCTTTGTTTGTTTAGTACGAAATCACTTGACAGGCTTTTGTTTTATTTATTATAAGTACTGAAACAACAGGTAACTACTGTTTCAGTGAGGTGAGAATGAAAAGGCAGGTCGGTTAGTCCATCGTGATGAATACACCTGGAATTCAGCACGATGGTTTCCAAGGAATACCACGTGGAGGTCGACGTGAGAGGGTATATTGCTAGCAATGGGACTGGTAGCCTTCATTATAAACAATTCCTTCCCCCTTCCAGATACTTTGTCTTATGAGAAACCGGCCAATAAATATCTGGAAGTGCAAACAAAACTCTCAGAACGTGCTAATTCAGAATTGTTCATTCACTAAATTGACTCGATCAGGAATCTAAGCCGGGACTTCATTTATGCAAAGTTACATTATCACCACTGCACCACGGAAATCGTCGAATATTATTGATTGAAAACATTATTGAGCCAATCGATAATATGATAGTTTAATCGATATTCAGGATGTTATCAGTAAACAGAGTCGAATGTTAGACAACACTAGCGTAAAATTAATGCTAATATGTAGTTTTGATCTAACGACAGATGCCCGCATGAATCGAAGTAAGAGCTGATTGCTGTTTGCTTTGTCAAATCAGAGACTGCCAGGTTATTTTTGGTCACTTTATTGGTCCAATCAGTACAGTTATGAATTGGGAAATTTGAAAGATTATGCGAGAAGTCGGAAGCTGTAATTTTTCTCATCACTATTTTTTAATGAATAAAATTGAAATTGCAAATGCTTAGTATCCTTAATTTTTTTTTGTAACTTGAAAAAGTTTAAAGCGTCTTCAAGAAGGTTGTCAAATTGCCTGTATTTTTTTGTGTGTAAGTTTCACGATACGTTCTTCGCTTATGATATTTGGTTGAGTAACAGACAAACTCGCTTTCCTATTTATAATATTACTAATTTATTACTGAACAGTGTTATTGTACGAGTATATTAAGTAATACGCGACTGTCAACATTTGAAGATTAACCTATATTATTTTTGATATCGAGATATATATATATATATATATATATATATATATATATATATATATATATATATATATATATATACAGATTTCATGACAATTAGTATAACCATTGAGATGTTTATTCGTTTGTTACTTTGACAAAAAAACAAATTCACTTTCATATTCATAATAAAAATTATTATTATAGAAAGGTTTTAAAATTGACAATTACTGTAAATAAAATTACTTCAAATCTTTGTAACTGTAAGTTATAAGTAACTTAACTTCGTAAACTATTACATAACCTATGTTAATTCCGCGTCAAAACTTAAGATGCTCTTTACCCGGAAAATCGAGGCTTCTTGATATAAAATCACGAAATTGAAATTTAAAGTAGATTAAACAAACAAAATTGTATTTTTTACTCTATCTAAAAGAAGTAGAGACAATAATTGTAACTAAATTAATATTGATAAACAATCCCACTATTATTATTTAATATAAACTGCTGATGATTCGTCCGGTATACGAATTAAAAAAATTACATGCTTACAACGCTTAAAGTAATTACATAGCTGTCGAACTTAGTACTACATGGCCCCTGTTAATAATTTTAAGACTGTTTAATTCAATTAAAAAAAAATATTTCATTTAAAATTAGATAAAATTTTTAAACAAAATTTTTCACTTTTTCTTACATTTTTTTAAACATTTTCTTTCATACAAGCCTTCGACTAACAATAATGAACACAACTACAAAGAATTAACTAAACAATTGACAATCATTCTAAAATGATGCAGTCACATACATTCGCCAGTTGATTTTTATTTATATTGATTATTACTAGTCTTTACTTCTGTCTTTGTACGCGTGACCAAAATATGTTCACTATCCGGGATTAAAAGTAGCCTATGCCCTTCAAATTTCATGCATGGATGCATGTGACTTAGGAGCGATCTTTATGGCAGTCAATGGGGGAGATCTATGTTCAGCCGTAGACAAATGGTGACTGAGATGATGATGATGATACCAAATTTCATAATGATTGCTAAAGCTGTTATGGCGCCAAAAGGAAACAAACAAACTCACTTTCGCATCATAAAACGTATAAAATATGTCGATAAACAATGAGATAAGCTAGTAGATAGAATTTTAAAATTTTGAATTTAGAAAGCAAAGTTACGTGTCTATGGCTTCTATTCGGATCGAATAATTATGGTACCGTGATGGTTTACATAGGACACATATGGAATTCCATCTCACGAAGTAGAGTGAGCGTAATTGAATAACAAACATTCAAATATCTAAACATTACAAACTTTGAAAAGTTTAATGTTTGATAAATTCTGAACATGATATCTGATATCAAATTATTTATGCACTCAACAGACAACTTTATCACGATTGAAGTAGGTACCATTTTGTGTTACTGTGGCACACACACGAAAAAAATCTATGATACTTATGTTACTGTTTTATATATTTTACTTTTTTTTGTATTTTTTCCCCTCACTTTTTGTTCGTGTCTCTCTGTGTTTGGTGTTATTTGTGTACTGAAAATATTAGAAATAAATTATTTATCTAAGTAGCTTTTTTGCTTAATAAAATTATAAATATTGCTGATATTATAAATGAGAAAGTGAGTTTGTTTGTTTATTTGTCACCTCTTAGCACTTTTATTTTGTTTTACCCTTAACCAATCGTAAAAATAAAAAATGGTAAAACGGACTCTATGGGTTGGACGTTAACTACTTTTTATTCTTGACAGTGAACGTATCTTGAAATCAAACGAAATCGGAGGTAGAAGCTAGTTTCAATTTTAATTTTTAATTATATAACAGAAATATTATAAATAAATTATAAAATACGTATACAAAATTTATCTCCAAATAATATCTCGATAAAGCACACAAAGTCGAAATACCAAAGTGAATAATGTAAATTTTTGTTTACTTGTAAACTCGAGTGAGGGCAAAATCTTTGTAGCTTGCAATAAAAATCACTTAAGCGGAATTCACGTTCTAAATTAAGGTAGAAGCAAGCCTTACACAGCCAAGATTGAAGAGGGTCTCATTGTGAGATGTGGCTGAGGTACCATTAATTAATTCTGCATTCTCTTGTTATTTGAATAAAGTGTCTAGATGTGACTGCAGAGTTTTACTGCCACCATCCTTTAAACCTTTTGAATGTTTGAATTAAATCGGTAACTTTATATTGCGTTCCGAATGGATAGTAGAATCATATAATATGATGACTGTTCAAAAAATAATAAATAAATAATAAGTTCTAAAAATCAAGTTGATAGCCTACCTAATGATAAGTCGCATGTATCATCTTTAGACATGAACAATACTTTTTTTAATATATCTAACTATTTATGTTTATACATATCATCGGTTTTAAATTATTTCAAACTTATGTTTTACATTATGTCTCTTATTTTGTTGTAGTAAACAGCTGACAAAACCCTTTTAATATTTTAAATAGGAAAATTTATAAGTATGGATGGATGGATAGGTGGATGGATGTATGTTTGATACTCTTTCATGCAAAAAAGAAAAAAGTTAGTACACGGATAGGTTATATTCTGAGTAGATAGGATACTTTATACACTGATTTCTGCAAGCGTAGCCACGGGATATAGCTAGTGGAAAATACTCGTAAAACATACAACGGTTGTCCGTCGGATAAACTCAATCAGGTCGGTTATAAGGTTAATATTATGAAATTTTGAAAAAATATTTACCCGTCTTTAACTCAATTACTCTTAAACGGTTGAACGGGCTTAAATTAAATTTTGCCAAAAATACAACGTAAATAACGTGGAAACACACAAGATATTTTTTATTCTAATTCCATGGTTTTATTTGCAGATGATAGTCTCCTTGTTGTATCTATCTATCTTACTATCTTGTTATATGCTTCATATATATTAATTCGATGTAGGTATTTATATAAAAATAATACCTTCGCCTGGTATGGTCCCGGCATAGAATGGGCCACCTCTTTCTTTCTCGTGGGTTTCGTAAGAAAAAACTAAGGGAACTTAATAGTCGGCGGATGGGCAGCAGTGTCTCTTTTAAAACATCACCAAAGCCTAACTGCAGTGGCCAACATACCTGCCAAGCATAGCAACTATTGGCAAAACCCCTCAATTGGAGGAGACCTATGTTTAGCAATGGACAGTTAATGGCCGATATGATTATGAATACCTTTTAAGCACAGATATTAAAATGGCTCAGTAAATAGATATTATAAAATAACATAGACAGTACACAAAACTATCATTCTACACTATTTGACCTCGTTTCGTAAATATGAAACATGAGAATTTATGACCATATGATGTGTCGGTCATTTACATCCCTCGGGGTCCGACCGTCGGTACTTCTAACAATATTGAAGGCATAAGGTCAAGGAAGCAGAAATTTTATTTTTATTAGGCAGATAGGCTCGCCCTAACGGCGGGGTTCAACGGCCGGAAAGCTTCCCTTGGGTTGCTTCCTGATTTATATTTCAAATACTGATTTTTATACAATTCAAGCGATGCCATTCGACAATACATTTCGCGCGGTCGATGGTACTCAACAAAACAGTACTAAAAGTTAGATAGATGACAAATATACCGAAGATATACGGCCATATTTGTGTAACGTAAATGCGTAAATAAAACATAAAATATCTTGAAAGTTGAAAAATAAAAATAGCTATTTAAGTTGTCAATATAAACATAGCAATGACCGATAAGGTCTGTTGTAGACACATTAGATTGAAAATAATGGATTTTACAATATAGAACTGAGCAGATTTTGCTTATCTATTTAACTCTTTATTGCGCCAAAAACATTAAAATATACAAAGCTAATTAGAGAATTCTAGTGAAATACAGCAGCGTAAAGTATAGATCAAAATATAGACATAAAGATACAAAAGCTGGTCTTAAAGTTAGGGAAATCTCTAACAGGCAATCTTTGGTTAATAGCAAACAGATAAAAGTAGGTAGATGACGCAAGAGTGAATTAATAATTTTTAAATGCATAAAATAAATAAAGTTTCTGTTTTTTCTTTGCAAACATAAATAGTCACAAAACAAATATAATATGATCACGGTTGTCCTCTGTTGAACATAGGCCTCCTCTGTCTACCATGAAATGAGATTCCAAATTTTCGGGTTCAATTTCGTATTTTTGTTCGTATCAAAATTGGCCTAATCCTCATAAATCCTACTATAATACTGCAAAGGAACAATGTTTTAACATTTTTACAGTATTATGTTATTTAAACATCAAATTTGTGTTTCGTTTGGCCCGAAATTTCGAAAAATATTTCATGGTAGACCCTCTGGATTGTGCCCTTAGATTTTCATTGCCTCTTTCCTCATAACTCAGCATATCTTACCTAACATCGGCGATAGGTGTGATCATCTGGAATAAAAAAGAAACAGGGGATAGTGAATTTTTTATGTATTTTTTTTTTTCATTTTTTTCTTTCTCGAACAATGAACAACTGATTTGGTAATAATTCACGGAAAAAGTCAACTATATAACAATAAATGCAATCCAATTGAGAATCTCATTCATTTTAAAATTCGTTAAGTACTTCAATCAAAATCTGACTTGAATAGTCACTCATTTATTTATGTTTCAAATACGGTTTTTATTAGTTTTCAAGAGACGCCAACGTATCAAAGATTTTATGAGAATACATTTCTAACGATATTTTTATCTACTCTTATTTTAAATTCGACATTCATCAACTCATAGCATTCCGTGGAGTATTTTCTTATTTAATACAGCAAGTTTTATGATTTTCGAGATATCCGAAGTTAATAAAACTTTACAATCATTATAAAGAACCCTCATATCATTTTATTATTTCATATATATAATATATAATACTATAAATACAATTTTCTGTACTTTTCTATATTTAGTAACTCACAAACTCAGTATTATTTTTATCTAATCTTGGCATTATTTTTTTGTTTATTTTATTTTTACTTGTAAATGTATATTAAATTATTGCTGGCCAGATAGCAAATTATATTAGGTGTAGAAGTAATTATCATGAAACATACATATTATTACTTTACTACAAAATCATTTTCAATAAATATAATACATGTTCTCTGCTATTGTATATATTAAGGGTAATCCACTGGATTGCAGAGTTTTTTTTTAATAAAATGTGGTCCATATACTCGTTGTTAATGTAACTTTCAATTTATAATATAATTATTAAAATCAGGTAAGTATTTTTTTGAAAAAATTAAAATTTTCTTATTCATTAGTGTAGATTAAATCCTGTCCATGACTTTGTGTAATCGAGATATATTCATTGACCGTGATAGAAATTAGCCTTTGTTCTTCTTCATCCCCAATTGTAAACATATACTAAATTTCATTAATATTGGGACCTTACCTTTAGGATGCTAAATGGTAATAAATAAACTCATTTTCGCATGTATAATACTAATTATTTCCCACTGCTTTAACCACCACAATCACAGTATAAAGCATTCTATGTTTTAAATTAATATAAAACCTATCAGTATGGCAAACTTTATTCAAATCTGTTGTCTTTTTTTGGGTGTAAGAGGAATAACTAGTCATCCATATATTCTTGTAACCTTTCGCTTTTATAATTGTAGTTTAAATATAATAATATTCAAGGAAATGAACACTTGTGCTTATCGTAGTGATTGTGATATGTAAAATTATAACTGAGTTAAGGACTAAATCCTCTAATTCAGTGATTTAATCATGTAGAATTATTATTTAGTTAATAAATTAGTTTTCTAAATACTCTTGTCTGTTGTATTAAATAGTAAAGATTATAATTATTCAAAAAAATTCAAAAGAATCATATCTAGTAACGCTATATCTAGAAAATGAACCCCCTCAGGCGAACACTAATTTAATTTTATTAACAAATCAAGCACCTATCCCGTGTATTGTCAATGGTAATTGCATCATCCTTAATAATTTCCAGCGAAATCCTAATAGAATACAATTTAGCTCCAACAATGGAAAGTGGTTTTAAATTAGAGCCGTATTTCGAAATCAATTGAAAATTATTATATTATTATTTATTAATTATTATTATCATCATCATCATCATCATCATATCAGTCTTTAACTGCCTACTGCTGAACAAAAGCCTTGGGGAGTTTGGCCAGTAGTTGCCACGCTTGGCAGGCAGATTGGCAACCACAAGCTTAAGCTTTGGAAATGTTTTCAGAGAAACGATGATGCCCATCCCTCGACCTCTCTTAGTCGCCTCTTACGACATCCACGGGGAAGCAAAAGGTGGATTATTCTATGCCACGACTATATAATTAATACAAATAATTTGGGGGGAAGGCATTGTTAGTAACGGAGACTAAAAATCCCATTGCTAGCAATATACCCAACCAGGTCGACCTCCTCGTGGTTCGCCCTGAAAACTATCATGGTTAATTCCTGATGAATTCATCATGATGGGCTAACTGGCCTGTTTTCATTCTCATCTATCACCCTTCACTGGTGCTCCGCCAGCGTATCCTGTTAGCGCAGGCGGGGTTACCGTTCCATTTTCACCCATCAAAAAATAAAATACAAATAATTTATTATTATATTATTATTCATTACTATATACTATTTTATTATTTTTTACATTTGAAATCTCAGGGCCAGATTCTTATGGCAATCTATGGGGGTGTCTATTTTTTTTATACAACTTAGAATGGCAAACAAGCTGGCGACCCACCTGATGGAAAGTGGTAACTGTCGCCTATAGACATGAGCAGTACCATGGGCATAACAGAAAATACTGTTTCGGCCATGATACCCCCATGCATTGCCATTCCTGAGGACTCAGGTGTTATTCCTCTGTGCCCTGTAAATTCACGCCATATCCCACCCTTCAAACCGAAACACAGTCATACAAACAACTGCTTTACGATTGAAACACGAATGGGACAGAGGTACTCAAGCAAACGTTTTTTGTACAAAGTCTCCCTCTGGTAGTCTCAACAGTGGACAGATAATGGGTGCGAAGATGATGATTTGAAATCTAAAAATATAATATAATAATATTATCTAAATCGAATATTTTCACCATAGTAACATGGATCGGAAAAGGACAAAATATTTTGAGCCTCCAAAACAAATAGGGCGTGTTCCACTGCTTAACATATGCCTTCCTTAGGCCTTTTTAGGGAGGTTTACAGTAGTTGCACACTTGGTACGCAGGTTGACATTCACGGTTAGATTTTGGTGATGTTTTAAGGGACGCTGCTGCCCATCCCTCGTCCGTTAAATTCTTTTAGTCGCCTCTTACGGCATTCACTGGAAAGGAAGAAGTAGCTCGTTCTATGACGGGACCACACGGAAATTCTATAACATGGGTAATTTCTAATAAGTTGGAATGTCAAAGAAATGTCGAACAAGTGGTATAGAGAAGAAGATATCCTGATCAGTGAGCATATTCCTATCACGCGTACAAAGTCAGGGGTAAAAGCTAATTTTTATATATTTATTTGCTATAAAGTACATTGTAATAAATACCTTGTAAATATCATGTAAAAATAAATATTTATTATATATATAATATTCCTGTTTACAGTCGACTGGTGGGTAACACCATATTGGGTTAGTCCGCCATTTACATTTAAAATTAAATAAATTAATAAATATGAGTAATATATAGTGTAGTGTATTCATGCAAACTGTGTTGTATTTATAAATGTATAATATAAAATAAATATAGCAGTACTGAATATACTGTAAGATACATGCAATGATAAACATTTCTATTTGAGTGCCTTGTGATTGAATGTCTGCATTGTACTTTCCCTTTTTTGCGTAAACCAATTTTGTACTTTTATAATAATAAGAAAACCTGTTATTAGCCTTAATATTTTAAATACTAGTATGTAAATCTTAACTGTAACGCCGTTGGTTTCTAATAAATAAATAAATAAATATAAAGCACTTTCCTTTATTAATACAACCATATTATCGGTAACTTCACTATATTACATGTGATTATCTAAACAGTGACGTTTTACGAATAAAAGCAATACCGGAAAGTAAATATATTTACTTGCAACCCACGAAAATATGAAAGCACGGGTACAAGTATGCGTACCGAAATTCCTCTAATGTATAAAGACTAAAATGGAATGTAACAAACCCGCAAAGGGTAACCCGGGGTAGACTATGCCCTCAGGGGCTCCAATGAAAAATCTAATATCACTCAAGTCAAGCGAGACTCAACAATTGGCTCTCATGAATTTTAACGAAGCATTTTCTTTGGGAACGCCTAAAGTGATCCGGCCACTTAATTTTGCACCTGAGAGGAAGCTGGGCAAAGAGTGAAAAATAAAAACAGTTTTAATAGCTCGTCCTATCATAGTAAACGGGTTTAAGTTACATTACAATTTAATGAGAGTTGAAGCGCTGTGAATTACAATGAAGTCGAGATGAAACTATTAAAAGATGCGTTAAATTTTTTTCTATATTGCCCATGGCTCGTCTCAAATGCACAATTTTAATCTCTTAGAAATTGTTCTTTAATTAAAGAGCTTATTATTTTTATTACGGTTAATGTGTTTACGAATGTTTTTGTTTGTAATTAAAAGATATATTACAAGGCGGACACTTAGCATTTTTTCGCGTGCACCTTGATCGGAGAATGGTTGTAATCATATGTCAGAAAAACCGGTTTGTTTTATGATCAATCAAAATATTAAATATAATTATTCATCCATATTTGTAAATGAGCTTATTTTACTTCATAAAAAAGACTCCCATCGTGAACACATGGAAGAACAACAAACCGATAAATCACAAGACGTTTTGTAGAGATCGAGATCGGTACTGAGGCTCCATTCTCTAAATCTATCTCTAAAATCAATATTTTATGTATCATAATTTTAATATTAAAACAAAAATACTATTTTATGGACCATCATGAAGTAAATTCATAATAATATTGACTTAAATTTACTTTAAATTTAATTCATATTAGTCCTTATATTTCGTTATAATATCCGTTTGAAATTTTAATTTATGGCCCCACAGATCTTATTCGAATGTAGGACACACGCTCATAACTAGATTTGCTTTACAAATAGTTTTTTTGCTTTGCAAAGAGGAATTGCAGTTTCAATTGTCACAAAATTATCATGAAACCAAAACTAGAGTTAATTTCTAAATAATATAATGTAAAGTAGATTTTCTAGAAAACTCCTTTTAGAATTTTATTAAAACATTTTTTTGATGTAAGTAGCTAAAAATATATATAGTAAGTGGTGACAATTGTCACGCGCACCGGCATTTATTAAAAAAAAAAAAAACCTCCATAGCAAACTGAAACACCAAACGTTTTATTACAAAGTTAAATTACAAAGTCGGGCATTCATTAGACTCACTCAAAAATTTGCCATCCGAAAAAAATGTGACAAAATTTTATTACTGGCCCTTACACTCCGACATGTAGGCTTTGTTTTGCGATTTATATTCAAAGTAAGATTGCTTTTTTGATTAACACAGCAACATTTTAGCTCAGTTTTTAACTGTGTTACAGTGATAAAGAAATGAAGAAAAGTAGCTATATTTTCCAAGTAACTAATAAAAGAAGAGTAATGAGAAAAGTGAAACGAAATAATTCTTAGATAATTAAAACGAATTATTGCAAGGAAAAATAATGGCGTAATAAAATACACAGATACCATTAGACGTAAAATAAATAATAATGTCAGTGGCTTGCATGTTATTTGTTTTTCACGATTAGGTACACGATGGTAAAAGTAAACCAATAATAAAAAAAATGTTACTTATTAGTAACATTTTTTTTATTATTGGTTTATTTTTGGAAGTATATTTACTTCCATAGTAAAAAAATATGAGAGAATTTTGAAAAGGTAACGTTGCAAGTTATTCAAGTACTAGACCATAAGAAACTATGTTCAAATAATAGGAAAAGCCACGTTGTGATTTTTTCATGTACTAGTTATGTTTAATAAAAGTATGTACCAATAATGAGGATTTGTCAGGCGTAGTGTAGCATGTGGATAATCTATAATATTAAAAAATATAATCAGAGTATCATAGAATTGAACAATACAAAACTAGTATTTATTTCTATGATGATAATATTTTTAAAGTATATTTTTACAAAAATTTTGGTACATAATTGTCTTTTAAAATGTCGTAGCTGTGTTTTTATTACGTGTATAAATAAATGTTTAGAAGAATTTTTACTCGTTTTATCGAGAAAGAATTCGAAAAATACAGTATGTCAATAGTTTAGGGATCGAATAACTTTAATATTTACATCTAAAAATACACTTAGTACAACTCCTTTTTCTACAATAAAACTGTCAGAGGGACAATTCCTTTGTGGCTCTATAAGATAAACGATGAATGGAACATCAAAAGACAGTGTCGAATTGTTCTTTTGTTTCGTGTTCATGATGTTAATAGGACTGCTATCGAGTTTTCTATTTTATTCGATTCTTTTTAATAAGAAATCGTGCCAATTAAACAACCGGACGTGTCAAAATCATGAAAGTTTTGACAGTTTTTGGTTGCTATAATAATTTTCTGCTTTATATATATGATTAAATCGCCGTGCGGTCCTGGCATATAATAGGCCAACCCCTCCTTTCCCGTGAGTGTTGTAAGAAACGACTACGGGAACTTGAAGGTAGAGGGATGGGCAGTAGCGTCCCTCTTAATATATCTCTAAAAGCCTAATTGCTGTTGCCAACCCGCCTGCCTAGCGTGACAACTACACGCAAAACTCCTCTTATGGGGAAGGCTTATGTTCAGCAGTGGACAGTGTCTGAAATGACGAATGATGATATAGGATTAGTCTATAACTTCTGGTATAGAACATTAAGAATATTGCAAAATCTCACGGCATACAAGAGATTTTTTTAAAACCTATGTATGGTTTAATAAATTATCAATATAATTTGTTTATTTTCATTTTTTATTTTATAATAATAATAATATATAGTTTTTATAATCCGTATCTAATTACAACAGTAGATATTGTGTAAAATACACGCAAAATGTAGACTCAAAAGTCAGATCTTTCTTTTTTAAAATATCATCGGTACGAAATCGGCTGAGCATGAAAACGCAGAACACAGAGATGAGATAGTCTGGTTTGTTTGATTAGTACAATCAACTTTTAAAAGTTTATTTTTCATTATGAACCTTTATAAAAACCTTGATTTTATCTTTAATATAAACCAATGTAAACTAGAGAGAATGTTTGTACAGTATGAAGTATTCTGCTATGCATACTCTTTTCAATAGAAATACATTTGCTAACGGTCAGTACGTAATTAATATTTGTTTTAATCACAGCAGTAAAATGTAGTATCTTATTTAAATATGACATAATTTTAGATATAATGTTACTTTAAAAGGAAATCAGTCAACTATAGATTGATTACTATTAATTTAAAAACAAACCTGGATTTGAATCAAATTAGTAACGCTCAATTTTTATTTTTATTTTAGGTCATTGCCTATTTTAGTAATAAATTAATTTAATATAATACTTCTGACTACCTCATCAAGTTGTACAGTTATATGAATGTTTACTTATTTTATTTAAAAATTATTTGAATACCAAATTCTTCAAAATTTTTCTCCACGTTTCATTGATTTTTATAGCCTTTTGATTCCTATTTGACTAGGACATCGAGACTTTTCCCTCGAGATTCACAGGACTTTACATAGAAATAAGATATTAACGGAATAAAATTTATTGGTTCGCGTACCAAGAAATTCCTTAAGTACGACTTCTTTTCTGGTGTCTTTATTGAGTAGTTGATGTGTTTTCTCATATTTAAATTTGGACTTTAACTTCATCTTGTTTCGTTAAAAAGTAGACACTTTAGTCATGATCTAATGTCAATAAATGACGATATGCCTCGAATAAATATTAGATTGAAAGATTTAATTTTAAACTTAAATTGATAAATGAATTAGATTTAAATTTAGAACAGGGAATGGTGTTGTGCTCGCAAATGATGTTTGATCGTGGGCACACGTAGTTTTGATGGCTTGGTAAATGAAACTGAAAATTACTGAATTCGATTTCTGATTTATCCGAGTCTGTAAACACACTGACAAGTACAATATCAAAATTCATTATCATTGTAATTTACTGAACAACTAAAAAAATAATCACGGAGATACGCTTGTTTGTATGGAAGAAAGTAAATCATAGACAATCCTAGTTATATTTTTTATTAGATCATAGACTATAAAAACTGAGATTCCGTCCTTTAGGAATAAATTATGATTAATGGAATTGAATATAAAAACAAGATTTATGACATGTTGAAGCATTATATTCCGTAAACAGATGTTTATACAGTATTTTATGTCGTAGTAATACTCATTATAGCTTAAACTGAACACCCCCGCTCTAGGCCACTCTTCTGGATGACGTTCGGGCGGGTGGGCATGCGAGTACCATTGTCTTTTTCTTTTTTTGATGGGTGAAAATGGTATGGTAACCCCGCCTGCGCTAACGGGATACGCTAGCGGAGCACCAGTGAAGGGTGATAGATGAGAATGAAAACAGGCCAATTAGTCCATCATGATGAATTCATCAGGAATTAACCATGATAGTTTCCAGGGAGAACCGCGAGGAGGTTGACTTAGTTGAGTATATTACTAGCAATGGGATTCTCAGTCTTCATTACTAACAATCCCTTTCCCCCCAGTCACATTGTGTCATATTGTCATTTATAACTTCCTACACCTACCTACAATACCAGGAGAGCAGCACAATTATCTGTGATTTCAATGACACTATATCCTAATTTCTAGTCATTATATATTAATATCGAGAGTCTGAAGTAACAAACTATGTCACACACTCATTGCACCCATTAGTTGGGAAAATGCAAATTCCCGTGAATAGTACATTGGCCCGTCTAACATCTCACTCCAAGCGACTTGTAGGTACTCAGTGTCGACACCATTCACCTAAGCAAACTTACCTGTACACCGTGCCGTCTTAATTAAAGTATCCAAAACAACAAACAACGGTGATTGTGTTACCCGAACAACGCTGTAATAATCGAGTTAACGGAAACTCGCCGAGAGTCGGTACAAAATATAAAAATGTATTATATCTTAATGATAACGTGGGTCTGACAAGTATTTACTTTGTGAATACATTATTTTTTTTTAGTTATTTATTTTATCACTTATCTCCAAAAAGGTTTTCAATTCAATTTTTTTTAGATGATAACTTCAACAATATTAAATTGATTTTGATCGTTATTTTTACGATAGATACTTTAGAAGACCTTTTTTTACAGTACAAAAGATAAGCTCACTCTTTTGCAACATTCAGATATACTGAATAGTACAATGGTTTTTTATGGATAATCATTATTAATTTTATAAATGAAGAAAACGAGTTTGTTTGTTTGTTACTTTATAGCATCCTAACGGCCTAACTAATTACCATAAAATTTAGTATACACATACAACATAGAATGAAGTACTATCTGTCACTATTTATCTCAGTCAGTAAAAATTTCTCTGCCGATGTCGCATGAAAAATCTAGTAACAACTAAGCTTTACAAATTTTCTTCTATTTGTTATGTGCGATATTATATATATTTCTGTTCGAAACTGATGTTGAAGTTTTTTTGTATATTTTTTAGGAACACTCATTTTACGTTAATTTGATGTGATTTCGTTTTTATCTTAATTCGATTGAATCGAAAGTTATCTCCTTAGATTGTACTGTCAAGTTGACGCAGTTTATAATTTATTTATTTTTAAATTAACCGGTAGAACTACTTGTTTAATTTTTTTTATACCACTGAGGTAGCAAACAAGCATACGGCCCACCTGATGGTAAGTGGTTACCGTAGCCTATAAACACCTGCAATACCAGAGGTATTACGCGTGCGTTGCTTACCCTAAAGAAACCTCTTTACCCCCCTTTTGAAGAACCCCATGCTGTAAGCTCTTGGGAAAACCTCGGCAAGGAGCTCATTCCATAACCTGAGTGTTCGTGGGAGGAAATATCATAAATAATTATTTCAATCATTCTATTCAAGCTACTGATTTACATAAAAAAATTGTGTTAATGCACCAAGTAGATGCATCGGCAGTGCAAGAAAGTGACGCGCGGAACTATCTACTCTTTCACTATCATATTCATTCTAATTTTACATATACACTCGTCATTGTATATTATTATTTTATATTACGACAAGTATACTATAATTTTTAACCGACTTCAAAATGAAAGAGTTTCTCGATTTGGTTGTATTTTTATATGTCTGTTACCTCATAACTCCGGTAGTTCTAAACCGATTTAAAAAATTTTTTATCTGAAAGGATATATTTACAGGTAGATTCCATAGAATTTTTATCAAAATCGGTTCAGTACTTTAGTTTTTAAATTAAAATAACTTGTTTTGCCACAATTGAAGCCGGTTTTTTTCTGTGGAACACAATCTCAATCTTCTATACCAACTTATTACCCTAGTAATTATTTTAAATAAAAGTATCTTTTGTTATGCAGATAGGCAAGTTTGTATAACTTTGTATTGTAACATATAAAATAAATTAAAAAATATATACCTAGTTATATACTGAAATCGCTCTTACAAACTTTAATTTATTGCAAGCATTACAAACTTTACTTCTAAACAGCAATAAAACGTTCTGAAATACACGGAAAGTATTTTATTTCTAAGTAAATTACAGAACGTCATCATTATAGCGTTTTATTACTTTGTCTACGCCGTTATAGAGCCGCAGAACATTGTTTTGTAATTTCTTACTTTTAATGTTGTTTAGTAAAGTTTACAGATTTTAAATAATAGTAATATATGAGATCGTAGACAGGAACAGTTCCAGTCTACGGTCGACTGATAGAGAACACCATTTGGTGTTAAATCCACTATTTACATCTAGGCGTTTAAAATTTTTATAAATAAATAAATTATCATTTTTAAATTTATTCATCAACATCATCATCCTACGCTTATCCTAATTATTATTATTTGTGGTCGGCGTAATATGTTTTTATTATCCATATTACAAAAAGATTTGGCTTATAGTTTTACGACTGGCCATCTGCCTGACGTCAACCCTTTTTGGGAATGCATTTGTTGGTGGTTTCCGCCACATACGGTATGGAGGAAAGGGTTGAGGAAAAACGGAAAGGAACGTTGGAAATACGTAAAAGAAATTGGTAAATAAGAGGAATGAGGGACTTATGCGAGAAAAGAAGGGGGGGGAGGGACACTGTAGTTGCGAAAAGGACTGGGACACTGTATCGGTTTAGGAGGCCGGGGTCGCACACCTGTATGACCTTATTCTAGAATCGGACAAATTTCTAGAGAAAGGCATCCCTGATGACTGATTTTTAATATTCAATATTAATATTTAATGACTGGTTAGTCGGTTAGAATTATATTTGAAGCTTTTGGAATTTGAGTTAATATTTGAAGATTGACTACCATTATTATTGTAAAATTTCTACGACCTCTCATTAAAGTTATCAACATCCGACCGTTATTCTGTACACGTACATGTTGCGACACGTGTTTCACCTATAAATGAGGCGTTCAGACAGCAAGACTTTCACTGTCTGGGCGCCGAACGGTCAACATTAGGCTTAGAATAGCGATCTATTAATTTGCCTGAAGATAAACTCAATTACACGATATACATTAATTACATAATAATAATACTAGCCAATCTTGAAATATTGGCAGTCGTACGCATACTAATTAAACAAAATAATTCTAAACGACTATAATTAACTAACATAAAAAAGAAGAGATTTATTTTAGTAAGTTTTTAACTCTCTCCATATATTTGTATATAATTTTATTCCAAATATCTAATTGTATAATGTATAACCTGTACCTACTTTAATATATATACCACATGTTATTCTTTCTTCTTTAATAAAAAAAAAAAACAAAAAGTAAAAAATTGAAATTATAATCTTGATTGACTCTCTGACTTATCTATCTATCCTATTTAAGAGCTGTGCTCTTGTCGGTGGAGCTCTTGCCACTCACTACGATTTTCAGCGAGTCTCTTCACCTCTTGATACGGTACGACACCAACTCCTTCCTTGATCTGACTGATGTAACTATGCCTCGGTCTCCCTCTTTTCCTCCTTCCTTCTATCTTACCTTCTATTATAATGTTCATAAGTTCGTCGTGTCGTATCAAGTGTCCCAAAATTTTTCCCCTTCTGTCTTCAATAGTTCTAATAACTTGTCTTTTTTCCTTAAATTCTCTGACTTAAATTAAGTAATTCACCTGAAAACAATTAAACAATAATTTGTTCTTTAAAAGATAAGTATGCTAGTGAATATTACATCCAATATAATAATTCCACATTGCCAATAATTTGGCAATTGAAATATACATAGTAATAGTTCGACTACAAATGATTCGTCCAAATGTTTATCATTTGGGTTCGAGCAAAGTATGACCTATGGAAAGTATGAAAATTTTCACATGTGTTTTAAGTAACTAAGCTTATATAAGCTAAGATTGTGAATCATACGAAATTTTCACAGAATCAGGAGATAAAAGGATGTATATGGAATAGTAACACCGTCAGCGCTATCGGTTTACGTTAGCAGGGTGCCAGTTAATGATAATGATGATATGTAAGAATGAAATCAGGTCAGTTGGGTCAAGTTAACTGAATCACCAGTAATCAATCATGCTGATTTCGACAGAGGTCCTAATAGAGTAATGTATAGTCCTATCTAATAAAGTAATGTAGCCTCTACTGAGGCTGCTAGCCTTTATTACTAAAAATTCCTCCCCCCCCCCTCCCTATCATCGATATTATTTGATATGCTTTACAACACTCAGTAGCTATGTCAGTGAAACTCAGAAAATCAGCTACAACCATGGGTACAAATTATTAAATCATTAAATTTCTAAATACGGCTGTATTTCTAATAATAATATATCAAAACTACATTTTATTTATGTTTTAATGTCATAATAAAGTCATAATATATATATATATATATATATATATATATATATATATATATATATATATATATATATATATATATATATATATATATATATAATCCATTTTCTACTGCTAACGACGTTTCGTGCTGTAACTAGTAGCGTGCCGGATTATAACCAGCTACTTTTAACCGGCTCTTCATAACTGGATTGAAAATATTTATATCGGTTGCTGATATTAAAAATAACAATATAGCAGCACTATATATTTGTATGGAGCTACTACATTTAGTTATATGTCTCCATATATAATAGACATATACAAAAGAACTTTCTTGAATTTCGGCTGGAACATGAAATTTCAAGTCTATCTTTACAAGCACTTTTAAATTGTAATTTTTTATGATTCTACTACAGAAATCGGAATGTTATCATTTGCTGAGAAGAATCTACAAGAAATTCTACAGTTATTTTTAAATCTTTGTTAACATTATGTGTATTTATTTAAACAAAGGTACTATGTCTATTTATATAAATGGTCGTTAAAAAGCCCGTTAAATAAATAAGTTTATAAGACTGACGTAATTAATATTATGTATAGCCCTTAAGGGATTCTCTCAAAGGTTCAGAGGGTCTCTGTTATAATCACTTAAGAAACTGATAAAACTAGTATTTAACTAACTAAATAGCTCGTGTGACTTAACAACAGTAAATAATAAAAAATGCTTAATATGGATAGAGATCGTCTATATCCTTTATATATATAGTTATTATAATATCAATTAATCTTGTTTGTAGATTAGATACAAAAATACAAAATAATATGAAGTCTAAATTATCTTTAGTAAGAATTATCATATTTTTCATGTGACAAACTCGTATAAGTTAGTTTCTGATTTACTTATACGTTGACAGTAAACCGCTTACAACCTTTATTTGCTGGGGGGAAAAGAATTGTTAGCAATGGAGTTTGACAGCCAATGGGGCTGTCAAACTCCATTGCCATTTAAGTATGTCGATCAGTTAATTGGTATCCATAGAGGGGGAAAGGGATTGTTAGCAATGGAGCTTGACAGCCCCATTGCTAGCAATATGCCCTATTAGGTCGATCTCCACGTAGTTCCCCCTGGAAACCACCGTGAACAATTCTTGTTGAATTAGTCACGATGGGCTAACTGACCTGCTTCATCCTCACCTATCATCCTTCACTGGTGCTCCGCCGGTGTATACCGATAGCGCGGGTGGGGTTACTATTTCATTATCATCCATTAAAAAAAAACCTTTATTTGCTTTGGTGTATTTTAAGGACTTGAACTTTGTATTAACTATTCGATGGTCATTAGCTATTTATAAAAGTAAATATATATTCATTCCCATGCTTCAGTGGCAGTGGTTTCGGTGTAAAGGGTTAAAAATACAGCATCATTATCATCATATCAGCCTTTAACTGCCCACTACTGGACATAAGCCTCCCCCTTAGGGGGTTCTGCCAGTAGTTGCCATGCTTGGCAAGTGGATAGGCAACCGCAGTTAGGTTTTAAAAAGGTTTTAAGAGGGACGCTGATGCTCATCCCTCGCCCTCCCTTAGTCGATTTTTACGACACCCATGGGAAAGAAAGGGATGGCCTATTATATGCCGAGACCATACGGCAGCAAATATACAACATACTAAGGTATCATATTTTCTACTAAGGTATATTTATTTCTATTATTTCACTGCATAATTATATGAATTTCTGTTTTGCCAAAGGTTGACTGAGAAAGAATACTATATAGTATTAAATCCACTTTTTGTATCAGACATTTTTTATAATGTGATCAATAAAGAATAAATAAATAAATAATATTTCAATTCGTGGAGAAAGGGACAGTTAGTAATGAGGTCGAATAGTTCCATTACCAGGTCGACCTCCATGTAGTTCCCTCTGAAAACCATCGTGGCCAAATCTAGTAGAATTAATCACTATGGACTAATGGACGTATTTTCACCCTTACCTTTCCTCTCTCACTGGTGTCTCGTCAGCATATACCGATAGCGCTGACAGAGTAACTTTTTCATTTACACTTATAAAAAAATCGATTTACAGGATACCCATGCGTTATGGTGTATTCTGTTATCAATTATGTCTGTTATCAATGATGCTACTCATATTTATAGATGATAGTTACCACATTCCATTTGATGACAGCTCATCAGCGTGTTTGCCATATATAGTTCCAAAAAATGGATATGTAGATAAAATAATCTATGGCATTCTGTCTATTTAATTTCAAAGTCGCAGGTTATGCTAACGTGTAGATTTCTTATAAATATATGTATGTAGGAAAATCTTATAAAAATTTTATATTTAGACTTTCCAACTGTTCATCGAGAAAGAAAAGATTTTATAAATATTTTCTTAAAGAAAAGGGCTGAAACCTGCCATCGGGTATCAAAGCGTATACTATTCGTTCAGAGTCCTCACACGGATGATCCCGAGGGATATCACAAAAAATATGTATGTGGTTCTAGTGGAAGCGGCCCAGTGGGGGCGCCCTCTTACGTTCATGAATAAACGATTTGTGTGCCAACTGTTTTGCCAATTCTAAGGTCACGGTACGGTGATAGTATCTTTTTTTGACTGTTTTGTACCTTTTTTAGGCTACATTTATTTTTTTTACTAGCTATATTTCACGAATTTCTCCGCGTGAAGCCGTCACGTTCGATGCCTGCATCTTTCTGCGATCTCCGCTAGAAACCATCGTGATTAATTTCAATTGCATTTGTCATAATGGGCCAATTGACCTGATTTTATCATGGTGCCTCGCCATTGTTTACTGTTAGCATAGGCGGGTGCACCATTTCATATGAGAGGGAGGGGGAGGGATTGTTATGTAATGGTAGTAATGGGGTCTAACAACCTCATTGTTAGTAATATATCCTATTAGGTCGTCCTCTATTCAATATCACCTGGAAACAAATGCATTGATTATTGTTGAATATTAGTTAGGATAGCCCAAATGACATTTCATAGGTGTCAGCGTCTACCTATAGCGCAGTCAGGCTTACCATTCCATTATTATTAAAAAAAATATCTATTCATTAAAATATTAAAAAAAAAAACTACAATGTTGTGCTCGTGTTGTAACTATAACACCTATTATTTTTTTATTTTCTATTAGCTGTTGTATTTTTATAATGTTTCTTACCTGATAACTCTGTCAGCTCTAAACCGATTTGGAAAATTATTTTTATCTGAAAATTTATACTTACAGATTAGCTCCATAGAAATTTTATCAATATCGGTTCAGTTTAGTGTTTAGATCAAAATATTGTGATAAGTTTTATCATAATTGAGTCGGTTTTTTTTTGTGGGACATAATCTTTAATTAATGGTAAGTTCACCACTGTACAAATTTATTTCTCAAGAACTCTGTACCTTATTTTAAGACATTATTGTACAATAAAATGTTACAAATAATCAAACAAACAAACTTAAATTCACATTTATATAATTAATAATAATAATAATTCCTTTTAATGACGGACTAAGAACACGACATGCCACTATTACATTTCATTTCTAAGTTATAGTAAGTGGCAACTAAGGAAGCAGAACATATTATTATATACAGTATAAGACGAGGAAAACTCGAAAAACAATTCACTTCGTCACTTGCAGGTTGGCTGGAGACAAACACTTATAGAGTTAAACTTGTCGTTTGTTAATGTTCTTTTCCTGTTAACAAATTCTATAAACCCATTTTATGTTCAGCCCTTATTAATACTATAAACCAACCGTATTCCGCCTTTTACCCACGTGAATCCATATATAGAATATCCTATATATTAAATTAGGATATAACCTACCCGTGTACCAAATTACATTTAAATCTAGATTTTATTTACATTTAGTATATAGTCTTTGTGTGAAAGAGTAGGTAATAAATATCTATTCATATTTTTTTTTATGGGTGAAAATGGAATGGTAACTCCGCCTGCGCTAACGGGATACACTGGCGGAGCACCAGTGAAGGATGATTGATGAGAATGAAAACAGGCCAGTTAGCCCATCATGATGAATTCATCAGGAATTAACCATGATAGTTTCCAGGGGGAACCGCGAGGCGGTCGACTTGGTTGAGTATATTGCTAGCAATGGGATTCTTAGTCTCCATTACTAACAATCCCTTTCCCCCTCTATTCATATATTCACACAAACTTTCGAGTTTATGATAGTGGGAGAATGTAAAAGTAAGTTTGTTCATTTGTTTATCATCGCTTGAAGTTTTAACTGTTCGATCAATGGCCATGAAATTTGATATACTTATAAGTAATAATTGAGATCGAGAAGGACATATAGTAGGTTACTTTTTTTAATGGGTAAAAATGAAATGGTTACCCCGCCCGCGCTATTGGCACACACCAGCGGGGCACCAGTGGAAGATGATAGGTGGGAATGGATATTGGTGAGATGGCCCACCATGATGAATTCGACAAGAATTAACCATGATGGTTTACAGGGGAAACCGCGTGGGGGTCGACCCAGGGTATATTGCTAGCAATGAGACTATTAGACCCCATTACTAATAATTCCTTTCCCCCTATAGTAGGCTACTGCGAGTATCGGGATAAATCTCGGTCACGCATCCAAAGTCGCGAGTATAAAGTGGTAAACTATAAATTAATAAAGCCTGTTGGGAAAAATTATAATAATGAAGACCACAAATCATCAAGCGTAATCAGGAATGACCTAAGGTAAGGTCAATTGGTACTAGCAAACCTATGTAAGTTCGCTGTTTGGTACCAAATGGAAGTCAATAGTCAAAAATCGCTCAGGGGCACACTTTTGGGAAGCTTTATGTGGATGATAATGGAATGGAAACTCTGCCTACATCATTGGCATATGCTGGCGAGGAACTAGTGAAAGATGACAGGTGACGATGAAAACAGATCAGCTGGATCATTATGGCGAATTTAATAAGAATTAACTACGATGGTTTCCAGGAAGAACACTTTGTGGAGGTCAATCAAAGGATGTACTTATACTGCTAGCATTTCATATTGTAGAAAAATGGCAATGATGATGATTTTGATAGAAAGAGACGTGTACAATAGTGAGATAAAAATGGAATGTTAAAATAAGATTAATAAAGTATATTTGTGAGAGATCTAACAAACGCCTGAGATAGATATAAGAATATATACACCCTGTAATATCAAGAAGACCAGAAACTATCTTTTTTACTAGTAATGCCCTGATGATCCATAATTTACAAGTTATCAGGACGTCACTAGAAAGAAAATACCGCTGAGTTACAGATTATGAAATGCTTTCAATGTTTCATTAATAAGAATTGTTTATAAGAAGCATAAGTTTTTATCAATATTTTTTCTGTATATAAAGTATATATGTTAGCTAATTTTACGATCAAGCCTAGTATAACCCTTTAAAAAGCAAAGCCGCGGAATGCAATCAGTATCACAAAATACGCAAAGCGTTTCCTGTATGCTAAAACATTTTTATACACACCATTTTCGACGCATAGACCCCATGAATATATTATACATATAGCAAGAGCAAAAGACATGTAAATATTTTACCGGGTTGGCATTTCTGTTTATGTTAGCAATGTCCCTACATTGTGTACGAGTGTTACCAGCCTATGTAAAAATTGAATTACACCTTTCCCCAACATACTGATCAAGTTAAAAATCAAATTGTATTGTTTTAACACGTGTCGTTTGTAGGGATTTACGGAGTAAAATGTTTATTATTTTTTACTCGACTACAGTGAAGTAAAAAGTTGAAGTGATTTTGAACAGTATGTATGTACTTCTGTTCCCTCATAACTTCTAAACTACTTATTGTTTACTTACTTTTACTAACTATTAATTTGACATATTAAGTATTTTTGGAAGCGTTTTGATCGTCCATTGGTTATAACATATGTAACGACATATAAAATTAAATATGGCGCCCTTTAGAGGATATAAAGTAATGAAATAAAAATAAAAACGAAACAGTGTTGGATATTAAATGAAAGCGCTTAATTTTAATATTTCATAAATTATTTATTCTTATTATCATCATAGAATAGCATACCTTCCTTTTTTGTGGGTGTCGTAAGAGGCGATTAAGGGAGCTTATTAGTCGAGGGATGGGCAGCAGCGTCTTTCTTAAAACCAATGCCTTACTGCGGTTGCCAACCCGCCTGCCAAGCAATACCTGGCAAAACCCCCCAATATGGGGAGGCTTATGTTTCGTAGTGGATAGTGAATATATATGTAAGTACGTACGTTTATACGTATATGTATATTTGTGAAACCAAACTAATCTGTCTATGTTATGTACGCAGAGATGATAGCAAAAATACATCGTTATTAAATACATACAAATAAAATAAAATTTTGATTAATATTGTATGTATTTTCTGTGCTTTGTAGTCAGAAAAAAATGTAATTTCAAGTACAATTATTTACAAAATAATTTATTTTTTATTGTACCTACGCAAATATTATAATGTTAGCCATTATAAAGTCTAGCATGAATTTAATAAAAATATAAATTGAAAGGACATTTTAATAATTGTCTTTCCTACAAAACAGATAGTGAATTCTGAACAAATAAAATAAACTAAAATGAAATATTAATAAAATATTAAAATAGTATTTTATTATGGTAATACCTAATAAATTTTATTTTTGATAAAAGCAGTATTAAAGTTATCGCTAAAATGGACGCAGGTAAATATTTTATTACATTGAATAATTTAATTTTGTTGCGCGAAATATAATATGAATGACGTGAATATTATTATACTTCTATGAACATAATTCAAGATTTTAATAAATTTTGAAAAAATAATTTTGATCGTTCCACTATACATTTGCTGAATACGAGTACATCTTGGAATATTTCGAAAATTAAATCAACTAGGGTTACCGCAACGCAGATTAGCAGACCCTTACCTTAACCAACCATTAAGATTTTACTTCTATAGACGACCCCATAAGTGGAAAACGTAGTCTTCTATAACCCAAGCTTATGAAATGGTACAGCATAGGTTTTTATTGCTGCTTTCCTTCTTTTATATTTTTTTTTGTATTTTGTTTCCGTAGCCTCTTCATATGACATCCTAGATATAAAAAAGTATAGTAACATATTGTATTCCTACTTCGTCATAATATAGATACTAAAGATTATTTTCCTTATATGCGGACGAAGTTACGGGTTACAACTAGTGAATAGTTGTTACCCATAAATCCGTCCACGTAGTCGGAATATGTTGACAGAAATAAATAAAGAAAAAGTAACCTATATAGGTGTAGGTACCCAAACAAACGACTTTTGTACAATGTCTCCCTCTGGTAACATGTAAATTGGATATTGTATATATATGTATTGTATGTATATAACATATAATTATTATATATAATTATCTTATTCCTAATTATCACTATAATTCAAATTACAGAATTGACATTGTATTATGTAAATTCGAAATACAATTTTAATTTTGTATATTTATTTATTTTACACTTTATTGCATAATTTACAAAATAATAAATATAGTTAATTTTAATGAGAACTAATACAAAAGTTGGCCTTATCGTTAAGCAATCTCTTTCAGACGACTTTTGGGTAGAGGACATTAAGAAAAAGACAAAGAGTAGGCGGCACACTATTATATATAGGTATACTAATATATACAAATATATAAAGAAATATATACAAAAACATACACATATTTAATAGCACACATATAATAGGAGAGAAAAAAGTGGAAGATGAAGAGTGAACACGGCAAAATAGTACTTACAGGAAGAGATAGTGGAACTTAACAGAAGTCAATTATTTTACCAGAGGGAGACTTTGTACAAAAGTCGATAGCTTGGGTACCTCTGTCCCATTCGTGTTTCAACCGTGAAGCAGTTGTGTTTGTATGGCTTTGTTTCGATTTTAAGGGTGGGATATGGCAGTGAATTTACAGGGTACAGAGGAATAACACCTGAGTTCTCAGGAATGGCAACGCATGGAGGGCATCATGGACGAAACAGTATAGTCTGTTATGTCTGTGGTACTGTTCATATCTATAGGCGACGGTTACCACTTTCCACCAGGTGGACCGTCAGCTTCTTTGCCACTTTAAGTTGCATAAAAAAATATTGATGTTTAAATGTTCTAAATAAAATTTGGCGTTTACAAATAATTGCATATAGTTTATTGAAGTTTAATCGTCTGTAAACTGTTAGTAACAATAAATAAATAAATGACTTTATCAAGACTTGGAGATTAATAACACGACTTTAAAATATGAAAATTTGGACTGCGATTAAATCTTGGAATCAAAGCATTTCGTCAAATGAGCTGTTAAGGCTTTTTCTAGTCAATTGATTTACGTAAAATATTTAAAAAGACGCTATTGTCAATATATAAAACATTTTAACAAGAAAACTTTCAAGAGTTCATTGTATTATAAAATGGTTTGTGAATTGTTTGTATTTAAATATTATTATCATTATTCGCTATGAAGTAGCAATGCATTGATGTATTTTGAACTGAAGAATAAGATAGAAACACAATGGGCACGATACCTTAGCCTTCAAGATGAGTACAGTACCTTTATTCTATACGATTTAACATCTTATATTTCGCATCCAGTAGCTTGAAAAGTTTTCAAATGAAATAACAAAAGTATTAAATTTCAAATAACTCGTACAGGTAAAAATACCTTTCAAAGAATATACAATGCTTATATTTTTATATATTATTCTTATTTCTGTTTTTACTTTATGCCATAACCATTAAATTAATTAAAATACTGAATATTATATATATTTAGTATAGGCCGAAGAGAATTATACAAAATTCTATATATTACCAATATGGTAGATAAAAAGCATCATGTTTCCTGTTTTGAAAATAAACGATATAATAAAATTATGCAGTTTGGTAAATAAATGTAAGTGTTTGAAGTAGCAAATTAATTTAATAAATAAATACAAATATATAATAATATATAAAAGGAAACACTATATTAAATTTTTTCTTTTATTCTTGTTCTTTCTTTAGATTTGAAAACCCTATATTCAAAAGTGCTGACGCGGTAAAATTGTTGGTAACACGCCACCTGTATAAAATTGAAAAGTAAATGCGCAATTTGCTCAAGTAGGTACCTAAATGGGACAGATGACAGTTACCAGGCACCCACAGATAATATAATACTATAAAAACAGTATAAGGCTCCTTGTTACTGTTATTATTGGCATAAACTTCAACTCTTCGCATATTTATTTCTGTTGTTAACTTCCTTGATTTGTAATTGTCCTTATAAAGCTTTTGTGTGACTTTTGTTTTCCGTTAAAAGTAAAAATGAATTAGAAAGTAAATAAGTCGAAATAATTAGTATCCTTTTAAATGTATTGAAAAATATTAAAATAAATATTATAGAACCAAAATATGCTGGCATTGGAGAAAAATTATCTAATGATTTTTTCAGAAAGGTATTTTTTTTTATTTATCTAGCAACATTTCACGTCGTTATGTCAAAAACTCGAATCCAAAAATAAGGAATTAGCCAGGAATGAAAATGAAAGACATAACTCAGCAGATTTTCAAGTTAAAGTGACATTTGCCGTAGAATCGAAAATTTCTTGACATATACTGAAATGGAGACCGCATATCGGCAATATATAGCTAGACGAAGCGATAACATATGTAGACTGACAAGTAAATACTGAAAACGAAGAGCTAAAGAAGAAGCAGCTCTGTAGCGTGCCTTTGGAGAAGCCTATGTCTAGTAACGAACTCCAGTAGGCTGATTATGATAATGATTCCATATTAAGTGACAAATATATTTAAATTAATTATTTTGAAAATAAAAACATCTTTCAGCCCCCAGACGCGGATGTGTACAAAAATTATTTTGACCTCCAATTGCATATAAGGGCCTTGAATAAAATCCTTCCTAAGCTTTTGTTAGGCACTTTCTCCGGCTTTGGGCCGCTGCCACATGATAAGCGCAAATCTCGAGTCCTCATCTCATTTCATTTATAAGCTGACTGGCCTACATATAGATAAACACAAATATAAATAAACATTGATATCTTAAGAATTGCCACCACATCCTACCGTTTTGACCTTCTCATACTAACATGGTGTGTTTTGCTTCTAAGATTAATATTAAAATTAAGTTTAGATTAATATAAATAAACTTCCGATTTATCTAATGTTGTTCTAGAGATAAACTCGCTGTTGTGAATTAGTTAATTGTAACTACGTTATAATGCGTTTTATGTGCAACAAATAATAAAGGAAAAATATTCAGTTTCATTAACAGAACACTCTCGTGAAAGGATTCTAATGAGTTCCACTTATCTTATGTATAATGTAATAAGAGAAAAGAACTTAACAAACATTAACTTCTACGGAATCCAAATAAAAGTTTCTTCGTGTAGTACAAACCAAATTTCCGTTCCATGACACTGACTAAAACAATTAAACAATAAACAGGGCGCGTGACTTTTCTTCTGCGCGTTATTGTACTCTTATTAAAATAAAACGCTTCTGACATTTGACTACCGCAAAATAGACAGATAAAATAATTAAATATTTTTTGGCATGCAGATTAAGCGACCCTTTCCTCTTGTTAGTCCTTTGTCCCTTTATTTGTATTCCGTGAAAATGTGCGGGTGGACGCAAAGAGTTGTTTGTTTTGTTTAGATAAAATTCATTTTTTTTTTCTTTTTTTTTTCAGATATTGCTTTTTTCTAATCTTGGTCGAGCCAAGACAATTGTATTAATGCAAATAAACAATGAATTAACATAAAATTTGTGGACATTTTTATTAATTTTTGGCGCAACGTGGAGCCTAAATGGCTTAATGGATTTTTATAAGTGGAGTGTTCTTTGATTCGTTACAAAATTGATATTGAACAATATTATTGATTTTCAAAGAAATAAAATTATTGGTTGATAAACTGAGAAAAGTTTATTATATCTTTTTAATTGAAAGAGTTATTCGATACTTGTGGTAAGTAAAAACGAAAAACTTATTTACACATAATATCTACTAGATTTAGTAGACTTACACGCTAACTGCTAGCAGTGCAGCCACGACCTGTCAAGATCTGTCATGGAAAATGTTAAACGAACTATGTGTATTTTAATGATCTATGTATTATATTCTTCAGATATCGTTGGTGTGAAGCATATATTTTTTTTTTCAATTTTGTTTGTTTTATTAACTACATCAGTGACAGGCCAATAGCTAAATGGTAGGCTATGTATTGAGAACTTAAATTTTTATTATTCCAATTATAGTCGTTTAGAATATTCAGGTTCTTTTTTATTTAATTTTATTTAAGATACAAACAGGAATGTTTATTTAACTATGTAAATACATTGACAATATTACCAAGAGAGAGAGAGAGAGAAAAAGAGGAAATAGGTTAGCATTTTTTTTTTTTTTTTTAATAGATGATAATGGAATGGTAACCCCGCCTACGCTAACGGTATACGTTGGCGGGGCACCAGTGAGACATGATAGGTGAGAATGAAAAGGCAGGTCAGTTAGCCCATCGTGATGAATACACTTGGAATTTAGCACGATGGTTTCCAGGGGGAACCACGTGGAGGTCGACCTGCTTGGGTATACTGCTAGCAATAGGGCCTTTAGTTTCCATTACTAACAATCCCTTCTCCCTTAATAGGTTAGCATTACAGACATATTATATAATAAAATTGTAAATAGATACTGTCACATGCTTGCTAGAATACATAGGAATTAAAAAGAAAATATTATGTAGATCTTAAAAGTGACAGAAGCCAAAACAACAGTTTCAGACTTTTTATCTGTCTGTTTGAATTATTTGAATGGTCCGACATTAAGCACCAAATTTGATACGGTTTTAAAAGTTATGTACCTGAAAATAGATTATAAAATTTGTATATTTTATTTTGATACGATATTTGTAAGATAATTAGAAATAGTTTATTTTACAGGTGTAGAGGAAACATATAATTAATTTCTTTCAAAATCTAGGTTTACGTGGTTGCAGGCAGAAGTTAGTAGAAAATAAATGTGTAGAATGATAATATTATCTCCTTATGAAATAATTTGTGCCCAGTATTGAAATGTCAATAGATTGTAATGAAAACTAATAAACTCCAGTAATATAAGTGCTAGCTTAAAGTCATATTAAGTATTAATTTTAGGATCATAGTTCTCAATGCTTTCAACACTCAGCAGCAAACTATACAACTCATAAAATCCATTTATTTACCACTACACTCACGTCCTGGTTATAAATAGGGGAAAATGACGCTAAATTTCGTATTGGGTGTTCGGAAAATTGCGGGAAAATTGAATACGAAAAGGTTAATCTAAATCAGGAATAGATTGTGTTGACTAACGTGTGAAAGTAAACTAGGAAGACTTGGTTACTTAGTTTTTTTTTTTTTATATAGCTTGTATAGTATTATAGCAAACTGGTTAATAGCTAATCTCATGGAATATGGACATTATTAGGGATATTTCAGAATGACAACCATATATCCCATGATATCCATAATGAATTGCCATTCTTGATGGAAGATGTATCTAATGTTTCCGAATCCTATAAAGTTACTGTTTTATCCAATTCTTCAAAATACAACATTTAAGTACAGCTGCCTGACAGCATATAACGAGTCGAAGAAAAGTGTAAATAACTTTTGTATAAGGTTAAAATCTAGTGTAAAAGATATATTTATTTATTTATTCATTAGTACATGTATGCATACAAGGCGGACTTAAGGCTAAAATCATTCCCTCTTAGTCAACCTTAGGGAAATGTCAGAATACTCGAATTTGGTGCTCGTAATAATTGATATACATATATACTAAAATGTACAGATATATACAAATAAATATTTACATAAATAACAAATGTACTTTCACATATGTATATAAACTATATTATATTGTACACGAAGATGAGAATAAAAGATAATATTTACTGCTCGGATAAAGCATAAACGCGAGCTTAAATTTTTTTTTAAATATGTTATAGTTGGGAGTCTCTTAATGGCATCGGGGATATAAATATAATGACGGTATAATAAAATGATTTATTTTTCTGAAAAATTAGGATAAGTTAATAACTGCCGCATATGTCTATGTTAACGGATTTTTTATCATTTCTAAGTAACATAAGTTCATTTTCAGGGGAGTTCTATATTAATTTTAGTAAAAATAAAGTCGATTAATTATATATCTTTTTAAATGACATGTTCATGCAAATAGTATAATTTAAGAACAAAATATAAATGAGAGAATGCGATGTTACGGTAGTCAGCAAGGAGGGCATTTTAAACAATGGTTTATCTACCGTAAATACAAGCGACACGACAAGATATTCTGGAATAAAATGGAGGTTGAAATAGGGTTGTCAACTGTAAAATCAATAACCCACGTTGCGAAGTTTAACAACTATACATTTTATGACTTATTTGGATATTTATAAGTCATAGTGATGGGAATCATTTTTGATACTACAAAATGTGGAGTGTATACAAAACCACGCCCAAATATAGGCAGCGGTTCACTTTTTTTAGGTAAATGTATTTGATTAAACCTTGACGAATGGTAACCCTAGTCAGAAGACGCTTGGGGTAGGTAAGTAATTGGATTTCATTTTTATTTCTCTAGGCAGCATATCATAGTTAGTACTTGTGTTCTTCGACGCTATTTTAATAAATACTATAACCGTTTTATTTCCGTACACCCAATTGTAAATGATGCACGAATTGTAAAGCAGTCGGTGTATTTATGAAATAAATGGAGCGCTCGCTTTCTCTCGTAGCTTTGTCTAAGTGTAACTTGTTTTACTCGTTATATTTTTTTTTAATAGATTTTAATGATACGTTATCGAAATACCGGTGAGGGTTGATGGGTGATGATGAAAAAAGTACCCATCATGATGAATTCACCTGAAATTAACTACAAAGCTTCAGGGAGGATCACGAGGAGAACGACCTGACAAAGTATATTGCTAGCAATAGGCTTGTTAGTCTTCCATATTAGCAATCCCCTCCTCTCCAGAATTCTGGATTATCTTTTTAAGCGAATGCTTGCATTGCCTCAGAAACGCCTGTACAAATTCAGACTTTTATTTGATCGTACGTTGTTTTTGTAACCTTATTTTTGCAACCTGTTTTTGTATTCCAGATCCATACCTTATATACCTTATTTTACATAAAATCTCCATCAACATACCCTGTTGAGCATGAGTCTCTCGTAAAGATAAGATGCAACTATCGCCACGCCAGTTACGCTATTTTGTATAAGATTTTATTTCGAATTATTTCTTTTACGCATCAAGCTGAAGATCTCTTTACCCTTCATTGATTGTCATTCCTGAAGACTACGGTGTTATGCCTCCATACTCTTTAATTTTACCGTCATATATAATAATACCGTCATACCCTTCAAACCGAAATACAGTTATACAAGCAGAACTGCTTTAAAGCAAAAACACCAGTGAGACAAAGTTATCCAAGCAGATGATTTTTGTAAAAAATTACCCTCTGGTAAACTAACATTGGCATATTATACTTGTTTGTTTGTTTATTTATAATACTTTATCATACAGTAAATTTTAAAATGTATTTATATAATATATTTGATTATAATTGAATATATTTGAAATCTTAAGAAAAAAATGAGCACAACAGCGGTCTTATCCCATACAATGGATTTCTTCCAGTCAATCTTTAAATGTCTGATAGAAATTGTAAATTGGTAGAAAAATAATTGCTTATTAAAAAAAAAAATAATAGGCGTTACAGTTACAACACGAACGCAACATTGATACTGGACAACATGCCACATCTAAATGATACCTAATACATCTAAGAGGATTATATCTCTATGCATAATACTCCTAATATATAAATCTTATACTTTATTTCTGTAGTCGCTTCTTACCACATCCTAGGGACAAAAGGAAAGGAAAATATGGTCGTTTTATTATTTCTAAGTTATTAACACAATAATAAATTTCTTAATTCTTCTGCTTTTTACTGCACTCGTATATATGGTGTGTTTTTCTTTTCTTGTTTTTTTGTTCTCTAATTCCAGCTTATAAGTACCAATCGTCAGTTAAGTAAGGGTCCCATTTACCCGCCTCATAAGAAACCCTTAAGAGGATTTATAAAAGTCAGTAGGGAAGCAAAAACAATCTGACAGTGAACCCGAACAGATATGGATGCCGCCAGTCTTATCAACCTATCTCAATATCTGATTTTAAGTGACAAAAACTCGTTCAGAATTTTAAGCAAGATGATTTGCGCAATTAAACCGTAAAACATTCAAACATCTAACGATTTAAACCAATGATTCTTAAAGTAGATTCCACGGAACCTGCGGGTTCCATAAAATAGTTACTAGGGTTCCATGAAATTATTTATTTTTGGCCGTTAATTAATATCACAGTTAAATATAAATATTATTTTGACATGGCTGAAAATATGTGACGACTTAACTCATTACTGTTATGTATGTAGTTAGCAGTATGTAGTTAGTAATTTTTAAAATATTTCTGATAAAAATTTTCGTTTTTATTTAAATTACAGTATCTTTGATTTGTAATCACTTGATATTATTTATATTATTCTAAAATGCATAAAGAATATGAAGTTATATAAAGTAAAAGCTATTTAGTGAGTGTTTTGATATCTTATTGTTTCGATTAGGAATCTCTGGTCTAAACATTTAAAGATTGTGTTGTTAAAAATTCGTTTATATGTCACTGTATAAGCCCATACATTCATAAATCTCAGATTTTAAAGAAATAAATAAAGTAAATTAACTCGAACAAATCAACAAACTAAACCCAAACTAACTTAAATTTATGACTACAGATACGAGTATGAACACCATGCACTAAACAAGTCATAATTTTGTTTCTTTTTTTAACATTTAGCACGTCTCAGATGTAAATATAGAAAATTTTAAATTTCATTTTTTATTCAATTTAGAATGGCAAACAAGCTGACGACTCATCTGATAGAAAGTGGTAACAGTTGACTACTGCATGAATATAATACAGTATACTGTTTCGCCTTTTATACCTCTCATGCTTTGTCATTCCTGAGGGCAAAGAGGCACACTCTGTGCCTTATAATATCATTGACATTTAATTTATTATTTATTTTGAATTGTTATCTATTGTTTTTATTAGTATACTTTTAATCAATTTTAATGAAAGAGAAAAAGAAAAATAAAATACCATACCCAATCAACTTGGTAGTTTTTTATGGGATAATAATGGAATGTTAATTCCGCCAGCGCTATTGGTATACACTGCTAGAACACCAGTGAGGAATGATAACTGAAAAGGAAGTAGGTCAGTTGGCCTATCGTAGTGAATTTATAAAAATTAATCGCAATGGTTTCTGTAGGAATCGCGTGAAAGTCGACCTGACAAGGTATATTACTAATAATAGGATCGCTAGTTTCTTTTTACTTATTACTAACAATCCCTTCTTGCTCTTCAGCCAAGTAGTAGGTAGGCAATAAACTATAATATCCTCCTTTATGAGATCTATGTGCAGTGGACCGTTAATGATTTTTTACAATGGTGATTATGAAAAATATTTGTATGTTTATGCATGATATTAGATTTCAGTCAATATGATTTTACATTATGATATTTATATTAAACTCGGAAAATTATAGGGAAAGCTATTCATGCAGTTAATATCTGAGTACGTGTATTCTTTATTCAGCACGTACCTAACATAGTTATTATATTTATAAAAAAGAAATTGAAGTACTTTTATGTTGACAATCTCTAATGGAGTAGTCAGAGGCATTACACGATATATATATTAAAAGGAAAATAATAACTATTCATATAATATAGTAAACATATAATAAAGTTAATAATAAATATTTAATAATCTTTATTATATTATATATAATAGTTTAATCAATGTTCGGTTCAATTTCAATAAGCTGAGTTAAATTTATTATTAATATTTAAAGAGCAAAGTAATAAAAAAAAAATCTTGGATGTAATTTTAATTTACAAGTGATCTGGCTCAGAACGGGTAGATAGAATTTTCGAAAATAATATATAATCTATGTTGCTCACTGATATTGTAGCTTTCTATAGGTGAAAGAATTTTGAAAATCAGTTGAGTTGTTTTTGAGATTATCTATTATAAACTAATAATCAAATTTTTCTTCTAGGAGGCTTTTATTTCAAATTTCACTGTATTCACATTATCGCTAGATGTCGATTTAGTATACCATCTTTTCGACTAAATCTATATAAAACTCGGGTAGCTAACCTTACAGAATAATTGACACCTATCTGAAAATTTGTGGGTGCTATAATTTGTTGTGCTTGTGATTCAGCGACCCAGATAAAGCCACCGCAAAGGCATGAAACATTCATGTGCTTTCTGTACCCATTTAGACCCGGAAAGTAGTTTCCAAACCGACTTGTGCAAATTTCATAGCTAGTACAAAATATGGAACTCAGGCAACCACTATTTAAAAGACATTGAGGTCAATTCTGAAGTTCCATGTCTTTAAACTTACCTCTAAGATTAAAATTTCAATTTGTATCACAGTAAAATCTTTAATGTAAGGTTCAACATGAATAATTCTCTAATAGAGTTAAGTGAAAACTTTGAAAATTTTTGTTTATAATGTTCTATAAAACACTAATTTCACGAAATTATCAAATTCAAGTAAATTAAAAGATAAATTAAAAGAAATAGCGCTGCAATATCGGCCCCATTGTCGGTATATCTCCGAGACTATTTAGAACCAATATTGTTATTATAGGATCCATACAGTTGTGCATAGTTTTGGATAGAATTTGTAAGATATTTCATTAGGTATTGGCTTTACGGAATACATTTATGTCTGTACTTTCATAGTTCATCTCAAGCTAGTTGTCATAGTTGACTAGTCATAGTTGAGTTGTCTATGGTACTTTTTATGTTTATAAGGATTTCAGCTTTTACCTATACAAATTTCTACTGTAATTGCCACAAACGTATTAATGTACATTAGCATCACGCTAGCTAGTATAATAGGTTTATAGCCACGGTGTTCGCATCTTTAAATGGCTACCGAATGTGTTTTGTTTACGTCACTTACAAAGAATAAATAAAAAATGATATGATATAATAGATGTATGAGAAAATATTTATCTAAAAACACTATGGTATATTACATTACTATGAGCCTTGATTATTATTTATTAGTTGTATCCTGCAGTCTTATTCTTATGAATTCGTATAACATTTAACCTATATGCTAGGCTAATCTAATAAATTATACGCCTGCATATTTTATTGAAATTTGTACAAACGTTTAAAGTCACATACAAAAAGTAATTAAAAAGAAATACACGAGAGAATATTTATCCACAAAACACTACGATGTATTACAATACTATAATCCTTGAATATTATTTATTACTTGTATCCTGCAGTTTTATTCCCACGAATTCGTATAACAATTAACCTATACGCTACGCTAATCTGTATGATATGGCTGCATATTTTGTTCAAATCCGTACAGACGTTTAAGTACAACTGGTGAGTCAGTAAATAACTTTCAAATATATAATTTATTGTCATTTAAGAGTTTCTTCTTGTCATTTCAACTAATTTATATATTTTCTTTCAGCCAGTTTTATTCCAGACCATATCTTTGACCTCCCTATACGACATGACACCTAGTTTTCCCTTATCTGTCCCATATATTTATTCCTTGGTCTTTTTCTTCCTCTTCTGCCCTCTACTTTTCCTTCTATTATGCTGTTTAAAAAACATCATGTCGTATAAGATGCATAACCCAGCATTTTGCCTCTTCTATTCTCTATTGTTTTTATTAAAGTTCTTTTCTCAGTCCCCCCTTTCAAGACTTCCTCATTCGTTACTTTTTCTGTTCAGTTTATCCTTTCTATTCTTCTATAATACTTAGATTCACATTATATAATACTTAGATATAATTTTATTAGAATAGAAAAAATAAAACTTAATGCTGTCATCTGCTAAACCATAAAGGCCTTCATATATAACAAAGGCAGTTTAAGACCCTTGACAACTCACAAAAGTAGGAACAATACTGCATGATAAAAAGTGCAACAATACTGTTACGATTAAATACAATAAACGGGTATATGACTGTCGAATGACCGCATGCCCTACTTTCTTTTTAAGAGTAAAATAAAATTTACTTTAATGGTCTAAGGTTACTAAGGGGTATAATAGTAAGATGCTAGCTAGTAGTAAGAACAGGATGCGGAAGCATAACACCTTATTGGTTATTTGATTAGAATTATTTCAATGCTGCTAATAGTATATGCGTGTGACTGCCAACACTCGAAGATTGATCACCACTATTATTACAAGAAGTTTCACAACCTTCCATATTAGCCATCTATGTATCTCTGACTGACAAAACTATGTAAATATAATTGAATTGAGATACATCTTGAAATTGGTATAAGCATCAATATAACTATAGCACGTAAAATCATAACAAAGAAAATATATAATAAATAAATAAATGCCATTGGATAAAATACACAGCCCTATGTAGGCCCAAACTAAGCAGAGTTTATACAATGGATACTAGTTTTTTTTAATAGGTGATAATGGAATGGTAACCCCACCCGCGCTATTGGTATACACCGGCGGGGCACCAGTAAAGGATGATAGGTGTAGATGAAGCAGATCAGTTAGCTCATCGTGAGGAATTCAACAAGAATTGTTCATGATAGTTTCCAGAGAGAACCACATGGAGGTCGACCTAATAGGGCATATTGCTAGCAATAGGGCTGTCAAATCCATTGCTAATAATCCCTTGTCCCCCTATGGATACCAGTTAACTGATCGACATACTTAAATATTTTAATTTAATACATATTATACATAGAAAACATACAACACAATCTAAGAACATGTAGGAAAGGTGTAGTACATCTATAAATGGACGCAAATATCCAATAATCAGAATATCCACTGATTGATCGGGACGCACGACATTGGAGCGCACTCAATTAGTTCGGAAATGGGCCGTGCATTGAATTGTGCTTAACGAACTATGGAGAGCAGATATTCCGTTAAGCAAAATTAATAGGAGTTCCATATAAGGTACTTGATAGACTAATTTCAATATTTTCTTGCTAGCCTTCCAGACAAGCGATAAACGAATCTATCGGAGGCGATGTCTCATATATAAGAAAGATTTAAACGGCTTTTCTAAATATTTCTAAATGTAAAAGCAATTTTTTATTATATTCAATAAACATATTGCAGGAATGCGGACGAAATCACGGGTAAAACCTATTTCTAAAATAAATCTATCAGGTCAACCTGCACGCTGTGCCTCTGGAAACCATCTAGGTTAATTTCTAATTAATCCGCCACGATGGGCTAACTAACCTGACTTCATTCTCATCTATCATCACTCATTAGTATTCCGTCAACAAATAGTGTATACGGAATCAACATTCCATTTTCATCTTATTAAAAAAAAAAATTGTCCACATTAATAATATTTTTATTGATTAATTACGAGTTCAATGTACGGATTCATGGCAAAATTCGCGAGGCAATACAATGAACTACAAGGTTAAAATACAGAAATCGTTTAAAAGACTCCTTATAAGGAAATACTGTGAATTTACAAATACATTTTAGGTAATACATAATATAAACTGTCGCAAAATTTACTAGGTCAAGTTTAAATGACGTCAATAAGATTAATAAGCTTGAACGTGTATTTATTGTTAAATACTGTATTCGTAAATAATGTAGTATACAAGGAATCAACGAGAATGTACCGACACAACAAAAAGAATGTTAAAATAATAAATGACCTTAGACGTGTGACATATTTAAGAGCCATTTAGCCTGAAATAAAGCAGGGCTTATACTATGGTATTGTACAGTTCATAGTTTAATTAATTTTTATTTATAAATACTTACGTTCGTACTTATTTAAATACACATCAACACAAACGTATTGTCTGGTAATTGAACTAGCAATCATTGAAGGTAAGGCAAAGCAAAGATCTATTTATTTATTTTATTTATTTATTAGTACATGTATATATACAAGGCGGACTTAATACTAAAAGTATTCTCTCCTAGTCAACCTTATGGAAGTGTCAGAATACATGAATGCAGTACTAGTAATAATTGATATATACATGTGCACTAAAATCTTCCACCTATAATACAATATTTTAAAAAATAATACAAAGTAAAATGCTAGAGCCTACTACATTAACTATTATATATAATAGTCGACTAATGTTTGTGACAAATACATACAAACTGCAATACATACCTTATTTTTAATATTAGTATTATAATAATTTTATGTAAAAGGGCTATAGTTAGTGTTGTTACGTTCAAGCTTAGATCATTGAACTTAGAAAATAATATTTTATTTGTTATGTCTCCTACACAGCCGATACAAAGAGTCTGAGAAAGATGAATCGTTTAGGAAAAAAATGGATATGTTTATTCCTTTCTGAGACATTGATAAAGAGATTCGCGGATATGAGTGAGTGGAAACGTTTACAGGGCTCGTTTTCTTTTTGAGGAATCCTTTATTTATATTGCATTTCATTTTTGTAGGACAATATTTAATAAGCTAATGTTTTGTTTTTTACAACAATACGACTTTTTTCCCTAAATTTTTGGAGAAATTGTCATTTTTCTTATGTTATAACTTAAACAGGGTGCTATTGGCTATATTGCTGTCTCGCCCTGGAAACCATGTTATTACAAATACGTCATGATGGATTACCTGATCTAAGTGTATCCTCGCATATCGTCAGTTACCGGTACTCTTGTAATGCATGCTAATACTCATATTTTGCTACTAATGTCCTACTTCTGTCAGAATATGATATGCCTACTATGAGAGGAGTAAAAATAATTATTAGTAATAGGAACTATTGCCCCATTGTTAGCAATATACCCTGTCAGGTCAACCTCTTGGTGATTTACATGATTTTGGAAACTATATTGTTTAATTCGTCGTTAATTCGATACGTTGGGCCAACTGCCCTGACTTTATTCTCATCTATTATCTCTCGCTGATGCTGCGAGAGTGCAAAACGATAGTGCAGGCGGAGTCTTACCTTACATACGAATACCATTATAATACATACAAAATGAGATGTCCATCTAGTATTTGTATCATGCTTTTACCAGCATATTAAAACTAGGTATTTTTTTTATCAATATTCTCTTATATCATACTCGTAGTTAGGGTATGATCGCCTTATCGACCGTATCCTGTTGACCTTACTTAATATTTTTTGTCACAAATAACTAGGTAACTAGTGGTAATAAAACTTAATAAGATTATTTTCAATGTATAAACAACTTTGGCGACCTTGAGAGGCTCCTTGTTGATATCATTGAAGAATAGGCGTCTCAAACGTGAGGCAATGTTCTTGCACGACCTATGTCACTGCAGGTATGATTGTGTTCAGCTCAACAACAAGTTATGTTACAGAGCTTCTCGGCGTAATCTACATCAATTGTTTGCTACCTCACTCTGTCGCACAAACGTGGGTAAACGCTCGCCCATTAATCGCATTGTTAACGCTTATATCTCAAATTTCAACTCCGTTGATATTATTTCAGAATGTGTTGGTGCATTCGGGAGACTTATCGGTGGTCTACTTGAGGTTGAGGAATGATATTTTGTTGTTGGTGTTATATTTACTTATTTATTGCTGGTAAATATATTTTAAATTTTAAAATATTATAATACAAATTTGGAAGTTCTTTGATTTTGAGTGGATCACTGGTACGCACCTCTTTACATTTCTGTCATTCATGTATGTGTATATGTTTGATTTTGTACAAGTAGTTGTGCTCACAGCCATTTTATATATTTTGTTGTTTTCCAGTAATAGGTGGTCAACGTCGTTGGTGGCAATAAAATTATTGATATATATATATATATATATATATATATATATATATATATATATATATATATATATATATATATATATATATATTATTGTGTCTACTGTTTGTTGACCTAAATAAAGAGAATAAAAATCATTATATCAGCATACAACCGTTAACTGTCTACTGTATATAGACTTCCTCCATAAAGATTTTGCCACGTTTGGCAATCGCAGTTAGGCTTTGATAATGTTTTAAGAAGGACACTGCAGCCTGTTCCTCGAATTCCTTCCTATTAATTTCCTAAATCGTTTCTTACGACTGTCATGAGATAGGAATATTCTATCCTATACTGGGGCTATCATTCTATGCTGGGACCACAAAGCCCTTCCTTGTTAATGCCGTATGTACATAAATAAAGCCTAAAATTCGATTCTCGGATGGGGTAATTTTTAATTAAAAATTTTCTAAACTTGTACATGGCTGGGTGTTCTGCTTCTAGATATCTCTTATTTTTAACTGATTATGACATTTATTATAAGAATTATTGAAATTTCAAATATAAATTGAAGTAATTTACCACAGCGAGATTTCGTGCAAAACTCGTTCGCTTGAGTATGTTCGTCCCACTCGTGTTACAGCCGCGAGACATTTATTTGCATGGCTATATTCGATTTGTAAAGTAGAATACGCCAGTGAGGCTACAAGGTAGAAAGGCATAAAACGACCTTATGTACCTATAAGACCTTAGTCCTCATCATAATGATATCGTACACAAAATAAATAATTGATTGATTGTTTAATTACTTTAACTCTTATATCTTTGCTACATTTTATTTTTATTTAAAATTAAACAAGAAACATTAATCATTATTTATTCTATTCTAAAACGAACAAAATGGTAACTCTTATTTTGTAACATTTATTAACAACCCATACTTAAAAAAAAAACATTATTAAATTTAAACCGTTTCATTCCATTGTGTAAATATATCAAAAGTTTCGAACATCCCATATTAACTTGACAGCTGTACGCGCCATGTTAGTATGGGGAATATTTTTTTTTATCACTTTTCAATCCATGTTTTGTTTTGGGAATCATTAATATCATTTTTAGGGAATCCTTTTTTGTTTTACAGTCTTTAATTTCACTGATAAAGTATTCTTTTAAAAATGATATTGATGATTTCAATTTTACTTTATATAATTAATTATATAAGAAAGTAATAAATAATAAGTACTTACATAACATTGTCTATTAAGGCTACTTTTAACACATAATATAAAAAAAAATCTTAATATTAAACCCAGAGATAGGTACAAGGTACAAAGTAATAAAATTATGCTAGCGTAGTTACAAAAAATACCAATAATTATTATAATACATTCATTGCTCGCATTGGATTCTTTTCAGATACCTTCTGGAGTCCTGGAGCTGTTTTCTGTATAACTAACTGCAGTTATTGTAAATCTGTGTAGTTGTATTTTCTATATATTTTATAACACATGTAAAAATGTACTCGTAATGTGTTATAAAATAAGTAGTGCTGTTTTAAAGTTATGTATTATATTTTATGTAGTAGCATCATCCCGGTACACTTGATAATCAGCTCCACTAATCATTTTTAATCTAATTCTAGCTTTTTAAAAGATCCGGACATGTAATTGTCATATATATCGGACCCAGGACGTTTGCTTTCATTTGATACCAGTTTGCTGCAGTCTAGTAAGTATTGCTTTGTTTTACTACTTCTAAATTCTTTCTCGTAATTATCTGGAAATAAAATAATAAAAAATATTGTTAAAATCAAATCATAAATGCATTTCATATAAATTTTATCCGCGGATAATAAATAGCGTATGCCTTTTTCCATGCCAAATATTACAGGGACACCAAATTTCATTACGCCTAGTTGGGTTAAGGAGTCAAAGGAAATGAATGATGAAAAATGATAAATGAATGTAGGAGATGAGAGAGGAGGAGAGAAGGAGAACAATTACTATCACCTTAGTAGATAAGGAAGTAAGAGCAAGGCTGACAAATAATTTATTTCTTTTTTAAAATATAGCAACAATTATGTAAATATATCCGTAGTGCTTTTTATATCTATAAGAGATATTTATCACTTTTGATCAAGTACGCCGTAGGGTTATTTGTCTTTATAAATATGAATTCGAGTGCTTAGTAATAAGTGGGTTATGAGCGACAAAATTATATATAAAAAAAATTAAATCATTCTTAAATTAATTATCAAATACTCATTACTGGTTGTTTGGGCGTGTTGACTCTGTAATGACTGACTGACTGACTTTTTGTTTTATTATATTCTGTTACTCTGGATGATTATTGAGATAAAGAAAATTATTTGATGCTAGTTAAAAATATTTCTTTTTTATATTTATTTTGTTACAATAAAATCGACTTTTATTCTAACAAAATTCGTATTATATAAATTCGTTGTAACTCTTTTAATTAAAAAAGAATCGTCAAAATTAATGAAAATATCTCGTTACATAGCCATAAAAAAAATCAGTCCAATTTAAACCTTCTTTTTCGTGACGATGGTTGAAATTTCTATGCCATAAAATTTTTATTGAACGATTTCGAAAGTATTGTCTTAATTAACTTTTTTTGGAAAACACTTTTTTAATAAATCGTTATGAATGCTACATTTCTACTCTACATTTGTTCCTTTATTCACTTTAACCTAACGAAGAGTATGTTTTGAGTCTGAGAATTTGTATATCCTTTAATACAATAACCCAATCTGTTTGATCAATACCACCCATCAGCTAATGTATGTATATCTATAGATAGGTATTATGACCTTTAAATATAAATAGTTGTAAACCAAATAAATAAACAAAACGGGTTTTTAGAAATACAGATATTAGTTACTACGCGGAAATTTGGTACAGTTCGATGGAATTTCCACATCAAAATGAAACCTTTTTTGTAGGCATTTATATTTGTCATGATTTGAACTAAATTCTAGTGTACGTCATATTAAAATTTATTTTTTCATGACTGAGCAACAATTGGACTGGGTAGATGTCAAACTGACAGAATATATTGCTAGCAATGGGGTTGTTAAATACCATTACTAAAAATCTCTTTCTCCCCCATTGAGTTATAGTATACAATTTTTACCTTTAAACTCCTCCAAAGACGGCAAATCACCTCCATAATCCTTAGGCAAGTACCGTTTAGGTAGATATTTGTGTAGTTCCTCCACTGAGTTGTGAATCATGACCCGGTCCATGATCTTGGGTTTGAAGAATTGTTTCATGAAGTTTAGAACTGTTTGGCCTAATATTGGCGCATTCAACACGTGTATAGCGGCAACCCGAAGGCCCATGCCATCCTAAAATTAAACTTCGGTAATTTACATATCGAAGTACCCATTTAAATTATATTTACTAAACAGGTCGAACGTGTTACATTAGTTTACGTATATTTTGATAACACCTGTCTCGTAATAGTATTTAAATTAATGGCCCTTAAAAAGAACAACTTTTTATTTTAAATTTGTCAGTATATCGGTTGCCAAGTGGTAACCGTTGATATGGACTTTACTCATCAATCATAGTCATAAAAAGTTCAAAAGACTATTTTATTGAGGCTGACAATCTCTTTGATCTGATCTTAGCCTAAATATTTGAATCTGATCGTAGGTATTATAGCTATATTTGTTCATTGTTCTGAGGGCACGTAAAGTTGTCCGGTAAATTATGTAAAAGGCCATTGTGTATAATGAATATCATACATGATTATTAGTAAATACAAATTTAATACTAAAAGAATGATAATAACTATATTTTATTATTTTTCTATCGTATTTATTATGTTTTATACAAATCCTTTAGATAATTTCTTCTTTCCAGTTCTAAATGTTGAACTCCCTTTAAGGGATAAGTCTGCTTTTGTACATTTTCGTTATAACCGAATATCTATATTAAATTTCCTCTATGGTCCCAGCATAATATGGGCCTTTTCCAGCGGGTATAGTACGAGGCGACTAAAGGAATATAATGATCGAGGGATGGGCAGCAGCGTCCTTTATAAAACATGACCAAAGCCTAACTGTGGTTGCCAATCCGTCCACCAAGCGTAGCAACTACTGGCAAAACTTTCAATAAAAGGAACTGAACATAGTCCAGCAGTGGGCAGTTAACGGCTGATAAGATGATGATGATCTATATTACAATATATAAATAAATTAATAATAATTATATATATATAAATAAATTAATAATTGATTATATTTTACTAACCTGAAATATTTGCGCAGTTTTTTGCATTGTTATTGGGTTCGCTCTAAGCACGTGACCGACGCCGATTTCTTTTATATCCAATAACCAAATATCGCCAAGCATGTAATCGTATGTGAGCCTTATATCACCTAGCTGAAATAAGTAAAATTTATTTAAAATTAAAAATAAATCCGACGCATAATATAAAAGAAACGGATAACCGATTTCCAAACGTAGCTAAAATAAATCTCGATTAAACCTGCATTCAAAGTAAGAAATAAAAGCAATGGAAAGATTCATTCGATTAGAGGAGCTGTAATCCCGCACACAGAATTTACATTCGTTCAGTAATAATATTTATTTAGCGGAAAAAAAAAACCTTACGGATTGATTCCCAGAAAAAAAAACCACCAGCATACAAGGTTCTTTTTGCTTATCAATTTATTGCTTGATAAATATTATTATAGAAAAAAAAGACAAAAACATAATTATATGTATATATAGACATGTAATGTAACAAGATGGCCTTATTGCTGAAAGTAACCTTTTCAAGGTTTAATCATTTTAATAAGATTGTTCCAGTTATATTTTGCCCAACCAAAGGACTTAAGCTGTCTTGTCATAAAAATTAAACTACAATAGACTGATATTGAATACCTAAACAGGTATTCAATATCAGTCTAAACAGGCGTTTTACTATAAAAACATGTTAAACATCTGTTTAAGTCTAAACAAAAGAACGTCTGTATTATTAAAAATGTAAGGTGTTTAAAACAATAACTTTTAGAATGTTGTTAAACACTGTATAGATAAACAGTATTTTTTTTATATTAATGATGTATTTGTTATTGTATTATTGATTTTAGAAGTTATATCTTTCTATTTATATTTAGAGTTTATAGAATTGTCATTTTTGTTGCAAATATCAGAATAATAAACAAGCTGATAGCTCGTTTACTAGACTGCAGTAACGGTTTAACTAATTTACATTTACCAAATATACAAGCATGAAATTAATAAGTATAAACGTAGTAAATGAATTCTGATTTAATCTAGTAATTTCAATTTAGTAATAAGTTTATAGATTTTCTGTAATGAATTGAAATCTTAATTCCAAGAAACGTTATATCAAGAATCAGAATAAAATAAGCAGTAAATTATTGATAAGGTAAATATAGATATATTGTAAATTAACGCAGATGATAATTTGTAAGCTGGAAATAAAATTTTAATTACAGAATTCTAAATCTTGGAAAGCTTAAAAAACTGTAAACAGTATAAATATAAACATATTATTTGATTTATAAATATTACAATATTAAATTTTATAATGATATTTATAGTTTCAGTGTCTTATTATATCAAAATTTTAAAGTAGCTAACTAATAATCTTAATAAAAGATAATTTATATATAAATATACATAATATTAAATACAATTCAGTAGTAATTTTCAAATTGTCTATAACATTTATATTTACCATAAACAAATTAGAATATGAGATTTAATCTGTGAAATTTACTTATTGGTAGGCCGCTAACCACAACTAAATTACCCAGTTGTAATAGTTAACGCAATATGTCAATACTCATTAGCTAATTAAGCTATAGGTAAACGAGTGCTGTAATCAACTGAAAGTGGTATAAAATTAGTTTATGCAAGCTTTTATTCTGCTTTACTTGTTCAGATGTGTCTAAATCAAATGTCTGAATGACGTAATTTCTATTTTAATATAATAACTACCGGTTTAACTTACGTGTAATTAGATCGAAAAACTTGACTAGTTTTGGAATCAATTCGTGATCCATAGTCATGAGTGATTGTGATACGAGCACGAGCCTGACTGCGTAATTTCTAATTATTTATATCGATTTCATTTATATTTTAAATTTATTGATGCCAGACTATTTTCGAACTTAATATAAGCTCTTATTTATAAGCGCGGTTTACGCATCAATCACAGAGTGTTACTCGCGACGCAGTTATAAACTAGTCGGGCATCCTCAAATTTCAAAAGTGAGTAAATTCGCCATAAATAATTATAATACAGTACGAGTCACGGTAGTTAAAAATTAATTAAGCTCAAATGTTATGATTAGCTGATTTACTAATGGTAATACTAGCAATAAAAGAAACACTAGGTGTCATGTCGTATAGGGAGGTAAAGGATATAGCCTGAGATAGAACTGGCTAGAAAAAGATGCATGAATTAGTTGCACCGACAAGAGGAAACTCTTAAATGGAAAGAACTACTAGCAATATACCCTGACAAGTTGAACTTCATGCGCTCCCTGTGGAAATCGTCGTGATTCATTCCTGGTGAATTCGTTGCAACGGGCCAATTTTTATGTCTATTGTCTCATCTATTATCCCTCGCTTGTACTCCGACAGCGTAAACTAATAGCGCAATGAATTTATAAACATTATAAGGTACAAAGAGAGTTTTTGATAATCACGGCGAGTATAGTAAGGGCTCCATCGATAATAGTCCAACTCATAAATAAAAAATAAATGAATAGATCTAAGAAGGTAGATTAAACGGCATAAACTTATAGTAAATTGGTTGCTAGATCCTATTTGTAACAATACTTTTTCCTCTTCCCAAGCCTTTTAATTAGATAGTAGTAGATTTTTTAATGTACTCATAAGGGATTAAAACTCAGAAATAATATTAGAAGATAAATACTGTTAATTTCAATTTTACAACTTATTAATATGAATTCTGAAGTGTACAATGTAACTAAGTCAAATAATAAGAAAGCCTCACGAAAAATCTTGAAGACTTGCCAATGACCATGCCTTATAATTTAAATAGCTATCTAAAGGAGAATGTGATAATTTACGTATAACCTAATAAAATGACTCAAAAGAAAATATATATTACAGGTATTAATATCGCATTTTATGCTTTTATCTATTTATTTATAAAATTTTATAGAGGAAAATATTCTGCTCTAATAACATTGTAGTAGTTTAGGTTCCTATGTAAGGTTAAAGATGAATGTACAAGATACAGTACACCTGAGAACAGCTCAGAAATGATAAATCTATATTTATGACCGCAATAACAAGTTTAGGTGGAGAGAATAGACTTTACTTATTCTATCATATTACACAAACAATAAAGGAATAACACAAGACTGTATAATGATAAATTGTAAATATAATATAGGTTCTTTATAATACTGACAGTGGTCATTGTTCTTTATTGTTTGTGTAATAATGATAGAATAAGTAAAACCTTAAGATAGATAGAATAGGTAAAAAAAAATTTTTTTGTAATTACGTGTGACCGTACCATCTTGAGCGAACGAAGCGAATGACAGAAACGATATAGTCCATAAATACAATACAATTAAAAAGAAAATGTTCTCCTCTCAACAATTGATCGCACTATGCCAATTCACTAAATATTTTTTTACATTTGTAGGTTCCAAAATAGGATGAAGTGAACATATTCTGGGAAAACCCAATCCACATGTTACGGTATGGTTCGTGTAAAAGTTCGCAAACTTATTTATGAGCATGGATAGTCGGCCGTGTAGAGATGCAGTCGCTAGTCTATCCTTGTGGTGCAATATCGAAAAAGGGAAGGTGAAATAAGCGAATTTAGAGAAACTGAGCCCCTAATTACCATCCTAATAACATTCGTGTAATTATAGAGTAAAAATGCAATATATCATCAAGTCCCTTTCCGAAAATATCATAAAAGTCAACTTATGGTACATAGCAAAAGATACTAGGGCAAATAAAATAAAAAATTCGCCGTATGGTCCCGGCATAGAATAGGACACTCCTTCTTTTCCTATGGGTATCGTAATAGGCGACTAAGATCACAAAATGGTCAAGGGATGGGCAACAGCGTCCCCCTTAAAATATCACCAAAGCTTAACTGCTGTTGTCAACCTGCTGGTAATGCATGGCAACTATTGGCGAAACTCCCTAGAGGGAGGCTTATGGTCAACAGTGGGCAGTACGGCTGATATCATCAATACAATAATGCGGAAGAGTTTGTTCATGTGAACGCGCTGATCTCTGGAAATACCAGTCAAATTTGAAAAATTCTTCTCGCAATTTGGTTGCTTATTTCTTAAGAAAGGTTATAGGCTATTCAATATCACGATCACGACCTATCACAACCACAGACAAAGCTACCTGATACAGCTAATTTTATCATAATCACCCACCTTCCTCGTTTGCAAAACAATAAATTAAACTTACCATAAATGTATTTCTGAATAACGCGTCGGTGTTAAATTTACATGGATCTGACTCCATAAACTTGAATACTGATACTCTATTTCCTTTGTATAGTTTAGGCATTGCCGCTTGACGTCTGAAAATTAACAAGGGTATGGAAATAGTTTAATCAACAAAATAGTGATTTAACAAACAAGAACAATGCTTAATAGGCTTTCGTTGTGTTAATTTTAAGTTTCATAATCTATTAACCTATTTACGATATATAGTAATCTATTTATATTTATTATATATTACAAAATTGATGAAATATTTGTTAAATTATTATTATATATTTCATTAATTATGTTCAATGATTTTACAAAATCAAAATGAATAAATACAATAGCTATAAAATGGAGAGTTAGAAAAGCGAAAGGCTTGTAAGACACTTAAAACGTATTGTTAATTTTTATGTCTTCTAATCACGGAATAATTACAGATTTAAATTAATTTAGACATGTTTAATTAATTATAATTTTATACAATTAAAAATTGTATTTAATTTTTATTTGTCTAATTTTGTTGATCATATCTTATAAAATACTTTATAGTCAAAATTGAAATCTAAGACACTCTAAATAGATGCAATTTAGTGCAAAACACTAAATAAGAAGTTATCGTACATACCAATCTTCAATAAAAAAATATGTAAAATAATACTGTAACGTATGAAAATCCGTCGAATAATTTAGAAGAAGTAAGAGGGCAAACAAAAGATCACTGAGAGAGACTTCGTTTTATTCTACTTGGAGAGTTTTTTTTACATAACTCAGGGACGAATACGAACATGTAGTTCACCTACTGGTAAGTGAGTACCGCTGCCCATGAGCATCCGCAATACCAGAAGTATCGCAAGTGTGTTGTTGGCCTTTTAAGATTTTATAATATATTTTATTATGATATAATCAATGAGTTAAATTAGTTGCCTTCTCAAAAGATATGATTTTCTGTAGTTATCCAAAGTAATTAAATATTTTTTATTACATTTAAAATCATATTTTTGTACAATATACCAAAAATCTATATATAAAATACTCACATAAAAGTCCAGATATCTTTTTGGTGATCACATAGCTCTCGTTCTCTGTTTTGTATCAATTCCGGTGCCAAATATCTGTATTTGTAAAAGCAGTCTATTTTCTGTTTTGTTTTCTCTAATGACCCTTTAGATATGATGAGCAGCCTCTCGATAATCGCTCGACCTACAAATGTAAATATTAAACTAAACTATTTTTGCGGTTACATTCCTAAAACTATTATCCAGTTACTGTGGGAATTTAGGAATTCATTTCCTAGAATGTCTGGCTTTTTTTGCTGAACTAGGTATTTTCTGCTGAAGTCCATATCACTGGTTATTTAAATAGAGTTACCATATATATTTTGTTTAATCCGCCACTACGAATATATGTGTGACTACTAATACTTGAATATTGACTACCACTGTTACCATCAGAAGATCCACAACTTTCCATATTAGTGATCAATCTCCGACCGCTATTTTGTTCACGCACATTTTGCGACACGTGTTTCACTTCTAAACGAGGGCTCATTAGGCAAATTATTGACACACACACATACTAATGGCAGGGAAATTAAACAAAATAATTCTATTAAAGTAACCAATGAGTTAGAAATACTTTTAAGTATTTTTGTGACTTTAAAAAGGAGGAAATTTCCAAATCACTTGTTTTTATATACTTGTTTTTTTTTAGCCAAATACGAATTCTATTGAATTGACAAAAATATCAAATTCGGTGTACTCGTATATTAAGTTAACGGAAATTTTGTCACGATCTGAATTTATAATTTTTGTTGCACATTATAATCTTTTAATATTACATCCTATTAATATTATGTAAAGTTTGTAGGGATAGATGGATGGATATATGTATGTTTGTTATTTTTCAAAAATCATATGTTATATTATAACTTAGAATATAGGATACTTTGTGTGATAATTAACCCGAGCAAAGCTTCAGAATATAGCTAGAATAATGATATAAATAAATGATATCATAAACATATAAAATATAGTAAAGACAAAGTAACAATACCTAAGAAGATAACCACACAAGATTACTAATATCGTTACATTTGTTAACTATATTATTTGTAGTAACATTAATGTCGTCATATTTCATTAAAACAATTTATTGGTCAAACTAACTTTTCGCCCGCTACTTCCTACGCGTAGATTTCAGGAGTAAGAAAACCAATATAAAAGATTACTTTTAGATGGCGTATCAGGATGAGATGTACATTAGATTTTACGTTAGACCTTCAAGAATATATCTGTGAAAACTGCATCTAATTTTATGCAGTAGTTTTTGCATAATGCCAGAATAAATATGCAGATAGACAGATTTTTTTTAAATTATTGTTTTGTCTTCTATTGATTTTATTAAGACCCCTTCCATAATTTTTTTTAAATATCTCCTATGATTAGAGATCATCATCATCATCATCTCAATCATTATTTATCTACTGCCGAACATAGCCAACCCTCATAGACCGCTATAAGGAACACTGCGATGTGTAAATATCACTTAGTTACAATTTTATTATATTTGTCAGAAGTCCTTTCGATTGAATTGTTATAGTAGACTTCATGGTGTATGAAATGTGTGGTTTCTGACAAAAATCGTCAGTTTATAAATTGAAGGTCTATCCTATATAATAACAAGTTCATTATACTGGTTCATTGTACGAAAAAGTTCAGAAGCTACCGTAACCGTTTACCATCAGACGAGCCGTATGCTTGTTTGTCATTATAATAGTAAAATGACTTATTAAATTTATATAATGAAACCTTGAAATATTGTATTTTTTAAAACTAGAATGAAGGTTATCACGAGGCATGAAAATGCCTCTTCTATACTGGATTCGGATTTTAATGTACTCTGTGAAATATCGGAATATAGTATATATAGTCGCCAAAAATATCTCTGATTTCAACAAGGAATATTTAATTTTTTCTTTCAATAAGGTATCGTTTTTTCTCTATTAGTCTATCTATCGATTAGTAAAGATGATTATTATAATAAAAGTCGCGTGTAAAAGCTAGTAGTTCATAATTAATACTCACTAATTCCAGCGTCAATCAGATGCGGTTGTTTACTGAACCAATCCAAAATGGCGTCAATATCATCCTGTATCGTGCTCTCTTTCAGTCCTAGCTCTTTTCTTATCTCCTGTTTTTCTTCTTCAGTATATGGATACAGAGGATGCTGAGCATCTTTAAAAGCCATCTGTGAATAAAAAAAGAATAAATTTTTATATAAATAATTTTAAAGGTAATTACGCACACAATGACTATTATTCTTAGGAGAAATGTTGCTTTACTCTGCGTATTCTTTCGCTTGTACAACGTACTGTACTCAGAGAGATTGTTCAATATGATATCCACAATTACTTTCTACCATTGTACAGCTCGCTATTGACAGACAGTTCACCCCCATAATATAGAGCCTGGGTGGTCGTGCACAGCGCGGTTTCAAAGATGTTTCTTTTCAATAACGTTTAGTTTATGAAATAAACTCTCTGCCGAGGTTCTTTTCAAGAGACTACAGAATTTTGTTCTTCAAAAAAAAGTGTTGAGCGGTTTCTTTCGGGGTGGCAACGCGCGTAATGTCCCTGGTATTATATGCGTTTATAGGTTACGGTAACCCCTTACCATCAGGTGGACCATATGCTCATTGCTACCCCAGTGGCAGACAAAAATTTTTTTTTGACGGTTTACCTAATATACCTAATGTAACTATCGCCTATAAAGATGAATAGTACCATGAATATTGTACAAAATACAATAGGGTGCCCATGACTCCTTTCATACATTACCATTCCTCGCAAATAAAATGTTAATAAATAGCAAAAAAAGTTTGAATTTAATCATTATATGAATTCTTATTTAATGTTTATTAAGAATCTTCGTGAGTTTATTTGGCACCTTCGTGGTATAAAAAAAGTAGTAAGTTAAGTTATTTTAAACGGTAACGGTTTAACAAATCGTTGTAAAAATTGGTATATACGTATTAAGTAAAACAGAAAAGGACAAGCTACTTTTTATCTCAATCATTATGAACATATTTCGGTCATGCAGACGAAGTCGCGATTAAATACTACTACCCTATAAAATAAATATATTCATAAACACAATAATATATCAATTAAACCATTTCAAGGATAGCGTTAAAATTAACTTAATTATTACAAGTTTGACCATAATAATATAAACTGGATTAGACATAAAAATAGATAATTTTGATGGAAAAAAATTGCAAACAAACAATTTGATTTGATATTATCATATCAGGTTTAATGATTTTGGAGTTTCAATGAGCAGTAAATATGAACAAGTTTGTTATGTTAATTTATTTTAATTTATGCCATAATAACAAGTGGATGAATAAAATTATATACAATTGATTTAATTGTAACAGTCTTAACTGTATTTGGCTACATAAACAAATAGTTATTAGGTTATTTTCAGCAAATACGTCTCGGTAATGATTAACAAATTCCAATCATTCAAACGAAGTCGCAGTTAAATACTAGTACCCAATAAAAACAATAACATTGATAAACGCAATAATTTATCATTTAAACCTTTTTAAGATAAGTGTTTCAGATTAACTTTTACCAGAGGGAGACTTTGTATAAAAATCTTTTGTTTGGACACCTCTGTCCAATTCATGTTTCTGGGGGGAAAGGGATTGTTAGTAATGGAGACTGAGAATCCTATTGCTAGCAATATACCTAACCAGGTCGACCTTCTCGCGGTTCTCCCTGGAAACTATCATGGTTAATTCCTGATGAATTCATCATGATAGGCTAACTGGCCTGTTTTCATTCTCATCTATCACCCTTCACTGGTGCTCCGCCAGCGTATATCGTTAGCGCAGGCAGGGTTACCATACCATTTTCACCCATCAAAAAAAAAATTCATGTTTCTACCGTGAAGCAGTTGTGTTTGCATGGCTGTGTTTCGGTTTGAAGGGCGGAATATGGCAGTGAATTTACATGATACAGAGGAATAACACCTAATTCCTCAAGAATGGCAACATCCCATGCGTGGAAATGGGCGAAAGAGTATCTCTGTTATGTCCATGGTACTGTTCATGTCTATAGGCGACGGTTACCACGTTCCATCCATCAAAAACTTAATTACTTTAAGTTTGAACGTAATAACACAAGCACATTATTTTGACGAAAAAAATTGCAAATAATCAATGTAATTGAACATTATCATATCAAGTTTAATTATTTTTAATTTGAGGTGAACGATAAATACGTACAAGTTATTATATTAATTTATGTATATTAATTTATTTTAATTCATGCCATAATAATGAGTGGATGAATAAAATTATATACAATTGACTTACGAGTAATTATAAAAATCTTACTCATGTGGCGATTTTTAATTATTTATTTCATCAACCGGGTGAGTTTTACAGTCTCCCAATACGCTCATCCAGAAAAACATCAGTACAATAACACAAATATATAATTAAATGGAATAATATTTATAAGATCTAACTCACATAACAATAATAGAAATAACATTAGATTTTTAATTTCCGAACACAAACACTTCGTGGTCATCAGACGAAACTCCAGCAAGCTGAAGGCAAACACGACTAATTGTGGATACCGACTCAAAATATCATTGAGTAGTTTCAATACAAGAGATTGAGGAGCTTGCTTAGCCAATTCTATTCTTCTTAACGGAACATCAAATGGCATTTTGTCATATGAATTAAACGTTTAATTATTCGTTTTCAGCAAATTTCAGCAAAATATTTCACCAAAATGAGACAGTTTTTTTATTTATTTAAATGCGGTATATAATTTATTCACTTGCTGAAAATCACCCCACCGACTAGATGATCTCTGTACGCCAGTATAGTAGTACAACATTATACGTAAACGAGTTCGAATACAGGTTGGGGAAATTAAGGAAATAAACTTTTACAATTTGACTCGGGTTTCGATGTTCTAGGATTTATTCTTTAAATGTTTGATACCTAATTTCTTATAATACAGACTACCCTGTTTTGAGGACTAAGCAATTGATATAATTGTATGACACTTAAAAATTGAAATCTTGCCTAGAGGCACCACCGATACTAAATTTAACCGCTCTTGTAACTGCAAATAAGGACAGAGTTTTTTTTAAGGGGTGATAATGCAATGGTAACCTAGCCTGCACTAACAGGATACGCTGGCAGGGTACCAGTAAAGAATCATAGGTTTAAATAAAAGAGTAGGTCAGTTAGCTCATCGTGATGAATATATCTGGAATTTAGCACGATGGTTTCCAGGTAGATAACAGGGAGGTCTACCTAATAGGGTATATCGTTAGCAATGATACTGGTAGTCCGCATTACTAAAAAACCCTTCCCTCATTAAAATAAAGTTACATAGGTGACTATGTAACAAAAGTTTCAAAAATTATTCTTATATACATATTACGTTCATACATACATACATATATATATATATATATATATATATATATATATATATATATATATATATATATATATATATATATATATACGTTGCATTATTAAATCTATTCAGATTCACAAGTAACTATTATACGAATGGTTCAAATTGAGTACTATATATACCCTTTTGTACCTTACCTTACAATATACCAACGACTATACGGTAGAAGTTTATGCTCGAATGATATAACATAACAACCTCTTTACTGTGCACAAAATAAAAATATTTTTGAATAACAATGAAATAATGTTACAGAATTTACAATTACATAACTACACTTCACTCCAGTAAATTGTATATTTCAATCATGAAAATTTAACTACTCTTATTTTAAATAAATAAAACGCAGTAATAAACGACAAGACGTTATAAAAAATATATTGGATTTAAAATAATTTAGACCGCAGTATTGTGTTATTTCCAAATTTTTTTTGTAGACATGTGTATGTAATTCTGCGTTTTAATTTCAATTATTTATTTTAATTGTATGGTAAATCAAAAGTTCTTATAATTGTTATAAACATAATATATAATTATTATAAGCGTAGCATTATTATTTTCTTCATCAAAGGGATCGGGGTGAAATAGTTTATTGGATTACCCTCGTACCTATATAATGGGCAGTCTTGCACAATATGTCCTGTATCTTGTATTCGGACACCACATTGGTATGATAATTTTAGTTAATTTTAATTTAATTATGATATAATTGTTAGTAAAAATTTTTACTGTGCAAAGAAATATGTCAATTATAATAAAAATATAGTACGAATAATACGAGAGTAATTGAAAGAATAATTTTTAAATTTAACTCAAAATTAAGTACAGCTAAGTTTGGCAAATTCTTCTTATGTCGTATTTTAGGTCGTACTATAAAAATGTGGAACGACCTCCTGTCCTACATCTTTACTCCAACCTGGAATCTTGAGGTTTTCAAAGAATGCCTGAAAAAGTAGTTGGTAAGCCGTCATAGCAGGGTAAGTGGTGAGTCTTCGCATGGGTAGATAAATAGAATAAATTAATATTTTTTATTAACTTTAATAAGTAATTTTTTAATACTTTGGATTATTGCAGTTTTTTGTAGGTATCTCTATTTTTTTAAATAATTTGTAGCTTATTTACTTGCTGATAGTATAGCAGTATATGTGAAAGAATGTTTAAAGTCGGTTAAGTAGTTTTTGAGTTTATCCGTGAAACATGACATACATACAGAAAATCTAGCCGAATTGGGAGCATTGCTATTTTAAAAGTCGCTCAAAAGTATACAATCTGATGAATAGTAGAATAGTCAAGCATATAGTAAGACACCATAATACTATATCGTTCCCGACATTTTGTTGCAACTTTGTCTGAACCCATCTACTAAGTACTATCACTAAGCGTAGCTAATTACGGACGTAAGTTACTTAATACCAATTAACAGTTACAATTTTATGTTCCTTTCTTAACATTATTATACGTAATTATATTAAATTGTATACTGTTACAGTGTTCATTTCAAATACAATCTCTATTTAACACTTCTATTATTGTAATGTTGCAACATACGTTTGTAAACGCACCTTGTAATATGTCATAGCACGCAACCACTAAGAAAATTGGGCATAATTTTTAGCTACTTCTAAGAAGTGGTTTTGAATTCGTCTATATTTTTTTTTTGTGCCAACGTGAATTCTGTAGGCACATTAAATTAAATTTATTTAACTCGAAATATCTCGTTGATTCTATTGAGCATATGATCACAATTGTAGTTTCTTTTTAGCGTTAATATGTTTTTGTTTATAGTACAAAGTCTTAAGAATGTTCATTTAGTTAATATAGTACATTCAAATAAAACTTTGATCATTTAATAATATTTTTATTAATCTGTATCTGAAAATTTGGATTTTGATGATAAAAATATATTAGAAAATTTTTAAAAAAAAATCTGAAGTAGGTAAGTTTTAGTGATAGCTTTATATCCAATGTACTTTATGATTAATACGTTCCCTAGTAAAACATTTTTTAAATAATCAGATATAAAATTAAAAATTTTTAAATTGTTTTTGAAAATTGATAGCTAATTGCGACGTTGTAACACTTTGGTGAGCAAAAGTTATAAATGCTCTTAAAATTATATTTGAGCTAAATGTAACCCGTGGTTTCGCCCGCGTGAATAAATATATAGGATATAAGTCTTCTTCATCTTATGTATTAAGTTAGGATTTTTCTATTCGTATACTAAATTTGATTTTAATCCGTTTAGTAGTTTTTATATGACTGAGTAATAAACATCCATCCATCGTTGCAAACTTTCGCATTTATAATATTATAATAGAATTTTGATATTTAATTAATTTAATTAGGTAGATAGACAGATAAATATATACCCTGTTATTACAATTAATATAAAAAGGAATTTGTTTAATCTTTACCTCTTGATGTCTTTATTTCCCGGCTACATTTTCGTCATAAATTTAGTATTTAGGACTTAGAAAGATATAGACTACTGTTTATTCCTATAAATATTACTCTAACTATGGGACGAAGACGCGTATAAAACTAGTCAGTGATAAAACAACGCAATCTTTAAACCTTTTATACGTTACTTATATCAATAACAATTGTGTCGTAATTGAATTGAGGCCTTGACTAGGAGCCCTTTTGATGTCGACATTAACAATTATTATATAATGAAACGAAATTAGTTTAGGTAATTGTTCTTAATAGAATTTCGCATGTTTTAACTTACTCTTGTGTATTGATGTCAAGGTTAAGCAATTTTGAACTTAACAGACGCATCATTATAAAGCGAGAACTCTTCTCATAAATTATTAATTTAGCGAATTTACTTTATTTATTGTACAGTTAAATCTTAAATCTATTCTTAAAAAATCGCTTATCTTGATTCACTGCCAATACATAGCCAAAATAACTGAGTCTAGAAAGCTAATATTTAGAACATAAGTTTATTTTATAAAGTAATCATCCTCTAAGAAATTATTTTTGAAAATTTCAACTTAAATAGGAAACACGACACTACGCTTGCAAAGACGCGAGCAACAGTTTATTTATATTTGCCTTAAGAAATGACTGAGCACAATAGCGGGCTTATATTTTAAAAATAATTTCTTCCGTACAACTATTGAATGCCCGATATGAATTGTGAATTACTAATAATAATAATAAATGCCACTGGACACACATACACAGCGGCATCTAGTTCTGAACCAAGCAGAATTTATACTATAGATAATTAGACAATTTATAGATATATTTCAATACTTCCTTTTGTAAATACATACATTTTATACATAACAAAAATTCAGATCAATACAAATAGTCAATCTTTTAAATGTTTGTATTGTGCGGGGATTGAACCTGCGACTAACGGAAGGTGAGATGGCGTGTTAAACCACTAGACCACCCAAGTATCTTTAAGATTTGAATAAAATGTACTAGAACTTTCAGATTTTTCAATAGTCTAGCTCGCAGTGGTGGTGATCACTACGTTATTTAAAAAAACAGTCTTGTCGGAAATTTAAACTTCCGGATAAATACTACAGTCTTTTATGTTGTAAGCAAATATCAACAATCATCACTATATAGTGTAAAACAAAGTCACTGTCGCTGTCTGTTCGTCTCTATGTATGTTTAGATCTTTAAAACTACGTAACAGAATTTAATGTGGTTTTGTTAATCGATTAATTCAAGAGGAAGGTTTATATGTATGATATAATAGAGAAACATTGATAATTTTAAAGGTATCTAATGTGATGTGATATAATGTGGACCCGTGCGAAGCTGGGGCGAGTCGCTAGTTGTGAATAAAAAGAAATTTTTAAAAGAAAATTCTCCTTCTCGACCCATGGGTATCGTAAGAAGCGGCAAAGGGTACTGAATCGTCAAGAGATAGACAGCAACGTTCTTTTCAAAATATTACCAAAACCTAACTGCAGTTGCCAAACCGCCTGCCAAACGTGACAACTACTGGCAAAACCTCCCTTATGAGGGAGACCTATGTTAAATAGTGGACAGTTAACGGCTGATATAATGATGTTAAGTCAACGAGTCTTTTATACCCTTTGGGGGGTTACTGGGGGCCTCGGGGCCATTCCCTTTACCCTATCTTCTACTTTGGGCGCAACCACTCTTGGGTCATTGGGTATTATTTCTCTCCTATAAGTGAGGCCTGGATAAGATAATGAAGATTTAAATAAACAGAAAAAATTTATGTCTGTATTTGTAGACAATATATAAGTATCTACTGTTAATGTATGGTCATTAGTGATGTTTTTGTTTCGAACATTGCTCTGCACATCATTATGCTAATTAATAATAGAACTACTTGTATAATTGTAATAGATGTACCTGAAGATAACGATTCGAAACCAGTCACATGTGTGAACAATAAAAACAAAGTAAAACAAAAAAAGCGGTAACAAGTACAAAAATTTAAATACCTAATAATCGTATGAGTATAATCATTAAAACAAAAGTCTTCAATTTCAATTACGTTTGCATGGCTGTGTTTCGGTTTGAAGGGTGAAATGTGGCGTGAATTTACAGGGTACAGAGTAATAACACCTAAGTCCTCAGGAATGGCAACGCATGGGGGGGTATCATGGGCGAAACAGTATACTCTGTTATGTCCATGGTATTGCTCATGTCTATAGGCGACGGTTACCACTTTCCATCAGGTGGGCCGTCAACTTGTTTGCCATTCTAAGTTGTATAAAAAAAATTCAATTACGTTCATCTGATTTATAATGCTCCGAGAAATATAAATTTAATTTGGTTAGATTAAATAACTTTTTTAATACAAGGGGCAAATGAGCATACGGCTCACCCGTTGGTAACTGATTACAGCTATCCATGATCACCTGCAACATGGGAGAAATTGCAAGGTACTGTCAGCCTTTTAAAAATTAATTTCCTCTTTATTTAAAGACTAAAATATCGTATCGGTTCGGGAATAAAACTTCAATGAAAAAGAAATATTATAATCACTAACAATTGAAGAAAACTTACAGATAAAATAAAAACTAATTACTCCAATTAAGAAAAAGTACCTAATACAAACAAAGTAATCGACAGAGAACTTTTTTAATTAAGCAAAGAAATAAAATCCGTTCATAATAATAAAAGAAAATTCTCTTACAGAGTAATCAATTAAAACTGTACTAAATTGTGATCAGTCTATATTAATGTACTCAATTCAATAAGATCAGCAACTCCTTAATTCTATAACAAAAGAATCATCAAATTCATTCTAATATGACGTATTACCTACCTTTACAAACTAACACACTGATACTAGTAAAACCACCACAAAAATAGATAAGTTACACACTACTCGCACGTCCGCTTCATCGGACACTCGACAAACTTTTAGCAAACCTTGCATCATTCGACCTATTAAATAAACCAATGAGACAGGTGTAAAGACCTCTAAATTTCAGTTACTTTATAGAAATTTTACTTAAATATTACGTTCTTTTTTTGACCTTAACGGTTATGATATTATGAGAATTTACCAAGGATTATGTGACAATTATCGTATACAGATGGGTTGTGACAGTGTATCTATGATCTATTTTGTAATCATGGCTCGAAATTATCATAGACTATACATTTAAAAAGATAATTGTTATGATAAATGATGATTTTCCTCTTCAAAAACAAAACAACTTCTTCTTTTAATATAGGAGTAAACCCCATTGATTACAAAAAAAAAATAATCAAAATTAGTTTCGAATTAGACAAAACTTTGTGTTACATCTATTCTAATATAATGAAGCGGGAGAGTCTGTTTGTCTGGACGTGCTTATCTCTAAAATTACCAATTTGATTTAAAAAAAGTCTTTTTGCATTTAAAAGTATATTCCTAGAAGAAGATTATAAAAGATTCAATATCAAAATACGACTACGAGTGAATCCACGAGATACAAATAGTAAAACATATAGAGATATTGATAAAAATAATTTATTTATCAGATTTTAACAAGTTTTTGATTTTGCAGAGTTACTTTTGTGTATGTTATGTGATAACTGTTACAATTCGGAACCGTATATATACAATACATATAAATTCTACTAAAATTTAAGTATTGGGAAAGGAAGGTTGTCGAATGGCACTCCAGAAAAGACAGATATTATAGGAGTCATTGGATGTAAGAGACTCAGGACTGCTCCTTATGACAGTCAATGGGGGAGGCCTCTGTTTAGCACTGGACAGATAATACTATGACAATGGTAAGGATGATGCCAGTATAGGTAATTGTAAGCTCACCTTCCTCTAGATAGAGTGACGTCCTCAAATCTTACAAGTGAATAAACGCAGACTGCTCAGAACTGTTCCACATTTCTCTACAGTAATGATCTAAGGTCGGTAGTGAACAACGAAATGATGATATTGGTGATTCTGATATTTCTCATACGTTGCCATTTCTAAGAAATAAGAAATACCTTATGTCAAAGATTGCAGATTGCTTTTTGGAGCATAAAAAAGTGGTTGTTGACAATTTTTTTTTAATTAAATCAGTACAAGCAAAAGTACTCATGATTTACATTAAGGACTGATTGATGAATTGTTAATTTACGTTATTTTCCTCAACTTATTATTTGAGTATGAATATTACGCCTAAATTAATGCTTATTTTCATGTAAAATACGAAATAACATGATGTCATTGTAACAAAAAGAGTAACATTGTTTCACTAAACTGACAACAGAAGATGTCAATTTTACTAATTAGTTGGAATTGGTATTATTAAGTTTTAACTAACCGTGATGTTGCAAAGTTAAGGCCTTTTCTATTCCATTAAAATGGTCGTTAACAATTAAATAAACTAAATTGAAGTTATTCGGTTTAGTTTTTTAAAATGCATGGAAATGAAATGGTAACCCCGCTTGCGCTAGTGGTTTAAAGTCCAACAAAAATTATAAGTAATAAATATAAACTTTGGAAGAGTTTTAATATATTTGAATTAAGATAATTTATTGTATAATTGTTTATAGATGCGACGTGACAAACAAATATACAAGACAAAGAAGAAAATAGTATTTAATTAAAGAACTTTGATTATTTAGTTTCTTCCTATTAATATTATAAATGCGTAAGTTTATAATGATAAATTAATGAATAGATGAATAAATGTTTGTTACTCTTTCACACAAAATTTACTATATGGATTTAAATAAAATTTGGTACACAGGCAGGTTATATCCTAACTTAGCATATAGAATATTATATATACTGATTTACGTGGATCAAGTTACGGGATATAGCTAGTACTTATCTGTATTTATAAAGTTGTTTGTCTTGATAGCAATCTATCAATTAAGGTACAGCTAAAATTACTAAGCCCGGACAACTCATTTCATAGTTACAAATTCATCAAGAATTAACCACGGTAGTTTCTATACTGTAGGAAACGCATGGAGATCGGCCTGATAGGGTATATTGTTAGCAACTATTCCCCATTGCTAACAATACCTTCACACCGTTACGCTGGACAGGTTAGTTATTCCATTGTAATGAATTCGACAAGAATTAACCACGATGCTTACCAAAGGGACTGCGTGGAAGTCAACCTGATACGATATATTGCTAATAACGGGGACGATGCTAACAGTCTCTTCCCCCAGTACCATTATATTACTCAATTTATTTTGACACGAAGTTGTAGCAATATCCGGGAAACTGGCTCGGAATCAGATATTAAATTTACTTACAACCGGCATAAAGGATGTATGTACTAATAGTATAATTGCTCAGTGAAATAATCACGAAACACTTAAATCTCCGTTTAGTGTTTATAATGATTTAATTACATACTAGCTTTTATCTGCAACTCCGTCTGCGTGTCTGATAAATGTTCATTAACCGGGATAAAAAGTATTCTATGTCCTTCTCTTTCTTATATAGTACACGAATTTCATAGCCGTTGATTAAACCGTCAAACCACTAAAAGATAACAAACAATGAAACTCACTTTCAAAATTGTAATATTAGTATGGATACTATTAAGCATATTATTATTTTTATAAAATCTAAAAAATTTCGAAGATTTTTTTTTATTGTAATTAATAAATAATTTTCTTCTAATGTTTTATAATTTAATTATTTTAATGTAATTTAACCAATAATTTGACGGCCCATCTGAAAGAAAGGTTATTATGACCGTCACTTATAAATATATGCTGTATATATCTTGGCAAGAGCTCCACCGACAAGAGCGCAGCTCTTAAATAGGTAGATAGATAGATATCAGATTATATACAAGAATACCTTATCTTTAATAACTTTATTATTATTATAAATATGAAAGGGAATTTGTTTGTTTGTTACCTCATAGAGACTTTAGTCAATTAACTAATTAATTTATTAAAAAAATTACCAATCGTCATGAAATTTGGCATACATATAAGTGCTATGTAAGATGTAGAGGAACATAGGCTACTTTTTCTTTCGGAAAATCAACATAATTTACTAATTTAACATTTTGGAGGAAACGGTAAAGAGTACTTTTCTATTTCCGCCAAATAAACTTGCGTCGAAAAACGAATAAATTTTTTTTAACCTTCTATGTCGACATGGCGTGTTTAGTTGTTATATCTTAGGTATGGAACACTCATACTATTTGTTGTTTTTTGATTTTTGATTTATAAAATTTCTGTTGAAATATTCATTATCACGGATAGATTTAGTTACGATTAGTACGGGTTTTACTTACCGCTAATGATTTTGATTTACAAAACCCTGTATTTATAAAATTATGGATTAGGTATTTTGTTTGTTTCTTTATCATCGTAATATTAGCAGTTAACTGTCTCCTACTGAATATAGGTCTCTTCTATAAGGGGGTTTTGCCAACAGTTGCCATGCTTGGCAGGCGGGTTAGCAACTGTAGATAGGTAGACTGCTGCCCATACCTCGACCATTAAAATCCCTAAGTTGTCTCTTACGATATCCACGAGATAGGAAGGTGGCCCGATCTATACCAGGACAACATGGCGGTTTGTTTTTTATTTCGCATTATTTGTCTGACTAGTAGTTACTGATTTAACAGATACCCCTCATCTTCAAATAAATTACCATATCTTTGCTTCGTATCTTAAATATTTTTTTTTCTTAGGTATGTTGTTTATTTTTTATTATACATTATTTACCTCATTACCAGTGATCTAATTTAACAGAGGTACCCTTCGTTCTTCATATACATTACTATATCTTTACTTCGTATCTCAGATCAAAATTTTTTTTTAAGTATGTAGTTTATTTTTTTATTGCGCATTATTTATCTCACTAGTAGTGACCTGATTTAACAGGTACTCTTTATCCTTCAAATAAATTACATCTTTGCTTTGTGCCGTAGATCAATACTTTTCCTTAGAGACTTAAGTACATTAAACTATTTTAATAGTCCTTCCTGACTATCGTGACAGAGTAAGAATACAAATATATCACCTCCATGTTTCCCCAAGATGACGCAGGAGGCGACTAGGAAAAAACAATACATCAATGCATACGAAGGATTGGGACCTTGAAAAAAAACCAAATAACAATGAAGGTAGGAAGTAAAATCTAATATTTAAGGGTTTTTTTGTTCATCCTTCGATATAACCCAATAATACTCATCGATGTTTTCTATATTTTTTTTTTCTTATTTTTTATTCAATATACTTATTTTATATACAGTAAAATTATATGACGTACCCAAAAATTTCACAGGCTTTATTTTGTTATTATGTTTTTTTATTAGTTGTGTTATTTGAAAATTGTATTTACATAAAGTAAAGTTTAGCTTCTTTTAATTAAATGGTAATGATTACAATTAACGATATTATTATTAACATTATTTTTATAAAATAAATATTTATGTAGTAAATTTATTTATCAGTTGATAAAATCTTTATAATGTGACGTTTGTTGAGTCCATAATAATAACAACTGTATACCTTATTATGTGAATAAATTTCGTTTGATTTAGATCAAAAATTAATTAATGAAAACAAAGTGGTACAGAGTAAATAAATAAATTATTTCGCGTCTGTAAAACATGGTGGAGTAATCAGAGCCATATGTCGAGTTACTGTTATGGTTAATTATATGATTAATTAAACTAATAATCAAATTATGCTTATGTTAGGTGCCTATTTGATTTTATTTTCCATAAAATGTATGGAATGTAATATAAGTGTATACTTTAATACAATTTTAAATAATAAAAAAATAACATAATATGTACTGACCTTAGACGAATGCACTCCAAAAATATATAGAAAAATCCTAATTTAAATTGTATTTTTTTTTTTCAATAAAAAAACCTTTATTACAATTTTCACATCAACTTTATAAATTTCGAATCAACTTGCAAATATGAGTAAATATTTAAAAACGTAAAGATGTACTTTAAAACAATACATAAGGCACCACTATGTTACGTTCCAAATTACTTTCAACTGACAACGATTTCTTAAGCGTGTTCAACGATGCATCATGTTAGCAGCAATACCGACTTCATAATATATTCCGGACAGGCAGCATTCTTATAGGCTTGTTATAGTTATCTAAGTAGTACGCAAAATGAACTACATTGTTATTTCCACGTGAACCCAAATATTATAATATCGAAAAAGAAATATATTATAGAAAAAAGAGGGTACTCGTATTTTATAGAAACTTATATTGTAATAAGATGTCATAAGGAAGGTAGATAATATAGATCTAGATGGAGTACCTCATTACAAACGCTTAACCAAAAATAATACATTTTTTATTATTTTTGTGTACGTAAATCCATAATCTTAGTTAAAAAAATAAATTAAAATTAAATAAAGTATTAAATATACATTATGATATGGTATTCCCATGCCATAATATATAGTTTATACTCTGAAAGTTTAAATTGAAAAATAAGTAAAATACAATATTTTAGATTTATATTTGAATGAAGGGGCAGACTGAACATTATAATTGTTAATATTGCTTCTTTGGACTGATTAATTTGATTAATATTGGAGAATTGATTGGAAATTATCTATTCGTTGTTAGAATTACTAAAAGCGATCGCCATTTTCATTGATATACATTTTTTGATTGGTACATCTACAGATGTATATGTCTATTGTCAATTTTAAACATTTGCGCTGTTTACACATATTTTAAACGAATGATCGTGACTTAACGCGACGCGATTACAATTAAATACGAGTAGTATCTCTTGTCACATTAAAACTTGATTGTGAATTGAAAATACGAGACAACTTCCGAGAAAAAAATAATCTTTTCTGCCAGATAATAATAATAATAATAATAATAATCTTTATTTGCTTAAACACGGTAAAGTTAAAGATGTTACATTTGTCAAAGAACATTCGTGCTTAGCTAACAAGGTGATAGCATGCAAAAATACATTTAAGGTTAACGATTAACATTTTGTTTTTTGTTTAAAAAGTCTTTTACATCATAAAAACTATTTATATTCAGCCAAGTATACAATCTCTCTTTAAATAAATTCACATTTAACAATTTTAATTCAGTCGGTATTTTATTATATACTTTTACACACATAGCTAAACAACTTTTTTCATATTTAGCTAGACGAGGAATGTCATCCAGCACGAGTCTATTTGGATTACGTCGATTCCGTGGATATATATCAGTAGCTTTTTTAAACAAATATTTATTGCTGTGTACAAACATACAAATTTCATAAATATATAGAGACGGTAGTGGTAACAAACCAAGCTTCCTAAATACCGGCTTACACGATTCGCGAGGTGAAAGACCATACAATGCTCTAATACATTTTTTTTGGGCAAGAAATGCTCTATCTTTTTCCGTACTATTGCCCCACATTATGAGTCCATATCGTAGTATTGATTGTATATATGCATTATACGTTGTGATTGCTGTTTTAATATTTGTTACGTTTTTAAGTCGTTTAAGAGCGTATACGAAAGTATTAATCCTTTTAGAAATGTATGCGATATGAGACTTCCAATCTAAATTTTGGTCTATGTTGATTCCTAAAAATTTTGTTTGCAGCACTTCTTCGATGTTCGCAACTTTTAATTTCAAACTCGTATTATTAATAGATTTATTGAATTGCATATATTTAGATTTATTAAAATTAATTCGTAAATTATTAAGACTTGTCCATTTTATTATTTTGTCAATTGTATTGTTAATTTGATTCTCATGATTCATAATAGTATTATTTTTCCTATCAGTAATCACAATGATAGAAATATCATCTGCAAATAAGATACATTTATGGTCAAATATATTTGTAATGTCATTTATATAAAATAAAAATAATATTGGGCCTAACACACTTCCTTGCGGTACTCCATATTTATTAAATCTATATTCAGATGAGTACGATGTCATATTATTATTTTTGTCTATTTTATTACATACAACACGTTGTTGCCTGTGCGATAAGTAAGATTTTATCCACTGAAGAGCTGGCCCCCTAACTCCATTATTTTCTAATTTTTTTAATAAAAGGTCATGTGAAACAGAATCAAATGCCTTTGATACGTCAAAAAATAATCCTGTGGTCCAATTGTTATTATTGACATTAGTCATTATTATTTTTATAAGGGAATAAATGACTAATGTTGTTGATTTCCGTTTTTGGAAGCCATATTGGTCTTTGCTAATAATATCATATTTATTACTGAACTCTATTAGCCTCTTATACATACATTTTTCAAATATTTTGGATAAAATCGGAATTAACGTAATCGGACGATAATTGTTAATATCATTCATTTTACCGCTTTTAAATATTGGCTTTACAATTGAAAATTTTAAAGAATCTGGAAAAGTTCCACTTGAAAACGATAAGTTAATTAGGTGTGTTAAGATCCCAACCAATTCATCTGTGCATGCTTTTATTATTTTTGTATTAATTTCATCATAACCTTCGGAGTTAGTATTTTTTAATGTCAGAATTTCCACTCTAACCTCATTTTCTGTCATTGGTTTAAGAAACATAGAGTTATTTCTTGAATTTTTAGGGTAACTACTATTTATGTTATTGCTTTTTGTGCTGCTTATGTGATCAATATACTGGTCATTAAATGCAGTTGCTATTTTTATAGGATTTGTTATTACTGTATCACCAATTTTAATAGTTTCTATACCTTTTTTTATATTTGTATTTGTGATTTCATTTTTTATAACAGTCCATGTCGCTTTGCATTTATTATCATTTTTCTTAATGTATTTTATATTTGCAATTTTCTTTGAGCTAAAGATACATTTTTTTTAAATATTAGCATATGTAGTATACTTATTTTTATTATAATTGTTTTTACATCTATAGAATTTGTACCGTAATGTCCGTTTATATTTGCAACTTTTTTTTAAACCTCGACTTATCCAATTATGTTTGTTTTTATTAACATTATTCACCTTTATTTTATTTTTAGGAAAACAGAGATAATATATCAAACAAAAAAGATCATGAAACATACTGAATGCTTTATTAAGATCTGTTTCACCATAAAGATCTGACCAGGAGAGACTATGTAAGCATTCTTTAAATTTTCTAATATTGTCTGAGTTATAATCTCTCTTGTAGATAAAATATGTTGCATTATTTAACGGTTTGCAGTCTACCGGAAAACATAACAATTGTGCAGTGTCATGATCAGAGAGATAAAGTGGCAATACTGAAGCAGTAGCATCTGGTACGTTGCTCAGAATATGGTCTATACAAGACGATTTACGTGTCGGGATGTCAATATGAATTTTTAGGTTATAATTATACGTTAAATCATATAAGTCATTTGTAAGCTTTCCCTTTTTCAAAGTATTTATGTTAAAATCGCCTGTTACGACAAGTTTTGAGTTGTCATGTAATTTATTCAAATCATGCAGTAGATTATCTAATTTATCAATAAAGAGGCTTGGGTCAGATTGAGGTGTTCTATATACACAAATTATTATTAACTTGAGTAAAGGAAGTTCCAATCCACAGACTTCAAATATATTTTCTGCAGCATGGTTTTTTACGTTTATTAATTCCTTAAAAACTAATCCTTTTTTAACCAAAATGCATGTTCCACCTCTTTGTTTATCCCTACAAAAACTGCTTCCTATTTCATAATTTTTTATTTTTAAATAATTTTCATATCCTTTTTTTAAGAACGTTTCTGATAGACATATTACATCTGGAATTTTATTTATTTCTTTTAACTCTAATAATGTCAATTCCAACAACTCTTGTTTTGATAGAGCACTAGCAATATTTTGGTGTATAATTCGAAAACTATTATTTGGTAATTTTACATTTACATTTTTATTTACGAAAACATTTTTCTTTTATTAAGGGGAAATAATACGGAATTGTACCTATTTTTGCAATTGCTGTTTTTATAGTACAGTTTTCACAACTTTTGTCTCTGTTTACCTCTACAATGTCATTTTTCTTTTGAAAATAATATGGAATTGTTCCCCGTCTGTGACAAATGTAAGCAGTTTTCTTTAAATTATTTGATTTGTTACTCATAATATTTTTTTTAAGTTTTGTTAGATTTAAATATTTGTTGTCATAGTCACTACAGTCAATGATATAATTAATTGATTTACAAATGTCAGATAATTTAGAATAATTACAGTTTACAAAATTGCAGTTTTTGTATTGATTACATAACATACTGATATTATCATTAATTTTCTTTAAGTCTAATTTATTATTATTTATCACACTTAATATAATAACCTGATTATTATTAAACTTATTCAATAAGAAACGTAATTGCATTAAAACGGCCTGCATATTATAGTCATTTTCGCCCACACATAGTATAAGTTTGTCATTATTATTCAATTTCATATTTCTACAGTTCTTCACTACCTCCCGACTCAGTGCATTTGGTTTCGTTTCCGCGGTAACTTCATATTTTTCATAGGTGGTCGTCTCTCTCGAACGTATGATAGTAGAAGCTAATCCAGTACATTGCTGAGTTCCATATATAAATATATTTCTCTTGGATTCAGGTTTTGGTACATCCGACGTGATGGAACGGGTGTTCATGTTTGATTTCGATGCATGTAATTTATTCGTGAGATTATCTATTTGTTTTGTAAGCCTTGTAATCTCCTTTAATGCGTCCTGTAGTTGCTGTTGCAAGTCTGTAATTTTATGCTGCATATTTGTCAAATTACGGTCTGCTTTTGTCGCAATGATTGGGGACGACGGTGTAGAGAACGTAGAGTGAAAGAGCTCCGAATATCTTTTCTCTTTCGTTGCACTACAGCTATTTTGCAATTCGGCTGAGGATGGATGACATAGTGATTTAAGTACTTTATTTTCAGTAGTTAGTTTTTTAACTTGTCTATGGAGATCGTTATTTTCGATTATGATGTTATCTAACTCGTTTTGCGTGCTTTCTAGCTGGGATGATAATTGCGTTATCGTTTCTTTCATTTCATCCTGAAGTGCACCTGTCTCTGTTATGGTACCATCCAAGCTTTTTGAGAGTTTATTTGGAGAGAAAATCGATCCGTCAAAAGTATCATTCTCGGTAAGTATATGAGAGTCTAGGATACCACTGGCACATATTTTTTCAGATGATTCTTCTGTATACAATTTTTTGTTAGCATTGTTTGTAAGGCTCGAGATTTTGTCTACTAATAATTGCTTTTTCCTTGTTGTGACATGAGGTTGTTCAGTATGTGTAGTCTTTTGGTCTTTTCCACATGATTTGCAAATCCAGTTTTTCCTGGATTCGTTATCCAATATGCGGTATAATTTTTCTGAGTAGCCAGCAAAAAAAAAAAAAAATAAAAATAAAAATATGAGGGTAAATATGAGGATTTGTTTTATGAAAAATTTTTTGATTCAATTCATCCACTTGTACTGTGCACAACAATGTTCGATGCGTTGCCGTCTGAAACTTCGCTGTGATACCTTGTTTTCACTTTTGCATAGTTATTAATAGATATGATTCATCAATTTGGTCGGCGAGTGTTTGCTTAATGACCTTATATGGTAATATTAACAATCTTCGAGGCGCATGACTCACCCTCTTCCAAGTTGTCAAGCCAAGCCACAATTTAATTTCTTCCTTTTTTTCTTGATAAATATTGCGAAATTACACAAACAAATTATGTCAATAACTAGAGAATATACAGGTGAACATTTGGGTATAAAAATATAATCGAAAAAGATAATTAAAACTAGGGTAACGGTTAAAAATTTGGGACAAACAGATTACAGATGTTTACACAGTGAACGACGGACATATATATCTAGATAGAGGAATTATATTATCCTATAGATAGAGGAATTTTTAATCAAATATACTACCCTTCAAACTGAAATATAGTTTCTTGTGGAAGTAACATGTGTGGAAATGAAAGTTTGTAGATAAATTTTCTATTATTTTCTAAATCTATCCCCGTAGTAATTCTTACTAATATTACAAACGTAAATGTGAGTTTGTTCGTCGGTTAGCCCATAGAGCATGACTGCATCAATTGCTATAAAACTTGGTATACCTATACGTAATATATGGGCTGGAGAAGGACATAGGCTGCTTTTTATCTCTACAATGAACAAATTCTGGTTATGCGGACGAAGTCGCGGGTAAAAGCCAATATCATACCATGATATCAGCCATTTACTGTCCATAACTGTTGACAGTAGTTGCCAAACTTGGTAAGCGGATCGGCAGCCGCAGGTGATATTTAAAGAGGGACGCTACTGCCATTTCCTCGACCATTAGTTCCCTTAGTCGCCTCTTATGACACCCACGGAAAAAAAAGGGGTAGCCTATTCTATACCGGGATACACGGTATAAAGCTAGTATTAGTATATGTATAGTTATACAAAATTATAAAATCTAATATATTTTTAATATATACATATACATTTTTATATGCATTTTTTATTTATATATACATTTATATTTTTTTTTTTTTTTACAACACAGGGGGCAAACGAGCATGCGGCTCACCTGATGGTAAGTGACTACCGCCGCCCATGATCACCCACAACACCAGCGGCATTGCAGGTGTGCTGCCGGCCTTTTAAAAAGGAATATACTCTTTTCTTGAAGGTTATGTTGTCGTATCGGTTCGGAAATACTGCTGCTGGAAGTTGATTCCAATGAATGGTTGTGCGTGGAAGAAAGTGCCTTGAAAAACGCACGGTGGAAGACCGCCACTCGTCCAGATGATTGGGATGAAACTTTAGTTTGTGGCGGGTTGTACGGTGGTGAAAATCAGCAGCAGGTATCAATCCGAACAATTCCTCAGAACACTCCCCATGATAAATTCGGTAGAAGATGCACAGAGATGCAACATCTCTGCGCAGTTTCAATGGGTCAAGTCGGACAGTAAGGCGTTGACTATCGATAATTCGAGCCGCCCGACTTTGAATGCGGTCTAACGGAAGGAGTTGGTACTGTGGCGCTCCTGCCCACAGGTGAGAACAGTATTCCATATGCGGCCTGACTTGGGCTTTATATAATTTCAGGCGGTGTTCTGGCATGAAATATCGTCTCACCCTATTGAGCACTCCTAACTTTTTGGAAGCTATCTTAGCCTTCTCCTCCAGATGACCGCAAAACTGGACGTCGCAAGATATATCAACGCCCAGAATTCCTAGACTTGACTTTTTATCAAGGGAAGTGCCCTGAAAGTGAGGAGATACGACAAACGGCGTCTTTTTTGCGGTAAACGCGCAGACTTGTGTCTTTTTGGGGTTAAATTGGACAAGATTTTGTTCACCCCAGATCGAAACTTGATGGAGTGAAGTTTCGATTTCAGACACAAGTCTATTCCGGCACTCATCGGTATGTGCCCGCGAGATCTTTGCATGACCGGTATATAATGTATCTCCTGTACTGTCGTCCGCATAGTAATGAATATTACTTATCTGTAACATATCATTGATATGCAGAAGAAACAGAGTCGGTGATAGTACACAGCCTTGCGGGACACCAGCATTCAAAGGTTTTAAATCAGAGCATGCACCGTCGACTACGACCTTAATGCTACGTTCCTTGAGAAAACTGGCGACCCAAATGCACAGTCTCGCAGGCAACCCAAATGAAGGTAGCTTTGAAAGCAGCGCTCTATGCCACACCCGATCAAAGGCCTTCGCAATATCCAGACTAACTGCTAAGGCCTCTCCCTTACTCTCGATTGCCACTGCCCATCGGTGTGTTAAGTAAGCTAAAAGATCACCGGCCGAACGTCCCTGTCGAAAGCCGTACTGGCGATCACAGATCAGCCGGTGCTCTTCTAGGTACCGGAGCAGTTGACGGTTAATGATGGATTCCATAACCTTCGAGAATAAGGAAGTGATAGCTATGGGCCTATAGTTCTATAGGCCTATAGTAGGATCTGAGCGATCTCCCTTTTTAGGGATCGGATGCACCAGAGCAGTCTTCCAAAACTTTGGGACTATGCCCGATGAGTAGCTAAGCCGAAAAAGACGCGTAAGAACCGGAGCCAACTCTGGTGCGCACGTCCTAAGCACAATTGGAGGAATACCATTAGGCCCACTCGACTTATGGATTTCGAGGGAGAAAAGTGCTCTACGCACTGAGCTATGCGTGAATTTAATGTCAGGCATGGAGCTCCTACAACACGTGATGGTCGGTGGTGGTTTCTCCCCGTCATCCAATGTCGAGTTTGACGCAAAGATGGATCCAAGAAGATCGGCCTTTTCTTTAGCGTTCTGGGCCAACGAGTCATCCTCCCTGCGCAAAGGTGGAAAAGATGACTTACAGAAATTCCCTTGTGCAGCTTTGGCAAGAGACCAGAAAGCTCGAGTCCCAGAGGGCAAACTAGCCAATCTCTTGCCAATTCTACTAATATGCTCTGACTTCGCTGTGGCTATAACTCTTTTGAAGGACCTAGAGGCAGAGTTATACTTCTTTTTAAGAGCACTGGTGTTAGGATATATGCATGACTATACAGTTTATGAACGCAACTTAAGAATAAAATATTCTTGATAGTTTTCCATTATTTTAATACTGTTTTTAAGAAATCTACCAAATTTCGTAGAATTCGGAAACATTTTGTAACTCCAGGATTTAGGAGATTAAGACGATTTAATTGAAGGAGACCTTTATTTTGAATTAATTAAAAATAGCTTCAATCAATACGCTTTGAAACTTAGGGAGACCAAAGAACAATAAAATAATCGTGCCCTTCCAGAAACACATTGTCTTACTATTGTTTAATACTTAGATTAAATGGAACTCCTATTTTTAAAAATAGAACAAATGTTTCTTGCATTTTGTTTAAGAAGGAAAATATAGAACATATAATGAAATATAATGTAAGATGTATGTGAAACAACACAGTGAATTATTATGTTTATGAAATTACTAGGTACTTGAATCAAGATTTTTATGTCTCAAAGGTCGGTAACGGGCTGATGTTGCAAGTGTTTATGTGCTGCGGCAACCACTTATCGTTAGACAAATTGTATACTGGATCACTATCATAATTTTATAAAAAAGACCAAGTGTGAGTTAAACTCACACGCTGAGGGTTCCGTATATAAAAATAATACATAAAATAATAGGAGATTATAATCTTTATTGTATTTCTCATATGAAATAGATACTTAATATTTATTATTATTGTTACTATAACTTATAATTTCTTTATTTTAGATCACAATTATTATTAAACTAGACCACATAAACACAGATAATATATTATGTGTGAGTAACTAAAATTGTTTTTGGAGGATTTTTTGTTAAATCAATGCTTGCTCGTTAGAAACTTTGTTTTATTTTTCCTGTAATGTTCATATACATGTTTATAAACTAATTACTTAAATTTTTTAAAAAAAAAAATTTAATAATTAGCTAAAAAAATTAAATAAGTATTTACCTCATGTTTTCGATCATAAATACAAAACTGCACAGTATAAAAGTAAAATTTATAAAGTTATGCCTTTTCATATGATAATCTACTTCAACTAGTAGTCAATGTTATAATTTTGAGCAAATTAAAAAAAAATTGTTTTAATCATTTCCATCGCAATATATATGGATCGATAATAAGTAAAAGTATTCTAAATTTTAAATTGATAGCATTGTTGGTTGATAAGGTGGATGGACGGACAAAGCCGCATCATAACAATTGAAATATATTTTCTGGTACGGAACCTTAAAAAGAATGAAGTTAGTACTCATGTGTTCAGAATATAAATAATTTGACAACATTTTAGACCCCACATTTCTAGTTGCCTAAAATCTCGTAATGGCTACATTAATTTAGAAAAGGACAGCAATATTTTTATTTAAGGTATTTCAAAATAGTTTCAAGATTGTGTTTCATAAAGAACCGCCTTCAATTTTATTTTGATTTAAAAATTAAATTACTAAACCGGTTTTAAGAAAATTTACATGAACCCAATTTACTTTTTTTTATACCACTAAGGTGGCAAATAAACATACGACCCATCTGATGGTAAGCGGTTACCGTAGCCTATGAACGCCTGTAAAACCAGAGGCATTGCGCGCGCGTTACGAGAATTTGCGTTATGAGGTAACACAGATAAAAAAATACAACTGATTGGGCATCTCTTTCTTTTTTTCAAAATTTTAGAAAGTGATTGACGAACAGCTGTTTGATCCAGAAATATAAAATTTACTGCGATAGGATCTCGAAAATGTCCACGCTTGTCCATACCTAAGTAATTACTATGAAGATTTTGCCCGGATGTTTATTTAAAGAATGAAAATAGATTAGAAACCCGTATACACTATCATTAAAATGAAGTTGAAGTCCGTCTACGCTATCAGTACCCTCTGGTAGAGTAGCAATAACATAATAATAGTTGAGAATGAAGTCTCTTAGAAAATTAGTTTCCAGAAGGTATCGCGTGGTCCTTATTTTAATTCTCCGCCCACTCTTACTAACTGGGAGGAAGGGATTGTAAGTTACGGGATTTAATAACAACATATCCTATTAGACCAACCTCCACGCAGTTGCTCCTAAAAACCATCATGGTTTACTTTTGTAAAATTCATCGGGATAGGCTAACTGACCTGTTCTCATCCTCACCTATCATCTCTTACTGGTTCCCCGCCATCATATACAGATAGCGCAGGTGGGGCTACCATAAGATTTCACGCATTAAAATAAAAACTTTTTAACTACGAATAGATGTAGAACGGTCATTTCAATATAATCAATGAAGATCCTGACTTGCCAAAATAGTGAAAGTGTGATTATTATGCAATAGGCGGACTGTATTGTAATAGGTACGCAATTTTTGCTGCGACCGTACAGTACAAGTCACCATTTGTATTCTGGACATATAGTTATGAAGGACAGAAGGATATCTGTTATAATGATATTACGTAACTTAGGTAACTGATGACCCGGTTTATTTAGCGGTAGGAAGCAATGTCTTTCATATAAGTGTCCGGGGTTTAATGTCCTCAACAGACCATAAACAGTCCAGAAATAAAAGTCATGCAGTGAAATATTCTTGATGATGATATCAGCGGTTAACTGTCTACTGTTGAACATGGACTTCCCCATAAAGGTAGTTTTCCCAATAGTTGCTTCGCTTGGCAGGTTGCTTCGCAATCGCAGTTAGACTTAGTTAGTGATGTTTTAAGAAGGACGCTGCTGTATATCTCTCGACCACTGAGTTCCCTTAGTCGCCTCTTACGACACTCACGGTAAAAGAAGGGATGGCCCATTCTATGCCAGGACCACACGGCTATACTTACCTATATATTAGTTCGGTAGCAATAAAGAAGTGTGTTACAAAAGTCGGTTCTTGTAATTAAGGAATAGATTATATTTGGGATAGTCGAAATGTCTAAGTGTATTCCACAGGTTCAAATGGGTGAATAACATATAGTATCCTATGTGTCAAGTTAAGATATAACCTATGCATATATCACTTTTTTTCAATAGCTTTTGCATGAAAGAGTAACAAATATCCATCCATTAATCTATCCATCCATCCATCATTACTAAGTTTCGCATTTATTATATTAATATGATAATAATCATATATTAACACAGCGCCTACCATTTCTTGGTTAGCTACATTGTGAGCAAATGTGTTACAATTAGCTACATATAAGGGACTTGTGTTTTAAATGATATAGTTTGTTTTATGCAGTATTGTTCTTAATAAATTAAAACATACATACATACATATCTGTCACGCCTGTCTCCCATTAGGGTAGGCAGAAACAATGGAACGCCAAATGCTTCAATTCAAACAAACCTCTTTCGCTTCTTCCACAAAAAATTATAAATTAAAACTGCATACAATTACGTAAATTTCGTTGTACCTCTAGTAATTTCCGTGCCATATCCCATCCTTCTAACCGAAACAATCATGCATGCATAGCTACGAGTACTTAGCGACAGACACACAAGTGGGATGTAGTTCCCTAACATAAGCTAATGTCAATTTCCATACATTATGCACTTTTCCATTAGCGACACGCTAATAGAATGTTACTTTGTCTACAAGCTCGGAGTAGCTTTTATCTATATTATAATGTCTAGAGTAGACTGTTAATCTAATTTTGGTGTTCTAAATGTTTACCATTCTAAATTGCAAAAAAAAAATGTTCCGAATTGCCCCCTACTGTGTCTTCAAGTTCTCATTACTACGAGTAATTTGTATTATTTTCAATATATTTTTTCCAAAATAAAGTATTCAAAAATTCATCTAGCGACCCGTCCCGGATTCACAAGGGTAAATGGACAGACAGATTAATTAGTATTTTAAATATGTACTTAAATCAATAGAAAGCTGATTTATTTTTTATTTTTTCTGTTATTATTCTTGCCTTTAGCATTACTAAACGAAAGTCTGATTCGAATAATTTAGAAAGGAATTTTTGTTTAGAGAGGTAAACGAGCAGTCCACCTGATGGAAAACGGCGACTGTCACCTACGAACACTTGCAACACGAGACGAGTTGATTTTGCATTGCCGGCCTTTAATCATAATACATAATATACATAATCAATCATTATTATAAATTATTATTTCGTACAGGTAATAAAAGACCGGCAGCATAACTGCAATGCCGCTGGTGTTATGGGTGATCATGGGCGGCGGTAGTCACTTACCATCAGGTGAGCCGCATGCCCGTTTGCCCCCTGTGTTGTAAAAAAAAATATACAAAAATTATTTTATATACCAATTTGTAATAATAATGTATCGTATCACAATCCAATTATCCGCATGTGTAGAAAATATAACAATGTATGCAAGGATCTTAATATTTTCCAACAATCCTTGCAATGTTACATTAAGGCTGCCAATTTGTTATTTTAAATTTATAGCCGTTATTCATTTAATGTATATAATATCGAATGTTATGCAGGGCAGTTATTGGAGTGCAAATTTAATGCTGTTTTATGTAATATTTATTTTAATGTATTAATTTGTAATCTGTTGCCTTGCTATAAATAAATAAATAAATAAACTAATTTAGTTGGAAAATGATAAATATCATAATACGAACATCATCTTTCGATTCTACTTAATTTTTAGATACTTAATTTTTCCTCGCAGTCTTTTTTGTGGATAATAATAAGTACTATAATTACGTAGCACGTTATTTTATGTATCACCAATAGTTTTCGACAAATAATGACCTCTAGAGGCAAATTTTTAATATCTTGGGTTGCCTTATAATAATGTTCGTAACGATCTCAAATTTTTTGGAAAATAATATATACGTTTGCCCTTTACCGCTACCTGCCTTGTTCAAGTTCTACTTATCGGGTTAAATTATTATATCTCTTAAGTTATAACAAATAATACATATTTACAAAATCTCATTAAAATCGGTTGAACAGTTTCACAGATTAGCATAAACGGATATCTTTTACATGGGACTTTTATGTATTAAGATATGAAACAGTTTGTTCATTTTATTATCAAATTTAATATTAATACTACCTATAAAATGACTTTTTTTATTACCATCACTATTAATTATATTATAATTAAAAATATGTGTTTTATTTATCTCGCATAGGTAGTTGTTTTTTCTTAATGCCAAATAAATCACTACTCTGCATTGATTATCCTAAATGTCCCAAGTAGTCCCAACTATTGATTGTTAAATTTGTCTACTGTTCTTACGCTTTCGTCAGTACGTAGGTCTTGCATTATTCCTAAATGTTGTATGTTTTGTTTTGAATTCAGAATATCAAGGAAATTATATAGAAACAACAAAAAAATATTTAAACCTTCAAGCTGGAGATGAAAAAAATAATTGTATTTGGATAGTCCAAGAAGAATTTTAATTTATCAAAACCTTACGTATATTTCTTTTTTGGAATCCTTTTAAATATATATACATGTATATATATATATATACGAGGTCTGTCCGGAAAGTTCGTATAAAAGTGTTCTGGAATGCGAGAAAGAGGAGTGGGGAGGCCAGGTAAGCGCAGGACCCCTTCCTTATGTCCCTAACAATGCTTCAGTTCTGGTCTGACCGCCGTGCGGTGCGAACTGGCTTGTCACGCCATCTGTGAAGTTACCTCTTAACGAAACCCCGTCGGCATGGAGCCCGCTTCCGTTGAAGAGCAGCGCGTCGTAATCAAGTTTCTCTCGAAACTCGGCAAGAATGGCCGTGAAATTTTTGCCGATCTCAGAACAGTTTATGGGGATGATGCTGTGAAGGAACCAACCGTCCACAAGTGGCTAAAAAGGTCAAGACAATGTTGATTGTTTTTTTCGATGTTCGGGGGATTGTCCATCAAGAATTCGTCCCTCCAGGCCAGACAGTTGATGGAAAATTCTACGTCGATGTGCTCAGACGCCTCAAAGCTCGTGTGGCACGAGTTCGTCCAGAATTGGCGCGAGAGGGGCGTTGGATTCTTCACCACGACAATGCCCCTGCCCACACCTCTCTTGTTGTCCGTGAGTTTTTGAGTAAAAATTCCATTACGGTGACCGAACACCCCCCTATTCGCCGGATTTGGCCCCGTGTGACTTCTTCTTGTTCCCAAAAACCAAATTGGTACTTCGGGGGCGGCATTTGGGGGACATAAATGAGATAAAAAAAGCTACGACGGGGCAGCTGAGAAACCTACAACCAGAGGACTTTCAAGGAGCCTTCTCACAGTGGAAACGGCGTTGGCACAAGTGCATTATGTCACAGGGGGAGTACTTTGAAGGGGATAAAATTGATTTACCTGAATAATTGTAAAATAAAATTTTTAAAAAACTTTTATACGTACTTTCCGGACAAACCTCGTATATATATATATATATATATATATATATATATATATATATACTTTACAAATATTGATTGATATTATTAATAGTTACTTGATTAGAATTATTTTGTTTAGTTCCGCTACCGTTAGTATATGTATGTGCGACTGCCAACACTCAAAGACTAACTACTATTACTACCAGAAGTTCTATAATCTTTCATATTAGCAATCAATCCCATTGCCATTTCGTCTATTAACATTTTGCGACACGTGTTTTATCTCTAAACGAAACATTTTCAGGAAAATTAATAATTAATTAAAACACATACTAATAATGATAATGAAATTAAACAAAATATTTCTAATCATATAATTAGAAACTAACCAGTAAAATGGACTTCCGCAAAATAAAATCTTGTTTAGTCAACTTTTGATATTATTAGATAAACTTATACTTTTCCACAAGTCGTTATAATAAACATCTGGTTTTGCTTTCAAAGCGTTTTCAAAGATTTATTTACATTTATATTTTTCGTGCGATCACATTTATATTTGAAGTAGGATACGAAAGTTAATAAAAAAAGTTAAAAATTATATAATTAAACATTGAAAATTCCTTTTTACGGCGAAACTGGTTTGGTATTTATTATAATTAGTTGTGGAATAGTAAAAGTTCACAGAGATATGAAGTGGTTGAACCTTGTGGAAGAAAATATAATAGTCTAGTAATGATTAGGAAAGCTGACCCCGGCTAACAGGAAAAAGCGAGGTAGAAGGGAGGGAATGTGGAATGGTAAAAGTGCTTTTCTAATAAAATCAATAGTTCTAATATTTTGTTTTAGAGAAAATGTTGAAGCATTAGCAAAATGCCTTATATGTTAGTTGCTTACGCGCATAATTAGGCGTTTTCTACATTTTACTCTTGAAGGAAGCTATTAGAAAAGATTTATCCGATAGCTTCCTTCTTATTTCCGAGTCCTTCATCACATCATCGCGAAGATTTTAACTTTAACGTCAAACGCAATTATATAACCAAAAATTATATCATCTTTAATTTTAACAACTTGTATAACGTGTTAAAATCCACGTCTCGATCCTGTTTTTATTATAATATATAAACGCTGAAAGCTTTGCATTAACGGAGATATACAAAAGTCTTCTGCATGGATACCTCTGTCCCACTTTACTATGTTTCTGTTGTACTTCCACAGCTGTGTTTCGTGATGCGGAGGCATAACACTTAGTCGTCATAAATGGCAACGTATGAGGAAAATCATGGGTGTCACAGTATATTCTGGGATTCTATTTGATTAATGTACAATACGTATGCAAAAATATGAATGTTTACATTTTAAATCTACATGTTTTTTAAAATAACATCTCACCAAGACTAGTGTAAACATCTGTCGAATCACGAAATCCAAGAGCACAATTAAACCAGTATAATAACCATGCTTCATTATATAATCCCATACCTGAAAGTTATTATAGTTAATATATAAATTATAGCAAGGTAATGGAACGAATTCAACTTGTATATCGAGATACCATTGTATATATGTGTAATACTGTAGTGTTACAGTTTCGGCATAGAATAGGCCACTCCTTCCTTTACCGCGGAGGTCGTAAGAAGCGACTAAGGGAATTTAAGGGTCGAGGGATAGGCAGCAGCGTCCTTCTAAGAACATCAACAAAGTTTAACTGCGCTTTTCAATCCTGCCTACCAAGCGTGGCAACTACTAGTAAAACTACCCTTTTGGGGAAGGCTTATATGTATATAGCAGCAAACAGTAGATGGCAGATATGATGATGATAATGACGTGTAATTCTTATATTGCTCCGCAAAGAAAAATGTCATAAAAATAAATTTAGAAGTCACTTTGAAAATATAATTATGTCTTATACAAAAGTTTTTTATTTTTTTACTTAATCTAGAAGCCTGCCAATTTCTCTAACACAATAATGTTACTTAAAGAAATTAAGACCCGGGTTCGAAACTCGGTCGGAATAATTTGGAATCACTTTTATTCAGAAACAGTGTGATTCTGGGCTTGACAACACTGAATCATGTCTAAAACATAAATAACACATGACATTCAAAAATTTTGTTTGTAAACATTTTAATATACACATACTTTAGAGGGGGGTATGAGGACAGTTCGGAAGAGGAGCAGGGACTTGCCTGTACTGTATGAGTAGTAAATGTAATTTACTACTGCAGCACTATACTTACTGAATTCTTCCTTAATAAAGTGATCCTGTTTTTTCACCCATTCCTCCAATATATTTATCGCCTCTTCCATTCTTCCTGGCCCATCCAGATCGTATAACTTCCGAACACTCTGCAATGTGTCGGAATTGAATTCTAAAATAGGATCTTAAGGTAAAGTTTACATATTTTTATTACTTTAAGATCTGTAGTCTTAGATCGATCACGATAAAATAACGATATTAATTGTAAGCAGGTCTTTATATAATGCACATTATTATATTATATTATATAATATTGAATTACTGGTATGACTGTTTCTTCTTTGAATGTTTCTAATAGTGCAATATTTAATTTGGTTCAACCAAGTGTTATATTAGAATACATTAATAATAATACATAAAAATAAATTTGTAATTTAGGCAAAGATAAAAACCATCAAGTCAGTTAGCACTTAATAATATCGGTATACAACGGCAGAGAACTAGTGAGAGATGATACACGAGAATGAAAACAGGTCAGTTAGTCCATCGTGACAGGAAAATATTGTGGTTAACTATTGCTGAATTAAGCAACAATTAACCACAACGGTTTCCAGGGTGAAACCGTGACGAGGTCGACCTAATAAGGTATGTTACTAATAATTAGTCTCTTAAACCCTAACAACCTTTTGCTTTCAATCAGAAGCATTTGTTGACTATTACTGTTATGGTGTACATAAAACTCCAGACGTCCACCTTTCGCCGATGTTATTAATATCATAATAGGATGGAAGCATTCTGCCATTACTTAGATCAATTTAGTTTGTTAACGGTATTTTTCATCACCATAAATTATATCAATAATATATATCACAGCCTCAGTTCTGGTAATGAAGCTTTGTTCATCATCTTTTCGTTTATAAAAATATCACCTAAAAAAAAAACAAAATAATAATATTAAAAATACAGAAAACAAAATGAAAATTCCTTTTTTTTTGCAGGTATTTTCTAATTAGGTGTATCTATCACCACACTGGGAACTAAGTACCCATAGCCGCAACATTTATGCTAGGGGTGGGTAATGTATAGCAATATCTTTATATTTTATTTACAATATCTATAACTGGTCCAATAATGAATATGTTAAAAGTTTGTTATTTAAAAATAGATATCCGACCGAAATAGGTGATATCAAATTGGTGAAAACTTTTTTCCGGCATCAATGTTATTAAATGTAATCAAATTTTTATTTATTTGATAACATTTAATAATTTAATTCTATTTTAATGTTTCTTAAACACAAAGCATGCCGTGGTTGCCTCTAAATGTAAGAATAGTTAGCCGTAATCCATTAGTGTATTGTATTGAAATGTTTCGCTGTATTTTATATTGGTGATCCTATAAATAAATAAATAAATAAAATTCAAATGTTTCCTTAAAACATTCCTCAATCATTAAACTCCCTTAGTAACCTCTTATGATATCCACGGTAAAGAAAGAAGAAAGAAAATTTTTAAAATATAATATATAAAAATCAATTATATATTTTGAGTGATGTATTCATTTAAATAAAATAGTTATGGCAAGAATTATATTTTGAAATAACTATTTAATAAATTTATAAATATTATCATAAAAATTCATAGAATGCTTTCTTTACTTTCGTTAAAAATATTGTTATTTAACAAAAATTTATCAGGAAGGCGGTGGAATTCAGGCAATTTCTTTTTCCATCATTTCTCGTAACACTCTTTGCTGGGGGCTTCCACGAAGGTTCCAGATCAAAGGAATTAATAGATTAGCTACATGATAAAAACAAGAGTACAAACCGACGAGCGGTTTAGGAATAAAGATATGTTTAATGAATTATATATATATATATATATATATATATATATATATATATATATATATATATATATATATATATATATATATATATATATATATATATATATATATATATATATATATATATATATATATATACTTTTGTACAAAACAACTATTACATGTGTGTAATTAATTAATTTCATTTGATTGATAACATTATTATATTAATACTGATAGAATGTGAAAGATAAATAATAAAATATAGATCATATTTAAATGAAATGACTGTCTAAATGAAACGATATAATGAGTCCATACAAATGTTATAAACGTAAATATATGTTTGGCGTTTTAAGGGCTAAATAGGTCGTCATGAAACATGGTGTACATATACTATTTTTTATAGAGAAAAATCTAGGCTATTATTTGTTTCAGTAAATCAATATACCCTGGTTAAACAGACAAAGTTCCAGGTAAAAGCTAGTTTATATGTATTAACAAACAGACTTATAATACAAAGGATTTAATTTGCATTACCACTAAACATTTAAGTGCGCCCTTCATCCTGACCAATTGTGTGATGAACCCATAGATTTCGAGGAAGAAAACGTCCATTTCAAACTATTCGATAATTGCTGTTACACAATAGAGTCCATTGAAGAAGACGATAAACAAAGCGCTGCTCAGCTAACCGGGGATGCCGCCCAAAACTGGGAAATAATGAAAATCAAATAGCTTTTGTTGCCGAAGTTCTCGTATAAATTGTCTTCAACGTAGCGTACAACGAATCCCTATTATTTCTACTGACAGTTTATGGGATCAGAACGGCCAACGGGAACAGTGGAACACAATATAAAATGGATATTTTTTTCATAAATTCGCCGTACACTCTTGTTATAAAATTGTACGTGGTTTTGTTTCTAATTGCCTGCTTTACTACGACGTGATGTTTTTAAAATCATTTTCCGATGACAAGGAACCGTATTGGTTTTTTGTTTCTAATTTGATTTAGAGATAATAAGGTTAGATATTTTTAGTTAAATGTAGATTAAAAAATAATATCATGATGTTATTCAATTTTATTTTATTTATTTATCATATAATTTAAGTCATTATCCTACTAATATTATAAATATGAATATTTGTTTGTTTGTTACATGATAGCTCCTTGACGGCTTAACAAATTACTATTAAATTAAGTATAGCTATATGTATTATATGGGGATTTTTAAAACATAAGATTACCTCTTATGGGCGACATAATCACTAATCGTGATTATGTCGCCACATCAGAGAAATTGCAGGTGTGCTGCCGGCCTTTTAACAAGGATTATGCTCTTTTCTTGAAGGTTTCAATATCATTTCTATTCAGTAATTTCTATTAAATACTGGGAGTTTATGCCATAGTTTATAGATTGATTGTGTATGGAAGCAAGTGTTTATGGAAATGCAGTGAAGAACCAGTACTCATCCCAATGGTAGAAATGGAACAATATGTATATATATATATATATATATATATATATATATATATATATATATATATATATATATATATATATATATATTCGCAATTTGAACAAAATAAGAGGTACAAAGATTATATGAGAATATGTGAAGAAAATCCCAATATACTCATAAAAACCAAAGGATCCAGTGGCCCCATAAAAAATGATGTCAATAAATAAAATAAGCCCTCTAACCACGTTCACATAAAATTTAGCTATAACGACTCTTTTCTAACATCTCTATAATCTATATCTTAGTTGTCTTACAAATTTTCTTTTTTTTTATAGCACAGGGGGTAAACGAGCATGCGGCTCACCTGATGGTAAGTGATCACCACCGCCCATGGTCACCCGCAACACCAGATGTATCGCAGCTGTGCTGACGGCCTTTTAAAAAGAAATATGCTCTTTTCTTAAAGATTATGATGTCGTATCGGTTCGAAAATACTACTGCTGGAAGTTGATTCTAAAGAAATTTAATACAGTACTTAAAACGAAAATCCTTGGACAATACATGTTCATGAGTGGGTATTTCACTTTGTATAATTTAGATTTCTATGTATTAAAAGAAAGAAGTATTATCTAGTATGTACCTTTAGCTCAATATCGGCTTAGTTTGAAATAAGATGTCACTGTCTAATATCTCATCTTCATCATCATATCAGCCTTCAACTGTCCACATAAGCATATTCCTTGGGGAGTTTTGCCAGTAGTTTGCCACACTTGGCAGGCGGATTGGCAACCGCAGTTAGGCTTTGGAGATGTCTTAAGAGGGAAGCTGCTGCCCATTCCTCGCCTTCCTTTAGTCGCCTGTTACGACACCTACGGGAAAGGAAGGGGTTGTCTATTCTATGCCAGAATCACACGGAAATATATATTATTAGGTTTTAGATATTTTAATATTTATATAAATTCATATATACAATGTAATATCTCGCGAGTTATTCATATAAATGTATAAATGTTTATATATAAATACTTGTTGCTATGGGTGGCTAAACCAGCCATTCTGTAATAAATAATATACACTTTTATAACTACTAAAACTAATATAACTAACTCGATATAATTTGAGGAAATTAAATTAGTAGTTCCGAAATAACAGTCGGAGAAACTTGCGGTTTCTATTGTATCAATAAAGTTTTGATAATCTACACAATTATTGGATTTATTTTGTTTTTGATATCTATAATCAAATCGGTTATTTAGTGAAATATTTATAGTATACAATAGTAACTTAAATATTTCAATTTTTGAGGGAAGGTATTGTTAGTAATGTGGATTACTTGTCCCATTGCTAGCAACCCTGTGAGGTCGACCCTTCCTGGAAACCATTGTGTTGAATTCTAGACGTATATATCACGATGGGTTATTCTCACGTACGTACCTAAAATTGCTACGTACTATATATAAAGTACGTAGCAATTTTTATATACAGTATTGTTCAAAAGAATTGATAATTAAGTCAGAAAACCAAAATATGTAATATTATAAATATTTTTTTGCATTATTTTATCAGTATACTCATCATAGCAAATAAACATAATTTGATTCGACTAGATACCATTCTTATAGAGATATTTATACTAAAATATATAAAATTTGAAGTCGACACGAAAACAGACTTTATTTTATACTAAAATGAAAATTCAGGCGAAAAGAAAGTTATTTCCATACAAAAAAAAATTGGTTCAATTGGCTTCTTTATTTTCTATTAAAATCATAAAATGAAACCTTCGTGAAAGGAAGCATTATGTATGGAAACTCCTCTCTATTTTTATTCATGAAGCCGCTATTGGATATATAACATATTTAGGATGTCGATTGAAAATTATGGGGGTCTCTCTTCGGAAAACGGCGAAAAACCGAGTTTCCCACAGTAAAGAAGTGGCTCATACATTAAACATCAAGGGCTGAGACGTAATAAGGTGATAGGAATAATCTGCAGGTGTATTGAATCCTGATTAATTTTGAGATATGCTTTCTAATGGCGTCTGGAATGGAGAAATAATGTTTCGTAGTTCTTTTTATGAAATGTTTCATATATTTTCTGAATAATTTATGAAACATTTATTTGTTATGATTGGCTATCAGAATATCTCGTGGCTTCGCTCGTGCTAATTAGAATCCTTACAGATATTATAAAATTTGAAAGTGAGTTTGTTTGTTTGTTACATCTTGCAACCTTAATGGCTTAATAAGTCTTTATGGAAGTTGGTATATAGGTACTATATGAGAATGAGAATATTTATTTATTTTTTATCCATATCTTAATAGACTAATAGATAGATCAAGGAAACAAAACGCAGTTTGTTTTTCCATCTGGCTAACGACTGTACATATAAATAAATGAATTAGTAAATATTTTAATGTTATTCACATTAAAATAGGTATTTTACTTATTGAGCCAATGAGACCTAGCTACAATAAAATTCAAAAGAAATAAATTTCCTCCTTACCCGATAAATCCTTTCATGTATAATGTAAGGAAAATGTCTGGACAATTTACTTAGTGTGGGAAATAGTCATAAAGTTAATAATAGGTCATCCCTTTACGGTCGGTTGCCCATGCCGCCGGTCTTTGCGGACACCAACTGTGCCCTCTAGTAGTATTACTATTGGTTTCTAACGAAAAGAAATAATATTTACAAATTAAATACTATAGAAACATATATAACAGTAAAATTAACTTACATAAAACATGGGTAAAACAATCCTCTTTAGTAATCTTTACATGAAAAATAAAACATAATTTAATAGAAATACATGGAAATAAGGTTGTATCCTTTCCTTCGGATACAGTTTTTGAAACCTTACAATCTCTTTATTGCTTTTGGAGTTAAAAGAGTTAATACCTACAACTTTACATCTGGAGCCTAGTTTATTATTTCTTTTTATTCACAATTGAATATACAAAACGGTATTTTCAGAATTCCGAATTTGTACCTTAAAGCAATATTCTTATATCCTATGTATATATTACAGTACTCTTTATTTCTTTGTTTATTCCGTACAAGAGTTGCTATTTCTACCTATTTCTATATTATAAAAGCGCCTGCCACTTTATGTAGTTATAAATATCTCATATTTTTATTTTGCACTTGTCCTGTTTATAATCTATAAAGACAGAAAATTGTAATGTGTTATTAATAATTTCCCAAACCTTTGACCTGAGATTTACTGGATTAGTATAACCGTTTAAATTACTATTAGACTGTAATAATAACGTTACAAATCATGCTAATTATAGATCATGAAAAATATAGGTATAAATGACATTTTATAAGTCCCGAACATAGTAGATGTTAGTTGATAGTAAGGTCCACAGCTATATCGTGTTGGATGCCCTTTTCCATTCTACTTATGCCTTAGGGAAAATAACGCCAAATATGCGAGTGGGCCGATAGCAACCGCAAAAATCATCTAAGTAGAAAAGTGGACTTGGAATATTAATGTTACGGGTAAGAGAGGAAAAATACTCTACGCATTGTCTGTAATAAATTTGCAAAAGAGGTCAAATATTATATGAGTAAATTTACAGTCGTTCAGCGTTTATTTTACTACATTACCATGATCTGTTTGTTACGTGACAGATTGTCGTCTTTTGACCCACGTTTCTTTAAGAAAATGTTCAGTTTCACTAATAATGCGAGTGGAATATACTTTAAAATGGTCTTATGCAATGATTTTGCTTCCACTTAGTAGTTTGTACAATTTGAAATTTTTGTACCTTGATCCTTATCTTGATTATTTTGATAAAACCATAAGACTAATAAAAGCGTGCTTTAATCCAAATAAACAAAAAAAAAATATGTTTGATCGAAAGTCGATCTTAAATACACATAAATGTATATTTATTACATAAAAAAATCAAATTTGAACATGAAATAAATTAAAAACTCAATTAGCGAGTTAAAGTCATGTTTAACCTTTTTTAAACTGCACTTCCGGCTTTAATAAATTACGGGACTTTATATGGACCCTTTTATTTTCCGGGACAAGATTAAGCATCTGTTCTTTTATCTAGAAAATATATGTACTGTTTTCCTTGGTTCTCTCTTTCACCTTCCTCTCCATTCTCTACTGTTTCTATTATGTATTTATTTTTTATAACACGGGGGCAAACGAGCATGCGGCTCACCTGATGAAAAGTGACTATCATCGCCCAACAGCATCCAAAACACCAGAGACATTGTAGGTATTCTTCTCTTAAAGGTTACAATGTCGTATCGGTTCATGAATCAGAAGAAAGTGGCTCCAAAAAAGACACGGTAGAGGCGTGCTAGTCATCTAGATAGTTGGGATGGAAATTTAGTTTGTGGCAGGTAGCACAATAGTAAAAATCAGCAGCAAGTAACAATCCGAATAATTTCTGAAAACACTCCTCATGCTATATTAGATAAAATATGCATAGAAATGCAACGTCTCCATGCAATTCCAATAGATCGAGTCGGATAGTAAGGCGCTGATTATCAGTAATTCGATTCACTCGATTCTAATTCGAGTCACTCGATTTTGAATGTGGTCTGATAAAAGTGCAATAAAGGAAGTAAATAAATAAATGTATTTATTTGAGCCACTAAAGATTAATTATGCAAGATCAAGTGTTAGGCTTATAAGTAAATTACTTTTCTGCGATATTCTCCTTGGAACAGGATGTCGTTTTGTTGCAAAGCATAATCTCCACTATTACACGTAACCATTGCGTTGATTAAACAATCTCAAAGGATTTAGCCGTCTTTATAAGTGTCTCATGGGAAATTACGAGAATTCAAGTCTAGTACTTTGATGATATTATGAAATAAATCCTATTTTTTATAATAATTTGCAATTTATTATTTATAGATTTGGTTTTTGTGTGATTCTCAACACTTCACAAATTATTATAATTATTCAGTATAATTATTGAATAATTGAATATAATTGAATAATCGAGTATAATTATTGAATGAAGTTTGCTCCATCCGTTATAGCACAGATAATATATTCTTTATTGCACTTTTTTATGCAACTGAGAATGGCAAACAAGCTAATGACCCACCTGATGGAAAGTGGTAACTGTTGCTTACAGACATGAGCAGTACCATGGACATAACAGAGCATACTGTTTTGCCCATGACACGCCCCGTGCGTTGCTATTCCTGAGGACTTATATATATATATATATATATATATATATATATATATATATATATAATACTATACTAGGTTATAGTCCTGAACAGATGCTGTTAGTAACTACTGGTCTGTATTGTGTAGGTACTAGTTATGAATGTATAATGTAATATATAACTAGCATTATATGTGTAATATATTTAACATATATGATTATATTCATTGTATTCATCATCATCATCATCATATCAGCCCTTAACAGTTCAGTACTGAACATAAGCCTCTCCCACAAGAGGCCTATTGCCAGTAGTTGCCACGCTTGGCAGGAGAGTGTAATTACAGTTAGGCTTTGGTGATATTTAAATAATATTGTACTCACACAATTATAAAATTATTTTGTACTAAATTGTTTGAAAAAAGAACTACTGCTAAGTTTGTTGCGGATTTTTTTAAGTAGTTAACGTCGTTCCGAATACAGCGGTAATAAAAAGTGACGATTTAAAGAAGTTTGTTAAAGAACTCTATTACGATTTTTATTTTTTTCTGTTCTGCTTCGTTAAAATCTGTTCTGTTCTATTCTATTTATTTAGTTTATTTTAAATTGAGTACTTCGTCCTTTTTGAAGTTGATTTTATAAAAATGATAGGCTGCCTTTGTCCATATATCTGGTTAGTTGGAGACATCCTATTTAAATGTTATTTAATGTTATAAGTCCATATATATCAAAATGATAAAGCTATTGTTGATAATAATAATTATTATAATAAAAGAAAAAATATATGAAACATAACCTGGATATAATGCTAACTAGCACTCCTACAACATTTGCATATTCTTCAAGTAACAATTACTAGCTATGTTATAATTTATTCTTATTTGCTGTTTAAGCTATATATTTGACAATGGAGTGAAATGGAATGTACTATCGCTGTGTTAGAACCTTTTTTATTTGTTTTCTGAGCGTACAAAGTATTGTCTTTATGATATAATTAGTTATAATACATTAATGAAACTTTTAAACGCAATAATTGAAAAATGAGTCTTATATGACAAGCGAGTTGCAAAGTCTTAGAATATTTCTTTAGTTCTATGTCGTAATAAATCACAAACTTGGCGTGGAAAACTTTCTTGTTTGTCGCCTTATTGAAGGAAATCAAATGCTGATTACACACTTCAACAGTTACATAAAGGATAAAATTTTATTTTATTATTATTTTTATTGTATACGAAGTACGATTGTTGAGAAAATAACATCTAAGAAGAAGTAGTAAGCGCCTGTATATATTCGTAATTTATAATGATTACGTTCATTACACTGTTTGATGCACAAACTGGATAAAATTATCATCTACTGGCTGTATCCCTCGACTTCGCCCGCATGAACCAGTTCAGTACATATAAAATAATTCTATGTATGTACTAAATGTATCATTTCTATGTACTAAATTAAGGTATAACCTACTCTTGTACCAAATTTGATTTAAATCCGTTTAAAAGTTTTTGTGCGAAAGAGTAACAAACGTTCATTCGACCCATCTTTATAAACTTTTAAGTTATTTTTTCTAAAGATTATTATTACTATTACAGATTATTTTCTACTAGTTATTATATGAGAATTGCATAGTTTACTTTTTTTTTTATTTAGAATGGAAAACAGGCTAACAGCCCACCTAAGTGGTAACCGTCGCCTATAGACATGAGCAGTAGTACCATGGACATAACAGAGTATACTGTTTCGCCCACGATACCCCCCATGCGTTGCCATTCCTGAAGATTCAGGACTATTATTCCTCTGTATCCTGTAAATTCACGCCATATCCCACCCTTTAAACCGAAACACAGCCATGCAAACACAACTGCTTCACGGTTGAACTACAAGGAGCTACAAGGAGAGTGATTGAGATTGTATTGCTACGTATAAAATTAAGAAGTTAGTATTAGCATTTCATTGCCAGATGCATAATAGAAATTTAATGTTAGTTTCTAACAGTTGTGTTCGAGACTTAGTTCACATGACAGATATAAAAAGTAACTTCGTATCCTTCTTCATGCCAAATACTACGTGTACGCCATATTTTATACGGTTAAGCCGTTAAGACGTCGAAAGATAACAAAAAAAAAAACACTAACATTTATGATATTAGTAAGGATTACTAGAAATAACAAAGTGAATAATGTTAGTAACTCTATACTAATATTATAAAGAGGAAACATTTGATTGTTCGTTTGTAATAAATAAACAAAAAAAGTAATCAACGAATTTCAAAAATTCTTTCACCTATAGAAAGCTGTGTTATCAGAGAGTAACATAGGCTGAATGGTGTCATGGACACGTCACAGTATATTCTGTGTTATCAATGATGTTATTTATGTCTATAGGATCTACCTAATAGTAAGCACTTACCATAGCCTATGAATGCCTGCAATACTAGGAGCATTACGCGCGTGTTGACGACCCCGAAGAAACCTCTTACCCCTTTTATGAAGAACCCTATTTTTACTTTACCTGCTAAACGAATAATGTTTAATGTAACAATTAACAGGAGTGTTTATAAATTACTAGACGGAAATTACGCCGCTTAATATTCGCAGAACTCATTTTCTCTCGTTATTGTAAGAACTTTCGGTTATATAATTCTAAAATCACATAATATTTATTATAATATTCCATGTAACTGTGATAATTATTTATAAAATCAACAAAGTTTTCATCCACGACTTTAAAACCAAACCTAGTATAGTATTATATTATCTGTGACCAAACGTAAATATAAGTAGTATTGGCCATGTGGTCCCAGTATAAAATACGTTTTCTTTCTCATGGTTGTTGTAAGAGGTGACTAAGGGAACTTAATGGTCTAGGTACAGCAGCGTTCCTCTTAAAACTGCACCAAAGCCTAACTGCGATTGCTAATCTGCCTGCTAAACGTGACAACTACTGGCAAAAACCCCAAAGAGAAGGCCTATATATGCAGTAGTGAAGAGTTAACGACTGCATCACCATCAAAATCATACGTAAGTATGTACCTTATATCCATGGCTGGATATATAGAATTAATTACAATAGGTGTATATATTAAACAGAAATCCAGTGATTTCATTTTCTATTTAAGATCTGCGCTCTTGTCAGTGTAACTCTATGATTTGCAGCACGTCTCTTCAATTCTTGTTACGACATGAGACCAACTTTTTCCTTGATCTGCCTTTTAGTAACTATGGCTTAGTCTCCCTCTTCCCCTCCTTTCTTCTATTTTAACTTCTATTATAATGTACATAAGTTTGTCGTGTTGTGTTAAGCGTGCCAACATTTTTTCCTTTCTGACCTCAATAGTTCTTATAATTTGTATCTTTTTTTGACGCAATTATCATATATAAAAATCTAATTAACTTATTTATGTTACTTGGAAACAAGTTGTCAGATGACGAAAAGTGGTAACCGTCACCTATTACCATAAATAGGGTCATAGGTATCACAGAATACATTGAGAAGCTTTTGTATGGTATGCTTCATGAGTACGTTTCTAAATAATAATTTCACTGCCATATCTCACTCATCCAACCGAAAAAACTGCCATGTAAATATAACTGCCTACTTGATGGTAGGTACACGAATAGGACAGAAACACCCACGTAGATAACTTTTGTGCAAAGTTCTTTAGAGAAAACGTGATGAAAATTTTAAAATATTTTTTTATACAAAGCACGCGATCACGTGATTAGTTTAGTATGGAATATTCAACAATCGTTTTACGTTATAAAGTCTTGGGGTATGCTATTTAGTTTTTATAAAATATTATTATTACGTTCCGCTTGTATCTAACTTGCGCCATCTCCTTTCGCTCTATATTTACTTACTCCTTTATTTAAGGTTGTATGTAAGAGATTGCTTTTAGGTATAAAAACCCCCTTTTGTACTTACATTATCTATATTAATTTTCTTTATATTTTTTTATGTGCAATAAAGAGTTTATTATTATTATTATTATAAATTATATCCCTTTATTGCATTATGCGGATAAACGTCTCCTTTCCCATTCGGACACGTCTTAAGACGAGATGAAAGAAGAGATAAACAAAATGTTATAAGAAATCAGCAAAAATCTCTGTTGTTGGTCGACCATGACGTATCGCGGTACGACGGCCTTTATTAAAACGGCCCATGGAATTGATGTTCCCATTAATTCCTGCTCCTGATTTATTGTTAGCTACTCTAAGGTCAATTAATTCGCAATTCATATAATTACTGTCTGCTTTAAATTAACGATCTTTTGAATAAATTTAGAATGTATTTTTTTTAATTACATTTACTATGACATGATTCCATGATCATGTTTTAGTCTTCTAGAATGTACTACTATTATTAAATTTTTAATCTCTTCCAGATTGGTTTTCATTTGTACTCTTGTAAGTGTTATGACTAGTTATGGATGCGATCGGTCAAGGCTTATTTATTGAAAATTAACAATAGTAAATAAAATCATTTTGTTAATAATTTAGTTTGTGTTTTACTTCTTGGTGAAACTTCATTATAACAATTATTTAATATTTAATTATTATGAATATTTTTTATTATTATTTATTACATTTACAATCACTACATATTATAAAACTTAGGCCTCCACCGTGTTTGTCTGTTTGTATTTTTTTCAACTTTCTTATGGCTTAAGTTATTGAGTCATTAAGATATTTCGATATAGTGATTTCTGGGGAAGTTGTAAATGTATAATTTGTTAAAGTTTTGTATAAATTGGATAAAATATGGTGATGATTGTTAACATCAGAAAAAATCAAATCCTTTAGGAGCTTTCGTCGAAAACGCTACCTTATCCTTTTAAGATGTAACAAAATAATGTATGATGGGATTTTCTTTTTTATAGGTCTACAAAAAAGTCCGCGATGGCATATGTCTACGTTTTAAGGATAGTTTATTATACCTTTCTAATTGATACTCGATACAACGAGCTGATGCAAAAAATGTAAGCATAAATGCTCTACTACACGTATGAAACCGGAGCGAGTCACTAGTTTTATATAAATAAAAATATTTTCTTTGCGCATATACTAAAACATGTTTGATTTATTCTTGTTGTTAACTCCAAGGATTGCATCAAACATTTTCATCAACAAAATTCTTGTATCGTTCAATTGTGTCTGTCTGTGAAATAGCCACAATAGACAAGGGAAAAGTTTCAATAAGGCAACTTGGAACATAAAAACATCCGAGGCCCGCCCCATAAGCTGAGTCAACGCGTAAAACTGTTGATAACACATACAATACTGAAAACAGACTCTAATAATGCACACTGGAATGTGTCAGCACAACCCTAGATTCTGATGGTGCAAAAAATCAAAAAAAAAACAACTCTCCTGTTTTTGACATAAAGGTTACTTTGGACATGGATTTTGATGTAAATGAAGATGGCGAACTCATCGGGCTCAGTGACAATACAAGAATTTCGATCAACGCACGATCTCCGCAGGATTTTTTTTTATTAAATTCGACCCAAAAGACAACACTGTACAAAATTCGAGACTTAAATATTAATGAGATGTTTTTGTAGGTTATCGTCTAAGTTTAGCTGTTTCAAATGTAGAAAATTTATTTTCGCTAAAAGCAGATACTCAGAAATTACCAGCGTTAAAAATATAAAATTCGAAAGATAAAAATATCTTTCGAAGAATCTTATTTTGAAAATAAAAGACAATCATTAATTCATGAGTTCTAAATGCAAATGTACCTAATATATTTACCTGTTGTACTACTTAAAAATAAAAACTTATTTTTCAGATGTTAAGTAAATTTATCGTTGTATGACCCAGGTATAGAATAGGCTACCCCTTTCTTTTCCGTGGGTGTCGTAAGAGGCGACTAAGGGAGGGATGGTCAGAAGCGCCCCTCTTAAAACATCTCTAAAGCCTTACTGTGGTTGCCAATCTGCCTGCCAAGTATGGCAAGTACTGGCAAAATCCCCTAAGAGGGAGACTTATGTTCAGCAGTGGTCAGTAAAAGGCTGATATTATGACGATGAGTGGTCGAGGTATAAGCAGCAGCGGCCCTCAGCGCTCGTCTTTAATGATGTTTTACATCAGTAAAACATCGTCAAAGTTCACCTTGTTTTAATGAAAGCAGCCAATTTTAATAAAATTTTGTAAAAATGTTTATTGTTACAGTTAAAAGACAATTTTTATCCTAATAAGTGAAATTATACCCAATAGGTGGCAGTAGGGGTTAAAACAGCATTCGCTTGGCTAGACAGTAATATATAAATTTATTAATGACGTGCAATTTCATATTTCTGTCTGTCTGTTTATTAATAATATCCTTTTTAATGTTGTATGAACCAAAAATATATGGCAATAAATTCCTTACAGTGCATATTACGTCAATTCTCTTTTTAATTCTTTTTAAGAACCCCTTATCTATGAGCATAAGCATCCTCGGTAAAAATTCTCTCGCTTTCAAAAAAATAAAAAAAAAAGATATATAATATTATATAAAAAGTAAATCGTGTTACGGAAAAAGCGACTTTAATTGTAGACACACATACCGAGAGAGAGAAATGAATGTTTCGTAAATATGTTGCATTATAATATTTGGATTTAGAATCCGGAGTCGCGTTTACATATAATTTGCATTGCATTAAGAAATTTTTGGATCTGCCCATAAAAACGTAAGTTTTAATTGTTTAAAAATAAACTAACAGCTGTTGCTCCCAGTTTATTGAGTTTATTTATAAGGGAATAAACCATAACAATTACAAAATTCGGTTCAAAATTTTCATTATTGTCATCATATCAGTCATCAATTGTACACTGCTATACATTGACTTTACTCGTAAGTGGGATTTTGCCAGTAGTTGCCATACTTGGTAGGTGGATTGGCAACCACAGTTAGGCTTTGGTGACGTTTTAAGAAGGACGTTACTGCTCATCTCTCAACCTTTAAGTTCACTTTATCGCCTCTTACGACACCAACAAGAAAGGAAGAGATGACCGATTCTACGCCGGGACTACATGGAAATACCTTTTGACATATTTTATATTACCTAAAAGCAATTATCGAGCGAAAACATTGATGTTGCATTACGATTTTCGTTATAAACTACAGATAAGTAAAGGTTACTAGTTTTTATCCAAATGTACATCTGCGTGTCAAGAGTATTTTAAATGTTTGAGATAAAAAAGTAGCACATGTGATTCTTAATTCCAAGTATTACATATATTACGTGGAATATTATGAAAATTGGCTAAACAGTTTAGATTTATTAGGAGGTGACAAAAACAATGAACAAACAAGCAAATATTCACATTTATTATATTGGTAAGGATTTATTTATTTTATTTTTTCTCACTGCTATTGGTTTTTAATAAATAATATAAAATATTTTAAATACACAATTGGGACTTGACACGATAAACCGTTTATTTACATAGCTATAAAATATACAGATCAATTAAGAAATTTCTTCAAGAAATCACTTTATAACGCCTGGCACTCAAAATACGCTTCGGTGGCATCAAATTGTCTAATGACTGAAATGTCAGGCGCAATTTGAAGACAAACACACAATTAAACTTTATTCAAACAACTACGAAAATCAATGAATTCAAAATTATTTTCAATCAAGAACATAGAAAATTCTTTGATTAAATATGAATAATATTTCATAGAGAAAAGCTTCGCGTGAACGAATTCGTTGAATCTCGGAATGATGTCTATAATATCAATTTGTAAAACAGCACAAAATAATACAAATATATGCTCGTATCAATAATATATTCCTTATAAAAATATTTGGTAATTGATATAAAATGTCAATCAACTAGCTTTTACCAGTGGCTTTGTCCGCATGACTGAAATATGTTCACAGGGCTGAGAAGTATCTAATGTTCTTCTGAATCCTATATAGTATCTATATACCAAATTTCATGGCGATTAGTTAAGCCGTTAAGGCGTCAACAGATAATAAACAAATAAACTCATTTTCAAATTTATGTTGTTTTAGCTTTTACATTTAATATACACATACTACTACTACTACCTACATGTTACTTTGTCCGCGTGCCCGGGATATCTTTACTGACCGAGATAAAAAGTGGCCAATATCCTTCTCCAACCCACATCCCTCGTGTTTTTTTGTATAACACACGAGCATGCGGCTCATCTGATATTGACTACCGCCACCCATGATCATCCGCAACACCAGAGGCAATTCAGGTGTGCTGCTGGCTTTTAAAAAGGAATATGCTCTTTTGAAGGTTATGATGTCGTATCGGTACGGACACACTGCTGCTGGAAATTGTAAATAAGTTTTAGCTTATTAAAAAAATTAGTCTTAGCTCTGACTTAAGAGGTAGAATAGTTTTTATCTCGATAGGACACAGTGGGCCCGGTAGATGGCGGTAGAGAACAAGATATTTGTTTGGTCGGCTAGTACAAAATAACATGTTTAGTATCTGTATTGTATGTGTATTACGTATGAATATTTCTGTTTAAAATTTCTATTTAACTTATCAATTATACAGTCTTTAGAAGCAAAAAAGAAATAACTTGGGTATAATGCAAAAACAATTTGTCATTCAGACGTGTCACTTCGTCCAAGGGAAGACAAATATGACGAAGTACCTTAAATTTTCAGATGACTCAGCATTATCCTTAACCAGTTTATCAAGATCTTCATTGTATTGAAAATGTAATGTAAAATTGTACTTACTAGGTCTCTTATAGATCATGTTACACTGGTCGTTAGTTACAAACTTGGATTCTTGTGACACAAACTCTTGGTGCATTTAACGAGATAACTTCAGTTGTCTACGATGAGGGTAAAAAGTTAGCGTTTAGCTGGTATTATGTGCCAACTGTTTGCTTTACCTTCGCCACAGTTTTGATTAATTTATTGGTAATATTAATAATTAGTTTCTTGACCACTATTTCTTATGCGTGGATCCTCATTTACCTAAATAGATCACTTTTAGATGATGTATCAAGATAAAACATATACCAGATTTTAAGTTAGACCTTCTGAAATACATCTATCAAAACGGCATTAAATTTCATTCAATTTATCACGAAAAACGTGATATCGACAAACATATAGACAGACAGATAAAATTTCTATAATATATTGTTTTGTCTTATTGGTATATTAAGACCCCTCATATTGATTTTTTTTTTAAATATCTCCCATGTAGAGATACCGTCTAGTTACAATTTTGTTACATTAGTAAGATAATATCCACGTAATATATTGCATCGACTCGACGGAGGTTTAACGCATTAGTCCTCAGGGATAGCAATACATGAGGGGTGCTATGAGCGCCGGTGTATTATGTGATTTCCATGGTGGCCGTACCTTCTAATTTTACTGCCTTGTTCCACCCTTTATACTGAAAAACTTTTGAACTACTTGCTCTTCTAATTAATTCCTTTGCCTAAAAATGAAAAAAAAATTAAAAAAAAAGTAAATAAAAAATATCTCGGTAAGAAAGGAATCGGATAATACATGGTTTAATTTTATAGAAATTCTTGAAATAACATTATCTACCTACGGAGATGAATTATAACTTTCTTCTTGGACTATCCACGATGCAAAATCAAAATCATTAATTTCCTTTTAAGAATGTATTTTATTACTATTCAATAGTATAATACTAATATAATCTGAATATAATGTGAACATTTTCATTTTTACGAAATATTGGGAATAGCAATGCTTGCAGAGTATCATGGGCGTCACAATATACTCTGTGATAACTGTGATACTGTTCATATTTGTAAGCAACATTTACCACTTTTCATCAAGTAGGCTTGTTTGCTATTGTAAGTTTAATAAAAAAAAATCGTAATATTGTAGGCTTTTTGTTCAATATATGAGAATATATAATACACATCAATATGTACAGTATATACTCGTACATATATATGTATGTGTATATATATATATATATATATATCTTTGAGATAAACGTTTGGTTTCTCTGGTAAGGTACTTTCTTAAAACGATTCTTATTGTTTCTATTTCACTCTGTATACTTTAAACTACACTCTGTTACACTAAGTTCTTAGTTTAACTTCCGATATCGACAGTTCCAACGATACTGTAGTTTCATAAACACTTTGTAACCTGCAAGATGGCTTGTTCAGATTGCGTTTATCTCAAACAATGTAATAGCATCCTACTGGATTTGCTACGTCCTCCGGACTTGTGAAGCAATTACAAGAATTTATTTTAGTACCTTGTAAGGCGTGATAAGTACAATGTATATTGGATGAAACGTCCATAAGTACTCTAGGTGTTCTTGCAACTTCTTTATACCGATTTTATAGCTCTTGAACTTTTGAGCTTCTAAAATGATAACGTTTCAATTGTATAATTTGATAGTAACAATACTATTAATATTATAAATGCGAAAGTTAATAAAGGTATATAAATGGATGTTTGTTACTATTTCACACAAAAACTAATGAACGGATTTGAATTAAATTGTTGGTCGGTTCTTTGGGATTCTTGAATTTGAAGATGGCTTATTTATCTGTCATACTCGTAAACAGGGTTTTTTTTTATAATGGATGATAATGGAATACCATTCCATTATCATCCATTAAAAAAAAACCCACCCGCGCTATCGGTCGGTATACACCGGCGGGGCACCAGTGAAGGATGATAAGTGAGGATGAAGTAGGTCAGTTAGCCCATCGTGACGAATTCAACAAGAATTGTTCACGATGGTTTCCAGGGGGAACCACGTGGAGGTCGACCTAATAAGGCATATTGCTAGCAATGGGGCTGTCAAACTCCATTACTAATAATCCCTCCCCCCCCCCGTGACCAGGCTGCTTGTAGGGATTGGTATGCTCATGTTTGTTTATTTCATATTAAATAATACAGATAAATGTAACTCGGTCATAATTATAGTCACAGTGCTCTTACAAATATAAACATTATTTTATATTTATTAAAGAAAAAAAAAAAACTGTTGAGTGGTTCTTCTTAACAGATAACAACTGACAGACAATACTAGCATTAGAATATTTAAAAAATTACGATTTTAAATATCATTTCTATTCTATTCTAATTGATATTAATTTGTGCAAAAAAATAAATATGAACCGTCAAATTTTCCTCAAAGCATAATGGCATTTTCAAATTCCTTTGATCAAGCTGTTCTGAATCGGTGGAAACTTATTGTTGCCGGTGTTGGACGAACATTTAATATTATGCTGACAAACTTGCTTCTAACTTGAGCTGGTCTTATTAATTTCACACTTGGTAACTTGCTGGCTTGTCTCTATTCAACGGGTAGTGGGGAAATTAAACGAAGTCAGCGTTGCATAGTAATAGACTAGTTTTCTGGGAAAATTTCGTTTTGTCCGGAATTAGTAGATGAAGTTGGTTTTTTAATAAAGTTAATAGATGGTAAATTTATTTCCATGATGTTTCTACCACGAAAGAAAAAGAATGATAGAAACATGAATAATTATAGATGCATAATTATTACATATTTGTTTATGAAAAATTAAATTAAACTGATCATAATCCTTAAAAGAAAAACTATCATCAGATGGACATATTTTTTCCTACACTGCTAACGTCATATTTATTTATTAGATAGTATACTAGTTTTTCCCTATGATTACGTCCGATGACCGGAATGACCAAGTAGTCTATATTCTTCTTTATTTAAAATGCTATATCAAATTTCAAGTGGACTGATTAAGCTATTAAGGTATTAAGAGATAAAAAAAAAATAGACTAATTATCATGCTATTAATATTAGTAAGGATTTCATCGATTACGTACTTACGAAAAAATAGAGCACTAAATGCTATATCCCAGTTAGCCATTATGAAAACAAAAACGATGCATTCAGTATTGTACAAAGCTCTATAAAATTTTATGGCGATTAAATATAAACAGCAATAGATATGATACTAACAAGAGACATTTGAGAGGATCAGATGGACTAACAAAAAGGAATAACGAAATTATAAGGGCACAAACCCTTGTTAATAATAATACCGTCATTTAGGTTTATCTGCTATTTGTCATTACATTATATACCCTTAAAAAGATTTTTCTTGTTTTAGACCAATTATGTACAACAATCAACGGTTTTGTAAATTTAGTACAATGGGCTGCGCAACATAGAAATTGTAAAAAGGTTAAACTGTGGAGACCTGGTTTATTATTAAATTTTAATTCACTTGTGGTATTTTACAAATAGTAAGGCTGGTACTGCTCTGATATCTATATATTGGGTTCCTCAGGACTTTGATGGCAGAAAAAAGGTCATTATCCTTTTCGATATTGCCAATACTGAAATGCTATTTATATTAATTTCGATCGAATTCGATTTTAATTACATTTCGATATTTTAAATATATTATTATAATATTATAATAATTTTAAATATATAACTGATATTTAATATAGCCATTATTGGGCCATATTGTAAATATAGACGTCATGATATATATTGCCCATCCCTAATTACGAATAAATTATTAAAATTAATATTCGTATTTCAAAATATAACATTCGGGTATATTCCAATGTTGAATGATTCTACTTACATAATACTTAATCCCAAAAATAAATATATTTTATAATATTTTTTTTATTACAGAGTACAGATTTTTCATTATTTGTCACTCCTCAGAATTGCAATAGGCCTTTATCTACAACCAAGCCAAAACAGTGGATCACGCGTCTTGCATATTTTTAAAACTCAACAGAGCTTCCGCTATAATTAATGCTGATGTTTATTAGGAAATATAATTTCTTACAGCACCCAGGAACATTCTAGGCACGTAATACAATTATAAGACAATAGACTCTAAATTACTTTGAGCCCCGCACGACGACGTAAGATGTGTTTCACAGTATGAATATTAAAAATTGTTACAAGCATACAGAGGAAATTTACTTTTAAATCAAAAGACGTAAAGCCTAAATTTCAGTTTAAACAGATTGTTGAGAATTCTTATATGAAATGGAACGCATAAGCTTTCAAGAATGTAGGTTATATAAACTGGGGATTTCAAGTGTTTAAAATGATAGCAACATATTAAAGGGGTTTCCTCATTGCAAAGAACAGTGTCGTGAATTTTCATTTTAAAATAATATATCTTGATCTCTTTAATATTGTTTAAGTTGACTTTAGTAGTCTTTTTATTTAATTGGGATAATTATTTAAAATTTTGTATTGATTAGTTGTATATCTTAGACTTTTATATACCATGAGCGTTTATTTTAGTTTTAGGATAAAGCGCTATTTGGTTGCATTAATTTAGTTTATATTTGGTTGACTTAAATTATGTATTCAAAGGAAGTTCTAAGAAATTTAAATTAGTTATACTTGATATCTTTAGGAATTATAATAAATAAATCCTATATAGTGAGTACTTAAAGTTAAACGAGAAGCACGTAGTAAAACATTTTTTAGGAATTTTTCTTATTTAGAAACTAAGAAATTATTTACTTTATTTAAATATATTTTATTATTTAACAGTACCTATCACAATTACACAATGAAGTGTTAAGTTTGCACAGATTAACTTTAGTACCAATGAAAAGAATAAATAAGAAAATTGAGCTTTCGATATCTTATTAAATAACACGATACTTTGTAATAAATTAACTGCATTGCAATAAAACATCCCATACGTCCTTCTTTTTCTGTGGGTGTCCTAAGAGACGACTAAGGGAACTTAATGGTTCAAGGATGGGAGCAGCGTCTCTGTTAAAACATTACCAAGGCCTAACTGCGGTTGCCAACCCACTTGCAACTATTGCCAAGCGTGGCAACCACTGGCAAAACCCCAATAGGGGGAGGGGAAGGAGTTGTTAATAATGCAGTCTATTAGACCTCATTACTAGCAATATACCCTCTCAAGTCGACCTTCACGCGGTTCCCTTTGGAAAACATCACGGTTGATTCTTGTCAATTTCATCATGATGGGCCAACTGACCTGCATTCATTCTCATCTTCCACTAGTACCCCGCCGGTGTATACCGATGGCGCGGTCGGCGTATCTATTCCATTTTCACCCATAAAAAAAAAAACACCTCTAATATGGAAAAGCGTATGTTTAGTAATGGAAAATTAATGGTTGTTATAATATGGTAAATGGTATACGTTCTTACAAATAGATATTCTGATTTGTTTTCGTAAAAAGTGCACACATCACGACTTAATTTTTCTATCTCTATCTCTAATCTATTTACGAATAGTTTTAATAAGACGCTAAGGTCATATTTTGGCACGTTCCAGCATCTTGAATATCCTTATAGACTGGTATTCTGAGACTTGTATAATAAATTATTACTGAGGGCCCATAGGCGGAAGTATGTCGACGAAATAGACGACGCACTGAAGAAGGGCTACATTAAAAGTACGTGTAACCGGCGAGCGTGTATGAATAGATTGATGAATGTGAAGGAAGCGAAAGAGGTCCGTTTGAATCGGAGCATTTGGCGTTCCATTGTTTCTGCCTACTCCAATGAAAGACAGACGTGACAGATATATATGTATGTACAAAAATTACTTGCGCACGTATTATTTTACCCAATAAATCAGTTTAGTCTATTTAGTTCGGAATTTTCTGCCTCCACCTTATTACGTTACCTAGCATATCTTATTGCAATAGCTCGGAACAAACCTTTCTTAGTCTTAGTAAATTCTCATTAAAAATTGAGTTAAGGTTTAGGGCTATTTTTACATTTATGATTAATACACGGCCCTAAAAAAGCGTTCCATTCGGACTTTTATGCGTAACGAAATAATTAACGACCCTCTTTTCGCTAAAGAAAAAGAGATAAGCAAATAAAGTTTTTACCTGCCTACCTGTTTAACACTCAAGACTTGAACGATAAATTTACTTTTTATCCCTTCATAACGCTTGCAGAACAGCAATTAGCATAAAAACCTCCATCCTTTATTAAAGGTACGAGTCAAAACACCTGAATACTTCGTAGGTACGAGTACAGGGAAGTACAGACAAGGGTTTCAAAGAATAACTCACTTGACATTTGTATAATAATAATATAAATAGAGATTTTATTTTAAAAAAGTGGATAAATATTTATTATTAACAAGAATAACTACAATATATTTATTATAATCTAACTTACAATAACAAAGAAAATCTATTTTTGCTGGTATTAGGAGCTACCTCAGCCATTGCTATTAGACAACTCTAGTTCTTATTTTCTTATTGAGTGAATTGAAACCTAAACTATTTGGACCTAAACATATAATATTTGGACTAGAACTTAGCGACTTCTATAGCAATCTTGGTCTATTCAGATTCTCCTTCGTGCAAAATGAAAATCATAAAGGATAGAGAAAGAGAGAGAGAGAGAAAATACCTCATTTCACCAAGCTGTACATGTATGTAGTCCTATACGTACCTTTTTTTAAATTAAAATGTTCCAACTTCATTTTATAAAAAAAACAAAAAAGAATTAATATGCAATTGTCATATGCATATAACATAAAGTTTGTCTACTATAGAATACAGAAAAGTATTGCCCAGAATTAACCCTTCGCCGATTCATTAATCTGTTCATACAAGGTCGTCGATTACGTGTAGTTACAATTAGTCCTTTATTTAACACATGTCTTTTTAAGCTGACATAAATTCATTTACAACTTCTACAGATATCGGCGTTACCAGATTGTTTATTTTATTCGCATTTTTGGGTAATAATTCTGTTCACAAAATTAAAGAAGTCCATTTCGTTAACAGAAAAAAAAAGACAAATGTTTGAAAAAAAGTGGGTTTTAAGAAATTTGGGTAATTTCTATTGAGAATTTCTGTATAAATACAATTCAAGATAAAAACCTAAGTAGCAAAATAAAGTAGGTAAAGGTTTTTAAGTACAGGGCATGACATAGTAAATATCAACACAAGTTTTAATTGGGCAAAAACAAAGAATATTGTACCGATTACACTAAAAATTTTAGATAAAAATAAAAATTGCATCTGGCAACCCTGAGACACATCTTCAGAAAAATATGTCTAAACGATTAATAACTTATTAAAAAAATTACTTTATTTGTTTTTAAAATGTTAATGATAGTTATTTTGTAATATTTATTAATAAGAATTAGTTTATTTTTCATGTTTTTCCAATAGTTTTAATATCGAATACCAAAATGTCAAAATTGTCACTATAATTATGAATTATTAAATGTTAAAATAAAATCCAATATTGTTCATATCTAAATATGAAAACTATTCCTAAACATTTTACAGTTATATGTACAATATAATTATTATGCAGCTGCAAGGTTCGGATCTATTTCTTTAACAACTTAAAAAAAAAAAACAATTTTGTTTTTTTTTTGTATGTATGTTAGATGACAATTTATTTTAGCTCAGTATCCCTACATTAATCAGAATAATAACTTGTCAAATTTCTTACAGCTCTATTCTCTTATTTCTACTCATGAAAATAACACACAAAAACTCATTTATATTCACATTTATGCTTAACAGGTTAATAATAGTCTTTTCTGTATGATTGAATATAATTTATAATAATTTTACCTTATTTGGCTTCTGTAATAAAGGTTAGTTCAACAAAAAGGGTAAAATAACAATGAAGTAAAACAGAAAAAAAAGAATATTTGTTAATACCTTTCCTCCATTAAAATATACGCAATCGTGTAATAAAAATTAACACCCCAACCCTTTACTTAATTAGGTAATAAACCGGCTTTTTATTATTTTTTGCCGAATACAATTATTACGCTACCATTATTACGCTAAGTTACCCTTCTTAGATAAGACCTCTTTTCACTGGAAGTTTTCTATAAAAATCAACTTCGTATTCCAGTCTTTTGCATTCCAACTGCTTACTGCTACTATACTTATTATTATGGCTTCACTATCTATGTTATTTTGTATATTAATTTATTTAATTTATTATTTTTTTTTTCAAAACGCTTTAATTTAATTTTAGCGTTTTCTACACAAACATAATAACATTATGTGAAATTTTAGATGACAGTTAGTTAGATTTTTCCACATAAAAAAAAATACAGTGTATGCATTATAGTAGGTATTTTAAGTACTATATATACTATATAATTGGGTGTTTTTAGTTTAGACGAGTGGTAGTGTGGCGGACTTGGTTATTAAGTTTTTTAAAATATGATGTGGTTGTGGTACTATTTTTTTCTTTTAATAATTGAGACTGAAATACCATAGGCGTCAAGATAAATTGTAAAGGAAAGGCAAATGGAACACCCTATTAATTTACCACAAATTGGACTTCGGAAAACTTATTATTATTGTATCTATTTTCTATTGATGATTATTATTACTATTACTAGTTACCTGAAATGTTAATAAAACAAATAATTTGAAAATTTTCTTACAAAACAATAGGAACAAGAACTGAAATTTTACAAAACATTTTAAATGTACGAATCATCTTGCCGCTCATGTTTTTATTTCCTTTGTGGTAAATTTATAATCGAAGGATAGACTAAAAATAAATAAAGTCATCATCATTATTTCAGCCATTATCCGTCCACTGATGGACATAGGTCTCCCCCATGCCATACTCCAACTGCCATAAGGGACGATCCTGAGAGAAAAAAAAAGAAAACAATAAAAATAATCCTTACTAATGTTATAAATTTGGAAGTGAGTTTGTTGTTTGTTTGTTACCTTATAGCGCTTTAATGGCTTAACTCCTCACTATAAAATTTGATACATACATAATATATGGTATGAAGAAGGATGTAGGTTGCTTTTTATCCCGGTCAGTAAACATATCCCGGTCACGCGGACTATGTCACCTGTAAAGGTCAATAATTATTTATAGAGTGACGATTTCAAAACTATTGCAAGGAGTTGCTGGATTCAAGTGGTGCAGGATCAACAGAGAATGACAGATGACGATGATCATTATTAAATAGTAGTTTCCCTTGGTTTTTTCCGCGTGCATCAGTATATAAAGTACATCAAATGTGTCAAGTTTTAATACAACTTACCCTTAAATAAAATTTTATTTAAATTTATTTAGACATTTAAACATAATTGAGTAACAAACTTACAAAAATCTTTCATATCTATGATATTAGTATTGAATATTTAAGTCTTTGTTTTTTTTTTGCGAAGCGATATCTACCTCTTGCTAAGAATTTCGATGTTTTTATGAATATTTTAATATAATTACTAATAAAAAAAAAACGAGATGTCAATTTTATTGCTGAACTCCAAACTTAGGTACTTAGTAACTACGTGGTTTGATATTACAGATCAGTAATGAGTTTATAAGAAAGTTAAGTGAGACTACTAGATTGCTTTTGTCAATATTGGAAATGTCGTTTTTAATATATTCCAATAAGATTGTCTGTTAGAAAAAATTTATACGATTATATTAATAGACTATGTATAATATATACACTCATACACACATTCACACATACACACACACACGGGCACACACACTTAAATTATTGTAGTTTACTAGTATTGTAGTTGGTTGCTAGATATAACAAAATGTCTTCGTTGATGTGACTGGCTACCATACGTTTTAAATGTCTGTTTTGGAATCCTGCAATGAGGAGGAGGGCGTTGATATTCGCGACACAGTTTTATACTTCTGCGGATAACATCGTTTTTCAATAATATTGTAACCAATGTTTTTGTTCCAAATAAAGAATTATTATTTTTGTTCCAAATAAAGAATATAATATATATGTGTAGCAAAATTCTATGCTGTGTGGTCCTGGGATAAAATGGGCCACCACTTCCTGTCCTGTGGGTGTCGTAAGAGGTGACTAAGGGAACGTAACAAATTTAATAGGTACTTACGTACCTATTAAATTTAGGGCACTCCACTAGTTTCAAACTCGATAGTAACCTTTATTCATGAGCGCAGTTTACAGTTGAACTTAATACGTGAATAAAGTCAGTGTAAGTAATTATATTGAATAACTGTGTTAATTGGAGTTGTCCAATTATTGTTTTGTTTTTTAAATATTAAGAATAGAATGTTAACTATACCTACGTCAATAATTTTAATTTCATCCTTATCTCTAACTAGTTACCGCAACGGTAAAAGTGAGGAAGAAATCGTCATAGTTGTAGAATACTGACGGATCTGACAAATATTACATATATAGATCCGTCAGTATTCTACGACTATGACGAAATTAGTATCAGTTGGCTCATCATGACTTCAGATCAGAAATTCCTCGTTTAGATCAATTTCTTCATTTATAACACGAACTGCTAAGAAAGTAGAGGGAGACTTTGTACAACAGTCGTTTGCTTGGGTACCTCTGTTCCATTCATGTTTCAACCGTAAAGCAGTTGTGTTTGCATTGCTGTGTCTCGGTTTGAAGTGTGGGATATGGCGTGAATTTACAGGGTACAGAGGAATAACATCTGAGTCCTCAGGAATGACGACGCGTGGGGAGTATCATGGCGAAACAGTATAGTCTGTTATGTCTATGGTATTGCTCATGTTTATAGGCGACGGTTACCATTTTCCATCAGGTGGGCCGTCAGCTTCTAGTTGTATAAAAAAATACCCTTTCTGATGCTGAGTTTCCGGAGAGACTTTTCATTTGATAGTATAATAAGTATTCTTTGGGTAAATGCTTTCTATTCTAGATCTTATCATCACTTACATTCAGGAGAGATAACTCGAAACGCAAATCCATCTTGTAAGAAAAAAAAAACGAACAAAGTGTATTTACTTACTAATTATTATCAATAATTGATAACTAATATGAGTACTAGATCTTATCATTTTGTTTCGCAATACATTTATAATTAGGTTCATTATCAACAAAATTAATTCCACGGATGTGTAAGTGACCTAAAAAAACCTAGACCCAAAAAGTCACAGTGAGGTAGCTAACAATAAAACAGAACGTTTTATAACCCCATTATCTGCCAGGAAGATAACGTCGAACCTCTCTCAAGGCCCAACAATAATAATTCTGAAATACACAAATTTTAACCCCTTTATTTCAGAAGAATGTTTCGGCCCAAATCTTTGTTACGAAGCATTATCTTAATTAGTAAAGAGGTGTAAATTTTGACGATTTCAGCTCGTACACAATAAGGTAAGCTTTACACAATAAGGTTTAGCGTACATTTGATGCGTATCTAGAAATAATAAGAAACTTGTTGTTTGTTACGTTGTTGTTAAGTTTTTAGATTGTTATTGTGACAAAATAAAACTAAAAAATGAATTGAAAACTTTTTATTCTGTAAAAAAAGATGTTTCATAGATACTTTGTATTTATAATATTGAATTTAATTGTTGCGAAATTTGATTGTTGCAGTAAATAGGTTTTTTTTTTCATAAAATGGAAATCTCTTAAATCATCCCAAAAATGGGTCCAATATGGAAATAAATGTCATAGTTTGCAAAAATATTTATCAATATTATGTACACAAAATACAGACAAACCGAGAACCTTCTCCTTTTTGGAATTTGCTTAAAATAAAAAAATACATTTAAGATAGATATACTAAGTACTCTGTGCCTAACTGAAAGTTACTAAATAATTATAATACGCAGACAAATATAAACAAAAACGTAGTACCTGAAATAGAAATACAAAAAGTTTTCAATATATCTAAATTTTATTTGCTATTTCATTTAAATTTTTTTCAAGACTGTGTTGAATTCGCGAAGATGGAGAGTGCAAAAGTCGTTTGCTTGGGCACCCCTGTCCCATTTGTATTTCTATCGCGAGGCAGTTGTGTTTGCATGACTGTGTTTCGGTTTGAAGGGGATATGGCAGTGAATTTACAAGGTACAAAGGAATAACACCTAAGTCCTCAGGAATGACAACGCATGGAGGGTATCATGGGCGAAACAGTATACTCTGTTATGTCCATGGTACCGTTCATGTCTATATGTTCGGTTATCACTTTCCATTAGATGAGCTGTCAGCTTGTTTGCCATTCTAAGTTGTAAAAAAAGGATAAACCGAATGAAAATAATATGAAATTTAGTAATACAAGATATTTTTGTACCTACTCTGCCAAACCTTACAACTCAAGTCAACTTTTGTCTCAACTTACTTTTAATAATTTAAAAATAAGTTGAGACAATGCAATTGGCAAAAAGGAACACATAAGTCCCGACATAAAATTAGAATTAATAAAATAAAGCCATAATATCGAATTCAAAAATAATCATTGAAGAAAGTATCGCATAATATATTTTGTTACGCGATAATAGGTATATTAAAAAATTACAAGCGAATTGTGAACGAACTTTCTTTACCTATTCGTACGATTTCTCTGAAAATACATATTGTGTTAAGAAAATAACAAACTCTATTTCATCTCGTAAATAACCAAAGTGGAATTACAAAATGTTAGTACTTACAAAGAAAATTTGTTATTTAAATTTAATTTGAACTTCCTTGAAATTTATGTAATAAAACATGTTGTTTCTATTAATTTTAATTGTATAACAACTTCCAAATCCTTAGGAATCGTAAATATTTACAGCGAAACTTTTTTATATTGACATACCAACAGTTCTTTAGACAGTGCTAATGGGCAGTTTTACAATTTATCGGAGCACGGCATGATATTGTAGAATTATATCATTACGATATAATTGGAGAGCAAAAGTACATTTTGTTCTCCAATTGTACAATTACATACAGTAATTGTATAAAGACCCTTTTAAATATCTGTGTTCATCCATGATATTTTCATGGAAATTTAAAAGCATCTTTACATAATGAGCGGTTTTATATTTTATCTTCGCACAGCATAATATCGTACGATTGTATCATCACAATATAATTAAAGAACAAAATGTATATAGTCTTGTAAGGAGGCACTTTGAAAATTCCAAGCTTACAAACGATATCATTATACTGTGCACATCCACAAAATCGTGACGGTGATTTAAAAACATTTGTTCATAATGGACGCATTTATAATTTATCTTAATACAGTATGATTATTATTACAATCAAACTCCTTTCCATCCAATGGTTGTCTGGAAGAGATCGCTTTTAGCGATAAGGTCGCCCATTGTTTTCTCACTGTGATTATTTCTTGTAATTGTTTATATCTAGAATAAGTTTACTGTTGTAATCTTTTCAAGTATCTATCTATGATATCGTACAATTTTATCGTCACGATATAATTGGTGAACAAAATGCACTAAGGAGGCATAATTAAATTTGATGTGGAAGATTAAAAGCATCTACACATAATTGCATACATTTTATTTTATATATCTTGAGAGTTGTGAAGGTAAAATCAAAGAATACCGTGCTCTATTATAGCAAAATTGTAATAAATTATAAAAGCACCACTATTAACTGTGTCTGTGTCTACGAAACCATAGTGGTTATTTTACTGAATTGAGTATTAATTTAAGTACGTTTATCTTACGGGTCACTTGATGATTATTATTTTATTTAATTTTGCTACCACTGGCATTAAAAAAGCTACCAAGTTTTAATGTGGATACCTAAGCACTAATAGTAGAGGCTCTATGACTTCTTATCAGTTATCAGTCTGTTGTCATTACTAATCGTCATAGTATGGATGTAAACTTGATAGGGAAGATCGTCGTACCTCCATTAATGGTAGTCAGTCCTTTGAACTAAATGATTGTAGTTTCCCGCATACTAATAGTAGCGGAATTAAATAAAATGAATCGATTTAACACATACTAATTAAACGAGATATATATTCAATAATTATTTATTAAACTTTAATACACCTAGAAAATGTAAATGGCGTACTTTTTTTTTATACAACTTAGAATGGCAAACAAGCTGACGGCCCACCTGATGGAAAGTGGCAACTGTCGCCTATAGACATGAGCAGTACCATGGACATAACAGAGTATACTGTTTCGCCCATGATCCCCCCATGCGTTGCCATTCCTGAGGACTCAGGTGTTATTCCTCTGTACCCAGTAAATTTATGCCATATCCCACCTTTCAAATCGAAACACAGCCATGCAAACACAACTACTTCACGGTCTACCAGTCTACCGTAGACAGGGATAACAGAAAATAAAATTGAGGGTGCAACTTAATAAAGAATATTAAATTAAAACAGTAATTAAAAAATAACATACATATAATACTCATATTTCCTATCACACAGGCCATCTGTTTTCTACCGTGAAGCAGTGGTGTTTGGATGGCTGTATTTCGGTTTGAAGGGTGTATGTGATATGACTGTGAACTTACAAGGTACAGAGGAATAACACCTCAGTCCTCAAGAATGGCGACGCATAAAGATATTATGGGCGAAATCGTATACTCTTTTATATCCACAGTACTGCTCATGTCTATAGGCGACGGTTACCACTTTCCAACAGGTGGGCCGTCAGCTTGTTTGCCATTCTAAATTGCATAAAAAAATCTGTTTTTAAACTGAACAATCTCTGTTTTATGAATACTAAACAAATAAAACAAAACGCGTATTTCTTTAACAGAATTGACTCTAACAGGAAAAATCATGATGCATTGAGTCCCTATATGTCAAACAAAACGTCGAAACATAAACATGCGTATTCAAAAATACAAATATTTGTATTACAGGGATCGAACTCGCGACAATTGTAATGCAAGGTGGGGTTTTTTTTTAATGAGTGATAATGGTATGGTAACCCCGTCTGCGCTATCGATATACACTGGCAGGGCACCAGTGATAGATAACTGATGAGGATGAAAGCAGATCAATTAGCCCATCCTAACGAATTCAACTAGAATTAGCCACGTTTGCAAGGGGAACCACGTGGAGATCGACCTGACAGGGTATATTCCTAGTAATGGGGCTATTTGACCCCATAACAATCCCTTTCCCCCTGTAAGGTGGGGTTAAACCGTTATACCATCAAGGTAGTCAAACACGACTAACCAAATAATGTTCGTATTCTTCATTTCATAACAATTGGTTGAGTCATCAAGGCGCCAAAAGATAACAGACTCTTTGTATTTTATGATATTTTTTTTAATTAGTGATAGTAGTAACTACATTATCGGTATATGCTGGTGGGGCACTAGTGATAGATGACAGGTGAGGATGAAAACAGTTCAGTTGGCCCATCGTGACGAATTTAAAAAGAATTATCCACGATAGTTTCAAGAGGGAACCGCATGGAGGTCGACCTGATAAAGTATATTGCTAGTAATGGGACTATTTGACCCCATTATTAACAAACGAGATTCCCCTAAGATGTATTAGATAATTATAAAAGATATATTTCACGTTTAGGAACATTCCGCATGAATTAGCATACATAACATATATAATACAAAATAGCTTATTAACACCTCATTACCAGCCATAAGTCTCACCTCATAAAAAGTATCAATTGTATTGGTATATCCCATATGCCATAAATTTATTTAATGGCCCATAAATTTATTTAAATCCGTCAACAATTATGATTAAGTAACAAATATCTAAACAAGTGTATTCACTAATTCATACTTGTACATTTATAATAGAATTAATTTCTTTTATATACCACTGAGATGGCAAACAAGCATACGGCCACCTGATATTAAGCAGTCACCGTAGCCTTTGAACGCTTGTAATACCAGGGGCATCACGCGCGCGTTGCCGACCTTAAAAACAGTTCTTTATTAGTTTTTTGAAGAATTTAAGTTTTTCCAAGGGACTACAGTTCCTCTACAGAGAACTTATTCCATAACCTGAGCGTTCGTGGGAAGAAACGTCTTTGAAACGGCGTTGTATGCGTCCATCTAGGCTTCAAGGTATGAGGATGAACTCTGTCGATGGCGAGCTGTTTGATGGTAGAAAGTAGCCGTGGACAACTTATTGAACAGCTGATATTTTATTTTTTTATTAATTACCCTAATTCCTTCAGTAAAGTAAATATATGTAAAAAAATAACCTCATGGATAATAAATAAAAGATTTCCAAAAATTTCGGTGGTAAGCAAGAGTTATGGGTTCGTGCAGACAAAGCCACGACTAACAACTTGTTTTAATTTGTTCTATAGATATCATTAACTTAGGTTTTCCTTTATAAATAGTGGAACTATTTTCCTAATTTATAGGAAATTATAAAAATGTTGTTTCAATTTATTGGAATGACTATGGTATTTATATATATACTAACTTGTAAAGGATCTGATCCGAAAAGTATAGACAGAAGCGAACCGAAAGCAAATATACTGTGACTGCCTACTCTATTTGTTCAACAACTTATCATTTAAGACTTTATCAAAGAATATTTACTTGTATGTGGTTCTTTTAGCTGCTGGAGGACATCTTTTTTAAATCAGCAAAACATTATAATAATTATCTTTATTAATTATATATTTTATAATATAAGTTTAACTTTTTCCTAATATAATTTAAATTTATAGCTTAAAATTATTTTAAACATACATAAAAATTACAAATAAGTTTATTATTATTTAAAAGAAAATATAAGTAAAGCAACGTGTAAAAGTGTTATGGATAAAAGTTTCGTATGAACTAAAATTATGCATTTAATTCTTAAGATTGTCTGGAAGAAATTTCTTTTTAGGAGATAAGTCCGCCTGTGTACATTTTTGTTATAACCTAATATCTATACTATAAATGAATGTATAAAAACTAATAAATATTTTCTTTCTAAAATACTTTCTATGTGCAGATATCGTCTAGTTACAATTTTATTATATTAGTAAGATTAAACATAATATCTATTGTAGGTAAAAAACTATACTAGTCTCTGAGTAAATCACCTATAATACCCACACATATGTAGGTATGTACGTGATATTTTAAGGTAAACAACGACTATGTCTCGTTTCCACATTACTTTAAGTGATGTACTAGTGTCCGGTTGGTTATTCACACCACGTGTACAGGTATGGTGCAATCTTATTATTATTGTAAACTACTATCATTTATGTGATCTTATAAAAACTCAAAGATTTAAAGTAAAACCAGTAAAAAATATAATTAAATATAAAATATGTACAATTCGCCGTCGCCCAAACAATAAAATTGTAAATCACATTAGCATAGTTTTATTATTAATAAATGTTTGAGATCTGTGGACCATAATACGCCTAATTATTTTTTTAGTATAATTTCTACTGTTAAGTAAAAAGTTTTAAAATATTATAACAGATATTTATTGCTTTTTTTTCGAATAATATTAATATGTATTTTTACGATAATATTCTTGTTCAAATAATTCGTGCAATAATAATTTTAAGTGCTAAACATTTTATTCTCTAAAAGAAGACATAAAATATTATAAGTTTCATTAAAAATTTTAGTACATTTATTCGGATTACATAACATTTCTATATAACTAATTTATTAAATTCAAGTTTCTTTAACTTTATTCAAATTTTATTTAAACAATATAAAAGACTGATAAAATAGCTTTCACTAAAGGTTTTATTTCTGAGTATATTATGCGAAAAAAAATTGTCACAAATCAGTTCTTTATTTTCCTAAAAATATGAGATATTGCAATTATCATAAAAACGTATCATCTTTTCTGGAACAAAGAATATTTAATATAAAATATAATTATTTTAGATCCAACCTGTAAACTTAAACATATTAAAATGTAAATAGAAATTAATACAAATATATCATAAACTTTAATAATACAATTAGTATTAAAATTATTGGTGGATTTCATTAATAATTTTAATAAAAAATCTCTTTGCATTCAATATGGTTTTACATATAAACTTCACTTAGAGAAGACTTAAAAAAAATTCTCGTTTTTCCACTTAAGCTTTTGTCGGAAAGAACTTAAGTTTAATCAGTAGAATACTCTCTTAAATAGAAGGCTAATAGGCTAATAGGCTTTTAATTTCGCTTTCTATAGGCAGATATAGTACTGGCTAAGGGCAAAAGGAGAGTTAAACTTTTAGGTTTATGCAGTCGCATCGACATTGATATTTTTTTGTTTGACTGAACTGTGGTACTGTGTCACCATGAGGAATTATCCTTGACTGTGGACTCGGCACTTCCTGTGACCTTTTTATTCATCGGAAGCGTTGTTGAAAAGTACTCAGGGGCGTAGTTAAAAAATTTCTAAGAGTGTCATATATAAAAGGCCCTTGGTAGATATAATTAAAAGTCATTCATAATTTTCCGTCAATGTCAAAGTGCAAGGCGATGGTGATCTAGATTAAACGTAGAGTACAGGATAATAAGCAATTAAATCTGAGAAACGATTACAGATAATTACATATTATTATTTAGCAGTTATATAAAAATGTTTATTGTAGTAAAACTATAATAAGGATATAAAACTTAGATCTCATGCTTCACAGATGAAGAATATTCCTAAGATTCTTGTTTGAAGAATGTAACTTAAGAACATATATATTTAATATCTGACTTATAATGTATAAAAAATATACTATTAAGTATACAGTAAATAATTTATCCATTAAGTTTAATAACTAAGTTGAGATACAAATTATCTACATAATAATTTTGGAATAGACAATCTACGTAGTATAATTTTAATCTTAGATTAATTAAAAGAAAGATTTACAGACAGAGACTGAGAGCTGGTTAATGGATTGGCCTCATCATATATTAACAAGATTTAAACCTGACATCCAAACAGCAGATTGGATTATTGTTCTATAAGGAACAGATTGACAATTAGCAGACTAGAAAAAGAAAAAAAAAAGATTAATTAAAATTAAAACATTATAAAATACTAATTAACTTGGCAAACACTGTTTTGCTCTTCACCACTACCTCTCAAAACCGTTCATTTTTTATTGATATAAAAACTATTCAGTCTCTCACGTTGGAGCAAACTGTACAAATTTACAAAATTTTATTAAAATCGGTTCAGTGGTTTCTGATATTAGTGTCAACGAACACAGAGGCTCGGAATTTTTATTCATTAAGATAAACTTGTTAGATATAAATGCCTATTTACAATCTACTACATATGATGTTTGATTTAGCGTGTTTGATTAATTGTTTACACTGATATTGACCATAGTTTACTTTAGCTGACCTCAACGAATAATTTACATGTAAATATAACATGGTATTGTCGTCATAGCATCAAGATGTTGATTCTAGTGTTGACCATACGCTGACGTTTCGATTGTATATATGTTGGATATAATAGGAATTTAATATTTCAGTTTTTACCCAACTGCTGAAGAAAGAAGAGTGCAGTCTTTTAAAAATAACACAAAATATATATACCGATAATAATATGAAATCTCATTAAATTTGTCTCAATTGTGGGAGTGGTGCAATTAAGCCAAAGTCTAATTATTAATTTAGACTTTGGTTTAAACAAGAAATTTACTCATAAACAATTTTAGAGTAAATTAATTCTTATATAGTTACTAGACATAGTATTGTATCAGTACAAAAAATTGTAAAATATAATAATAAATAATTTATAACAATATTTAAAATAATTATAATTATAAATTATAATTCTACATTATATTTAATAAAACTGTCGAATAGGATGAAAAACGTAAGTCCCTACACATGTGGTGTAGAATCCCTATTAATGATAATTAACTATGATGACTAGGATACATTTGTTATAACAATGTAATAACATGACTACTTACAACTTGCATTTATATTGTATTATTTAATTGCTTGTAATACAAGTTCATTAGTGTGAAATGCCTTAGCTGATGCAGTTGTTTTTTTAATATATCGTACAATCTATTTATATTTGTATATTTTTCTATATATTTTTTTTATTTTACTTCACTATTAACACGACTGCGCTTAAATATTCATGATCATATTTTTTATTTATATATTTTTTTATTTATTTTAAAATAATAACTTAACTATATTATAATAATTGTTTTTTTTTTTAATAAATAAATATATTATTAGCAAAATGTACAAAAAATAGTGGCAATTACTTAGAATTAAGTGCGAAAAGTATCTAGGACTACGGATAATAAGGCATATTATTTTCTTATAATAATCTCATTAAGGTAAACGTAATTTTTCTTTTTTAGTAATTGGTATATCCGCGTCAGGGTGATCACCATATATCAGTTACATCACAATACAGAAACGTATCACATACGTAAATATTTTCTTAATAGATAAAATTGAAATGGTAACGTTGATGAGACACCGGATACTAAATTCAAATGAGCTAGTTATGATATCATGAGAAATTCACGACAAACTGACGAACGTCAAGGAGACTGCGAGCAGACTGATCTAATAGAGCATTATGAACAATTACTTTCGCTACAAAGTATAAACATTTGGTTTATACGAATGCATTCGTGCACACGATTATTTAGTTATATGCATTAATGTTTACGTTGCAATAACAGGTTGGGTTAAGGTTGTAGCTTTCTGACATGATATAATTGACTAAAACGCTATATTTATATATAAAGAATCGGTGAATACGATGCCATATTTATTTGAGCAGCTCGGGGAATTGCAGGTCTAGATTGTTTTATAAAAAAAATATAAAATGTAATTAATAATAGAAACCTATAAATATATGGAGTCAAAAATTTATTATAATATATATAATATAAAAAATTATGATAATAAATTTATTAGATAAAATTATCCAATAAATTTATTGTCATTATATGTAGATAAATAAAAATATTAATGTTTACAGTAAAATGGAGACGATTTCGCCATCTTTACCCCTCGTTCAAGTTTCGGCAGAAGAGTTGAAAGGCACAAGGAAACGTTTAGGAATAAATGATGTGCAGATGATTAGAGAAAGTCTGGACAACGTGGAAGAGTGGTTGAAGAAGCAACCACATTTGGTTGAAGCCAGTCAGCATATGAGTAAGTTTTTAATAATTTTCATCAACCAAAAATTATACTGTATTGATTTTTTTATATGATACAATCATGTTGACCTCCCTGTGGCCTCCCCTGGAAACTGTCAAATTGAAATACAGCCCTGTTAACACAGCTGCTTCACGCCAAAAACACGAATATAAAAAATTTATGCATTAATTTAATACAGATTAACACGATATTAGACTGTATGTATTACGTATGTCCTTACATTCCGAAACAGTGCTGATGTGGCTGCACTGATAATGCTCACGGTAAAAATAAAAATAGCTTTTTTATGCAATTTGGAATAGTAAAGGAGGTGAAGGCCTTCCACAAAAGAGGTAACTGTCTCTTATAAGATATGTGCAGCGCTATGGACATCACAGTATATAAGATATTATATGTCAATGCAATACCTTTTTAAAGGGCTAATATTTCTTTATCTGGATAATAATGAAATGGTAACCACGCCTGACCATATGCTGGCAAGGATCCAATGAGCGATGATAGATGAGGTTGAAACCAGAAGGTTTACACTTAATAAGGCTTGATAAAGACCTTATTCATGAAATATTTTCCGATATTTCAGGGACGATCGAAACATAAATATAATATTAAAGGATTAAAAATCTTAAAATATTGTTCGTTTGTTTGTCCATTTATGGTGGGATTAATTAAGCGCCATCTACTGAGTCAATTTTGTTATAAACAAAAATGTGAAATTGAGTTGGAAAATTCGATATTTTATTTCTTGGTACCCTAGATCAGTTAATCCATCGAGACTAATTCAAGAAGAATTAAAAACGATGGTTTTCAGGAGATCCATTAATTTCCCTGCCATATCCTTTAAACTAAAACGTAGTTCATGTAAAATAGCTGGTTATAGGCAGAAATATATTCATAAGTACAACAGATGTACCTATCTATACAATATGCGTTTCTAGAAATTGCAAAATTTTCAATCAACTTGATTTCATTTTAGATATCCCGATATTAAAATAAACTTCATTGGAACATGTGGTCATTTATTAGTGTAAGTGATAAAAAAATGTTTTCATGATAATCATCAATCACTTTGACGTGTCAATTATAATTTGGCTTGATTGATGCCCACTAGCCTGTCATTGAAGTTGCGTATAAAGAGATCCATTTTATTCCTATAATACATAACTTTACTACGTTAATTATTCATCTTTTTTGTCGCATTCAAATAATATATAATACATATACTTTTAAAGTGAAACATAAGAATACATAAAGATATTTTTTATTCCTTTCACAAGATCCGATAAACTTAGTAAAAACAAAAAATGACAAGTATCACAGTCAAACAATGGACGACCTTATCTCTAAAAACGATATCTTCCATGAAGCCTTATTATTTATAAATAACATGTATAAATTTTAAGTCATTCAAATGTTAAGATGTCAAATACTTAAAATTAAATTCTACAATTTTAATAGCTATTGTTTTTTAATTTAATAAAAAAAATCTAAAAATTGTGCATAAATGAGGATGTAAACGAATTAATAAACTTTTAAAGTAAAGTATTATAAGTACACTAAAACATATTAATACTTTTACGTTACTTTTTATTGTATTATATGCATTTTTTTTTTTAATTTTATGTTTTATACTTCACAGTACGGTTTTATTCTTGAACATTATATAGTATTTTTCAGCTTCTCAAAGGTTGACTGTAAGAGATTCCTCTATGGGATAATTATTTGGTAAATAATTTAAAATACTAATATTTGTTTAAGGTCGTACTATTTTAGAAAGATTTTTCGTCCTGGCCAGAGGTTCTGTTGAAGGAACTAAAACAAAAATCGAAAAACTATTCACTACCAGGGGAATGATGCCGGAACTGTCAATGCACAAAACTGTGAATGAATTCGAAAAACTTTGGGAAGTAGTGTAAGTTTATTTTTTACCCAAAATTCAGATATTTATTATTATTAAAATGTTTTAATATAAATAGGTATGATTATTATTATATATTTTTATTGAATACTAGGTGACCTGGTGAACTTCGTATCACCTACGACGCCATCTATGAAACATAATCTGAAGAAGAATTTTTCGATTTTTAGCTGAACTTTAGGATATTTTTAACTTTTATTTCTTTTAAAGTAGCTCTGTATTATAACTATCAAAACATAAAATAAAAATCCAAATCGGCCAAGCCGTTTTTGACTTTGAGACTAACAAACAACAATTAATTTTAATAGATTTTCTTCTTGACTTCATGTCTGATGTGAGCTGATAATATGCAACTATTTTATTTTTCTAAAATAAAATTGCACTTTTTTATATTAAGCTTACAAGCGTATTAAGTCTATATATCGTTTATATAGCTTTTTATTTCTTGTACTTATTGTTATTTCATTGTGCTTTGTTAGTGATTTATTTTTAATGCATAAATTTTACTCTTTTATTACGAGCATTATAGGTATATTCTTTTACTTATATTTTCTTCTATCCTTATAATATCGTTAAATAATGTTTCTATTTGTTATTTAATTACTGAAATCATTTGTAAATAAATCACTAATATTTATTGTTACATTATTATGTATTATTTATATGTTCTTTTTTTATATTTACAGAAATTACATACCTCTTCCAAAATTATCACCTAAGGATCTAACAAGAGTAATGATAACACAGTTTTTAACGGATAAACTTGATGATTTCAGTCTGCTCTCCTATTTTAGATACAATTTTTTGGTAAATTAATATTATGATATCTCTATTAACTACCTATTTTCCGCAGATTTGTCTGGTTGGATTTTTTAAATTTTTGTTTTCTTGGTATTTCTTTATCATCTCCTCTTTACATCGTATCCCTTTTTACAAAATTTCTATAGATCCATGGTAATAATTACACATTCAATGCGTCTTCATACAATGAGGGATACATATTTATTAACTTTGGCAAATTTTAATGTAACAGTACTCTTTTGAATTTAGCTTTTTTGCCACTTCAATTTACAAAAAGTAAACACATTTGAATATAATAATATTATTCTACTAAATATGTACCCCTCTTTATCTAACTATTTCTACTGATTTTCATTTGGACATTTGTTTTGTATTTTTTATTCCTAATAAGCATGGTTTTCATTTCAGGTTGGAGAGTTTAGACTAAATTACGATTACTGTGCATCAGAAACGTTTGTTATCGATTTAAAGAATCTGAGCATCGGTCATCTCACTAAATTGAATCCCATAGTTATTAAAAAAGCAGAATTATTGTGCACAGTAAGTATTTCAAATAAAGGTATACCTATTTATTGTTAATAACAATATAAATATTATAATATAAATCTGAAACAGACAAAGTCGTGGATACAAAAAATAATATCTTTTAGAATACACAATGTATGTAATTTTAATTGACTTTTAAAAATTGGAAGTTTCCAATTTATCTGTATTTTTGTAATTAATGTTTTCTTTCCCAATTCTAAAGGAACCGATTTTGTTAATTCTTTTTTGGAAACGATAGGATTTACTCTTAAATTGATCCCCTATTAATTTTGTAACGATTGAAGTTATAATTTTTCTTTGTACTACAAAAACCTCTTGTTGCGAAACAAAATCTGCTTAAAAACTAACGATTTCATATTTCATATTCAAATATTTTCAATATAATATGTCAACTATAAATAAATAAAAAGAATTAATAACTCTATATGCCTAAAATTCCGCCGCTGATTTCTGCAGATATGATTTTTATATAAATGTAATATAATGTACCCGAGTGACCGGATATTAGCTTTAATAGGCAAATTTTTAATAGTTTGGATATCATTATTGTAATTTTCGTATGAACCTCTATTTTTTTTTATTTATATAGTATATGTTACGTACTGATTATGTAGCTTTCTATAGCTGAAATAATTTTTAATCGGTTGAGTTATTTTTGAGATTATCCGTTACAAATTTACAATCAAAACTTTCCTCTTTATATATAATATAGATATAGATAGAGACAAATAATAATAATAAATATCACTTATAGGAAGGCTTTGGAACTAAAATCAATGGTATACACATAGTAAACGCAACACCGTTCGTTGACAAACTACTGTTAATTTTGAAGTCATCCCTCAAACCAAAAGTAGCGGATCGCGTTCATGTGCACAAGACATATGATGACCTTCAAAAATATATACCGAAGGAAATTTTACCTAAAGATTATAATGGGAATGAGCAGTCCTGTGCCAAATTAGCTGGTAAGTAATCCTATTAATATTATAAATGTGAAAGTTTGTAACCATGGTTAGATGGATTTGTTATTCTTTCATAAAAAAACTACTCAACAGATTTGAATGAAATTTGGTACAAGGATTATATTCTAATTTAGCACATAGGATACTTTTTATGTTGATTTATAATGGTGTAGCCGCAGGGTGCAGATAGTAATATTCTTTCAATTCTTATATAAAATAGCTATTTACTTTATAGCATTCTTTAATACTTAAATTTTCGTTAACTTAAATTTAAAACCTCATCTGAAAGTTAATTATAGAAATATATACAGTGTATAATAATGTTAATAATAATCTATTTAACAATTAAATAAATTGTAAGATTTATTCTATTGTTTATTATTTTAATTATTTATTGGTGTAATATATTAATTTTAGATATTATTATTATTACAATTATATAATTTTATTGTTCTAATTTTAATAATCATTGTTAATTTTGTAGAACAATGGAAAGAAGTTTTAAGGTCTGAAGAAGCTACAAGAGTAATAGAAAATATGGATAAACTCATAACAGACGAATCGAAGAGGGATGTCTCGAAATTTAACGAGGAATATTTGGGAATGCCTGGATCTTTCAGGAAACTGAATGTAGATTAATCGTAATATTTTATTATTTTTAAAACAATATAAAATTATATGGTTTATATAATTTTATTAAACCGAAAAATCCAGTTTCGTAAGTATTCAAATGATGGTGTTTAGATTTTTAGGTCAATTATGTACGTATTTTAATTTTTTAGCTTTATTAAGTGTCGATACTATTTATATTTATTTAGTACAAGGGAATAAAATATACGTAAATATTATCTAAGGAGATGGATTTATTATTATTATTTTCTTATCATAATATTCAGTTACAGTTCATGTTCGCTTATTAATTACATTTTATCTAGTACTAGTAACCTTTGTAGCGCAGTCAGCGTTGCCATATTTTATATTTTTTTCGCAATTTTGGCTACAAATTTTTTTTGCCCGCGAAATTTTGGAAAAAAATTTAGTAAACTTGTAGAAGAATGTATATTTTTTAGAAATTTTTGGATGTCTTTGTACTTGTAAAGTCTATAAAGATATATAATTAAGTAAACTATGATAATAACAACAATACCCAGAAGAAGGTAAGCAGATTTAAAAAATAGACGAAAGAAATGGCTTTGTTTTCACCGTCATTCATTTTGTGGCATATGGCAACGCAGTAAAAAATTATACAAATTTGTAATGAGGTACATTTCTCGGAAATCATATCGATTTGCAGAAATAAAATTTAACGTTTCGTTGAAAATCAAAATTGGTATCTAGTAAGTGATTGAATTTGCATCTAAGTTTTATCAAGATTAGTTAAGTTTGATCACTTTTTCACTTTCTAATTATATTTGGTAATACAAAAAAAATCTAGTACAAAATGAATTAAAAAACTCAAACAATGATAACGTCGTTATCTACGAATAATGTTCTTTGTTTACGAATTATAAAATATTTTGACCTTCGAACCTACAGACATTATGAAAAATAGGAGTGTAGTTAATTCTTCAATAATGTTATCAAAAGTCGCTTCTGTTATAATTTAACCTTTGATCCTTATCTTTCACATAGTGAAAGCACTACGGTCATCCTTTTCTTTGACATTAACAGCTATGTCTTTGTTAGAAATGGATTATATTAAGTAAAACTAATAATGTCGGCTTTTTTATTTGTTATATGAGGTATCATAAACTTTGTTTCTTTTCTTTTTATATAATTAGTGCATTTACGCATTAATACTACGGAATTTTAAAGCTATATATATAAAAATTGTATATATACTGCAAAAAAAACGGACTTTACTTGAAACAAAAGTAGTTATTTTGATCTAAACTACAGAATCGATTTTGATAAAATTTCTATGGTAGTCCCATAGAATGTTAATCAAAATCAAATTGGTTTAAAACTGTTAGAGTTATGAGGTAACAAACATAAAAAATACAACGAAATTTAATACCTCCTTCGTTTTGAAGTCGGTTGAAAAGTGAATTATTGTTTATTTTTATACCACTGGGGTCAATGAAACTTCTTTAATTCTATTGTCACTAGTGAGTTGGAGATAAATAATTCCATATCTTCAAAGATTGCCTCGCTAACAGCAATTGCACAGATGTTAGAATAGGAGGATTAGTAATGCAAAACAGAGCCGTTTCCATAGATACGATGCATAATATTGTCACAAACCATTCCAATCTATTGACTTATAGAGCCACACGCAACGTTGTCCAATAATATTGAGAATTGGAAACACTTATTTAGGTATCTACCTTTTTAACTGTAATATCATTATCAAAACCATACTGTCTCACTACTCACTAGGTACAAGATTGACACGTGTTTATTTATAAAAAAAAAAAGAAAATTACAAAAAATATTTCTTTTCCCTTTCAAGTGTTATACCTGTCCAAGTTCGGGGAACCTTTCAAATATGTTTTCAATTTCGAGTATCCAGAAAGGCCGATGCCCCCAAAATCTGGAAGGAAACTTTGTTTATAACGCCTTCAGAAAAGTGAATGTCCCCATCCACTTTTCTGAAGATACAAATCTGACTTATTAAAAATCAATCAATTGAAGTGTAGAGAAAAAATAACGAAGTATCAATTCGTAGAAAAATTGCATACAAAAATTTTTACCTTGTTAGTTCAGCCAACACAGTGGAGTAAAATAATGTTTGATTTTTTTTCTCAAAATGTGATTAATATGTTTAAAAAATACAGATAAATTACACCTTGGAAATATTAGCTTTACTAATGTCTAAATATATTAATATCATAAATATGCATGGTTTGTCTATTAACGCCTCAGCGTCTTAATGGTGTCAGTCAATCAATATCGAATCTGGCATAATATTTTGGATGGAGAGAGACATTGACCCCCGATTTTATATTTACTAAATAATTGTAGATATTTTTAATTTACCACCAATTTAATTCATCAGAAGGAGACTTTGTACAAACTTTATAGCAAACGACTTTTGCTTGGGCACCTCTGTCCCATTTGTGTTTCTACCGTGAAGCAGTTGTGTTTGCATGGCTGTGTTCCGGTTTGAAGAGTGGGACATAGTGGTGAATTTACAAGATACAGAGAAGCAACACCTGAGTCCTCAGGAATGGCAACGCATGGGGAGTATCATGGGCGAAACAGTATACTCTGTTATGCCTGTTACCACTTTCCATCAGGTGGGCCGTCAGCTTGTTTGCCATTCTAAGTAGCATAAAAAAAGTTATATCCTAGCTTACAACAGGATTCTTCATGTACTGATTCAAGCGGGCGGAACTGCAGGCTACATTTAGTTTCAACACTAGCTGACTCGTCAAAATATTGCTTAACCTCTGCCAGCTTAATATTTTCATATCGAGATAAAAATATCCTATATCTCAGGTTGGAATAAACAATACAATTAAAAAAAAAATGAATAAAATCAATTAAGTGATTTCATTATATAACATATCCTTGTTAGTTTTGAAACAAAAGGTTGAAATCTATAGTACCATACCTGTAGAATTTTACAAGTGTCCTAATTCATTAAGATGCATTCCTAATTCTAAAAAGTGCTAAAAATCAACAGACTTAATAAACTTATCGTACATTACCTTAGCATAATTGTAGCTACATATTTATTAATAAGGATAATTCATAGCTGTAATCTCAATCTTTAAGTATCATAGGTCACTTGTTGCATATTTTAATAAAGTAATTTAAATACGCCAGATAAATAAGGAATTTGGGCCTTTAGTGATATCTCTGGAGATTCGTATCATGGAATCACGGATATTGGCGAATATTTCAAATTCTCATTTCACAGAAGACAGCTATTTAGGCCAAATTAGCGGATCCTCCATCATAGATTTACCATGGCGAAACGATGTTAATATTTATTTGCATACTTTTTGTTTCACCAGAATAAAAAAATAAAAAAACATAGCAGGGTTGGAATACAGCGGTGAAATTACAAGATACGGGGTCATATCATACCATCATAAGCATCATCCAAGCCTTAACGTTGCACTTTTGAACATAAGCCTCCCCCTTGGGGGGTTTTGCCAGTAGTTGCTATGCTTGGCAGGCATATTGAGCAACCACAACCAAGGCAACTACAGTTAGGCTTTAGAGATGTTTTAAGAGGGACGCTGCTGCCCATCTTTCGCCCTCTCTTAGTCGTCTTTTACGACATCCATGGGAAAGGAAGGTATGGTCTATTCTATGCTGGAGTATATACGGACGGTAATATGACTATAGGTCCCTAAGAATTGTAATAATTGTGTACTCGTACAATGGGTATTACAATGCGTTCTGTAATGCCATGATGCTGTTCATGTCCGCAGGCGACGATTATCTCTTTCCATCAAATTAGCTGTAAGTTTAACAATTTAAATACTATAAAAAATATGTTGTTTATAATTTACAAAGATATTTGTCTGTAATCTCTGCATTAATATTGTTGTTACATTAATAGTTACTGTATTTATTTTTGTAACTAGCGCAACAAGGTGTAAAATAAATATATACTCTTAGCCGTGATATGAAAGAGATGTGAATGCAAAACCCATCAGATGAAACTCTCAAAAGGTTAATATATCGGCTTATTATTTTTTTTTTAATTGAAATAACTAATGTTAATTTTTTTATGGCAAGGCGTTACGTTGAAACTATTATACTAACCTTGAAGAAGACTTATGAAAGAAATGAAAACAATTATCGGAAACATCAAATATAAGTTACTGTTATATATAAAAGTTAAATATTAATTAACTCATTAGGTTGCATAATTTAATGAATGTATTATAAAATAATTATATAAATTTAATTTAATAATTAAACTTTATAATTTAATTAATTAATTTACTGAGAACTTTCAGGCCTAGTGCCTATGGACTGATGATGGTCAAATCCAAAATTTCGTAGCTAACACTCCAATGATTGAAAACGTTGTTTACAGCTTAAATTAATCCGAGAGAGGGCGGTAGGTTCATCTGATCCACAATAATTAAAATATTAATGCATATAATATATATAATAAGAAACGTGGTGGAAATGTGGTGCCTCAATGTACAAAAATTAAATTCTATCATAATTTAATTTTAATTTGACACGCTTAATGATAGAATCGCTCCGAGACAACCACTTGAGCTTTCTTGGGGCGTTGATAAGACCAACTACCGACTAAATATTTAGGCCTTATTTGTAAGACTTCTAGCTTGGAATCATTTTACGCGTGTAAGTTATTTATCTAAGGTGTAAATCAAACACGACTACCCATTCACACATTTTTTAATAGTTTATTTATTTATTAAAAAATATTTTTCACTAAAAATATGTATTTAACTCAAATACGTTCGTAAATTTGTATTTCTTAAAAAAATTAAAGTATAAAAAACATTATGACAAAACCTCTTATTGTATGCTCTACTCGTAATAAAAAAATGCGAAATTCCATATCAATACGAAAATTACTGCCTTTGTACTACAGAAAGTCAGTAATTTTCGTATTGATATGGAGGGTACATTTCCCAATTAATTGCCAGCTTATTGTAACTATCGTTATTACACATCTTTGTTTACATAAAATAAATCGTGACTTGGCAATCGCATAGCACCAAACATATATTTTTGGTAAATATATCGTTGTATTTCTTCTGAGTTCGATATTAAACTGATATCAGGAAAATGCATATATATTATTATTATTTTCTTTATTTATTAAGCGGTAAAAGTAATATTTTTGTCTACAAACACCCATAAAATCATAAAGGTCAAACTTTGTGTTTATTTTTTTTTCTTGAAAATTAGATAGTCTAAAAAAAATTTGATTGAAAATGAATGATAATTAGTATCCACTTACACTTTGAACAGCGTAGTCAGACTTAATTGTAGTCTGAGGATTTAAAGAACAAAATTGGTCTAGAAACTCTTGATATTTGAGAAAACTTATCAAAAACTATATATTAACCTATTTGATACCATTTTCTACAGGTATATTTGTATATTTATTAGAAGATTTACATAATATTTTTTAAATCAACTTTTATATAAACTAAATGAGGTTATTCCCGCAGAAATTGCTCATTATTAAAACTTTCTTTAACATGTTTAAAAGTTTTAAATGTAAATAAATAACTGGATCAGAGTTTTATACATAACTTAACACCCTATTAGACCCCTTGAGAGTTGACTCTCCAATTTTACTAAACCCCGTGTGCTAACCCATGTCCAAAGGTTAAAAAGTTTATTTCAAAGTTTTCTATGTTTTTGTTTATATTATAATATTAGCTATAAAATTAGAATACTTGAAGTCATAAAATCGCTAACCATACATTATTATAGAAACATATTGAAATTTAAAATTTTCTGAAGTCGTAAGAAAATTATAGGTAAATGTCGCTACACGATTCGATATATTTTGAAACTGCTTCTCTCAGCTGCCAATCTAAACTTCTAATTTATAAATTTGTATCTTGATTTATATAACGAAAACGATATTATCAGGTGGTAATACTTTTTCTACCGACTTCAAAAAGAAAAAGTTTTTAAATTTGTTTCAAAATTTTTTATGTATGTAACCTTATAACTTCGTCAGTTCTAAACCAATTTAGAAAATTGATTTTTTATCTGAAAGAATATATTTCTAGATTACTTCCGTAAAATTTTCTCGAAATCAGTTCAGTGGTTTAGTTTTTAGAACAAAATAACTGGTTTTATCACAATTGAATTCGGTTTTTTTTTGGCAATCTTTAATTCTTTCGAATAAATATTGACCCTGTCGTTGACATCATCTTCCTTGTTATAAATCAGTTACAGTATCGTATAGTTACGTATTTCTATAGGAATATTTGTTGAAACTTAGATAAAGACGAGTGAAATTTTAAGTATTACATTTACACTATGTTCAAATATTGAAAAATATGGGCTACAGAAAAATTGTTAGATTTACAATGATTTTTCCATACCTACACGTAATTAATAGATAACTTGCATACACATATTATTTTAGAATTTCAATATATTTGTAATAAAATAATTGTAAAATGCAAATTCTGAGGATTAGATTGAAAAGTTTAACATTTGATTTTTTTAAATAAATAAATAATAACACTTTAAATATCAGTTATTTATATATAACATTTGAAAAATTGGTTAAAAAAATTGTGTTCCCAAAAAAAAAAACAAATCGACTTCAATTATGGCAAAACCAATTATTATGATTTAAGAACTAAACTACTAAACCGAATTTGATAAAATTTCTATGGGTTCCATAGAAATTTTCTGTAAATATATCTTTACGGATATAAAAAAGCAAAGAAAAAATTCTGTTGTATAAATGAAAATGCACTTAGCTCGGATAGTTGAGAGATGCAGATTCAAATACTATCGAATTTGACCTCAAATAAAATCAATATCTCTGGAATTTGATTGTCAAAAGTTTAAGTTTAAAAGAAAGAGAATTTAAAGGAAGATTGAAATAATTAACTAAATGTATAATACTACCTATATCTTTCCACTTCGCCCGTGGTCCTATTGTAATGTTGAATAGTTTATAACCTTTAAAAAATAAGTTATCAAATACAAAATGATCTTTTCAAATCTACTAGTAGTTCCAGAGATTAGGGCGTTCAAATAAACACTTCCGTTTTATACATTACAATGGATTCATAGTAATATAATATTATTATTTTCATTATTATTATTTTTTTATATTATTACATATTTTACCTATATTATATTAAGTTATATGCATGCAAGTAAATTTTAATCTACAACCAATGATCGAAAAGACCCCGGCATTCCCAAATGATGTTCGTTGAATTTATCAGGTGCTCTGCGACTCTCGTCGGTTCTTGCTTCCATAACGGATTCCATGTAATTTATAAATTTTTTTTCACTCAAAGTGTTAATTATATTTTCTGAGAAAAAATAAGATTGAACAATTATTAAAAATTTTGCTTCAATTCAATAAAATTATTTATATTATTTGACATTACTGTAATGGTTATTTATTATGAAAATAATTTAATCTAAAAAAAAGTTATTAATGAATAATAGTATATTTAGTCCCCAAGATACAGGTCTGGCCTAGTTTGGGGACTGATGGTAATACAGATATTTAATTGTTGAATTTAAATTGTAAATTGTACTTTATGCAACTGTATCTTTCTTGAATAAAAATATTGTATCCGAAATTTTTAATTATTAAGTAGCTACAACTAGTAATCTTAATAGTTACCTAAAAAAATATTATAGAAAATTTATAAATTTAAGAAGTTTATATTAAAAAGCTGCCAACAATTATTACATAGTACCATACGAATAAATCATTTTGATAAAGAAACTCCTGAAAATTTATTTATAATTGACAAATGTATATGATAATAATATAAAAGACAGCCACATAAAAAAAATTAATCGGATTAATATGTTTGAAAGCAGTTATGGAACTTACCATGTATTTCCACAAGAGTCTTTTCTTTACCCCCATATTCAGCTGGAAGTAAATCCTTAGGAATAGAGTCGTGAAGTGACTCCAAAGACTTGTGGACATGCAAACGATTGGCTACCTTTTCACTTAGTATTTGTTTCCATAATGCTACGAAACCATCGATAAATTTTGAGGGCGTTAAGAAATGTATTCCTTTTACTCTCAAGCCATATCCTTCCTGGGAATTATACAAAACATGCCTTTTTTAATAAGTTGTATAATCCTGTATTTGCATGTATAGCGTATGTAAAATATGGTATACATTGTATATAATAATAATTATAATACTAAATGTTTATTTATTGGCTTCATTCTCACACGTATAAAAGCTTACAAAGAAAACAAAGAAATCGTAGTAATAATAGTAGTTTTCACAAAAACATTGTAAAATACAAGAAGATATGCATAATTTTTTTGGTATTTCATTATATTCATAATGCATTAGCATGGTCGAGCTAAAATAATATAAATAAAATATATGTACAATGTTGAAGATTTAAAATCAAATTTAAAATCCTAAGCAGATAAAACTAACAATAAAGGTTAATATTGTCTGCGTAGAAAATATTTTTCGTCTGAGTAAGTCAATAAAAGAATTCGGATGGCATCTTATTGTTTTAAAATCAATAGGGATAATTCCTGAAATACAGTACAGAAATACTTGTCCCAACAGATTAAAAATAATAGATTTTTTTCTGTGATTGTAAACTATAAAATGATGTGCTGTAAATAGCTACTATAGCTTTGTGGTTTAATAGTATACTGCGTAAGATGACGGTGGGGATTGTGGACACCGCAGGGTGTCAGGCCATCGTCCTCCGCGGTACAAACACTTAACCACAATGATATTTCATCTGTAGAAAGGTACGTTATTTTTAAAATCAGTTGAGTAATATATATTTATAATAAAAAAATATACACCATTGATTAGAGCCTAAAAAGTGGTCCTTTGTGCCGGATCAAAGTTTTCAATATTAGAATTTAAAATAATATAGAGATAAAAAATATTTTTTACCATGAATAGTACAGTGGCCTGCCGTAGCTCTGTTATGCTCATAGTTTTTATGAGTTCTAATAAATTGGTATCCATATAATCCACAATAATTACAATGCCTACACTGTAATCATATTGCAGCATATACTCCAAATACTAAAAAAATATAAATAATTACAAATTAGAAAATAGATTGTGAAAATAGTTATCAAAATCGGTTCATAGTTACAAAAAGTAATATCATATAACTTACACACCTACAAAAAATAAATACATGTAGAATAAAAATACTTTTGGAGTCAATTATATAAATTCTAATCTAATATGAATATAAAAGTATTATTTACTTCTATGATGACATAGCGGTGCTATCATCATCATCATTATTTCAGCCATTATCTATCCATTGCTGAACATAGGCTTTACCTATAGACTGTCCTAAGCTATCTGCATCCACTGACTCTCTGCAATGTATTTGAGGTCATCACTCCGTCTAGTGGAGGTCATTCTACATTGAATTTTAATATAGCGATGCTATATTAAAACGTTATTAAATTTAGCTCAAAATCAACGAAAATCACATACCATGTACTACTGAAAAATACAGTTGAAGTAAAAACCGTTTTTGAAATCGTTCTATATAAAAAAATAGAATACATATAATAATAATAATGTTTATTTATTTCTGACAACTTTTTGAGTACAATGAACAATTTATAATATAATATATAATAATAATAATATATCATAATAATATATAATCATTATAAAAATTCTATAAACTAATAATAATAATAAAATAATTACAAAAACAAGTCTTCTGTAGTAGTTCAGAAAAGAGGGCGATGTACAGTTATTGTTTTTCATAAAATATATTCTGTAGAAATCTGATGTAGTTTTAGGCATAATGGCATCAACTCTGAAATATAAAGTTATAAAACTATCATGTAATTATATTATTACAGATTGTGTCTAATTGTTGGATTATTATCCGATTATTAATTATTTTTTCCTGTTATAAATAATTACTTCATCTCTATTTACTGTTAATTAGACAAAAGATCTGAGTAAAGTTAAGTCAATGTTATTTTATGTATTTACATATTTCAACATTGTGTTCCACAAAAAAAAAAAAAAGAATAATGAGAGAATAGAATAATATATTATTATAAGTTTTCATTCGGTCATTAAAAGTTCGAAATCCTATTTTTTCTTTTGTTTGAAATCTCTCATGGAGATTCGAGAAGAACCTGTGTTTTTTAATGAATGATGATTGATAATGAAATGAGCTATCAGTATATTTTCGTGAATCACCAGTAAAGGAGGATAGGTGATAAGAAAAGCATATGGGCCAGCTAGACCCATCGTGACGAATTTATCATAAATTAACCATAATTATTTCCAGACAGGATCGTGTATAAATTGACTTAACAGGGTATATTGTTAGCAATAGGGCTGGTAGTCCACATTACTAATAACCCCTTTCCCCTTAGATACCTATATTCACTATTGGTACTTTAATGGATTGTTTAAGATAAATGGATACATTAAATTCAAAGATGAATAGAAACATCGTTACATCAAGGTTAGAAATGCAAGTGATGTTTTACTATAAATATTGTCCCACTGCATTTTAAATGCTATGCCTGTAAATAGTTTTAAAAAAATATTGAGTAAAATAGAATATATAGTTCTATAAATAATAACACACATGTTAACGACTGTAAGTCCTAATATGGTGGACAATGACACTTGGCGGCTATTACTATTTTATTATGGTACAGTTTTTATGAATATAATACTGAGTGCTAAGAGGTGATTTTACGCCATCTCATGGGTTAAATAGACTTATTGACATTGTTTTCTATAACTGAGAATATAGTTTGAGCATTAAAATTAATACTTACATTAAATTCACGTCATTAAAATCTTTCTTTATGTTGTAAGCTCCAAAAAACTCAGGCATCAACGTTCGTAGAGTACAAATTTTGTCAAGTTTCTTTTTTGTTCGTTCGAGCAAACCCTTGTTTATAATTATCAATCTTTCTAAAAAGTCTTTGCCTAAAATGTAAAATCTATAGGGTAATGTTCACCTACAAAAGAAATTTTAAAAATTCACCTCCTAAGGGGTAATAGCTTCTAAAATCCATACATAGGAAATTGCGGACTAAAGCTAGTGTTACATTAAAATAGGAATGCAACGCATTAGAATTCGGACAGACATAATGTATTACTGGCAAATTCAAAATAAAAAATTAAGTACTTTCTATCTACAATCTCTATCTAGAGGCTAAGGTTTAATTTTTTTTTTCTGCTTTTAAAGGCAACTTTTATGTTTATTATTAATAATAATTTAAAATTTCTTTAAAAGCAAATTAGAATATTAATCATACAATAATTTTGAATTCTATTAGAATATAGTCTGAAGTAGCTATCACAGAAATTTTAAATTAATAGACGGTAATGTTTGTGTCAAAATAAAAGAGAAAAAATAATTAAATTTTTATATTTATTTTTTCTATTATTAGTGTTTTGAAAACATAAAATATTTTTTACATAAAGTCAACAGTAACACAATTTTCAGAAAGCATTGAATATTGTTATTTTAAATTTTTACATACAACGTCATCTAGTGGTACCTATATTAATACCGTCAGATGGCGTTGAATATAGAAAAATAATGAGCGTGCCCGATGCGTGGCAGACTGGATGAATGATTAATGGACTATTTTTTAAATTGGAAATGTATCCTACATTCCCAATTTAAAAAAAAAGTCCTTAAACTGTAATTAAAATTTAGAAATATTTTATATATGAATGAAGCACTATATTCTTTATCATCTTTATATAAAACCATACAAATAATAATCGAGAGCAAGAACGATGACGATTAACATTCTTCTGAACTCATTATTTGTTAATTATTCAGAGTATTAAATCAGCTCATAAAATGACTAATAATTATAAAGTCACAATAAGGCTACTATTTAACTAGTTACTTGGATAATTTCCTGTAGCTGTAATTAGTATCATATTTTTAGAACGTAGGTACGTTTAATCATCTGTAAAATATTCTGATTCGACCAGTTTTTATAGTAAATTTATAAAGTTTTTTTTTTATTAAAATAGGATTTTTATCCTAAAAAAGAAAGATTTCAATTTTAGTCAACTGTAATAAATTGAACATTTAACTATTAAATGTCAAAATTTGCAAAGGTAAATATACTTTAAATGTATAAAATAGATATTGATTACACCACACGCCTTAATAGATTTTAATGAAATTTAACACACACATGTTTACCTGTTTCAAGTAGTTTTCATTCATTACTTTTCTACTTCTTAATTCTAAATACTATTTTCTAATATAATAAATATGAAACATATATCTAATTATATATATATATTTATCTGTTGTACAAGTATGTTTAAAAAATATTTACTACACAATCATGTGAAAATATTTAAGTGGTTTTAAAGCCAAATAAAACGCTAGCAGTGAGCTGGACTCATAAATTACTTTCACAAATTACAAATTAATCTATTATTTATAGTAAAATTTGACGAGGAAACAAAAACTATAAACCTGTTGATATTTTTTCTATGTACCTATCTAATTACTACTAACAAATTTTCCATTGTTGAGAAAATTTTTCTTTATTCTATCCCATAGTTTAATCTAAACGCACGTTCTGTGAGCGATATAGCGAATGATTAACCGAATGGTTTTTATTCTGTCACTCAATCGTTCAATTACTTTTGACTGAATCGTTCTGTTTAATTTACGCTTTATTTATTAATAAAACAGCATCCTTAATGGTTATGTATATTGAAACAAGTTTTTTCCCTAAACCTTGTCCGCGTGATCGAGATACTTTGATTGACTGAGATAAAAAGTAACTTATGTCCTTCTCTATGCTATATACCATTTTCATGATGATTAATTAAGGTATTAAAACGTCAAGAGATAAACTATATAAAAATCTTTATTTCACGTTCATAATATTAGTAACGTGATATTAGTACCTAATGTGAGAGAACTACTCGAATAAAAGTAACTATCAATACATGTGATCGTTTCATTGGTTGGTAACCTTATTCTCTCGGTAAACACAACAATTTACCACCGTTTAAACTTGATATTATTAAGCAATTACAGTATATCCTTACTAGATACTTACTAAAATCCTTTTTAACAAAATGATCTTGTTTCTTAATCCATTCTTCTAAAACAGTGATTGCCTCTTCTAGTCTTCCTGGTTGGTCTAACCCAAACAATACCCTTATAATTTGTTTGGCATTAGGATTGACTTCTATTAAACATTTATTTTCGTTTTGCATTTTTACTATATAGACACTCCTACGTTGTATGACGCACTGAATAAATCTATACATACAAGTTCAGAACTGTTTGTTATTATAACCACAGTTGTGCTATTAATGTCATTGCTGTTTTTTTCTCGCATAAATTGAATAAGGCGATTAACACAGGGAGCGATGCAATGCCCCATCGTCGCGTACAAAAACTCGTTGGATTACAAATAAATAATATTAAAGTTTTACCGTACATTTATAGTTTGCTGGCTTTAGAATATCTATAGTTCATATAAGGCATTTCATAGTGAAGTGGCGGGTTGTAGCTGCAAGGTGAAAAATCCCCGAGGAAATGGATCATATTGGATCATGTAATTGGATCATGTAGAGGAATGAAAGTTTTCCCTACAATATCTATACGTCTGTTACTCTGCAATACTGCTATGCACGAAATCGTTACGAACAGCTATAAACTTTTTGAACCGCTCGACTATGCTTGATCACAACGCGCGATACTACACTGTACCATATTTAAAAAACTTTGAATCTACTAAGTATCTATCGAGTATTTATTTACTCACAACAGCACGTCATCATTTATGATGATGATGAGAAATAAAAATATATATATATGTAAATAAAAAAAATTACTAAATGTGTTGGTAAGCACAAAACAGACGAACAGTTGCATCAACTTGTTTTTTTTTTTTGTAATGTTTGTGTAATAGAAAACCCCTTTTTTATTTTTTCCCTACAAACTGTCTCTAGTTGCCAATTTAAGTATTTCGTAGACGGTATGCCACAGTTCTATAATTTTCGATAGTACGATGTTTGTCGGGTCAGGTAATAATAAAATACGATTTACTGTGTTATCTCTAGATACATCAAAGTAATTAATGCTCCTTTCCACTCAGGATTTCCTGGAAGAGAACTCTTACAGGATTAAGCTCGCCTTTTGTATATCTCTGATCAAAATAATTTGTAACAATCTAATCTTTGTTTGAAGTAAAATATAAATAAATAAATCTTGTATTTATTAGTATTTACCGATAATTTTTCAAGAAAAGCAGTGACAAAAACTGTATATCTCCTAGGTATTTGGTATTTTGTAGTCTTTCAAACGTTTAAACACGATAGTGCGACGTTCTATCGCTCCGTGTGTTCATAACAATAGTGAAATAATAAAGAATATTTAATAAAATTACATATTCTGAACATACTTCATCGCCTTTTATTAATGGTTTACAGATAATTCTTATAGAATTGGTATGTATTTATTTATATCGAAACAGAAATTTCGTTTTGGGAAAAATAATTAACAATTAACTCTAGAGTTAGTTAGTAGAATCAACTAGTTGCACCATTTTCTAATATAATATCAAATTTTAATAAAATTATTATAAGTACTTACTATACTTTAAAACTGAGATCACACAAAAAAGCATTTAGATAGACTAACATACTGGTTTGGGGAGAAAGGTATTGACCTTCAGGCCATGTCCCCTGGAAACAATTGTGGTCAATTCCTAATAAATAATAATAAATAATTTTTAAAATTTTTAATTACTTTTTCTTGTTATTTGTAAATAAATAATAAATTAATCTTTAAATTCATCAGAATGGACCAACTGACCTGCTCTCGTTCCTATTACCTCTTATTGGTGCCCCGCCAGCGTATGCCGATAGACGATCGCTGTTCTATTATTATCCATTAAGATCCCTCATACTAGTCTTTTTTGTTAATCAATCATTTGATTTTATTAATATACATATACCTATAATATATAATAAAATTGGAATTAGACGATGTCACATTATATATACCTGTGTCTTAATATGAGAAACTAAAACTATATTTTTTAGAAAATTGTCACTCTGTTTCGGTATCCTAAACTACTGCATCAAGATGAATGCAGTTTCCACAGTTATGCTTATATAAAAATGGTATTTATTTCCAAAATCCACCACTATTCACAAGATTATATACTTACATAATTTTAGTGCTTACTTTTTTTCACAGAACTTCCAACTGTATTTGATTTGAATGCTTTTTTAAACAACAATAACAGCAAACAAACTAACAGTTGTTAATTTTCAACTTTGCCATTGTTTACACATATTTTAAATACACAATCGGAACTTAACGTGACGAAACTATTTGCTATTTAGCTGTAAAATTTTTTATCGCGTTAAGTCCCGATAGTGTATTTATAACCATTTAGGGTTTTGTTAATAGTTGCCATGCTTGGCAGATGGATTGGTAAACGCAGTTAGGCTTTGGTGATGTTTAAAGAGGAACGCTGTTGCTTGTCCCTGGACCATTAAGTTCCCTTTGTCATCTCTTACGACCCCACTAAAAAGGATAGGGTGGTCCATTCTATGTCGGGACCACATGGTATAAGTCATGATAATTATTCTATATTTTGTTCGTTGCCTCTTGGTGCCCTGACCTCTCAATTAATCGTCATGAAATTTAATATTACTTTACCCCGTACGGGCAAACGCAGTGTAGGTGGACCCCCTGCTAAATAGAGTTATAACCTCAAATGCATTGCAGGGAATCAATGGATGCAGGTTGCTCAGGGAGACTTTGTACAAAAGTCAATTGCTTGGGTACCTCTGTCCCATTCGTGTTTCTACCGTGAAGCAGTTGTGTTTGCATGGCTGTGTTTCGGTTTGAAGAGTGGGATATGGCGCAGAGGAATAATATCTGAGTTCTCAGAAATGGCAACGCATGAGGGACGAAACAGTATACTCTGGGCGAAACAGTATACTCTGTTATACTGCTCATGTCTATAGGCGACGGTTACCACTTTCCATCAGGTCCTAACTGACGGCCCGTCAGCTTGTTTGCCATTCTAAATTGTATAAAAAAAACCGTTCCTTATGGTAGTCTATGGGAGAGGCATATTTTTAACAGTAGACAGTTTATTTAATTAGACAGTTTGGCTAAGACAATGATTATGATAAAAAATTCGTTGCTATTAGATACCTAATATATTTTGTCAACTTGGAAATTATTGCTTGAAACCTACAGGAAACGAGGCCAAACTTTCCTACAACTGCCATCAACAAAGTGATTAAATTAAAATAGAAAGTAATGACATCGGAAGACCGTCTTGGTATCCTGAATATACCCTAGTGGCGTCTCGTCGCAGAGGTAAACCATCAAAATTAAATTCTGTTTAATTTCCTTAGTGACGCTGTTTCCAGCATTTATTAATTTTATCTCGTGCGAAAGGAAATCTTTTAACCGTAATAGTATCATGGATGCGTAAGACACGTCTTTCAAGAATTAATTTATTCTAACTGTATTTATATTTTTCTTGACGATCTTTTGTTTACATGTACATACTTTAGTTACCAGAACGAGACTTTGTACAAACATCGTCTGCGTAGGTACCTCTATCCCATTCGTGTTTCTGTCATGAAGCAGTTGTGTTTACATGGCTATGTTTCGATTTGAAGGATATGGTAAGTAAAATACAGGTGCAGAGGCATAACATCTGAGTCCTCAGGAATGGCAACACATGGGGAGGGGTATCATGGGCGAAACAGTAGGTATAATCTGTTATGTCCATGATACTGCTCATGTCTATAGGCGATGGTTACCACTTTCCATCAGGTGGGTCGTCAGCTTGTTTGCCATGCTAGTTGTATAAAAAAAAAGAATACATTAAGTTTAGAATTACATTTTAATCTTCAGGGAGTCACCATTTTCCTTTAGAAGGGTCCACAGCCATTCATAAGAAGATTAAGTACCAAACTATGAGTTTATTAATGTCCTAGTTCTAAAATCATCAAAATTAAAAATAATAACTACTACGCTTACATAATTGGGTTTGAGTTAAACCACTACAAATTCTAGTAATTTATATAATAATTTATTATTACGCAAGAAGGAAAAAAAATTTTCTGATATATATAATTTACGGATACTACTTATAAATTAACATACAAAGGTAACCTGTTCATGTATTATTGTATGTTAATTTCATTTCATTTCATATTAATATAAATCAATGATTGTATCTTCCTTAAACACCATTTGTTTTTTCATCATCATTCATTTTTCCTGATACATAAATAGTAAAACAACTATTTATTTACTCACATACCTAGTTCGAGGTTACTGACTAGTTTCAGATAACTTTAGTATAAAATTATATTTTGATATTACAAAATTGTAATAAAATAGTATCTGTACAGAAAAATATCTAAAGAGTTGAAATCTCTATCCGCGAAAGATATTGTGGGCATTGCAACTTGTTTTGCCTAAATTTATGCCTCTAAACTTGGAACACACCTGGATAAATAGGCTTGTATTTTAGTTCTACTATTTTCATTCGCAATTCCTTATTAACTTTTCTTCATTTTTCGAAAAAGTTATTTTAGTATTGCTTACCCTAATGGGAGAGAGACATGACAAATACGTATGTATGTTGAAATATGTAGAAATCATTTATAATTATGATCTAGTGTAACAATTTATGACTATACAACAAAATACAAAATTCGAAAAAAAAAAACAGAATAATATAATATAATTCTAAATAATTTAAATAAGCAAACAACAAGTTCAAGTACGTATTTTTTTATTAAACTGTTAATTTACAAAGAAACTATTCACATGAAAAGTTATATTACGTTTTTGATATTAACAGTTGACAGTAAGATTTAGATAAAAGATGTTAGACATCATTCAATTTTCATTAATAATAGATACCTATAAAGATGTAATAATTACAATATTTACAAAATTTACAATTACACACGTAAAATTATTAAAAATTAAATTCGAGAAATCCAATGATATTGTTACATAGATACAAAATGAACGATTCACAGCCCATAAAATAAATAGTTTATAACTGATAAAAAATATCTGAAAACTCAATGAGTCTTCTCGTTTATGTGTTGACGTGTTCAAGCATTTCTGGTAATGCATTGTATGCTACCATATTACCAAAACCCTTCGGCTCTTTCTTAGTCACAATCGCTACTATTTCTTCTTCAGGAGGGGGTGGAGGGAACTCTGCATTAGAATCCAATGCCGTCGACATATCATCTACACTAAGTACTACCTCCCTATTGTCAATTTCTATCCTATTACGTTCTACTACAGAGTTATCCTCCATAATGCTGTACAAATTTTCCGTTTTACCTTTATTGTACATTTGTCAAGAATTCATATAAAATGGATCGTTTAAATTTACTTCGTCATTGACTGTATTGCTTTTTTGCGACCATTCTTTTTGTTGATGCTTTATTCTATAAATTATTTCATCATGTATAACACCGAAACACATAGCTGTTAATGCTAGTCCTGTCAATGTATACGCAGAACAAAACCACAAAGTTACAGAATTTATTGTATAATATCTAACACCACTTATAGTTGTGTAGCTCATACCAGGGATTATATTTCCAAATCCAATGGTACTTAATGCCATAAAACAAAAGTAAAATCCATCTATAATACTCATATTGTCTAACTTATAAAGAACTATGGCTCCTATAGTAATGTAAATAAATATTGCAGCCAGACAAAGTAAAACTGGGGCTAGTATACTTAATCCATGCATGGATAATTTGGAGTCTGTGTCTGGCCAACTTATAATGTCATCTTTAGCAGTACTCGTTGTTGGTCTTTCTGATATCGATAAATCTTTTTGGCTGTCAGGTTTCAAAACATAACATTCTTCTGTCGGTGTCTTGCTTGTATTCTGACTATTAAGCATTTCTTCTTGTTGTCTTTTAAGTTTCATTCGTCTTTCCTTTTCAGCCATTCTTCTTTCATCATAGCAGCAGTAACCACAATTTGAACAAAGGCAGCAGCACAATGCACGACTGAAGACACTCCGAGCCATTTTTGATAACAAAGAACCGACGCTTGACAAGTATACAAGTGTTAAGGGTATGCCGATGAGAGCATAAAGTATAGTAATGCCTTTTCCGAGAATTGTTCTTGGCGCAATATTTCCATAGCCTGTAAGAAAAATACATTACATTTACATTTTTATTGCAATGTGTGAAGTTAAATTATTCTTATCTATTATTTTTTAAGAAATGTGTACACATAGTATCATACCCACTGGTGTTTCTACCGTGAAGCAGCTGTTTTTTGGTTTGAAGAATAAGATATAGTAGAAAGATAATAGATCACGAAAGCATAACATAGTAATTCTCAAAAATGCAACGCATGAGAGGTATCATGGGCATCACAGTGTATTCTATGATATCTATGGATAAAGGCCCCCACTTTCCATCAATAGGAGCCGTTAGCTTATTTGAGATTCTTAATCTGATAAAAAAAAAAATTAAACAACATAGCTCACCTATTGTTGTCAATACCGTCAGTGAATAAAAAAATGCAAGCGCCAAATTCCATTCGTGTTCCTCATAGTGATTATTAACGTCACCTCCGCTAAATTCTCCCAGGGCCATCTCTCTGTAGCTTACTCCATATTGTGTTGCCATTTCAGTTGTAACACGCTGTACGAGCTCGTTTTGAAACTTTAAAATCTCTTGTGCAGCCAATCTAGTCCAATTTTCTCGGTACAAAATATTCAACGATACGGTTATCTCCCAGATATTTTCTACTGCTTTACTCCTAGCATCCCAGAAATAGTTTGCTGAGAGTGTTAAATTACCATACTCATAATCATCTTCCGTATTCTTTCTGTTTGTATTATTCTGCTCTTTATGATTTATTTTGTGTCGATCTGGCAATAAACGAGGTCTAACTGGCATTTCTGTCCCACCTTCAATAGCTAAAAATATGAATGATCCCATAAACGTATATGCCAATAAAATAGAGAATATCACGATATTTGTAAGGGAACCGATAATAAATTGTTTTCTTCTATACTTGGTTGTTTTAAAACAAAAACAACAAACAACTTTCTGGCGCGAAGTTTGTGTTCTCTTTCTGCTATTAGATGCCACCGACTCGGTTTCCTGGCATCTATCCAAAGGTATTCCCCCATTAAGCGAAGGCTTTGCCAATGTATACTGTTCGAATCTGTTGATAGCCTCTTTATCCAGTATAACATGATCTATATCCATTTTCGGGTACAATTGTTACCTTCTACCTTCATTCAGTGACGTCATCTTCTCCAAGCCTTTATAAGTATCTGAAACAAAAGAAATTTTTCCGTTAATATAAGGTCGTCAATTTTTTCTTGCACTTAAGTGGATAGTCATTTCTCAAAGTCCTCTTAGAAGGAGGGGAATAAATGACAAATGAAGAAGTATGATGTTAGAAAAATGATTAATGTTCGGTTAAAATCTTGTCGTTTTCATAGATATTATATTTTAGTAGTCACTATCAATAATCGAAGTAATCGCTCTAAATAACATTCTAGTCATATCATGAATATCAGTATACACTTGTGTGTATAAAAATAAATATTTATATATTAATAATATTTTATATATATATATATATATATATAGGTAAATAATTTCACATAAGAAGAAATTTAGATTATTTAAACCAACACCTGGAAATGTGAAACTGGAATATCTAAAATGAGAAACCGTTAGTAGGGATAAGTGGAACTGGCCAACGAATATTGGGACCGAAACTAATATTGCATTAATGTCAGACAATTATGTTTTTTTCTTGCTGATTTTAGAAACTTTTTCCCAACTTCCATTTTCTCTTTTATTTATTTAATAAAGAAATAAACGTAAAGATATAATATATTTTCAACCGTCTTCAAAAAAGGAAGAGGTTCTCAATTTAGTTGTAATTTTGTTATGTTTATTAGCTTATAATTTCGTTGTAAACCGATATGGAAAATTCTTTTTTTATAATTTTGTTAATCACCAACGAAGAAACAAGAAACATGTGTTATTTCTAAATAAAAGTGGCTATCAATCACCTCTATTTTTATATACATAATGTTTCCTAAATCGATTCTAAATAAATTTAATTTCTTTTTTTGTAATTAATGAGGTTTATTATTCTTATATTAATTTTTAGATCAAACTATCAGAATTCTTGTAATATTTGCCTATTTATCTACCTACTAAAGGGATACTTTGTACAAAAGTCGTTTGCTTAGGCACCTCTGTCCCATTCATGTTTATACCGTGAAGCAGTTGAGTTTGTATGGCTGTTTCGGTTTGAAGGGTGGAATATGGCAGTGAATTTACAGAGTACAGAGAAATAACACCTGAGTCCTCAGGAATGGCAACGCATGGGGGGTATCATGGGCAAAACAGTATACTCTGTTATGTCCATGGCATTGCTCATGTCTATAGGTGACGGTTACCATTTTTCATCAGATGGGCCGTCAGCTTGTTTGTCATTCAAGGTTGCATAAAAAATGTAATATCAGACACACAATATAAACAAAAACTATTTAGTTGCAGTCGTTTTTTATTTATATCAATTTTATTAATTTATTTATCTAATCCACATTTTATTTTTCATCTATTTCTTTATCATGATCACTAAGTGTCTCAAGATTACATAGGTACTTCAGTAAAAATAAGTACCTAATAAGAATTTAGTATTGAGAAGATCCTCGAATTCGAAAAAGATCAGAAAGCACTTTCATACATTCCTACTTGGTTTACACGAAAAGTATGAATATTTCTCAATTCAAACTGGTGGAACAATCCAAAAAAAATGTTTATGTATAATGATTTATTTTCCGACCACGTCTCTTCAGTTCGATTTTTCACAAAGACGGAAATGTAGGTAACGCGCTATGAATAAAAAAAATATATTAGCTATGTATTTGTATAAGAAACCTCACTTCGCACCTAACGGAGGGTTAGGGAAATTGATATTTTGATGGATTATTTGTTATATGGCCGATAGCTATTTATCAAATAAAAAAAAATATTCATATTTAAACAATGCAATTCTAGAAAATTGTTTATTTAAGAACGAATGATGTTTCTCAGAATAATATAAACAATACGAGTATAATAAAATAGATGAGAATTCAAACGGATTATAGAAAATATATAAATATAAAATATTAATTAATAAAGTTCGATAAATTTATAAATTTTAATAGTTTGACATTAATATACAAAATAGTTTTATATTTATGTCTACTGGTTAAGCCTTATTTTATGAGGTATTATATTACTTGAGAAGTGTAAAAAATAAAAGTATTATTAATAATAACACAATATACCATTTAAAGACCAGGTATCAATTTGACATATATGTATAAAAAAAAAAATCTCTCTCTCTCTTCAGTCACACACAGAGTGGTCGTGGTTTTTACAATGATAGTGGAACGTCGATGAGGCCCTCCTTCGCGATTGAGGTCCTCGCAATGCGTCTCCATCTACTTCTGTTCACAGACAATTTGATACTAACTTTTTATTTCATTTCATAACTGTCATTGTTGTTATTTATCATTTTTTTATTTGAAAAATAAATCATTGTATCAAATTATTCGCAAATAATATTGAACATGGTTTCTTTAGCTCATCATAATTAGTTGCTTAGTTTATTTTCAAATATTCGATCTTTTTTCATACCGCAAGATTTCTCTTTTTCTACTAAAGCATGTTTAGATAAAAAAATAAAAGAATAAATATGCCCCTGACTATAATCCCTAATAGTGAGTCAGATGTATTTGTTGACTGCTGCCGTTGTGATAAACGTAGCACTCGACTGACCCACATTCTGCCGAGCTTATTGGAATCAAACCTGACAGGGGGCGAGCCTACCGCCGTCAATAACTACAGATGCTTAGTAGAGTATACAATATTAAACATCTATTTATTTATTTATTTAAACATTAATGCATAGTAAAATTCTATGTATATTTGGCAGCCTTTACACCGAACGGTGTTCTCTATCAGGAAACCGAGAAATAAGTAAGCAGTGCATTATTAAATAGAGTAAAAATTAAGCAATACTTGATATATTCATATATTATAAACATAGAATTAGACTAATATAAATATATAAACATATAAAAAATATATAATTAAATGTATAAAATATTACTATATCAAATAATTTACTGTAATAGAAGAGCAAACAACAATCTATGATTACAACCAGTAAGATTCGGTTAATATTCTAAACGTCCACCTTACCAATTTTAACATATATTTCAAATTTCCAACAGAACAAACATGCCTTATCGAATCATTGTTACGTAAAGGTAGTTATTTTTTTTGCATTTTTCATAAATATAACTTTGCGATTGTGACAATGTCACAATGAGGAATGCGATATGAATACATTTATTTTTCAGAGGAAGAAAAACGTGACGGACATATGAAAATAAAAACCAGTTAAGTGTGAATTGAACTCACTCGCCGGAAGTTCTGTACATAAAATTGTCTCCAAAACGATTTTTTATTTCTTTAGATAAAAAAATATTTAAATTTTTGATTTGAATTTTATATATGAAATGTTCTACGACTGTTAATCAAAAATATATCAAAACATAAATAGAAATAAAACAAAATTATTCAATTCATCCACTGCAATTCGAAGACAAACGTAGTGAAAAGTCGCATTTGCCATGAACTGCCATGAGTTCCTATTGAACTTGAAACTATTCGGACATCTCCTAATTTAAAACGCGAGTAAAGCCAACATACAATAAATAATTAAAATACAGCATAAAAATAAATTTATTCTAAAATATTAAAAAAAAAATAACCTTTTATATAGTGTGATATCCCATTTGGTTTAATGAGTCCATTTTGAAATTTTAAGTAACCATTATGGACGCCCTAGTAAAGAATATAAAAATATTATTAGTTATTTTTATTAATCAGTTATTACCGTTACAGTATATGTGGGCTGATAATATATAAAACTATATAATTCAAATTTGAAATCGATGGCTTTTTTTTATACCACTGAGGTGGCAATATAGCATACGGCCCACCTGATTGTAGTCGCTGAGATACAGCGCTGTGACAGACGGATGGATGAATGGACAAAGTCACACCATAAAGGTTTCTTTGTACCGTTTTATTTCAGAACCCTAAAAATCGAGTTAACGTGATACAATTTCGTTATTGCAAATTTCGTATATGAAATTATAATGTTTCGTGTTATAAATAATGTTACTAAAAATTTCCAAATAATATTTTCAATTTAGTAATTGCGAGTACTAATTGAACGATTCTAAAAGTGGCGTTGGATTATTTTTTAACGAAATTTGAAGGAGACATATTCAGTAGTGGACAATGGACGACGACTTCAGAAGTTTGGATTTTTTTCAAATTAATAAATGTTGCTTCTAATGGCGCGTTTAAATTTTAAATAGGTATGAATAGCTTTCATTTATTTTTCACTTTTCCATTCACGTTTCTTTACATTGGCACAGATTGTAGTAGAAATAAGATAAAATAATTGTGGCATACTAGTGTCTACTACAATTCAAATCCTCTTTCCTTTTTAAAGAGAATTCTACAATCCTCTTTAAACAGGAAGGAAAGGGACTATTACGAGCAGCTTTAAGCTCAAACCATAAGTCCAGATGTTTTTATGTAATACTTATCAAGGAATAATTCTCAAATTTTTATTTACATATATTATACTTGTAAAATAATAATGTAAATATAATTCTTGCACAGAAAAGTACTCATAATTTCATCTGTCAAAAACACCGATAAAAACCTTCAATAAAATATTTTGGTACATAGTAAAAACAATTCAATATATAAATTTAAAATTGATTAAAATTTACATATTTAGAAGAAATTATTATATTTTTAAATTAATTTAAGTTAGAAAAGCATTGTTATTACATTGTGTAACCTTCATAAAAGGTTGGTTGGCCCGAGGTTGACCCTTTTATAATTATATTACAAAAGAAAGAGTATATTTAAATGAACTGTCAATACAAGTCTTTTTCTGTTTAATAATCACGCTATCAAATTCGTGAAAGACTCGGTGTATATAAAGTATAAACATAAATATTTGATTGTAATGTATCTATCGATAAAACAGGTAAATTCTATGAATTATTAAAATAATAATAAAAGACCTACAAAAAAAAGTCGATTTCAATTGTTACAAAAACAGTTATGTTGATCTAAAAACTAAACGATTAAACTAATTTTGATGAAATTTCTATGGGACTAATCTGTAATATATGCTTTCATATGAAAATTGTTCTAATAAATTTAGAACTGACGGAGGTACGAGGTAAAACCTAATTAACCTAAACCTAATATAACGTATCACTAGAAAGCATACTAGTATATAGTCTGTTTCAATTGAACTTAATGAACATGCAAATAAATCAAAATAAATTCTGCTGATGTCCAATAGTATCGTTAATCAAAAATTGATTAAATGAATGATTTTTTATAACTTATGGAATACTTAATAATATGAAAAGTTTTCTGCCAGAATTATGTGTGTTAATATATACGTATATAATTATACGTATGTTAATGTTGTATATATATTTATATGTATATATTTATATATATGTATGAATATAATTGTGTTTATATATACATGTTCAGATTTATTTTTAACGCGGCACCCTTTTATTCTTTATTTCCTTTTACTCAAAGATCGTGTAGAAAAGATTGCTTAGCAATAAGGCCACCTTTTGTACTACACTATTCTTCTTGAAAATTTTTCAACAAGACCTGTAATATTAGTGTAATAAAGTGTTAAATACATAAAGAAATAAAATAACATACATTTTTTTAATTGTTACTAATTTCATTTAGAGAGTGTTTTCTTAACAAAACGATGTTTGTACACAAAAACTTAAGTGAATTATTACATATTAGATTTGCAGTAAAAGCTGCATTAAAAAAAAAGAAATTCAAAAGAAATTCTAAGGGATTTCTTATAAAATATGTTTTGTACTGCTTGGTACAAGTTTTAATTTTGTGATAATAAGTTACTGCCTTGCTGTTACCACAGCTGTTTGAAATCACTTTGACAAAAATAATAAAAAAAATATGCTTGTATTTTTATTACACTGTCGAAGAAAGAACAGTGATATATTTCAGGTGTATTTTTGTATGTAAATCCGGACCTACAGAACTGAAAAGTATTTTTTTAATGGATGATAAAAGACTCATAATCGCGTCTGCGATATCGGTATACACTGGCGGGGCATCAGTGTGAGTTGATAGATGAAAATCAACTACGTTGGTATCCAAGGCGTTGATATACGAGGCAATTAATCTCAGTTATCGATAATTCTTTTCCCTGACTGAAACATGATTTACGTAAATATATATTTTAATTTCTGTTTTGCACTACTATTGCCCATTCACTACTTCCTATGCCACTGTGTTAGGTAGACTGGAAGAAAACTCTTTTAGAGATAAGTTTGCCTTTGCTAACATTGTTATTAATTTATTGTTGTTACTGTATGTTTGCAATCATATATATATATATATATATATATATATATATATATATATATGATTGCACAATGCTAGCTGTATGAAAATGCTCCAAATCCAAGTCATAAGGGCTTTTCCAGTAGTTGCCACGCTTGTCAGGCGAATTGGCAACCGTAGTCAGACTTTAGAAATGTTTCAATAGAGACGCTGCCGCCCATCCCTCGCACTATCGACGGTAAATATGATCAATTGGAAAAATAATAACGTAAAATAGAAAAATATTAGTAAAACTATACCCAAAATAAGTCCAACTTTGTTAAAACATTTCAGTGGCAATTTTACACATGAAAATTTACACTGTCCTTATTGCACATGAGTGCATTTAATGCAATTCAGTTGGGCACTAATGAACCGCGTATGTGAACTGAAACCAGTTTCAGTGTGCATTTACCAGTTACAGCTGGTTTTAACTAGTTTTACACCTGGGTAAACCATTTGATGCGTAATTGAAATTGATACAAGTTGTTACCGTGTAATTCACTAGAAAATAATTGTATAAAATAGCCGCCTATTTGCATTCTGTTGAAATGGCGAATAAAATACAATTTTGTCGAATTTAAGTGAATATAACTAACTAACTGACACATATATAGACTGGAACAGCACTATTGATATCATAGACTATATTCCTTAGTAGACGTTAATGTTATATCTCGCCGCACTATCGGTATACGTTGGCAGGACACCAGTGAGTGGTGATAGGTGACAAAAATTAATCACGATGATTTCCAGGGATAACTGCTTAGAGGTTAAACTAACAGAGTATATTGCTATATAGCAATTAGGATTAACATCTCTACTACTAATAACTGACGCTTCACGTTCTTTTTTTTATTTTTTTTTTTATGATGCTGTCATTGTGAAGTGCGATAATTTATTCAGAGTTTATTCTTTTCGGTTTTGGTTGTAATTTTTTGTGTATTTGTTGTAATGTTTTATGTATTTATTGTAGTGTTTTATGTATGTGTTGTAATGTATTATGTATTTGTTGGTAAGCGTGTTGAGTCTCCCATCCGAGAAATAGGTATTAGCGACTCGCACGCATGCTAAAGGTAAAGAAGTTAAGGGGCCGCCTGAAAATCAGCGCTATATAGGTACATCTCGCTGGAGCTGTACATATATAGCAATAGCTGAGGCGGCTCCTATTACCAGCAACATTAATTGTTTTTTTTTTCTTTTTGTTGTTTTAATTTCTTAGTAATGGTAATAAATGTCATCTATCTATCTATCTATCTATCTAATCCCTCTTCCTCCCAACAGAATATACTATGATATCTACGGTGCCTCTTAATAATTACTATTCCCGGTTACTTACATACTATGTCTCAATAACCTATAATTTCGGGGTGAAAGGGATTGTTAGAAATGGAGTTTGATAGCCCCATTGCTAGCAATACGCCCTATTAGGTCGACCTCCACGTGGTTCCCCCTGGAAACCATCATGAACAATTCTTGTTGAATTCGTCACGATGGGCTAGTTAGGATTATAAGTGAGGATGAAGCAGGTCAGTTGACCTGCTTCATCCTCACTTATAATCCTTCACTGGTGCCCCGCCGGTGTATGCCGATGGCATGGGTGGAGTTGCCATTCCATTATCACCCATTAAAAAAACAACTATAATTTCGCTTACTCCATCATTATAATCGAAAGTAATTTTGTGGCAGAAACATGTTTGGAATAGAGATACCCATACATATGTTTTTTATGGGGGAGAGGAGAGAGGATTGTTAGTAATGGGGACTAGCGACCCCATTGCTAGCAGTATAACCTGTAAATTCCACAAATTAACCACGCGGTTTCCCTTGGAAACCATCGTAGTCAATTTGTGACTTGCTTTCATTCTAAACTATCATATTTCACTAGTGCCCCATCAGCATATACTGACAACGCTGGCGAGGTTTTCACCCATACAAAATGTCTTTTGTACAATATTTCTGTAAATTATGTAAACTAAGGGAACTTCATGGACGAGGCATGGACAGCATTCCCTTTTAAAACATTACCAAAAGCCTAACTACGGTTGTCAACCCGCCCTGCCAAGCGTGAACACAAAAATTCTTAAATTATAAAATGCTAATATTTTTTTTATGCAACTTAGAATGGCAGACAAGCTGACGGCCCACCTGATGGAAAGTGGTAATAGTCTCCTATAGACTCATACCATACTGTAGTACTGCTCATACCATGGACATAACAGAGTATACTATTACGCCCATGATACCCCCCATGCGTTGCCATACCTGAGGACTCAGGTATTCCTCTGTATCCTGTAAATTCACTGCCATATCCCATCCTTCACACCGAAACACAGCTGTGCAAACACAACTGCTTCATGGTTGAAATACGAATGGGACAGATGTGTCCAAGCAAAGGACTTTTGTACAGTCTTTTTCTGGTAGATATAGTTAAACAATATATATTATATTATTAATATTCAAAGAATAACAATATAATTATTCTTCGAATACATCACAAAGTGGAGATACAATTGTTTATAGTGGATTTCATTATGTAAAACCAATTTTCACTTGACCTGTCCAGGTAATTGGATACTGTATCAATACTCAATAGACCTATATCGTTTTCAGCTGGGCTGCGTTATTTGCAGTACTTGTTCTCGTGAATGCACTGATTTCGAATTTCGAATACATCACTGAAATTTTAAACAATAAAAATAGGGACAATTTTTTTCATATGTACTTCAAAAGTTTTTGTTTACATCATCATCGTCATATCAGCTATTAACTGTCCACTGCTGAACATATTTCTTTCCCATAATGAAAATAAATAGGGGTTTTGTCAGTAGTTGCCATGCTTGGCAATCGCAGTTAGGTTTTAGTGATATTTTAACGAGGACACTGCTGCAAATCCTTTAATCATTAAGTTTCCTTAGTCGCCTCTTACGACACCCCCACGCTAGAGGTAGTCCCACGAAGGGGTAGCCAATTCTATGCCGAGACTACACGGTATATTTATAATATAAATGAGATAAGAACATTAATACACCAATTTTAAAAATACGTACCTACAGTATGTCTGTACTTTAGCGTCTTTTCTTATCAAATCTGTAACAAAACAAAATCATTGTTAGTTATTATACACTGGATTTAAGTAGGTAAGATGTAGATATATTTTTATGCGTATTATCATAATAATTATTATAAGACACAGGAGTCTTTTATTATTATAGAATACATTTAATTATAAAATAAAAGAAGTAATTAAAAATACAAACGGAAATTCTAGCAAATATTCAATACAGTATATGAAAAATATTTAAATACAAAATGGACGCTTTCAATAGCTCGGTATAAGAATAGCCGAATACAAAAATTAAACCGGTCAAGTGCGAGTTGGATTTTAACGTTAAGGGTTCAAGATATTCGACTCCACCCATATCTTGTCCTAAGATAAAATCTCCTCCTTTTTCGCTTAAAAAATAAATATATTTTAAACGACTTCAAAAAGGTGGAGATTCACAATTAGGCAGTACTTTTTTGTGTTGTTACGTAATATAATTGGCACTTTTAGAACGATTTTATATAGTAAAATTTACTCTCTAATTATTCCATATTAATTTTATTATGTTTGAAATCATCTTTTTAATCTTTATTTGAATATTAACTTGGAACAGGTTTTATTGTAAAGTTTTTATGGAGAAGTTTAGGTTTTTGTATATTACTATTGGTTTATTAACTTATTACAAAATTATAATACTCTTCAAAGTGAAAAATTATGAATTAATTAATAACAATATCACAGTATAAGAAACAAACAATAGTCTAATGCTTTTAGTATGCCCAAAACGATTACATGACTCTTCAGAAAGTATCCGTTGGATAATTTATTGTTAGGAAAGACCTTCTAATCTATAATATTATAGGTATACCTTAATGAAAACTTTATTTATTTATTGCACCACTTAAAGAATATAACAAGGATATATATATAGTCTCTTGCATTGAAAGTGCTCAATAAAATTTTGAGCCGGTATCCGCAATTGGACGTATTTGCATCCAACTTGCTGGAGTTTCGTTGGATGACCACAGAGTGTTTGTGTTCAGAGATTTAGGTTCTAATGTTATTTCTAGTTAAGTTAAATCTTTTTTTTTTTATATTATTCCCTTTAATTATGTGTATTATTCCTTTTTTATAGTATATGTTATCGTACTGATGCTTTCCTGGGTGAGAGTGAGCGTATTTGGAGACTGTAAAGCTCATCCAGCTGATGTGATAAATAAATAAATATATCTTTCAGACAATCTTTTAATTAGGAGGGAAAGGAATTGTTAGTAATGGAAACTGAGAATCCTATTGCTAGCAATATACCCAACCAGGTCGATCTCCTCGCGGTTCTCCCTGGAAACTATCATGGTTAATTCCTGATGAATTCATCATGATGGGCTAAGTGGCCTGTTTTCATTCTAATCTATCACCATTCACTGGTACTCCGCCAGCGTATCCCGTGGGCGCAGGCGGGGTTACCATACCATTTTCACCCATCAAAAAAAAAACTTTTAATTAGTAATAAAGCAATTCATATGAATTATATTTAGTATTTGATTACAATATACTGTAAACAAAATTCAAATTCAACGTACATATAAAAATGCGAATATAATTAAGAGAAAACTAGAATAGTAAGTAAAGGCGCTGTAATTCGGACGGCCTCCAAAAGTGGATTGCAGGGCCCAGCTTAAGTGAGATTTAAACAGGTCCAAATTAAGGGATGGCGGTGTGTCGAAATGCATCATGGCGCAATAACAGAACGTTGCCAACTCGTAAAGTGCACCATCAAATGTAACGCCATCGTAAATGCCGGCAAGATACACTTTATTGCTAGTAATACATATATGCTTCATGTAAATTGTGCTTGCGAGGTAGCAGGAAGTCGTAAAGTTTGTATGTTTTAAGAATAAAGGTGGAGATAAAAAAATTGCTTTGCCACACGAGAGAGCGAGACAGAAGGTGGATGCATGGATTATGTTATTATTGCGATATATAATTTGAGAAATGTGTTGTAACCTTGAATGTATAATAATATATTGTGCTTACATTTCCGCCAGCGATGATTTATCGCCTTGTAAATAACATCTACACTGTGCTGAGTATCACTTGGTGTATATCTTCATAAACATTGTCATTAACGAATGATGTTTAATAGGATAGAAGCGAGCAAATGACGTCTTATGATCGTTGAATATCTTATTATAAAAAATACTATCTTGTGGAACCCTAAAAGATATGTTATTTTAACATTTAATGTGAATATTATAGTAGCTAAAAATGTTAATAGGATTTTTGTTTCTAAAAAATCTAATTGCTTGATTTTCTTACAGGACTCTCGACACTTGTTTTAAGATTAAAATATAAATTCAAGTGTCCACAACACCTACATTGTACTTATAATGCCCATCCAATATATAAAAATCGTAAAATTGAAGCAGGTTTATTTTAAATTCTATTGCTACAGCTTGGGAAATAAACACATGTGACACTTTAAAATGATATTAATCACTAGCTGTTACAAGCGACTTTGCTCGTTTGGATCCCGTTCTCTCCCGTTAACGTGGCAATTTCGGGTATTTTTGTATAGTGCTCACTTAAAGTCTCTTATCCTGTGTCTCATCCTTTATCCCGTTTCATCATTTGTGCCCATTATCATTTACCACAACAAATTGTTACAACTTGCGGTGTAATGTTTAAATACTATAGTATGAAACCAAAATATTGTTACTGTAAAAATTTAGAGCATTTTATATCAACTTGTGCGAAAATAGGGCGTTTGAAATTTTTTTGTCCATTTTAGAGACACATTTCTTTAGGAAAAATGTTCTAAATCACTTATGATAGTAGTTATCTTTCCACCCTGTATAATTATCACATAGTCCACATTGATTAAAGATAACGGAGTTATGGCATAGCAGGGTGGTTTGAGTAATTAATGTGAATTGCTGGCGGCGTAATGGGTCGGATTGTTATGCTCCTAAAATATGGACAAACGCTATGTTAACTAGCTCATCTGTCATACTCGTAAATGGTACTATTTGTACGGATTAGTATAATTTAATTAACTATAACTGATCTTCTTTAGCTTACTTCCAATGTTAGTTGCGAAACTTGTAAATTCAATTTTCGTTTAAAAAGATTAACTACTAAATTTCTTATCCGTTTTCCTCGACTGATATTGTATTTCAAATTGGGTAGTCAATAAATATATATATATATATATATATATATATATATATATATATATATATATATATATATATATATATATATATATATATATATATATATATATATATATATATATATATATATATATATATATATATATATATATATATATATATATATTATATATGTATTTTATTATTATTCTGTATGTCTAATTTTATTGATATTGATTATACTGCGTTTAAATTTATTTTTAACTCTTTTTCTCCTTATATAATCTTATTATTTTTCCGTTACGCCTTGGCCAGACACAATTTTAATTATTCCTCTGAATCCTAAGGTTACTAGAAGCGATTGCTATTTAGCGATAAGACTGCCTATTGTTGCCTCTTTATCTTGATTTTTTGTAATTAAATATTCATTTTGTTTGTGTACATATTGTTAATCTTTATATCATTCTTTGTAAAAAACAGTAAAGAGTTCGTTCATTCATTTTTAAATGATTTATTGACACGGGTAAAATCGCGACATACAGCTATAGAAACAGTAATAAACATAATAGAAACGCAAGTTATATAACTTATATCAACATTTACCGCTTGTATATCCATTGATTCGATAGCTAAAGCAAATTACCGCTTCGTACCAGACAATAAAATGAAAAAATAACAGCCGGTTACGGAATATCCGGATAATATCCGATCATTTTATTGCCGCACCAGATAATCAGAATGAGGTTTTACGCATCTAGCTACAGTACAGTTAACGTTCGCCAGAGGTCAAGGTGAATCTATCCATAATGCACACAGGATGGTCATTTCGACCGCAGATAAAATTTAATTTCTTGACTTCCTCTTAAAGTTAAAAAAAACAATTGTACTTAATACGTAAAAATATACAACAACATTAAAAAAAAAACAATTAAAATACAGTAGAATAGATTACAGGTTAAATTAAAGAAATAAAAAAGTAGGTACAAGAGGCGATCTTATCACTAGAGCCATCTCTACAGATAATCTTTGGTTAATGGAAAACAGAAGTTGATAGAAGTAACGCAGGAGTGAATTAAATAGAATACAATTCAGGACCAATAAATACAAATAAAATTATATATATACTAAACTACATATTAATAAATAATATGTAATACAACATCTTCATCGTTTCAGCCGTTATCTGTCCACTGCTAAACATGCATTTGAGGTTGTCCTACACTAATATATATAATGTAATACATGCTGTACACACAATCCAGCACTGAACTATGGACGAGCGTCCTCTGGTGTATAAATAAAACAAACCAGTGATGTTGGATCGTTGTACATGAGAAAGTTACTTTATTCCAATAATAATACATGTATTTAGCCTACGTAACAAATCAAATTATAGCGCAGTCTAATTTTTTGGCAGCGCCATCTGTTTTAACCTTAGGTACTAAGCAATTTTATACAAACTTATACATTCCGCCCACCAAGGACATAATTTTGTCCTTCACATTCCAAACCGCCCACCATGCTTATAATGACAAAAATAAACTAACAATTTGGCGGCAAGGGCTAATGCTTATTATCTTATTAACTAATAAGTGTTGATACAGCTTAATAACTAATAGATAACAATTTTATTCAGTAACTGGTAACACACATAATTTGGATGCAGGGCGTTTGAATACTGAATTCTGATTTCGTATAGTCACTACTCGCGTGATGTTATCTTTACCCGGATGTTTGGCAATTACGCGTCCGAGTAGCCATCGACAAGGAGGTAAGTCGTCTTCTTTTATTAAAACTATGTCCCCAATTTCAGGTTCTGGCTTTTGATATGACCACCTATACCGATGAAGAAACCTTGTAAGGTATTCTTGAGACCACCGTTTCCAAAAAGTTTGTGTCACCTTCTGTATCAACTGCCACCTTTGAAGACTAGAAATATTGGACTTTTCAAAATTGTGATCTGGAACGGTTAGCAATGGACCACCAACAAGAAAATGCCCCGGCGTCAAAACATCAATTGTATCTTGATCTGAATCTATTCTGGTCAAAGGACGTGAATTTAAGCACGCTTCTATTTGAGCCAAAGTTGTAGATAACTCCTCGTATGTCAAAGTCAAATTGCCAACTAATCGCTTTAGATGGAATTTAGTGGATTTTATCCCGGCTTCCCAGATCCCTCCGAAATTAGGTGAGTGCGGTGGGATAAAATGCCACGTTGTTCCTTGCGTGGCTAAAATTTCAGCGACCTCGTTTGCAATGTTTTTATTTTCTGCAGCAAACAATGTTCGTAATTCGCGGGCGGCACCGACAAAATTAGTCCCATTGTCACTCCACACGTCTGTACATAAACCTCTGCGAGCAACGAATCGTCTGAAAGCAGCTAAGAATCCTTGTGTGGTAAGGTCACTAACTACCTCAAGATGAACGGCTTTTGTGGTCATACATACAAAAAGGCAAATATACCCCTTCATAGAATGATGTCCGCGACCTTTTGTAGTTCTAATATTTATAGGTCCTGCATAATCAATGCCACTGCACTGAAAAGGTCTTCCTGGCGACACTCTTGCTGTGGGTAGTTGTCCCATCAACTGGGTAGAAGTACCGGCAGAGTAGCGCATACATTTGACACACTTGCGAACATACGCCTTAACTAATGATTTCGCGCTCAAAATATAATATTTAGTTCCGATAAAGGCTAACATAAGTTGCGGACCTCCGTGTAACGTTCTCATATGGGCATCAGCAATAATAAGATGCGTCAAGGATGACCTTTTTGGCAATAATATTGGATGTTTGGCGTCTACATTGAGTTGGGATTGTTCGAGTCGTCCTCCAACACGTAAAATTCCAAGATTGTCAATATAAGGATTCAAGGACTTCAGTGGGCCTTTAATTGTACTGTACTCTTTATTTCTATTAATATGCGCTATCTCTTCACTGAAACTTTGCATTTGACAAACCTTGATACATGTTTCTAAAGCACCAGATAATTCCTTAGTTGAAAGAAAAGCAGTGTTTGATCTCTCCTGATTGTTCCGCCGGTTCAGAAAACGTTTACAATACGCGACCACTCGAATTAATTTTGTTAAAGAATTATACCGATCCCAAATTGTAGTTTCCGTGACACTTACGTGAACTTTACATTCTTCTAAATGTGTAACAATGCTCTTCGGCCTTTCGTATTGCACTTCGTGTTTATATAAAAACTCCGGTCCATTGAACCATCTCGTATTTTGCCATAAATCCAATGGACTAACTCCTCGTGACGCACAATCGGCAGGATTTTGACTTGAAGTTACATGTGCCCATTGTTGAGAATCTAAAGTTGACAAAATTTCGGATACCCTGTTAGCAACAAAAGTTTGCCATTTGCTCGGATGGCTATTCAACCACGCTAATACTACCGTAGAGTCTGTCCAAGCTCTAATATCAGTCTTCGATACACCTATAATCTCTGCTATTTCGACTAATAGTCGAGTCAGAAGCACTGCACCACATTAACTCTAATCTAGGAACTGAAATTTGTTTGATTGGTGCAACTTTAGTCTTAGCAGAAACCAAAGAAACGTGGATATTACCCTGTTCATCTATTAATCGTATATAAACTACAGCTGCATACGCTATCTTCGACGCGTCTGAGAAGCCATGCAATTCGACTTGTGAGGATGTGAATTGAGATCCATACCATCTTGGTATATCAATTTTCTTCAATTGAGACAAGCCTTTGCGGTAAGTACACCACTCATTAATTATATTATTTGGAATTTCATCATCCCATCCTACTCCTAAAATCCAAAGCCTTTGAATTAATACCTTTGCTATGATCACGCTAGGAGCTGCCCAACCTAGCGGATCGAATATTTTTGCTATTTCCGAAATAATCTTTCTTTTTGTTACAGGCCCAGATTCCGGAGGAAGATTTACCGAGTACCGAAAGACATCTGCTGATCGATTCCAGGTAAGTCCTAAGAGTTTAACTACTTCATCTAATTTTAGCTTGAACCCTTCATGTGTTTCTTCCTTTCCTTGCTTGATTTTATTTAACAACTCCTCACTATTAGTCATCCACTTCTGTAATTCAAACCCTCCTCTTCGTAATAGCTCATTCATTTCTTCATAAATAATAGCACCTTCTTCTACTGTATCACACCCCGTCAAAAGATCATCCATATAAAAATCAGTTTTTACCCTTTCAGCTACATTTGGATAGTTTATACCTTCGTCTACTGCAGCTTGTTGCAGTGTTTTCACTGCTAAGTAGGGAGCAGCCGCCGTACCAAAGGTAAGTCTTTTTAATCTGTAATCTTGTATTTGTCCATTTTTATTATTATACCAAAGCACACGTTGGTAGTCTGCATCTTGATCATACACTTTGACTTGACGGTACATTTTGTTAATATCAGCAGCTAGGACTATTTTAGGTTTTCTCCATCGCATGATTAAATGGCGTAATTCAGGCTGCAGTCTTGGCCCTATCATTAAAATGTCATTTAATGAAACGCCATTTTTGTTTTTTGCAGAAGCATCAAATACGACACGAACCTTTGTCGTATCCTTGTTGTTGTTAACGACCGCGTGATGAGGTAAGTAAAAACTTAATTGATTACTCTTTTCTGTTTCAGGTATCTTCTCCATGTGACCTAACCGTAAGTACTCATCCATTACCTCTATATATTTTTCTTTCAGGTTTTTATTTTTATTTAATTTTATCATTAATCTATTTAATCGTTTAGCAGCTATTTCTCTAGAATCTCTCTTTATCTGTTTACGATTTTCATACTTAAAAGGAAGCTTCACGATGTATCTTCCAGTACTATCTCGTTGTGTGGTCTCCATATATATTTGTTCACAAAAAGTTTCTTCTTCTGTCAAAATTCGTTTTGATGAATGAGGATCATTCTCGATCTCCCAAAATTTCTTGAGGAGATTATTGTCATCTGTACATAAATGCATGGCTACAATATTAGTATCTGAGTTAGATATCTCATCGACAGTCCCAGAAAGTATCCATCCCAGTGACGTAGCTTGAGCTACTAGTAAGCCTCGAGGTCCCCGTTTTAACCCATCTTCAATAATTTGCCCATACACTTCAGCTCCTAACAAAATATGTATTTTGTTAGGAGTATGATATTGTGGATCTGCTAGCTGAATTCCATTTAAATCTAACCAGTCTAATTCAATTACCTTTTTGCTTGGTAGTAACGTGGTAATTGTTTTTAATACATACGCCTGCACATTAATTACTATTTCAGGTTTAACACGTGAACGTACCTTTAGTTGAACCATGTATTTGACAGTTACATTCTTGTTTCCATCCAGACCAGATATAGTCCCTCTCACTGGAATCTTCTTAACTCCCAAATACTGAACAGTTGATTCTGTAACGAAGGATGCTTGCGATCCTTGGTCAAGCAATGCCCTTATCAATCTTCTCTCATTATTATAAGCATCAACTTGTATAAGTGCAGTAGCTAGCAACACTTGGCTATGAGCTGCCATTTGACCCGTCGAAAAACATGACACTACATTACTAGATGACGATTCACCTAAAGCCGTTTCAACTTTATCGTCGTTAGTTACTAATTCAACATTACTTGATGTATTGACAGAACTTGAGATCTCAGGACGTTTTTTACCAGTTGGATGCAAGAGGGAGTGATGCTTTCTTTTACAAACTTTACAACTAACAGTACTCTGGCAAGACTTGACAGAGTGGTTGCCGCCCAGGCAATTAAAACACAGACGATTTTTTGCCACAAATTCGTAACGATTACTGTAGTCTAATTTTGCAAACTTCGTACAAAAGCATAATTTATGAGGTTCGGAACAGAATTCACAAACTACATTAGTAGTCACATGCATACAAGTTTTTGTTTTAGGAAATGATCCGCTATTAGGAATTGAAGACTTCTGCCTCGGTTCTATACATTCTAGAGCTCTAAATCTACTTTGTAGAAACTCAGAAAACTGATTGTAAGTAGGTAGATCGTTTGAAATTTCAGCAGATATCTTCAGCTCCCACTGTTTGCGTGTCTCTTGGTCTAATTTATAATTAACAATATGTATTATAATGATGTCCCACGAATTTACATCTACTCCAAGATTTTTTAAGGCGTGCATACAATCAGTTGTGGTATCTAATAAATCTTTTAATGCGGATGCCGATTCATTATTTGAAGACCTTTGGCTAAATAATCTCTTTAAAATACAATTAGCTAAATATCGTTTGTTATTGTATCTATTCTCTAACTGTTCCCAGCACTGTTTATAATTTGCAGATGTTACTGGAACTTGTCTTATTAACTGCTCCGCTTCTCCAGTCAAATGTCCTTTTAAATAATGTAACTTTTGAACATCATCTAATGACTCATTGGAATGAATTAACGATACAAACATATCTCTGAATGTTGCCCATTCTATATATCGTCCGGAAAATGCTGGGATAGTAATTTTGGGTAATTTGACTGCAGAAGAGGATCCATTATTGGTCTTAGAAGAACCGGAACCTTTATCATCACTTGTTACTTTATTCTGATTAAATGATTTTAAATATTTTTTAAGTAAACTTTTATAATCCACAAACATTTCCTCAGTTTTCTCATACACATCTTCTTTAATATAGAAACTACGCTGTATATCTTCCCATTTATATTCCTTAATTATTTGCTGATGTGTAGTAATAAACTCAAGCCATAACTGTTCTACATTATCAAGTTTTGTTTCTACGTAAGACTCTGTTATTCGCTCTTTAGGAGATTTTTTAAAGTTTATTTGAGCCTTTGATATTCTATTAAAGATATCCTTTTGACAATTTAATAACCCCTCCATATTAAGTAATTATTAAATTGTAATTAATAAAATTTTAAAAATATCTGCTATCGCACTCACACCACAACACTTACTGCTACTGGTCCGTCACACCATGTGACGTTTCTGTTTTTCCTCTGACGTCGCTGGTACCTCCAACCTCTAGCTCCAACGCTGTCTCGTTCACTCCTTGAGCAGAGCCAAGCAGTACTGATGCTTGAACCCGAGCAGCGATCCACTGCCCCTACTATGTTCTATTTTCAGCCTTTCTTACCACCCAACTCTAGGGAAGATTGGCATCCGGCTCGAAGGACCAAAATATGTACACACAATCCAGCACTGAACTATGGACGAGCGTCCTCTGGTGTATAAATAAAACAAACCAGTGATGTTGGATCGTTGTACATGAGAAAGTTACTTTATTCCAATAATAATACATGTATTTAGCCTACGTAACAAATCAAATTATAGCGCAGTCTAATTTTTTGGCAGCGCCATCTGTTTTAACCTTAGGTACTAAGCAATTTTATACAAACTTATACACATGCATATGAATGAAACATTACAGAAGAAACGAAACTGTGTATTAATCATTAAAAAGATTTTTAAAGATATCAATTAATTTCTGTAGTAAGCGACTGACCAGCGTTAATTCTGTAAGCAGAAGTAATATTTTTATTCGCCTACGTTATCGGTATATGCTGGCGGGACACCAGTGAGTGATCGTAGGTGAGGATAGAAAAAAGTTTGTCCGTTCATCGTGACGAATTCATCGAATGAATGAATGAATGAGTATACTTTATTTGCATTATACAATATATGAAATAAACAAAACAATTAATAAATATAACGATACAGTTGTATAAGTGCAGTAAGGCGGTCTTATTGCAGAGAGCAATCTTTTCAAGACAATCTTAGGGTAGTGGACTAATTGTTGTATAAGTAGGTATTGTATAAATAAGAAAATTAACAGAATAAAACATTAAGGAAAATAATTATTTTATTTATTTATTTATTATTATTTCTCACCACAAATAATTTAGAATTTAAAGTAAGAATTATAAGTATTAAGTATATATAAGTAAAAATCAAATTAAATAATAATAATAAAAAAGTGATTAACTATATATAATATATAATCCTAGACCAGATACTATTACAACATATAGATAATTATAGGCATAAAGAAAATAAATTAACATAAAATAAAAAAAAATATATAAATACATAAATAAAGAATGCCAGTTTATCAAATGAAGAACCAATCAGATAGAGAAAAGATAATCTTTCACTTGTCGCTTGAAAGCATCGAGGGATATTGTACTTCTAATGACAACAAGTAATGAATTCCATAACTTAACGCTAGAAACGGTGAAGGAATTGTGATAAAATTTAGTGGAATGAGAAGGTTCATTAAGAATTAACCACGATGTTTTCCAGGGGAACCATTTGGAAGTCGACCTGACAGAGTGTATTACTAGCAATGAGGCTTCTAGTTTCCATTCCCATTCCAACAATTCCTTCTCCCTCCTGCATTTTATAATTCTGAACCGTTTTGATTCTTTTTAATTTTCGTGTAAGTGAATTTTTTTTAATGGTAGTAGAATAGCAATCCTGTACTATTGGTTGATGCTAAAGGAATACCGATTATGCGAACGAAAACGCAGGTAAAAGCTAGTGATTGAATAAAATTATACAATTCTTCTGCACACCGCACCCTTCAGCACCATTCCATACTCCGAGCGTTATTTGATTTATAAAAGCATTATAGAAACAAGGGGCTGCCATAAATTGTATAAACTAGGAACTGTGCATGTTTCGAAGTTTTATTACCACTAAACTCAGTGATAACCTCGGACGGTGAAAAATGGATTGCTTGCTTTACAATGTTGGTAGTGCTGTTGGTTTATGTAGCGTGTTTTGTGACGCTTGATAACATTATGCATATTATATTTCTGGTGCTACTATTAAAGCCCGCGACTTTGTTCGCATGTCAGGAACAAAATAGTATTTGTATTCATGTAAAGTTTATTACATCCTGATTACAAGAATTTCCAGGAACATTTTCATACAAATTTTATCAAAATCTGTTCAGTAATTTAATTTTTCAATCAAAGTAATTGGTTTTGTTATGATTAAAGTTAGTTTTTATTTTTATATAAAACAATCTTAAATTGCTGTATGGTCCCAGTATAGATTGGGCTAACCCTTCCTTTCCCGTGGGTGTCGTAAGACGTAACTAAGGCAACTTAATGATCAAGGGACGCGCAGCAACGTCTCTTTTTAAACATCACCCAAGCCTAACTGCGATTGCCAACCCGTTTTTCAAACGTAGCAACTACGGGCAAAACCCCTTTTATTGGAGAGGCCTATGTTCAGCAGTGGACAGTTAACGGCTGATATGATGAGTTGTATAGTTTAATTACCACAAATTTAAAGTAAATTATATTAATTTAAAAATGATTACAACAATAGAACAATAGACAATATTTTCAATGCGCTTTAATGTTATTTTGTCACGCTATATTTGTTCACCATATATGAACATGCATTTCCTTGTAATTGTGATCGCAATGTTATAATTAATATTATTATCGTTATTATTATTAAATACCAGATAAATCTGCCATTCAGTCCATGTGAATGACATGAAACGTTAACGCAACAAAAGGTTAAAACTTATTTACGTATACCCTTAGTAACGATCTCACTATGATTAAAAATAGGTTTAGTAAGAAATTTAATATTAAATAAAAAAAAAACTTCTATTTATTTTTTTAACAAGCTATCTTATATTTTACTTTTTTAATATTAGTAAATGAATTAGTAAGAACAGGAAATTATGGCAATTAATTGAAACGTTAATATGTTTAGAGAAAAAAAAGAACTTATTTTCACATTCATAATATATACTATATATAATAATAAAAACTGAGAAATCTTTAAATGACTAGGGCTAAAAATTATTCTATTACGAAATTGAATTCCAACTTACTTTTTTTTTAAAACGAATGCCACCTATATGTATCTGTAACACTGCAGGAATTGCAGGACTTTGTTACATACATATATTATTAGTAAAGACAAATTAATAAATTAAAAATTATTGATTACAGGAAATTCATGACGACTGATTAAACCGTCGACACATCAACGTTCATAATATTGTTAAATGATCACCCATTATAGTGGAATAAAATAGTAACCCCGTCTGCGTTGTATACGCTGGCGAGGCACCAGTGATAGATGATAGGTAAAAATGAAAAGGCAAGTCACTTATCCCATAGTGAAGAATTTCACGAAAATAAACCACTATGGTTTTTAGGGGGAACCGCTTGCAGGTGGACCTGTAAGGATACATTGCTAGCAATGGGGCTATTATACCTGATTACTAACAATCCAATCCACAATTGTCCAGTGTAGACATTAGATTGCAACTTACTTACAAAAGTAAGTAACAAACTTATTTTAACAATACAATATTAATAAGGACAATTAATAAGTATAGGAAATTCCACAACGATCGACCTTTAACGTAACAAGAAGTAAAACAAAAAACTCTCACATCTGTAATATTTGTAACGATTGTTCAATTATTGAAGATGGCAATGTAGCCGCGTCATGTATTTTAAAATTATTGAGGGCAGTTAATATTGCGAATCGGGAACACACATTTCTCTTTTACTGCCAATAACGAAAGATATCGCACTCCGATGAAAGGAAATATTCGTTTGTAGAATGTAGGCGTCTGGAAATAACTAAGTAGGTACGGTATTTGTAGTTGACAGTACCTTATGGACTTAGACTTATTTACGCAGAGTATATTTATAGATGGTAGATCTGAGCACTGAAATGGCTTGAATACAATATCTGAGATATCTCGCAAGCTGTCGCTGCGTCAGAAAGGCGGCCGACACTACTGTGTTTATCTAAAAATGGTTACCACTCAGTAAAGAAATCTAGACTCGCATTGGTTTGACTTAGCGTTTTATACATTTAAACTTAACGTTAAAAATTTATAATAGTTAATAATACAGCATCGTACTACTAACATAAAAGAAGGGGGAAAGGGATTGTTAGTAATGCGTACTACGAGACCCATTACTAGCAATATACCCTGTCAGACTGATCTCCACGTGGTCCCCCCTGGAAACCATCATGCTGAATTCCAGGTGTATTCATCACGATGGAGTAACTGACCCGCCTTCTCCTTCTCATCTATCATCCCTCACTGGTGTCTCGCCAGCGTATACCGTTAGCGCAGTCGGGGTTGCCATTCCATTATCATTCTTTAAAAAAAATACCATAAAAGAGACAATTTTGTATTGCATCTGTTATATTTAAATAAATAAAGGGGATGGATTTTATAAAGATTACAGAATATGCAGCTGCAATATTGACTTAAGTCTAATGAAATACTACTCAAACTTAAATGTATATTAAAAATAAATAAATAAGCACCGATTAGTCAATACTTATTTATTCTCTATGATAATATTCTCTTAAATTCTTGTTATGACTTTAGTGTAATGTCAAAATGTAAATATCTGCTGAGAAGAAACTCAGCAGTTATTTTTTAAAATCCATGTACGTAGTGTTTATGTTATTATTTATACTATATTTATAACAGTATATTTAATATATTAAATAAAGATAATATATTTATTATTATTATTTTTTATAACACAGGGGTAAACGAGCATGCAATTCTGATAGTAAGTAGCTACCGCTACTCATGATCACCTGCAATAACTAAAGGCATTGCATGTATGTTGCCGGCCTAATATATTAATAGATAATTGCACATAATAACAACGATTACAAGTACTTTAAAGTATAGAAATATACATTACCTTATGGTTCGACGGATCACACAAGACTGTTATGATATTGCCAGAATACATCGAATACCAGCTCTTATATATTATTCAACATTAATCAAATCAATATTTATCGACAATAATTTCGTAGTAAAACTAATGTTATTAATTAGTAATGTGTCGCTCCCATGTTTCAAGTATTATATTTAGACTAATTTACAATAAATACAAGTTATTACGTTAATTACATTATTTCACTATTAATAATCCTGTTGTAAAGAACGTTTAAATCACCTTTACAATATTTTCATTAAATCTCAATGTCAACACAATGTCATAATATCGAATTAGTTACCAGTTAGTGACATTTCATGACAAACGTAATTTCAATATTTGCCTGGATAAATAGCACCTTAATTAAACTTATAAATAAGGCCATGTATTAATTCCACTGAATAAATATATCTGAAACAACATTCATGAAACAACAATTACGAATTACATTAGAAATTGGGATAGGTTTGTAATAGTTTGCATTGGCACAAGTTTCACTAATAAGCATGTACCAGAACAATATGAGACCATTATGTTGCTAACATTGCAGTTCGAGAGTGCGAAACATCTCATTTCCAATATCGATTTATTGGAATTTATTTCAAAATTAAACCCCACTGGTAAATACATTTATAATACTGGTACTATACATTTATAATAAAACTTGATATTTTCGAGATGTCGTCTGCGTACCTAATTGATCATATAGATCGATCGTGATCTATGTATGTCCTTCTTCATACCAAAGATTACATAATTGGTTGAGTTGTTAACTCAAAATAAATCAATCGTTGAAATGCTACAAGGTAGCAATCAAACAAAAAATCCCCTTTCACATTTATAATATTAGTAGGGATTGGTTTGAACCTTAGATTATATGGATAATGTCTCCATACAAATACTTCGAGAAAAGCGAATCAACTTTTTCATACAATTTTGCGTGATAATTAGTTATGAGTGATTTCTTTATTCTCTATTTAGTCTTTTAAATTCTGCACCTTTTTAATTCGTAAATATTCATTTTATTTATTAAATAATACACCAAGATACATTGTTTACGTAAGTATATAGAACATTGATAAAAAAACGAGTCAGCTAATTTGATAATTAGCTGACAAAAAGTTGACCCATTTTTAAGGCTTGAGGCTCTATAATAATCTAAAGTATGAACTAAAACAATTCAATAATATTTATTACGATAATTTTTGCAATACTTTTTAAATAAGAATTAAGATTGATAAGTACTAGCTACATACTCGTATTCATTAGTCGGTCGTTATTTTTACTCTATTAAATCAACATGATCGGGTTCACATTATTCTTAGATATTCAATATAGCTTAACATTTTAATTAACTATATGCTACCGTAAGGCAAGCACTAATATAGAATTGCGTATATCAATAATATAAGTAAGTCTAAAGACTTAAACCATCATCCGTAAGGTTTGGGTCTACAATTATACGCCAATTAGATATCTACCTATAGAGTTGAATACCGATGGCACTTTATTGAAACCCTGCACTTTGAGATAAGAGGTAATCCTGGGACGACGTAATATGCTGCAACGAGAATTGATAAAGCTGAACTAACATACATCTGTAGATATCTACCAATATTACGAATGTATAATATATAAAATACCTAGAAGATCCTATTATGAGCGTTCAAAGTCTGACTCTTTTACAGATTAAACAAAGCTGCTTTGGAAAAAGAGACTAAAATCATAGACAACTGACCAGTCACGTGACCTAAAGGTGTCAAAAAGACTCACATTTTTAAACTTAGTATAGTAGCATTGATGTTCAAAAATAAAACTAAATTTACAATAAGAGAGAAAACTGCACTGAAAATAAAGCGCATTTAAAGTAATTATACGCACGTATCTAACTATTCAGTGGCATTTTGTAGTCAAAAAATAAAAGTCTGAGATTAAGACGAGATATTAATTTTCTGCTAATATGTCCCGTTTAACAGTATTTACTCCATCGTACACCAAATTTGGGACAATCTTGCATGTAATTTTTTTATGAGGATATGATTTTAAAGTTCTTTATATGTCGTAGTGATAAATGATAATAAATATGATAATTAATAATATACAGTAGTGATGATAAATAAATAGTGAAGTGCCTTCACTATCTATTTTTGTGTATCATATACAAGATTTATTTCATTATAATATTAGTTTAAAAATAATATTGTTAGATGAAACGAAAGAAATAAAAACAAACATAAAGCTATCAAGATCACATTTTGTACGTCTGAGGTTCTTCTTCGTTTGTTAAGTGCAGATAGTATTCCATTACTGGTTGCACAAACGAGGGACTTTTTGTCTGCAAACAAAATTTTCTATTAAGTTTGCCTGATGTCTTAACCCTTGTAGCTGGGGGAAAATATTCTTGAGAGACGTTTAAACGATTTTCAATTTTATACACTGCTTATATTTATAAATTTTTACTAATTTTTTTTTTTTACTAAAACAAACAAATAAACTCATTTTCATATTATTAAGTATGTAGGAGTAAAAAGTCGTGTCAATATTTCATGGTAAGTTTTATGTTTTTAAACCCAGCGGTGTCAGATGTAATATATGTTGTCTTTCTGTCAATCAGTTACTCCTTCTATTCATATAACGTCCACATTTTCTGTTGTTGTCAAACTATATTGCACGAAATAACAACTATGAAATATCAAAAATATACAACAAACGAACGGTGATAAAACATCCAAAAAATACAATAGCGACACCGAGGCAATCTAAACAAAGAAATGAAAGTAATGTATACTATATTTCTTACAAGTTCTACTCGATAAATAAATGTCCTGTTGGCCATACAAAAGTGTCGCAAACAAAACCAGTTATCACCAGCTAAACATATTAAACTCGGCAAGTTTCTGTCCCTACTGTCGGCTCATTTGTAAAAGGAATTCTGTACAATAGGATCCCTCTGGAAGATGAGTGAGCGTAGCCAGTCAAAACGTGTAAACGATGTTAAGCCTGCCGCTATGTCGTGCGGGGTTGTTTACACGTAGATAGAAACGAATAAATGAGAATCACTTCTATAAAATTGGACTGATATTAAACTCCTCACTATGTCCTTTTTATACGTAAATAGAAATAATCAATGAAATACAATATTCGCATGTCATACGGATTTATTTGCATTAAAAAATTAAACAATGACAATAACTTTATTTCATAAAGTTATTGTCATTATTGTCAGTATAAACTCTATATCTCTCTCTCTCTTTCTTTTACGATAATAAACAGAGATGTCGTCCTTATATAACAATTATGCAATACAATTAAATCGATTATCAAACGAAATTGAATGGGTTACTATCGCGAGTTCATTATGAAGAAATAATAAGTAAATAATTAATTATTGCCATGACAAGAATAATATTTACCTGTAATATGCTATTGTATTAATAAAGTACCTAATTACAATAAATACTTAATACTCTTAATATTTAACTACTCTTAAATACATATGTTTATTGGGACATATTAAAAATTGTACAGTTTTCTTTAATGTTCTTACCTTATACGAGCATGAGATGGCAAACGGGCATACCAATCTGATGGTAAGCAATTACAGTAGTCCTAACCTCTGACCCCTGTAGACCCTGCAATAATATTAGGGGAATAGCGTGCACGTTGTCAACTCTAAAGAAACCTTTTTACCGCTCTTTCGAGGAATCTTACATTTACGTTTCGCGGCGTTTCTTTCTTTTTGAAATAAGAATACAGTAACATTAATCGTCGATCATATCAAAATTATAATTTATTATTTATCATATATTTTCTCGTCAATAAGACCGTCTTACTGTACTTATACAATTGTATCGTTGTGTTTGTAAATTGCCTTGCTTATTTCCTATATTGAATAATGCAAATAAAATATACTCATTCATTAATTCATTCATATGTAATATTTTATATACAAATCCTATAGGTACTTTCTTCTTTCGAGTTCTCAAGGTTGACTAGAAGAAATCCCTTTGAGGGATAAGTACGCCTATGTACATTTTCGTTATAGCCTAAAGTCTATATTAAAAATGATTGTGCAAAAGAATATAAGTAAATACATAAATAATACGAAACCAACAAAGAAGTTAATGGAAGAGAGTGAATTTGTGATACATACCTATCACATAACATACACAAAAGGAAAATTAAGAAACTTCTCATTAATGTCATTTAAAAATACAGCCGAATTTGGAACCTTTCTTGTCTGTTGAAAGCAGTCAATAACATTAATATTTCCTAGAAAAGTCTTGTTTCTCTTAGAACGAAAATTTACAAGACACAGTCGAGGCCTTTACAGTTTGCGCACAATACATTTCTTAGTTCTCACACAATGTGCCCATTGTGACTCGAGACAGATACTAATTTCAAACGTTGTTTTGTTATTCAATGCTTTACAACACGAAAGTGGAAAAATAAGAAATGATATAGGCTTTTAAGCTTTAGCATTTATATTATTTTTGACTTTGCATGAATCGGTTTACCTTTAAAATTTGTGTATACGATATTTGTGTACTGGCACAACACGTATTGGTTGGTCCTGTTCACTGGTTCAAAGACAAATATGTATGTTAAAAGTATGTCATTCCATAACTTTAGTGTTTGTGGGAGAATACATCCCTGAAACCGCGTTGTATGCGATCATTTAGGGTATGAGAATGAACTACTAATTAATGGCGAGCCATACGATAGTAAAAAGTGACCGTGGGCATCATATTAAACAATTCCTCTAAGCACAATTTTTTTTATGCAACTTAGAATGACAAACAAGTTAACGGCCCATCTGATATAATATGGTATCCGTCACCAATAGACATAACAGAGTATATTATTTCGCCCATGATATGCGTTGCCATTCCTAAGGACTCAGGTGTTATTCCTCTGTACCCTGTAAATTCACTACCATATCCCACTTTTCAAACCAAACACCAAAACAGCCATGCAAACACAACTGCTTCATAGCAGAAACACGAAAGGAACAGAGGTGCCCAAGTAAACGACTTTTGTACAAAGTCTCCCTCTGGCAATATAATCCGTTGTACAAGCAGTAGAACATGCAGATTGAGGCAAAATCTCTCCTAAGATAGTATATGTATCATATCCATAGTTGTATCCATACCTGCTCAGTTTGTTATTAGATGGTGCCGAGTAGCGTCCGCAAGCATATTAATTTATATATGTTTAAATAAAACAAAAAAGAAATTTGGCTAGAACAAAGATACTCGAGACAGCTAAACTCATATAAAACAAGTGAGTCAAATTTTGAAATAAGTAAAGAACTAAACGTAACTAAAGTTGGTAAGTTGAAGAATTGCTTCAATTTCAGCTATTGTCTAAAGAAAGTTTGTCATATGGTACAAATATTGGTAGTGGTGGACGCTTTATTTATATTATATATATATATATATATATATATATATATATATATATATATATATATATATATATATATATATATATATACACTTCTTTAAGGTCGTTTTGTTTGAACAAAGTAATGCGTAAATTTATTATTATTTATATTTTTTATTAATAAAATTTTGTTTGTATATAACCTTACTTAGCGTAGTTATATAATGTTTCACAAAGGTGGAATCTTAAAGTAATAATCTTAATCTTTTTAGTAAGCTTTAATGTCACGACGCTGTGAAGTAGAACCAAATTGATAAATTATGATAAAATGTGAGCCTACCTAAAAGTCTAAAATTTTAAATCTAAAATTTATCTTTTTTTTTTCTATTACAATTTTAATATATTTGAGTTTCGTCGAAATATTTCGTCATCACTGCTGAACATAGACCTTAAAGACTGCCATAAGAAATCGTCATGAGCCACTGACACCCTGGCAATGCATTTGAGGTCGACACTCCATCTAGAGGGGGGAGGTCGACCTACACTTACCCGTACGGGGTCGCCATTCAAAAACATTTCTTCCGAATGGATTGTCAGTTTTTCGAGCTAAGTGACCAGCCTGTTACTACACCAGCTTGCTTCTTTCATTCTTATCCTTTAGCACATTTTTTTTGTACAATTCCAATACAAATTCAAAGTTCCTTTTAATGTTAATGATTGTAATAGAATACCCAGTTAAGGATTTACCTAAATTATATATTTTATTTACTGTAAAAAGCTAGCTGACTCAGGTAAACTTTGTATTCCCATATAATTATTTTTCCTGGATACAGATACCCTAATTATATAGCGGTTATACTTTACAACCTATTCTCATATCTACCAAATATACTTAAAAAAATATATAAAAATCGGTCAAGTTATTTCGAAGGAGTTCGACCATAAACACAAAGATAACACAAGATTTTTAATATATAAGAAGATATATTATTTATTAATTACATTTAAACAAAAAAAAATAATGAAAATTTTAGCAATAATCGCCAAACCATAAAACGGAAAACGTACAAATTCAGCAATTAAAAAGAACGAACGAAAGAAAAAACAATAAATTTCAGCAAGCAACAGAACAATGGATTATGTTTGTCTTGGTCCGAATTTCATTGTGAACAAATTTATGGCAATTATGAAGTGATAAACCCTTTTTAAATTTTGTGGGATTCGTTATTTATGACTGCGCCAACCATCCCCCAAACCGTTCCCAGGGAAACGACTGTTCGGGATATTTACGATCATAAACAAACATAGAGGGGTACAAATTCATAACGGGTTTACAAACAACCTTTTACGCATACATTTACTTTGCATTTAAAATAACATAATTTTACATAATATTATTGTAACAAGACATACATATGATGTATGAAACAGAAGCAACAAATACAAAGAACCGCAAGATACCTTCAACAATTAGTCACTAATATAATTTCTAAAACAAGTCACTTATTTAAAAATTCTTATATGACGTGTCTAAAAATCATTAATAATATTCTTATGGATATAATAAAAAAAAACTTTCAATAAATAAATTCAAAATAAAACTACGTCACGCTTCGCGTACCTCAAATAGTCTCAATTAAAAACCCCTGCACATACCTCCGTGTACTACACCAAATCCTTTTCCGTTCAGGCAGTGCGCCTATGGAACTCGCTGCCACCGTCTATACGGAGTGCTTAATCCTTGGCTTCGTTTAAAGGACAAGTCAAATCACATTTTCTTTCATTGTAGTTACTCTTTTCCATTCCTTTGTAATTTTTGGACTAGATTTGTCATATTTCCTTGTGTGTGCTATGTATGTATTTATATGTGTATGTTTATGTATTTTTTATGTATGTTATATATATATATATATAACATATATATATATATATATATATGTATATATATATATATATATATATATATATATATATATATATATATATATATATATATTGTTATAGTAAGTCGTTTAATAAATTATATATATTTGATATTTTTGTGCATTACAGGTTTTTGTATTTTATGCACGAAAAATTATTAATTCACTCTTGCGCCACCTACCCATTTCCATCTGTTCTCCTTTAACCAAAGGTTGTTTGTAAGAGATTGCCCTAACGATAAGACCGCCTTTTGTACCTTTATGTGTATATTTCAATCTATATTTATGTTACTGTATTTCACTTGAATTATTCACCTGTCATTGTATATTTTTATTTATGGTGCAATAAAGAGTTAAATAAATAAAAAAATAAATAAATCAATAAATGGCTAATTAATAAAAGCCTTTACTCGGTAGACGATTTTTTTAATAAGGATAGATAAATATCTTGTATAGTATGTCTTGAATGTATGTTGTAAATGTATGAATTAATCAGTTCCTACCAAAATGCATTTGCATACTATTCTGTAAATACATAAATAAATAGGCTCGAAACTTTTAATAACATAAGATTACCGTTATCTACCCTATATAACGCAAATAAAGTTATGAAAAAAGGGTATTATCCCTACAATATAAGAATCATGGTTTCTAACTTTTTTTTTATAAATTTTATTAGGACATACATGTTCAGGTATTACAAGAAACACACATCAAAAGAAAAACGGAATAAAGTTGCTATATTCGAAATATTTATCTATTATTACCATTTCCAATGATGTGGTAATCATATTTTATGTAAAAATTTTATCTAATGATAGTGATCACTGCAAATATATGCAATTTAGAATAGAAAATATATATTTTTTTCTTTCGGTTTTATGCCAGAGGTGTCACTTGTGCTAGAGGAGTCACCGATGGTTTGCAAGCGTTTTCAGAAGTTATAACTTCTCTCCTCGAAAGTTCCATACATAATTTGTTCGGAAACGGTAGTGCAGATGGTTACGGTAATTAGTATTAAGTAATATATCTTCAAAAATAGAAAACATAGTTAAAACTGTCTATTATACATATCGTCATAGTCGTAGAATACTGACGGATCTGACGAAGATTACACATAAAGATCCGACACTATTCTACGACTATGATGATATATCATATCTAAACTATCTATTTGACATAGCATCGATAAGGGCAATCAATTGGGCCAGTTGTTTAAGAATACATGTTTTTAATTATCTAATAAATTATAAAAAAATGTTCAAAATAACCACTATTTTTAATATATATCGGTCATAATAATATTCTGTAAAGCTAACATAATTAATAATTTGTTTACTTTTTTAGAATTACCTAACCAATTTAATGAGACATTCTTTCTAGTCTATCTTCATGGACATCATAATTCGTAAAAAATCCTAAAATAATTCTATTATATAATATCATGGGTGCTGACGTAAACATGAAGGATACGTGAAAAATAAAAATATGTTACATTCATTTATTTATGTTGTTTTATTTTTGTATCATGCCTAATACTCAATAATTACGATAATTGTCTTTCTACACGAAAAAAAAATTATATTATACGAGTATATAATATATATATATATAATGTTATACTAGTTTTTACCCTCAATTTCATCCTCGTGACCAGGATATGTTCACTAACTAGGATAAAAAGTAACATATATCCTTTTACAACCCCTATAATACGCATATAGAAAAATTCACAACGATTGGTTAAGCTGTTTAGACACTAAGTGGTAACAAACAAACTCACTTTCATTTCTAATGAGCTCCTTTGTCTTCATTACTAAGAATATTCAGTATTAAAGTGTACCAATAAAACTCTTTTAAATGATAGTCAACTTGGACTAATAGGTCAATTTTGATATTTTAAGTTGACTTCGATTCGACATTTCAAAATTTGCAAGACAATAATATGTAAAAGTATACCAAATTTCAAATCAATAGTATTAGTTGGTAAGATATAACACTGTAATAGCCGAACGGACGGACGGATAAAGATCCAGCTTAATGGTTCCTTTGTACCATTTTGGTACGGAACTCTAAAAATTCACATTTCTACTTAGGAATAAAATAAAAACAATTTTTATTATACGCGTTCCGTATTTCGTATAATGTTAATATACGCGATCGTGTTTTGTTTTTATGTATTTTTTTATACGTTGGTTCCTGTATACAATAGGTACCCTGTTTACTGTTGTATACGCATCAAAGGCGTAATTGAATCTCGCTGCAAGCAAATGTATTAGTATACCATAATAAAAGCGCACGAGTAAGGGTCGAAAAATCTTCATATTGAATTTTTCGTGGAATTTATCTAGGGCGGTTGGGAGGGGGAAGCTAGAAATATGAAATGGATTTCGTAATTTATATAAACGATATCCGTATGTTTTTTTTTTATTAAGAGAAGAGAGAGAGAGAGAGAGAGAGAGATTATCAAGAGAAACTAGATGAATGGATTTCTGTTAAATTTTACAGTATCGTCAACTATGTTACAATCTCCAAAGCCTAACTGCGTTTGCCAAGCGTGGCAGCTACTGGCAATCCCTTTCAACCCGCCCCCCAATACAGGAAGGCCTATGTTTGGCAGTGAACAATTAACAGCTGATAAGATAGATAGATACTCTTTATTGTTTCCTCCAAAAGATTAGAGTAGTAAATTTATAGTATAGTATAGTATTTACTACGTATACGTGAATTTACTGGGTACAGAGGAATAACATCTAAGTCCTCAGGAATGGCAACGCATGGGGGATATCATGGGCGAAACAGTATACTCTGTTATGTCTACGATACTGTTCATGTCTATAGGCGACGGTTACCACTTTCTATCAGGTGGGCCGTCAGCTTGTTTGCCATTCTAAGTAGTATAAAAAAAAAGTATGATATACTCGTATTACTTTTATTATAACAGTTTTTAGTTTATCTTCTCAATTATTTTGAAACGACTAAGCATATTTGAATAAAATTTATTATTATTGTACATAAACATAGGGTAACAATATACTCGATTAGCATAATTTTAAAAACTTTTTAATAATTTACGCGAGTAAAACCCCGAATTACAACTAGTATAAAATAAAACAATGCATATAACGAATAACCACAAACATCACATAAATTGTAACATCCCGTTATAGTTCCGACGTATAAAGACGTAAGTGCTTCAACGATATTGTTAGTAAAGGGTGGCCAGCAACATGACCCCGTAAAGATATCTCGTAAAATGAAAACGTTACTGCGTTTATGTCGCTTAAACAGTTTATCTTCTATAAAAAGTCCAATGTTATGACAATATAAATTCGTTTTCTGTCCCCTTTCTGTGTCGACACATAAAAATGTAATGTTCTGAATAATAACGATTTCCACTCAATGACAAACGGCAATAGGCAAATGTAGCCGTCTAATATTTGAAAGCACTGATTCTCAGAAAACATATTTAAAAGCTGTTCCCGGTGTAGCTTTCAGAATATTTTAAATTATATGAAACAGGAGATTGTTCGAGTTAGTCAAACACGGAATATAGACAGAGTGCATTTAATATTTTTTTCTAACGGCTATAATAATAATAATTTGAGTGACACATAATTATGTGCATTATCTATCGTACTAATAGTGCTACTATCCTAGTATTTAATTTAAGAATATTTAATTCTGTTATGTATTATTTGTTATTAGCATTGAATATCAGCCGTGCCGTCATTTTGAGTCCAAATGGTCCTCATCCGTGTAACTGCATACTAATAAACTGCAAAAAAACAAATAACAGTAACCTAGATATTAGTGAGATAGATATCAACAATAAATTGTAATACTATAAGTATTTAATACAATATAAATCCTGGGTTCGGAAATATACTAAAAACATTGGCATTTATTGATCTTGTTCTTAGTATCGATTTTTCTTAAATATCTCCCATTTTCAGATATCGTCTATTATATTTTAATTATATAAGTAAGGTAAGGTTTATTAATAATTAATATTTAAACATGTTTTTATAATCTTACTAAAGGGAGACTTTGTACAAAAGTCGTTTACTTGAGCACCTCTGTCCCATTAGTGTTTCTACCGTGAAGCAGTTGTGTTTGCACGGCTGTGTTTCGATTTAAAGGGTAGGATATAGTAGTGAATTTACAGGGTACAGAGGAAAACCACCTGAGTCCTCAGAAATGGCTACGTATGGGGAGTATCATGGGCAAAACAGTATACTCTTTTATGTCCATGGTACATATTTCTATAGACGACGGTTGGGCCGTCAGCTTGTTTGCAATGGCAAATGAATGCTAAATTTTTTTAATAGAAAGAATACGTAAGATCTAGTAAACACGTAATATTCACAAATTTAAATGTATCTACGGAGAAACGTTGAAAGTTTATTTCATTTGTAACTTCTACAAAGACAGATTGTTAGAAAAAAAATTACCAAACTAAAATACAACGTAACAAAAAGTGCTAAACTTTCGAAATGTAGAGACAAACTCGCAGAAAAATACTTGCGTCTTTTTTACATACTCGCTTTTGCTTTAGAATACTTTTGAAGCACTAAAATAAAATATTTTCCCTGTATTATGAGTACTTAATTTATTTCTATAGATAACGTTGCTGCTAAGATTAACATAAATTATAGCTTTTATTGAAATGGACTGAATCGACAACCGATGGGGAAGAAAGGTTCTTGATTGGCGACCCCGTATGGGCAAACGCAATGTATGACGACCCCCGCTAAATGGAGTGACGATCTCAAATACACTGCAGAGAGTCAGTGGATGCAGGTGGCTCACAACCTTTCCTTATGGCAGTCTATGGGGGAGGCCTATGTTTAGCAATGAACAGATGATAGCTGAGATAATGATGATAGCTTCTACTATTAATCCTACCAATATTATAAATGTAAAAAAATTGTAAAAATTTTGGATAATTATTACTCACTTACGGTTAAATGGTTGAACAGATATAAATAAAACTTGGTATAGACTTGTTGAATAATAACTGTAGTGAGTCATACTGTATTATGATTACCTATTTCGGCTTTACGCGTGGTTTAAATTTGGGGATGCCCGAATCAATAAGAGCCTTTATTTCCAATCGCGGACCACATCTGTGTCGCGAGCAGCACTGTGTGACCAACGCATTGTTAGTCGGTAGTAATGATATAGACTTATTGTAAAATTAAAATACTAAATACACAGGAATTGTACATATTATTTCTAAGTCAATTCATATGAAGTTACAGACGCAAATAAGATATATTGTATAAAAAAAACTTAAATACTTTCATCGTCCTATAACTTCAATTATATCTAGTACTCTCAATACAACAAATCAACAAAAATCACAAGGGAGGTTTCTCGTCACTCATTGGCACATAGAGAAGACGAGGTTCCTAACAAAAAAAGTGTCCTTTAACTTAAAAAATAAATAAATAACATGTTATTTGTTTACGTTATTATTATATATATTAAATTATTCGTTCACAGTTTTTAATTACACAATCGCCAACGTTTTTAATGAAAATCAAAAACTCCGAAACTTGCCAAGTTGTTGAGATCGTATCTCAGATTACCCCGCGTCGTGGCCGTTTTTCGTCAGAAAGAACTCGGAACTGAGGTACGAACTCCATTGATTGTTGCTTGAGTGGAAACTTCGAATGAAAGCGTTACTGTGTAACTTCAACCACAACTGTCTGCGATAGTCTTCAATCCGTTCTTTGCAGAATAACTTTTTTCTCAACGTATCAATAGGTATAAAAGGATTCGAAACAAAAAGAAAACGGTGAACACCATTGAAAATCCTATTAATACTATAAACGCGAAAGTACGTAAGAATGGATGGATGGTTGGATGAATGAATGGATGTGTGTTAATCTTTCACGCAAAAACTACTGAATCGATTTGAAAAAAAATTGGTACATGGGTGGGTATTTTTTTTATACAACTTAGAATGGATACTGGTAACGATCGCCTATAGATATAAACATGGACATAACAGAGTATACTGTTATGCCCGTGATACCCCTCATGCGTTGCCATTTCTGAGGACTCAGATGTTATTCCTCAGTACCCTGTAAATTCACGCCATATCCCACCTTTCAAACCGAAACACAGCCATGCAAACACAACTGCTTTACGGTTGAAACACGAATGGAACAGAGGTACCCAAGCAAACGACTTTTGTACAAAGTCATATCCTAAGTTAGTACATAGAATACTTTATATACTGATTTACGTAGGCAAAGCGGCGGGTTAAAGCTAGTATCTGTATACTCTTTATTTTACACAAACATAATGTTAATAATAATAAACTTTAAATGTAACGTACAAAGTCGAGCTTATCTCTAATAAGAGATTTCTTCCAGCAAACCCTTTCATGTAAATTAAATTGATATTTTTAAAAATATATATTGATATATATAAAATATCTGGGAGACTATAAATAGAATTCGTAATAAGGCGTTCGGTAGATCATAAATGGATTAAAAGAAAAATATCATGCGATAGATCACTCCTATGGGATTCAAACCTACGTCTCTCTGTTATCCTGGCTGAGTGTGCTCCATACTATTTTTACATAAACAACTTGCACCGGTATACGCCATATAGGTATATTAATTTTAGATTACGCTGGAATATTACACCATAGTATTTACAGTGTAAGTCCCGGCTTAGAATAGGCCACCCCTTCCTTTCCTGTGGGTGTCGTAAGAGGCGACTAAGGGAACTTATGGTAAAGGGAAGAGCAGCAGCGTCCCTCTTAAAACATCACCAGAAGCCAAACTGTGATTGCCAACCCGCCTGCCAAGCATGACAACTACTGGCAAAATCCTCCCAGTTATATACATATTCATAAGAGGCCTATGTTCAGCAGTGGATAATTAAATGCTGATATAGTATGATATACTTAGTATATTTTCTATCCACTATGAAATTTTTACACTATTTCAAGTGGTATAAAAAGCATAATCCAAAAAATTTACGAATTTGTAAGTGTAATATTTAATTATTCACGTAAGGGTAATGCCCTTTGATATTAAGAGTTTCTAGGGCGTCTTCATTGTACAAAGGTTTCTAATGTATTGCTTGATAAAGTAGCTTTATGGGCAATAGTTTTTAATGTCCTCTAAAGTATAAGATACCACGAAGTAAAATTAATAAATATACATAATTTTTTTTATATTCATAAGTTTGAATTAATTGATAATAATAACAACAGATAATTTTGTTGAAATTTGACTTTTTTAATTATAATGTTTTTATTAATAATATTAATAAAAATAAAACCTAAATTACTTTAACTTTGGCTTCATTACACTTTCATTTACCAAAAGCGAATGAAATTACGAATTATTATGATATTACAAATTCCATTATCTCGTCGGTATGTATAAGTTTATTGCCTATTTACAAGCACTACTAAATACCAAGAAAATTACTTTATATAAAAAGAAAAAAGCTTTTAATTTGTCTTTATTTTTAAGCGACGTGACTATGTTGAATAGCATCAAATTGTCCCGTTACCAAGCAATAAAAAGAGTATTAAAATCCATTTTCCGTCATATTCAATAGGCACCTTTAATCAATACTTGTGATCCTACAAAAGGGGAACCCAAGTCGATATGTCATATCGCTTCACATATCAAACATAGCGTAGTTGCAAACATTTCGCAGGCATTCATGGGCAATCAGTCAACCCTACCTTTTGTGCTGTTCCTTTCGCCCCGAGCTTCTTTGTAACAGAGCAGTGAAAAAGAGTAATGGCTGCGGAAATAGAGTTAGTGTACCTGCAACAGATTTTGTGCCTTTTCCTGTTAGTACTAAAGTATGGTTTTGCTCGAGTATAGTCGAAAGCGGATAGTGAAGAAATGTTTAAATAATGTTGTAGCAGAGACAGTGTATATTTTGTTGAAAATTAAATTTTCAATGAGAAACGAATGTTCGGTTTGGTAGTTTGTATGTGTTATTTTCTGTTTTATGTACAGGCTACTTTATTAATAAATGTAGCTAGTACTAAAATGAAAAATATACGTACCTACTTACTTTTTCGTCTACGTGACCGGTTTTTTTTAATACATGATAATAAAATGATAACTCCACTTGTGCTAACGGTATACTCTGGTAGAGCTCCAGTGAGGGGTGATAGGTGAAAATGAAAAGGCAAGTCAGTTAGTCCATTGTGTTGAATACATCTGGAATTCAGCACAGTTTCCAGGAGGGGATACGAAGAGTTCAACATGACAGAGTATATTGCTAGTAATGGGCCCGGTAGTCCCCAATACTTATAACCCCCTAACGTGACCGGCTTATGTTTACTGACCAGAATAAAAAGTAGCTTATGTCCTTCTACATCGCATAATGTACGTGTATACCAAATTTCAGTAATTGGTTAAGCCGTCAAAGAGAGGCTTAGTGCGAAAATGGGAGCTCAATTTACATTACCTTATATTACATTAAGGCGCTAATAGGTAACATATAAACAAACAAGCTCACTTTCACATTTATATTATTAGAAAGGATTATAAAAATGTAATATTATTCTTAAATCGTTTAAAAGAAACGAATTTAATAATTCGTATGTATTTTTTGGTGGCATGAAGATGTTACGTGATTACGACCCTAATTTAGAACCGATTTAGTACTATTTTTTTACAATCAATAGGGTTTAATAAACATAAATTTGTTTGCATAAACATGTGTGTAGGTAGCATATAGGTGCATACTGAGAACTTTAATTATATATATTCTATATCATTATATATAACAACTATAACATATAATTCTAACATGTTTTGCCAACATTAGCATGTAATTTATCATTTAACATACTATAGTTACAGTTATTTCTACATATATATGTATTATTCCCATATTAATAAGAATCTGCTGTTTTTCTTTGCGGTATAAAAATCTGCGTACTGCAATATTCTAAATTCGAAATTCAAACATTTTCAATCGAATATCTATTTAATGAATCTACAAAACATATTATAATTTAAATATCATTAATATAATGATGATACTTATTAAGTATCCTATTATTTGATATCAATATCATTTTATAAAAATCTTATATTACGATATTTGTGGTCGAAATTATCCGAAACGGATTGACCGATTTTTATAATTTTTTTATATATATGAGTAGGTATGAGAAAAGGTCGTAAAGTGTAGTTCAAACCAATAGGTGATTAGAGTGCCCCTATCCAGAAAAAAATACTTACATGGCAAAAAAATTTTAGTCAACTAGTATAAAATATAAAAACATAAATTCACTCCGAGCTATGTTTTATTGATATAAAACGATCCTTATAGATATATAGGATTCTAAACAACGTAATATTTGTGACCGAGTGATTGGCTACTGTCCACAGATAATGGATTAATACTGGGCGAGGGATATAGAATTAAGACCCACGTCCTTTTCAGAAGAACAATTCATATCTATTGTCAAGCTATAGTACCCTTATTACATTACATAATATTGCGTTTGTACTAGGATTTATATCATTTTATAGGTACTTGTGTATATTTACTAACACGTTATATATATATATATTTATATATATATATATATATATATATATATATATATATATATATATATATATATATATACAACGAACGTTTTTTGTTCAAATTAGCCAATTAAAATACGGATAGAATCAAAAGGTATATTCGTATCATTATTTTTTATTTATTATCTTTTTTTTTATACAACTTAGAATGGCAAACAAGCTGATGGCCCACCTAATGGAAAGTACATAGACATGAGCAGTAATACAAACAGAGTTTAATTTAACTATTTAGTTTACAGCCATGCAAACGCAACTATTGAAACACGTATCAAAGGTAACTAAATAGTTTAATCAAAATTTATTATGTATTCATATGTAACCTTTTGTTCAGAAATTACAACAGGTATAAAAATGCTAAAAGTAAGAAAAATGCCACGGCATGAGTAAAGTACTAATTTATCTTTTTATCTATGTAGGTACTAATAATAAGTATCAATAAAAAAACAACAAAAGAAAATAATGCTGCAAAAATACCGAATAGAAATACAATACGGCATTATTTATTATTTTACTTTATATTTTTAAACGATTTTACACAAAAGGAGGTTTCGAGTTGCCTATATTTTTTTATACAATGTCTTTACCAATTCAAATGTGATTTTGATAATTCTTTTGTAAATTGACAGAATTGATCTATTTTGTCATTTTTATTATTTAATGAAATACTTATTATCATATTATATTGATTATAGATAAAAATAAGTTAATAACAAAAATAAGTTGTAAAAAAGGAACTCTAATAATTTTCACAAATATTCGATTCAAATTAATAAGTTGCATAAGCTTTAGAAGAATGTTGTTGATAAATTGAATGTTTGTTGCTTATTTATTTATTAATTGCATTCCATAATATTATAAATCAGTTGCTAAATTTAAATTTAAAATTAGAGCAGTACACGTTGAGTTCATTCTGTTGAACCATACTATGAGAAGAATAGTGTAACTAAACATAACTAACGTAACTATCTTTAACAAATTGTACTTAGACGAGAGTTAAAATAAAATCTATGCCATGGCTCACTCAGAAAGGAAGTTCGTTAAAATTAGAATAGAAGTTGAACGATTTCTCGATAAATGACTCAACTAGTCAATTGCTCAGAGCATTCTTTAGAAAAAAAAAAACTAAAACTATGTGAAATATACTACGACGTATACCTATTTATGTGTATCTTTTTAATTTTCAGGATTTTTAATCAAATAGAACAGTTAAATAAAAAAACTCAGGAAAACGAAGTCGTCAAAGGCATTTGTACACTATTTCCGTTATGGTGAACATGTTTACATTTCGCTTAGACTTTTGGAATCGAATTTTAAATATCAACAATTATATTTAACTATAATCTACTATTTAGGTATAAATAGTATAATTTTATCCGATGTTCTCTAAGTTGTATCTGCTACTTTGTTTACAAATTTAAATATACTGATTGACCGTAATAAAACATTAAGATTTAGATTTTGCGCTGTGTATTTTATGTTTTATAAAAAAAGATAAATTATCATAGTTTATCTATTTAGATTCAATTCCCATCTCTTATAAACGCAATAAAATATGTTCAATTCGGCCAATTTTCTTAATATGATGATTGGTTGAATGATTAAGGTATCAAAAGGACACAAACTAAGTTTCACTTTTCTAATATTAGTAAGATGATAAAATCTACAAAATAATTTAAAAATACTCAACAATATTACAAGAACTATGTAAATAATAAATATAATTGAAATAAATAGTGTTATAATAGTTTATCTCAGCTTAAAAAAGAAAGATTATGGAATATTTTTGATATAAATGCTATATATATATAGATAGAAATCACTAAAAAAACTAATTATGCAATTAAATTATGTTAGATTTTATGAGACAGCATTCCATGTGACTACCATTGTTGTATCAGAGAGAAATTATTAAAAAAAAACTAATTATGCAATTAAATTATGTTAGATTTTATGAGACAGCATTCCATGTGACTACCATTGTTGTATCAGAGAGAAATTATTATAAAAAAACTAATTATGCAATTAAATTATGTTAGATTTTATGAGACAGCATTCCATGTGACTACCATTGTTGTATCAGAGAGAAATTATTAAAAAAAACTAATTTGCAATTAAATTATATTAGATTTTGTGTGACAGCATTTCATGTAACTACCATTGTTGTATCAGCCATTAACTACCCATTGCTGACATAGCTTTCCCCATAAGGGGGGTTATGTCAGTAGTTTCCACGCTTGGCAGGCAGATAGGTAACCGCAGTTTGGCTTTTAGCGCTATTTTAAGAGGGACAGCTGCTGTTCATCCCTGCTCCAAAAGTTCCCTTGGTCGCCTATCACGACACCCACAAAAAAGGAAGGGGTGGCCTATTCTATGCCAAGATACATACTACGGCTACCATAAAGCAGACAAAATTTTTCAAAGACGAAAATAGCAAGAAATCATAACAATTTTAAAAATAAAATACTAAGTTCAATATCGGTTAATTTCCGCGATGTTGTAAACTTACCTACTATGTAGTTATATGAAATGGAAATGAACTTTATTCAAAGTGCATTTCAGGATGATTGGTTGTTTGATATTTCAAACGAACTAAAGTTCTCAAGCGCAAACAGACAACTGAAACGGGAGGAAAATAAACTTTTACTGTACCTTAAGTATAATTAAATATTGAATATTATAAAGAAAAAATTTCAAAAAAGTTTTTTTATTAAAATGATTTTTTTTTTAATTAATAAATTTTGTGCCTATATGCGGACTATTTGTTATTACCAATTTAGATATATATTAGACATATCTTAATTATTCTATTTTTGTTAACATGTGTATTTTTGTTTCATTTTAAGCGGTTGTCTGTCTTTTGAACAAATTGTTACCCCTGAATATTAGCGTCATGTCCAAAAGCACATGGCATTTTTTGGATTTTTTGTAATAAACTGTTGTTGTTGTATCAGTCGGTAATTGCTGAATATAGCTTACCCCATAAGGAGATTTTGTCATTAGTTGCCACGCTTGGCCTTTTTACATACGATGACATTTGTAGTTTTTTTATAAAAAAGAAAAATTTATAAAACAATTGAAATAGAACAAAAAATAAAATACATAATATACTTCAAGTCAACAGACTCTATTTTATAAACATAATAGCCCTTGGTAATGTTTTAAGAGGGACGCTGCTGCCCATTCTTCTACAATAAGCTCCCTTAGTCGCCTCTTACGACACACACACAAGAAAGGAAGAGGTGGCCTATTCTATGTTAGGACCTACACGGACAATTAAATGGAGTATTGAGCACATTAGTGGTCAATACTATATTCTATAAAATATATACTATTACAAAATGTTTTTCTTTCTTTCAAAAATATGAAATTATTGTCACTGGCTTCATAGTTCAACTACTTCGTATACTTATATTGTAGACAACCTAGAAATTCTTGACACAAGGTGTCATTTATTATTTCTATTTAATTAACAGAACAAACACCTTAAAGCTGTGGGTAATTTGTAAATCAATGTCTTTCAGCAAACAGCCATCAAAAATACTAGCAACCTTTCTCTTTAAGCTAAGTAAATATTAATTTCACATCTGTCTGTACTGTAATACGCCTACCCATAATCAGAATAGGTAACGTATATAAAAATATAATCAATAATTGCCGTACGTCAATAATTAGTCGTACTGTAATCTTTTTAAAAGATCTCTCGAATCACGAAGCTTGCGTTATGGGAATTTTGACTTGCTCTGATATACGAGCATCAATCCATGAAAAAGTTATTTCTGGGTATTCCCAAGAGAATAACATATATTTTTTTCCCTGAAGAAACTACATCTGTATCTATGTAATAAGTATATATGTACATTTATGTACATTTACTTACATTAAGAATATCATAACAGTAGTTAAAAAAATTGAAAAGAAAGAATTTTAATTTTGATGTAATGTCTTGCTCACATTAAAAGATCTAATAAATCATTTCATTTAAAAACTGTATTTGAGTTTTTGTTCCACAAACAATTTATTTCGATCGTAAAAAAACATAATGTGAGAAATTTCTACTTTTTTGGAGTCGGTTGATAATTAAAACAATCAAAATTCCTACAGTGCCCAGTAGGCATTTCGTATCATTAAATTTGTTACTGTCAACAAAGCGGGCAGTGTCCCCTCTTTCTTCGGCATTTGTCGCATAATTGGTTTTGCAAATTCCCCGAGAATTGATGGATTGTTTCCTACAAGTTTGTCTTCGGTAAATTGTTAATTATGGTAATTCCGGAACGGATTCGATTGAGGGACGAATTTCGGTGCAAGTTTAAGATGTTTATTGAAACGAAATGTTCAACAAAACTCGTTATCGTAAATACACGATATTTCAATTAAAAATCAATGTACTAATTGGACAACGTTTTTAAAACTTGGATCATATGCATCTAGATGGGGTGTCAAACGCCAAAAACGCCACTAAAAAGAGGCGTTTCTTATTATATATAATTTTTTAGATAGCTAAAAATTGTATAACTTCGTGTTTTATGTATGTATATATATAACAATAAGCAGATATTTACATTATTGCATGAATTACATTGGTGCTTCTGATCAAATTGTTTATAACTACTCTTCTTCATCCAAAAGTGGCCTGGAAGAGATTACTTTTAGCGATAAGGTCGCCTATTATTTTCTCAATGTGATTATTTCTTGTAATTGTTTATATCTATAATAAGTATAATATTGTAATGTTTTGGAGGAAATAAAGAGTATTTAAATATATATCTATACAACTCGTATGAGCACAGGCTATTGAATTGTTCAATCTCTTGCCAAGGTCTGAAATATAATATTTATAAATAATCTATACACAGGCTATATGACTGTCAATACACAGACAAAACTATTAAGTCTAGAAAGCCAATATTTGGAACATAGAGTTCTTTTGTAAAGTAACCTAAAAAAAATTTTTTGATAATTTCAACTTAAAGAGAAGACACGCGTACAAAGCAGCGGATAACAGCTAATAAATAAATAGAATGAAGATTTATACAATAAATCACAAATTTCAAGACTAATACAATAATAGAGAGACGTCATTTAAAAAAAAATAGGTACTCTGCTTTCGTCGAAGTATTTATAAAAAGACTTCATATATATTATTATAGAATGAGCTTACTGCTGAGGTTTTCCCTAGAGACTACAGTATGGAGTGCCTCAAAAAGGGTGTATTTATGTTTCAGGGTCGACAACGTACACGTGACATACTTCTAGTATTGCGGGCATCCATAGGCTACAGTAACCGTTTATCATAAGATGGGCTGTATGCTAATTGGCCACCTTTGTGATATAATAAAATATCTAGATGTTATTAATATAAGAGCTGTACCTTTATTAATTACTTTAATAAAAAAATATAATAGAAAAATAAGAAAGTTAAAGTAATAATGCATTGAAATACCAAAGTACCGAATATTTGATCCTCTAATATAAACAAATGAGACACGAGAAATTTAAGATCACACTTTAATATGCCCAAATCGATGCCCATTATATAGGCCATTAGCTTATTTGCTATTCCCGATCCTCAAAAAAAAAAAACCAAATCATAATAATGTTGGGAAGTTTCAGAGGATACAGTTAATCGTTTCCTGAGGGGTTAAAATAGCTGCTTTACATCCATCAAAATACAATTTGCTTCGAATACCCCGCTGAGTTTAATAAGCATCTCGCACTAAGGGTGTAATATTAATGAATCGGTACAGTTACATTGGCGAATTATTTATTTGTTTATTTATTACGTTACATCTACTGGATGAGCTTTACAGTCTTCCAATACGCTCACCCAGGAACTATATAGAAACCATTATACTAAATAATTCCTACTGTTAGGGTATTATAACAACACTAGCCATTTTTAATAACTTAGATGCCTTAGGATGTTTCCTAAAAGAAAAAAATTCATATGCTACATAGTCATAATTAATTAAAAAATATGCCTATCTGAGTTAGATAGATACGGATGGTGACTTTGTACAGCCAAATGTAATATAGGATTACTTCACATTAGCTGGGGTGATAACCTCAAAGTAAATCAGTCAATACTCAGATATTTTTTTTTAATTTCCATGAAATATATTCTATATTTAGCATTATAAAATGAATGGCTACATTTAACAATTTCATCGTTAAATAATGATAAATTATGTTTAGTAAAGAGAACACTCAACAGCATAAAATATTAAAGCTACTTCAAACAGTGTATACATAGTCCCATATACATACATTGCCTTAATACTTTTTAATATATAATGTAAGTAAAGAGAAAGGAAGCATTATTTTCACGGCATAACGCGTTTAACACAAATAAGCCGATAAAAAACGACCCTCAACTTGGTTGTTTCTAACAAAATACTTTTTTATTTTTTCCCCCGTTACTTGACTAAATCGTGTGAGAGTTGGTTTGTACATTATAAATAAAATCCCTAAAATACTGCTCACATAGACTAAGAAATTGAAAGAGGTATTCAAAGTGAAATTAAACATATTTCTCAAATAAGTATAAGTCGAAATACAACAAAAATATTGAGGGAAGCTCAACACAGCGTATCGAGTAGAAATGAGAATAACATTTTGTTGATTTTATTTAGTGAAATTTCATCTAGTACAAAATTTAGGGTTTCATAATATGAGAGTATGGCTGTAAGATAGAGAGTGTTGAAATTCTTTTCTGCCTACTTTCTATAGATGTATTGATATTTCTATACCCAATAGTCTATTCTTTTACCATTAATCGCAATTAAGTATTTTGATTATATAATATTGCCCTATCTTTAAAATAAGAATTAAAAAAGAAATATTGTTATCGCTATAATCATATAAATAGTACACAAAATGTCACTTACAATCTATACCTAAGAATTGTAAGTACGTTATCGCTGTAAACAATTCATTTACAGTCTGTTTGGATCAGCTCTAGCAAATTCTTCTATCTGTATCTTCAGCTGCAGTAAATTATAAGAGTATTCCTTATCCGCCCCCGCCTCCCGATAAGAACACCCGAGTTCGCCTACAGATATTAATCATTCTCTTCGCATTGGATTTATTATTTTTCCTCGCAACACAAGTATCATTGAATTTAATGGCAGGAGTATTTTTTATCTTTGCTACCGTTTCTATGAGTGTCTTGGCCAACTTTGCTTGATAATTGCTGTTGTTTAGAGCCCTCATTAGTCATATAGAATTCATAATAAAAACTATTTTGTTCCTGATTTATTTTCCGGTTACGATGTCAAAAAGTTGATAGAAATAAAATTTTAAGCATTCATTGTTAGCTAGTCTGGAAAAAAATACATATTTTTGATACATAATTTAATTATTTAAATTATTAATATTTACTAAACACTATAGATAGGGGGGAAAGGGATTGTTAGTAATGAGACTAAAAATCCCATTGCTAGCAATATACCCAACTAGGTCGACCTCCTCGTGGTTCCCCCTGGAAAATATCATGGTTAATTCCTGATGAATTCATCATGATGGGTTAACTGGCCTGTTTTCATTCTAATCGATCACCCTTCACTGGTGCTCCGCCAGCGTATCCCATTTGCGCAGGCGGGGATTTTTTTTTGTTACCATTCCATTTTCATCCACCAAAAAAAAAAAACACTATAGATAGTAATTATTGCACAAAGGCAGCAGACAAGCATACAGTCCGTCTGATGGTAAATGGTCACTATAGCCTATAACACACTGCCGACCCTGAAGAAACCTTAATATACCCTTTTTAAAAAATTGCATACTCTCTAGAGGAAACCTACTATAGTCTCTAGAGGAAACCTCGCTTGGTAATTAAGTTGATTACGTAATAAATTATTTAACTCACCCCAATAATTAATCTATATTGGCAACATTATATTTTTAAAACCTATCTAATATTGTATTGTATTGTATTGTAAAATCTTTATTGTTCATAACTCAGATTAAAACTGGTAAATGATTTAATATACAATGGCGGACTTATCCCATAAAGGGATTTCTTACAGTCAACCTTTGAGAAGCTGAATAAAAACTGTAGAATGTATAAGGGTATAACCGTACAATATTAACACTATCTAATATTTTAGTATATTCTTTTCTACTAACCACTCACAAGTCTTTATTAATTCCAATTATCTTTCAACTGATTGCACGAATAAGAATTAGTGTCAAATTAACCTTTAAACCTTTCGCCGTGTGACCCCCGGCATAGAATGGGCCATCCCTTCCTTTTCGTGGGTATCGTAAGAGGCGAGAGAGGGCGAGGAATGGGCAGCAGCGTCTCTCTTAAATCATCTCTAAAAGCTTAACTGCGGTTACCAACCCGTTTGCCAAGCATGGCGACTACTGGAAAAACTCTTATGGGGAAGGTTTATGTCCAGCAGTGGACAATTAACGCCTGATATAATAATAACCTTTAAAAATGCCTTAAATGACGAAACCATTGACCAATGACGTTTTTGTTCTACGTACTTATAGTATTTTTCAACCATAACAAAAATATTTTGAAACGATCATAACTACTTGCACGTAACGAGCCCTTTACGAGCCCAAATAGTTGTGCTATATTTCTTTAACTACGTGTTCTCGTCGTCGACTCAATAATATCTTGTTCTAAAATTACAGGATAGATTTAATAAAATAATAGGATTTCTCTTAAAACAATAGTTTTCATGAGAAATCTTACTTTCTTAAAGATAATAAATCATAGTTTCCGGTGCTACCTGAGAATTTCTAGTTCTAATAGCAATAAAGTACCTGGTAGAATATTGGAAAACGTCTTTTTATCATTTATTTTTCTCAAGAAATAAAATTTTATTTAATTGATAGGTACCTGTAGATAATTGAAATAAGATACTTGTGAGTAAATGAAATAATTTTGAAAGGTAGTGTATATGTCTTTCTGTTTTGTCATTCATAAGTTTCGAAATTTGGACACACTGTCGTGTCTAGTAATAGTTGGATTTATTAACGATGTTTAACGGAGAGGTAGTTGAAATACAACACGCAACGCTTTGCTATTGTCCAGATCTGATCAATCGTTACTTTAGCAATGTCGAGATATTTAAGTCTGTGTACCTAATTATTCATAGACAATCAATGATTATTATACATATGACTTAAAAAAAAATAGGTTACTATATATTTAGCTTGATACACAGCTTTAAATAGTTAATAAGTGAACGACTCACTTGTTGGGAAGTAATGATTTCTGCCTATAGATACCATAGGCTTAGAAATTAGACGTTAAAAAATGTACGAATACATTATAAGGCCCATGATATCCTTTATTGTAATTCCATTTATGTTATATTATAATTATCTGTATGTAGTATTTTAAGTATGTTAATCTTTTACATCATGCAAACACAGTTGTGCTATTTATTGGACATTAGTGAGTAACTATCCAGCAATTCTGCCTTTCTGAACGAAAGTAATATTTGCCACACATTTTAATCAATTATCGTCCATTTTTTTATACTGTTCGTTTTTGAGATTGGACTCTATTAGTAGCAAATATACAAAAAAGAGCGAAATTTTCTTGTCTTTTTTTTTTAAAGTAAACATTAACCATTCATGTTCATTATCATTATCCACTATCCACTGCTATATATATGCCCTCCCATAAGGAAACTTTACTAATAGTTGCCACGCTTGGCAGGCGGGTTGGTAATCATACTTACGCTTTGGTGATATTACAAAAGTATGAATAAGATCGCTGCTACCTATCTCTTGACAATTAGGCCCCCTTATTTGCCTTTTACGACACCTACGGAAAAAGGAGTGACCCAATCTACGCTAGGACCACACAGCGCCGTTCGTCTGTGTTAATGATTTACAATAAAGAAATATCAAAGAAAGTTAAAATATTAAAGATGGAGAAAAGTCATTGAACCTATAGTAGTAAAACTAGAAATTAAATACGCGGTTTCCGCGTTGATGTTGATAGCGTAAATTCCTATTATTGGGAATAAGCGTTCCCAATTCCTCCAACAAAACAGAGATAGTTTGAAACCTACGCAAACAACTATGTTTAATTTCACCCACTTATTTTAGTGAATGTTTTTAGGTCGATAATAATAAATAATTATTTTATAGTAAATTAGAATGACAAAGCAAAATATGCCTTAGTCAAGTGACAATTCATTACTTATTCAAACGATGCTATTATAATGATGCCTCTATTTCTAATTAAAGTATTCATTCCTGTCAGTAGCCACAAACCATTTCAATATCACGGGTAATTTAGTAAACAAACGACAGAGCGTAATTACCTCTTAATTTAAAGTTGTTAATTGACAATTATTCGAGACGCCTACATTTCCTTGTCAGAATTAAAATTAACTGGAGAAATACGAAGAAATCACGAAGGTATATTGCTTAATATTTTATTTGGAAAACATTTCAAACAAATAAAATTAATTGATAAATTAAATAAATTGAAATCAGAGTATGTGTATAACAAAAAATTATATGTATAATTTTTTTTAGATATTATTTGCTCTTATTTTACCAATGATTAAAGTAAAAGATGTAGAATATAAAAGGAAAAGATTTTAGTTCTGAAATGTAACTACTAGTGAAGGGAGAATGGAGCAATGCATGAAATAACTAGGTACGAGCATAACACCTTCATTATAAAAAATAACTACGCATCACATATATGGGCATCATAGTATCTGTAATGTACGTGAACAGTACCAAGTACTGTTTGAGGTATCCGGCCGTAGTACCTTCCTAATGCTCCTCAAATATTGTGTCTAAACTGCATCCACCATGTACCCTCTTGTATAGGCATTCCGTCACCCGTATCCAATAGCGAGGACGGAATGCCTTAAATACTGTACCGCAAACCATAAAAAAAAGTACTGTTTGAGTAATATTCATGTCTATACACGTATGAGCTATCATTTTAATTCGTAACAGTCGATATCTGTCCACTGCTGAACATAAGCCTTTCCGATAAAGGGAATGTTTAACAGTAGTTGACACGTTTGGCAGGCAAGTTGGCAACCGCAGTAAGGTTTTGGTGATGTCTTAAAAAGGAAGCTGCATCCAATCCCTCGAACAGTAAGTTCCCTTACTCGCCTCTTACAATACCCACGAGAAAGGAAGGGGTAGAACGAAGCATTTATTAGTTAGCAATGTCCTATACAAGATTGTAGATCTTTTGAGAAAGAAATTCCTATTCATATTACTTTTTTGCCTCAATATTGCCAATTTTCTGTAGAGTAGCGTCCCTTCATAATTTTACCAAAGCGTCAATAAACCTGCCGGTCGCAGATTGTAGTTAGTACCTAGGTTAGTCCTTTTCTTTTTTAGATCTTTTCTGGTCTAGACACGAAATATTTATTAGTACGTTCCACTGTAGAAATCTATAAACCTATTTAGGTTAGGTTAGTATGGAATGACTTAATAATAGTTACTATTATAGATACTAACCAACGTCTGAACGCACTTTGTATTCGTCTGTCGAAACAATACGGATAGGTACAAATGCCTGTTATCAACAAACCAATATATTTCATTGGGAAAGGTTTATTGTACTCCGTCAATTGTTCTAGATATAATAAACCTTATTCGGTCCAAATAAAGTTTATAATAATACTAAAGTTCTATCATATTCCTCATTAAGACAACTCTACGCCTGTGGAGTCTCTTGAAAGGGGCAGATTCAATTGTTCTCAGTCTCACTACTACACCTTTTCAAGTTTTCCAATTAGAGGAACTGTGTACGTGTTTTGGTAACAAGATTTAAGTTATACTATTATATATTTCACGATAACAGTAACTGTATATGTGTCAGTTAAAAGTATGGAGGCAGCTATTATTATAAAGTTGAAATCTAAATCATTAGAATCCTATTAAGATGGTCGGTCATTAAACAAAATGAGATAAGAAATATTAGATGGCGCTAGAATCGAGAAATACGTTTTTTTTTTATTATTTTTTAATTAAAGACATTTTATGTAAAATTCCCAAAGCTAAGAGATTTTTATCATCAGGTAAAAGTGGGTGTAATTAATTGACTGAATTTAATTTAAAGTAAATCATAACATCACAGTGTATTCTGCGATGTCCATTGTCCAATGACAATATTAATGTTTATTATTATATTTTGTGATCTGGCGAAATTTACTGTTCCAAATTGCAAAAATAATTTAATGTTAGGTTCCATAAATGGAATTACTCGTATATTGGTTAAAAAAAATATAACTAAACCGATTTAATTTCTAATTATTCCTTCTAGCTATTCCTATCCTTCCTATATCCTTCTAACTATTCTTCTATAACTTTTGTACCTAAAAATCAATCTTGGCAAAGTATCCACTATGCCATATTCCTTATATCCTTATATCTGAAATAAGAGTCACTATAGTCATATTTAGGAGACCCATTTACCTGTTAAACTTTATTAATCGTTACACATTACATTGCACAAGCCCATTTGGATTTCGGTCCGGTCTAGTAAGCATTAGGCATAGAAATTATATTATAGTTACATTTAATTCAAGTTCATTTAATGAAATTATTATTTTTATTCACAGTGATATCACCAGTTATAAGTCACAAAAAGTGACTTTCGCTCTCGATGAAGTTCCAGCTATTTACAATTGAAAGTAAATAAGTATTTACTTACTATTTGCAATTGATAGTGAAATATGAATTATATATTATAAAGTCTCTATTCGTTCGCTCTGTAACTGCCTAGTTGACTATCTACTGTGATTTCACTTGACTATTAATCGAGCCCAACTTATGACTCACGAATAAATGTGAACGCTGTGACTATCTGCGATTTCACGTTAAAATGATTTGTAGCACTCTTTGTAATGTGATGTAACTGAAGTAACGTATGATTTGGCATAATATATAGAAATTTATTTGACTTGTGAAATACTCCAAGTTTAGTAATCACTGAACTTTAAATCTTCCAAACTATAAGCATTTGCCCAAATTATTAATAGACTAATATGAAACCATCTACTTAACCATAATTCTATCTCACAGCCAATAATATAGAGTCTAAACTGGTAAATTCATAAAAATATAAAGACCTAGAAATAATTCACCAAATTCCATTAAAAGTAGACAAAATTAATAATATGACGAAATTAGTAGTGACACGAGGACAAACTAACTTCGTACAACAAGACACTTAAAATAACACACACATACACGCACTCGCACTTATGGACGCATGAATGAACATACACAAGCACGCGCATACATAAGCACACGCGCACGCACAAATGCAGGCACGCATCCACGCAAGCACGTGTGCTCACACGCACCTACGTACACAGGTATATTCACACGCAACCACGCACACTCACGCGCTATTTCATGAAGGCAAGAGGAAAGAAAAAATAATAAATGATGGAAAACTTTAGGAGATAGGTTGGATTAAATTTTCTGTTAAGTTATAATTGCGCCGCTGGAGCCACTTTGTACAGTTTTTTAAACATATAATATATATTAAGGGGAAAAATTTATTCCCATTATATTAGGAATTTGTATATATGATTTTTTTATGCAACTTAGAATGTTAAACAAGCTGACGGCCCACCTGATAAAAATTTAACAATCACCTATAGACATCAACACACATATGATAATCAAATTATAAAAATCAAGTACATTTATGGTAAGTTTTGTTTCTGTTTAATGGTTTTATTATTTTCTTTTTTGAATATTTATTATGTTTATAAAAAGGAAGCTTTAAAAATCAATTGTAAAAATACTCGAGTCTAATGAAGTACTTGAATACCCATACAGGCGCTCATCCGAGTCCTTAGACTTGAGTCAGTCTTCGATTCTTTTTTTAACGAGTACAAAAATACTCGAATATCAAAAAAGGTCGACTTGATACATCACCAGAAATGAAATCGCGAGGGCGAAGCCAAGAGCAGCTCCAGTATTTTAATAAGTGTATTCTATTTTCATTCCAAAAACATAATAAAAATATACCTTTCATGCTTCAGAAGCTTCTCTGTTTTTGTCAGTTCTGAAATAAAACTTTGCGAATAATTTTATTTTTTAACTCATCAGCACGGCGCCTAATGAAACTTTACGATTTCTTGCTCCACTCAGAAAAAATGAGTTCATTATATATTTTTTTTTCTTTGGTCCAGAATTTGAGTAATATGAAACAATACATATACATTTAAGCATAACATATACTTAATAAAAATATTTTAAAGAACAGAATGTTCTATAGTTTTATTTCACTTGCTTACAACTTCAATTTCTTCCTTCTGCTATAAAAAAAAAGAAAGAAACTAAACGTGAATGGATACAGTTTCAAGCATCAGTATTTTATACTGTGTCAATCCAGATATGGTTTTTATACGTCTTATAATTGAAAAATATTGGAAAAGCAAAATAGTTCTGTTGAAGATAAGTGATAAATTGACTTCATAATAAAAATAAGCTTATAAATTTACGTTTATTATTTTCATATAATTCATGTTTACCATTTTTATATACCTAGATGAGATAAAAGTATTCACGAAATTGAAAGAAAATTTATAAATATGTAAATAAAAAAAAATGTTAACGTGTTTTATATTTTTTTCAATTTCCATATTTACCTATAATATTTTCAATTTCGCAAAAATGATAAGTTGCTTCAATTTCCACTTCATTGACAATATTTCCAATTCGATAATTCGGCAACTTGGTTAACTTAATAAAATGTTTTAAAAAGAAAGCTCCATAGACTAAACTTGAATAAGATTAATATAGATTCCAAAACCATCGTATTATAGCTACATGATGTAACACAGGTAATGGTTAAATATTTGAATGGATGATCCATTCAAATATTTTATGAAATGTATTATATCAAATTTAGAAAAATTTAATGCTCTTTTAGTCATTGCTCTATTAGGCATCGGTAAAAATCAGTGCAGTAGACATAAATTCCACATGGAATTAGGTCAATAAATAATTTATTTTCCTTATCGTTTTATTTGTTTACTTCTTTGTTTTATCTCCCTTTCTGTCTCTCTTATTATTTGTTTTTTCTATCTTTTCACATTTTTTTCCAGCGTTGTTTTGTTTTGGATATTTTCCAACCAATTTTATTATTTTATATAATTACTTTATAAAAGAAAACTGTGCATGATCGCATCTTCAGATACAATCGATAATTAAAGATATTTTGAAATAAAATTCAAAATTTTTATAATTGATACATTATTTGTACAATTTATTAATAACAAATGACGACAGGGTATTAATATAATGTGTATGATATTATCGTCGTAGTAAAATATAGTATATGTAAAATATTAGGGTAGTATTAAAATAATTACATTTCCAACGAAAAGTTTTTTTTTTTATTATCGTATTTATTTACTACATATCATATTATATATAATAAATAGTTAATTGATGAATGTTAATTTGCATAATTCCATATCCAAAATTGATTAAAATTATTTTTCTCGGTTCTACTACTATTAGTATGTGTACGATCGCTAGAAGATTAATCACCATCACTAGTAGTTCCACAACCTTCCATATTAGCCTTCAATCTCCGACTACCAACTCATCCATGCACGCACAATTTGCGTCACAAGTTTCAGCTCTAAACGAGGCATTTTCAAGCAAATTAATAGATCGCTGCTTGGTGCCTAGTGTTTAACCTTTGCAATAAGTGGCGGACTCTTCTAATATTGTCAGTCGCAAATATACTAACGGTAACAGAATTAAACAAAATGGTTAGTCTTATTGCTAAACATGCTTTTCAGAGATTGTAAAAATACACACGTTCAGTTCAATATATTTGGAAAAGAAAAATATTTTTACACATTGTCAATAAAACATCTAAAAATAAGTGGAAAAAATATATAAAACTTTTAGAATTTACCATATGAATGACTGCCCAAAACGCCACAAATCCAGACAATGTGGATTGGTCCGATTGTATCCAGAATGGTCTAGTTATTTGATCCAAGGAAAACTCGGGCGATTTTAATGTTCCCCATTTGTTAGGTTTCGTATCAAATAGCAACCCTTTTCCTTTTTCGAGTCGTAATTTTATTACATTCAAACGGGTATAGTACGAGTTTGTAGACGTTTTAGTGAAGTATATTATTATGGAAATTATTTCATTTATTGGATGGAAAAATAAACTATTAATGAAAAAATAATTATAATAATCTTTGTTTACACAATAATAATACTAAAAAGTTAAAAATCCTTCTTTTGGTTTTTCGTTTTACACAGCATTTGTGAACTGTTGCCATTTTGGTAAATAATAATTGATATGCTCAGATTTCCTTAAGCAATACGAGTATTAGAATATAACATGCCAGAAAATAGGCCTACCGTCATCACACGGGTTAATTTGGCTTGTTGACGATTTTCTCTTAATACTACAAATAAAGTACATTTTAAAACATTTTTATCAATCGCTGTCAACACGAGAACGATTATTGTCATCCATAGTTTTTTCCAGCGAAGTATGAAGTATTAAATTTCGACTTTTTTTGCATTCTTTCTTTCGTTTGTTGACCTAACTAACTGACCTTTTATTCAGTTATACTGCCATTTGGTCAGATTGTCGTATCGTTCTTTACCAGTTTCTTCCCTATAACCGAATTACTATCAGTTTATTCAAATTTCATTAAATAAGATTTTTAAAATAGAATGGTATCCTGTTGTTGGGGAGTATGATGGAATTCTCAGTTTTTACGGCAAATAATAAATAAGTAATCGCCTTATAAGAATGAGAAGCTTCCGTATATTTAAAAGTAAAATTTACAATGAAAAAACAAAAGAAGATCAGTGACAGATAAAATAAAAATATATGGCTAATAAAAAAAAGAAATAGAAAAGGTCGCAATTTTCAACATCTGCATACGTTATAGGTAGAGGGCACCGACTTGGCAGGGTACCGACGAGAGATGATGGGGAGTCATTAAGGGAGGGATTAAGTCGAGTCAATTGGGTTATCGTGACGAATTCACCAAGAGATAATAACAATGATTTCCAGGTGGCACCACGTGGAGGGCACTCTATTGTTTGTATTTTTTTTGCGCGTATTTCAGGCTCGCCTTTGTTAGTCCTTGGATATATATATATAACGGGAAATTAACTTACTGTATTTACCATTTCTAATAGTTCTTGGATGGATGATAAATGGATACCAACAATTCATAAAGTTTATATATATATAATTGTGCAGCAAATATCAGTGACAGATAATATTATATAGTATCGCCGTACCAGGATACCCCAATTAATGATCAAACTTGCATGAAATTTCAAACCATTTGTGTTGCTATTCAGAATACTTGAAGTAGAGGTATTGAATATCTTAGCTGTTGTTCATTTATCGATATTTCAAAGTAGACTATATGTTTAAAATGCTATCTTAAATTAATATCTTTAACATTATATTTATAGAAAAATGATATATAGAGCTCTTCAAAAAGTGTTATAGGCGCCCCTAGGCTTTAGTGACTATTTACTATCAGGCAGGCTGTATGCTTGTTTGTATAAATAAACCTACTTTATGGGCGTAATTTAATTTCAAATCAAAAGTGGTAGTAGCTTACCATCCGTTAAACCGCATGCTTGTTTGTCTTTTGCATTATATATGTAAAAAAAAAACAAAGATATCACTTAAAAAAATAAAATAAAAATGAGAACCTTCACAATTTCGAAGTGGTTTAAAAGTGCAATCCAATAAAAATGATATCTGATGAAAACATTTCATCTCTCGGGAGCTTGTTAGCAGTTCAATAAATTCTGTAGCAGGCCGGAAAACTTCAAGGTTCTGATTTATTGCAATTGCTTCCATGCGTCCGTGTGTGCTTTTCAGGTTATAGGAATCGTGCTTATTCATAATATGGTAGTTGTCATGGAAAAATCTGAGTTTAATTTGTTTACTGAAGGCTTAATATGGGGATATTATTTTTTTATGGGATAAATATGGAATGATGACCTTACTTTCACTGAATTCAAATTCAAATTCGAATAATCTTTATTCAAATAGACTTATTTTTTTATGCAACTTAGAATAGCAAACAAGCTGACGGCCAACCTAATGGAAAGTGGTAACGGTCGCCTATAGACATACATGTTGACAAGTAGTGTTAAATCGTCACTTTTTTAAATCAACTGCAGGGTACAAACAGTCATTATTTGCCGAGAAAAGCCCGCAAGAAACTCAATAGTTACTCTTTTAAATCTCTGTAAAACATAGTCATTAAGAAGGCCGTGCATGATCGACTAACACCATGCACCTTAGTCATTCAAGTATTTAGTATGTAATAGGATTACTTCAATAAGTGTTATTTAATAACAATATTAAATTTATTAAAAGGTAAGTCCAAAATATTTTTCGGTATCTTATTATACGAAAAGGCATACACTTACAATATACGAGCAAAGTCATAACGTAATAGGATCTCTAGTCCCAGTTAGTATTAATTTCCTCCCCCAAGTGGTAACTGTCACTTCGCGATAAACGCCATCGTGGACATCAAAGAATATACTGTGACGCCTGTGATACCTCTCATGCATTATCATTTCTAAGAAACGAGATATTTCCTTCGTTGCCTGTAATTTAATTTAAGATCAAACAGTTGCATATATGGTAAATCATTATCGTTAATAAACTTCAATAATATATAATTTAATATGTTTATTACAAGAATGACTAGTTAAATTTTTACAAAAATATCATAAAAGAATTTATTTCATACAAATTTATTATGCATAGTTTTAACAACGAGTTCTATATATATATATATATATATATATATATATATATATATATATATATATATATATATATATAAGTATGCTTAAATTAAAACGTTATTAAATACCAGCAATTGGTTAAACAATACATAACAAATTTAGAAGGAAAAAACTTATAATCTAAAGTTAAATAAAAGCTAATTACAAAAACACCGTTAAATTTATAACCTTATTTTTGATGTCAGACATAAATTTTCACTGCTAGAGTTGTCTATCTATATTTAGTTGTTATCTGAACAGCAATTTGCAAGCGGTCGGCAGCTAAGGTCCTTTAGCAAGTAAATTGCGACCTCCGACTTGTAGTTTAAACTGGTATTAGATTTTGTATAATAGTTAAACCTACTTTGACACAGTATTATGTATATGTACGATGTCATACAATTTATAGAAGTTGTTCTTGAATTCAGATATTTTCATACTAAAATAGTACAACGAAATTTTATACTCCTATATTAATATTATAAACAGAAAAGATTTGATTATTTGTTTGTAATGGGTACTCTCGAAAACTACTTAACTTATTTTAAAAGTTCATTTCCCTATAAAAAGCTACATTATCAGCGAATAATATCGGTTGCATTTTATTAAAAAAAAAACTAACTTCAACGGTACCTGATTCCTGATAGTGTCTCTTTGCACTTCTATGAACTAAGGTACTATGCTTCCATACCCAGTACTTCCATCATAACCATGCCCAGAAAACGGTATATCACGTGAAATATTTCTTATGAATCATTCAAAGACAATGCCGTGTGTTCCCGACGTAAAATGAGCCACCCCTACGTTTCCCGTGGGTGTCTAAGAAAACTTAAGAGATAGGCAGTAACATCTCTCTTAAAATATTACCTGACTGCGATAGCCAACCCGCCTACCAAGCGTGGAAACTCAAATCAAATGTATATTAATAGTTGATTTTTAAATAACTTCAAATGGCAAATAAGCTGAGAAGTCACCTGAAAAGAAATGATAACCGTCGGTAAGAATATACAGTTACGCAGAGACATGTATTTTATGACATTCACCCTATGGGGTTGTTTGGCAGCAGAAACGCGAGTAGGATAGACGTACCCAAGCAGATAGATAACTTTGTACATTGCTGAGTAATATTGAATCCATGAAAAGTTTTACCCTTTATATCCCATAGGTATTATGGGATGAAAAGAGCTCGTAGACGCTCATCTGTTGTCAAAATCGAGTAAACATCATCCCAAAACAAACTTTAGGTGGGTGCTTTAACAAATTTTACCACATTTTATATAAAACAAGACTAAACATCGGGGGGAAGTAGGTAGAGTGAAACAAAAAAGGTTTCTCTTGTTATTCAAATCAGTGACAAACTTTCTTGAAGGAAGTACTCAGAAAGATCTTGGCTTTTGCACCGTAAACGAGTCGAAACTTTTTATTTTAGCATTTTCAATATTTGCCTCGCATTATGGGACTAGCGTTTCGAGTTGGACGAATAAATATATTTTTGTCACAAATATTCACCACGGTGTTATATGATAGGTTATCATCTGGTCCGAGCAGTTCAGTTTTAAAGTCAATTTAGACAATTTATTTATTTTTTATATAATTGATATCATTCTTTATTACATAGTTTATTCTTTTTATTATACGTATCTAATAATAATCTCAAAAATTCAAAATTGAAATAATTTTCCTCTTTTATTGGGCATTATGTTCAGCAATAGGACTATCAATGCGTTTTGGTTTTTTAAAATTAATATTCGTTATAATATTACCTATAAGTATAGATCTATCATGCAATAATCTTTGCAATAGCACTTGTATTATTCCTCAATTTAATTTTTATATTAATCTAACCGCGTTCGCGATAAAACATTTTTGTTTCATTTCATTATATAAAAAAAAATAATTTCGAATACAAACTCGAAATAATCGCACTAAACCCTACAATCAATGCTGTCAATACAAGCTACCGATAAAATATTTAAACTTACCGGTTTATTGAGGCATCTGGCGTAAACTGAAACAAAAAAAAAGATAATATAATATAAAAATATGCAGTAAATTAAATTTATTTTAAAATACAATCTTTACCTGTACTCAAAATTTCATGTTCTAGTTAATATTCAGTAGAAAAATCACTTTATAAAGACTTATACATAAAAACTAAAACCTTCTGCAAAGTGTTTTGTAACTATCTTGCAAATTTATCCTTGTTTTTAAGAATTTAGCGGAAAAGAAAAAGATAAAACACGTTAATTAAAGATTGTACCAATCCCACAAAAAAAAAAAACGGTCTAAAAATTAAACCAGTGAACCAATTTTTTAAATTTCTATGGAACCGATCTGTAAGTACATCCTTTTAGATAAAAAAAGAGTTTTCGATATCTATTTAAAACTGACAGAATTATGAGATAACAAAGATTGACGTTTTTATGAATAAGAAGGTAAAGAAATATATAAACGTGTAGGTAAAGAAACTATTCCTTAAACCAATCCTGAATATTACAATCATAAATATGTGCTGACGATAAAATAAGGAAGATAAATGAGAATTACGAAAGGATACATTTAAAATATATCCGCTTGCGGATAGCAAGACAAATCTCTAGTTTTCTAAGCGAAATGCCACTGAAATAGTGATGTGCTGAGTCAAGCTGACTCGAATAGTGACTAGAATACATAATGGATACTCGCATACTCATCTATTCAATATACAAAATTCGATTCTTTTTTAATGCTAACGATCATTCAAATAACAATTAATAATTTATTTTACAAAAAATGTACAGAAAAAGACTGCGATTTTAGTAGTTACGAAATACACAGAAAATATAAATATTTGAATTTACAATGCGGAATCGTATAAGTCAATAGATATTTGCAACAAGCAATTTTTTACTGTGCAAAGAAAACAGCAGCTTCAATCATTAAACGAATATACGAATGAGTAAACCCAATCGACTATAAATCGTAAAAAAGTTTTGTTGAATTTTGTTCAATCCGTGTGGTCCCGGCATAGAATAGGCCACCCCTTCCTTTACTGTGGGTATCGTAAGAGGCAACTAAGGGAGGGTGAAAAATGGGCAGCAGCGTGATTCACACATACGACATAGCAGGCAAAAAACGTAAGTAATATCGAGCTTTCATCACATCATTTTATTATTATACACCACCAAATGATCATAAATAATTTTAAACTACATGTTACTCTCTAATGGATAAACTAGATCCACCGACTATATTTATATCATTTGAAACTCGCTACAAAAAGGCCACATCACTAACTCTGAAATAGACTAAATATTTTCCGGAACAAATCTTGTACACAAGATGGCTGTCACCGGCGCCGTGTCGTTCCGGACACTGCGTTTTTAAATTACCCCCAAATAAATGTTGGCTGAATTGTAAAATGGTTTTTGTAACTTATACATGTTAGATTTATTTCTAACGAGATGTTTCCCATGACTTTGCTCGTGTATATTACGTGACAGAAAGCATCCGGTGTTAATCAAGTATATTATTTATTAAGCGTGATCCTGCATAAATTTATTTGTTTACCTTTTACTCGTGAGAGTGTAATTGAGTAACAAACATTAAAACATTCTGATTCTTTTTTACTACACGTTATATATTTTTTATATTGATTCGAATTCAAATTCATCTTTATTCAAGTAGACTTGTTCACACTAAACTCTTTTAAATTGTCATCTTTTAATAATTTTACTGCTGTATTTGAAATATTTTGATTTACTGAGAAGACCCACAAGAAAATCAAAAGTTATTCTTTCGATTAACACAATGTCAGTTTGTCATTCAAGTAATCGTATTTAATATGTAATAAATAAGTTTTATTCAATAAGTGGTCTTTAACAACAGTTTTAAATTTTAATATAGATTCAAAATATCCTTCAATATCTTATTTATAACATTTATATAATCCCATAAAATACCATACCCACGGGAAAAAAAGGGTGGCCTAACCTATGCCGGGGAGAAGGGATTGTCAGTAATGCGGGCTACCAGTCCCTTTGTTAGCAATATACCCTATCAGGTAGACCTCCACGTGGTTCACCCTGGAAACTATCGTACTGAATCCCAGATGTATTCTGTACGATGGGCTAACTGACCTGCTTTTTCATTTTCACTTATCATCCCTCACTAATGCCCCACCAGTGTATACTGATAGCACAGGCGGGGTTACCATTTCATTATAATTTTCATCTATGAAAAAAAAGTCTATGCTGGAACCATACGGCCATATTTGTATATCATCGAATTTAAATATATTTACTGCTTATTTATTCACAAATTTATTGCCCAATAACTTCATCATGTTTTATTGAATGTTCAATACCACATTATTTATTTCTAGAGATCGTCGTTCCATCCATTTTCAGACTATGTGTACCTCAAAGGTCATGAGTTCAAACCTAGCTGACACTGAATCATTTATGCGTAAAATTTTCAATTGACTCTCTAACACTGTTAACAAACTAAATCCTTCTACAATAAAGTATGACATAAATAAATAGAGTCGTGTCACTCTATTGCAAATTGGAGTCATGAAAATAATATATTTTCATTGTTTTTACGAATAGGTATATTAAAAAAATAATATATTTTCATTGTTTTTACGAACAGGTATATTAAAAAAATAATATATTTTCATTGTTTTTACGAATAGGTATACTCGTATTAAAAAAATAATATAATTCAATGAAGTTCAGTTTTTTTAGCCTTTATTTTTCAATCGACGTAAAAAAAGAGGTTCTTAATTCGGTTATATCTTTTTTAAAGTTTGTTATCTAATAACTTCGTTAGTTAGAAATCGATAAGGAAAAATCTTTTTTGTCTAAAAGGATATATTTGCAATAGTTTAGTTTTGAAATCAAAATAATTGGTTTTGCTACAATAAAAGTAGGTTTTTGTGGAACACAATCTAAAATTATTTTTATAACTTGGATTAAAAACAACTTTGACAGATGACCAAATATAATATTATATATGGATATGTTTATTGGACAGTGGACATCATTTAATACACTGCGATGTCAAACCACAAGTTTAAGTCACTTTAAGTTAGAAACAGTTAATTAAATATGCTCACTTTTTACTAAATTTTAAATTATTTTTGACAGTTATTTATTATACTTATTTTAAATTTATTAAGTTTGAATTTGGTTTTTGGCAAACAAAATTCTAAATTATATACGACTAAGACTAGCAACGTCTGTGACTTCGTTCTCCTTAGTATTACCAAAACGAATATTTTCAAGTGAGACAGAAAATAATCTATATCTTTATATATCCCAAACAAACATTCACTATATTATAATACTGGTAAGGATTTTCAAAACAAGGAATTGCTTTTTAAATCCAATATTTTACTAGGAAATGATACTTGAATGGATGTAGAATGAAACGAACATAACAAATATTTGCGGGACTGAGAGTTTGTTGACGGGATCCCTCTGTTTGCAGCTGATCCCTGTTGAATCAATCATATCGTATAATAATAGTCGTACGTCCACACTTCATATTACCTACTGAGATTATAGTTGTGTTTTTTTGTGACTGTTTTAGAATTTTTTACGTAATCGCATATATTGAAACATGTTTACAATAATGTCTCGATTTGGCTCCCTAGAATATGGACGAACTCCCACGAACCAGACCAGAGGGAGACTTTGTACAAAAGTCGATTGCTTGGGTACCTCTGTCCCATTCGTGTTTCAACCGTGAAGCAGTTGTGTTTGCATGACTGTGTTTCGGTTTGAAGGGTGGGATATGGCGTGAATTTACAGGGTACAGAGGAATAACACCTGAGTCCTCAGGAATGGCAACGCATGGGGGGTATCATGGGTGAAACAGTATAGTCTGTTATGTCCATGGTACTGCTCATGTCTATAGGCGACGGTTACCACTTTCCATCAGGTGAGCCGTCAGCTTGTTTGTCATTCTAAGTAGCATAAAAAAAAAAAAAAAAAAGAACCCTCGGGTTATGGAATGAGCTCCCTGCTGGGATTTTCCCAAGAGACTACAGCATGGGGTTCTTCAAAAGGAAGGTAAAGAGGTTTTTTCAGGGTCGGCAATGCACGCGTAATACCTTTGATATTGCAGGCGTTCATAGGCTACGGTAACTGCTTACCATCAGGTAGGCTGCATGCTTGTTTACCACCTTAGTGGTATAAAAAATATAGTTGAACATAACGATGGCTGGCTTATAAATCATACTTGTAAACGGGTGTTTTTAGTAGAGACTGGTGTGTTTGAGAATACTGTGATAAATTGTAATTTTTTTTTTATTAGAATGTCATATACACATATATGACATTTTGATAAAAAAAACTATATATGTATGATATATATGGTCATTTTATCCATTAACTTTTTTACTGTAAACTCAACTTTTATTTGAAATAAGCAATATCTGTGTTTCTTGGCGGTACCCTCAACTGAAATTGTAGTCCATACTGTACGGTAGATTATTAAAAAAAACAATTAAAATTGCATATAAATTAATTTTGTTAAAAAAAAATTATTCATTTAAAAAATAAATAAAAGCAACATAAGCTATTGTAAAATATATTTTTTTTTTTTTTTTTTTTTTATAGAACTTAGAATGGCAAACAAGCTGACGGCCCACCTGATGGAAAGTGGTAACCGTCGCCTATACACATGAGCAGTACCGTGGACATAACAGAGTATACTGTTTCGCCCATGATACCCCCCATGCGTTGCCATTCCTGAGGACTTAGGTGTTAATATATTCAAACCGAAACACAGCCACAACACACACACATATCTAAGTAACAGTGAAACCTATATGAAAATTCTTTGTGCAGTTTAAAAGTAAACGGAGAAATAGACGACTTTTTTATACTACCTAAAGATGATTTGTCGGGTCGAACGTAAACAGATGTAGATACCAATAGATAAATTAATTATTCTAGCTTCTGTTTGGTACATATCAGAACAGAATAGCTATAACTAATCATAATGGGTTTATTATAATTAGATGTAGCTATTATAAAATAACTTATAAATTTTGATGAAGCAAGAAATATATATAGGGATCTCTCAAGAGACTTAGCCTAAAGATATATATTGGGTTGGGTTTTAATATAATACTGTAATATATACTATAATATATATATAATAATAATATAAGCTTTAATTGTATATTAATCGGTATAAGTGGCTTTCCATTCGTCAACGCAGAAACGTTAGAACTCTTTGTACTTACTCTTCTTCGAACTCCTAGATATTTAAAATCAAATATAAACACATTCTCCTACATTCTGCACGACTCTGGAACGCGCTTCCTGATGCCATAAGTCAAAAAAAGCGTTAACGCTTTTTTATTTTTATCCGAGCAGTAAGTACTTTATATTATTCTCTGTAAATAATATAATGTCTATATTATATTTTTATTTATATATATTTATTCGTTTATATTTGTAATTTTAGTACGTATGTATATCAATAATTAGTAGTATATATTCTGACACAATAGAGAATATACAAAGTCCGCCATGTACACATATTTGTACTAATGAATAAATAAATAAATAAATAAATATAATATAAATTATTTAATCGTAATTAATTATAATATGTACTTTACTAAAACAGATGTTTAAAATCAAATAATAAACACATTAGATAGTCAAATTGCTTTTTAAGCCGATCTTGAAAAATATAACTAGTTATGTGTTCATATTTTTCATATGTATATATTACAATATTATACAATACTCCTACACTACAATTTCTCGCAAATTACATCCTTTATCACTCTATTTGGTTGGTTTGGAAATTATCTCTTTCAAAGATAAGCCTACGCTTGCTCACAATATTTATAACCGTCTTATCTTTGTAATTTATAAGTGCAATAAAGACTATATATAATACAGTTTTAACCCGCAACTCCATCCACGCGGATATATTGATGAATTGAGATAAAAAAACAAACATATCCTTCTTCATTTCAAGTATTACAAGCATACCAACATTCACAACAAATGATTAAGTCACTGAAGCGCCGAAGTAACTATCACTTATATAATATTATTAAGATACCCTTTCCATGAGTGGTCACTCAAATCAAAAGGCAAAAGTTGAAATCAACCCCATCTTAACTTATACCCCTTTTATTGAAATGTGTTCAACTGTGTAAGCGTGAATTAGTGACAAACATCCAACAATTCTCACAAACCCAAATATTCTCACTTATAGACTTTGAATTTGTCCATCCCAAACAGGCCATACCAAATTTCATGAAGCTTGATTGAGACGTTAAATCCCGAAGAGGTAACAAACTAAGAAGTAAACTTCCTTTTACATTTGTAATATATTTTAGTAATGATACGTGCTAAAATCAAAATAAATTATTTTGAAATTAGCATTTTTAAAGTCTTTCATTCCTACTTGACCTTAGACTATATGAAGGTAACTTTATCTTTTTCTTTCCGCTAACAATTATCACAATAACATATGTATGTAGTTATGCAGAGTTGTTTTGTTGTATTATATTATTGTTATATAAAAGTGTTCGGAAATTGAGTATTGAATTGAGTGTAAGCAAAAAATTTTCTTAATATAGGTATAAAATAAGTATGACATAAAACGGCGTCAGTTGGTAGTCGATAGGTATCATATAATAAACGATGCCGGGTTTCGTAGGTACTCGTTATCCAAATTACCAAACTAAGTGCCAAACCTAGATGCTATATGTTTGTTATTTTTACAACTCAGATTGTCAAATGTTTCTTTATTTTTCTTATATTTTACCTTTAAGTGTTGTTGAATTTTATTTATTTTTTCTCTTGTATATCTATTTTTTCTTTCTTTTATGCATGTGGTGTTTATTTATTTATTTATTTATTTACACTTACCAGTGCAATGTATGTGATATACCTGTATTGCAATGTAACAGCCTTGCCAAAATATCATTTTAACTAATGTTGGTAATCTTAAATAAATAAATAAATATTTTACTGATAATAACACGACATCCTTATTAATATTATAAATGCGATAATGAGTTTGTTTGTAACTTCTTGACGCCTTAATAACTGTCAGTCGTCATGAAATTTAATTTACATGTGATATCTTGGATGAAGAATTGGAGAAGAATATTGATTTTTTTATCCTGGTTAATAAATGTAACCCGTTCATGTGGACGAATTTGCGGGTAAAAACTAGTATATACCAATTAAGACATAACAATTTTTGTCATTTTCAATCCAAGTTTCTTTGGCTTCCCTCGAAGAAACAGGGGGACAAATGTTTAGTTTCTCTATTAGAAAACTTTTTTAATATTCACTATATGTAGGTACTTGTAAGATAATATTGTATTCTCTCACCAAATATGCGTGTGAATGTTACGCATCTGGAAAAACAAATACACAAAAACAGCACCGTCACAGCGTTAAATTCCCATAGAAATCCGGAAGAGGAACGTTAATGCAGAGCAAACATTGTTTCTTATCAAGGAGACAGGCACAAAGGATCGTAGAAGCGGCTTGGAACAGATGTATCAGAGCCATACATTTGGGGCAACAAAGAAATAATGTACAAGACAGAATAAATGTCAATGTACCTAATAGTAGACTGCATACGGAGTTAAAAATTTATTATATGTATATGTTTTTATGTATTTTTTTCTCTTTTTCTCTCTTTTGTGCATGCCCATGAGTGTTCGTTGTTATTTGTGTACAGTAAATAACACAAATAAATTATCTTTCTATCTATATTTTACTAATGTTTTAAAACAAATATTTGATTTATAACCATGTTATCCATTTAACTTTCCAATGATGAAAAACACCGATAACTCCAATTAAACGACACACAAATAATAGTGGTAGGCTCGCTCTCTGCCAGGCTAGATTCGTTAAAAATGTATTTATGTCAAATAAGAGTATTGTAACAGCAATAGTTAACAAATGCTTTCGACTACCCATTTAGGAGTTATGGCCATAAGCATAGTTATTTATTTAAATGTTCATAATAATATAATATAATAGAAATAATTAATTAGAATTAATGAGTTCTTAAACCTATTAAATGAATTCTTACATGCAGCTTACTCGATGGTAAGTGATTACCGCTGCCCATAAGCGCCTGCAACTCCAGAGAAATTGCTGGTATAGGTACTACCTGGACGCTGCTGCCTATCCCTCTAACATAAGCTCCCTTAGTCGTCTCTTACGACACCCACAGGAAAAGAAACCAATTCTATGCCGGGATCTACACGGCATAGAATACGTCTATCTAATAATAATGCATAAATACGGCGTTCGAACGCAAAAAAAAAAAAATAGAATTAGGAAATTTAAATACGAGTATTAATATGTATTTATTACCCAGTTGGTTTTAATAGATATGTCATAAACATCTATAGGTATATTTAACAAAAACCACAAATAGATTAATGATTACCGTTTAACTAGATAATAATTGTATCGCTTTTGCAAATGCAAATTCAAATATGAATGTTTAAATATTAAACGCGTAATTATGCAACTTTAAACATTACGTCAAATGACAGGTTGTGGTTATACAATGCGGTTATTGTTGGTAATTTTATCATTTCACATATGCAATTAGCTGTGCCCGCGGCGTTGTTCGCGTATACTGACAAAACATTTTTAATGACATTAATTTTGTAAAGTATTTATTTACAATTTTGTACACCATGTAGTAAATAAATATCATACAATCTCTCTCTCTCTCTCTTTCGAGTTCTCAACCTAGTATACACTGTGCTATGAGAAGCTACGCAAATAACATCACAACTTATAACACCCAAACCCGAATCAATAAATTTCGTTTTCTAAATTGGTCCAACCGAGAATCGTACATAGGATCCCATTTACGCAAAGTAACATTATTACCACTGCGCCAAGGAGTATAGTATTTAGTAAAGTCAAATCTTATCTTAATGGCTTTGAAAAAAATAATATTTGGATAACTCATTAAACGTCTTTTTATACTTGTCATGTCCTTCACATTGATTTGTATTTAACTTAATATAATTGAGAAAATTTCATCACAATCAGTCCAGCTGTGAAAGGCTAATACACATACAGATAATAGAGAAAAATTTTAAAAACTATAATTTTTATTTATTTTTTAATATATTCATCTATTAATATATAAGCTTTTAAAAATTAACTATTAAACAGGGCCCTATTCACTCGCACAAAATATATATATATATTGATATAAAAATACTAACGCTCTTATAGAACTAATAGAAGAAACATGATACCCTAGACCTAGAGTCTAAGCCTAATGACACCCTTAGGACAGCTCTTATAAATGTCTACTGATTTAGAGATAGCTGCTATTTGACTAAGCCCTGTTAAATTTAGACGTTTGATATACGTAGTATACCTAAATAAATAAATATTTTTATTAAATAGATAAATTTAAAGAGAATGTCAATATGTTTAATTACTCTATATATACATATGTCAAATACTTCAGAATATTTAATCCAATCAAAACTCATAATATAAGATACTGTATACCAATTAAGAGTAATTACTTGTCGGGGAATCTAATTGAATATTTTTTATTTGTAATTAATAAAATAAGCGTAATACAAAAATATATTTGGAACTAACTTTTTATATCTATTATTATTTATATATTATATCATGCTTAAAAGCTAATACTATAAATATATATAACAAGAATATCTTTCTCCATCCCATATAGTACTTGTACACCAAATTTTATATTATAGTGATTGGTTAAAATCAAAGCGTTAAAAGGTAATTGACAAACAAATTCACATTCATATTTATAATATATAGATTAAAATTGTTGTAAAGTAATAATATTTTAACATTGTTGAAAATAGAAACGCTTGTAAATGGTTAGAATGATCAAATATCGAGTCTGGTGTCGATAGCAGTAAACCGGATGGTTTAACACAGATCCTTTGAGAATAGATAAAGCGCATGTACTGAATGCTATTTACGTCAACACATCAGACTCTGAAGGCCCGCCCGCTCTCTAATTTCAAGGGAATAATTGCGTGAACTGGAAAGCAATGAAATTTGAAAACGAGACAGCTAAATGTTCACTTTATAAGCAATTGAATGCTTTTCTATGTTTCAAAAAGATATTATTCCCTTATTTATCTGTCAGATATTATCTATTTTCAATTGACTTCAAAAAATTCTTTCAATTCGTTTCTAATGTTGGTTGCCTTAGAACTCTTATTTCCATTTATAAACCTATTAAGATAATTATATTTTATCTGAAAGGATATACTATATATGGTTATAGAAATTATATCAAGATCGGTTTAGCAGATTAGTTTTAAAATCAAAATAAATTTAATCTCATAATGAAAAAATCTAATAACAGTTAAGTGCTACCCGTCCCTCGACCATTGAGCCTTCTTAGTTGCCTCTTACGACACCCACGGGAAAGGAAGGTGTAGCACATATAGATGGACTGAGTCCACACGGCAATGTATATAAATACATTTAATTGTTTCCTCCAAAAGATTACAGCAGTAAACTTATTATACATACTAAAAATTACAAGAAATTATCACACTGAGCAAACAATGGCCATCCTTATCGCTAAAAACGATCTCATCCAGGCAACCTTTGTATAGAGAGGAGAAATTATAAACACTTACGGAGTTATCGGAGCCACGTTAAAGAATCTGTCATTTTTATATATATGTAGAGATTTAATACATGCAATAATATAAATATGTAATAAAAAATGCTATGTAGTTTCAGTATAGAATGGGCCTTTCCCTTTCTTTCACGTGGTTTTCTTAAAAGCAGCGTCCCTCTTAAAATATGACCTAGGTCTAACTGCGATTGCCAATCCGCCAGTCAAGCGTGGCAACTACTAGCAAAACTCCTCTTATAGAAAAGGCCTATTCATGTTCAGCATTTAAAAAAATAATATAAATATGTATTTATACAATTGGCATATCATGGACAGATTGTTAGTTTTATGTACCGCTAACGTGGTATTTTCAGTTTCTCTTTAAATACCATAATAGATTATTTTGTAAAACAATCGTATCGTTTCATAACTAAACATACCTCATCCCTTTATAAATTTATGCAAATCCGGGTTGAGCAGCGGCGAACAATTCTGACATTTCTCATCTCATAAGTAATACCTACTAAGGGAGATTGTGGGTAGGCGAAGATTATTATGATTTGAGTATAATATTAGTATAAGTAATTAACTTCGATTACTTATAAGCTACGTAAATAATATCAACTATATATGGAGTCTACAAGCCTAGAATGATATTAAATTTAATTGAAACATTTAAGACATATTGACTTAACATCAGGTGGGATAATAATCAAAAGCACTGAAATTTAATGTACCAATATAAACCAACAAAGGACCAAATCTTATTAACTGGGGGGAAATTGTTAGATGGATATAGCCAATATAAACCAATCAAACAATTCTTGTTGAATTCGTCACGATGGGCTAACTACCTATTGACTAGCGCAGGCGGAGTTACCATTCCATTATCATCCATTTAAAAAAAAATCCTATTGACTGCAATTGTAGCAGGATTGGCAAATATAAAAGCAAAACCTGGCCACCCAAAAACATACGAATAAACTGATTCACTTAAAAAAAAAACAAAAATGTATTCTAAGAACAATCTTATTCACCAGAGAATTCGGATTATTTTTCTATGAAGCCAAATGAAAAGTAGATAAATGAAATTGGGGCATCTTACACGCGTTTACTTGATACATAAAGCTATTATATTATGTCAAACTAATGAGATTAAGAGAATAGAACTTGTATCTTCATGTTATATTGAAGTACACATTACACGTGTTTTACTTAGTAAAGATTATTATATTACAAATTTATACATGTAATATAAATTATCTTGAATCTTGACATTTATTAAGTTGGTATACTGAAAGTAGGTGATTATTAAACTGTTTATTGGCTTTTATAAGTGACATTACCTATTGTCATATTAACTAAAATAATTCATATATCATCAGGTTTCTATCTATCAGTTATTATTTAGTATTCTGATAATATCATATCAGCCCTAAACTATCCACTGCTAAATACAAGCCACTTCTTTGAGAGGTTTTGCCAATAGTTGCCACGCTTGGCAGGTGGATTAGCAACCGCAGTTAGGCTTTGGAGATGTTTTAAGAAAGTCGCTGCTGTCCATCTCTTGCCCTTATAGTTTATTTTATATAAAATTATACCTCTCTTTTTTTAGTACAAAGTCTAATGAAAAATAATCAAATAATGATTGTGCTACATTTGTGTATATACAAATATTGGCAAAACCCCCTAAGGGGCAGGCTTATGTTCAGCAGTGGACAGTTAAAAGCTGATATGATGATGGTGATGGTAGTTTGTGAAGTACTTACTAATAAGATCATTCACCAGTCATATAATTGGCACCAGATCGCCATTTATGGCAAAAACTACGATCGTACACTGCAAAGAAAATAAAATTCAAGTCCCTAATTATAAGGGAGTAGATGGACATCGTTATCTTCACTTATCTGAAGAGGTAATAGGAACAGTATCCAGGAGTGCTCGCAGTGTGGCGAAAACTATAAAAGAGAGTGTTTATTGCCTATTAGACTGTTCTGGTGTTTTATATTAGTTTCACCCCTGTGAATGCGCTCCCAAGTTCAGTGGAATGTAGGTATAAGAGATACAGTAGATACAGTAGTACAGATGTAGGTATAATGAATTCATGTATAGTTTTCTTAAGTACCTTAATTTATTTACACTGTACCTTTTTTATAATATTATAGAGTTATAAAAAAATAAAGACTACAGTTCTATCCTTACTAACATTATAAATGTGAAAGTGTGTTTTATTGTTGAATTGTTATCTTACACGTACCTAGTATATACATATAGAGTAATCGTACAAATATTGCATAAATTTAATTTATTATTTAATTTACAGTTTTAAATAACTTGTTGTTATTTATAATATTATATAAATACTATATATATGTCATTTTTAAATTACTATTTTAATTTAATATTACTCATTACGTGGTATCGTCAATTATATTTTCTGTTATTTCTGTCTGTGGTTGGTAGATAAAGCCATATAGTGTTTAGTCGGCCATTTACACACTATCTAGGTGTATTAGAGTTTAAAAAATAAATGTATTAAGCATTGAGCATATTATATAATTAAAAAATAATATTTCAAAATAAGTTCGTAATTGGGTCATCATAATGCGGCTATATTTTTTTCTAAAAACTATGTCGAGGACAACAAACGTGAAAACATTTATTAAACACAATTAGTAATAATGATAATTACTATTGTACTTAACACTTACCAAGTCATTTGAAGTCGTAACTCATGCGACGTTAAACGCAACGAGAGTTAAGTTTGTAATAAAATAAAAAGAGCCTTGAGTACTTCTTAAGTGAGGTTTAGTCTAATTACGTACACGTTTTTCTCTCTTTTTCGACTGCTGAAAGCCGGTTCGGATATTTAACGAGGTTTATACGATAATAAAGTACTAGCAAAAGTTGTGAAATACCATAATTCATTTTTTATTCTATACAAAACTTTTTATTTTACCGGCATAACAATGAATATGTGAGATCATTAGTGATTATTGTTAATAACCACTTGGGCTCATTCAATGAGAAAAATCATCCATTAAATTAAATAATTTTACTGGATTAAATAAAACTTATTATATAAAAAAAACTTATATTTAATTAAAACAGTATATTTGATCATGATTACTTTTCCTTTCCATATGATTTACTCTTTGTTATCTATATGTTACCAATATGAAGGAAATTATATGGAAAACAAAAATAATCATTAAAATCGGTTTTTAATTATCAAAAGATATCACGCATTATCCGTATACAATAGTACGTTCCTACTAATACTATTCTGACCTCATTTGTATCTTCTTTAATCCTCTAAAACACAACATTACTAACGTATTATTTAGAAAGAATTAAAGAAGGACTTGATTTTATATTTTAACTAACAGGTCGTTAGTTAAATTATAGCCGCGACTTCGCATGATTATTTTTTAATACGATAAATGTACCTCATATTACTCAATAATAATGTAGCTATCTATAGGTGAGTGAACTTCTAAAATCAGTTGAGTAGTTTATGAATTTATTTACAAACAAATGTTATTTTTTTTAAATAATTTCTCTTTATAATATTAGCTCAGTTAAATATATCCCAGTCACGCGAACGAAATTGTGGGCTTAGTATTAATAATATGAAAAGTAAAGCTTAGATTGTTTCCAAATCAAATATTCAATCATGCAAGTTTGCCAAAACAAAAAGAGAAAATGCAATAAGATGGTCATGGGGTCGATTTGGCGTGTATCCAAAATACATTAGTATTTGAGTAATATTTCTTTACGTTTAAAATTTTCAGCATGGTTTCGCATTATAATACAGTCCCTGGATAACAGTGCCAACTTTTATACGTACACACACACACTGTGAATGTAACATAGTAGACTATTTGAGTGAATTTTGTAATGCAATTTGTATGAATTTTGCACCTAAATATATTTTGTAAAAAACTAGCGGTAAATGAAACCTTATCTGCGTAGTATTCGAAATTAACATACAGTATTATAATAATGTGATGCTAATATTTTCTATAAATTGTAGACATTAATAATGTAAATGAATAAATATAAATAAATAACTCCGTTAACCCTCTGACCGGGCATTCCGTGATTTCCGCGTGCAGTATCTACTTGTTTAATTTTCCGCATTCCGCGATTTCAACGTGCTCGTATTTTTTATGTTTATTGATGTTGTTATCCCGCAATTTTTGTTTTAGTAGATTGATATTGTTTCTCAGAATTTCGCTAGATGGCTAAATTCTCGTACTGCTATTTGTTGTCAAAGCGATGTGTTTTATTGTTGTGAAAAAAAAATACGCGGTCAGAGGGTTAAAGATTTTGCATTAACAAATTCAAATAACAAGGATGCTATATAGCATTAAGTCCGCCTTCTGTACCAAAAATTTTTTTGAAACGTGGTCAATAAAGTATAAACAAATAAGGATCTTTACATTGTGCGTGCAGGTCCGCTATAAAATACGCTGTACATTACAGCGGACCATATCTTACTACACCATAAGAAAGTCTGCTAAATCAAGAATTAATTGGTTGAATGTTTCAATTTGTTACTAACATCATTTAAATAGTGTTTTTGTAATATTTTCAACAAAATTTGATTATTATATCATTATATTTCATTGAAGCAGACTTGTAAAGGCAAATAATATATCACGTACAGCTACATTTACTACTATTAGTTAGGTATACATGAATATAAATTACATAATACCATTTTGAATCCATTTTACGTGTATTTTGAAAAAAGTTCAGCCGCCTACTGCAACAGAGTTGCATTCAACTATTTCGTAGTTGACGTGCGATTGGCGTGCAGCCAGGGTTCGGTTTATTTCAACTGTATTGTAACTTTAAAATCCACCTGGCTAAGTTCAATAGTGATATATTAATGTCTATTGGAATTTAGTTTTGTTAAAATATACCTATTTTGCTACTGGCGTCTGTTGAGGGTAGGGATCAGCTCGAAGATGCAATCACAATATAAATAATAGTACTAAAATATATCTAGATTAATTCGTTACTTGAATGTATTACTTCTTTCAAGAAGAGGTTGAAATCACATTTTCTTTCCCTTGAGTAATATTTTTTTTTTTGTATTTTTCTAATTGAACTGTCAAATCTTAAAATCATTAAACGAAATTTCTAATGTAAGTAGTGTATTCATTTATTATTTATTATATAAGTAGGTAGGTATCATATGTATTTATAGTGTATGTATTTATATAATATTTTATTATATATTTTGATATTTTATTTAACTGTATATTTGTATACAGTTAAATATTTGTTTATGTATTAATAGTTGTAGCACTTCAGCTGCCCGCTAACGAAATGCTTTCTTACTGTACTGGGTTGACTGGAAGAGATGTCTGTCAGAGATAAGTCCACCCTTGCTCACAACATTTATAAATAGATTATTTTATATGTAACTTACTAGTGCAATAAAGAATATATAATATTTTCATCATCATTACACAATTAAAAAATTGGGAGAGAATTGAGACTACTTTTCTTTGAGTTTGCTGGAAAAGTACTTTTATAGTCAAGTTCGCCTTTGTATATTTGTTTTCTCAGTCATATTTTTTTGTGTATTATTATAACTTTCATACATTTCGGACGGGCGTATTTCATAACTTGTTAGTCCTAAATATTATAGAGAATTTATTGAAAATTATGTTTGCCTTTCACAATTTTCTTTCATCTCCAATAGTTTATATATAAAATTAAATAAACATGTTTAGGGATACGTTCTGCAATAAATTCACGCGAATCGTTTGTCTCAATTCGTTCCTGTCAGCGGCGAAATACAGAAGGCATCGTAAATTGTAGTGCTGAGTGCTGTGTAAATCTGGCTAGTCCAATTTATTTATTTAATACTTTATTGTACATACCAGTTATACATAAAATATGACAGAGGTAATCAAATGTACAAAGGCGAGCTTAACTCTAAAAGAGTTCTCTTCCATCAAACCCAAAATGGAAAGGACCATCAATGTCCAACTTACGAGTATCTTATCTATCTTAAGTTTTCTTCCCTTCAACTGATATATTATATGATAATAATTTAAGGCTTATGCTGCGCAAAAAACCAGTGACTTCAAATATAACAGAATGTATATATGTATCCGTTGTAAAAAAAACACATATAACACAAAAAAACAATGAAGTGGAAGAATTGAGAAATTTCTCTTTTTTAAACTTGCTTAAAAAAAGGAAGACCATCATCATAATGGCTTACAAAATAATCATGAAACAAGAACACTAATTCAACATTCATAACATCGATTACTACAGTAACGACTTCTCATAACTTAGAAGTATTTTCTCTATGGTTCACCATAGAATTAATGGCGGCCCCGAAACAATCTGGAGGCGCACAAGCAAAACTATTATACTCAACTGAATATTTTACACGAACACTTCCCAGAGGTAAGCAGCTTGTTTTAGCCTAATGAACCTGTTGCAAACAATTGTATAAACTACAAGAGGTTATCTGACTGAGCGAAAAGCGAGCAACAAATATAGAGAGGAAAATAAATAAAAACCGCTTTGAAAATATATGTAATTGACAGAAAACACAAATATGACGATGCACATTTAACATATTATTTTTAAATTTATAAATTTAAAAATTATATATAAATAATGTATAATGTACATCATCATCATTATGTATTTAGTCGTGTAGGTTCCTACATAAAATAGGCTACCCTACCCCTTCCTTTCCCGTGAGTGTCGTAAAAGGCGATTAATGGTCGATGAATGGGCAACAGCGTCACTCTTAAAACAAAGTGTGGCAACTACTAGCAATACCCCCCTTTTGAGGGAGACTATGTTCAGCAGTAGACAGTTAACGGCTGGTACAAATAAAAACATATTATTATGATAAAATCTTAAGCGACAAAAAGTATCTAAGGAAGAGATAAATAAATCAATAGAACTTATTATCTAGGAGTATTTCTAGTTTCTCAACAGTCATTTTTACTATTTGTGTCTGTCTGATTATTCCATCATACTATGATAAAACCATATGCGTGAGGCGTAATTATTTCTATCTCGTTTATGTCTGCAACTAAGTACCTGTTATACCTGTCCAACTCATATATAAAAACACATCTACTCTAAATAAAACCAAACTAATAAGGAATGATATTTAAGACATTTTTGTAAATATTATTATAATAGCAAGCGGTGAATGAACATAGAAAAACGCGGCAGTAGTAAGAATCTTTACTTTTTTTAATTAATTAAAAATACATTATTTTATTGCCATTTTGAACTTATCAATTTAAATACACTATTCGTAAGTGATGTTCTTTCAACCCGCTGTTTGCGCAATCTCAAACCACAGCCTTATCCCATAGAATCCGGGATGAATATAACATGAACAAAGATTGTTGCTCAAAATGAGTCATTGTCTTGGAACAACAATGACTACCCTGCTTTATTTTAACATCCCTCCTTCAGGTAAATAAGGTTTTTCTTTGTACGCAAAATTGAGGAAAATGTCTGTTGACATCGCCTGGTTTACAGTTTGGCGGGTCATTTGTAAAATTTATAAATTTCAAAATTTCATCCCACTCTTGCAGTAAGATTGTATAAGGCAAACGTAGGTGCATTATTTTATGTGTATAGTAAAATATAAAAAACATACGAAGAAATTTCCTTCTAAATATGATGCAAAATTCTCGATTCGCGACAGGTTTTTTTGCAAGTTACGCAATTTGATTTTAGGAATTTTGAAGCTTATATTTAGGTAATATGACTGAACAGATTCACAGAAAAAAATTGTGAAACTAAATTTGTATATGCCTAATTTATAAACTAGTATATAAAATAGAGTGTTATGATCCAGTGTTATACTTTTGGTTTTGTTACAGTTAGTAAGTTACATTACAAACTAAGGTAAAATTTAATAATAAAAAGAAAAAAAAGAGTATAATATAATTGAAAAGCAATCCAGAGTCTCAACATCTAGAGAGTTTATAAATATGCTGTTAATGATAGTCGTTATCGTTGATTCAATGTTTTTAAGTTTATTACTCATATTTTGTTTGAAAATAACGACATTCGAGTTTATAGCTCATTTACCTCTACTAACGTAGCATTTTGAACTTGGCGGTAGTTTAAAATAATTATAATTATGTTTACTTCAATAAACAAAATATTTTTATTTATTTATCTATAAAAAATTTTTACTAAAGTAATAATACAACGAGAAGTCGCTGTTAAGCTTGTAATATATGTAATCCCTGAAATTCAGCAGAAGTTGATAGAGCACATAGCATAAGTCGTCCATGAAAAGGACCGAACATAATCCTACATAAATAAATAAGATCAGCGGCTCTTCAGGAAAAGTAGCAAAAGCATCCTCTTAACATAATTAAATATGTGACTTTTAGACTTTTCCTAACTCTGGCCTCTTTTCTTTCAAAAGTAACGTTTGAGAACGATCAACAATGGTATGATTTATGACAAGTATTTCTTTGTGAGAAACGTATAAAACATAATATGTACTAAGTGAGTAACGTTATTCCAGTAACATAAACATCAAAGTTTGTGAACATAAATTTCATAAATTATGCGTAATGTATTTGGATTTATTTTGTCCTAAATACATTTATACTGGTGGAGTATTATCATGGGATGATATCTAATCAGATTCCTAAATTTAGGATACGAAGCTAATTTAATTGAAAACTTACAGCTCAATTCGATAGGATATGAACTCGCATCTCGGTATCATGGGCGAAACAGTATATGTACTCTATTATGTCCATAATACTGCTCATGTCTATACGCGACAGTTACCACTTCCCATGGGTGGTACGTTAGCTTGTTTGCCATTGTAAGTTGCATAAAAAAACTTCCAGTTTTAATTACAAGAAACAAGAAATACTTATACGTGAATTATTGATGCAATATATATTTTTTATTTATTTATAAATAAACAGTACTTAATTTTACATTTGCCATTATACTGAATAGCTTTATACGCGTACTGGCTTATTTATTTATTAAACAATATGGTTCAGAAATGTTATAAATATAATGTAATAATTAATAAGTATTGCCAATGAAAATGTCGTACTAAAATAGTTTTAAGTCTTATTAATAAAATTAATCATGTTTACTTCAATGAATAAATTTATTCGGCTAACCAGTTCGAGTGTTTTTCCTTTGACACCAAGGAAGAAATACTACCAAGTAACAAATTTTTCAGACCCGCAGGTACCGTCCTTAATCTATGTTTCAAACTTCCTCGTACGTCATTAAATCTGATGAAGACTCCGCCTACTCTGTTCGAAATTTAAATTCCGTCGCTATGGAAGATTACATTTTTCCTAATATTTTTAAAATCTAAAATGGCGTACATTTAAAATAGAAAAGACATTTTGAAAAATATTTAAAAATTAACTTTTCATTATAACGCGAAAATGGGATAGTTGGAAATAAGAGAAAGAGATGATAGTTATCTCATTTAAAAAATGTGATGTGTTATTCATAAAAGGTAAGCGCGAAACATATTTATATAAATAAAGTGTAATTAGTTTTAATTAAGTCTAATTCATATGATCACTCTCTATTAGACCTGATTATAGGATTAACGTAATTTAATAAATTATTTGTTATTTTGTTAATTGTTTTTCATGTTTCTAAGTTACTTCATAACTAAAGGAAAATGGTTAAAAAAGTTTAGTATTTATTCTCAATATAATACGCTTTTAAACTTTTTTTTTGTTGTTTACACATTTCCGATAGCTGTAGATAACGAGTTCTTAAAACGATCACAAAAAAAAAAAAAATTTTAATAGGATAATAAAAAGTCTTTCAAATAACAATCCTATTAATCCTATTTATATTATAAATACAAAAATTTGTAATGATGGATGGTGGAACGTTTGTTACTATTTCACGTTACGAAGTGAACGAAATTGAATGAAGTTTAGTATATAGGGAAATTATATCCAAACTTAACGGGTAAAATACATTATATACCTCCTGATTCACACGGAAGACTTCAAAGGATACAGCTAGTATACAATAATTGTCATGAATCATAAATTTGTTGACGTTTCAAGTATTTGATTACAATTATAGATAGTACAATTTTTCATTGGTATAAAAAATATGTGATAAACGTATAAGATATTATCCCATTTCTTTTTTAACTTTCTTTCCTTTAGGATATAATATCTTATATAACATCCTAAGGGGAAACTACGTGACTATGTAGACACTGAATCGGTTACGTATAAAATATATATATATATATATATATATATATATATATATATATATATATATATATATATATATATATATATATATATATATATATATATATATATATATATATATATATATATATATATATTTAATCACTGATTATTTGCTACGGATATTCGAAAATTTTAACTATTTTACGATACCATGCAACTATAATTTAATACATTTCTTAATATGATTATAACTTAAAATTTGAAACAAAACATTTTATTAAAATTTCTTATAAAAGTAATAAAACTACGAACATTTACACTACCAATATAGCGACGCCGTAAATTCGTGTTCGAAAAATTTGTTTCAAATTTTTAACGTTTCAGAAATTCAATATAATAAAACACGACCGTTAGAAACTATATTGCAGTATTAATAATTAATTTAATTTTAATTTTATACCGTCTTCTTGTTACTGGAAGCTTATAGTACTATGGAATGAGGCTCAAATAGCTCATTTGGTTAGATGAGAACGTTAACAAAAGCACTGAGCATGCAAATGTATGAATTCATTACTATTTAAATGCAGTATTAAACGTTGTATAAGGGATATAAAGGTTGCGGTATAGTAACATAGATGAGAGCTTTCGATATTAGTAAACGCTTTATGTATTTAGAGGTACAAATTAATGTTTATTGTAAAGGAGATTTATATATAAATTACTACCGTTGTACTCGTTGTATATAATATTAGTATAGTTACTATAGTAGTATTTATTTTTAGAAAATAGCTTGTATAACTCACCTGTGCTATTTATATATATTGGTAGAGTCCCAGTAAGGGATGATAGATAAGATTGAAGTCAGATCAATCTCCATATTGTAGTTAATTATTTATTTAGGAATAAATCACGATGGTTTTTTTTTTATACAACTTAGAATAGCAAACAAGCTGACGGTCCACCTGATGGAAAGTAGTAACTGTCGCCTACAGACATGAGCAGTACCATGGACATAACAGTTCCAAGGGGCATCGCGAGGAGATAAACCTGACGAGGTATATAACTACTTTTTAACAGTTACGGCAGACACTATTAACAATTTCCTCCGCAATAAACTATAGGAACAAATATAGTACATTACAGCATATGTTGCAATTGTAATGACTGTGACCACTGAGACAACAAAATAGAATTTATACCTTAAAATATTTTGTTGTTAAAACAAATAATATAAAGTACTGTTTATATACTTGTACATATATATCTTGTATTCAAGTCAAATCCTTAATAACATTATAAATGTGAAAGTGAGGCATAGTTTTATGCCTCAACAAATCGTCATCAAGATTTTCATTTACTTACTATTTATGATGTAGAAGAACACTGGCTACTTTTTATGCCTATTAAACATTTTATTCTGACCACACGGAAGGAGTCACAAGTAAAAAGTAGCAATGAATGTAATATACGTATAAATTTATTCAAGTACTAAAATAAAATACAACTGGCAAATAATAACATTATTCTATCTTTTCTATTATTTGAGCTGTATTAAAAATTCTTCAATTTCTCATATTATTATGCAATAGTTTACAGATTAATTTAAAAAAATGCCAAGTGTGAAAAGGTGATCACTCTCCCTTTGTGCTATGGACAAATAGAGTATTTAATCTTTGATTTGATGTATCCTTACGGCCATCGAAGTAGGTTCCCTTAACAAATACAATATTCTTATTAAGTTCTCATGGAAATCAAACTATTTACGAAAAAGATTGTTTATTTAAGTAAAAAATAAAATTAAACATCTATTGCTATTACATAATATTTTACGCATTATTCGTAAAGTTTTAACATGGCGGGTCTATTCGTTCCTACTCCGTGCTATAAACAAATAGAGCAGTTAATCTTTGGTTTAATGTATCGTTACGATCGTCGAAATAGGTTCCCTTAACAAATGGCATGGAAAAGGGTTTGGTTACCTCCTGATAGTAACAAATAATGGACAAATTGACTCGCCTAATCGATACATCGTTCGAAAACGAGAGTTATGGTTTTTGATATTCGATTGTTGCGATCTAATTTATTGCGGTTCTCCCTAGAGTGTTGTATATTAAAAGGACTGACAGGAAAGATATATGAAAAGATAAGCGATGAATTAGATGCAGTAGAATAGTGCTAGTAAATAACTGGTACAACAATTCCACTTACAACATAACCATAGCATACGTAAAACAACAATTCTCTAGCATCAATAATTGTAAACAGCATCATCATCATCATCATTTACCACTGCTTAATATAGACTTCCATGTAGACATGTATAAGGAATAGTCCTGAGCTACCTGTTCATTAAGTTCCTGCAATATTTTTAAGGTCGTCACTCCATCTAGTGGTTCTATACAGCGTTTGCTTGTATTGCGTGGTCACTCGAGAATCTTCCTATCCCATCAGTTGTTGGTCTTTGAAATCGATTAAAATCAAGAATTTTTGAGGAAATTCACATTTAATATATTGATGTTACAAAAACGCACATGTGCATACATGCTGGTAATTAAAAAAACTACACAGGAAAATGAAAACTATTTTGTAAAAAGATGCAGACTTACATATAAACTCACAAATGAATAATTTACTTTTGAATTTATCCAAAAAAAAACTAAAATCGAAGTCTAAAAATTCCATCTTTCGATACGAGTATATCGAATCAAGATCGGGAATCCCAGATTACTGGTAACCGGCAAATGGATTTTTTATGTAGCACGACCCTCAATTATGAGGATGTGATTGAGTTGAAGATAAATCATATTACGATATATTCAATATAATAATCAAACGGGACGACGAATGTCAAATTTTTAACACTACATAAAAGAAACCCAAAAATGCCCTAAAACTATCTTAAACTGATACTAATCTTATTAATACGTATAATAAAATTGTAACTAGACGATGTTTGTACATATGAGATATTTAACGAAAATTGATATAAGAGTCTTGAAAAGTGTAACAGAAGTCAAAACAGTAAAGTACGTATATATTTATTTCTCTCACAAAATAACAACATAATGAAACTTATAGCTACATAGGTTACAATTTAAAACAATCTTTGTGAGAATTTAAAACAAAACTTTTAAAAAAATTTTTTATCTGTATTTGTTCCGGAATTTTGCTAAAACCACTACACCGTTTTTACAGTTGTATTTCTAACGACGTAATTTAAAATCCGGTATATGTTTAAACTCGACATGCCATTTAAAAGCGGTTCCCTAATTCTAAATCTACTCGTACAAAGCTAGAGGCAAAAGCTAGCAATAAATCACATTCTGAGAATGGTGTATGACAGCTGAGATCCTTACCCTCTAATCATCCTAACTGGATGCTTCTTCAAAATATATTCATTTATCAACAAGATATATAAATATTGTATAATCCAAGATAGTACAGTCAGATGTTTTAGTAAATTCTTGTTATTTTATGAAATTTAATGTTTCAAGAATGCATTCCTAATAAAAAAATGTTTATAAATAGTATTGTAACAAAACAAATTATAACTCTATTTAATTATAATAATACTAAAAAAGACGCAAAAATAAAATATGTACAAATCCAACAGTTACATATGTTTTCACAAATAGATTCTCTTCTTCTATTGGACCTCATTTATATAATAAACTTAATGAAATTGTTAATATATATCCTCTAAATAAAAAAGAATACAAGGACAGAGTTGTAGGTTGGTTAAAAGAAAAAAAAAATACAATTACTTGGAAAATATACTTAAATCTTAATGTAATAAAACATAGAACTACAAAATAGGTACATGCGATTAGAATAATATTGATATCTAAATTGTATTTCATCTCTTAAATTACTTAAATAATGTTACATTATTTAAGCACTTTTACACACCCTCCATATACATATATACATTCAAATTGCACATTACATACAGGAAACACGTTTTTCTTCACATTTTTTCACAATTTTTATTATCAAAATTTAATATAAATTTCACAGATTTCTTATAAATACAAGGAAAAACATTTCGAAAAGTCCTACAAAACAGCGGTGACTGAAGAACAATAGAAAGCATACGTCATTCAAAACTGTATATTTGAAGTGACTGCGAATAAAAAGTAAAAACATTTATCAAAAAGAAGACAAAAATACACATATATATTAATAAGGAATGTCTTCTACAAAAAAAAACCGACTCCAATTTTAGCATAACCAATTATTTTAAAAACTAAACTACCGGATCAATTTTGATAATATTTTTATACAAATAAAAAAAAATCTGAACTGATTTATAATTAACGTAAATATTAGGTAACAATTATAAAAAAATATACCATCGAATGGAATCGAAATATACCTCCTTCTTTTTTTAAGTTAGTTGGACAAGACCAGTTGACTAAGTGGCCAGCAGTATCAGCAAATATAAATAAACTCATAGAATAAGGTGAAATCGATAAGGAATTAACAATGGAACGGTTTGGATTTATAGTAAAATGGCCTCGTTACTGCCTTCCTATTTAAGTCGATTCCTTTTCTCTGACTTTAGTTTTAACTTTTTAGTTTTAAGTTGTTTTAAAAGTACACAGTTTTAGATTTAGTCAAAAATACTAACAAGCAAAGATCTATGTATCATTCTGGGTTCATTTAGTGTAAAATATTATGTTAGATTAGTTATAAAGAAAGGATAAAGGAAAATTACTGGAAACAATGACGCTAAAAAATGCTACAAAACAAACATTCAACTATTTGAAAATTCCTTAACATTGAAAAAAAAATTATATATATATTTTTTTTAATGGGTGAAAATGGAATGGTAACGCGCTAACGGGATACGCTGGCGGAGCACCAGTGAAGGGTGATAGATGAGAATGAAAACAGGCCAGTTAGCCCATCATGATGAATTCATCAGGAATTAACCATGATTGTTGCCAGGGGGGACCGCGAGGAGGTTGACCTGGTTGGATATATTGCTAGCAATGGGATTCTCAGTCTCCGTTACTAACAATCCCTTTCCCCTCCAAAAAATATATTAAAACGCGAATGTAATAGTTACTTTTGCTTTATTAGGAACTAGGTACTAAAATACATGTTTTCCAATAATATTTTTATGAAAACACAACGACCCAAATACCTACAGAGACCTACATCGTGCATAAAGAAGCAAAATATGTTTCATAACGCCGTCCTCATATTAATATTATGTATTATTTTTATGTAAAAATAAAATCTATTGGAATGCACATACAAACCATTTTCCTTGCACTAGGAATATTTATAATTCTCGTATAAATATGAAAATGTAAGAATGTATGAAATATGAAAGTTTTTTTATTTGCTACCTCTTGACACTTTAGCAGCTCAACTAAACCACAGATAATATATTAATATGACCAAAATAACCTAATCATTATAAAATTTGGCATAAACTCAGTGTTTAGGATGAAGAAAGACATTCGCCACTTTATTTCGGTCAATCGATTCATCCTGGACATGCTCACAAACTAAAGACAAATTTTCTATAATACAATTGTTAGCATCCTTACATTTAGTATACCAATATTTTATTATATTTATATCATAACTGTTGTCAAGTGCCACCGTGCTGATTTGATTTAACTTCAAAATGGTGATTTATCATTTCCGGAATAATTATTTACCCGCCAAAAATAGTTACCATAAAAACTAGAAGTAACGACCAATAGTTAACAGTTGTTGATTGAGCATTGACCTGTAAAGACGTATAATTTTGACTTTAATACAAATGTATTTTAATTGCAAAGTTGTGGAACTGTTAATACATGAGTTGGATTCCCCTATAATGACACGAGTTTTATTTCATAACCACCGACCTCTTAAACAATATACACATCACTTTATACTTATTAATATACATACATATCTGTCACGCCTGTCTCCCATTAGGGAGAATACTTATTAATATATAATATTCATAATTAGCAGATTCTTACCACAAAATGATTCGTTTGCTTTCAACGTACCTACATTTAAAGAATCTAAAATAAATGAAATACTTTATGGTCATTATTCAAGTAATTTATTATTGGATCGTGAAAAGAAACGAGAATAGTGTATTAACAAACCCTTATGAATAAGTATTTAATAAGCTCCATGCCAGTTCTTTTTTTTTTTTATTTCAGTCGATCAAATTAAGTTCGATTCACAGTAAATAATGCTGTCTTGATTGCAAGTAAGTTCTGAGATTTACAGGATATTTTCATTAGCTACGTTCTTAGGGCATTCATCTGATCTTAATGTTACCGAATGGAAAAAGCTTATCGTTGATCACTGGAATAAGTAATATCTTTTATTTACTTCACTTAGAATGCTTCCCGTTATTAACAATCTCCCTGACGATAATAGGTTACTATAGAAATTTTCCAAAACCCTTTTTTATTAAATAGTTCAGTAAATAATTTTAATGATCATACTGTCTTTATGTATCAATAATCTAACTAATATTGTTATTGACTTTTGTCGAACAAAAAAGGCTTAAATAAAAAACAATATTATTTACACATACACGTAGCCTTCGATACATGGAGGTAGAAATAACTGTAATATTTATAACAACTGGAAACTTTCATCCAATGTGCAACTATCTAAGAAAACTTTATTCCGCGCCCAATAAATCAACATAGAAGGAAAGTTTGATAAACAGATGTTACAAGTGGCCCCCAGAGGGCTGTCTACGGTGGCAGACCAATGGACTAAGAAATTTATAGTTTTTATGACCCAAATCCATCAAGAAGTTTTTTTCTGTAAATGTGTTATTGAGTTTGGAATAGAAAACAAAGAAAATAACATTGATAAATAAAGTGATAGAAAACTAAAGTGAATATATACAATGGCCAAAACAACGCAACATTCCATTTTCGATTTTTGTTACTATATTGTCTTTCAATTCACACTCCTCTTTAATCACACTATTTCTCACTCTATCTTTTAAATTAATACCACATATAATTGTCAGAATAGATAATTACATACCCTCCATGTAGTCCCGTCATAGAATAGGCCACCCCTTTTTTTCTCGTGAGTGTCATAAAAGGTAATAAGGGAGCTTATCGGTTGGGAAATGGGCAACAGCTTCCCTCTTAAAACATCAGAAAAGCCTAAGTTCAGTTGCCAAACCGCCTATCAAACGTAGCAACTACTGGCAAAACCATCCTTCTGGGGGAAGCCTATATTCAGTAGTGGACAGTTAATGACCGATATGATGATACTTCTCAGAGCTCTCATCCCTACAGCATTTATCCTGCTTTCACGTTTCATCTGCCATATCCAAAATTCACTTCCATACAAGAGTGTTAGTATCAAGACTCCCTAAATTATGATAAGACGAGCCTTGCTTAATTAGAATCAGTTCCCGCTTTTATTCTTCTTTTAATGTCTCCTTCGCAATTTCTATCCCTTTTATAGAACCCAAATACTCGTAGAAATTATAAAAAATACTTGCTCTACTCTTTCATCTCCTATCATTATCTGATTTGCTTAACTTTTGTTCATCTCAATACTTTTATTTTTATTATATTTATTTTCATACCTATTTCTTACATATATTTAATTCATTACTATCACCATTTGCTCTAATTCATACTCCTATTTATCGTCTATTTATTTAAGCCTATTGTTATCTCTCAAATTTTATGATATAGATATTACCGGAAAGTTATTCGAAACTTTCAATTGACCACAGTGTTTGGCTAAATTCGAACTTAGAACCTATGGAATTTATAAGTCGAGGCAGTATAGATTATTATTATTAAATCATATCTTACCATATATATCATACCTATTTCGGATAAATGTTGTGAGATCCTAATGTTGAAATACATTTTTTAAGTTTTTTTTTTTTGCTGTCTTTAGTTCAAGTTTTGTGGGTCATCTGTCTTAAACGATTGCCATATATTTAAGCTTATTAATAAACAAAAAAGCAAACAGAAATAAAAGATTTATTAAGTTTTATTTTTCTGTAAATTTTTTCTGTAAAGTGCCAAATTTTAACGTACATAAAATTAAAACTTCTACTACGATTAGTATGTTTTCAATTTAATAAGGCAATTTTCGTAAGAAATATAGGCTCATATTAATAAATTGATCTCATAAGTATAAGAGCAGTCTTGAATATACATTTACGAAGCTATGTCGATTAATAAACAGAACTTGAGTGGAACTCACGGTTCACGTATCACTTGAGAGCTGAAAACACATTTGCTTAATAATAAATGGAACTCAGTGATGGTTTGAGTCGTTGTTTCGTATAGAGTACTATCTTAATTGTTGAGTATTCTAAGTGGGTGATTATAGTTGTGATACAGCTAGTATCATAGTAGGAAATTGCGAATTATTTTAATATATAAAAACTCGCTGCTGAGTAAAAGCCTTTTCACTATTCATCCATATAGTTCGATTTCAGAATCATTCGATTATTCACTCAATTACTTTGAAATAAATGCCTCTTTTTAAGTTTTTTTTTTATTAATGAAAACAGTATATTAAAAGGCTGTTCAGTATTGATATTTATTTGCGATCGATTTATTAATATGGTTCTTAGTTACCACACAAGAATAATGTTAGTTAATACAAAAATAAAATATCAATGTATTACCTAGAGTATTTAACACTTTTTTGGAGGCAAACGAGCATGAGCATACAGCTTATCTAATGGCATGTGATTACAGCTGCTATAGGCTCTCGTAATATCAAAGAAATTTCAGGTGTGTTGCCAACCATTTAGGACTATGACTATTTGAGCAAATAAATACAAATAAACAAAACAATAATTAAAGGAATAAAAACTAATATTATAAATGTGAAAATGAGTTTATTTGTTATACTATATCATCTTAATGGCTAAACAAAAAAATTATGAAATTTGGTATGCCTGTACCAGGTAAGATATATACAGGGTGCTTCAAAAAAATTTATACACACTTTAAACTATTGTAGTTTTCCCGCTCTACAAGGCTAATGTTATATTTCTTCAGTCAGATGGTGCCCCGCCGCACTATCACAGGGACGTACGAGCTTACCTGGATCAAAATTTGTCGGGCCAGTGGATAGGACGCAGGGGGCCAATCGAGTTTCCAGCACGCTCTCCAGACCTTACACCACTGGATTTCTTCTTGTGGGGCACAGTAAAAGATGAGGTGTACAAACGTAAACCACGTAACCTAGACATTCTTTGGAATGAGATTCAAGCAGTGTGTAGAGAAATCTCATCGGACGTTTTGATACCATGTACAGAATCAGTGGTGACTCGTACTCAGAATTGTATTGATGCTGCAGACAGGGCCGTGCCTGACGGGCGTTCATTGCGTGCACCGCACGCAGGCGGCCGAAATTAAGAGGCGGCCAAATCGTTACAAGTTGTTTACTGGGCCGATTTCGGTTAACCAAAAACAGATTTTTTTCCCGGTTTGATGCCCTGTGTATAATAATAAACATTAAAAATTAAAGTAGTTTTTTTTAATGTTATCCTGGGGGCGGCCATACAGACTGGCACGCAGGCGGCCATATACCCAGGCACGGCCCTGGCTGCAGATCACCAATTTGAACAGTATTAACATTTGTTATTTATGTTTCATTTACATTGGACTTTCAGCTTTCTATTTTCCTGAAATTTAACTTTGTAGAACGGTAAATAAATTTTCTATGGAAGTTCAAAGTGTGTATACATTTTTTTGAAGATTGAAGAAGATATGAGCTACTTTTTATCCCGGGGTCAGCAAACATTTTCAGTCACACGGACGAAGTCGCGAAAAAAGCTAGTAGAGAATAAATTTAAATTAATTGCCGTACTTTCCTAAATAAGCATCGCCCTTGTGTAACTTACATTAATTTGTTACGTAAAATTTTATAAATTTGATAGCTTTTTCTTTCGTCCCAACGTACATATTTAATTTAAAATTATATTACCACATTTTGTTTAAATTTTAACATCAATTGAATTAAACTTTTTTTTTAATAAAATGTTTCCAATGCTGTCTAAATAATTATATTAAGTTTTTAAATCTAATCTAAATCTGATTTTTATAATTGATTTTTTAAATTATACCTCAAAGGTTTCACCTTCATGCTAGTGTAATGACAGACAGATTTTAAATTAAAACCATCTTTACAAACATTATATTTACTTAGAAAAAAAATACTTTAAAACGTTTAAAAAAGACTTAAATTTCTTTTAAGTTAATAAACATAAAATCAACACGAGAATAAATTCTTAAAATGAATTACACGTCATTCAAATCAGTCCATAATTATTATTGGCGAAGATTTTATACAATTACAGATATTGGAATCAATTCTGTGTCATAATACTAAACTCGAACATAATACTCTAAATTTATCTCTAAAATTATGAACTAATTTCCTAATAATATTTATTTAAATATTTTAGAAATTTAGTTCATATTGGCCCTTAGCAAAGGTTTTGTTGCAATGTGAAAGTTAAATTTTAATTTTAAAGATAGGTTTAGATAGAATAGTGTCACATATTGGATTCCAATGACGACATTATACTGTAGCATAACAAATTTATAAAACCCTCTATGAAAAGATAGTTAAAAAATATCCATGCATAATAATTAGAAAATCCTATACCACCCAATGATACGATATGATGATATCAGCCGTTAACTGTCCACTCTTGAACACAAGCCTCCCCCTAGCCTATTGGAGGGTTTTGCCAGTGGTTGCCATGCTTGCTGATGTTTAAAGAAGGACACTGCTGCCCATCTCTCGGCCATTAAGCTCCCTTAGTCGCCTCTTAGGATACCCCTGGAACAGGAAGGAGTGGCCTATTCTATGCAGGAACCACACGGCCGTTATTAATAACAACTTTATAACATCACCTTTGTTTAACAAGTACATTTTGCTTCTCAAAAAGTCGATCGAAGTTTTTTGACTTCTGTAAAAATGGCGATTCGGCTATTGCAATAATTAATATAGGATCAATAAAAAAGTAAACGGTTATGATTTCAAAAATAATTGTGAAAATTAGTTCAATATTAGTGACATAACTGTTTAACATAGACATAAAAAATCACAGAAATTGCAAAACTCTTTCTTTCGTAAGTCCCTTAAAAATTAAGCGAAGGTACATTTCAAAGAAAAAACATTACATTTAGTTAAAAAGTACAAAGATAAACCGCGTTTAACAACGAACAATAATCTTTTTCTGTTTTCTTTTGTGCGTTTATTATACTACCTATTTATTCAAATTTCTCCCTGAAGTTTGAGTTTATCCCGCTTTATCCTTTGATTAAATAATAATTCCATTAAATCTCCATTACACTGGATCTCTTATTTTTTAATACGATCAAAATAAAATGTATAACATACCTCATTATACCATAAAATAGGTCAATCATACATAAAAAGTACATGACTAGGATTTTATAGATACTATTTAATACTCTAAATCAGGGGTGGCCGACTTGACTAGACCCAAGATCTGATGTCTGATATGACTACTGTCAAGATGTTTACTGACAAAACACTGTGCGATCTACCAATGACATATTTCTTGAAATATCATATGAAACAACATAGTTCAGTACACAATTATGTAATATTGTAATATTTTTTTATTTTATTCAAAGCAGACATAAAACTGAAAATTATTCTTAGTATCTACTTATTTATATTAGTCTGAGCATTGTGTCTGGGCTTCTTCCGCTAGATTAGCAAAATATTATAATTTTTGCCTTGCCACGTTCGACTAGTTGGCTACCCCTGCTCTAGATGTTCATTCATTTTCATTTAAGAGTTTCCTCTTGTCGGTGCAACTAATTCATGCATCTTCCTCCAGCCAGCTCTATCTTAGGCCATATCCTTTATCTCCCTATACGACATGACGCCTAGTGTTTCCTTTATCTGTCCCATGTAGTTAATCCTCGGTCTTCCTCTTCCTCTTTTGCCCTCTATCTTTCCTTCTATTATGCTCTTAAAAAAAGATGTTATGTAATCAAAATTATTTTCATATTAGTTTTTACCTGTGACTTTCCCCACGTGATCAGGATATATTGGTTGACCGATTACAATAGTTTTTGAGTGATGCCGAAACAAGATGGTGTTAAGTATTTCCGTAGAATAATTTAACAATAAAACAACTAAATATATCTCAATTTAATTTAGATTTTGGACGCGATAACTTTTAAATACACACAAAAGAATCTTTTAAGTCTCAATCTTACGAGAGACTTAGCAAGTTATAGTTAAAATAAGTCGTAAATTTAAAGCAGGTGGGATTTTATCCCCGAGACGATGTGGCGGGTGTTGTACTGTCTAAATTCAAGACTTAGTACGGAACTTTGTGTTACAGACTAACGTTCGAAACGCGACTAAAACGCCGCCCACTGTTATTATTGATAAAAAAATACTCTAATAAAGAATGTATACGAGAGATATTGATGAATAATGCATTCATGACTGAATACATGCATGCATTGAAAGACAAGCAATGAGAAAAACTCTTGTAGAAGTAAAATGAGATTCAAGTGGTTCAATATGGTTCGATATATATATTACATATATATGATGTTGATGATGTTATTTTCTTTAGATAATTAAAATAAGTAATTTTAATTATTTAAAGATTGCAAAAAATCTTCATTTCTAGCTCCTCGAATCTACTTGCATAATCTCATTAATATAATAAATGCAAAAAATTGTAAAGATGGATGAATGACAGTGATGAATGTTTGTTACTCTTACACACAAAAACTACTAAACGGATTTCAATGCAATTTGTCACACGAGCAATTTATATCCTAACTTAGTAATAAATAAACACTCGTATATCATAATTGTTTTTTTTTATATACCACGGTGTAAGTTACAAGTGGTAACCAAGCATACATATATGGTAAACGATCACTGAAGTTTAAGGACGTCTGCAACACTAAAGTTGTCACGTGTACAGTGCCGACCCTGAAGAGACCTTAATATATTTTTTAAAAGAACCCCATACTGTACTCTAGGGAAATCCTCGGCAGGGAGCTCATTCTACAGCCTGAGCATTCGTTGGAGAAAACTCCTTTGAACCGTACAGTTTGTAAAAATTCTTGCTTGGGTCAGATTACCCCTTGGCAATGATTTTTTAAAATAACCTGAGACGTATCATCAGAGTTTGTGACTCGATCATAGCAATGTATCATGTTAGATTTAAATAATTTATATATTCGGCAATGTATTTTATTTATTTTTATTCGGCATTTTATAAAAAAAAATAAGATTAAAAATCGTATAAAGTATCCGACATAGACTAAACGATAAGCTGAAGTGGCAATAGCCCATTGCTACTTCAGCTTATATTTTGGTCTATGACATTACGTAGCTCGAAGAATGGACAACCGATGGGGAAGGAAGGTTCTTAAGCGGTGACCCCGTACGGGTAAACGCAGTGTAAGATTACTCCAACTATATGAAGTGACGACCCCAAATGCATTGCAGGGAGTCAGTGGATGCAAGTGGCTCAGGATCATTCCTTATGACAGTCTATGGAAGTCTATGTCTAGCAGTGGTCAGATAATGGCTGAAATGATGATAATGTAATGATGAAAAATCAAATAGCGAAATAAAAGTCATTGGCTCCGATTACAAACTGCAAAGCTGAGAACACAAGTATACGTATTAAGTAATGGTACTTAAGAGACCTCTTGAAATAACTAGGTCAACATACAAATAATGATTTTTTTTTTTTGTATAAAAGTAAAAATCTGCGACTAAAGGTTCCCTCGATATTTAAGCTAAAATCTGTATAAATAAAGAAAATGTTTTAAAAATAATTTAGTTTTAATATTTAAACTATCCTCGAAAACATTTAAAAACTCGCTTGCTTATTTTGAAACTTAAATTAATAAAATTGTTGAAACACAGTTATTAAATGTCATCAATCATGATAAATACAACAATAAAATCGTCCCAGCTCTCAACACAAATTTCCTAATTATATCTACAAAATATATATATATTTCATGTAATCTTATATGAAACATTAACTTATATTTACAATTTGTTTTAATTATCATAAACAAATGTAATTAACCTTTAAAGATACATAAGTGCCTGTTTAATTATAGTAATACTGATATCGTAGAAATGAATGAAATTATTATAAAATTATATTAATGATATTGTATAAGGAATACCATGTGCGTTACAATATATTTTTTTATAATATCCATAGTGCGGTAGAGGGATGGGCAGCAATACCTAATAAAGCCTAACTGAAGTTGTCAATCTACCTGCCAAGAATGGCAACTATTGGCAAACACCCCAAGGAGGAGGCCTATGTTCAGCTTTGGGCAGTTAACGACTGATATCATAGTGCTGTTTATATCTATAGGCGACGGTTACTACTTTCCATTGTAGATCCTTAGCTTATTAACAAATCAAAATTGCAAAAAAAAAACCAAGTAACTCTTCAACCATATGAACCACCGATAACAAGCCAAAATTAATCAGAGTGCGGAAAGTAAGCTTGGGCCCTGCCTGGATATAAATATGCTTGTTAAAATATGATCTTGTCGAGTATTACGTTAAATACAACGGCAACATTATCTCTGAATATCCCATCAGGGATTACTGTCATGAACATATTGAGGAAGTACCAAGTTCTATAATAAATAATTTGCCACCAACAATAAGTAAGTTCGTAGAAACTTCATAACGTTTCACATAAAAACTATTTTTACTGCGGCCGATTTTCACAACACAAAGAGCTCAGTTCCGCAGTAAAACTTGTGTGCTCCTAATTTTGGGACTTTATTTCCCTACAACGCCTACTTTAACAGCTATATAATACATACTTTACTTGCAAAACTAATTTCATTATACACAAATATAGTCTATAATCAATAACTTGTCTTTTTTATATCGTATCAGGTTATATATAGTAGTTTAAAACCCTGAAGCAAAAAGAAGGCTGTTATAAATTTGATATATCAGTGTGTGTATGGCAAGATGCAGTATTTTTTTTAAAGTTGACGTAAACGTCATGATTCTTAGCTAAAATTTATGAAGCCTTACACAGGCGTTTCGAAGTCATGCGCTTTTATTAAGTTTAAGGGACTTTTTAAAATGTTTAATAAATTTACAATTGTTTTACCGTCATATTTTTTTTTTATTTTGATATATAAAAATCCCACGTCACGACTTCTGTTCATAGTAATTACCGAAACTCCTTAACCGATTTTAATGAAATTTTGAGAACGTGTATTGCTTGCTACAACTTAAAAGATGCGATAATTTGTATACCAATAGGTGACTCTTGACCAATTGATAAAAAATAATTTATAATCATTTTTTTAGCCGATAAGATTGTTACTCCCGTTGAAGCACCTCATAAGTTTGAAGTCAATTTATTTTTAAACAAAGTCTGATATTATAATGAAAGCGTAACAAAGAAAGGCACATTGCAATTATCTGTCATATTTTATTGTTTTTGATTGATTATAATCAATCGACTAAATAACTATTTAAAAAGTGTTCTTCTAGCGAACTAAAACGTTACAATCTATTACTATACTTTGCACTTACTTCATATTTTCCTTTAGAATTTCTCAAATACCTTTTTGTCATTAAAATCCTAAATTTTTAATAAGAATCATGATTTATCATGATTAAAAACTTTAATCATGCCATATTATATACTTTGATAGCTAACCACTTTTTAAATAACTATTTAAAAACATTGAAATATGTTAAATTATTTATGAAATTCAAAAGATAAATACGATCATACTACTGTATAAACGCTCTTAATTTAGGCACAGATATTATGATATTTGTATACTATATTGATATACTAGTATTTGGGTAAACTTTGTCTGTATACCAAATCTGAATAGAATCTGTCTAGCAGTTTAAACATGATTGAGAACATCATCCAAACGTCTTTACAAAACTTTCACGTTTATAATATTAGTAGGATAACTACATAATGGCGTTAAAACGCTTGTCTATTTCTCTACTTAATTATGCTATTCTAAATTCTAATGCGTAATTAATGCAAATTCTAAAGGGTCCAATGTTATAAAGGACTGAGCAGGTAAAATATTTAGTCTGTAAGCGGTTTACTCAAAGTTTGAATATTGTGAATTTCAAACTTCAGATATTACACGGAGTTTGCGATTGTGTGTAAAACTTTGAGAACGATGTGTGTAAGATGGTTTTGAGATATGAATAGGGAAAATAGTCGAGCCGCTGCGTAACTTTGTTGTGGAGTTGTGATGAAAATCATTATTTTCCCTTTCAATGGTGGTATTAAGGTTTTAGTTTGTACTATTGAAGTGTTCTGGCCTTATTTGGATCATTAGACTTAATAAAAATTAACAGCTTAATATAAACTTACGAATATTGTAAATATAAAAGTGAGATGATTTGTTGCCACTTGGAGTCTTAATTGCTTAATTAATCATTATGAAATTTACCATACACGTTCTATTTGGGATGAAGAAGGACATTTACTAGCTTTAATTCTAGTACACCACTAAATTCTTCAAATTCATATTAAAACAAATAATATCCACAATAAAAATATGAAAATCATACCCAAGTATTTATTGTGTGATTAGAAAATCTCAAAATTCGAATTTAAATTAGAAATTTTCATATTTAGATTATTTATAAATTATTATTACGTGTTTCGAGCTACATAGGTCACGTAAAGCCTTCGTCGGGTAAGCCAACTCAACGACCTTCGTGTAACGAAAGCGGCCTAAATCTCAGGATAACATCATGAGTAATAGAAATGATATTATCATATTTTACTATGGTTAAACCACTATATAAGGAGGAGAAATGGATTGTTACTCATTATTATCATTATCATATCAGCCATTATCTGTTCATTGCTGAAAATGTGCCTCCTCCATGGACTGCCATAAAAAACGGAGTGGTTCCTTATGGCAGTTTACATTAGGGGATTTTGCTAGTAGTTACCATGCTTGGCTGGCAAATTGGCAACCGTAGTTTGGCTTTTGGTGATGTTGCTACACATCTCTCGACTATTAAATTACCTTAGTCGCCTCTTACGAAACCGACAGGATAGGAAGGGCTGACCCATTCTATACAGGCACGTAATGGTAAATCCACACGGTAAATTCTGTCATTAATAAGATTGCTAGCAAGATATCCTATCAGGTCGATCTCCAGACATTCTTTCTGGAAACTATTGTAGTTAATTCTTGTTGAATTCGTTACATAGGGCCAAATGATCTGCTTTATTTTTACTTATCATCCCTCACTGATCCCCGTCAATATATGCCGATAATGCAGGCGGGTGTCACTATTTCAATTTCTCTCATAAAATAGCCATTATAATAGTAGTATTATTGATCTATTTCAATAGGAATTATTGGGAGGGAAAGGGTTTGTTAGTAATGGAGTCTGAGAATCCCATTGCTAGCAATATACCCAACCAGGTCGACCTCCTCGCGGTTCCCCCTGGGCACTATCATGGTTAATTCCTGATGAATTCATCATGATGGGCTAATTGGCCTGTTTTTATTCTCATCTATCATACTTCACTGGTGCTTCGCCAGCATATCCCGTTAGCGCAGGCGGGGTTACCATACCATTTTCACCCAATAAAAAAAATAGGACTTATTGAAAGTGTATAGTAATGAAGAATTGAGCCGGCCATATGACAGTCTGTTGATGGCCAATAATAGTTGTTGTTGTATCGGCCATTAACTGTCCACCGCTGAACATAGTCTCTCCCATAAGGGGGTTTTGCCAGTAACTGCCACACTTAGCAAGCGGATTAGCAACCACAGTTTGGCTTTTGATGATATTTAAAGAGGAACCCTACTGGCCACCCCTCCATCGTAAGCTCTCTTAGTCGCCTATAGTGTTTATATGATAATTTTAGTAACCTTTTTATTAAGTCGTATTGAAACAGACTACAAAATGGATTTATTTTTTATAGCTTTTTTTTACTTTTATGGTATTACTAGCTTTTCTCCCGCTACTTAATATGCATGGATTTGAAAAGTATTTTAGGAAATCCAATAAAATAAACCATATTAACACGGTGTATTGAGATTAAACATATGCCAGTTTAAGTTATATCTTCGAGAATACAACTGTGAAAATAGTATTTCATTTAGTGCAGTACTTTTTGTGTAATACTGGAACAAACATGCAAACTAATAGACAGAAAAAATCTCTAAAAATGACTATTTCGGCTTCTATTGCTCTTACTAAGATCTCATACCGATTTTTCTTGAATATCTCCCATGTACAAACATCACCTAGTTACAATTTTATTATATTAGTAAGAAGTTTGGCAAAAAGAAAAAATCACACAGTTCAAAAAGAATAGAAATTTTAAAAAGTTTTATTGCAAAGACTTAAAAAAGTTCCTGCATGTGAAAAGGAAAAATTTCGAATAATGTAAATCCAAATAAGCAAATGTTTGATAATTCAAAACTTTACCCTTTTCAGACGATCCAAATGATTGCCATTTCAGAACGAGTTTACTTAACAAGTTCTGACGAGTTATTGTTCATGCAGACTAAGAATGAGCTGCAGTTTTGAGGCTAATGAAGTTTTTACTACTGTTATTTTTAAGAAATTTTGTTACATTATATGTTCTAAACAAACTTACTCTTGTTGTATATAAGTTTATTTTTCTTTTCAGTTTCTTCATTAGTAGATTGGTTATTATGATTATGTGCAATAAGTACATACTTAACTATACAGTATATACAACCCATAAATAACTGAAATACAAATTATTTTAATTATTTTTTACGATACTTAGAATGGCAAAAACGTTGACAGAATTATTCTACTAATTTCGTTTAGGAATATTTTATAAAAAAAATTAGTGAAAAAAAATTGTCCAAAATTACGTTGTATTTAAATAACTAAAGTATTACAAAATTAAATTTGGAACGCCTCGTTTCTTTTTAACGAAAATCCGTGGAAATTCGCAATCATAACAGGAAAGAACGTCTTAATTTCGTCGTATTTTAATCAAGTCAGATTCGGGGAGACCGGGCAAAAATGGTATGACTCGTTTACCCGGATCTTACGGCACTATCCTGATAAGGGGGGAACTGGGGTGTAGCTTTCCTGATGTTAGTACAACCTACGCAAGCGGATGAACTTTCTATTTTATTTATCAGAGCAAATATTAATCTTAATTCTTATAATTGAACAGATGGTCATTTACAGATCTAATTAACAAATAACGATGATGAATAACTTCGTAATAAGTAAACAAACAATACCAAATACTTAACTTATATATACATTTTTTACTAAGACTTCATCCATTTAATTCGTCTCATGATTAGACAATCTCTGCCAATTTGAAATAATTATTCAGTTAAACATAAATAATAATATCATAATAAGAATAGTAGAAAAGCTTAAACAATTAATACAAATATTAGATTATAATATATATCAATAACATAATAATTTAAGATTTTTCTCCGGAATTCCATAAATTATAAAAAAAACTTATAAAAATCTTAACCGTAAATATACCATTTTTATTATGTATCAGGGATAGCAAACGAGCTAACGACCTACCTAACGAAAACAGGAGCCCTCGCCGATAGACATGAACAATCACACATACATTCCGTGAGGAATATAAAGTATTATGGGTCTGTACCCTGTAATTCCACTGCCATAGCCCTCCTTCCAACCCCCCTGGACCGTTACCGCCAAACTTAGGAATCAAGCCACAAACATATTATCGGACACGACCGTCAGCTGCAACTGATGGATACGAAAAAGAGAGTACACGGTGTTTGGCTATCTCTCTGTCTCTCTCTCTCTCTCTCTCTTTCTCTCTCTCTATCTCTCTCTTTAGTGGATGTGCATGTGCGTGTATTAAACATCAAGCGTACCAAATCATCGTCGGACGTCCGATCAACCAAGAGTGTGATCCAAGGACACGTTCGTGATTGACGACCGCTAGTACAGTCCTGATCGACAGTATTTTTACGGCTTTATGATACGTTGTAGCCCAGTCAGAGTTCTAGATAAACTTTCATGTTTAGAACTATTCTAACTAAAAGTTAACAAAGGTTTTATTTCGAGTTTTCCTTATTCTGTAGTACTATATTATACTTTAGTCCCTTACCCCCTTATTCATAAAAATGACAACCTCTCATAAACCTATTTTTGCTATTGACCTGTTTTGTCTCTTTCTTTTGTACTAAATTCTCAGTTTGAATGAAACTGTCAAAATACAGACAAAATAAAAACTTATTTTAACTATTACATTATATATTTTGTAGGAGATTTTAGTTTTTATGATTAAGGGGATTATAGCCTTTGTCATGAAGGGAAAATAAAGTGGTAACAAATTATAATAATATTCTTACTAGGTGTGGATAATATAATGCAATATATATTTCAGTTACAATATCTATATTCAGTATATAACAATATAAGTCTGCTTTCCAAAAAATAATATTGGATAACACACTTTTAACATATTTTAAAATAAATATCCGAACGATATGAGCTATATTGAAATGGCTCATGACCTTTTTTCCGCCATCGATGTCCAGAGGAGCCCAATATATTGATATTGGATCGATATCCACATTACCCATGCCTAATTCTTACCTTCACCCAAACAAACGAATGTATTTTATTGTTTGTGTACAATTTTTTTGTTTGTGTACAATGTCGTATCGTATAGTACGATAAATTACAAGCGCTCTGTGAATGATAGAAAACGGAGCATGTAGGTAATAAATAAGGTGACTGTAGATGCGTGATGTCGATCGGCTACGTTCAGTTACTATCAATCATTTGTAATTCATGACAGATGGTGAAACTGACAGTAAAACATTCCGTCTAATGGACGCTTTCACATTCGCAATCGCATCCATCCTCTTCCCACAGCATCCAAAAGTTATTTCTCTTACATACGTTTTGCATACAAATGTACATAGATCCTGAAGTATTTTTAGGAGCGTTCGTTACTTATTTGAGATTGAATTGAGAGTGACAAGAAAGGAATATCATTTAAAGAAGGGGGAGGGAAATTAAAAATTCGTATAAACTATTTATTCTGTTCTATTACAGAAATAAGCCAATGAAGTAAAATAAAGCATCAAATCGATGATTTCTTCTAGTGAAATTAAAAGGATCAAGTTTCTATAACCAAGAAACGCTGCTTGTATTTCGATTTGCTAAATATAGTCACAGTAACCATACAGTAATGTAAATTTATCTTATACGTAAATTGGAAACCGTAATTGTTGAATTTCTTGCAGGTTCTTCACAGCAGACAGCAACAACATTTCGAACTCAGCAGTGGATTCTTAGAAAAAATACGATTTTAAAGAGCTTGTAAATAAGTCTATTTGAATATAAATTACTATTCTATGTTGTTTGTAAAGTAAAGCGGTAGTAAAATTATAAGATATGGTTCATATAATACCTTAGTCTTTAGGAGGGAAAAAGAAGTGTTAGTAATCAGGTATAGTAGCCCCATTACTAGCAATATTTCTTGTCAGGTCGACCTCTTCGTGGTTCCTCTTGGAAACCATCGTATTTGATTTATTGTTAGATTCATCACAGTGGGCTAACTGACCTGCTACATCCTCACCTAACATCACTCCCTAGAGTCCCACCAGTGTATATCGATAGCGCAGGCGGGGTTACCATTCCATTATCATCCATTAAAAAAAAAACCTTAGTCCTTAGGAATAGCAACACGTAACGAGTACTGTAGACAATATATTTGTATTCTTTGATATCAATGGCACTGCTTTATAGGCGACAGTAACTAGTTTTCTCTACATAAAAAGATACTTTTTTTTAAATGTTTTCATTGTAAAACCAATTTTCATTTCTACTTTATACAAAATTCGATTTCAAAAATAGTTTCTGTGCAACAGATCTTAAAGGATATTTTACAGTTGAAGTTGAAATATAGAAGCCATCATTGAAGTGGAAACGGAATTGCATAGATACGAATCGGTTTAATAAATTGATCCGATATCAATTCTTTGAATAAATCAGTTGGATTTTGGCCAGAAATTTTGATTGCAAGTATAATCGTAACAAAATCTTTGAGAGTTTTTGCTGTTTTCAATAGATTGATAATATAGAATCATGCTTTGCCTAACTGTTTATAGTAATAAATGTCTTTATTCTTATTAAAATTTTAAAAGTTTATTAAAATTGTATAACCCAACTTTACTAGAGGAAGATTTTGTACAAAATTCGTATGCATGGGTATCTGCTGTGTGGTCCCAGTTTAGAATGGGCTTCTTTTTCCATTCAATTTCCTTTCTATGAGTATCGTAAGAGGCGACTAAGGGAGCTAAATGGTCGAAGGATGGGCATCAGCGACCCTCTTAAAACGTGCGTGGCAACAACTGGCAAAAGCTTCCTTATGGGGGGGCCTGTATTTAGTGGTGGACAGTTAACAGATGACATGGTGGGTACTTCTGCCCCACTCGTGTTCCTGCCATAAATCAGTTTGCATGACTGTGTTGCGGTTTAAAGGGTGCGATATAGTAGTGAAATTAGGCACACTGCAATTTCAATTGCGATATTTCGTAGTCCTTAGAATTGGCAACGCATAAGTGGTACCAAGGGTATAATAGTGTATTCTATAGCATCCATGATGCTCTATAAGTCTATTCTCGATGGTTACCACTTTTCATTAGGCGTCCGTCAGATTGCATGCCATTCTAAGTATTATAAAAAAAAAACTTTATAGATTGTTTTTAAAGCTTATGTTCATTTTAGTTTAATATGTATCCCGTATTTACGGGAGATTAATGAACTTATTGTGTTTTTGTCATTCCAACAATCGTTTTGACTTCATCCCGAAGTCTTCTTCATGGGGCGTTTAGCACTCTAAGTTCAGATCATTATGTATTTGTCATACAGGTAATAATTTGAATAAGTAAAAAAGTAGGCATTTGTACTGGTACCGGTCAATCAACATATTCCGGCTAAGTAAACAAAGTGGCAGGAAAAACTAGTTCTATTGTATCTATGTACATACTCTGCACTTTACACCTACGTTCTCTTCTGACAATTTTGTCACAAAAACTTTTAAGCATAGACTGTTAGACAGATAAATACTCTTTATCGTTATTTGTTATTTGTATTTTTTTAGATATATAAATGCCATAGGTAAATATGATATTACACCTTTGCCACATCGTGAAAAATAAGCTCGTTTTCTCAAATAAAATACTACGTAATATACGTTGATTTAATATTCATGCAAAAAATAGAATATAATGGTATAAAAACGGATCATGGCATAGAGAATTGTTTACAAATCTAATAATATTAAAAAAATCAGATCTCAGAATGTCAGATCTTATTAGTAACAGTTCCTTTCCCCCTGACTTTAGAATTATAAATGATAAAATTGTCTATGATCGTTTGACAAGACACCTGAAACCTAGTGTTATGTACAATAGAGCTTACACCTTCGTCTACACAAATATAATGCATGAGCTATATACACATATATATATATATATACATGACAAACTTAATGTTAAGTACATTATATTAAATCCTACTTTATTCTCTATTAATAAAGTGAAATATATAATATACTTAATTAACATTACACAGCCAATTTTGTTAATATGAATAGAGGATATGTACTTACGCCGAAAAAAGCGAATGTTCAAAACTGAAATGCATACAATTTTGCATAAATTTGCAGAACTCAAAGAAAGTATGTCAAGACACAAGTAGCGTTGTAAGATCTTTAGCTACCCTCTTCACTGTCAGATATATTGTATATATACTACTTATACTATTTACAGGACATCTCAAAAATGTTGCATGGAAACGGTAGATACAGGTGGCTTAGAATTATACTTTGAAGTAAGATATGGGAAAGACATATTCAGCAGTGTATGATGGATAGTTTTAAGAGTACCTTCATGTATGAAACATCTGAAGACGGAGCACTGAATAAAAAAATCAAAATGATCTTTATTTTATTCCGTAAAAAAAAAAGTTATTTTAATGTTATCAAATCACACTAATAAAAATCGAGCTGCCTCATAAATATAATAAATTAAAAACATATTAAGTTAGTTCGATTCGAAAAAGTAATGTTTTTCTCTGCATACTTTTAAAGTAGAGATTTCAAATCGACACCAACACGAAAGTAAACTTCATACTCGTAGAATACACGACGATTTGCTTTGGTACCAAGTAGCTCCATTTTTTTAGCATTAACAGCCAGTAAATACAATCAATTTTAATACTAAAAAGATAAACTGTTAATAATAGTCTAAGTAAGAACGTGCATTTCTACAAAGCTTGTAGATTTAATCTTGGGCCAACAAAGAGGTAAGATTACAGGGGATCGCGCCAACACGTGGTTCCGTTTACCGCCTGTCAATTTAACACTAAAACCCTACAAAAGTTTTACTCTACTATCGTTCTCTCGTTAGTTACATTCCCTTACCCATCTAAATTTTTATCCTTTTTACTAGTGTTGTTCGATTATCAATTAATCGATAGTATTCATATCGAATAATAAAAATATGGAGTGGCTTATCAATAGTACTGATACTACGAAGATTAAATTCTTAAAATGATGACTTATGAAATTGAAATGATATATTTTAAACCTGTAATCGATTATAACAGAGTCTGGAAAACAATACTATCGACATTTTGACTGTACCAATAGCGAGCTCCAAATTTATATAGAAAGTATTGTTTTTACTACTTGCTATTGAGACTATCGAATATAACGATTACATTATTGTTCAATGTGATGCCCACGACCACTATCTACTATATCGCATGGTTTGCCATCGACAGGAAGTTCACCCTCATATCCTACAACCTAAATGGTTGCGTACAACGCGGTTTCAGAGATGTTTTCTCCCACGAACACTCAGGTTATAGAATGAGCTCCCTACCGAGGTTTCTCAAGAGACTACAGCATGGGGTTCTTCAAAGGAATTAATCAGGAGTGACGACTAATAATCGATAACCAACGACAATTAGGCAACATTACTTTCAATATCACGGCCCAATATATTTTCCTCATTTTTAGATCATCAATTATTTCTGTCTTAAACAAACTTGACAGCCGATTACACCTTGTTATTAGTAAACAAACAACAATAACACATTGATTAATAACTTTTAAATTTTAGTGATCAATAAATTTTTACTAATATTACAAGTTTGAAAGTATATTTGTTACTACTTGGAGTTAAACCACTCATTCAATTATTATAAAATTTTAAGCATACGTAATATTTAAGCATAAAAAATACATAGGTGTCATTAGCCCGGTAGCACAGGCAAAGGCGCGTGCATAACTAGTTTTTTTGTTAAAGTATGTAAAAGTCGCTATACCAATCCCAGTATAGAATAGGCCATCCCTTCCTATCCCGTGGGAGTCGTAAGAAGCGACTAAGGAAGGGCGAGGGATGGGCAGCAACGTTCCTCTTAAAATACTCCAAAGCCTAACTGCAGTTGCCAATCTACCTGCCAAACATGGCAACTACTGGCAAAACCCCTAAGGGAAAGGCAGACCGTTAAAGGTTGATATGATAATGTAAAGTTAAGCGAAAAACTTATTAATACAAATACAGGATTGCACTGTTACATATTTTTTGCCTTGGCTTACAAATTAGGGTAACCTGTATCTTGTAAGTCTGTTCCTTCCAACATACAAAAACTAGTACTATGTATTTGTCCATGCAGAATTAATAATGTTGAATTATATTGTAATTGATTCTTTTATGTATTTTTATTATATATGAAGTAGATATTATAATTAGTTATTATATAACATTCTATTAATACTTATATTTATCAATTATTTCACGAATCATATGTCTCTTATCAATCTCAATATAATTAGTATTGATTATTAATAAAATTATTATTATAATTGCCGTGTGTACTTATCTGTGGATATCGTAATAGGCAATTAAGTAAACATAATGGGCGAAGGATACGCAGCAGCGTCCCTCGCCTCACCAAAGGTCTAACTGCGGTTGCCAATGCCAAGCGTACCAACTACTTAATCCCGAATTGATCCTGAAAGTAGTCGAGATTTCTCGACCTAATTACACGTACGTTAAACCAATAGTTATTACTTTAAAATATAATGTGTGCTTACGAAACTTTTAACAATAAATCTACTGGCAAAGTTCCTCTTATGTGAGAGGCCTATATTCAGCAGTGGACAGTTAATAGCTGATATGATGACGATGATTGCAGGATTGTACTGGTGAAGGCTGATGTTTAAAGGTTTGAAGGGTGAGACATAGAAGGGAAGGCATAACATCACATACGTGGGGGGAAAGGGATTTTTAGTAATGGAGACTGAGAATCCCATTGCTAGCAATATACCCAACCAGATCGACCTCCTCGCGGTTCCCCCTGGAAACTATCATGGTTAATTCCTGATGAATTCATCATGATGGGCTAACTGACTTGTTTTCATTTTCATCTATCACCCTTCACTGGTGCTCTGCCAGCGTATCCCGTTAACGCAGGCGGGGTTACCATACCATTTCACCCATCAAAAAAAAAACATCGCATACGTGGTACCATTGGCATCACAATGGATTGTATGATGTTAATAATGCTTTTCATGTCTATAGGCGATGATCACTACTTTCAGATAAATCGTCATCTCGTTTACCATTCCATGATGTGTAAAAAATTATAAAAAAAAAGAATATTTAAATATTTAAAAAAAGTGAGGTAACGTTATATGAGGCGAGTGATATATTACTAAAATCATAAAAAACGCCCATCACAAAATCCCTTACCACAACCGCTTGATGACAGAAACACGAATGGGACAGAGATACCTAAACAGATTACTTTTGCTCTAAATCTCAATTTCATTTCCTATTTAAGAGCTGTGTTATTGTCGATGGAGCTCTTGCCATTCACTACGATTTTCAGCGAATCTCTTTATCTCTTGACACACAGGACACCAACTTTTTTCTTGAACTGCCTTATGTAACTATGCCTTGGTCTCCCTCTTCCCCTATTTTTTCTATTTTACCTTCTATTATAATGTTCATAAGTTCATCGTGTCTTATCAAGTGATCCAACATTTTCTCCCTTCTAACTTCAAACTACTAAAGACTAAATCTCCATTTCTCTAAAGTTCTAAAATAATCTGATAAAAATGCAAACAAATTGATCAAATCTTCCCTATTCAAAGTTTAAAAACTGTAAATAAGCGTATCAGAAGTTTACGCTTCCACTAAAAATAACTAAAAAAAACGGAGCCAGCTACTAAATAAAGAAGACCGCTGAACTGAAAACTCTCGTAGTGCTAAACCCAAGCTTAATTGAAACGTTCCACAGCAGAATTCAATATGCCTGTATTTTGTAGCATTTTCTAATTAAAACGATTTGACGTGAATCTCGGAGATACACTGCTGAAATTCTTTCTCTTTGTGTAACAGGAATATATTATTAAATTATATTTTCCCCGTAACTTTGTAGGCTCGATTTTTGAACCAACGAAATGAACCAAACAATCGCAGCCAATTTGGTGCAGTAATTCTGGTATCATGCAAAAACTGCAATTCCAAATTGGATGTAGTTTTTACAGCTGTCTTCCTGAAGACTGAGTACAAAATCTGAAACTAAACATTATCTCGCCAAAATATCTATACTTTTTTTAATAGATGATAATGGAATTGTAATCTCGCCTGCACTAACAGTATAAACTTGCGGAGCACCAATGAGAATACACCTCGCACACACGAGATTAATACACCTGGAATTCAGCACGATAGTTTCCAGGGGTGGGACCATGCGGAGGTCAACCTAATAGAGTATATTACTATCTATCAATATCTGTAACTATTATAAAGTTAGAAGAATATTATAGGAAATAAATATTATATTTACCTACTTAATTACAAAATCATAGATTTGTTTACGTTAATTTTAGATAAAAACAGAAAGTAATAATATAAACAATTAAAGTAAACACCTTTAAATCTATTTTACGCATTGTTATTTCGATAAAAAAATATTATAGGATTAAGATCCAATTAAAACAAAAATTTATTAGTAAAATAAAAGTATTAAGAATCCTGTACAAAATCAAACAATGGAATGTTTTTATAGAACGCGAACGAAGTTGCGAGCTAGTAAATTAATAAATTAAAAAGAAGACGTTATAAATGAATTCTCAAAGTAAACTTAAGCCGTGTTATTGTGAAGTAATTGGTTTCTACTGTATTACTTAGATCGAACGTTTTAGGCTTTTATCTGACAAATCAAAGGGCTCTTGAGGATCTGAGCTACTAAATCAGTTAAATTAGTTTTGCCCTATTTATTTAGACTGCTTAGAAGTTTGAGTGTTACTGACTTGGCAATTAACGAACAAATTAATAGTTTATTGATGAATAAAATAAGGTATAATTACAATTTAATAGGAGAAATAAAACTTCAAATAAACTTATTTCAAGCTGACATCCGTAAGGTATTAATCTTAAAAATAGATATCTGTTTGATTATTTGTGTTTACTTTATTGTACATTCATATTTAATATAAAAAAATGTTACTTGATTACAATGATAATATTAATGATGTCATTAAATATTAAATTAAAATATCAGCACTTTACTGTGATATGACATACCTACATTGGTTTTTATTTATTCTATGAATTACTCTTTTCCATTTACGTTCCTTTTTCAAGTTGCTTTAAATAATTAAGCACGTTTCCAAATATGGTAATAAAATCATATGTAAGAGTTCGCTTTGAAACAAAAAAAAAAATATACTCTGATTTTCGTTCACTCAAAAATTGCATTTTACGTATTTTCAGTTGATTAATTATTTACTTCAAAAACATCTCGTCTGAACACAACAAAAGTTTACAACTCAAAAATTTATATCCTCTCAAAACAGCTTCACATTTTGTTAATACAGCAGCGATAAGAAACAGTAAATGAAACAAGCAACAATAACTACAGAAATGACACCTTGACAAGTTGTTTGACGTTGACTGCGACTATGTGTCAGACGAGGCAATTTTGCTATCCCGCTCGTGGCAATTTTGACAGCGATGCCAGTACAAACTAAATTAAGGCCGGCGTAACAAACACCACTAACAAAGGGTACCTGTTTAATCAAGTTACAATCCTACGGTGAACGGAGTTCAAGCTGTTTACGGTTATCGGTTGATCCATCCCTTTACACGTGAACAAGTTATTGTCAAATTATATACATTTATGTACTTAAAGGGTTAAAATTAATTTTATTAAATTTCACAAAGTTCTGAAACATACCAAAACACATTAATTTTATTTCAAATTAAAGTTATTGATTTATCACAAAAACATTATTTTCAGCAGCGATATAAATAAATATAAAATTAATGAATTGTGATTTTGGAATTTGTGTTTAAAAAAATGTCATTAGAGATAGAGCGAAGAGAAACGAATCAATTGGATATCTTCCAAAGAGTCTAAACATATGCCAATACTAAATATTCGTAACTTCCACTTTCAACTGTATAATCTATTTGGATTTATTAACATTATACCTATCAGCCTAGATGTCCTTCTAGCACTTACTATCTACTACTTGTACACGTCACCGTTCATTTCATAAACACATGATTTATAAAATAACAAAAAATAAACTGAGAGATATTAAAGGAGCAGTACTTATCTCATCTAATATTTCCATCTGAATTCTCTCTGGTTCTTCGAATTACAAAAATAGAATGGCCTTAAATATTTTAATCATAAACTTTCTTTTCTTTCATACCTTTTTTCCATTTCAATATTGCCCACTTTTTCATTATATCAGAGTTTAATATTAAAATGTTTGATGTTTACTATGCTTGCTATGGCTTACCCTTTATGTTAGAACGTGCTATGCTACAAGGAAGTAGTTCACCGAATAACACAAATATATAAGGGAAACATGCTACCCCACCATTATTATTATGGTTCTCTCTGTTGTTTTTTTATCACGTAAAGTTTCATATCTTATAAACCATATAATATATTTTATTCATGATGTATTGTCAGTTGTTACATTCTCGCTAGATATGCGAATATAATAAAAAAAGAAGTAATCCACATGCCGAGAAGTCCCGACATAAAATGGGCTACCCTTTCTTTCCCGCAGGTGTTGTAAGAGGCGACTAGGGGAACTTAATTATAATATAATAATAATATAATATAATAATCGTGTGATAAGCAGCAGCGTTCCTCTTTAAACACAACCAAAGCCTAACTACGGTTGCCAACAGCCTGCTAAATGTGGCAATTACTGTTAAACCCCCCAATAGGGGGAGGCCTATGTTCAGCAGTAGATAGTTGACGGCTGATATGGTGATGAATTCACATACACTGACGGGTCAATATATACATTGTAAAATTAAAAGCGCTACCAATGAAGCATAGTAATACAGAAATTTCGTAAAATACTATTTCAAATACGACAAAAAAATTTAAGTCTCATATAGGTACTAATTCAACAGTTGAATGGAGTCTTGAAATTTCATTATCATTTTTTGAGTCCTTTACTGAAATTATCTAATTTCGTTAGTTTCACTGGTACAATACTCCCTTCCATACCAATATAGCGTTAAGTCCCAAAAATTAAACACATACATAAAATATGGCAATTCAAAAAATCAGCTGAACCAATCTCAATCGAACATAGCCAAAAATAAATCAAATTAAATCAAATACTGGTATTTCATGCAATATTCTTTGAAATAATTTAAATGTATATCTAGTACTATACTGTTCGAGCTTTAACTAGAGATATTAAGAGGTCTTTGAGCAGCAGTGGAACACGGTGTCACCTTAGCAAAAAAATTATATTATGTGCGTGTGTATCATGATACAGATAAACACATATAAAGCTTTAGACATAATGTCTCCTTTTGTGTAGTAGATTAATAAAAATAACCATTATTAATGGGGATGCCCAAAGATGTGTGGATTAAAAGCATTTAGTGTACAGACCATAAATAAATAAGATGTTTACCGATATTTCTTGTAAACAATAACAACACTAATAATAGATGTGATTACGTAGATATATTGACTTCAAATATGTGAGCACATATATTGGCGTAGCAATAAGTATATAGCTTTACATTGCAAGTTTGGTTTGCTTAAATTTCATATTCGATTCTTAATCGAATCCATTAACTTTAGCTTACCAAAGTGTGTCTAATTATTTGTCAAAGTAATTTAACAATATTCAGTGTTTCAAACTGGTTATTTAAAAGGTTCTCTGTTAGCGAACTGAAATGACAATCAGTTAAAAATATTATTTTTAAACAGTCATTGTAAATTTGGATTATCAGGGCAAAAAAGTGGATTTGAAGCAACACATGACGTAGGTTCAAAGTATTTAATGGTAAATTTATATGCAACGTATTCTATGATTAATGTTTTAGTTCATTAACAGAGCACATTAATACTTGAATAATCAATCAAACACTGCCATAATTGCCATTGACAGAGACAATGCCATAATTCGGCAAGCTAAAGTTATCAACGCTTCTAACAAATTAACTCTTTTAAATTGTATCAAGCCTAGCAACATTTAGGAAAAAATATTTTAAATAACAAATACTAAAAAAATAAGCACCTGTATTCTTTAAATATACATTTACATTTAATATTTAATATAAATAATTGGCTCAATATCTGTAAATAAAAAATCAAATTCGATATCACAGTGAAATCTTTATTGTAAGGATCAATTATTAACTAATTTTATAATTAAGTCAAAATTATTATAATTTCAGTTTATGATAGTCCATAAAACAGTACTTTCGCTCAAACTGTAGAATGAGTTCCCTGACGAAGTTTTCCCTAAAGACTACAGTATGGGGTTTCTCAAGAAGAATACATATATTAAGGTTTCTTTAGTCGGTCGGACTTTCACCTATAATTTTTCGTACCAACTATATTTTAAGAAGTACTACTACTATCTCGACTAAAGAAGATTAAAATTTCAAGCATTAGTAAAAGAAAAGTAAATGGGTGTCCTGGTTACAAATTAATATCTACAATTAAGAACAAATCCGTAAGGGCCACCGTAGAAATAAGCCTTAGAAATTATCTGTTTTCTTTGAATAACTCAATGAAACAGTGGAGTTGAAATAATTTAATTGCCAATAAAATTCTCCTACCCTTCCCTCTAGCCAGCAGTTAGTAACCCTCTTGCTTTTGTCTCAAGTGACTTCAAGTAAATAACGTTTTAAGTGGTATTTCGTTTTAATTTGCCAGGGAATTAAAACCACATCATTTTTATGACTCGGTCTTGTTTGAGGCTCCTGAAATGAAGTAGGTGTCTCTGCTAACAAGAAAGGGTAAAGTCGTAATAAATTGTATTTACATTTGTTGAGAAATAAATATTTATACCGCAATGCTTGGTACCGTACACAGCCGTCGTGTTGATAAACAGTAATTATCACAGCGTCTGGATGCTTTTGACACCAGGGGTGTGCACGTTACAAACTCTAAAAACTCCTCTTGAAGAATCCAATATAGTAGTTTCAATGATAACACAAACTTAGTCCACGCAAGTAAAATTTGCAATTTGTTGTACACGTAATATTCGAGACGAAGAAGGATATAGAATATTTTCAACCGACTTCAAAAAAGAGAAGAGATATTTTTAAATTTATTATCTTATAAATGAGTCAATTTTGGAAAATTCTTTTTTTATCAAAAAGAGCCTTCAGATTAGTCCCATTGAAGTTTTATCAAAATCAGTTCCTTAATTTAGTTCTAATAACTAAATAAGTTTATTTTTTAAATCATAATAATTGATTTTGTTTAAACCATTGTTACTGTCTACTCTAATTGGAGACAGGCATGACAGATATATATTTATTAGATATATATTAGTATGTATGATTTTGTCACGATTGAAGTCAGTTTTTTTTTTATGGAACACAATTTTATATTATTATTCCGGTCAATCTCAAATCAAACGCATTACAGTGAATGCAAGTGGCTCAGGACCTTACGATATACGTATGGCAGTCTATGGGGGAGGCCGATGTCCAGCAAAGAACAGACACAGCTGATATGATGATGATCCTGGTCAATCAATATATCTCTGTCATGTAGACGACATTCTGGGTAAAAACTTACCACTCATAATTTGAATAAACAATTAATATTAGCCTTAAAATCAACAAATCTGAAACGTAAGAAGACTCATAACATTGTTCCAATTAAAACTTTCTAATTATGTATATAAGTTCCCAGTTTCAGTTTGTGGCAAACTTGTGAGATTGTCACATTGAATAAAGCATATAAATTTAAACCCATATGTATGTATAACGAACACAGATGATTGGTCTACCAACTTTCTTGAATATTGTAAATCATACTGGGTATGACAATATCCTTAGTAACATTATAAATGTGAAGACCAGTTTGTTTGTTACCTAATGGGACTTTAACCACTAAAGCAGTTCCTTTCTTTAGACGCATTCAGAAAAGATCTAAACTCATATAAAAAATACGTTAGAGAGGCACTTCGGGCAAAATCTGTTTGATTAGAGAGGAAATTTTGTTTATTTCAATTAAAAACGTTTATTTGATTATTTCATGTGGAATCTTTACTGATTTATATTCTGGTTGTGTTTACTATTTATATGTTTTAGGTATTATATGTTTCCCTATTACAATAAAATAAAATAAACCAGTCGTCACGAAATTCCTTATGTATATAATATAACATTCCTAAGCATATACGTAGTATTTGGAATAAAAAAGTACTACTGCTATTACTTACAACTTAGCTATTTCTCATTACTCAATCAATATATCCCAATCACGCAGACGAAGACGCCATTAGAAATTAGAAGAAAATTAAATTCTACAATATTGTTAACGTATGCAAATAAAAAATATCGCTTATTACTTTTCCCTGTATAATATTAGTTTAGATAAAAGTATATCTGAACTAATATTATTTTTTATCAAGAATCTATATGTTTGTTTATATGTAATCAAATTTTCAACTAAAAATAATAACTGGATCTACGCTATATAATAATATAAAGCATTTTCTACAAAAATAAACATCTAAATAGAATGAGACATATTTAGAGGAATTGACGAAGATGTCACGTGACATAGACATAACTCCGCATAAAATAAGCAACTTCAGTCAAACATCAAACAAACAACGTCAGTTGCTTGCGAAGAAACGTGTCAACATCTAATTATATTGACAATGATGATGATGATACAGCCGTTAACTATCCACTGTTGAATAGAGGCCTCTCCCTTGAAGGTTTTGCCAATTGCTGTCACACTTGGCAGGCGGGTTGGCAACCGCAGTTAGACTTTGGTGATGTTTTAACATACATACACTTTGGCATAAAAAAAAATGGAAAATTATTTTTATAACATGTAAATATATATATATATAAAATAACCCCCTCCCCGTTCTTATCTCCGAAGTTTGTGAAAACCGTCGGCGCCCTGAATACAACTCGCACCTGACCGATTTTATTTTTTAATTCGTTAAGAACTTGGAAACAAAATTTATAATGCACCTGCATATTATTAAAGCTACGTTCAATCATTAATCTCCCCTGTAATCTCTTAATCGTGATAGCGAATTCTATGGAGATTTCAACTTAAGACGAATCTGACGTAGCTTACAACTTGCAATATTCCAATTACGACATTTCCTGTGAAATATTAATATCGTCTGAAGATATGCCATAAATTATAATACGAATTTTATTGCCCAAATTCAGTTTAAACACGTACTATACAGGGTTGGTCATAAATAGCACATCAGGACAAAACCAAATTATAATATGCCCAGGGAATAAATTCGAAATATTGTATTAGTTTTTGAAACTTTCATAAAGGCCACGTGATTATGTGATTGATTTATTATGAAAGGTTGAAAGATTTATTCACATTGTCATTGTGTTTTAGTTTGGCATACCCTTTACAAATAAACATGCCTTACTAAGGCATAACCTTCCATATAACCTTTGTAATTTGTAATTTTATAACTAAAATTTACTAAAGATATAAAATATAGTATTAAATTTATGTAGTATATAATACATTGGATAGAATAAATATAAGAATATTTTTATTCAAGTATACTTAATTATAAACATTTTTGAATAGTTCTTTTGTTATGATTCTACCGCCCATTTGAAAAAAAAATTACAGAAATTGAAACCAACAGCTTTTGAATTACTAAGAAGATAAAATCAAGAATAAAAACCCACCTTAATATAAGGAAGTTATTAGAATTATCCTGATTAATAAATTATACCAATTTTGCGCTATAACATTCTTCTAATTATCGTTTAAGCAGTAAAGTGGCGAGGTAAAGACCCTGGACAAGGAAAAACTGAATGTCGCTAATATTTGTAGTATTATAGCTATAAAAGAAGTCAATACAGCAAATTAAATTATCTTCACATGAGAATCATTATTAAAGAATTTCTAAAAGGGTATGCAAATACGTAAACAATTATGAACTGATTAATATTTTTTGCAATAGCTAGTCTATATAGTCTCCTTCTCATCTTAATTTAGAAAGACGCTGCATTGCATTTGCAGAGTAAATAAAAATGTTGCTAAATAAAATTTATTAGCAGACTAAATTAAAATATCCTTAGTGTAACATGTTTAAGAAATATTTAGTTGTTTCTTAATCTCTTCTATTATAATTGAAACCTTTTTTTACGAAGTTAAATATTTTAACAACTAAAACTAATATGCAAACTATCTATACAATTACAAATTACTCTTGCGTCGGCGTCCTAGAAAATAACCTTGGATTATCTTATCAGGATTTCTGTCGCTCCTTAATTAGGGTTCGAGACAATTTGACCTTTCAGAGTCTTAAGTGACCGTGGATTGCCCTGTTTATTTTTAGGTTAAACAAATATATCGATAGTAATATAAGCGTTTATCATAAACTTTTGTTTATCTTTATCTGTTTGGCTCTTACGTGCATTTAAGATATTACATTCATTATAAGGTTTATTTACTTGATTAATAGAATTAATTAACTATATTGAATGTTTTTCATTAATGAATCGTATTTCATTTAAGATATTTTCATCCTTCTCAATAAGACAAACCGTTTAATTAGATTCATCAACACAATTATATCTTAGTATTTAGAGACCAATATTCTCTGTGTTCGTAAATATAAACAGCAAACTCGTAATGTAATTATTATTTTAAATGTTTGTTTTTCGTTTTAGTACCCAATATGACCCGAAGGACAAACAAACAGATTTATCAGTTTCTCAAGATATCTCGAAGAACTGATAATCGATAGAGTAGAAAGGTTTTCAAATGCGATATAAGGAGTTAATGCATGAAATGAAAGTAGCTTAGGACAGGATCATTCCTTATGGCGGTCGATTGAGGAAGCCAGCAATGAACACTTAACAACTATTGTAAAAAACTGAAATGATGATTTTTTTTAATTATGCCATAAGGCTAGTTCGATATGTCCATGGACTTATTTTTCATTGCTTTCTGTTTCTAATATAATTCAAAATCATAAATCTTTACGTATAATCGTATAAAAAACTATATCTATCTAGATATGGAATTTGTGTTTAAACAAATACAATGAAATACCTTTTTTTATGAGATGATAATGGAATGTTACTCCACCTGCGCTATCGGTATACGCTGCACTAGTGAGAATTGATAGGTGAGGATGAAAGCAAGTTAGCCCATCGTGATAAATCCACAAAAATTTACCACAATAATTTCCAGGAGGAACCGCGTAGAGGTCGACCTGAGAAGGTATATTGCTAGTAATGGAGCTAATAAATCCACATGACTAACAATTCCTTTCCCCCCTACAATTAGGTACCACCGTCTAGTCTTGAAGATACTAATTAAAATAAGGAATTGCTAGTAATACGGACCAGTTCCATTGTTGGCAATATACCTTGTCAGGACGACCTCCACTCGGCCCCCCTAGAAACCATTGTGCTTAATTCCACGTGTATTCATCACGATGGACTAACTGACCTATAATGTATAATATACCTTTATATCTATTACAATATTGTTTATAATTATAATAACTAATACATAATGATTTTCATAAAAATATATATCCACATTTACTTCGTGTAAAATATTATTTACAAACAAATAGAGAAAATTTCTAAATTACGTGTTCAAGAGTTTCTTGCGGATTCTTCTCAACAGATAACGACGTTTTAAATCCAGCAGTAGAATTATAAAAAAAAATTAAAAGCATTTCTGTGTGTGAAGTTAAAATAAAAATTCTACATTTTCCGCAATGAGACTTTTTTTAAGCTATTGTACTGAACATTTTTCTCAATGAAAAAATTACTTTAAACTTGCTGACAAGTGAGCTTTATCCCTAATCGAGTTACTGCCCGTCCACAGTTGAAGGCTAATTTTAATCTCGTTTTAAAGTAACACCGCACGTGTCGGATGGAGCTTATGTTGATTTTCCTCTAATTACCAGTTTGGAGTTTACATTAAACTTTCGCTTCCACACCTATGTTGGTACATGTATTTTTGGCAAAGTGCCAAAATAGAAATAATTCATTAACACTGTTTTTTTAGTTCACCGGTAGTTGTATTATCAAACAATTATTTTTTTACCATTAAAATTAAATTAAAATATATATATATATATATATATATATATATATATATATATATATATATATATATATATATATATATATATATATATATATATTTACTACAAACTGTATATAATAAAAATATAAACAAGAAAAATAAGTCAAAATATATCTTAAAATAATCGGAACATAATATAGATTAACGACACAAAAAGAACACACCTCAATGAGAATATTGTTCAGAGAACAAAACATAATATTAAGGTAATAAGATATTTTAATTGCTTGAAATCATCAATTAAGACATATACAAATTGTTTATTTTTACTAAAGGAAAATATCGAATGCAAATCTGAAACTAAAATATTAATCTGACGGAAAATGATGCCACTTAATCCATAATCCATCACAACCTACAGCTTGTCAACGAAGAAAAATATGCTTTTATATGGATACCATTACTACACTGACCAAGCTTAATATGGGGTTTTCTTTTGGATTTTCCATCTCTTTCACTAGTATGTTGTATACTTGAGTATATGTTGCCTTTGAATAAGATATATGACACTTTCTTAATACGTAAATACACAGACTGACGTAACCGAGCTATTCAATATTTCAAGTAAATAAAGTTCTAGATACTATAGGTAACAATACTATCTACCTAATAAACAACAAGAAATTAGACTAATCTGTGAGTCGAATAACCTACGATTACCGAAAATGCTTAATAGTTTGTTACAAATGTGTTACCCCATTACTTTATAAATTACACTTACTTTATATTCATTCGCTGGTATTCAAACGTGTGAGTATTAGGACTTCAAAAAGAAAGTGATCCTTTCTTTTTGAAGTCCTAATTTAATTGCCAGTTATAAATTAACTTTGTCCTTTTCAAATATATCTCAAAGTCAAGTTTATAAGTTTTTAATTCACAATGTTCATGCACTACAAGTATTTATGTAATTTGCCGTCAAAAAATCATCTCCTTTTTTATTTTCTAAAGATATCTAAATATAATAATATAAGATATTTTTTTTGATAAATCCTTTTTGAAATTACTTAACAAAAAAGTCTATAAAAATTTACTGAGTGTTAATATATTACATGTATAGAAGACAGAAACACTATCAGTATGTGGCACGAAGAAACACCCATTACTCTGCCCAAAAAGCCCTTTAACATCAATACATCAAACCTTATCACAAACGCACAGATTCTCAGAGAAATCCAATTACACAAACTATGATAAAACCGCACCTCCACAATCCGAGGTGCGCAACGCCTACATTAATCATCGCTCTAGCAACGAAACCCTTGAGAAATTCCCTTCAATATTAGGGGGAAATTCTTGAAAGGGGTCGTACAACAGCTTGCATTGTAATTCGAACGCTCTAGATTTCCTTATTGCTTGTTATTGAACGGGGATTTGTCAAATTTCTCTGTCAATTTTTCGCAATTGGAGCCAATAAGATGTTTATTAATTCATATTGCTTATTCTGATCTCCGACTTAGAGGGTATAAATTTGAATTTAAAAAATAACCTGTCTATATTTAGAATAACTTAGGCCTTTTGAATAACAATTTTCATATATTTAGGTTTAAATATCTTTATAACATTTCATATTTATAGTGCTATTAGAATTATTATTGAAACTAATAAAAGAATTTTCAAATAAATTGCAATCACACATTATCCTTATACTAACAAGAATCCACCTTTATGTATTGGTACCTACATTAGCAATGCATGACTGAGTTTTTAAGCGACTTTAAAACATAGAAAATTGTCAATTTTAATACTAGATACTAATCAAAAAAATAAGAAAATAATTGTAATCTGTTCCAAATGAATTATTCTTTATCGGATATATTTTCCTTAACCAAAGTATTTAAAATATTATTATTAAACATAGGTATATAGTACACATTACATTCTATCTACTTCCTTTTTCCTATTTTATTCTTCAACTCTAACCAAAATATTTCTTTTCTAACCATATGATTTTAAGGAATACGTAAACAAAATTTAGTACAACAACCCCGTAATAAAATCTTCTATTATTTGCGAGATTTATAGTCTGATAAATTTTCCTCTCTTTTACGCTTTGAATTGTAACATCTTAACACTTTTTCGCTCTTGTGACTATCAATGGTTCGGAAGAAACATTTTTAGGTTTTCTCCCGTACTCGTGTAATATATTTGTTCCTTTTACAGGCAAGCAATAATTTTTGATTAATGTATCGATGGTCAGTACCTTTTCAGATATCTCAACCTCAGTTCATAGATATTTACTACGTGATTAAGTCTTGAAGGAAATCGTAAATTATAGTTCGCATAATTATATATAATGTTAATACCTGAAGGAATTTGTACTATTTTGTTTCTATGATAAATTCAATAGTATAAGTGTCTTTATTTATTTAGTCTCTTTTTATTGCGCCACTTAAAGAATAATGCATTACATATATATATATTACACTTATAAAGTACAAAAGGCGGTCTTATCGCTAAAGCAATTTCTTCCAGACAATCTATAGCTAAAGAAGAAAATAAAAAGACAGTATAGAGTATGAAGCAATGGCGCAAAAAGTGTATGTAATAAAAAACGCTCACGTAATAAAACATATGCAAATAATCATATGTATATATTGCATACATCTAAGTACTTATAATAGTGTATATTGTATAAATCAAATATATATAATTCTCGTGTCGCGGTGTTTGTTATGAAACTCCTCCGAAACGGCTTTACCAATTTTTATGAATTTTTGTGTGAATATCGGGTAGGTATGAAAATCGGACATCCATTTTTCATACTCCTCAATACTGACTCACCCGTAAATACTTTTTCTTTTGATATTTTTTTTTATTTTTAATTTATTATGGTTTAGCATTGAAAAATACATACAACTTAAAATTTTCACCCTTTTACAATTAACCCCTATTTTTTAATCGCGATTTATATATGCCGCAGTAGGGTTGCAAGATGGCAATCGAATATAAAAATTGTAGTACGATAAATTTTCCTTTATAGTTCTAGAAATAATTTATATGGTAAAACAACGTTTGCCGAGTCAGCTAATAATATATAAAAAAACATAACATATATATATATATATATATATATATATATATATATATATATATATATATATATATATATATATTATGTTTCACACACAATAACTAATAAAAGCGACCACACCGTCCTGAGTGAACAGAGAAACGACATGGTCCTTGAATACGACCAACCGAAAAGAGAACGTTCCACTCTCAACGGTTGACCGCACTATGCCGGCTCACTAAGTGCTTTTTTACGCTACGTTTGAAGGATCCGGGGCTATAGGATGAAGGAAACACGTCACGGGGAAGGCCATTCCACACTGCTACGGTACGGTTCACGTAAAAGTTATAAATGTATATCTTAATTAACAATATAAATGTGACAGCAATTTACATCTCGTTTCTATAGCAGTTCAGTCAGCGTTTGTTACAAACGTAAGTATTTTCTAAAGAGCAGGACATTTATTTATTTATTTAGGTTCACCAACAATTGCTTCCATAAAATAGTGTAAATATTTATACAATTATGGAGCTTAGAACGAAGTGTAACATGTTTTTATAGGTAAACACAGCTTATATTGATACATATATAACAATTATTACAGAGAAAACAAATTAATTCAACTTAGAACTATTATTAAATGCTTAACACCTAAAGCCAGCATTACGGATAAACAGATCTATCAACACGATTCATTTTATACATTTATAGACATTTCGAACATACATTACTTTCATCCTAGTCTATAAGTCAAAGTCAACACAAACAATTTTATTATTCTTATTAGCTGTTCTCATGACATTAGTACTATAATTAAGACATAATTAATGAAGAGAAAAGAAATATATCCTGTATGTATATTCTTCCTCGTGTTTACTATATTTAAGTATACCAATATCGTAATGATTGATCGAACCATTAAAGCGACAAACTCATCGTCATAATCATTATAACCCACCCATCGGCCATTATTGAATAAAGTCTCCCCCATACTTCACCACAAAGTACAATTCTATGCCACTTATAACCAGCATCTCCGCGCATTTGAGATCGCCACTATCGCGGGGGTTACTCCACACTGCATTTGTCTTTTTTTTTTTTTACAACACAGAGGGCAAACGAGCATGCGGCTCACCTGATGGTAAGTGACTACCGCCGCCCATGGTCACCCACAACACCTACGGCATTGCAGGTGTGCTACCGGCCTTTTAAAAAGGAATATGCTCTTTTCTTGAAGGTTATATTGTCGTATCGGTTCGGAAATACTGCTGCTGGAAGTTGATTCCAAAGAGTGGTTGTGCGTGGGAGAAAGTCTGCACTGCACTGCGCTTCTTCCCCCGGTTATCAGTTGCTCGAACTATATAACTTCAACTTACAGGTGCTTATTTTTGAAAATATATCTTATCAATTTTGAAAAGCATTATCGAATCAGTTCACAATTAATGAAAATATCGCATGCACACAAAAAATAAAGACGAGTTTTGAAATTCCTCCCTTTTGAAGTAGCTTCGAAATTGAATATACAGCTTAATGAAGTATTCAATGTCAACTGTATATATTTGTAATAATACTCAAAGATCTTATGACGTGTACGCATATAATTGCGTCAAATAGGAATTTCTGCGAAGCCATTGTGACTTCATGGTTCAAGTGATCTTTTGATTTTCCGGTTACGCCGTATCTACGTCGTTCAAGATTGTCGTATGTACACATGTAAACTAGGTAATGAATCAATTAGGTACACGTGTTTCTCTACGGTTGTACCATGCTATTTGATGGACTGATTAAAGGTCAACACACATAGCATAGATTGATCAAATTGATTATATAAATTTATCTTGCTTCGTTAGACTAGACTGAATTTGGTTTTCATCGCCAGACACCACTAAAATACTTGTCGCGAAATTTGGGTTCTGATATATGTTTTGAGACTGATTACTTTTTGTTTATTAATTGTTTTTATTTTTTTTTTTATTTTGGCAAGTCTGCCAGCCAACCCGCCTGTTAAAAGTAGTAACTACAAAAAAATCCCTCTTTTTTTATTTTATTTTTTTATACAACTTAGAATGGTAAACAAGCTGACGGCCCACCTGATGAAAAGTGGTAACCGTCGCCTGTAGACATGAGCAGTACCGTGGACATAACAAAGTATACTGTATCGCCCATGATACCCCCCATGCGTTGCCATTCCTGAGGACTCAGGTGTTATTCCTCTGTATTCTGTAAATTCACGCCATATCCCACCCTTCAAACCGAAACACAGCCATGCAAACACAACTGCTTCACGGTTGAAACAAGAACTCTTGGGAGGAACCCTATGTTCAGCAATTGATAGTTAATGGCTGATATAATGATGACGAAAATGATAAACAAGCCTTTGATTGACAAACAAACAGTCTTAACCGCTTACTATCAGGTGGGCCGTATGCTTGTTTGCCACATCAGTAGCCTACGGAGGCCTACAATACTAGTACATAATATGTCCCATTCATGTTGCCGACTCTGAAGAAACCTTAATACAACCATAATTCTCATATAGGGGAGGGGTTTATAGACTCTCAAGTCAGCATCCACGCGGATCCACTCTTTGGAATCGACTTCCAGCAACAGTATTTCTGAACCGGTACGACAACATAACCTTCAAGAAAAGAGCATATTCCTTTTTAAAAGGCCGGCAGCACACCTGCAATGCCGTAGGTGTTGTGGGTGACCATGGGCGGCGGTAGTCACTTACCATCAGGTGAGCCGCATGCTCGTTTGCCCCTGTGTTGTAAAAAAAAAATACCCCTGAAACTCATCATTATTGACTGTTGATTTAGCCGGCATAGTTGATGATAAATTCTCCATGATAGGCCGACTGGCATGATTTCATGCTCAAAAATTATCCGTCACTGATTCCTCGCCAATATATATTGATATCTTGGAACAAGTTTGGAATTTTACTTATAACCATAATAAAAACAATATTGTTATACGTGTATAAACTATAAAAATATTGTTTTAACATATTATTTAATAATATCTGAATTGCTCTTTTCTGTGTTTAGGCCACATCTTTAATTTAGCTTTAAAAGCAGTAGTATTGAAACTTGATATTCACTCTTGATTAAAGGATCAAGGGCTGATTTGACATACGTCTTTGTTAGTTTAGGATACTTAAGTTCATGTGTAAAATTGGGAGTTTGACAAATAGAGTTAAATAGATATATATATACTTAATTTGATAAATGTATGTGTATTATACTTATATATTGTACATACATACATACATCCATATCTGTCACGCCTGTCTCCCATTAGGGTAGGCAGAAACAATGGAAACAACAACAACAACTTATATGTTGTGTGTATTATTAATATGTATTTGTATAAACAGATCACAGCTTGTATTAATTATGATTAAATTGTGTTCCACAAAAAGAATCGACATCAATTGTGGAAAACTAGTTATTTTGATTAAAAAACTAAACTACTGAACCGATTTTGACAATTTTTTTATGAGAATAATTATATACTTTCAAATTAAAAAAAAATCCAAATCGGTTTACAACTTCCATAGTTATAAGGTAACAAACATAAAAAAATTACTAACGATTTGAGGTTTGATGTCGATTGAAAATGTATTACACTTTTTGTCTTAATTCATATAAACAAAGTTGTAGCCAAGTTAATCCTTATTTAATATTATAAATGTGAAAGTGAATGTGAAACTAGTATAAGATAAAAGTAAAAAACTAAACAAACTATTCGATCTCCAATAGTTAATCAAATCCTTTTGAGAATCCCAACGTATTCTAGCTTGATTTACAACTGAACACTGTCCTATGTAGATACTTTTATATGAAACCCAAAGACTATATAAAGGTCGTCGACATTACTGCAATAACAAAGAAAGTACATTTTGTCGTGTTATTGATTACCCAATACATTTCCAAAATGAAATCTTTGACTTGACAAAAAAGTTGGTATGCTATATCAGTTTTGCTGCAAATATCTTACAACTTACAGAATTCTCTAAAGTATACATTAAACTTTCGATTACATATATTCATATTTGTTAATCATGATTTTTTTTATTATGTTAGCCGTTAATTGTCCACTGTTGGACATAGGGCTCCCCCATAAAGGCGATATTGCTAATAGTTGCCACGCTTAGCAGAGTCATGAATACAAGGTTTTTTTTTTGTAATCTTTTTACTTTCATAGTGAAAAGAAATCAATTTTTTTTTCATCATAACCGCACTATTCTGAGCGAGCATAAGGACAATATGATACATGAATGCGATAAACCGAACAGAGAATGTTTTATTCTCAACGGTTGGCCGCACTATGCCGGCTCACTAACTTCTTTTTCATCCTACGTTCGAAGGAGGTTATATATTTGTTAGTATTATGTCATTATTTATGTGTATGTATGTGTGTGTTTGTGTGTTAATATATATTTATGTTTATGTATGTATGTATATACGTGAGTGTATATACGATTAAATATGATATAATTAGTTATGTATAAACTTAAGTTTATTTCTGTATGTTTAAAAATTGTCACAATATTGTACACCGCTCTACCCGCTGACACTAATGCTTCTTTCCATTTTGGATTTGCTGGAAGAGAACTCTTTTAAAGTTAAATTAGCCTTTGCACATTTGTTTATATGTGTCATTTTTTATGTATTATTATTGTGTATACTAAAGTATAAATATTTTGCCGTGTGGTGCCGTCATAGAATAGGCCACCCCTTCCTTTCCCGTGGTAAGAGGCGACTAAAGGAGGACGAGGGATGGGCAGCAGCGTCCCTCTTAAACATCTCCAAAGCCTAACTGCTGTTGCCAATCCTTCTGCCAAACGTGGTAACTACTGGCAAAACCCCCCAAGGGGGGGGTGAGAGGTTATGTTCAGCAGTAGACAGTTAAAGGCTGATTTTATGATGATGAAATAAATATTATAGAAATCTCTTGGTTTTTATTTCACCCTATATTTGATAGTGTAATATATTCCAATACAAGAAAGAATGTAAGGGACAAAACAACATACCCAACTATAGTCGTGTGTATTCTCAGCACCGTTCATTCAATCCTCGTTTAAAAACAGGAGGCGGCATTTGTTTGCGAATCAAAAGCCAATATCGGCCCCCGATCAATACAAGCAGCTTTGACATATTTGCATAATAGGATTTTGTTGGGAGCCACTGAACTGCAAATTGTTTGCAGTACAACTAGAAGATTGAGGTCGTTTGGGTCCGTAGAATTAAGGCAAGACTATTACTGCGTAATAAACAATAAGTAATGTACATTTAATATTACATATTATAACTGAATTGAGAGATATCTTTTGTGCCGTATTATTGTTATTGAATAAATTTATTAATGTCATATAAATAGTGAAATATCTGATACCAATAATTGTATCCTTAAGCTTTTAGCCCTGACTTCGTCCGCGTGACCGGTATATGTTTACTAACCAGAATAAAATGTAACCTATTTCTTTTTCCATCCAATATTTTAATAGCGATTGTTTAAACCGTTAAGGTGCTTTAAGGTAACAAACAAACTCACTGTCATATTTATATTATTATTAAGAATAATGTTATAAAATACACACTGATTCGCACGTATGTAGTAGTGCAGAAAATGAGATTAAATCTTCCGATTTCTTTAATTCAAAATTTTCACTTCTACGTACGATTTTTAAACATTTTGTTACATTCATTTTGAATCGTTCATTCAAACCTTGTCCCTTTCCAAAAAAAAAAGTAAAATTAGCCAAGTAGGTGCAGCCGTTCTGAAGTGATGCTCTTACATATTCAGCAAATAATTTTTATTTCTTTAGGTGTGAAAATGAATTTGCTTATGATACGAATATAATACTTAGGATGGAGATGAAAAATTAAAGTGATTTCTAAATTATTAGGATTGTTTATAATATTTAGAATGACAAACAAGCTGACGGCCCACCTAATGGAAAGTAGTAAAAGTTGCCTATAGATATGAACAGCACTATGATCACCTCAGATTACATGGTGGTACACGTGGTATGCTGCACACATTGACACGACTAAGAACTACGATATTATATAATTTTACTGCCATATCCCACCCTTCAAACTAGAATAAGCACAGCTGCAAAAACACGAGTGAGACTCTGAAAACCCCACTTTACCTCTATTTTTATTATTATTATTTCAGCTAACTGTCCACTGCTGAGCATAAGCCTTTGCCATAAGGGGAGTTTTGCCAGTAGTTGCCATGCCTGGTAGGCGGGTTGGTAACCGCAGTTAGGTTTTTAGAGATGTTTTAAGAGGGATGCTGCTGCCCATCCCTCGCCATCCCATTACCTCTATTAATACTGTATAATAAGTTAATACTGTAGAAAACTATTGCCTGTTACTATAGAAACAAAGCCGTTTTCCGGTTACTTACATATCGTGGAACTGTAATATTAAAGTACTTAATATCATAAGATATCTACGCAATAAAAATTAACAAAGCTAAGAGATGATTTTCAAGAAGTTATATACTTAATATAAAATCAAAGCAGGTTCTTCCGAGAAATGTTAAAAGGTTCTTATAAAGTCAAGTCAACGGAATTCGTGATGATCATTATAATTGTATTAAAAAATAATATTTATTTAAATTAACAACAGATTACTACATTATCAATTATACTTTGCTAGAGTAAATTTTAGCTAATTCCATAGAGCAATACAAAGACATACGTTGAACGAAAATCACAGTTATTGTCATATTGAAATATTACACGTACGTACTACGTGCATTTATACAAATTTCGAGAAATTTACATTTTAGTTTACGTAATGGGCCCCATAAAGTAGAAAGAAGACTAATGCCGCATACTTCCTACTACAGTCAAATAGAGCAATTTTATATTATAGTTAAATTAAAAGGAACAAATTCAACAAAGTTACCGTGACTCCGATTTAAAATATGCTTTGAAAACATTCAGTTTGAAATCCGGCTGCGTTTTTAAAACTATCGTCCAAATTCCAAATCCTATTACCTTGGTGGCAGTGTGCAGTCATCTGCATTTTACTTTTAGATTGCCGAATAAAATTAGAAAATTTGTGTGTGGATACAAAATAAAAAGTCAAGATTAGATAACAGTAAACTTTTCCTCATTATTATCAAATAAAGCTGTTAATTTTCCACTGCTGAACATAGACCTTCCTAATAATGAGAGTTTTGCCGGTAGTTTTTACATTATTGCCAGGCGGGTTGGCAACCGTAGTCGTCCTTTTGATGATGTTTTAATAAGGACGCTGCTGCCCATTCCTCGACCATTAAGTTCTCTTAGACATCACTTACGATACAGTAAAGGGGTGGTTCTGATTCATTCTATAACTGGGACCATACGGCAAGTGATATCTTACATACTCGTACTACATTTTCGATTAAAAATTGTAAAATTCTATCATTGTATATATTATTTTTCCATCTTATTTCTAAAAAAGTAACATCATCTTTATCTCTCTTCTAGTTCTTACTGCCCAAATAAGATAGTTTTCATCTTTCATAATTCATTTCTATGAATTATCTTCTAATTAATTAGTTTTAATTTACATTTCTTGATAAACTAAAATAATCTGTATAATGTGTTTGCTATGACAGAAAGATTCCATCATCATCATCATTTTAACCTGTATTTGTTCTCTGCTGGATATAGTACTTCCCTAATGCCTTTCAACATTTGCAATCCTCCGCTTTCCATACTGGTGGCCACACATTATTCATCCTTTTCATTGGAGAGTTTATGCCCATAAGTTACCACGCTGGGCAAGCGATTATTAAGCAAAAGATTTATTAATGATTAATCTTTTACATTTATGAATTAGGTTCGTGAGAGTTCTATTGTAATGCATATTAATTTTGTTCAAAAATATCGCTTCTATATTTTGACGAGTAATAAAGACATAATATCTAGTATATATAATATATTTTAACTCATTATTCAAAGTAGACTTTCAAACCAGTGTAATCGCTTGAAAGTAACTAACCATTATTATAACGGAAGATAATTTTAATGAACACTAAATCTCCATCTTTATGATTCCCCTCCTATTACTTATCCAATAAACTATCCGTCGTTAAACCAGAGGTCAACAATAAATTTATGGCACCAAAGCGTGTAATTCTACACCAGTTTTACATAAATCATTTGTGGGTACTCCAAGGGTTCACCATCAATCATCAGCCCACAAAGGTATTACGCTCCAGATCTTTGGCTTCGCACCTTTGGTATTGAGGTAATAATTCTACCAGTTTCGTGAATGTAACGATTTCAATCTTAATATAAATTTCCAATGATTCAGGCCGAAAATAACTCAGAATTTTTTTTTTTATATATTTTTTCTTCAGACTTGAAATAACTTTTAAAAATATTACTTTTAAACAACTTCTAAGACAATGAGATTTACAATTCGACTTTTTTATGACTTAGTATTTTAAATTCAAATATTTTCAAGGTAAGGAATTTACGAAACACCTCATGTGTTCATATTGCAAGTCGTTTTTATATTAAAATTTAGTACAAACTGACTCATATTTAAATAACAAACATATTTTGTTACTATTTAACTATTAATAGTAGCGATTTCAATTTAATTTAAAAAATCTTGCTAGTTGTAATATAAAATCTTAGGTGAACCATGAATCTCAAACCTTAGATTATTACCATAACAAATAACGAGTACATACTTAACTAAACCTTAAGATTTATATATTACAACTGCCCAAATAACTGTTATCAGGTTATTTATATAACACACAATGTGCAAACGATGAAAAAACTAAAAATCAAATTTATGTTATCCAATTTAAATAACATACTAGACCATTCTCAGAGGGGCAATTCACTTGACGATTTTCACCATAAACAAGCAATGATGTCCCATTAAAATAACGGGAGGCCACTTGGAGAAACTTTATCTTGCTGGGTCCGAATTTCCAGATGGTTCGTTCGGATTAGGGGTGGATAATATATAGCAATATCTAGTATATATTGTAGTTACCATATCTATATATTGATATATAAATTTTTGTAAGAACTTATTTATTTATATTTATAAAATAGCTTGACTGATTATCAACACTGACAAAACTACTAAGTGTGGAAAGCTAAAATGTGGTAGATTTACTTTATAATGTAAAAATCAGCTGAGAAAGTATTTTTGAAAATTTCACCTTATAAGGGAATACGACACCGCATGCTAAACCGCGATCAATAGCTAGTTCAGTATTCGAATTTGATAATCACCTTTCTCCGCCATCAATATCCAGAGGAATCCAATATATACCCCTAGATATCAGAGCGGTACTGATATTACCCATGCCTAGTTCGGACGACTCCCTCGGTACTGAGTTTGTGAAATTCGTTCAACTCCCATCATTTTCTATGGGATATAAGTTGAGTTCGTTGTATTTATTTTGTTGTATCGTGAGTTTTTTTCTATATGTCGTGGTAAGAAAGCGTACCTTTTTCAAACGACATCAAAAATTACAAAGTCTTTATAAATATATCTATTTTTGTGTACCGATTTTAGTGATTCTTTTTATAATTAATAGCTTTTAAAATCCTTTCATATAGTAATTCAATAACATTGGAATCTTATACAAAAGATATGAAAAAATTTATAACTTACAACTATCCCACAGCTTTCCTCACATGAATTAAATTAAAACGTATCATATATACATATACATATACATATACATATACATATACATATACATATACATATACATATACATATACATATACATATACATATACATATACATATACATATACATATACATATACATATACATATACATATACATATACATATACATATACATATACATATACATATATATATATACATATGCATATGCATATACATATACATATACTTATACATATATGTATCAAATATTTGAGCGCATTAGTATTTAAAGCAAAAAATTAATAGTATACATGTGAAAGTAACTTTATTTATTGACACCTTAAATCGTTTGGAATTTAACATAAAGTTTAATGTATTTGAAATAAAGATGAATATAGACTATTTATCTCGGTCAACCATATCCCAATCACACGAAAAAAATCTCGATAAATAATAGTATTAGTATAAAAAAGTATAAAAAAGATGTAAAAAAATATTACATTTTAGAACACAGGAAAATAACATCACAATATTAATGGCAGCCTAAGGACTGTACTTTCTAAGCCATAAAGTCCATTTAAATATAATGTTGAATTTTATGGCGATGGGAGTCTTACAATTCGTGTTTGTGTTAAATATAACTAGCTATATTGTTGTACCGTAAACAGTATGGGTATCCTAGTACTTTTTTGTTGGGTATGGTAGGATATAATTCCCTAAAGGTAAGGCGACTTGTTTCTCTGCTAGAATACTTCTACAGTATACTTAGAGGAATAAAGTACAATGCGTTTGTATTGAATCTCATAAGCATGTCTGTCCCAGACATCAGCAAGCGTGACCGTAATCACGGAATATTTGCCCTACCACGCAACAGGACATTTCATGCTGATCAAGCGCCAGTCACGAGGGCGCTACGTCTGTTCACTGTACTGCCACAGAGTTTCGCAGAGCGGTAACAAATTACGCAGAAATGCATTTTTAATATTTATTTTATATAAAATAATTAGATTTTTATTATTATTATTATTTCAATATTGTATTATAATAATGTGTTTTTTTTAATTTTTAGTGAGTGTATTGGTAAAAACTGTAAAACTCACCAAAAATATGTTATAAATAAATAAATAAATATTCATGACTTCATCTATGGTTGAGTGATCATTTGATGCTAACACTATTTAGAGGAGGAAGGGATTGTTAGTAATGTGGGCTACCAGTCCCATTGCTAGCAATATACCCTGTCAGGTAGACTTCCACGTGGTTCCCTCTGGAAATTTTCGTGGTGAATTCCAGATGTATTCATCACGATGAGCTGAACTGACCTGCTTTTTCATTTTCACCTATCATCCCTAACGGGTAATCTGCCAGCGTATACCGTTAGCGGGGTTACCATTCCATTATCATTCTTAAAAAAAAACACTATTGTAAGAATTTTTTATACCTAAATACCTATTATTTTAACACAAGAACCAAAAAAGGAGTTCAACAACCGAAATAAGAGGGATTCAATATACAATGTCTCTGTACCGTGAGAAATACCGTCACAATTTGTAAAATTTATTAATTTATTATTTCATGCCATTTTAACTAAGGAATTTTGATGAAATTTTATAGGAATGCCTCGTCTTTAAAGTGATAAAATACCTATTTGTAACAGAGACATTTTACTTTATGAAAATTCTTTGAATGACTCGAAAGTTTTTAAAAATAAACAGATGAAGCACACTGTCAGGAAAATATACTATAGTATAATAATAGTGTTTTTATACGCTACATTGATTCACGTAATATAAGTAAAGGATCTTCCTACAAACGCTTTGCTAAAAACAGCTTATCTTTCTTATTCTTGTGTCAATTTTGTATCATAAATCATACGTAGACTTACGTGACTCAATGTGTGCTTAAGTTACCAAAAATATAATAATTTATTACAAGCAACGCCAAAAAATGGTAATATATGTTCTATTTTTAAAAGAATAATTGTTTTGTATTATTCTTTGAGTGGTGCAATAAAGAGTAAATAAATAAATAACGACCTAATCCTCAGAAATGGTTACTGTTCATGTCATAAGCGACGGTCACCATAATTCATCAGATAGGCTGTCACCTTATTTGCCATTCTAAATTGCATGAAAAAAAATTTGGATCAGCAAATAGTCGTTATTTTTTGGGTCGTATTTACTTAATTAATATTCCTACAGGAGATAATAATACTCATATACTTATTTAAAATAAGTTTATTTGTTAACTCGTAACAATCATAATAGGCGACTAAGGAAATTGAACTGTTGAAAAATGGGCGGCAGCAACCTCCTTAAAACCTTACCTTAAAGGCACTATGGTTATTAATCCTGCCAAGTGAGGTAACTACTGGCAAAATCCTCCCAAGAGCAAGGCCTGTATTCATCAAAGGACAGTTAACGATAGATACGATAATGACGATGATAGAATGTTAAATGAAAAAGGAATTTTTTTTATCCCGATCAATCAATACATTACAGTTACGTGAACAAAGTCGCGTGCGAAAACTAACATATGCTAGGTTTTCATAAGACACTAAATTCCCTGCAGTAATTTTATAGTAATATTGTATTCCTTGCTGGTAAAATTTATCGGAAGTCTTGAAAATTGGCTATACTACGAGTAAGTATCTATGATTTTATTCCGAAATACTTAGACTTTAATATCCTAATTTTTATGACGGAAATTGTCCTTTAGGATCTATCTAATCCCTGATACTTAATATTTTGAAATTTTGAATGATTATTAAAAAAGAATTAACTGAAATAGAATCTCTGAAACAGGCATACAGTGCCTGCATATGTTCTGAAAATGCATGAAACAAAAAATGTGAATAAAATCTAAGAATTGCTACACATTTTTCCAATTTGAAAAATTGAGACTTTAGTGCAAAGGAAAATGGCAACAGTTCAATAGCTTAAATAGTTTTGTTAGAAATTTAACATATTTTTTAAAGGGGTAACCTCCCTATTCATAAAAATGTTTTACAATTAATTTCAGTTTTACTATAATAATATTCCAGTTTATTTGTTCTTATTACTTTGTCATCTTCACTTACTTACGAATATCAAATCAAATATTGATTATCTAATGACAAATTTGAATAAATGGCAAAACAATGGGGTTATTCACGGGACCCGTAAACATAATCAATGCTGTATGCATTGAGAGATAAACTCCGTGTATTTTTCCTTTTACCAATTCAATACCCAGGAAACCTCACTAAATCCAATATAAGGCCCAGTCCTTCCATTATTCATTTCATTACACGTGTACCTACGTCTATCGTGTGGATTTATTTTGACTCCGTATAGTCAAAATAAAACCTTAATTTAAATGGCAAAATGTTCATATCACATTATAATTGAAAGAAATTTGAAATAATCCTTACTAATAAATGTGACAGTGAGTTAGTTTGTTATATTATCGCGCCTTAACAGCATAACCAATCACTATGAAATTTAGTATACACGTACTAATTGGGATGGAAAAGAATGTAGGCTATTTTTAATTTCGATCAATAAATATATCTCGGTCACATGAACAAAGTCGCGGGTAAAAGCTATTATATAAATAAGTGTGAATCATATTCCTACTCAAAAATTAAAATATAAACAGGAATTTTATATCTGACTAATTATATTACCCGCAATTTCGTCTGCGTGACCATCATATGTGAATTGATCGGGATAGAATTATAATTTATAATTTATTGAACTTCTCAAATGACCATAAAGAGATATCCTCAGAAGTTAAGAATCTATTTTTTATTTAATAAGGTTTACTCCTGTATTAATCGGATACCTACTAACTATATAAAGTTTGTAATAAATGTGGAAGAAAGTCTAAAATTCAAACGCTAATACTATATTTTAAAAAATATAGAAATAAGTTTAGTAATATATATTACACTTATACTAGTACTATAAAGAGAAAAAAATTGATTATATATAAGAACATAAACAAACAAACGATCAAACGTTTATATTCTTATATTATCTTTATTGTACACAAAATGGACTAGTATCAGAAAAAACAAACATAAAATTACACAAGGGCAAGCTTATTTCTGAAATAGATTTCTTCCTGCAAACCCAATATGAGATAAACTAACAGTTTATTAGTAGTTACAGGCATAATTTGTAATGGATAAATCCAAAAACTATTTAACCAATTTCAAAAAAATTTCACCTATAACAAATCTACAATATATATATATTATTTTCTAAACTTCTATCTATCCGTACCAATCTGGGCTGGGTCTCTATTGAATTTCCGATAGTTATATATTATATATATAGTTATATATCCGAAATAAATTTAAACAAGAGTAAAAAAATAAATTTTAATATAAGAGTAAAATAAATAAAAAAGCTCACGACTAAAACCGCTAATGGGACAGTCAAAGGCCATAAACTAAAACAGAAGCCGGAATAGATAAATATGAAATGTCTATTATAATATGCAACAACCGTTTATTGCTATGAACTATAATTAACAGAATTAAGTGAACTCTATTACCTACTAGACCAGTTATAATTTAAATTTAGTACTAAATATTCTAACTACGGGAATAACAATGCAGTATATGACCCCAGTAGTACTAATTATAAACTGTTAAGACTACTCGTAAATATCAAATTCTACAAGAGGGAGACTTTGTACAAAAGTCGATTGCTTGGGTACCTCTGTCCCATTCGTGTTTCTACCGTGAAGCAGTTGTGTTTGCATGGCTGTGTTTCGGTTTGAAGGGTAGGATATGGCGTGAATTTACAGGGTACAGAGGAATAACATCTGAGTCCTCAGGAATGGCAACGCATGGGCGAAACAGTATACTCTGTCATGTCCATGGTACTGCTTATGTCTATAGGCGACGGTTACCACTTTCCATCAGGTGGGCCGTCAGCTTGTTTGCCATTCTAAGTTGTATAAAAAAAAATGATTGTAGTAATAGTAAAGTTTTTTTTTGGTTAAAGATGGGAACCCTTCAAAGCGAAACACAGCCATGCAAACACAACTGCTTTACGGTTGAAACACGAATGGAACAGAGGTACCCAAGCAATTGGCTACGGTAATAGTAGGACAGATGTGTAGAAAAATAGAACCATTCAAATCGTAATTAATTTACATAATTTGAAAAGTCATTAAGGTAGGCTGCTTTACGTAAATAAGGTTTCCGGTCCGAAGCCCGATGATACCAATTTAGAGAATGAACTTTTCTGAGTGTCCTGGATTGTTTTCCAGATGTTGGTTGCCTGGTTTCACATAACACAGGGTATCCTAGCTTGAGAATTATAAAAAATATTACTATTCAAAAATGCTTGTAATTCAGTTTCACTAGAACAAAGAAAAACCTTATTCTTAATCTGTGACCTTCCTTTTCCTTTCCTGTGAATCCATGTGATTGTGTGGTACTTATTGTTACCGTCTTACTACGAACACTCAAAATAATTTGACCTTTTTCAATGTATGTTTCTTTGACAAATATATATATGCAAATTTATTAGAACATGGAAGGATGCTTATAGCTTCGAATTCATTTTGTATATCTAACAAATAAGGTAATTAATTATTCGTTTTAAACAGTTACCAAAATAAGTACTTTCTTAATTATATATATATATATATATATATATATATATATATATATATATATATATATATATATATATATATATATATGTGTGTGTGTGTGTGTGTGTGTGTGTGTTTGTTTGTGCGTGTGCGTGTGCGTCTACGTGTGTGTATGTGTGTGTGTGTGTGTGTGTGTGTGTGTGTGTGTGTGTGTGTGTGTATGTGTATGTATTGCAGCTGGTGGTATGCTGGCAAAAATATGAGTATAAAAAAACAATTGGTTTTAAACCAATTGTTTCTTTATACTCATATTTTTTGCGGAGGGAACCCCGCTTATTACAGTTCCGCGTTTTAATTTCAAATATTGTATTTCGAATATAGTGCCCCTATACAAACATCTCATCTTTTATTGGTGCGCTTTATCGATTTTAAAATAAGAATAATGTAATTATGAGTGTACACTATTGAAGAGTTAAGTCTTTTCCCCTCATTTCGTAAATGTATAAATGCTCCAAATTTTTTGCAATAACATGACATTGAAATAATATATTGCATTTGTATAGGCGCCACATAAAATCTATACAAGTTTACTGCACTATATAAATCACTTCTATAATGTCGTTAGGATATAGCCATAAGCTACACACTTGGCAGGCTAGTGGAAAGTTGAGATTGCAGTGTTAACATATTTCCCGTTTAGTCAATTATCTAAACCGACTTTATTTTCTTTGCGCTGTGTGCCATACAGCGCCATTTAGTCAAAAACTTATAAAGAATTAATACTATTTATTGATTAGCGTTAGAGGTTAGTCATCGTGATGATTACTAAGAAGAATACATTATTAGCAAGGGGGCATAGTAGACCCATTGCTAGCAATATCCCTTCAGGATAGCTTCCCTTGAAGCAATCGTACTTAATACCCGGTTAATTCGTCGATATAAGCCAATAACTTAAATTCATTCTCAGTAATACCCCGTCATTGCAAAAATTCATATTTTTTTTTAAACAAAATTATATAAGTACTAGTACTAATACGAGTATTTACCCGCGACTTTATCTGTGTGATCAGAATATGTTTACTAACCGAAATGAAAAGTAGCCTATTTCTTTTCCATCCCATATACTACCTGAATGTTTAATTTTATATTAAATAATTAAGCTGTTAAGACGCCAAGAGGTAACAAACAAACAACTCACTTTCAAATTTATAACATTGGTAAGAACTAAAAATACAGAAAATTAAAAATACGAGTATAAATAGAGAAGGTCCTTTTTATTACCCTTCTAAAGACTAACCACTGTCATCGTAGTAAAGGCAAATAAATTACCTGTAAATAATATCAGAAGGAATGGTAGTAGAAACATTGGTGAAAAGAGGAAATAAAATTTGAATCTTTTCAAAGCTAAAATTGTCTTATGATAAAAATCAGAATCGCTCGTTACGTGCCCTGCGATCCGTAAAGTTCTCCAATTAAAATCTCATAAATCGAACACTCAGACCATTAATATTTAGATAGAATGTCTCTTGAAAAACTCTTCAACGGGCTAATATTTAATAGTAGGAGGAAGGAATTATTAGTAATACGGATTACTAATCTCATTGCTAGCAATATACCCCGTCAGGTCGACCTCTACGTGATCTCCCCTGGAAACCATTGTGCTGAATTCCAAGCGTATTCATCATGGTGGGCTAACTGACCTGCCTTTTCATTCTCAGCTATCATCCCTTACTGATGATCTGTATACCGTTAACAGGGTTACCATTCTATTATCATTCTTTAAAAAAAAAACACTATTTTGAAGATTTTTTATAATTACCTATAATTTTAACATAAGAACCAAAAAAGAAGTTTCCATTATGGAGTGAGTCCATTATCATCCAATAAAAAAAATTTTGCATTATATATTATTATTTATATCAAATTTACTTACATATTTAACTCGTGGGTTGTCCGACTAGTTTCGAACTCGATAGGAACTCTTATTCATGAGCACGGCTCAGGGATGTGTCACGCACTGAGCCGTGCTCATAAATAAGACTACCGAGCTATTTGCCATTATCACCCAACGAACTAATCTGGGAATTGATTCCATCATCCGGCGATGCGCAGATACGACCATACAAATAGAACACTCTATGATCGAGCTCACAAACTCTGTCACATTACGCACGTGTTAGATACTGATTTTAAATTATATTAATTTTCTTAAACATTTTGTGTCAAAATGTATACTTACATTTATTAATAAAAATCAAAGTAACTACTTTAAATATAATAAAGTATTAAAATTGTTATTATACCGAATTTTGTAATAAATTATTCTTGTAATGTATAGAGAACAATAATTTATATTTTAATTGATTTTATAATTATTTATTATCATGATACTTAAATAAAATTATAAATAGCCCTTTTTGAGACATGCGCACATAAACCAATGTCTATGGTATGATATTATAAACACGTCATCGGTGACTGATAGTAAAAAATCGTCATTATATTTATTTTATGTATCTATTATATTATTAATCCTATATTTGAGACTTTCATGCACTATGAAACACGACAGTTGACCGTTATTAGGTCTTTTTTGACACACGACTCTTTTATGTTTAATAAGTTATGTCAAAATACCGTGTTAAATCTTACTAATCGACATCAACCAATTAGATATGGGTAATATCTGATATCTATGTATTGAGTTATTCTGTTCACTGCTGACCCATGTCAGCCCTCCCCCCCCCCCCAACGCTGGAAACCATTATGGTTAATTCTTACTAAATTGTTACAATGGACCATCTGACCAACTTTCATCATCACCTGTTACCCCTTACTGGTGCACCACTGGCGTATACCGATAGCGCAAGCGGAGTTATCATTCCATTTTCATCCCATTAAAACTGACCTGTACAATACTGTGCTATTATATATCAAAGAGATTGTTTCTTTTTTACCTTTGTACTCGTACGTTGGAATCCAGCCAGACACAAGCGTTCCTGACAACAACAAAAAATATGCATAAGACATATTGTGATATCTTAAAGCAGCATTTCACAAAAAAAATTATACGAGTTCTTTAATAAAAGCACGCGACTTGAAGTACGTGAAGATAGGAATAAGGTAGAAGTTTATGACACAGTTTCACTGTGAACACGGTTTTATAACAGAGAATTTACACTGACTACGTTAATTTAATGTTCCTGTATAAAATAAAAATGTGGATTTTTTTAATTAAAAAAAATTAATTAGATATGATAACTGTACCTTTAAAAACATATTAAAGGCCAGTAAAATAAATTTTCATGTGAAGGAAAAAACTGAAAATGAATCCGCTACTTTCTACGTGTACAAATTATGAAAAAAATATAATTTATGGCCATATATATCCTCATAGATATTATACACACAGTGTAGTGAACATATTTGGTTGACATTTTGCCAGTGAAGTTGTAAAAGTGCGTAAGTAATTTTTTTGCAATATTTATGTTTTGATTCGATTACATTATTAAGAGAAACGCAAACTATCTGAACTTATTAGAAATTTTTATTTTGAACAACTGTCTTGCATTGAATCTTATTTTTAAAAATATATATACAATAGAAACAAAAAGACTTAGACATTTTACTACATTTTTTTGCTCTCCTGTAAAGTGTCATTACTAAAAGTTTTGTAAGTACTCATTATATTTTAAAGTATAATAATATTTACTCGTTTTATTTTTGTGTAATTTGGTTGAAAAAGCTCGACTAGTTTCATGACCATTCAAGACTTTTAATCTTGAGCGGATGAGCCACTTAAGATTAAGGGCCCCGAATAGTTCCGGAACTCCTGTAAAGTACCAAATTTTGACTTACGCAAAAAGCTTCACTAACGATTTGCCATATAAAAAACCAGAATCTTATTCAATATAAAATAGGTAAATATTTTTATTAATATAATGATTACAAAGTTATACATATTCACGTATCTATCAGTTTGTATCAAACTAACGCTATTAACCACTTATACGTACAATAATAACATTTCAAATAACTTTATATTACCGTCTTTATGTACGGAACACTAGAAACTCAGTATAATACAATACAGCATGTCGCAGAAGATCGTAAACCAGGGGATTAAGGCCGATGTCACTGCAGCCGCGTTAGGACTCATAATTTTGTCGGTCCTTCACTGCGGTGCCGAAAGTCCGCTCTTGGCAAAAATTACTTTGTACAAAATATGTATTTATACTACCGCTGCTATATTGGGCATTTTTTCGGTATTTTGGATAAAAACATTGAAAATTAAATTTTTGTACAAATTTTTTTGGAGACAAGTGAAATGGTCTTATGGGAATGTGGATAATGTGATGGTAAAAAAGGAGGATAAGAGAAGTTAACCATTAGATATCTTTATTCACTTTTTTTATTTTTTTATTATATGACAAAACGTACTGAAAATCAGTAAAAATCTGTATATGGTTAAAATTGAACGAAATCATGTCATTTTGGAGAAAAAATATTTAATATTTGGGTAAAAATCAAAAATAGCATATGACAACCCTATTCGGTACACACTGTGCCCTGCAAAATTTCATGCTTAGATTTTTTAATGTTTTCATTAAGAGAGTTTTCCTTAAGTGTTATAGGCTTTTTAACGGTGTGGTTGTATTCGCTGTTGTTGTAAACAAAACGTATAAAACAGTCATTATATTTTTCATTTAAGAGGTCTATTTGGAACACGCCTTCAGTTAATGGTTTGTGACATTGTAAGTAGTTGAAAAATATAAAGTTTGATTATAATAATTATACAAAATCGTATAAACGGTTATGCTATTTTATTTAAAGTTGAAAATCAACTAGGGTTGTTACAATTTCGAGAATTATAATGTACTGATAATGTTAAATATTCATCGTATTACGAAAAACAAACAGCTTACTTTTTTATGAACATATCGAGATATAGAAAACCTTAAATGTTATGTTTTTTTAATAAAATAATTAACATTGTGTTTCATAGGAAATACCGACTTCAGTTGCGGTATAACTCAATTATTTTAATTTAAAAACTAAACTACTAAACCAATTTTGATAATATTCCTACAGAACTAATCCGTAAGTATATCCTTTGAAACAGAAAAATATTTTTTCAAATCGGATTACAACTGACAGAATTATGAGGTAACAAACATAAAAAATACAACTGGTTTGAGAACTTCATATTTTTTTAAGGACTTCCTACATTTTTTAAATCGATTGAAAAAACAAAAATCTCATTTCTGTTGTGTTTTTTTGAGAAACCAATTCTCTAAATACACGATTTCGCTTTTTTAAATCAAATAATACAAATCTAATACGTCTATGTAATATCTCGTCGTTCATCAGTGTTTAATTTAAAATAATTTCTTTTAAATTTAATTTCATCTAGATTAGATTTTAAATATGTCATTTTTGTACATTTCACCCGTCGTTTCCTGCCACGTTCTCTAAAAATGTGGAAGAAATTACCAGCAGTGGAATTTTATAATAAATAAGACATGGGGACCTTCGAGAAAAGAAGGGCCGGCATTGCATTGGCAACTTCCTTGGTGTCATTAGTGTCCATGGGCTGCAGTAATCACTTGCCATCGGGTGGGCTGCATGCTCATTTATCGGCTTTGCACATAAAAAAAAAATTAGTACTAATCAAAATTAAGTTAGTCACAATTTAAGTCACTTTTGTTTTCTTTAGAACAAAATACTCAATTCTATTACATATTATATATAAATACTTTGAACCAATATTGTTGTTCAATCACGCCTTTTGACGTAAGATGAAAAAATACTATAAAAAAATAAGGACATAAAGGTATTCCAATAAATAGTTCCTTCCAGGAAAAAATCTTTAGGGGAAATTTGTAATATTTATTATGTTCGTAAATAGATCGTGGGTGCGCCTCTACCGAAATTATAAACGTTCTAATATGAATAAAGTAAAGAAAAGAAATTCTGTATAATATCAAGCGAGAAAATATTTTTTTCGCGACCGATTCCTTGGAGGGAAGACGGAAAAACTCGAAATACACAATACGTTTTGGACAGAATGAATTGGATTACGTATTCCGTAGAAGTAAATATAAAGCCACCGAAGAAAAAAGCAATAAAGTCGTTGTACTATGAAAAATATTCATAAATATTTTATACTAACATCTGTTTGTGACTTTGTTCACTACCATAATATTAAGGGCTTGCACATTTTGACAAAAGAAATCATCTTTATGGTATTGCAGTCAACTCGAGATTTTAAATTCAACGAGAAAACCGCCAACATTTCAGGTCGCACATAGTTTATACAAATAGAAATGTTGTGTAAGAACAAAGTGTCCATTATTTGCACAGGTCTTAATAGTTTAACTCAATTTATAGACGTATTTTGGGTTATGAGAGCTACTTGTAAGCTTAGAATTCAGATTCTCGATGATATCTCACATTCAGAATACATTCTAGCACTTTACTCGTAAAAACCATATATCAATAAAATTAATACAATCATTACAGTATAACTACGTATTCCAACCGTGAAGCAGTTGTGTTTGCATGGCTGTGTTTCGGTTTGAAGGTTGAGATATGGCGTGAATTTACTGGGTACAGAGGAATAACATCTGAGTCCTCAGGAATAGCAACGCATGGGGGGTATCATGGGCGAAACAGTATACTCTGTTACGTCCATGGTACTGCTCATGTCTATAGGCGACGGTTACCACTTTCCATCAGGTTCATCCATTCTAAGTTGTATAAAAAAAAATAATGTTGTAATAATAATCACTGTCATTAGTCATGCCAGATTAAAAAATAATTTTTATAAACTAAAAAATTAATAATTTAATTTTTTGTTTGTAATGGATAGACAAACAAAATATTGAAAAAAAAAAATAGACTTAACCGATTTTAAAGTTTTTTTTATCTATAGAATTATTCAATATCAAGGAGAAACATGAGCTATATTTTATTTTTTAAATAAAATAAAAGATGTGTTAGCTGTCTACCCGTGCGAATCGGGGCGGGTCGCTAGTGTTATTTAATACGTAAAAATGTAAAGATAAAAGTTTGTGACTCAGTGAGCCGGCATAGTGCAGACAATCATTCTGAGTAAAACATTCTCTTTTCGGTTGATCGCATTCATAGGCCACATTGTCCCTGTATTCATTGAGAATGATATGATTATATGTGATATTATTATAAAAATATACCTATATATACCAACATTTACAATATTGTACGTACTTTATAATCTTTATTTATATCAATCTTTAATAATATAATCAAATTATATGACAAATATTGAAAAATGGCACATTACTCTTTACTTTTTATCTTCTTATTACCGGAACAAATTGTAATGGCCATTCATATTCAGCTATGTTATTAAAGGCTACGAATACAAACTCGTTGTGTCTAGATATTTAAAAATAATAATATGAAAATTTTATTTTTTAAGAATTAAGCCTTTATTATTTAGACTGACTGAAAATTTTCTTGTTTGTTTAAAACAAACAGCTATATTTTCCTAATATTCACATAAGCGGTTAAAACATGAACTAGTGCACTTGTATTGAGATATTTTGTGCATCCCCTTACTCGATCACCTTGTAGATCAGTCATGGTATGGTATGGCTTGAGAGATATCTTTAGTGCTCTAGATTTAGATAATCTTTTCTACATGTTACTAATACGCCTGTATTTAATAGCGAGGACGGCTCACTTTGTCAGTTACGCAACCCAGAACTATTAAAAAATCTATAAATAAAAATATGCTACTATTAAATACATAAGCATATGACAATTTTGCGCACTTGCCAACGTAGTACAGTAAACTTGCTGTTTTTAATATACATATTTTCACAATTTTTCTTGTTTATCAAAAATGTTTATTCCCGTATTGGTCCCACGTTAATCTTTTAATAATTAAAGGTAGCATTTTATTTTATTAAGCACAAAATTCGTCAAAGGTTTTTTATTGTTAGAGAGGCAAATGATCAGTTAGGCCGTCTGAATGTAAGCAGCTACAGTTACTCATGAATACCTGCAAAACGAGAGAAGTTGTTTTTACATTGCCTGTCTTATAAGGTTTTTAAAAAAACCCATATTATATTATAAGAAAATTGAAGAAGAGAGCTCGTTCCATTCCAGTGTTCCAGCCCAGATGTTCGAGATAAGAATCCACAAAATGCACGGACAGTGGCAGTGTGCAACGCACCCAGAAAATGTGGGTGAACTCCAACTCTGTGGTGACAAGGACAGTGGAAAAAGAATGATGAAAAATCTAAAAAATATCTACTAATAGTTACGCGATTCCGCGTTCTTAATTCAAAAATTTTCAATGTAATATGTCTATGGAACATTTTCTTGTTGATCGAAGTACATATGTATTCAAGATTGTAGTTGTCTTTAGTACAACAAAATGTGCTTGTTTACTTAATACTTAAATTATATATACCAATATAATTCGAGGCCATTAAATCAGAGCCAGCTTACATTACATTTGGCCAGTCTTCGGGACGAAACGACCGCAACTGTGAATTTAATTGTCCAACTTTCGAGCTCTATGCAGCTCGATGTTTAACGGCATTCGACGGGTTAACTCTGAGATCTAAAGAAAGTGTTACATTGAGGAGACTTTATACATTGTTATCAAAAGATGCTCCTGCAAATAACAATGTAAGCATTTTCAATTCTCAACATAATATTATTGTAAAGAATATTTTTATACTTATATGTTTGTGTACGTTTGCCGACATCTGTATTCCGAAGAGATAGATAAAATAAAAAACTGCAACAATGTAAATACACAACAAATTCTCTTTACTAGTATCGCTTGTGGTCGAATTTCAAACAATATTTTTCCTAGCTTATCGGCAACACTATGGCTACGGGTATGTTATTTTTCCACATTAATACTTTTGTAATGGTAATAATAAGAGTTTATATCCACTTACTAATAGTAAATGTAAACTATATAATGCTACCTACTATACTACCTACCTACTATAATACCTACCTACTATACTATAATATTCGATGTATAAATAAATACAGTTTGTAAATATAAACTATTTATAACACGTGGTTTTGCTCGCATGAATTAGAATAACCGAGTTAAAGGTAAAACAAATTTTAAATTCAAATCTATGTGTGAAACAAATAATCTTTACAATAACCTTTACAAGATTTTACATTTATAAAATTTGTAGAATTATTAGTAATACCCCCTATTTATTCCTATCCATAAAGATAAAATATAATATTAATTATATTATACTCGTATATACAAAAATCTATTCCAAAAATTGCCATATTATGTATTTAAATGCTTTGATTCTCTTGACTTCTTTTTTTATATAAAACGAACAGTAAAGTTCGATGCGTCTCACCAATAAAAACAAATTAGATACGTGTCGTGACGCCATATTTCCCATTACCAATCTGATAACCCGGAGACAATCGATTACCATCATAATACGATACGCCTGAATGTTGTATGCCAATCAATAATTTATGATAAATTGTACTCAATAAATAAATTCGAGTTACTTTTTTTATGCAGCTTAGAATGGCTAACAAGCTGATGGCCTACCTGAAGGAAAGTGATAACCGTCGCCTATAGACATGAGCAGTACCATGGACATAACAGAGTATACTGTTTCAACCATGGTACCCCCACGTGTTGCCATTCCTGAGGACTAAGGTGTTATTCCTCTGTACCTTGTAAATTCATTGCCATATCCCACCCTTCAAACTAAAACACAGATATGCAAACATGACTGCTTTACGGTTGAAACACGAATGGGATAGAGGTACCTAAGCATACGACTTTTGTACAAAGTCACCCTCAGATAAAATATATTTGGTAAGTTCATGGTGAGTATTGATACAATATAGTCCTAACATAGAATAGGCCACCCCTTCTTTCCCCATGAGTATCGTAAGAGGCAACTAAGGAAACTTAATATTTAATGGATGGGCAGCAGTGTTCCTCTTAAAACATCACCAAAGCGTAACTGCGGTTGCCAAAGCAACCAATACCTGCGAAGCATGATAATTATTGGTTAAACCCATTGGATAGTAACACCTGATATCATCATCATTGATGTCATTCATAAAAGAACTTCAGATTTTTAAATAATTTACTACATTAAAAAATCCAGTTTTTCGATAGATCGACCTTAAGGTACCGAAATGCAGGCATCAAAAAGTACTTTTAAATGTCACAACTCACGAGCAACCCTCTTTATTTAGTATTCTTACTATATATATAGTAAGAATACTAAATAAATAACTAGAAAGTACACTTCCTATTAAAATTTGCATTTACAACCAGATCGACTTATTGTACGACTACAAATAGTAATGCACGCGATAGAATGTTTCTGTTATGCAACTTATCCATTTATACTGAAATAATTAATTGCAAATATCTAAAGAATAAACTTTTAAATTTCAGACCTTTTTCCACAAAAAAAAAAAACAGTGACTACAGTCGTAATAAACTCAGTTAAAAGGTTAACGACAAGGAATCATCATAATTTCAACTTCTGTTCTACAAAAATCATGTGTATATCTTTTTTTTGTACTTTTCCTGCAATAATCCCGTTAATCATTTTTTCTCTCACTGCACTGGGTTGTCTGGAAGAGATCTCTTAGAGAGATAAGCCCACTCTTGCCAGCAAGTTGTTAAACTAATAATATAAACTAAAACTAATCGCTGTATCTTTTTTTTTCAAGTGCAATAAAAATATAACAAAAAAAAAACCGACTGTCATTAGGACAAAATTGACTATAGAATAACACAGCAAAAATTATTAAAATCGGTGTAGATCTCGTAAAACAAAACATACAGTCAAACTACTTTTGGAATTTACCAGTTGATATTCGATGCAGAATTGGTAAAAATACAGCGTAATATAAAAAACGTTATCTGGCTCTTTCACACTCTTTACTATCTCTATGAGCTTGCATCATTCTTCACCTGTACGTCGAAAAATTTATACTACCAAAACTCATATACATAAATTTGAATGTTTAAATAAATAGAATAGCCCCGTCCGTAGTCCGTAGTCCGTAGTCTTTGCCTACCTAAAAGGGAAAAAGACGTGAGCTTATGATAATTAATCCCTGTGTCCCCTCAACCTAATCGTATGCATTATGGACTCAAATAAGAGAAGACATTAAACTTTAAAACTTCTTGTTTTATGGGTGAATCATTTTAATGAAGCGCCGTGATTATACAAAATGGCTCACACATCGTATGAGGTCTTGTATTTTATGATGGCATAAAGTTCTAATTCCCATGGCTAAAATCTTGTATAGCCTAACCCTTAATCGCTCTACCGAATTTGGTGTTCACGTAATCCTTTAAAGTACTTTTGAGTAGGGAGGTTTTATAGTTCAGCTTCTAGTTCGTGGTTACAATCACTGCGGAGTATTGGCTAAGTCCATTTCTTTGCGCAAATGGGGACTGAGTAAAATTCTCAACTAGGTCTATTAAGGAAATAAGTTTTCTAAATTGGTTTACTTAAAGATTTTTATTTGCAATAATTTTATAGCTATGGTAAAAGTAAAAATTAGTAAAACATAGTTTAACTAAATTTGTGGCCCATGCTTCTTACGTGCTAGGACTCTTTGTTTAAAATATGGTTAATAGGTAATAAACAATTTTGGGATCATTATGTGGACTGTCAAATACAATTATAACATTATAAGTATAAAATACAGATTTAGACCTTTTTTCATTTCTTATAAACCTACTACAGATATTATTGCTTAATCTGTAATTGCTGTGTGCCCCTCTTTCAATCTTAATAAAATAAACTTATAAAAAAACTAAAATATCTATACTGAAAATTATAAAGAAAAAAAATTTGGTTATTGTTGTGTAATAAATAAACTCAAAACTACTTAACTGAATTAAAAAAAAAAATTCACCTATAGGACATTATTAGTAAGACTTTATTTCATTTTGAAGCTTGTTATTAAATATAATCGTATTAATTTTTATAGTATGGATATCTAGTTGTGAATAAGATAGCAGGGAGTAACATGTTACAAATTAGATATACCTAATTACTTTAATGAAATCAAATGTTTAATTACGCAATTAACTTGCACAGCATAATTCGAGCAATTGGCCATTTTCATTAATTAACCTAATATATTACTAGTATTATATTATCTATAGTATATGTATCAAACAATTAATTAGCCATCAAGCTTTCAATTTGAATGTAGATTATAATAATCGACTATTGTTAATATTTAAATTTTAGTGTAGAATTAATGAAATATAAACTAAGTATTTTATTGTAAGAACAATTAGATTAACTTACATGTATTTTAGAGCCGTTTTTACATTACAATATAATATGCAATTACAAATAATAAAATATTATAAGTACGTTTACATATATATACATATATATATATATATATATATATATATATATATATATATATATATATATATATATATATATATATATATATATATATCACTATATAATATAAAACAAAGTCGCTGCCTATGTATGCTTAAATCTTTAAAACTACATAATGGATTTTGAAGCTATTTTTTAATAGATAGAGTGATTCAAGAGGAAGGTTTATATGTGTAATACATGCATAATATTGCAGTGAAACACTGATAAATTTAGAGGTTTCTAATGTGATGTAAATTATCACATTTTTGCGCTTACATTGCAAACGCTGGCTGAACCCCACGAGATAAATCAAAATAATGTACTACAGTATTGTATACCTTATTAAGATCAACAAAAAAGTCCGCAATGGTATATGTCTATCTCTTAAGGATAACCTACAATAACCATTTTTTATCTTTTACATTTTACGGGAAAAAATGGCTTATTTTCGAAGTGATGTTAAGCAATACAGCATTAATTTTTAACCAATTAAGTACCTTAATTATATTGTCCATTTAATATAGATCAAACAGGCCCTTTACAGGATGTAATTTAAATGATTATTTCATAGGGGCTATCTCAAGCGATTTCATGGCCAATTCTGGACCGCTCTTCACTACTCTTTTTACAATCAACAGGGTTTTTTCAACTATGTTACCTTATTAAAATACACATTACGCGCTGTCAGTACAAGTATATATTCAATTTATTTACAACTAAGCACAATATAATATGAAGTTTACAGAAGATACGATGTCAGCATGTACCGATTATATGCTTATGGATGATTGATAGCTGTAGTTAATATCCGGTATATTTTACGATGGACTACTTTATATACATTTCAATATTACCCAATTCTATGTCTAAAAGATTTCCGGAAGTCAAAACATTTGTCGGAAACAACAATGCATTCATAATTTTAATTCATAGTAAGTTCATTAAATTTCCATGACTTATGTGTAACACGAATAAAAAATGAACGTAAGATTTAAAAATAATATTAGCCAACTTTGACATTATTAATAATTACAGCTATTATTTCTACCTTGTACTATTAATTTCTTAATAATATTTAAATATGTAATTATATAATTTATATAAAACTGTAAAAATAAATAATGTAATTATTTTAACATCTTATCTATTTAATAGACTCAAAATTACGTGTTTCCTTTTTCCCCTTTGTCCCCTTGTAAACCTTTGTCCCTTGATACTTAAAAGGATCCGTACAAATGATTCTTAGAAAAACATATTCAGAAAGGAGTAGGTACTTATGTGTAATTAAGCTCTTTTAGTACTCTAATGTTTTTAGAAGTTTATTTTAAGCATTTTGATAATGGAATACAAGGAACCTACTAATTATATTTTATTTTTGGGTATGAATTTTAATAAGAAATTGTTTCTTGCCTTCTATTACCACAGTAGTGAGAAGTATGATATACTTTTATTTCGATTATTCTCTATCTTGTATTGATGTATTGTGCTTTGTTCTAATAATCACCTGTTTCATCTTACATTAACAAGAATTTTCTTCTTCTTCTATCTTCTTTTTCTGGGTCCACCCCCCTATATAGTCCAGTTTTTGCAACCAAGTCATTGGTGATCGACCACAGCACCTTTTTTCCTTCTTCTATTGTTATCACCGTTTCAGTCACAATCTGACGCATTACATTTACGTACTAGCGCATTTTCTCTTAATAAATTAAAAAATTAAATTAATTCCATATAATTTCAAGTATTTTCACTGAGTGCATCGCGTCTCTGGCACTTGCACCGCTGGTGAGTCCTCAATGGTTTGGAGTATCCTTGGTTGCTTTAGCTAGCTTTTTAATAAGAACACATTCCCATATCTTAAGAGTATGGAAGGTAAGCTTATTGCACCTTTAATTTCTACAGTCCGCAACGTCCTCTTTATTTTTGTAAAAAAGTATAGGATTGCTTATTTTCCAAACGTCAGGTATTTGCGGTTATTAGAATTTCGTTATCATTATCATTATATCAGCCTTTAACTGTCTAATGCTGAACGTTGGTCTCCCCCTTAAGAGGTTTTGCCAATAGTTGTCATTCTTGGCAGGTGGATTAGCAACCGCAATTAGGTCTTGGAGATGTTTTAAGAGTAACACTACTGCCTTCCTTCCTTAGTCGCCTCTTACGACACCCACGGCAAAGGAAGGGGTGGACTATTCTATGCCGGCATCACACGATCATTTTTAGACTTTCGTTATAAATATCGATAATTATACATTCCTAATACATTTTTTTCTGTAACAATGAAGCTTGAAGCCAATTCTGAGAAACCATTTCTCGAAACTTATTTAATCTAATATTTCAATTTGATAGTTTATTTATTTGTCTATTAATGTATCATGAGGTTATAAAGAAGTTAATACATCAATTTTACGAAATACTGTTTTATGGACCATTATGAACTAAATTTGTGATACAATTCGACTTAAATTTATTAGAATTTTAGTTCATATTGGCCTTTACAATAAATATTTTGCTGTAACGTCCAATTGAAATTTTAATTTTAGAGATAGGGTTAGAAAAATGACGCTTGAGAATCGAACTCATCGTGTATTCTTATACTGTCACCATACTTGTACATAACATATTAAAATAAAATTATTACTTATATTATAAATATGAAATTAAGCCTGTTTGTTTGTTACCTTTAGCACTTTAACAACTAAACCAATTCCTATAAAATTTAGTACACATATACTATATATAATGGAGGATTTTTAAGGTATCTTTTATCCCGATTAGTGAACATAACGCGGACGATGTCGCGGGCAAAACCTAGTAGAGAATAAACGGAACATCTAATTAAAGGTAACGAAAATAGAAGGGAGAATAAAGGGATAATATTAAGTTAAAATTAACTGAGCCATTAACCACTTCTAAGCAGACGTGTCATATATATTCTAAACAGGAATGGATCAAGAATATCAAATAGGTTATTCTGGGTAACGAACCTTCCTTGAAGCGAGAAATTCATAATATTTAGACTATAAACTTTCTAGACATAGAATAAACTATATCGACTAATTGTAAGTTGATGTATTGTATACCACTGCAATTATGAATTGATCAAGAAACAGAAATACGCCATTCTGGGTAACAGACCTATATTGAAACCACAAATAGATAAAACTTACAACATACAGCTCCTAGAGAGAAACTATTTGTAAGTATCATATATCATGTATCCTATAACACTCCATTAATAAATTGATTAATAAAAACAAATACTCAATTGAGAGTAATGTAAGTTCTTCGAAAATAAAGACATATAAAATTTTAATTAAAAATTTCAAGACAGAATTAAAATAGTTATTATTGACTATTTGTAAATAACTTATATCATGAGTAGGTCAAGACACCAAAAGGACATTCTGATCTGATATCTTTATTGAAACCAGAAATAGATAACATTTGGGATTATAAACCTCCGTATTATCTCGGAGACTGTTCAATTTCAAAAAGAAATTTTACTAATCGAATTGTTAATACTGAAAAAATATATACGAAATACGAATGAAAACGATTATCTTAATATGTTCTAATTACTTTTTGTTTTGTATACGTTTTGATTAGTATTAAATAGGTTTTTTTATGGATGATAATGGAATGGTAACCGCGTCTGCACTATCGGTATACACCGGTGAGGCACCCGTGAGGGATGATAAGTGAAAATGAAAGAGCAGGTCAGTTAGCCGATCATGATAAATATACCTGCAATTCAGCACGAGGGTTTCCACGTGGAGGTCAACCTGTCAGGGTATATTGCTAGTAATGGGATTCGTAGTCCGTATTACTATCAACCCCCCCCCTCGTTTTAAATAGGTTTTAAAGCCGTTTCAAATATATCAAGCAGAAGGCTTGAGAATTCGAATTATGAATAGAAACGTACATAATTGAAGTTTCAGGTCAACATGACCCAAATACCATCTAACTTTAACAATAATGTAGTAAGAATTAAACAAGTGCTATGTTGTCATGGGTATGTATATATCTTTTGCCTGTGATATCCCACTACCAGACAAAGGCCTCTTCTATCTGCCGTCACTTTTAACGTTCGCTAGCCAAAACATACCAGTTTTTATTGAATCGGTCGAGATTGTTACTTCATCACATGCAGGTCCATCGCGACCTCTTTTTGGATTTGCAGGGAGGAAAATTGTGCATTCTGTGGTTCATCTGTTACTTGTCATATAACTGTGCATGTACTGCTCAATTCCACTTTAAGGTTGGCGCTTTCAGTGCTGCGTTAGCAAGTTTTTAGGAAGCGCTATGGTTTATAAGAAATAGTTTATAAGAAACGGGGATTAATGCAATTATTTATTTAAACTCTGACTTTTTTTATAACACAGTCAAACTAGCGTGCATTTCACCTGATAGTAAATAATTACCGCCGCCCATGATCACCCGCAACACCAGAGTATTACAGGTGTGCTACAGGCCTTTGAAAAAGGAATATGCTATATGGAAGCGAAGACATGACAGCGCTACATCTGTCTACTCGTAGCCACAGTGTAACTGATCGAAACATTGAGATAATTCAAATAAATAATTATCTACAGTTTATCTAAATACATGATCGTAGTAATTCTTGTTTCTTATAAACATGCAGCGCGAAAGGTTTAAAAGTTAGTAACTGCTTTCAATATATCTTCCACTAAATACATCAATAGGATGGGATGGGATAAACGGATATGCACTCGACCGTAGTCGTTGAATGCTAATGCATGAGAGATATAATGAGTATTATAATATGTATAGTCAATGATAACCATGCTATTCGTAAGCGATAGTTGCATTTTTCCATTAGGTAGGCCTTCAGCTTGTATACCATTTTAAATATTATACAGAAATGATTCGACTATATTTAAGAGAGCACAATAGAAATATCGTTTGTGGTACAGCCAGCATACCTCATTCAAATTAGTCTATTACATTATGAATACATTATTTAAAGCTTACTCTGTGACATACGTCCATTACAATAATTACGGCTATAATTATTAAAGCACAAGTTACTTAATGTATCACTCAGCGACTGAAATGATAAACTAAATATATAATATATAATTAAATTATCACTTTAATTAATTTAAAGGATAAGTTATGCGTTAAAGAAGTAAAAAGTGTTAATTAAATTTTTATAAATATGTTGTAGTTTAAAGGAAAACAGTGCTAAAAATAGTTTTTAATTTTTTTTCTTTATTTATGTATTATCGATTTGTCTATTTGTATTGATGTTACGGTATTTCCTTTTTATTTCCTATATCTATATTACATTTAGTAATAAAGTCTCCATAATGTCTGTCGATATATTACTCACACGTATAATGTAGAAATTCACTATGAAATAACTTTTTAGAAATACCCACAAAAATGGCAGATAATATGTTCCGCGCAAGCAAACTTGCGTAGTTTCTCTCTAGTAATATAACAGAGTTATAAGAACGTTATTAATCAATATGTTACATTGCACTCGAACCAAACTCCCACCATCCAGGATCAACTTGCAATCGAATAAGTTCCGAAAGAATCGAATAGTCGCGAGTCCACTCGATTTGTTACATATCCTATCTCGAAACATTCGAGTAATATTATAGGCTCGTTTCTAGATTGTTCGCAGCCGTCATTTGTTCTGCTATTCTCCTTTGTCCCTTCGAACTTCAATTTCCCGCGAGAGTGTTGTTTGATGTCCTATCATATTGCATGTAAGTAGTTCTAGCTCATAAGAACGTGTAAGAGAAGCTATTTGAAAATTCAATGACCCGATGCGAGGTGTTCTCGCTGAGGTAGAAATATATTTCAATGTGAATTACTTTCGCGGATTTCATCTGCAAAGATATTATGAGTTCTGAAATAATTTTAAGTAGAGTTTGTAATGGAAGAAAATGTTGGGATACTTGATAATATACGACAACTCATGAAAATTATGATAGAATGTAAGAGGAAAGGAATAAGGGGAAAGAAGGGACCAAGGTGTAATAATTACACCAAGAAAAAAAGACGGTATCGTATCAAGATAAAGAATTTTACTGAAAATCATGGCGAGTGTCAAGAGATCCACCGATGAGAGCGCAGCTCTTATGTAGTTAATGATAAATGTTTTATGTATACTTATATTCAATCCTTACTCATAAATATCCGAAATATTGTCCGTATGAGGACTACATAACACTATACTGTATTTCTACTCCACTTCTTACTTTTATTCTGTCACAATTCTTTTTCATCCCCACAATAAATAAAAGGAAACTCGAATTAAAATCTTTATTTACATATTTATTAATTTTAACCATTAATATTTTAAATAATAAATATTCCAATGAAATATAATATAAATAAAGTATTATTTATATAATAAAATTGTTTAATTCAATCAATCGATCAATCATGGTGGTTCAATCAATCATATTCATAGAATGTATTATTATTATTATAATATTACAAAATGTTATTTTATATTTATAGATTGAATACTTAAGTACCTACTCCTGGAATAGTTTCTTGATTCTGCGTATTTTCTGTACGAAAATGTATTTTCTTTTAATATTTCATACAGTTATTATTAAGAAATATATTGTACCTATCAGAAGCTGGTGACGATAATTTCCAAGAAAAGATATAATATGTTATTATTATTACATGAAAAACCTTTTGTGTTTCTATTGACGTGTAGATTTTCTTACATCTAAATGTAATATCGTATTACCTAACCGCACTGAAAAAGAATCAATGATATAGAAGAATGCGTATTTACACTGATATTAGAGAATGAACAAATGCTCGCATAATAAAATATCCCACAAATATTTATTTTATTAACTAAATGAGCGTCTGTATATTTTTCCACGGAACTTCACGATAGAGTACGATTTTACTGTTACGATACAATGGGAGAGGTAAATGTATGCATTTGAATGGAGATACATTTAAACATTATCTACGATAATAACGTGATCGTATTAAATCGTAACGATATCGTGAAATTCCACGGAAAAGTATAAAGATGCCCATTAACGTAATATAATATATGACGTATCTCAAATTGGGATAAAAATATTGACTAGGCAGAGATTTTAGATATAAGCACAGAATTTTAAAACAATTAGTAGAAAATAACTATATATCGTCTAACACTTCTATTTTGTTAAGTTTAATACGTACAAATTGCTCCACAAATAAGAATGACAGCTTTGATAATAATAAAATTAATTTCTGAGTAAAATCATCACAGAACTAAACTCTATTAATTGCAAAAAGGATTATTAATATTAAATCAAAATTGAATAAATATATCTCGTAACAAATTTACTTACTTATTGAAATTGTTTAAAAACACTTTGACTAGAAAACAATAAAACAATATGTCACTTGAAACTGTATATTCGAATTAATTTCAAAAAAAAAAGCTCTCAAAGAACATATATCAAAAAAGGATTAATTCAAAAATACAAATATGTATATAAAAAAGACCGGCTGACCAAATCGCCTGTAACAAGCATTACATATATACTTCAAATATAAAAATAATCTAAAAACTGACGAATTATTGCCAATAAAACTGTGTTAATTCGAAGAAAATTCTTAATTCGAAAATGAGATAGTAAAATTTCAGTGCTAAACCGCGATAAACCGTTATTGCTCGCATTAAATCGTAATTGGATTTTCAATTAATTGAAAAGTGCAATGGTCGGAAAATTCCATTAAATTTCACTATAACAACAAGATCCAAGAAAGCTGACTGTGCGGATCCTCAGCAATTTTCAATTTAACCTTACCGTTAAAACTTTCAGCTATTTTTAATCTAAACTTATTATATGGTGACAGGAAATTTTTCACGTTACACAATACCATACATTTTCATGTTCAGTGTATCTGTGAGTATGATATTACATCATTTATATTAATAAAAAAAAAATCAAATCAAATTGAAAACATCTTCCTTATTGAAGTCTATTGAAAAATTTATTAAAAAAAAAAAAAAAAATCTCCTCATAAATTCTTCCATAAAGACTGTTTCTATATAGGAAATTTTTATTATACTCTGCTTAAAATCATAGCTTTACCTGTGATTTTTTAAAAAGAATCGAGAATCAACTTGTATTTGCATTTTTTATATTTATAGTAATGTAATAAAACAGAAGGCCTTATTTGAATGCTAGAACTATCAGTTGGATATGGATTTTTTTTTACATATGAAAGCTCATCGCTTAAGAAATGTTATAGGTACCATCAGGATACGAACATAAGCGAAGCCGCAAAATACTGCTAACCTGTTTATAAACCTGCTATTAAAGCTTAAGCAAGGCTCAGCCTCTATCTTTTTGGATTTATTTATCTAAATAACTTTATTGGCCAAACTAGCTATGCACCGCGGCTTCGCACGGGTATGTATATTAGCTGTAATATGTAAATTTTTGATACTTTGGGTTACATTATTGTCATTTTCGTAATGTTTTTTTTTTTTTAATTTCTTGATCATATTATACAGCTAATGTTATTAACTGATAATGTAATTTTCTACAATTAAAACAATTTTTAAAATCGGTTTTTATAATAATTTTGCAATTTATCCATTACAAACAAAGGACCAATTTTTTCTATTTATAACATACATTAGTACAGATGAAAATATATTCTTTACCAATCTTTCTACTCCTTGAGAAATTACAGTGGTGAGCATATATTCTTAGAGTTTATTTTATACGCGATGTCTTTACCAAATTTGCTTCGATTTGATAGAATTTACTCCCTTTTTTTAAGTATGATAAATGGAATAGTAACCTGTATTCATTACAGAGGATTGTTGTTAATGGGGACTAACAGCCCCATTGTTAACAATGCACCCAATCGAGACCAACACCCACGCCATGGTGGATAATTTTCTTGGTAAATTCGTCCCGATGGGTCTACTGACCTGCCACATTCTCATTAATTATTCCTCATTAGTGCTCTGATAGCATAGATCATAAAATGATAGCACAAACGAGGTTACCGTTCTATTATCATCCATAAAAAAAGAACTCTGCATGGGTAATCGATATAGACTTTATTATCATATCAGTCTTTACTTATCCACTGCTGAACATAGACCTCTATCTATTGGAAAGTTTTACTAATAGTTGCCAAGCTTGGTAGTCGGATTGGCAACCGCAGTTAAACTTTGGTGATGTTTTTAGCCGTTTGGTCCCAGCATAGACAAGCCACGCCTACCTTTTTTTTTTTTATACAACTTAGAATGGCAAACAAGCTGACGGCCCACCTGATGGAAAGTGGTAACCGTCGCCTATAGACATGAGCAGTACCATGTACATAACAGAGTATTCTGTTTCGCCCATGATACCACCCATGCGTTGCCATTCCTGAGGACTCAGGTGTTATTCCTCTGTACCCTGTAAACCCACTCATGTACCTATTCCGTGAGTGTAGTAAAAGCCGACTAAAGGAAGGCGAGGGATGGGCATCAGCATCTCTCTTAAAACATCTTCAAAGCCTGACTGCGGTTGGCATTCCGCCTGCCAAGCGTGGCAACTACTGGCAAAACTCACCAAAGGGGGAGGCTTATGCTCAGCAGAGGACAGTTAAAGGCTGATATGATGCTGAAGATGATGTTTTAAAAGGGACTCTGCTACCTAACTCTCGACCATTAAGTTTCCATAGTCACCTTTTACGACACTGATGAGAAAGGTAGGGATGACCCATTCTATGCCGGGACCATACGCCAAACGAATCAGTATATGTTAAATGAGGAATGATATTTGAGAATGAAAGCAGGTTGGTTGGCCCATCGTGACAAATTCATCAAAAAATAACCACAATGGTTTCCAAACTGCATTAAGTTCGACCTAACAATATACTATAAATTTCTAGCAGGGCCTCTAGTCCCTGTTACTAACAATTACTTCTCCCAATTTACTCTCATATTTGACTTCATATTAATTTTTGTTCCAACTAAAATCAATTATTTTTGTGGAACTAAAATTGAAAATTATTTTAATAAAACTTTATCGTAACACTAAGCCACTACTTTACCTTAACAGCATAATATAATATTGATACCGACTACAATATTCTGTACCGAACAAGGGCATCGATATTGTAAGAAATTTTATGAGAATTTCCTTCAAGTAACATTTTCCTCTACAGTGAATTTCTCGAACTAATTGGATTATTCATAAATAAAGGATTCTATTCAATAAGTGTATTAAAATAAAATTCATAAATTGTGCTGCAACTTCTTAATGGAACATCATTGTATGTATTCTATATATAATATTATTTTGCACTTGAACTCATTTTACTTGTAAACATTTGGACTTGTAGTAAGTCTCATTGTTTTTATCTGTCTGTGTATTTAAGAAGGAAGTCCGGTAGGCCGTGCTCACCTCAAAATTGTCTGATGCCCACCCTTGGATCAGAAATAGAATCTATGGATCAAGATATGTTTAAGACTTAACATGTACCTTTATAATATTATAATAATTTATTTGAAAAAATACGAGCTGAGTTTCTTGTCAGTTTTTCTCATCTCGAAATCATTCCGAACTGACGGTAAGTTTGACATATCATAAGAGTCTGTAATAGACCTATATGAACGAAGATATTTTGAATTTGAATTAAATTTAAATAGCATTTGTAGTACATAGAATTTACTTAGCTACAAACACTATTTAGCTCCCTAAAGAAATTTTACACCTTTGATAGTCACAAAATTAATTTGGGACTAACAAACACATACAAAAAGAATTGTAAAACTCTGTTCAATCTTGATATTGTAGTCACTTTATCCACAAAATATCAAAATCAGTGTAACTAAATACAAATAATTTTATATATTACTCGTATCATGTAATTGAAGTATATTAAAGTCCCATTTATACACAAACTGGTAACAGGGCACACCAATTTTCCATTCTCATGTTCTTTTCATAAAAGCCGAATGGAAAACCAAGATTCATTCATTCGAATAATGACGTTGCAGTATCAGTGGAAGGGTTGACCTATGGAAACTTTGCAATGAAAGCTTATAAAAGGGCAAAAAAATGATGACGCCATTGCAATTAGCAAGCCTCGTGATTTGATCAATGACACAAGGCTTTCAAGTATGGTTATTTATTATGTCTAAAACGGTTTATTTTTAGGTATAAAAAAGACATATTTTTAAACATGATGACTTCAAAACCGAGGTTTTAAATGTAACAGTATGTATATATATCTTGGTCTTGACTTGAAATGGCCCATTCTATGCTGTCTAATAATCCTAGCATACAATAGGCCACACTTTCATTTCCCCTGGGTGTCATAAGAGGCGACTAAGGAAACTTAATGATCGAGAAATGGGCAGTAGTGTCCCTCTTAAAACATCATCAAAGCCTAACTGCGATTGCCAACCCGCCTGCCAAGCGTGGCAACTGCTGGCAAAACTGTACTTATAAGTAGAATTTTGGGAAGGTTTATGTAGTGAACAGTTAATGGCTCATATAATAATAATAATATATACCTTATATGATATCTTCTCTAATTCCAAAATATTTATGATTTTTCAATTTGATAATCCTATACTCATTTTTCTTTCACATGACACTTCCATAATATTTGGACTTAATTTAAAATAACTCTGTATAATTATGTGAATCCAATATGTAAATGTAATGTAATGTAAATTGAACTCTCTTTTCCGCGCTTAGCCTCTCCTCATTTGGGTCGTTGTACTTATGAGTGTGACTCCAATATACTAGCTTTTACCTACGACTTTGTGCACGTGACCGGGATATATTTACTGACCGGGTAAAAAAGTAATCTATGGTACATCTTTCTGAATCCCATATAGTACGTGTATACCAAATTTCATAGTGATTGATTAAGCCGTTAAAGCGCTATAAGGTAACAATAAAGCAAACTCACTTTCACATTTATAATATTAATAAGGATTATACAAGAATATGTTACTTTGTGTGCAAACACAGAAAGCTTACTGATTTGTAAACATCTTCGTGCGATCGGCGAATACAGATGAATGTTACATAATTTGTTAGACGCACAAATCCCGATTATGTCGGTAACAAACATTGATTGGAGTTCTGCTTCAAATCATTATTTTAACTTATTCAATATGTCTTTAATATGGTAAACATGTTTTGAAATGGAAATAATATTTACTATAACAATATTATAAATGTGAAAGTGTGTTAGTTTCATAGCTCTTAATGCCTCTACAGCTCAACCAAACGTCATGGAATTAGATATGCGCGATTTTTGCCCATATTTACCATGCTTGGCAGGCGCTATTGCCCATCTATCGACTATTAAACTCCCTTAGTCAACTCTTACAACACTCACGAGAAAAGGGATGGCTCTTTCTGTACACCACACGGCTATTAAACATATTATAATTATTCCGACGTTTTTATTTTTGACGATGTTTATAAATATTAAAAGTACATAATTGAATACATTGCATGTTTACTAAATACATATTTAGCTATTACTTTAAGTAAATCTTCATTCTAAATATAACAACTGTTATTATTCTTAGTCCTATTGTACATAATAGATGTTTGATTAGTCACGAATGAATTTGTCAATAATCAATTAGTTGCTTGGTTATTAATTTTAAAGCTATTTATAAATATGCTTAACTTTCAATGACTTAATCTGGAGTAGATTTATATTATACGAGGTTTGTCCGGAAAGTACTATAAAAGTTTTTTTAAAAATTTTATTTTACAATTATTCAGGTAAATCAATTTTATCCCCTTCACTGTCTAAAGTACATAATAATTTATAAAAATTTTATTTTACAATTATTCATGTAAATCAATTTTATCCCCTTCAAATTACTCCCCCTGTGACATAATGCACTTGTGCCAACGCCGTTTCCACTGTGAGAAGTATATTAAATAATCCTCTGGTTGTAAAAAGTGCCCCGTCGTATTTTTTTATCTCATTTATGTCCCCCAAATAGAACCCCCGAAGTACATATATGTTTTTTGGGAACAAAACAATTATTTGGATCGTTAAATGGCGAATAGTACGTATGTTAAATTTCGTTTTAAACGATTAGTTAAGCCAATACAGTACCTAGAAGTGGCAAACAAACAAATTCACTTTCAATTTTACAATATTAGTGAATAAAATATTTAAAATAGAATAGCCGTTAGTAAACGTTTAAATAATACAAACTTGTTTTCATGTATTTTTAAAAAAAATAATTCTGCCTTTTATTCAGAAATATTAAAATACAAAATTGAAAGTTTTCGCCATTCGACAACTCCCCGCGCTATTGGCAGATTAAACTTTTCAGTACAATATTCATGTATTTTTATATCTATATTTATAAAGTTTCTCTCTACATCTGTTTTTTTTTCAATCAAATCAAAATGAAAAAAGAATAATACTTCCAACTATAATTAGTAATGGGGTACTCAAGGGATTTATCGACTATCACCATTCCATATCACATCTTACGATTCAGATATTGAGTACAGAAATAATTTTGATAAAAACTTGTAGTGAATAATTTTAAACCTAAAGAATTGGACAAGAATTAGGTACTGATAGACTGTACCTACAACAAAAATCTTTAAAACTCGTAAATTGTTACTTACATCAGTATGTATTTTACTTTAAAGAAATTTAATTAGTATAACAATTAAATAAATAGTATTTTAAATTAGCTTAGAAGTACGAGTCTAAAATTAGACGAATTATGAATGTTACGTCTATATAGTCCACAATGCTGTCTGTACACGCCATATAAACCATTATCCATTACATGGACCGTCAACTCATTTGCTGTTCCAATATAGATAAATAATATTTATTTGCAAGCGTTATAATAGTTCTATTACTTCTAACTTTAGCCAATTTTATCCATTCAATTTATTGTATAATATATAACAAAAACACAGTTACTGACCTTAAAATAATGGCTTCTTAGAAGAACTAAATAAAGACACAAATTAAATACACAATTTTTATATTAATTAAACAGATGTTTATTCGCTAAATCCTAAGTCAAGTTTTTTTCATTAAAGGAAATAATAATGACAAAATTTTGATATCGAACCAATCGTGACTTTGATAAATATGATTTAAAAGATGTTTTCACAATGCCATTTCAAATCCACATCAACGATTCAGATATTTCTTTGAAGTTTTACATAAAAATGCGATTGATGTGAATAATTCAACAACATTCACAAGTTTTTACTATTCAGTAATCTTCAACAAAAAATCGCGTGTTCGTCGTAAATTGTTACCTTTGTTTGTGTTTTGGTTTAAAGAAATTTTTTAAACCATGATGCAAAAAAAAAATTTGAAACCTTTGTCTGTGTCTGGGCATGACATTATAACTCTTAAATAATATAGAACACCAAGGCCTGAACACTCCATATAAAAGCATTATCCATTACATGTGTTCCGTCAGCGCATTGAGGTTCCAATATAGATAAATAATATTTATTTGCAAGCGTTATAATAGTTCTATTACTTCTAACTTTAGCCAATTTTATCCATTCAATTTATTGTATAATATATAACAAAAACACAGTTATAGACCTTAAAATAATGCGTTTAGAAGAACTAAATAAAATTACAAATTAAATACACAATTTTTTTTATTAACAAAAGATGTTTATTCTACAGAATAAGTCAAGTGTGCAATTAAAAAAAATAATGACAGTGAAATTTTATTCGAAAGCAATCGTGACTTTGATAAATATGATTTAAAAGATGTTTTCACAATGCCATTTCAAAACCACATCAAGGGTACGTTTTCTTTGAAGTTTTACATCTAAATGCGATTGATGTGAAGCGGTCAACAACATTCAGATTTTCTATTCGAGGACCTTCATCGCGAGGAAAGCCTCACCGACGATCCACCGTCATTGTAAAACCACGACCACTCTGCCAAGTTTGTGTACACTTTTTTAAAGAGAGAGAGAGAGAAATTTGATTTTTATTCTCCATGATTATAATTATTTTAATAGAACACTCTCTCTGAAACATAATTCTCAAAGCGATTACAGTGTGTTCGGAGGCTTATATAAACAATTATATTACATTAAAAATAAATAGATTTTAACATATCCATCGTCTACTGACTATTTCTTCAAAAACATTTACCAGATGGAGACTTTGTATAAAAGTCCATTGCTTGAAAGCGTTATACTAACCCAACAGTGTTTCAACGGATAAAATACAGTATGTTTTCAAAACCGACTGTGTTCTCAGAATAATACGTTCAAACAAAAAAAAACTCTTCCACTTTATTATACAAATATATATGAATTGTATTTCTGTTCGCGTAAATGGATTTTTATTCTCCCTATTATAATTATTTTAATAGGTTTCTCTCTCTGAGGACATAATTCTCACTGCGTAGTACAGTTTCATTGGCCAGATTATATAAAGTCAATTATATTACATTACATAAATAAATAGCTTTTAAAATATCCAAGTAGACATCTTCAAAAACATTTTAAATTTTAGGTCCTGAATTTGAAATTTAATAATAAATTTCAACAATTACTACTGAACAGCTGAGCTGGGCAACGTTTGGACAACTACACCACATCTTTTCATCCAAAATACCTCAAAGTTTGAAGATTTATATACGCACAATACGTATTGCCAGTGCTGACTGATGGAACCGCAACATTTCAACACATTTCAACAAAGCTTCAAATTACTCATCGAGCTGTGGAGAGGGCTATGCCCAATGTTAGTTTAATAGAATCCGAAACGAAGATATCCGCAAAAGAACCAAAATAACCAACATAGCCCGAAGGATAAACAAGCTGAAGTGGCAATGGACTGGTCGAAGAACCAACAACCTATGGGAAAGAAAGGTTCTCGAGAGGCGACCCCGTACAGGTAAACGCAGTGTAGAACGATCTCCACTAGATGGAGTGACGACCTCAAATGCATTGCAAAGTCAGTGGATGCAGGTAGCTCATGACCATTCCTTATTGTAATCTATGGGGAAGCCTATGTCCAGCAGTGGACGGATAATGACTGTAATGATGATGATGTCGACTACTGACTTATTTCACAAATAACAAGTAAATTTTACTTTGTAAATTAAAAATACAATTGCTTTGTCAATAACGACCTACTTATAAAGATAGGTACAACCCGTGTCATTCGGGATGATGATAACATCCATCAAAATTTGTTTAGGCATTTAGAAGTTACGAAAGAAGCAAGTAATTTACATCAAACGCTCAAAATATAATACTCATTGTTTGGACAATCGTGTATAAACGTGAAAATATTACATTATTTAATAAAATTCTTTATCACTTTCAATTATACCTTAAATATAACGAGGTAATGCCATATCACCTGACAGTACAGCGTTATTCCATAATTCATGAACATTAGTCCTCATGAAGGTAACATAAGACGAGAGATAAATAACCCCATCCTCTATCTCTTGTGGCAAGATGGCCGACAACTGGCGGTGTAATAAAATTATAGGAAACTTGTATCAAGTATACCGAGATCAGCTAATGTTCTTATCTGACATGAATCAAGCTTTTATTAAGTTTCTGTCTAATATTGGAACGATAAATTAAACGAGGGCAACTCAGGTCATGACGGAAAAATTTTTTGATTACGAACTTCCCTTTCGATTGCTCTGTTAGATTTTGAAAAATGGGATAACTTTTCCTGTAATGTATTTCCCAATTGGCACGCATGTGGTGCGAACTGATAAAAATATGATTCATTGATAATCAATTTGTATTGAATTCAATTCGTTTATATAATTCTTTATTGCACTTTAGATTACAAATATAAACATATTTTAAATCAAAGATGTATATATATATATATATACTAATGATCCGCCGCTAAAAACCGTTACCTCGATACAATCCAATTTTAAAAGTCATACAACATAAAAAAGTCGGTTCTTAAAATAAGTGAGTAGACCTATCCTATCCTAGAGCACCTCTGATGTTGCCATCTATCGCTTTATGCTGTACGCGACAATAGAAAAATTTTGTCACAATAATTATAAATTACAGATTTTTCTACTTTCTTCACTCTACTTACTCTTACTCTATCTCTGTTTCTTTTTGTCTCGTAGTTAGCTGGTAGAGAATACCATCCGATATTAATCTCGCCATGTGAACAAACCTTATTGTGCAAAAAAAAATATAAAATAGCCCTAATTAGGTAGTTAGTTTATATTATTGATCATCAAATTTTGGTAGTCGCAAAAAATGTTTTTAATTAAATACCCAATGACACAAACTACTACAAAATGACATCTAATATAATAAAAATACTAATTTTATAATTTGTATATGAATAAAAAAACAGTCGTGTTATTTATTAATTTTTATGATACTTGATCTAACAAGCAATTATTTTTTCTGCCTTCATTGTAAATAAAATATTTATTTTGTTGCAACTTAGATTTAAACATAATGATATTTTTCTTAACATAATACCCGCGACTTCGGCAACGTGACCGGGTATATTCACTGACCGAAATAAAATGTCCTTCCTCCATCCCAAACAGTACGTGTCTACTAAATTTCATAGTAATTAGTAAAGCCATTAAAGCGTTAAGAGGTAACAAAGAAACAAACTTACACATTTATAATATTAGAAAGGATGCTGAAGAATTATGTGCGATTTCTAATTTACCATTTATCCAGACTATTATGTGAAAGCAGCTATATATTTCCAGTATTTCCAGTACCTGGCTCACAGTACATTAGAGCTGATTTAGTGATGGTATTAATCAAAAAGGCATTCCTAACATCCGTATTCATGAGTGACGTAGTGCCTCTATTGTAGACCTGATTTCTTGGCATTGTATATCAGATTGTAGAGTGATTGATTTACCAACAATTCCATTTTATATGCGGCTTTTTAAACGACTCTGATCGTAACAAAATTAATATACGATCAATACATAAATAAAAAAAAATCAGTTGCAAAATTGGATCCGAAAAAAAGATTTATCGAAATCGATGCACAATGTTTTCTAACATCTATCAGCCAATTGGATATCTATTCATCGAAACGAATCAAATTGAATGGGATTGTATTGTTTTATTACAAAGTTTCTCTTCTCTTGGGGATAGAATCTTACAAAGTGGACTTTTAAAGTAACATAATAAAAAGTTTCTATAATAATACTTCAATTTTGTCAATAGATAAGCTACATGATTTTATTGTTATATAAATTACCTGTAAATAGCTGAGTTTCTTGCCCGTTCATCTTAATTGCATTCCAAACTGGATGGTAGATACATCAAAAAAATCCATTCAAAATAATTAGTCTGATAATTAAGTACACCAGAGGGAAACATTGTACAAAAGTCTTTTGCTTGGACACCTCTGTCCCAATCGTGTTTCTACCGTGAAGCAGTCGTGTGTTTGCATGGCTGTGTTGCAGTTGTTGAAGGGTGGGATATGGCAATAAATTTACAGGATACAGAAGAATAGCACCTGAGTCCTCAAAAATGGCAACGCATGAGAAGTATGATGGGCGAAACAGTATACTCTGTTATGTCCATGGTACTACTTATGTCTATAGGCGACAGTTAGCACTTTGCATCAGGTGGGCCATCAGTTTGTTTGCCATTCTAATTTCCATAAAAAAAAAGAAATTATAACCACACCCGTGATGGATGATAGTTGAGGATAAAGTCAGGGTGATTTTTATTTATTTTGTATAGAAATAACAGAATACAGAATCGGACTAAATATTACGGGCATTCCAGTATTTTTTAAATGTCCATAGTGTTGTTCACGTGTATAGGCAACGGGTATCACTTTCCATCAGGCGGGCTGTCTGCTTGTTTGATATCCCAGGTTACGAAAAAAGTAATCTCAATTTGAAGATAAAAACATACGGATGAATCAAGTTAAATACAATCTGGTAATAAATGAATTTTGTAACTGAATCCGATACCTTACGAGCGAAGGCTTCCGTATCTCATGTTAAATTTATTTACCCCGCCCAAGTTTATAGCATCATAACAACATGATTGGAAACATAAATTTATCCGAAACTGTTTTTTTTTAACTGAACTTATAAAAGGATCAAATGTAATTGATTAATAAACTTGATAATGTTCCTGTTCTAAATGTAGTAGTAAAATGTTATTCAGTTATTTGTCGGATTCAAGAAGAGGTCAAGATTTACTTTGTATCTTCCGCGACTTCGTCTGCGTAACCGAGATATATTCACGAATCAGGATAAAAATATGTACTTAATGAGGGATACCAAATTTCATAGTGATTGGTTCAACCGTTAAGACGCTACGAGAAAACAAACAAACTTACTCTCACATTTATAATATTAATAAGGATTTTTACATTACTAGCAGCAAATATAATACAAGTTAACCACATCTGACATAAAAATAGATGATTGTATATGATTACATTGTTTATTCTAAATCAATTTTTAATATTCTTTTTTTATTTATTTTTAAGAGATATTGGGAGTAATCCCATAATGAACGGCCATTAATGTTACGACAATTTAAGCCGCTGTTCTTCATTGGAGCACACGATTCTGCGTACAATTAATGTGCTATTTTAAATGAAAATTCGTATATTACCTAAACGCCAAATGCCAAGTCCATTTTTACTTATCAGGATAGAAAAAAAAAAGTAAAAGAAATTATCATATAATGAACTCAACATTTTGTCACTGTACTGTAATTTTAGTCATGCGATTACCACCCTCGTCCATTGAATAACAACGAGCCCACTTTTTACCAGCCCCGAAAATTAACAGGGCAAACTTTGCGAATTTTCCTCTCTGTCCCTGTAAACAAAAACTTTCGGGACACAAAAGGGGCGGCGGTAAACTAGGCTCATCAATCAATCACTTGTAGACAGCAGAATTTGTACCTACATACCGAACTAGCGAACTTTGGGACCATGTGACAGCTAGATAAGTCTGGAAACATGAAGAGTTAGTACACAATATTCACAATAATCCTTTTATAGTTCACCGATAGCAAAACTGCATAATAGAGTTGCGTAGTTGCATTAAGTTACATAAATAATAAAAATCGGTAAAAAAACTTTTAAGTTAAACGGTTTTATTTTATGTGCACTGAAAACTACAAAATAAATAAATAGTTACTTACCTATCAACCTACGTAGGTGATCTCGGTCATTAATATCTCTGATGGTAGTGGTTGTCATAGCATGAACCATGTCAGCGGCCGAAAGGCAGTTCATGAGAGAACACTGACACCAGGGTTTGCTTGGTAGGTAAACTAAGCAGCCCACACTATAACAAGTAGGTATTTTGACCTTCTAGTTCAGAAATATTTTAGTACTAGGCAGAATAGCTTTTAGGCATATTAGACTAAAATAAAAACGTGGGGCCCCTCTGAAATCATACCTATAGCAGAGCATATCTTATACTTTGGTAGATCATGAGCTCAGCGTTCGCTGGTGAAGCCGTAACGGCTGGTTATTGATGGTCAAAACCTCCAGTAACGATTATAGTAAGTCGATTCAGCGGACCCTGGACTCCGGAGCTATGAGGTTTCGGATGCGACCGGGATAAACCGCTAGGATGATGATGATGACGATTATAATAAGTCAATGCAATCCACACTTAGTATAGTAGAAAGTAATACAGAAATAGTTAATGGGCCCCACGTTTTTATTTTAGTCTAATATGCCTAAAAGCTATTCTGCCTAGTACTAAAATATTTCTGAACTAGAAGGTCAAAATACCTACTTGTTATAGTGTGGGCTGCTTAGTTTACCTACCAAGCAAACCCTGGTGTCAGTGTTCTCTCATGAACTGCCTTTCGGCCGCTGACATGGTTCATGCTATGACAACCACTACCATCAGAGATATTAATGACCGAGATCACCTACGTAGGTTGATAGGTAAGTAACTATTTATTTATTTTGTAGTTTTCAGTGCACATAAAATAAAACCGTTTAACTTAAAAGTTTTTTTACCGATTTTTATTTTCTTGTTTTTAGTTTTTAGTAGTGAAATTGTTTACCGAATATTCCTCATTCTATTTAATTCATTCAGTGCATCATTATTACATGGTTTCTTACCTGATAATTTAGTACAATCTAATTCCTCAATACATAGCCCTTCCAGAGACTTGACTCGACTTAGAGCCACGTACGCTTGTCCTTCCTCAAACCATTTTGAGCCCAAACATACTACTGCATGGTCGACGGTGCTGCCCTGCATTTTATGGACGGTGAATGCTCATGACAAAACTAAGGGCAACATCCTTTTTTCAGCCGTACCATAATTGAATTTTGCTGGAAACTGTATGGCTTTAAGGTAAATAACGTGCATGCCGTCTGTGCCAAAGTCAATTAAAACTGATGATATATCTGTTTCGTACATTTGGGTTCGACGGAACTGAGGCCAAAAAATTTCTGTAATGTGGCCTATAGCGTCATTTACCAATCCTTTTGTAACGTCAATGTTGGGCCGCAACATTACTTTTGCACCTACAAATATTTCAAGTACTGATGGTAAGCCTCCAGTCTTATTTATATTTGTTGGTATTTTTTGTTTATTGTTACCATGTTGTTCCCACAATTAAGGGGCATTTTGACGGTCGACCCCCCCCCCGCAGTCCAGTAAAGGGGCAATGCTTAATATACAACAAGATGCGCCCAATCTTGAGGGGGAAGCGCTTACGACATTACATTTTTATCCACCCTAATGGCATACAGTCCTCGGCACGTTTTAACCTATTACCTTAACTTGGGTGGTATAACTACCGCTTACTAACGAGGTATCTAATTACCTATTTTTTTTTATCTGCCCCTCTAACGTCACACAATCTTAGACGCAACTGTTCTCGATACGACTAATCATGCCCCCACCTAATACGCCATTTTGTAACAGCGTCCATCTTGAATTTGAAATTTTGACATAATGACAGTATTCTGCAGTGTAGTCCTATTATTTGATACCCATATTGTGGTGGTTGTGGAAAAATATGTACCTAGTCCGCCATATGGGAACGGCGTCCATCTTGAATTTTAAATTTTGACATAATCATCGTGTTTTACTAGTGTAGCCCTTTCATTTGATACCCATATTGCGGGGGTTAAGGAAAAATATGTAATCCGCCATTTTGTATCGGCGGCCATCTTAGATTTATAATGTTATTGATTTTATTATATTGTATTGTCATCTAAATTAAATGTGTGTACCAAATTTCAGATCAATCTGACAACGGGAAGGTGCTTAAATTCCAATTTCTAATTTTGACCCAAATAAATAAATACCGTACAGGTCGAGCTAAATAAAACCGTTTAAAAACTGGCTTCATTTGTGGCAAAACCAATTGTTTTGATTCAAAAACTAAACTTTTTTATGCAAGTTAGAATGACAAACAAGCTGACGGTCCACCTGATGGAAAGTGGTAACCGTCGCCTATAGACATAAGCAATACCATAAACATAACAGACTATACTGTTTCGCCATGATACCCCCCATGCGTCGCCATGATACCCCCCATGCGTCGCCATGATACCCCCCATGCGTCGCCATTCCTTAGGACTCAGGTTATTCCTCTATATCCTATAAATTAACTGCCATATCCCACTCTTCAAACCGAAACACAGCCATGCAAACACAACTGCGTCGCAGTAGAATAGGACGGACGTGCCCAAGCAAACGACTTTTGTACAAAGTCTCCCTCTGGTAAATACTGAAGTGATTTTAATATAATGTCTATAGAATCACTTTATAAGTATATCCTTTCAGATGAGAAAAAGAAAAATCCAAATCGTTTTCAAACTGACCCACCCTCCCCTTCTTATGGGAATCTTCTATATTCACCAGTGATAGTTAACAGTTGATATGATGATAACGATTAACATATTAGTCTATTTGTTATTGGCACTAATAAAGACATATATACTCAGAAGCAAAACATATACATATAGTTATGGTAGTTTACATACGCGCCTATCATGTGCGTGACATACAATATTAGTATAATTTAGGACACTTTCCAAACTCATTGATTATAAGGTCAGAAAAAAAGATTCTTAAATTACGTATTAACAAAGACCTCTACGTTTTGCGTTCAACTTTATACAAAAAAATGTCAATCTAGTAATTTCTTGTGACCAATAAAATTGTAATAAGTCATGCGAAAATTATTTTGAATTATAAATTAAATTGCTTAATTGTTACCCTCTTATTAAATACACGTTACTCGACACTTATAATTTTATCATAGTAATATTCTAAAATCGTTAATTATAAACTTACTAGCGAATATCTAATTGTGTCTAACATTTTTATGTTGAGGGTGAAAAATCTTAACAAATAAATTAGATGAACTCTATTTTTTTTCCACCAACCTTTGTTGACCCTCAAAATTCACATAATCAAAGCTTTTTACAGCTTTAACGAGTCAGACTTTCTTGTTGCTAATTACTTGGAACCTTTCCTTATCATTATAAAGTTTCATCGCTCAAGTTCTTTGTTAGAAAAAATATATTGCTTCGAATACTTAGGATAACTTTGCGAAATGTATTATTTGTGTATTGCTATCTTGATGTTATTTTGCTTTTTGTTTGTAACAATTTCTTTTTAACTTTCCAGAGGGCTAATATTAATGAGAGTAGATCTGTATCTTTTTAAAAAATGTTCGTTTACCGTAGAAAGTTCTAAATGTTGCTTTATACAATTTTCAGTTTACACTTCACGTGCCTAACTTTGCAATGATGTTACAGTCACAATTATTTTGTTCTTAATTAGATATTGAAATGGTAGACACTATATTCATTAATTTCTGTTTCTGTATTTAACATCAATAGAATTTAGATTTTTTTTTGTAAAATTGTTTATATGGATTATTTCTTCTTTGGCTGTTTATTCTATAAGTAATTGCTACCTGCGACATAATGTCCAAAATATACAGAAAATTTTAGGTGCATCTTAATTTTTGGTATTTAATGGACACATCTATTTTAGTTATGAATAAGAGTATTTTTAAGTGAGTCACAAAAATAGGTAAAAAAATTTTTACATCTATGTTACATCGTCGTGACGACCACGTGAGGTGACGACGGAGTCAGTAAATATAGGTGCCTCAGGACCGTTCTTTATGGCAGTCTTCGTGGAAGGCTTAGGTTGAGCAGTGAACAAATTATAGCTGAGATGATGATAATGATGATATATTGTCAATTCTAAACCAATTTACACAATCTTTCTGCATTTTACGTATATAAATCGTAACTTTATTGACTTCCCACGTTTCTCAGTATCGTCATATATATCATTTATTATATATCTACAAAGCATACGTAGCTATGTAATATTCTTAATCAATATTGAACCATGAAATCAGATTCTCCGAAATACTATATTTTCCTGTTTCCTCATTAATCTCCTTAGATTAATGATTATGGACATCTATTGTTTTCGCTTACACAAAGGTAAAGAAATAGAACAAGAAAGTTGAATGTACAGAAAGTTAAATTGTAATAATAGGTGTTTTAACAAATATTTTGTTTGTTTGATAATTTTAAACAGTTTAAGAGTTTACGGTCCAGAATTACGTAAGATGAAAACAATAGGTTCCTTTAATAGCATATTAATTAATAGTCAATAAGGATATTATAATTATAGCTCATGTATTAATATATAAAGTAAATACCGTAAATGTTATTTTGATTCTGAATTACATTGTTCAGTCTTTTACATTTGCAATATTAGTAAACGTAACATTCAAATGCCCATATTTTGCCGAGCATATGAGAAACCTTGATGGGCGAACCTACTGCCGTCACTTATATTCATTTGAATTATTAATGGAAGAAGGAGGTTCCACACAATTCCAGTGAAGAGAACACAAAATTTTTAGTGTCTGCTTGAATTACTAAAATTCGAAATCCGGACCTTTGAGTTCTATAAATTGGAGTACTATCTTCTCTTGTTTATTTAATTATCTGATCCAGAAAACATTATTTAGCTTTCTACAGCCACCTGATGAATTTTTTCGTTTCGATATAAAGTCTCTTATCTCTCAAGTTAGAGCCAATATTGGGGCCTATTCTGAAGCGGCGTTTCTCTAATCAGAGATATGATTCAATTTTCAATTTGATATCACAGCGAAATTTTCATTGTAAGAAACATTATTAACTAAATTTCTAATAGATTTAAGTCAAAAATATATTATAATAAATTTAATTTATGATATATAGTATAATACAGTAATTTTGCGAAACTATTAAATTAAAGTTTTAGTTTAAGAGATAATTTTAGAGACTTCAAAATCAATCAATCGCCACATAATCGATTCTGTACAGATATTTAGTGGGGTCAACCCCACTATAGTACTAGCTCCAAATAGAAAGATTTCATTTATAAAATTTTATTAACATCGTTTGTGCTGTTTCAGAGATTAACGTGAATTAATACCTTATACATGTTTTAACTAAGATAAAAACGAATACCCATATCACAAAAATAAATACCAATCGTCCATTAGGTTAAAAGTACACTCACGCAAAATACGCAGTTTGAGCTCTTCGCATCTTTTGTCATTGATGCATTAACCTCTCGCAGAGACGGTGTGAAAGATGTCTCTACCCGGATACAGTGTCACGTAAAATTCTCCCAAATGATAAATATCTGTAACTTAACCTAAGTGCTTTAACGCGCTATTACTTGGTATCTTCTTTAGGGTAAATTTTATGGAGTACAGTCATTTCTAATATAGTATTGCAAAGATTTAAATAAACATGATATAAATTTGATCTAATTAATATTACTCAAAATTTATTAATCTATAATAATACTATATATATTATAAACTATTATTGTATTTAACTCGGGGAAAAAAAAACGTATGTTTGTGTGCGTGTGCGTGTGCGTGTGCGTGTGCGTGTGCGTGTGCGTGTGCGTGTGCGTGTGCGTGTGCGTGTGCGTGTGCGTGTGCGTGTGCGTGTGCGTGTGCGTGTGCGTGTGCGTGTGCGTGTGCGTGTGCGTGTGCGTGTGCGTGTGCGTGTGCGTGTGCGTGTGCGTGTGCGTGTGCGTGTGCGTGTGCGTGTGCGTGTGCGTGTGTTTGTGTGTGTGTGTGTGTGTGTGTGTGTGTGTGTGTATGTGTTAGTTTGTGTATGTTATCAAAATATTGGTCGTTATAATCAAGTTAGCACTCCGATGTTGCTAAATCCTTGTAAACCATGTATTTTCATAATTATGATCTTTATACAATAAAAATAATACCATAACCATTGTTCTCGTTGTTTCATGTATTTTTTTACAACCATCTGAAACATCGTCAAAATTAATGGACAACAGCAATCGCTATTCACGGTAATACGTGCATAAAAAAAGCAAATTTTAATTATGAATATAAAGAACTCTATAATATAAAAAGAAATTAATTATTTAAATTCAATACGGGAAATATTTTCAAATACAAAAAGACACGAATATTAAATTATATACAACAATAAGAATATATTTGACGAAAATAATAAATGAGCGTCGAAAATTAAATTTTACATTGGATAATTAAAAATAAATTAATTGGAGTGACACCTAATCTGATAATCGACTATGTAATCGGTAAATAATATCGATTAAAAATATCGATTATAACTGAGTTTTATGAATACAGTAGTATAAATAACAAATAAAAACTTCAAATAGACCTGCAACTTAATCGGTAGTATTAATACTATTGTTAAACTAAGATCGATATTTAGCTTATTCCGGGGGGCCACTATCGAATAATTGATAATCGATTATAAAGCAACATTATTACTTTACTAATCACGTCTTAAGAATAATATTAAATCATTTGGTACTATTTTTAAACGACGTAGAATCCAAGACAATTTCAACTATTTAAGAGTAGGCAATATTAATAGAGCACGTTTAATCTGTCTGCGGCCAACAAAGTTTCGTGATCCGTTACCCATTAAATTGATTAAGAGGGACACACGATAATGGACGCCTAAGATCTATCTTCCTTTGGTAAATAGATGTAACTTGCCACTTAGTACTTAAGAACTTGTTTGTTTAATGGTTAAGACGATTGCACTATTAGTAATTATAATTCCTTGCTAATAGTGTGATCATGACTTGGTGGGCATTCAGCAAAAACTTTACTAGGATTGTCGACAGATGGTAGAAAATTACCTGACGAAAACTAATGATCATTCTAATAGGTTTGTTTGGCTTGAGTGTAGTATTCTGCATTATGGTCCTAAATGCTCATAACGCTTGGTTCTTCATAGCACAAGGTATCCTAGCTTGAAGACCAGGCGAGTGATATAATTATGCGACTCCTATTACTATTATATTGACTATGCATATTCTTTTAAAGATTCTTAAATATGTCTCGACATAATTTTTTTATTATAAATATAATTATTCATAAAAACCTAATAAAATATACACCATATCCTGGTGTATTTTGTAAATATAAAAATTTATATGAAATATTTTTAAACATAATTAGATTAACATACTTCGCGAAAAGTATAAATATACAGTTCTAGATTTTATCCTGTACCAAGAGCGTGAGTATCTCGCCCTCAAGTATTAAGTGTTCCAAGCCAACTTAAACACATATGGAAAAAATAGCAATCCTATATAAAAAAATAATATATATAACTAATACTAAATAAATTTGCTTGACGATATTAAAGAAAATACGTACCTACAATAAATTCGTTAAATTGTTGAAACAGCTTTTTATTTTTTTTTTTTTTTTTTTTTTTTTTTTTTTTTTTTTTTTATACGACTTAGAATGGCAAACAAGCTGACGGCCCACCTGATGGAAAGTGGTAACCGTCGCCTATAGACATGAGCAGTACCATGGACATAACAGAATTCCTCCAGAAGCTCCTAATTAATATAGCTTATTCCTAATTAATATTAACGTCGACGAATATAAAACATAAATTAGGTACGTACCATGAATGCTTGTCTCTTTTCCATGTAGCTGTGTCTAAAGGTTAATTAATTAAAACCTGTTATTATATTAATAGTGCCGGTAAATTACTATAAGGACACTTTCATATACAAACAACGTTATCAATTTTTATTGTTAATTATACTACTTTTTATTTTCATTTCTTTTTAACTTTATTTATTTATTAATTTTTTTATTACATCCTATAATGTGATTAGTAGATAATATTTCGTTATGGACCCTGTTGGGCACAGCAAGTAGGAGAGAGGAGGACAGCCCTTTTTTTTTTCACTTTAGAAATAGTTTAAGAATTTGTTACAACATAATCCAGTCAACGAAATTGTATCACGATAAGTGCGTATTTTCTGTATTATTATTATTGATTTTTTTAAGTATTGGTGTGTATTTATTCATATTGTAATTGTTATGAGTACTATATAGTTATTTTATATATTATTTAGTTTATAATTATTCATATTCTACAATATACTATTATATTTATTAATTACTTCTACATTATGAATTTGAATAATAATAAACTACAGAACTTTATCCATGGCTATCACTGTTGACTATTTTACAGCTGGTTATTTGATTAGAATTATTTTGTTTAATTCTGCTACGAGTACCGTTAATATGTACATCTGCCAACACTCGAAAATTATATAATTTTTAGCAAAAATTCTACAAAGAAGTTTTACACGTGTCTCAAAACGTGTGTAGACGAAGTCGTAGATTAATAATTAATATGGACTATTTTTCATAGCTGATTATTTGATTAGAATTATTTTGTTTAATTCCGTTGCTATTACAATAATATATGCGTAACTGCCAATACTCGAAAATTTACCGCTATGATTTGCAGTCACACACTAATAGTTTTTTCTAATGGATGATATTTAAATGGTAACCCCGCCTGCGCTAACAATATACGCTGGTGGGGCACCAGTGAGAGATGATAGATGAGAATGAAAAATCAGGTCAGTTAGTCCATCGTGATGAATACATCTGGAAATCAGCACGATAGTTTCCAGGGAGATCCACGTGTTGGTCGATCTGACAGGGTATATTGCTAGCAATAGGATAGGAGCGGCATTAAACAAAGTAATTTCAATTAAATAAACAGTAATATGGACTTCTGCATGATAACACCAAACTCAGTAAAATAGACTATTTTTGAATATATTTGAATATATATATATATATATATATATATATATATATATATATATATATATATATATATATATATATATATTACAGGATAAAACAGTGTGTCATTGCTCATAAAGGATCGTTAGATTCGCAGTTCATGAAGATCTAATTGAGTTGATTTCATACCCACTTATCACCTTTCACTAGTACCCCGTCAGCTTATACCTATATCGCAGACCCGTCTACGATATAGGTAACCACAACATGGTGGATGAATCGATGATAAATGCAAATGGCTCAGGACCGTTTCTTATGACGGTTTATGATGAATATTATGTTCAGAAGTGAACAATTAACGACTGAAATTACTATGAATGATGAATGAAGAAAAAGTTAAATCTCAAAACTCAAAACATCATATAAATACTCCAATTGTCAAAGTTTTTTAAAGATGTTTAAATATTTGTTACTCAATCACCCTTAAACAATTGAAAGATTTTAATGAAATTTGGTGCACAGGTAGAATATATTATTATTAACGCATAGAATAATTTATAGAGTAACTAACTTTTAGTCGTGTACTTTATCCACGTGACTAGGTATATTTACTAACTGGGATAAAAAGTAGCTTATATCCTTTTCCATCCCATATCATTATCATCATATCAGCCGTTAACTGTCCATTGCTGAACATAGGACTCCAACATAAGAGCAGTTTTGTCAGTAGTTACCACGCTTGACATATGGGTTGGCAACCGTAGTTCCATCCCTTATAATACGTGTAAATATAATTTTATTACAATTGCTTAAACTATTTAGGAGCTAAGAGGTATTATACAAACTAGCTTTAATGTTATTTTATATAATAGTAAACATTTTACAAAAAAAAGTCAAACTTCATAAACGAGTAAATTGTAATTCTGAATTCTCGTATTCAAGTTAAAGACAGATTATTATTTATTACATAATGCGAGTATCTAAATGCGAAATTAATTACCAACACTGTAGCTGATAGTTATTGGTTTGGTAAATTGTGATTGATCGGACAATGGAGTATCGAACAATACTGATTCCTTTACCGATATTTTCCTAACATTTACTGGCTTATTTCATTGTACATATACAAGCTTTTTTTATTTATTTTATTTATATATTTCCTTATTACTATATCTTCACAATATAAATTCCAAATCGTTAAGGTGCAACAAGCAACATGAGTCATAACATATCCTACAGTAATATACTCGTAACGTATCTTAGTAATCTTTCCAGCCCATACGAAATCGTGTTCAAAGCGACGAGAAATAGCTTATCTTATATATATATATATATAAGATAAGCCAATTCTCGTCGCTTTGCCCACGTAAGTCAGTACACAAAATATCCTGTACTAAATTAGTATATAATATACCCGTTTACCAAATTTCATTCAATTCCAAAAGCTTTTGTGCGAAAGAATAACAAACATCCATCAATCGTTACAAACTTTCACTTTTTAAAACATTAACAGGATAATGAAATAACAAATACTCGTATTTGTGGCATTGAAATTAAATACTACGTAGACATAACATCATAAACCTGAAGAACTACGATGCAGAAGGAGTACTATGAGTATCACAGTATATTTCGTAATGTCTATGGTGCACTATTTATGTCTATGGGTAACGATTAACTCCATCAAATGGAGTCGTCAGCAAACAAGCCATTTTAATTATGATAAAAAAATTAATATATAGTTTATATTTATATGTGCAAATTCCGTTCAAATATGCCCATTCGTTTGTGTGTTATTAACTAAAAATGCCAAGAAATTTTAACATTTATCATACCACCACTATTCTGCAGCTTTATTCACGGTAGCTATGTAAAAAGTATTTTATGTGCTAAATAAGGGAATACTTTATTTATGCACTTAATTTTGTTCTAATATAATCAATATTTTTAAGTTAATTTAATAACTGTTTAGGCTAGTTTAATGGTGATAATCCGATACCGGTTGCATCGCACGGCTTGAGGGTCGTTTTACCATACAAAAGAGTGCTGTCGCATCGCACCTGAGCGCAACTATGTTCAGATTAATAAAAAAAAAAAGTAATATGGCGTTGGCGCGAAAAGTGATGATGGGTTGTTAGCAGCATACGCTCTGTATAGGACATATAAGTGAAGTTCATAGTTTGCTACGACGTGGTTTTGTGTGTATTTTGTTATATTTCATAATAAGACTAAGTTTCTATTAATATAAAAACTGATATTTGTATCATGGACATGTGAAGTACCCGACATCACGCCACCCTATTCAAATACATTTGTGCGTGCTCCGGAGCCCGTGAGGATCCTTAGCTGCGCCGTGGAGAAAGACAGCAAACCCAGGAGGCAGGTGAACCAGCACATCAAACAGGTACGATTAATTTAAGTTGTTGCGAACGGCATACCGGTCTAGGAAAGTCATTGTTAACCGCCCTCTCTGCCGACCCTTGGACTGTTAGTTTTTCGCCCATACAATAACAAACATCTGAATATCTATAATTTAATAAAATTAATCTGGAAAACAACCCGTTTTTATATCAAATTTCATACAAATAAATCTATTTGAGCATAATTATGTAACAAACTGTCACATAAATAAAGTTACTAGGATTAGTAGAATATATTTCATAATAACTAATATTACGTTTGGTTCGAACCAAAATAAATACAATGTCCATTCACAATTTATACCAAGTGCACACGAAAAGCGTGTGATAAACGTACACCAATTACGCTCTCCAAAGCAATACATTTGCGGCACATGGCACAATTAAGTGTACCTTACACGGCTATAAGGAAAACATAAATGTACAAGGGCCAAAGCTGACGAAGAGGCGAAATTTATTGCTCGGCTTTAACAATCCAGACCAGTTAACCCCTAAAATTTTCCAAGGGCCTATTTTTATTTTCAAATTTCATCACAATTTATGTTGCCTGAGATCCCGGTGAGCTGAGGGGCCCGAACTTTGTTAATTTCGCTGAAAGTTCCGCACTCGAGGGGGTTATTACGTAGACAGGCTAGGAAGTACGCTATAGAGGGAATAATTCTAAACTCAGAGTTGCCGATCGTCGATTGAGACTTGATAGACTTACTGAATATACTGTTAACTAACCAAATTAATTGCATCGTATATTAATTATTATTAATTATAAACATCTTCTATTAAATACCACTCTAATTAGAATTGAGTGAGTAGGTACTACTAATTCATTATTGATGTAATGATACTGATTGATCACATGATTTTAAAAAGATAGAAGATGTCATGTAAATTCTACCGTATATTCATCATTCGGCGTATGCAATGTCTTTGCCAATTTTGAACAAATTTTGATGATTGTTTTAATCCTAATAGGTGGCGACATGGTAGCCAATTGTAGATTTCTCTAAAATATAATTAAACGCAATGATAACTAGGAATGCTAATCGTAGTATAATATATAGTTTTAAATATGAAAACATTAATCTTTACATATGATTCTAATTATCTTTAAAATTGTGGCGTATATATATATTGTATAACAAACCTTTATAAATACCTTTTGAATTTCTGTAGAAAAATAAATTATAAATAACAGCGCATGCGAAGTTGCGCGCGCAGTATAAATTAAAAATTGTCATTCTTTTTAAAATATATAGACGTTTGAACATTGAATTAAATATTTTACTATATACTGGTTATTACAATGGCATCGTCTAACAACAACGACGAAATATTTAAAGTGGGAATACGAGTTCCGCCATTTTGGCCGGATATGGTTTGCTCAGGTTGAAGGCCAATTTGCCGTCTCAAATATAACAGCAGATGCAACGAAGTTTAATTACGTTATTGGACAACTTGACCACCAATTTTCAAAGGAAGTGAAGGACATTATTATTTCACCACCTCCGACGGAAAAGTAAAAAATATAAAGACCATATGGACAAGTCAACGTACAGACAGCGTACTATATACTATCCAGTATGAATTAATATATATGTACGCAAAAAAGTACTATATTTCAATAGTTCATATATAGTAGGGATTTATAAAAAACATTTTCAATTTTCAAATCAAATAGCGCAAAAAACATAGCTAATATAAAAAAAAATTCTAGGTCTTCTAGTAGACATACGTAACCAACGTTTGTTAGACAACACGACGACACTGTCCGTCGTTTGCTCTCCTGCGCACATAAAACAAGCTGATATCAAACACAATACCGTTCACTTCATCAGGACTACGCCCGGACCTCCACGACTATTTCGCTAATATAAAACTGAGCTACTGATATATATATTAATTGTTAAATGCGACAAAGTATTTGATAGTTTGTGATTAAAAAATTTGCCAAAGGATGCAAAAAGTGCAAAATATACCTATAGGTTTTATAAAAATGAATAAATAACAAACATACAAATATTTTTGTATGTTTATTAATAAATCTTTTCAAGAAACACTATATTTTTTAAAGCTTATTTTGAAAAAGATAACTATAATAAGCCGAAAACATGTTGGCAACCCTAATGATGACTAACTCCTCTGTCAGACATACAGGTATTTCTTGTAGGAAACGTTTTATCTAATCACTGACTAATTTATTTTCTTATTAGCTCGAAACTAGTAATGACCATTCCACTAACAATGTCTAGAGAAACCAAATACATATCGTACAATCTGAACAATCATAACATACATCGGAACAATCTGATTTTACCCATCAATAGATATCAATAGTATATTTAAATATGAAAACATTAATCTTTACATATGATTCTAATTATCTTTAAAATTGAAACTAGTCAAGGTTCTTGCTTATTTTTCTCAGTTGAAATTGCTTTCCGAATTGATCGGTATTTTAATTTAATCAAGATTACGATGATATTTAAAAGAAGAACATTTTGGTTGGACACTATTTTTACGTAATATTTTCGCCAAATCTAAAACAATCTTGATAATATACTATATGCAATTGATAGAGGTTAATCCCGTATTAGTATTATAATTATTCTGTCACAAATGAAATAGATATTATTATGAGAAAAATCTTAAATTATTAGTGAAACAAAATGTTTGATAATACCTTTAATATATTTTTTATATAATAGCGCGACATGTAACCACACCATTCTGAGGGAACGCAGGAACTATATGCCCCACGAATATAATCAACGAAAAGAGAATATTCTACTCTCAATGGTTGCCCACACTATGCCTGTTCAATGAAAGCTTTTTCACGTTTATGTTATAAGATGAAGGGAACACATAACGGGAAAGGCCAAAAATTGTCGAAAAGAGATTAAGCACAATGCTTTCATAATTATTTATTAGCCATGTAAAATCTTCTTTATATATTTAGCACGTCACATATTACAGCACAAACATAATAAATGAACAATACTGTCATTCACTTAAAGCATTTTCACAGTTAATACATAAATTATAGCAAATGAAGACTTTGTACAAAAGTCGATTGCTTGGGTACCTCTGTCCCATTAACCGGTGTTTCAACCGTGAAGCAGTTGTGTTTGCATGGTTGTGTTTCAGTTTGAAGGGTGGGATATGGCCTGAATTTACAGGGTACAGAGCAATAACATCTAAGTCCTCAGGAATGGCAACGCATGGGGGGTATCATAGGCGAAACAGTATACTCTGTTATGTCCATGGTACTGCTCATGTCTATAGGCGACGGTTACCACTTTTCATCAGGTGGGCCGTCAGCTTTTTTACCATTCTAAGTTGTATAAAAAAAATTCTAAATCATCATCATTTCAGCCATTATCCGTCTACTGCTGGGCATAGGCCTCCCCCATAGACTAATATAAGGAGTGGTCTTGAGCCACCTCAACCACTGACTCCCTGCAATGCAGGTGTGAAATTTTTCGTGGATATAGCGCTACCCTGTGTTACACCTTTCTGTACTGGGATGGGTTTCGTACTCTGGTTCTGTACTCAGATAGACATCGAGGCCTTACTGCACATACACTTCTACACTTCTGTATACCTATAGTCAATCTGGCACTGTTGAAGAGACAGTAGTACCGTCCATGTCTCGACTGCTTTCAAAAGCTTTCTCATAGTCCACAAACAATCCAGCCATAGTGGTAGATTATATATACTCTTCGGTCTTCTATATAATCTACCGTAGCGTATATATGTAGTCTACTGTACCAAAGCCTTTTCAGAAACCAGCATTTTCGGATAGCTGAAAGTCGTCGAATCTGCGCGTAAGAAATTATACATGTATAAGTTTAATACTAAAAAATTTATAGTATAAAAAATATTAACACAAGATAAAAAATAAGTACACACACACATAAGTAAAATACTCAAATATCATAATTACTGTTTTATAATTTTATTTGTAACTATTACATATTTATTGTATATTAGTGAATAATAGGTATCGTGAGACACATTATGTTAGTAAAGCTGATATAAATAATTACATTATTGTATGATATTTTACTGTTTATGCATTCAAGATAGATATATAGCATTGTACGCACTATACGAAGTTATACCTACATCTATGTATTAAACACCGACCGCAAACCAGCTGGCAATAGATTAGATCCATTTTGGTTGCATCTGGCGAATAGCATGTTGTCGATAGTTCTAGACTCGAATTGCATGAAAACTGATATTCTAACTTGCATTAGCTATTATATTACTGTATTGTTTTTGGTAAGATATTTTAAATTATTTCTTTTAAGCAAATGATGATGATAGGCGTGAATGATATCTAGTCAGCGGGCCCATTGTCACGAATTAACTACAACATTGCAATAATCCGTGTCTTCGTTCGCGTGTATCTAACGTTTTAAAATAACCTTTTATAACATTTAATTTCGTGCAGCATTTATGTACACACTTTTCACTTTGTTTATTGTCAAAGAAAGTACACTACTTCTCTCGCTCTCTCTTTCTCTCTTCCCAGGATAATAGATAACTTTGGAAAACATAATTATTCATTACATTTGGGATAACTCTCCAGACTTTTAATATTTACTCTATTATATTAGATTAATATCTGTACTGTGTTTATGTCAAACGCGTTAGTGTATTAATATACAGATAAGTCAACAAACACACAAAAGAAAATTTACGAAATCGTTATTTTTGGTTCATTATCGTATATACTACCCCCCAATAGAGGGAGTCCTACGTTCAACAGTGGACAGGTAATGTCTGATATGATGATGGTGATCGCATATCCAGTACGTACCTATAAAATATATTTTCAATAATCTTTAAAATAATGTATTTTATTATGAAATACGATTTTATTATGTAAAGATAAATAAAATCATTCACTAATATTATTAATTAATTTCAATGAATACATACAAGTACATACTTGTCTATTACCACTTTAACACATTTTCGCCTTTCATCAACATACTGAAGAGAATTCCAAAGCGAAATGAACTGATGCTTCAGAATGAGGATACTTTGGAAAATTCCGAATACTTGCAAATTTCATATATGAAATCAACTTCAGCAGAAGTTTATATGAAGATCGTGTCCACGTACCTTACTTGTGTGAATAATACCACAGTATAAACAACATTCTACATATGTATATATTTAAACTACTTTCTAAAGGAAGAAATGAAATAAATATTTTCGATTCGACTATGTTTTTATAAGCTATTATTTAGGTTGTTTTATAATATGAGTCTTTCCGTTCAAAATTTTCAATCTATTTTTTAACCTCTTCGGTGACAATACATTGATATGGGCCATCGAATTAAGCTGACGATGAAAGCAGAAGATGGCTGTAAGAACTTGTAAACAAAGTATAATCCATCCATCGTGACCTTGTTGCCTTGACAAAAATTAATCCAGTGTCCATTATACGGTCTGATGATAAAGCTTAAAGGATATGAAAGCTTGTTTTTAAAAATATTTTTACACAGATTTCTCTTTTACGCTAATTCTGAATTATACGGTTAAAAAGCTAACCTTACATAGAACGGATTTTATTTTTCACGGATATATTTAAAAGGATTTGCTTTAATAACCAAACAAATTTAATAGGCCTCTTGCGCTGAACGCGTTGTATTAATGAACTAGTACATTCATATCAGCGAATAAAATAAAACAGATTCTGTTACAATATGTGCACAAAGGAGTTTGTAACCCAACTTTTTTGGAATTAAAGTTACAATAGAGGATCTACTGTAACAGAAAAACAATAGATAACCATATAGCAAAAAAATAAACTTTTCCTGCCAATAAAGTTAGAGCTACAATTAATTATAAAGTCTTTACTCGGATATTACTTACAGAAATCATTTACCCATTATATATATAATAATAATGTAACTTGTTGAAATTGCTTAAAAAAAGCAAAATAAATAAATACTACTAGATATATTACACAGGAGGCGCTATGTAATATATCCAGTCATATTTAGTATTCCTACATATTCCAGTATAGTCCAACACTGAGCGAGACTTGTATGTATAAATACTTGAAAAACTTACTATATATATACATACATACATACATACATACATATATATATATATATATATATATGTATGTATGTATGTATGTATATATATACTAAACTACTAAACGACGACAACAAAAACTCCTTAATTTGAAAATGCCATGTTCATATCTCATTATATAATTATTGATGCCTATTAGTTATTATTATTAAAACGCATTGATTTTCAAAGATTAATAATAATACGAACTATAATAATTACTAAATCCCCAAAACGCTATCCATTACGTAGATACCGATTTACAATCCACAATCCCGGTAGCAATTAGTCGTTATAAAGTAATTGGCAACCACAAATTGTAACACTATCTGTTCCCTTTAAGGGATGAAAACGAACCGACTGTAATGTCGATGTTATTAGACGTTGTCTCTGTAAATGTTATTTTGGTTTTAATTACTAGTATTCCAATAATACAATAATATATTTTGATTAAATATTACATTCTAGATAGAGTATGTAAATTTAAACGCCTTTATAAAAGCAACGTTTTTTAATAATATTTGTTTATTGTGTTTGCCAATAAAACTGAACTTTTTCTCAAAGGAGCATGGATCGCCAAATGATAAAAGAAAATTAAACCTTCCATACTAGCGAAGATCAATTTAATTATGTTTTCAATAAATTTAATTTAATTATGTATAGATAAAGAAATAAAATGGCAATAGCAATGCAATAACCCAAATTTCGGCATAAACGTAATTTTATTTGTCATATTGTTATTATACACATTAACCTTGATTGGAAATTATCATTTGTATACTTATGAAAAAATAACTAATAATATTAATAATTGATTTATTAGTGTTTTTTCACTCTATACTCCATCTATGCATATTGATATATCATGCCTACCTGTTAGCTATTATTGACTTCTAATGTAAGTAAACAAAAGATCTATATAAACAATGAAATTCCTACCTACACTAAGTTACGGATTATTGATCTAGCTGAGTCAGCAAATTCGTCGGCATGACCGGGACATTGATTGACTGGTATAAAAAATAGCATATGTCCTTCCCGGTCCCAACGTCCCAAATAATATGTTGAATGTCATCATAATTCGAGCTTGATAAGTTGCTAAGGTGTCACAAATAGAAAAAAAACAACGTTCATATAATAAGTCATTAGTATTGGTAAGAAAAAGAATAATCTGCCTGTTTAAAATATATATTTAATATAGGTAGGTAATCTTTTTTAATTAAATAATTTATAACATCCTACTACTGTACATAGGTACATACTCTTTATTGTTTCGTGGAAAAGATTACATTAGAAAACTTATTATAAATACAAACAATTACAAGAAACGATTACACTGAGAAAACAATGAGGCGGCCTTATCGCTAAGAGCGATCTCTTCCAGGCAACCTTTGGATGGAGAAAAGTAATTATAAACAGTTACTATACCTATTACATTTTTTATCATATTTATGAGATCATTTATTCCTTAAATCCTGATAACAATTTGGGTATGTACACCATAATCTTTTGTAAATATACTTTAAGAAACAAAACGAATAATATTCTATTCTTTAAAGTATATATGATAAATATATATGATATTCTAATATCTGTAAAGAATATTCTAGTATCTTTTTCTTTTTTTTTATACAACTTAAAATGGCAATCAAGTTGACGGCCCACCTGATGGAAAGTGGTAACCGTCGCCTATAGACATGAGCAGTACTATGGACATAACAGAGTATACCGTCTCGCCCATGATACCCCCATGCGTTGCCATTCCTGAGGACTCAGGTGTTATTCCTTTGTACCCAGTAAATTCACGCCATATCCCATCCCATCATTCATCATCATTTCTGCTATTAACTGTCCAATACATAAAATAACATTACGTCCCCCATATGTCATAAGGAACTGTCCTGAACCACTTGCATCTACCACTTTGTATTATTTGAGCATCTTACTACTATAATAAAAGTATAACTAGACGATCTCAGTACATAGGAGATATTTGAGAAAAAAAAATTGAGAGCTCTTAAATATTAATAGAAGCCAAAACAATAAGTTCTAGAAAGTCTGTCTGTCTGTTTGTTGTAATTTATATTTGTACCAGCATCACGCAAATATTGCTGCATGAAAATTAGGTGCGGTTTTCACAGTTATATTTCTGATGGTTTATCTTAAAATCTGATGCACATTTCAACTTGATACGCCATCTAGTGGTGGTTTACTTCATAGAGATTACTACTTTTGAAATCCACGTATACAAAATAGCGAACATAAAATAGTAACGAATAAAAATACACATAAATGAACCCTGTTATTTTTATAATACTTTAAAAATATATTTGCGAGTATAAGAGTATGATTATAAAATATCGTTACACAAGTCATGTACCCCCAATCATGGCGTGAGGCCGTGACCTCGAAATAGAAAACCCGCGTTCGTCATAAAAGGTCCCTTTTGCGACTGAAAGTCATTAGTGGGCAAACAATCTTTGGAGTCGGCAAAACGTGACAGCGACGCGTGTGTGCTTGTAACGAATTCAAATAGTACGTGACCGGTTGGTAACACTTCACTGGTCTAATACCGCCTTACTTTCAGTATTAGTATACAACCGATCTACGAGTATATTGTTACTAGCGAATGTAACTGACGTTTTGTATTTTCCCTTGGAAATAAGATATTTTCCTGAAATAAAAATACTCCAAATTTCTTGTAATTTTTTATATTGAACAAATGTATGTATTTAAAAGTAATATTGAAAATAGGTACTTAATCTACAAAAATTCTTTTAATAATCAGAAATTCTATACCTTATAAACTGCTTTTTTTATAAAAGAAATGATGATAGATTAACGCAGGCAAATGCGCAATAAACAACTAAACAGATAGACAATTGTTTTATTAATTTTTGGATATGTAAAACTTAATGATGCAGTAATCTCTGAATATTCTAAAGGAATTATTAAACTATTTTATTAATTATAGGTTCTATTACTTATCTATTTAAACTTAAATGCATAGTGTAATTGTATATACACTTTGCGGACTTAGATAGATAGATATTCTTTATTGTTTCCTCCATAACATTACAATAGTAAATTTATTATAAATATAAATAAAACTTAACACCAGATGGTGTTCTCTACCAATCAACAAATTATATTTACAGGCTGTTGTTTCACAAAAATAAACCTTGAACTTTAAAAAACGGATTACCGCGGTAAAAATCAGGCATAATACCATACATTGAATGCACAATAAACAATATATACGCATGTAAGTATTCATGGTCTACAATTCTATGATGAGATCTATATCTATTGTCCTTAAATACTATAGCATTTATTTGCTTATATAACGGACGATCATAGTGGGCATACCAATACAATAACGTATTTGTGGTGTTAATCTTAACCGTTATTTGAATGCAACGCATTGTCAGCATCTACAATTGGTATACAGATTAATATAATAATATGGTGTTTATATGTAGATAATAATATATAACTATACTAACATGGCGGTGTTCAGGTGTCTATTACTACTAGTATAGATTACTATTAGGTTCATAGCTAGGTTTTTTTTATGCAACTAAGAAAGCAAACAACCTGACAGTCCACGCGATGGAAAGTGCTAACCGTCGCCTGTAGACATGAGCAGCACCATGTATAACAGAGTATATTATTTTGCCCATGATACCCCCCATGCTTTGTTATTCCTATGGATTTAGGTGTTATTCCTCTATACCCCGTATGTTCAGTGTCGTATCCTACCCTTCAAACTGAAACACAGCCATGCAAACACAACTTCTTCACGGTAGAAACACGAATGGGACAGAGGTGCCCAAGCAAAAGACTTTTGTACAAAGTCTTCCCTCTGGTACTAATAGTACCCATTAGTATCTATCTATGAAGCTTAACATTTTTTGTCTTTATTTAAACTTTACTCATACTGATAAAAAAACGCGGTATTTAACTAAATATAGACCTATTGCCATTGACATTTTCTATCAACTAATCTTTAGAAGTATAAAGGTACTCGAAGGTAATATAGTTAGATATTAATAAATAAATCACATACTAGCACCCCTCCCCAGTTTCTTACGGTTTTTTGAAAATCAAATACAGTCCTGATAATGTAGTTTCCAACACGTGAAAGAATTTTTCAAATCAAGTAGTTTTTAAATGTATACATTATAAACAAACTTCTTCAATATTATCTTTATAATAATAGTTCAAATAAATTATATCTTAGACATACATACATATGTATACGTACATATATAAATTATTATAGAATAGTAATCAAATTTTCAGTTTCACTGGCATAATCCTAGTACCATTATAAAAGCGAGAATGTGTAAGACGTACCGGATGTTACTTTTTTATGCAAAAAATAGAGAGCAGAATGGAATGAAATATTATATATATATATATATATACATATATACTAATATACGCTTGCAAAACCGCAAATTGAAACTATGACTTCCATAAACAATACTAATAGTTACAATTTCACTCTGTATAATCCTTACCAGACAAAGTTATATTCAACGTCGTCGCGTACTTTTTTTATAAGCAGAACCATGATATTTCCGGAACCGTTATCTGACAATTAATTAATTTCCGTCAGACGCAGCTCATTAAAGGGATTGGAGGAAAACGATTTATCTTTAAGAGAGGCTTATGTGGACAGTATGGCTTAGGAAAACAAAAATGTTTTGCAAAGCAAGTTTCTTTGCAAAAAATAAATAAACAAAAATACAATATAGAAAACTGTTAAAGAATAATTCTCCAACACCACTAGGATCCGAGCAGCGACCTAATAATTTACCTGAAGATGCCTCGGTTAAAGATGAAAAATGTATCGCAAAACGTGCGCGGACGAAATGGCAGTCAGAGGTTTAGGGCTAATGTAGAAGGTTGTAGAACTTCTGGAATTTGTGATGGTGGTAAATCTTCGAGTGTTGGCAGTCACACTAATGGTAACAAAATTAAAGAAAATAAGTCTAAACAAATAACTTTAATGAGATAAAATAAAACTCCAAAACACGACTGCTGTGGAATGATCCTGTAATGAAGAGATTATAACTGATTATAAACACAATAACTAATTATTGTTTTACTAAGTGAATACATTTTTCTTAAGAAGAGTAAGAAGAAGGTAAACTTACTCACTGGAAAGTATTGCTCCTTTCCACTCTGAATTAGCTGAATGAGAACTCATACAGAGTTAAGCTTGACTTTTGTACATCTTTTTTATTTAGAATAATTTATAAAAATATAATATTTGTGTACAGTAAATAAATAAAATGATGACCCAAAACAGACAGTCTTAGGCAATAATGACAAAAAAGCTGACACCGAATGAGATAAGATGAAGCAGAATCAAAAAGAAAGACAGTCGTATTATCAGTGCGTAACGAGTAAGTTTGTTTATTTATTACCTTATAGCGCTTTAACCAATCACTGTGAAATTGGATATACACTTATACGAGATGGATAGGGATATAAACTACTTTTTATCCTAGTCACAGGTATAAGCTAGTATGCTACAGATTATTTAAAAAAATTAGAGATCCCTATGAGAATTACAATAATGTAACTCAAAGTATCGAAATTAGTGTATAAAAGTCATTTGGGGTGCGTTGCGAAAACTATTAATCATCCATAAAATAATGTACTATATGTTTATAATGTAATATTTATCATTCCCCACAAAAAAGACCGCGAGGCTATTCTCCTATTATTATAGTTAAGCACAACAACCGTTTTTTGTTTAAATTAGTTGACTAAAATATGGGTAGAATCAAAAGATAACATGCATATGATAATATTAATCCTAATCCAAATAAATAGTTTTAAAATATAGGTAGATTATGTATATGTAAATTACTCTCTAAATTATTCATATCGAACTTTTTATTTAGAAGTTACGATGGGTATAAAAATGTTAAAAGATATATGCAACGGTGTGAACATTACGCTTCTTTGTTTTTATCTTCTATCGCTCCAAATACCCCTGCGAAGCCAGAGGGAGTCGCTAGTTCGCTTTAATAAAGGAACACTTCAGACAATTTATAATTAATATCAATTAATTAATAAGTTGGTGCTGGAACCGATTTTGCCTACAGACAATTCCTCAAGGGCCAGTTATTGCCCATCCAGTAATTGATACATCACATTTCCAATTGTTACCAGTACACAATAGCTCCACTGGGATAGAAGATTGTCGTAACTTGTTAATGGTTTGCTCGAATTTCAAGCGCCATTTATTTGAAGTTACTTAGTTCTCAAATAAATCTATTTTATTAATTTTTGTTATTACAGTGCGCACATTTATCAGTTTTTGCCCTTTAAGCCTTTAAGTCTACTAAAACTTTAATTAAATCTAGATAAAATACCGAATCGTTATTAGCAATTTATTATTAACTTAACACTTAGATAACTAATAATATAGTAACGATATTACAATAATGTTTGTAATTATAATTCTGGAATTATTTATACGTATGAAAGTTTGTTCAAACTATGTTTAAATGTTTGTTGCTCGACCCTGCTTTAAACGTCCGAATGGATTTGAATGAAAATTAGATACACAGGCATGTTTGATTTTAACACAGGCATGTTTTATTTTAAATATTTATGCACGCAAAGCTGCGGGAAACAGCTATTGTTAAAAATTGGAAAAATCTAGACAAGGCAAAAGCATTTATTTATTGATTGACATTTCCATATATTAATCCAGATTTTATATATTATATTTATATATTCTTGTATAGTACACTGATATCAAATTAGACATATGTAATATATTTAATATAAACTAAAATAGACTCTATTATTACCTTCTTTTAATAATTACACACCTAACAAAATATGGCATACATTTATGTGATTTACACTAATAATCATAATCCCCAATCTTCACACAAACTCCATTAATTTTCTTTTCTCCTTTCGGACAACCACTTCCCATAATTATTGACTTGGATGTTTTTGTCAATGTACTTTTAAACGCGTTCAGTTTTCTTGGTAACATTTGTTTAAATCTATTGTATATTCCATGTTTTCTTCCATTATCTTGACTCATGTTTGTTGTTTGTGTATTAAAAATATCTACTTTATTTCTTGTACTTAAAATTTCTGTAGTTGTAGAGTTTACACTATCAATTTTTCTATACTCAGCTCTTATTATTAGATCTGAAGTGTTGAAATCTTGATTTGATATTATTATTTCTGTATCATTTGGATCTAATGATATATCAGTATTTGTTCCATTTCTTTCTATGTTGAATGTAGTAAACAAAGTAAAATTTGCACCATTATTGTCAAATAATATATTCTTGCAGTACGTATTGACAACAAGTATCACGAAAACAATAATCTTAATAATAAACATCTTAAGAATTATATTTTATATATAGAATTATACATATAAATATTTTTATTACAATTCAGTTACAGTCTTAAATGTTCGCGTCTGTATCGCTCTATAGACCTGTTATTTTTTATATCGTTGTATTTATACTGTAATTCGATTATCACAATGTGTCATATTTCCTTTAAATAGGATGTTTAAAAAGTATTATCTGTCATTATAATCTTAATTTTACTCATCATGACACATTTCACAAATATGCACCTTTTGTTACAGTCTAATTATTGATAAATTAATATTATGCAATTTTTTTATGCGACTTTGTTCATGTTGCCAAAACTAGATTAACCAAATTAGTCACTCCTCCATATAAAATAACTTTTTTTCAAAAATTTATTGCCATAAAACAGAAATTTATGCAATATGCCTATAATACTGTGATTTAGTTTGATAAGTAAGATATGAAATTTCTCTGACACAACATTTATAAGCCGGTCAATAAATGTTCCAAGAGCGTCGCATTATTTTGTGTGAACTCTATAATATTATTTTTATATCTATAAGACATTGCATTTATATGCATGGTTTACAGAAATAAAAAAAAAATTATAACATTAATATTATAGTTAGGTGTTATTTAGTCCAAAACACTTTACTTTTCTTTAAATAAAGTAAACATCGCTTGTAATCGAATTTAGAACCTCCTTTTGGTTTAAATACATTCTTCTAAAATTAAATACACTATGGGAATTGCAGGTAAATAGTATCTACATACCTGTAAAAAATTATTAAAATTAACTGTTGGTTAAAAATATTAATAAACAAAAAACGAAACAACACGTATATTATGAATGACAATTCAATAACATAAATAATGTTATCAATGTCGATGACACAAACACAGATGTAATTTTATGAATGAAAAGTATAATCTTCATACATATGTAATACTATATTTTAAAAGAAGAATGGCCTTATAGAAAAGATCAATTCTCGAATTTTACGGAATAAATAGGTCGTAAATGTATTATTTGCATTCGACCGCATTTATCTTTGCATGAGATTATATTAAAGCTGATATTGTATACAGATTTTGTGCAATGATCGGTCTAAATTCCATTGTAATACCAGTCACGACCATATATCATAGTGTATGTTTATCTCAGTACTAAATTAAGATATTAACACCACCACCCGCCCGCGCACTCTCTAACAAACTGATTCAATTGTTCCCAGCCTTGTTCTCCATATACCTTTTCAAGTTTTCCAATTAGAGCAACTTGTGTACGTGTTTTGGTAGCAAGATTTAACTTGTAAGGTTTTGTGATAACGACGACCGCATCTGTGACGCGTAACACAAGATTTTCATTATATAACAACGATATTCCGAGAAGTTCTTCAATTGTGAAGTTTCTCCATAATTCAATTTTATTTAATGAACTGGGATTCAATGGGTGTTTTGTACTCAAGAATTTCAAATAACTTAGAAGACTATACGTGAAGTTACAAATATTTCGGTACACATTAACCCCTATTATAATCTTAATTCTATTAAGAGTACGTGAGTTTGTCTTTTATACTATCTACATGTTATTTATTTACTTATTTATAATTTTGTTTATTTATTTAAACTTTAATGCACTTTTAAACTATGTACATGCGGCTGAATTAACACCAGATGGTGTTCTCTACTAGTCAAGCATTGGGCAAATCGAGAAATATGTAATATAAGAAGTAATACTCAATATATTCATATATTATAAACATATAATTAAACTAGTATAAATATATACGTAATATATTAAATAAAATAAATATATACATAAATATCACTATAAGAAACAATTAACTATACTAAAAGAGCAAATGAAATAATCTATGACTCAAACAAAGTAACCAGCAGGATTAATTTATAAATTAGATCCGTATATGTCATTTTGAGAAGACAAACATCACTACATAGTATAAAACAAAGTCGCTTCCCGTCTGTCTATCCCTATGTATGCTTAAATCTTTAAAACTACGGAACGGATTTTGATACGGTGTTTTTTAATAGATAGAGTGATTCAAGAGGAAGGTTTATATGTATAATACATGCATAATATAGTGGAAAAACACTGATAATTTTAGAGGTTTCTAATGTGATGTCGTAAATAAACAAATTTTTTTGCGCTTATATTCCAAACGCTGGAATTAACGCAGGAGAGTGAGAATCCCATTGCTAGCAATATATCCAACCAGGTCGACCTCCTCGCGGTTCCCCCTGGAAACTATCATGATTAATTCCTGATCAATTCATCATGATGAGCTAACTGGCCTGTTTTCATTCTCATCGATCACCCTTCACTGATGCCCCGCCAGCGTATCCCATTAGCGCAGGCGGGGTTACCACTCCATTTTCATCCAATAAAAAAATATACAAAAAAAAAAACAAAAAAAAATACAACCAAGTTTTTTCTTTTTTAAATAAGTGAAAATACATAACCGATTTAAAAAAATATTTCACCTATTGAAAGTTACATTTTAAGGAAGTGGACTATATTTTATTTTAAAAAACACCGTGCTTATTCGAAGCGAGTCGCTAACTTAGATATTAATAAAATATTATATTAGTTGGGTATTAATAAAATGATCCTACATATTGCAATCTAATCTACGCAAACGATATTGTGACTAATTGCTAATGTTTCCAATGTCACTCGAAATATAATATCTCTTCTACTCATATATCTTAATTTCAAAATTTACATTTACAATTTTGCTAATATAAACAACAATAGTATTGTTTACATTATAGTTATATACAAAATTGTCCATTCCTATGGATCCATTCTGTGTTCCTACACTGAACGCATTTTGTAGCTTACGATACCTACATATAATAACTCCTAATATATTAAGTGTCGTTTATCAGATATTGTGCTGATCCTACTGTCATTATAAATGCGAAAGTTTATGAGCATGAATAAATGATTATACTCTCATACAATAAATACGGATTTGAATAAAAATGATGTATGGACAAGTTATATCCTAACTTAGCCCATAGAACATTCTATGTACTGATCCACGCAGGCGAAGCTACGGGATACAATTAGTCCTTTATATATTTGCTATCTTTAAGTTTCAAGTATTAACATACAAAAAGTTTTTTATGCATACTTTAAATTAGTGAACAAGTCCTTTATCATCAAACAACGATCTCTTAGATCTATCTTCTTGACTGTATTTTCAGATAACTCTGTTTCAAGCTAATTTTTTCAAGTATTTCAAGAAAGTTACCTAAATCTACATTTTATCTATATTTTGATTTAATGGAACGTTTGTGTGTGTTATTATATTACTTAAATATTAACAGTTGGTCTGATTAATCGGCTTATCATGTAACTAAATAGGCCGATAATTGCTGTAAAGAGAAAATATCTAAAAAAATAGGCCTACTATTTCAATAAAACCGAATCAATAAATAAATAATTACAGAAACAATTCCTAAACGAATTTAATAACGGCTCTACATTGAATCATTTAATATTTTTTTTTATTTATACATTACAAATTGTCTTATGGTCGGGTAAATTATTTGTTTATTTACTTTTTCATCAAATTCTACTCTGTTGAAGCAGATTGTAATAACGTAAAATCTAGTAGATAGATTGCCGTCTTAATTTAGAGCACCTGTTGATTTCAAGAGATGTCTTGTATTTATCGCTTATTTATTATACTCTACAAAACTATCTTCAACAATGAACCACTAGGTAGTAAATTAAATGAGTATTTATTAAACTGAAGTATAATTTCCTCCTCAGAAATGTGTAATGTTAATAAAATTATTGTTCGAACTCCAGACGTCGAGATACTTAAATAATCTCTTGTATAATAAAGACATTTTAAGAGAAGCGTTATTGAGGTCAGACACAAAGCGTAAATTTCATAAAATATCTACGTAATAATGTTACATTAATTCAAAGTATAAAATATTTAAATTTACTTATTCGTCTTGCCTCCATAAAAGTTTCCTTACCGCAGTAAAATTGTGATAAGAATCATAATTCTTCCTTTAGATTGATGTGGTAAGAATCAATATTATTACTGTAAACTTAAGTCATAAGAATCATAATTCTTCTTTTAGACTAATCGATTCAACAGCCCTGTCAAATTTCCTATTTCTTTAACATTCTCTAAAAACCTTAATCTAGACTGTTTACAAACATGTATGTATGTCACTTGATAAAGTATTATTAAGTGACATACATCAAAAAACGTACCTGACTTAGCTTTGCAAGTAGCAGAAGTTACGTTTCGATTAAATTGATTAGCTACATATGGTCACTCATCCAAAAAAGCATCGCTAAACAAATTCATCTATGACCGCTGCATCTAATGGAATATTAACCGTTTATGATTCAGAAAACAGAACTGCCATCGTCCACACTCTAAATTGATATCGGCATCTCTACGACCCGTCAGCCGCAGAGGTAAAAGGTAAAAAAGCGACAAAGATTTAACATGGCGATTTTATGCCTGCTGAAATATTGCCGGCTTATTACTACCGTCGTCTTTATTAAATGGAATGGAATATGAAATATTGTAGTGTACATAGGTAAGAAGGTAGCATAGTTTTCTCTTTTAACATTACATAAGTAGAGTACCAATTTATTGGTATTATTACTTCCTTTCCCATGGGTGTCATAAGAGATGACTAAGGGTACTTAATGATCGGAGGTTGGGCAGCAATATCCCTCTTAAAACATCACCAAAGCCTAACTGCCTAAGGGCTTTGTTCAACAGTGAACAGTTAATGGCTGATACCATCATCATTATTCAATGTATGATAGAAATAATTGAGAAAATTATTTCTGTCATATTTCAAAAGTATGTTATGCAATTTCTCCGATGTTACTTTGGGCGGCGGTAATCACTTAACCATCAGGTGAGCCACATGCTCGTTTGGTAGTGAAACTGAAAAATATTGAGACTTTAAATGCATTTTTCCACTACTGTTTCTTTTGGAAGAATACACCTTAATCAGCATCACTAATAATAATTAGCTAATTATTATTAGTGATGCTTCACTAACGATTTTTATTTCAACCTCCTCGTATATACTGCAATATCTTTTCGTATGTGTTGTTTAAAAATAGTTGTTATTTTTTTAAGTACGAAACATACCGTTTATTAAATAAAATAGGGAACTTTCATAAGAAATTCCAACAATTACCTAATTGTTAAAAAAAGCATTTAAAAAAAAATTTTTGGGGAACCATTTAACGAAATAGAACCAGCTGTTGCAAATTTAATTTTTTTATCACTATGTTTATAATTACCTGTTTGGAATTAATATTCTTATATCACCGTACCCTATTGTTTTTATGAAAAGATGACAAATGAGTAAGTATGTGGCTCAGCTGAGTAAAAAGCTAAGTAGTTACTACAGCTCAAAGACACTGACAATACCAAGCAATCACGTGTGTGCCGACTTTTATTATTAAAACATGTTTATATAAACACAAAATTTATCATTGATTCCTAAACTGGGCTACTCCTGTTCTGTGGGAAACAGGATTCGTATAACCATATACATGCTTACAAAAATTAATATAAGCTTTCTAGTAGTACCGATAATATAGATTATTAACTCACCATTAAAATTATAAATATTTGTGCATGCTGTAGGACGTGTATGGGTACTCGTATATGTACGTATGTGTGTGTGCGTGTGTGTGTGTGTAGTAAAGGTATAAATCTTTTCAACTGTATTTTTACTTTTTTTAATAAGTCAACATCTTTAAATTCATCATCTTGTCAAATTAATCGCACTCCACACAGATAATTTTAATTCGCTGACTTTTCAAAAGAAAACTTAATCCCCCGCTCCGCATCTGTGCCGGAGACAGCGATAAATGTCAAAATGATTGAAAAGGCATATCAATCATAGGGGATCTTCTTAAGTGTTCATATTATGTTCATGTACATGTATAAAAGATTAAAAATAATGATACAAGGTTAGCCTAATGTACTCGTATTACTAATCTTATATTCGAAATTGTGTTTTTGTTAAATAGAACTGTGGGGGAACAAATTTTTAAAAGAGTGCTCTCTTTTCAGGTCGACCTCCATGTGATCCCTCCCTCCACGTGATCCCTTTCAATATTAACTCAAACTTTTTAATCTTTTCAGTCACTCCACTTTTCGTGGTTGATTGCAAGTTTTTGTAAAGATAGTAAATGAAATAGATTACAGCTAAATGATATATCACAATAAAACACACACTAGATTTTAAGTTAGATCTTCAAGAACACAATTATGAAAATCGCATATAATTCGATGCAATAGGAAAATAAGGAAAATAATGCCAAAAGAATGATCCAGCTCGAAAGACCAAAGTGATGTATGATTAGAAAAATATAGCTGAATGAAAATTTACATTTATTTTAAATATTATTATAAATAAAAAATACGCGACTAATTCGTGGAAATACATTTGTCTATTCACAGTTATTTAAATTTTGGCTAAAAAAATAGATAATTTAAAAAGATTTTATTGCAAAAATTTGCTAGGATAGGAAGTTAAAAAATTATAAAGAACAGAATCACGAAGATACATATATAAAAAATAATAAGTATCTAACTGAATTGACAACCAAACAGACAATATTTTTAAAAATTATTATATCGGCTTCTGTTGGTGTCATTAAGTTTCCCATATTAATTTTTCCTAAATATTTCCCATTTATAGACATTGTATAATTACAATTTTATTATATTAGTAAGATTAGCTTTTATTCACAACTTCATCAGTGTTATTTAATTAGTTTCTATTATGTAGTTAGTTTGGTATTTTGCATGAACTTTTATAGTAAACTAACTTTTGCTTGCCACCTCGTTTGCGTATGGTATTCAATTTCTTGTTCTATGAAATTTCACTTGTCTAACTTCTAAACTGAAGAAATTTCATACAAACTTTCAAACCCCGTTTTATTCCTTTAAAGAGTGAATTTTCAAAATTCCTTTCTTATCGTTTACTAAGTTAAACGATTAAATAATAACTTATTATAATCTTATTCTTATAAAGAACCTATTTGCAAAATTTCGTGATTCTAGATTCAGAGTTTTTCTTTATTATAGCATGATATGTGACCACCCCATCCTGAGCAAACACAGACACAACATGGTCCATGAATTCGATTAACCGAAAATAGAATGATTTACTCTTAATGGTTAACCGAACTATGCCAGTCCACTAAGTACTTTTTCACGCTACGTTTGAAGGATCCGAGATTATAGGATAAAACACGTCTCCGAAAAGGCCATCCGACATTAAATGGTACACTTTACGTAAGAGTTGGCAATCTTATTTGTACACGAACGCAGGCAGTTAACCGAGTATGAATGTAGGTGCTGGACCATCCTCGTGGTGCAATATCGAAAAAGAGAAAGTGAAATAATTTCGGCTGGGCATCCTTGATATCAAGATCAGGCAGTCAATCCTCTTTTATATCATTATATTTTCATTTTAACATGCAAATAATTAAATATCTATACAAATTCACATTCAAACTGAAATCACTCCGGAATAAAAAACTTTAAACCCACTTTGAATTTTTATCACGCAAGATAGCAGTGATATAAAAATTAAACTTGCAATGTTTCACAACACGACGAACTCAACAAACTCGCCTCAAAGTATGAGAGTTGAATAAAAATTGTAAGCGTATCTGTTTCTTTTTGCTTTCGACTTGTGTCACAAACAAGTGTTGGCAAGTACTCGCCGCGATTTAAATTATTAAATTAAAATGTCCTTTTCAGCAGCTCTGGTTAGCTGTGGCTTATTCGTATTATTACAATGTACAATTACAACGATAAATATTGTGTAGTATGTAATTTCATTTGTACTTTTTTATTTGAAGATTTACATGACTATGTCTTTAGCAGAAAACCAATCTTCAGATTTCCTGCTTACTTGTATGCCAACATTAAATACATTTTATATGTTTTATCTCTTACAAGACTTAATGCGATCAATTAGGTAAACTAAGTTCACTATAGGCCACTGCCTATTCTATTATTATATTGGCACGGCTTATTTTGAAACCTTAATAATTATATACTAAGTTATCCCATTGTTCATTTATAACTAGTGAGTATGGTTTGATTTCTTAATGCCAAGCCAATCTTAATAGTTCTTCTTCTTCTTCCTGTCCTTTTTCCATATCTAATTGGGATCAGTGTAATATGATTTCTTCTTCTATTCATCTCTATTTCCAGTTATATAACTAGTCACTCCCCTTCTGACCATGTTAACTTTTACAAAATTCATCCATCTCTTTTTGTATATTTCTCTACACGTATAACCACATTCATACGTAATAACTTTTAAACCACATTATCTTAATTTTAATAGTTATAAGACTTAAGATATTATGTAAACACCTAAATGTTGAATTCGTGACTTAAATCTTGCTTTGTTTTTTGTATCGTATTTGGATAAATTGAAATACTGGTAAAAAACTAAAGCAGGTTTGTTAAATACACTATCGGGACTTAACACGATAAAAATTTTTTTGCAGATAAATAGTACTAACATACCTGCTTCTTTATTAACAAGTTTTCGACGTGGATTGCAAAATTTTTCATGGCCTTAAGTCCCGATAGTATATTTAAAATATATGTAAACAACGCGAAAGTTTAAAATTAACTAACAGGTTTGTTTAGTTGAAAGCTTTTATCCCCAAACAGCTCGTACAGACTCAATATTCGACGAATAGTTCAAACTACTCAGCATGTTTTAAAATTTCCAAAATATATTAAAAAATATATTTTCAAATATTAACTTGAGTAGCTACGTAATTCGTCAGCTCAAGCAAAGCTTGCAGAAACAAAATAAAACAAACCAAGTTGGCGGTTATCTAAAAAATTTAGATAAGAACCAAAGTAGCATTGCTAAAAGTATGTAGCCTCTGGTTTTACGTGAAACACGAGCATTTACGTTGGCGGTGTGACAGCGTGCTAAAATATGCAAATTGCGGCGGGATTATAGTGCACCTAGCTAACTCTGACATTGCACCAGATGTGCACTGAACTTTTTACTGTCTCGACAGCTTTGAATATCAGTAATCAGAGAGGAATAAATAAACAAAAATAACTGATGCAAATATTCTCAAGCGGCTATAATTATAAGTATAAAAAGATTTTATATATTTTTATTTTTACTTTTTGAAAGTGCTAAATGAAGTATTTAATAAAATGCTTCTTTAATTAATGAAAGCCTTTATTTTACGTATCGTGTCTAACATTGTAAAATACTGTGTAACCCCAATAAATATATTAAACTTTGTTTCATTATTTAACTTTAAACATACCTATGTCTGGTAAGAACAATTTTTAAAATAATATTATTCTTTATAGGATAATTGATTTTATCAACAGATTTGAGTAGGCTCATCTTAAAAATTATCTTTAATTAAATTCATTTTTAATTCCTATACATAGTATGTTACATATACACATACATATACATGTACAATATAATACAATGTAGGAAATGAAAAAAAATATTATAAAAATATTATATTTTACATATTTCAATAACGAATAAAGTTGAAGAAAATATACATTATGTTTATTCTTTTCATTTTAGAACTTATATTATTTTTTTATTAGATGTCTATATACGTATGTAATAAGAAATTAATGAACTCATTGTGTTTTTGTCGTTTCTGAGAATTATTAAAAAATATAGTGAGCTCATTTGTTTCCCGTTATATATGTTTATAGACATGTTTATTCATATTAATATTCTTCTTACTACTAAACACGGATCTCTGACTACAAAAAAACGACAAATTAAATATGAAATAATTTTAATGAACTTGATAGAACTAGTTTGAGGTAAAGAACAATTTAAACTGTAACAAACTGCAAACAAGAGATAATATCATTATATAAATTCTCGTCAGAATACTAACTTTACAAAAGACTACCGACCAACACCAGGGTAATTGTTCTAAAGCAGCGTAATATTTGAGAAAACTATTTCGCTCGAGGAAGTGTCTATTGACAATGTGTTATATTACACATAGTCAACTCGAATTTCATGCAAACCCTAAAAGCAAATAACTCTTATTTCGCAATAAGGGGTAATAATAAAAAATAATAACTAAAATTTAATAAAAAAATATATACTTACACACTCATTACAAAACTAATAAATTCACCGTATAAATGTCGATTGCTTGGGTACCTCTGTCCCATTCGTGTTTCTACCGTGAAGTAGTTGTATTTGCATGGCTGTGTTTCGGTTTGAAGGGTGGGATATGGCGTGAATTTACAGGGTACAGAGGAATAACATCTGAGTCCTCAGGAATGGCAACGCATGGGGGTATCATGGGTGAAACATTATACTCTGTTTTGTCCATGGCACTGCTCATGTCTATAGGCGACGGTTACCACTTTCCATCAGGTGGGCCGTCAGCTTGTTTACTACTGTAAGTTGTGTAAAAAAATAATAATAAGAAATCAGAAAATTGCAAAAATATATGTCCATAAAACGACTAAAAATAAAACTAGTCATATAAACACATCATCACTCAAATTAAAGCCATTTTAATTAGTACCTATTACTTTACATTTATCTCATAGTTACAATCTATATATCTGCTTACCGGTCACTAAATAGGTATATCACATTTTTAACTTATAAACATTGCAAGGAAGGGGAAACCACTGAAAATTGCTGTGTTCTATTTTAGATGGAGCCAGGAAGGATAAAGCTGGATTTAAGTTGCAGTTGGGGACGAGAATTTACTGTAACTGCTGGTTAGGCAATACTTTCCAATTTCTAGAATGCTGTGCTTAATCATGATTTACTTTTGTTATTAGTAATAAAAGCAAAATATTGCCAGTGCGAAATTAGTTATTTTTAAATTTCACAATTAAATCTTATGTAAAATTAATTACTGACACACTTGTATACTTACTATACTTTTTCCTTATTATACCATGGTACAATCCGTTAGTTCCAAATTCGAATCCCAGTCTAAATATCTGAATTTTTAAAGTCATGTTCGAATATTACTTGCTACAGGTGTGATAAGTAATGTTAATTAAATAAATAAACTACTTCATATAATAATGAAAAACCTAGAAACTTTTAATATCAGACTTTTAACTTAAAAAATAATTAGAGTAGTAAGTTTATAATATAAAAATACGTGAATCGTTATTTTTTCGATCCAAGAATCGCTAGTGAAATTTTTGATACAAGGCCCATGACATTTTTAAGGAGTAATAAGAAGAAGAGACGAATTGCTACAGGTTTTAGACATTTTAAATACACGATCGTGACTAAACGCGACACAATAACAGGTAATAGTAACTACATATCTAATTTTTATTGCCAATATTTTTGGGGAGAAAAAGGATCGTCAGTAACAGGGAAAAGCAACCCCACTGCTAACTCTCTAACGGATCGATCTCCACGATGTTTGTCCTGGAAACTGTCGTAATTACTAATTGTTGGATTCATCACGATGGGCTAACTGACCTGCTTTACCTGGATAAAATAGGTCTAGTAAAGCCGTACGTCTGGACATATCATCCCTCAGTGGTACCCCGAAAGTATATACCTATCGGTAGTAGGCAGCTATTTCATTTTCAACCATTAAAAAAAAACCTGTAAACACATTGTTTTAGTTCCTATCACAGAATTTAACTATATGTTAACAACATTAAAGATCAAAATTAACTAAAATCTATAACTTTATAATTTTTTTTATCAATTTTTAGAAACAGAAATTCAGAGTACTGCAGAAATAACAGTATTTTGTGTTAATCTTATATAATGAAAAACTCCACGACGCAGTAGTGGGTACATTGATCCGAGTAAATGAGAGTTCGATTCCTAGATGAATTAATTTAGGAAACGAACTTTTTCGGATTGACTGGGGTTTGTGTACCTTAGGTTTGTTTGTTGCCTAACTCTCATAATACATAATATCTTAGCTTGAAATTAGGCAATTGGTGTGATTAAGTGACATTTATTTTTATCACTTCTGTTGGAAGAAATGAATAAGATTCCTTCAACAGATAATGTAAATATATGTTCAGATAGTTTTTTTTTACTATTAGTAAAATAATTTGACTATACCAATTTAAATTAATTCCATCATAAATTGATTCTAGTTTCACGACAAGTTTTGTAAAATTCAATCTACTTATAGAATTTTAGGCTCTTGGTCATTTATATCCAACTTTATATCCAGAAATAAATTAAAGTGGGAGCAATCTCATTGTCTTCACGAGATTTCATTAGTTCGGAAGACGTTTAATTGTTCTAAGGGAATTTCATGATGGATAAAAATCTTTTATTCTCTTCTATTAGTTTAAATGAGAAGTGTATTTTCGAGCCGATTTCACTTTTGATCTTAAGGTATTAGAAACTTGAATCCAAAAAGAAATGAATCTAGAAATTTCGATTACAACTCTATGTGGAATAAAAATATTAATAAAAATAATGTGCTTCGTCTTCAATGAGTTTTTAAATGAGGTTTGATTTAAAAAGTATAGGGTATATTTTTTAAGTAATATAGAATGGCAAAGAATCTGAAGCCCACTTGATGGTAAGTGCTAAGGATCACCCACATACATAAAAAGCTCTATGTATCACACAATATGTCCTGATGCCCATGGTATCTTTAATATGTTGGCATTATTGAAGATTAGGATATTATACCCCTTACCTAATAATTTCAACATCATATCCTACCCTTCTAAACTGAATCAGCCACACAAGTATAGCTGCTTAGCACCAAAAACATGAAAGGGTCAGGACAGGAAGGTTTTATATTATACTCATCTTTTAATATATTCACTGTTATCCTTATCAGATCATTTAATATTCTGTATAAAGGACAACCAGTCCATTTCTTTTTTATAACTTCAAACATAAATAGAACAATGCCAGCGGTAAGTAAAATATAGCAATATCTTTATATAACAGATATATATTACGGATATGGCGTGAATTTACAGGGTACAGAAATAACAGAATCCTCAGGAATGGCATCTTTATATAATGGTACAGATATATATCAGGTGGGCCGTCAGCTTGTTTGTCAAATGTCAATTATCCAGTATATAACGTCAAAATAAAGAATCCGATCGAATATATATATATATATATATATATATATATATATATATATATATATATATATATATATATATATATATATATATATATATATATATATATATATATATATCTTTTTTTTTAATGGGTGATAATGAAATGGTAACACCGCATTAGCTATCGGTATACTCTGATGGGGCTGCTGACGGCACATAAGGATGGACGGAATATAAGGCTGATAGGGATGATAGGTCAGGATGAAAGCAAGTTCGTTAGCCCACCGTGACAAATTCGACAAGAATAACCCAAAAATTTTATCTAGAGGGAACCGCGTAGAAGTCGACCTGATACAAAAAACCCTATTGCTAGTAATAACCATTTAAGACCTTTGTACCACATTTCGAGCAAATAAATTATTCTTATTCTTATGCTTAATAGGGAAATTAGACCTCATTACTTACAATTCCTTTCCCCCAATATATAAATACCGCAGCATACCTAAATTATGTAACTGCAGGACATTCCCTACATCTACATAGTAAAGAATAATAGCGAACTTATTCCTAGAAGGAGAGAAGGTTCGATACATAGAATTTAATTTGATTTTAATTCATAGAAGTACTCTGTCGAGAACAGATTAATAAATTACGCGAATAAAATGCGCGACACGTAAACTCCATTTAGGTATGTAATTATTTACAACTAACTGACACGACAGACGGACTCGTGCTGTCCAAATTCCAAGTCTTATTGCCTTTTTCTAAAAACATTAATCGAACTTTTACTTACATTAAAAAACACCAAGTAAAATGCTTAAGAACATAATTTAACAACATGAGTCTTTTAGTGTTTAATAAAATTAAAACAAATAATATATCATTTTCCAAAGTTCACAAGTAACAATAAATAAGTAGCAAAAAGTATATAAAAACAATTTATTTTATTAATATATGCATCACCATGAAAATAAAAATTATTAAAAGTAAATATTATGAGAATTGAAAGAAAACCTGAGTATCATCTGGTAATTTTTTCCATTATTCAATTGTGAACGATCACATATGAAGGAAGGCGGATTCAATATCATCACATGACATCGGATAAGAGAGAATTCAATAATCGTAGGTACCTACATATATTTTAGCTTATTTATTTATTTTTATTGAAAAGCGACCGAATACAAATAGAAATATGATCAAGTTTATATAATAATGTCAAAAGAAAGACGATTGTTTCTAAAAAAAAATTGTTTTGCCAAATGAATTTTAGACATCTTCAATTGCTTTTTTTTTCGTTACAACTATCTAATAACTCATGCCTAATAGAAGATTTAGTAAAACTTGAATATAATTATAAGTTTATCAGTTTAAAATAAATTCCTACTTTTCTGAACAGGTACATTTTTATGTCACTAGTTGTTTCTCGCGATTTTACATGCGTAAATTAATATACAGGTCATTTAATTTTTTATACCACTGTGGTGGCAAACAGGCATACGGCCCACTTGATGGTAAGTGGTTACGATAGCCTATGAATGTCTGCAATATCAGAAATATTACACACACGTTGCCGACCCTGAAGAAAAAAGTCGTTACCCCCTTTTGATACAAGTTCAGTTTTATTTAATTAGGTAATTCTCTTTACAAATTTATTATATATATTTTTTTATACAACTTATACAACTTAGAATGACAAACAAGCTGACGGCCCACCTGATGGAAAGTGGTAACCGTCGCCTATAGACATGAGCAGTACCATGGACATAACAGAGTGTACTGTTTCGCCCATGATACCCCCCATGATAGGTGATAAAGTAACAAATATTCAAACATCTTTACACACTTATATATACTCGTAATAACAGGTGAGATCAACATATTTTTAAGAGAATCTCATTTAAGTTATATAATTTATTTATTTATTTAAATAACTTTATAATATCGACATCAAAGTAAATAGAATGGTAATAATCTATGTGCATGTTCCTAATTCCAATAAAAGTCCCAAGTGACATCAAAAGACACTCAAAACCTCATAAAGAACTTGCATTTTTGTTCTATAAAACTTTACATCTCGAGATTCATTCACCCGTTTCATCTAGAAAGTTGGTCATACCATTCATTCCGTACCTCAGAGGCACCTGAAATAAGGGGCGTGCTGAACAACTTTTCTAATTTGCCAATTGAACTTATACATTCCGTTTGGGAGTTTGATTCTTGATGACGGGACGTGTCGATAATTAAAATCGCTAAAACGCTTATTGGATACTCGAGGATTCTTAATTTCCTCAAGTCCTTTAAATTATTATTCGAACATTATCTTAAGCTACATTGTTCACTGTGTAATTGACTTTTTACAAAGTTTTTCATTATCGCAGGAATTTTTAAGGTTTCACATTATAATACTTCTATATATTTTAATTAAATATCTGAGCAAAGATTTGAGACAAAAATACAAATAAAAAATGTTAATCTTTACTTAGAAAATTATCTGACTTATGAACACATAGTCAAAAGTACTAAATCTATATAGACTTTTAAGCCTGAAATTTGGTACATATAGGTACATTTACATAATATATTATATAGGTATATTTTATAATGTAAACATCCACTGAGAAAGAATTTCTAAAGACGCGTGCAATAAGCCTTCTCTCCTCTTCCTGCCAACCTAATGCAGTGAGATAGGGAATGATAAATGGGTAATACAGTGCACAAAAATTGTGTACATTTAAAGTTATCCAATTAAAAATAAACACTAGATGTATACCGAAATACCTATTATTTTGAAAACATTTAAATAGATAATAGTTATGAAATATACTATGAGCATTTAGATCATCAAAAATCAATTTTTTAAAAAGAAAAATTCTGATATATGAGTGTTATGATGCTTGCTGAATTTAACTTATTCGCTTTTTTTTTTAATATCTATATTGAGATGGTATTGAATTTACAACGAAACGCTGAACTCGTGTGAACGTGCACTGTTCTGGTTCAGTGCTTAACTTTATCTAAGTCCTATTACAATGGCGTAGAAATTGCCCAGTCATAATATCGTCTGATGCTATTTAAATACTAATGTTATTATAATATATGAGTATAATGTATTACTTTAAACAAAAAACAGACATGCCCTCCATTATCTCCTAATCATTCAGACCACGACAGGTGAAATAGGTTTAGAATTATTACTTTATTATCAAATAAACACCCTTATCTTTGTCAGAACTTATTACGTAACTTTGAGAATGCAAGGTCTGACATGAATCCTCCACATGATCACCACACGCAGACACACATACCTAAAAGTATATATTATCATTATTATTTGTAAAATTCTATATAAGTCATGCAATAAATAAATTTTATTCGAAATTATGTATGAAAAGAATAGTATTTTTTATATAATAATGATTGGATATTGATATTAGATAAAACCCTAATGTAAAATACATTAGGATTACTTTTAAATTTTGCATATCTTATAAGTAGAATGTATATTTATTATTTCTATATTATATTTTAATAATAACCTGCATTTTTTACAAATAAATAATTTAATTTGATTTGATTCATACAATAATTATATTTAAAAACATAGACTTAGTATAACGTATAGTTGTATAATACATTTTAAAATCATCTTTAATTGTTATCAGGGGTAACATTATAATTCCTAATACACATGGAGTAAGATTGTTACCTTATAACAGCATTCTTTTTCTACGTTATAAAAGATAGTACTTACTGTATATATCCAGCAGTGGATGAATAATGGCTGAAATGATGATGATGAATGGCAATAGATTTATAGATTTTGTTATTTCCTAATAGATACGACATCTTGCCTTTGAAAAGAGAATATATGTATTCTATCCTTTTAAAAATTCCAGCAGCACATCTTCAATTTCCCCAATGATGAAGTAATAATGGGGGGGGGGGGGCGATAGTCACTTATCATCAAGTGAGCCGCATGCTCGTTTACCCCCCTTGTGTTCACAAAATCAAATCAAAATAATTCAGTGCAAATAATTTAAAAAAATCATAATTTTGCTCATCTTCCCAAATTTATATTAAGAAGAGAATATGTTGGGTAAATTCATATTGAAAAAATAAACAGCATTTTGTCTGCCAACCTGAGCCAGTTACGAAAAGAGGCTAAAAAAGAAAAGATAGAAAGCGTAAAGGTTAAAATTCATAGCTGGGAAGTATATGAAGAGCAGGTAATATCACATACAAAAGACGTTCTTATTATGAGCGCGGTATTGCTACTTGTGAGTGTGTTAAGTGGGGTCCAACCCTAAGTAATCCAGACAACAAGTGAATAAAATTGCCTATTTATCTGCGTAAATACCTCCTATTGTTGTTTCTTGCCGCAATATGTTGTTTATATGCATTATCATTATCGCTTTATATGATAACATTCTTCGGGATGATAAGATGAGGTAGGACCAGTAGAACTTTAATAAATCTTATGAATCCTAGTGCTATAACAGATGCGAAACTTTCTGGAGATATACAGATATCTTATATTTTCACCTAAAACATAAGACACTTTATAATGATTCACGCTAATAAAACTGTAAGATATAGCTAGTATAGTATTGTAAATATTAAACTTTGAATATTTATTACTTTTATTTTATTCAACAAGAATGGCAAACAAGCAGACGGCCCACTTGATGGAAAGCGGGAACCGTTACCTATAGACATGAAAAGTATCGTAGACATAACACAGTATACTGTTTCGCCCATGATACGATACTAACTAAGGTGTTATACCTCTTTACCCTGTAAATTCATTGCCATATCCCACCCTTCAAACTGAATCACAACCATGCAAACACAATTGCTGTACAGTAGAAACACGAATGGGATAAAGGTACTCCAGAAAACGACTTATACAAAATCCCCTCCTGATAATGAAACCTTAATAATGACAATGAAAATAATAGACACATAGGCTATATGTTACATTAAAACATATGATAACTTTTCATGCGATATAGTCGCGAAATCCATCTAGTAATATCATAGTTACATTAGAAGCAACATGTAGTAACTTCTAAAGTTCTAAATGAAAGTTTTATGGTAATAAACTGAAGTTAGTGTATTTATACTGAAAGATTTTATTACAGTGACTCGTTCCCGTTTCGCTCGAGCGCTATACATACATCTCTTGCTTCCTGCACTTTCATAACTCGTCTCGTGCATACACGCCGGTTCCAGAGACTCGACTCTTCCTTTGAATAGAACTCAATGTAATTGATCTTAATAAATTAGTCTAAGTCTCCTGGTACATCTATCCACTTTAGCATTCCATATCTGTATTGTATCAATTCATGTACATTCTTTCTTCCTATGCAGACCCTTTCTCATTTTAACACTGGCATTTCCTTTTAAAATAATTCGCGATCTGCCAATTTTACCCCGTATTATTAGTAAGTGCTTTATATTATTCTCAAATTCGTGTATAATATAGTATATATCATATATGTGTAAGTATATTTGTTATTCATATATATTTATTCGTTTATATATGTAATTTTAGTATGTATGTATATCAATAATTAGTAGTACCGCATTCGGGTATTCTGACACTTCCCTATGGTTGACTGGGAGAGAATGCTTTTAGCATTAAGTCCGCCATGTACACATATTTGTACTAATAAATAAATAAATATTATTTTATAATTTTATATTGTTATTTATTTAAAACATTCCAATAAATAGATACATATTTTCATCTAATTATTACAATAATTGTTATTTTAATCTTAATACTGGGAGCCAAATAGTAATTTTATATCTGTGTTAGTATAGTATATTCTAAAAATTATATATTTCGATATAGAAAATATATTATTTTTAATACATTTTTTTTATAATACGTAGAATGGCAAATATGCTGATAACTAATATTGTTAAAACCGTCTCCTATAGTCAGATACAGTAATATAGATAAATACCATACAAATATATAGTAACGTACATTAAATTTTCGTGCGTTATAATTCCCCATGACTTTGGTGTTATGTCTTTGTATATATTATGTCATATTATCTATGTATTGTACTTGTACAATTATATAAATTGAATACGTAATAAATATTTCAAAAGGTGATAATTTTAAGAGTAACATCAGAGCCATCACATTACACTACTGTACATAGCCTCTCCCATAGATTGCCATAAGGAACTGTTCTCAGCCACCTGCAATGCATTTGAGGTCATAACTCCATCTAGTGGGGTTCGTCCAACGCTGCGTTTGCCTGTACAGGGTTGCCATTCAAGAATCTTTCTACGTTTACCCGTATGGGGTTGCCACCTTTCTTTTCTATCGGTTGTTGGTTCTTCAAGATATATGAGCAGCGCATTGTCATTTCAGCTTGCTTATCCTTCGGGCTATGTCGGTTACTTTGGTTCTTTTGCGGATATCCTCATTTCGGATTCTATCACGCAAAGTAACACCGAGCATAGCCCTCTCCATAGCCCGCTGAGTAATTTGTGGAACGCACAAATATAAAATAATAAAATATAAATTGGCATTAAGTAAAATTTCTTGTTCAACAACTTTTAGAACTTAGAAGTCATTCTCTTTATAGTTTTTCTAGAACATACTTAACTTACACTTCCAAAGGAATACTATTCGTCGAAATAATAAAGTTACTTACTTATTAAAGTGGGAGGTGACTTTGTGACTTTTGGAGCGACGCCAAAGTTGTTACCTGTAACGAAGCAAATGTACATTCAGTGAAATGTGGAGAAATTACGCTTTAATACACTTCGGATGAAATTCTTCACTAATTGAAATGAACGGCTCTTCGCCAACTTGTGCAGAAAGATAATAAATAAGTAAATGTGCTAATAATTATCGCATACAACCATACTTTATACGCAATACATATGCATAGCTAGTATTATATATATATTCCATATTTAATTTATATATATATATATATATATATATATAAAAATGATGTTTAATTTAGTGCAGTAATTTTTGCGTATTACCGGAATAAACATACAGACAAACAGACAGACTGACTGATATATTTTTTTCTTAAACATATCTCATGTACAGACAATTTTCTTATATCATTAATATTTATGTATAATAGATATTTGAAGGGTGGGATATGGCGTGAATTTACTGGGTACAGAGGAATAACATCTGAGTCCTCAGGAATGGCAACGCATGGGGGGTATCATGGGCGAATCAGTATACTCTGTTATGTCCATGGTACTGTTCATGTCTACAGACGATGGTTACCACTTTCCATCAGGTGGGCCGTTAGCTTGTTTGCCATTCTAAGTTGAATAAAAAAAAATTACTACAAATTTCACCTACTCATACTACAAAAACTATACGACCAATTTTAAACGTTATTTCGTCTATAGAAAGCTATATATTTTAATAAATAAAATAAAAAATATATCAGCGAGTTACGTAGGTCATATATTAGTTTAAAAAAATTAGAGATCCTTAGGAAATTGCAATAACATTTTTTAAGCCCAATTTATTTTTCTGTCTATCTACTCATACAGAGCTGGGGCGGATCGCAAGTAATATAATAAAGGCATCATATATACACTTCTACTATCTATCTATCTATTTAAGAGCTGCGCTCTTGTCGATGGAGCTCTTGCCAATCACTACGATTTTCAGCGAGTCTCTTCACCTCTTGATACTACACGACACCAGCTCCTTCCTTGATCTGCCTGATGTAACTATGTCTCGGTCTCCCTCTCCCCCTCCTTCCTTCTATCTTATACTACTACTATATAAATGCGAAATTTTATAAGTAAGGATAGATGTTTGTTGCTTTTTCACGCACAAACTAATAGACGCATTTAAATATAATATGGTACGCAGATAGGTTATACCCTAACTTAAAATATAGGATTTTATTATTTCAACCGTTAACTGTCCACTGCTGAACATAAGCCTTCCCCATAAGGGAGTTTTGCCAGTACTTGCCACGCTTGGCAGTCGGATTTGCAACTGCAGTTAGACTTTTAGAGATGTTTTAAGAAAGACGCTGTTGCCCATCCCTCGCCCTCCCTTAGTCGCCTCTTACGAGACCCACGGAAAAAGAAGAGGTGTCCATTCTATACCAGGGCACACACGGCATAGGTAAATATAGAATACTTTATATAATTATTCAACGGAAAAGCGCCGCAACATATAGCTAGAAATAGAGATTAAAGTCATTATAAAGGAAATAAAACTAATTCATCTCAATTCCGTTAAGAGCTGACTTTGAATTTTAATTCTTTTAATAGACATTTATTCTCCAGAAGGCCCTCACTGATAATAACGGAAGATTATAATTGAGTGCAACTGCAAGACTCATAAAAATACTTAAATACGACTTGAGAAATATAATATTAAAAAGATAAAATGTTACAATTCTTTATTTTTTAAATGAATTAAAAACACCTAGGTATTTAATCTACGAAATGTATCTACATACGTTACATTTTATAGATAGAATAGATTTAAAAAATATATTTGAATTTAGAACATGGAATTTTGTCAGTCAATCGAAATCTCAAAACAGCAGCATAAATCGTAACAAAAAGCATTACTCGTATTATACTAACACAACTTGATTCAAATTTAGAACCTCCTCCTTTTTAACGTGGATTATAAAAGAAAGCATATAGTAATTAATAGTTCAGTAATGAAGTAATCCATTAATTTGGTAGGCTTCTACAATAGTAAATAAATGGTTTTTCTATACAATACGTAAATAATACAAAAGATACAAAGAAAATACATACCAATCGTTACGTTTTCTTCATAGAACATTATACAACAATAATATAATTAACTTATTTTGGGTTAGGGCGTTTTCATTTAAAATTAAAATTCAAACTTATATCAAGTTAGCTATTCCTCAGTCCATATTAACATTGTTATAAATTATTTGAATTGAAAATAATCAAATCTGTGGTACAAACATAAACGTATTTAATGAAAGGGGTGAATGGGCCCGGTCCATCACAAAAGTCCAGTCCACAATGCGAACGATGCTTTCAACTATGCGTAAAGATATTTTTAAGAGTACTTATAGGCCTTTTTTAAGAACCCCCCCCCCCCCTCATAGATAATAATCACCCATTAGATACAAAACTAAATTATAAAATTACTTTATTTATAATAACATAATTGTATTACATACAATTATGCGTATTTTATTAATGCGTGATGCATTTAAATCCGCGGAATATAGATAGTAGCATTAACGTATGTATGTTAAACAAAGATCTATCATGTCGTAACTGAATATAATACTTTATAGATAAAGAGCTGTTACAATAAGTACCAAGCGTGGAACGAGCTCTCTGTCCATTATCACGTGCCAAAATTTCGAGTTTGAATTTCGGCCAAACTCCGTCTTACTATCTGTTTGTATCCGAGTACTTCGTACGAGCCTTATTGCCGCATTTGGGGCATACACTTCGTATGAAGAGGACTTGTTTCTTTAAAAAGTCGTTACAGATAAGCAAATTTTGTGAACGTCATTTTATTTTCTGTTTTGATTACGAATCTACGTATAGTGCATTGGATAATTAGGTCTCTGAGTACTTTCTAGCAGTACATAGTTCGAATCCTAGTTCTATCTACTAGGAAATGTCAAATTAATATCAACAGTATACACACACACACAAACGCGCGCGCGCGCGCGCGCGCTCACACATACACACGCACGACAAACAAGCACACAAACGCAAAGTGCATTTCTACTCATACAACTTTACCAAAGGGAAACTTTGTACAAAAGTCATTTGATGGGCACCTCTGTCCCATTCATGTTTCTACCGTGAAGCAGTTGTGTTCACATAGCTGTATTTCGGTTTGAAGGGCAGTGAATTTACAGGGTACAGAGGAATAACACCTGAGTCCTCAGAAATAGCAACGCATGAGAGGTATCATGGGCAAAACAATATACTCTGTTATGTCCATGGTACTGCTCATGTTTATGACATGTTATGTCATGGTAACCGCTTACCTTCTATCAGGTGGGTCTTTCAATTTAAATTTTAATAAAAAAAAATTCAATATTTTAATAATACAAAATAATCAATCAATATCTTAACAGCTTCTTTCTTAACAAGTGCTAATTGCCTCTGTTATTACATAAATAAACCATAAATTAATAAGAAATCTGTTGTTGCTCAAAGTTGTTTTATAAATTAATTACCTATCTTCGGAACTCATATTTCAAACTTCTAAGTTGTAGAAAGCCAATCACTTACCGAACATAATCAATTTGGGAAAGATTATTGGCCCACAAAACTTGTGAATTGTAAAATTATTATTTTCACTTTGTACGTACAAATTTTACGCTATAGTGAAACATGGTTTTACCACTAGAATCACTCATAAATTCAGTACGATTCAATTGACTCTTAGATTATTATATATATTATGGAAACACTTTGGGGTCTCTAAATTTGTGTCTAAAATTACAGGATCAATTTTGTATTTCAGCAAAACTATAGAATGAATGAATGAATGAAAATTTATTTTAACAAAACATAACACTTACATATACATAGATTATATGTAATAACAACATAAAAATAAATAAAATATAAAAAAAAAAACTATAATTAAACTATAGTTATATGAACCATGAAGAATTACAAAGCAATGATACAATTCTACTAAAAAATGTTTCTCTATAACTAGTCCCTAAAATAATTATTTCACTATAATATAAAATTGAAATTTTAATCCTTATTAATATTACGAGTATAATGCCTATAATGCCGTGTGGTCAGGCATAGAATAGGCCATCCCTTCCTTTCCCAAAGGTGCTATAAGAAGCGACTAAGGAAAGCGAGGTATAGGCAGCAGCGTCCCTCTTAAAACATCTCCAAAACCTAACTGCGGTTGCCAATCCACCTACCACGCGTGGCAACTATTAAAAAACCTCCCAAGATGGGCTTGTGTTCAGCAATAGACAGTTAAAAGCCGATATGATATAATGGAAATAATATTATAAATGTAAAATTTAATTTGTTCCTTTATTATCTGTTGACATCTTAATAGTATAACCTATTACTATGAAATTTGGTATACATACATGTATTATATAGGATGGAAAAAGTTATAGACTTTATCTGTTTACTTTTAGGTTATAGACTTTTTATCTCGGTCACTGAACATATCTCAGTCACAAGGACAAAGTTGCGGGTAAGAGCTAGTTTCAGAAATAAATAATAGTGCTTCCGAATCGATTGCAAATATCATTCCTGGAAACTGCCAGTAGCGTACACACCAATAAATAACACTGTATTAGTAATATAGAGACTTTACTTAAAACTAATAAAATACTAGTGGCTCACGACTACGGCGTGAATAAGTGACAAACGAATATATCGATACTCCCGTTAACACTACTGTGTGTGATAGAACAAGACAGCAATATTTGTCATTACGTATACATACGTCTACGCTAACGAGAAATATTGCTAACTCTACCAATTCTAGGTAAATTATTATTAGAGTACATACATAAATTTTAAATAATTATTCCATACGTATTTTAAATGAGTGAATAAATATCTACTTAAATACTATCTTATAACATTAATTTTATTGTGCTATTAAGATACACTACATGATCCCGCTTCTTAAAAAAAATACAGTTACTAAGAAACTACAAAACATACTTACTCATCTTCCAACAAACGAAAAAGTGTTCGTGTTCTATCTACGCCATCTCTCTTTCGAACAGAATCATAAGTCACAGTCATGTATAGTCGATTAGACATGATGATTAGACAAAAAGTCGTGGTCTATGAAAAATAAAAGGGTAGATCAGACTTTTCAGAGGTCATTACGTTAACGTCACGGGCCGTGTTTGATAGATTGGCCTACTTTGTCACGTTGTGATTGATGCTGAACGGTGGTTATGTTCGAGACAAATTCTTGTATGCAAATCTCTTATCTAATAAACGCAGGAGTTACACTTGTAAGAGGGAAGCAAGTAACATATTACCAGATATTTTTTATGAAACATACCAACAAGCTGATGATTCGTCTTATGGTAAGTGGTAACCATCGCCTATATTTATCGACAACACTACGGCCGTTCTTGGCTAAAATTGCGTTCCGAATAGGCGATAATGAAAAAATGACTATTCAAAAATGCTTACTTGAATAAAAATATTTATTTTTTTCTCTCTTTCAATGAACGATGTATGAAACACTGTAATGACTACTGCACCCCTTCATCATCATCATTATATCAGCCGTTATCTATCCACTGCTGAACATAAGCTTCACCCATATATTACTTTAATGGCGATCCTGAACTACCTGCATCCACTGATTGTACTTTTTTAGGTTGCCATTTCTATAGACTATAGTCTTATGCCATCGAACCATATGAATTCACGAACATAAATCTTAAAACTGAAATACAGCAATAAACATAACTCATTTATGGTAGAACAATCTAGTAGTTATTGTATCAACCGTTAACTATGCACTGCTGAACATAGCTTCCCTCATAAGGGGGACAATCTCATTGAAATAGAATATAAAATGATAACAACTCACTAATTTAATCTCTAATGAAATAAGACGTATTTATTGACTATTATTATTATTATATATATTATTATAATATTATATCTTTATGGTGAACGTAATATGTGACGTGCCCACACTCTACCTAGCATATTGGAATCCACCATGGCCGGATTGACTTGGGTTATTATCGATATTTTCCATCAGCGGACTGTCAATAAAAAATTTAAATTAATACACCGTAAATATACAATTTAAAATATATTTATTATATTTAGACTGATTTCCATATAGATTTCTTTAACATTTCATCTAAAGATTTGTTCTTTTAAAAGTATTAACGAAAAATCCTTGTCATTTGTTAGCCGATTTCAATTATACATTTCGTTTAAATTAGATAAGTAATCAAAGATTTTATAATTATAATCTGTATACAAAATATCAAAATTAATAATTATCGCTAAAGATATTGTTTCAAAACATCTATTACAAAGCGCAATTTTGTTTTGTTTGCACTTAATTAATTTGATGTTGTTCCCAAGTGTATCCAATTACTGCGATATCAATTCGGTATTACACCGTATAAACCGGGAGCAGGCATGGATAACGAACAACGAAAAGGATTCATTAAGCTTTATCTAAACTGAACGCACCATGATCACATGTTCCCAATAAAATTTATTGTATGGAAAAACAACAGTGTCAAATAGATTACGGCGGGCACTCGCAGGTTTGGTACAAATAATATAAGATAGCGATTAAATTAATAATTGGTTATTTTTATTTTAATATATATTTATTTTATTTTATTAGGAATTGCAAACAAGACCATCAACACCATGTATATAATAAAATAAAGTACTTACAGAACAAAGTTCACTTTTTATACATTTTATTTATCTTCTATTGATTATATTTACATAAGTGCCCTGAATTACTTAAAAGACAATTTACACTCAGGCGTACAGTAATATGTATATAGTTACATACAAGTATGTTACAGTAAATTATCGTGCGGGAATCTCTCGCTCCCTCTCCCTCTCTGAATGTATATACATTTGTATGTCTCTGTCTCTCGTTAAAATAAACAATATTGAAGAATAGGAATCCTTTTGAACTCACAACCGTCTTATCTTATTATAAGTTCCATTCTGCAGCCACTCGCCCTAAAGATTTCTTGATGAAATCGAAACAATATCAAAAACGATTGAGTATAGTAATTAATTTAATTATGTACTCATTGCAAGGTCAATGATCAAAATTTTAAATTCTTAAATTTAAACATATTCTAGTCTAGATTGTACTTTGTGTATTATAATACAAACTTCATACTTATTTCTAAAATTACGCGAACATTGCGAAATATACAATTGTTAACGAAAATTTTTTTTGTAAATCATCCATACGGAATAAATCCATAATACCATTGGCAAATATAATGTCGACTAAGATATATTTCGTATATTCTAGATCGAGGGCTTCAAAGGGCAAATCGCTCTTCTCTTATGAATGTAGACATATTAACGAGCACACATGACACCAGCATAGGATGATGGATGCGAATACATTTCCTTTGCAAAAAATTGATTGATACCTAGTACGGCGCGGGTGTTAGGAATGTATTGGTTGACACTCTGAATTTATCACTTACATACATGTTTGGATGCCAAAAGAAAAATATATAAATCATAAGTTATGAAGGTACACTGATATACTGTTGCCAATATTTTAAATCTAACGGTCGAAGAGTTTGTAATTATTCATAGAGTCTGAACTTCATCAATATTTACATAGTATGTAATTCTTATAATTATTAGAACTGGCTATACTCAAAACTACTATACGCCATGTGTGCCCCGGCATAGAATGGGCGACCCATTCCTTTCCCGTGGGTGTCGTAAATGGCGACTAAGGGAGCTTATGGTGGAAGGATTGGCAGCAGCGTTCCTCTTAAAACATCTGTAAAAGCCTAACTGTGGTTGCCAACTCGCCTGCCAAGCGTGGCAACTACTGGCAAAACTACCTTATGGGGAAGGCTTATGTTCAACAGTGGACAGTTAAGGGCGGAAATAACAATAAATAATCAAAACTTCATTAATTATTTTTAAACATGTGAAATTATGGTATTATTAATTGTTTACTAACGTATATTCCATGGTTTATTAACAGAGATTTTGTATAAAGTTGTCTGTTTTATTTTATACTATCCCAATAGTATTCCTGCTACTAATCAGTCGTGTATAAATACGAAATAAAGTCATATAAATGACTGCATTTTGCTCTAAATAATGGTATATGGCAGTGAAATTACAGGCTATGAAAACAATCTAGAAATGACAATGTATGAGAGTACTTTATCATATCCATGTTGTTGTTCATGTCTATAGGCTATGGTTATCACTTCTTAACAGGCTTGTTTGCCAATTTATGTTGTATAAAAAAAGCAGAGCCAACATCGAATGTTACTAAATTGTCTAACAAATTCTTAGAATATTACATTGACTACAGTTTATGTTGGCAACTTGGCCAGCCGGCCTCTATGATATGTTTACATTATAACTTTTTTTTATATACGTTTTTTATTACGATTTTTGATATACGTTTTGTTTACACTCTTTTTTTTTATTACTTCAAATTTACAATTTTTAGTGGCGTAAGGTTTCCTTGCCTCCAGTTATAACTACATTAATTAAATAGTTATTTAAATATAACTATACTATTATCTAGAATCGTTCTTATATTATAAAGTAGTAATAAAAAACTTTCAACATAATAATATGCATCACTAAAAATTTTGATAAAACTCACGACCACATACGGATTAATTTAAAACTGTTAATTAGATAGTACACCGCGACACTCTTATATGCACGTTCTAGGATATTTATTTCTCAAAACAATACCAATATTCTCTTAAATAATATTACAGCTAACTCAAAACTAATTATTTTCATATTGTAGCCAGAAATATGGCGGTATACAAAAAAAATAATTACAAGATATATTTCCTATTATATATTTCATTTAGACTTCTGAACTTCTTCCCTTTTGGGGGGTTTTGCCAGTAGTTGGCATGATTGGCAGGCGGATTGGCAACCGCAATTAGACTTAGAAGATGTTTTAATAGACGCTGCTGCCCATCCCCCCCCCCCCCTTAGTCGCTTCTTATAACACTCACGAGAAAAGAAGGGGTAGCCTATTCTATGCCGGAACCACACGGCGAAATACAAATATGTGTTCTCATCATTATAGTATAGGATTATGTAATTGTATAACAGTCACAAACTATATTCATAAGTACAAATATGTTTTTTTTATAATTTTCATTGCATAGTAACACCGAACTGTATTAGGTATACTATATAATATTTTAATGAAAGTCTAATTGCAAATGTACCTAAAACCTGAAAATTGACAAACTAAAACCATTATTACAATTATTGAGCCGGGCTCTGATAGTTCAGTATAAATTGTTGGAGTTCTAATATTATTGTACCGAGTACGAGCTGTCTATATTGTGTTATGGACCTTTAATCGACTCTAATTATAGTCCACGGGAAGTTCCACTTTGTCCGTGTACTCTCCAATAATTAGGGTTGCCAACTATTCAAATTCGATTTGTTAAACTAAATATAAATTGAGTTTACCTTTTCAAATGTCGAATTAGTTTCCGTACTTTATGAGTTTCATATTTTATTCGTTGTTAACAAAAAGCGATAACATGTTATATCAAACTAGCAGTTTTAATAGAGTTATATACAACTTCGTCTTTATCAAAATATCACTCGCATTCCCTTTAATTTATATTCGCTATGTTGAGAGTATCTAATATTTATTTACTCAGTTTAATAGCTTTATTGAGAAAACATAACAAACATACTAAAATAGATGGAGATACAGAGTAGTATGTTTAGTTAGTGAGGATGTACATGTACACCTAAATTACATAAAACAATCTGTTTATCACTAGCTATCTGAACAACAAATGTTATTCTTGTAGATAAATCCTTCTGAGTATCCTTACTTCCTTACTAATTTTATAAATATTTTTTATTGTTTGTTTATTTGTGATCTCTTGTACCTTAACGGCTGAAAGGTTTACTATAAAATTAGGTTTACACGTTCGCGTTATTCTCATCAATAAATATAATCCAGTTTCACGAATAAAATTATAGGTAAAAAATGTTATAAATATAAAGATTTAGTGCACGAGTAGGCTATAATTATATCTTCAATCGTATCGTTGTATCTTCAAGACGTATACTGATTCGCACGTCCAAACAGTGGAATACAGCTAGAAACAAAATGTTGTAGACAAGATTAGATATTTTTTAAACCAATTTAATTAAAATATTACTTCAAACATTGACAACCCTGACACTGTATAAAACACAAACTTCAAAGGGTATTAGTATGAAAATCGAATTACGGTGGTGAGCAGAATACATTAAGTTTCAAACGAATATGTTCGAGATGGCATTATTTCCAGTTGTGTAGGATATTTATATACCTACCTACCAAGAAAGAATCAAATTACAGAGAAATTAATACTCTTATATAGACAATATTTCTGTATAGAATTCCGAATTTTGAAATATTTTTTATGTCACATGAAATTCCAAATGAGTTAATAGCTGTGATAAAAAATTATAACTGTTGCCTGTAAATATAAACAGTATGTTATTTATTTATTTATAGGATTACCAACATAAGATACAGCTAAACATTTCAATACAATATACTGGTAGATTAGATCTAACTGTTCTTACATTTATAGGCAACCACACCATGCCTTGCGTTTGATAAACATTAAAATAGAATTAAATTAATAAATGTCATTAAATGAGTCAAGATATTAATAATATAATATAAATAATGGAAATTGTAATTAAATTACTTTATATTATACATCACAGAATACACTATAATATCCATGATTTATTTCTCATACTTTGCCATTCCTGTAGACTCCACACCCCGAGATTTAACTACTATTTTAATGAAAACACAGTCATGCAAGAACAGCTACTTTGCAGCGAAAACACGATATAATAAAAGATGGAAACTATGCAACATTTTTTTTTTTCATTATTAAATTACACCATCATACTAACATCCTATTATTATTGAACTTACATTTCTTATAGTCAACATTTATCACGAAGAACAAACTATTTATAGCAATAATTTCGATCAAATATGATTTGAGTATCTTTAAGAAAGGAATATATTCCCCTTTTTAAAAGACCAGCAGTATGCAAACAACTGAATTCTATTGGTATTAATGTCTATAGGATACGGTAATTAATACATACCATAAGGTGAACTGCATCCTCGTTTACTACTCTCTCACTTTAAAAAATAATCCTTATATTAATTGTAACTCCTGTGAACACCAATTACTGTTATGAAAACCAATAGTAGGTATATTTAATATTAATACGAATAACAATAACAAATGGTAATTTATAATTAGATATATATACTATATTTAATCCGTTCCAACGGTTGAACGTCACAAATTACGTCAACACAATATTTAAATCCAATAAACGAATCCTATCAATAAAATGTAATACGTAAAAGACGAGTTTTATGCTAGTAGGTTTTCCCACAACTAACCTTATTCTTCCTCGCGCAATTTGATAACTCAGTCGGACAATGCTTAACTGCGGTCCAAAACCCCAAAATCGAATCCAATTAGAAACATTGAAAACTGTTAAATTGTTTTTGAAAATTGACAAATAATTGTGGTGTTGCCACACTTCCATAAGCTAAAGTTAAAGTTATGAGCGCTCTGAACGCAGCAATAACAATAGATAACTCCTAAAACTAGTATTCACATAGCAGCAACATTTATTTCAATTATTTCAAACATTTGCGAGTAGTATTGAATTCAGGAAAGATGTAAAATACAAAATTGCAACACTATGGTTCTATTTTGGTTTCACGATTATAATTTGAAATTTCAAAACGTATTTATTTTGCAATCACACTTTTAATTTCTCACACGAGAAATTGGCATATTTATTTATTTAATTATAATATTTTTTGAGTTATTTTACAGATTTACCAATGCACTCACCAAAAACCATAATTAGAACATTATAATAATACAATAATAGAACAATAATAATAATAAGTTTTATGTATATACATATATATATTAAAAATCTTCCTGTATAAAATGTAGTAGAACATGGTCATCTTTTTTTATTTTATTTTTTATTTACGCAATTCGAACGTGATACTTGATACCTAATCAAAAAATATTCTCTAGCCTTTCGCATTAAATAAAAATGAGGGTAATTTAGATGCGGTAATAAAATTCAAAATACGAAAACGAGTCGATGTTTTAGATTTTAGTACTATTGTACTGTGCGAAGCTGTCTTATAAAGATGTACTTATGAATTATTTTAATACACTTGCTAAAGTGTGGGTACTGTAGAACAGGGTGAATAGAATTCGTGGGGTAAATAGAAAAAAATCAGGAAAAACTTCCATGTAGGAAACATGATACGAATGAAATTTTAGTGAACATTTTTATCTTTCAAATTCAAAATATATATTAATCTATTTGAAAATCTACTTTGAAAGTTATAGTGTGAAAATTTTCAAATGTTTACATTCTTTATATTTCAGCTGTAGTTTATTTTTCGCAGTAAATATGTTTCAAAGCATATAAATAATGTATTTGTACTTCTGAATATATAAACGGCAGGTTGTAACTATTGTTTAGAATAAGTAAATTAATTTATAGTCAATATCACATAAAATTTTGTAAAAAATAGGATGATTCGAACTGCTAAAGGGGTTGATAGAAACAAAAAAAAACCACCTAAGGGGTGAACAAAAATACTTATGGGGTGAAAAGGTTTTGTCATTTACGATTATCAAAACTGCTTTTTATATAGTTATGTTACTAAACAAGTGAGAAAATTAGTTTGTGTATATTTTTTATGTTAGCTACTTTTTTTTTTCATTATATACACTGTTATTAAAATAAAAAATATTAAAATATTAATATTTGTACATTTAACGATTGTTAACACTAACGCAATCACACAAATATCATATATATCTATATATCCTATATATATATATACACGTTAGGCATTCATTTCATATGCCTATTGATTCTTACATGTGTTGTGTGCTTATTGTTGTCAACGTAGATCCTAGAAAAATACGTATGTGCAAAATTCGATTATATGCATGAGTGAAGTTCTCGACTTCCACAAAGGCTCTGGAGATTGAATCCTATCACACTCTGAATATGAAAAGGTACATAAAAATAAAAGAATAAATATGTGGACAGAGCTGTATAGAAAATATCCATACAATTTCAATCCATCAATTTCTCACTTATATTTATAAAACATTTTTTGTGCCAAGTATTTTATAAACACTGACTATATCCGCAATTTAAATAGTCGAAATAAATTTTGTTGGTAAAAACATAACGTGACTATTTGATACCAATACTGTGACAATAAATATGTCTTCACTATATGCATACAACTTTCTGTCTAATATGTATTTTTTTATAATGACTGAAAATGAATTGGTAATCCCGTTTGCGTTATTATATAATCTGTGAGGGATAGACGAAGATGAAAGAAATTAATGATCTCCTAAAATAATTGAATAAAATTTTATAATTTATTATAGTATGGACTACCAAAAAATTTTCTCTTTACAACAACGGATACAGGTAAAGTAGAAAATTTTAATTTTATCCACATAAATTAATATATGAAATTCCTGTGTGTTAATTTAGAATGTGGTCTATCTGTATATTAAATTTAATTAAAATGTTACAAATAAGTGTGATTTAATAACAAACATCCAAATTTCCCATTTCTTTTAGGTGCATACCTATCAAAATATGATGCTACGAACAATGAGTAATATGGCCGCTGTTGATGACTTAAAGCTGTGATTTTCCTCTTTTGTAATTTCTGTGAAATTATATTCTATTCTATTAATTTCTTTTCAAATTACCATTATTTTTTTAATTATTTCCATAAATATTGAAACTTTAAAACATTAAAAGTAAAATAATATGAAAAAGTTTTAACGAGCACTTTAGTATAAATTTTGCGGCAACATTTTTAGTTAATTATCAATATCACAACAGTTGGAGCACCAAATAACATAAATATCGACTCCCGAGTTCCATGTACATGAGTCTTCTCAAAGTGTACGGACTATTAACGAGACCCGGAACTTGGGCCTTACTAACGAGCCCCTCCCCATTGACCTCCCTGTGGTGAACCACTGAGATGTAAAATAGAATGGATAAGTGCTACGCTACTTATATAAAATGAAATCAAAATTATGAGCATCCTGTTAAAGGTACTTTCTATTAGTAAACTAAATTTTTTTCTTACAGAAACTTTTTTATACCACGAAGATAACAAACACTTATGTTTGATGGTATACGTGTATGTTTTACGTCTGATGGTAAACGATCACTTTAGCCTATTGATGCCTGCAATACTAAGGGTATCACATACGCGTTGCCAACCCTAAAGAAACCTTAATACATTTTCTCTAGTAGTGGTAATGGTTTTAATTTGAACCTATATAAGACAAATCAGTAAATTTTACTTCCATATTGAATTACAGTTTTCCTTTCTATTTCGTTAACTGATAATCAAAAACAATAATCACTTTATGAATTATAATTATTAACAATGACACTAATCTAACTGCATTCTCTGAAAGGTCATGTATATCTTGTACTACTAGTACCAAACAACTTATGTGAGGGTATCAACTTGTAACATCTGGAGTTACTAGCTACATTCATTATACAGGTCAATGCTCTATAAATTGCAAATCCGGGCCCACATGAAATATTGCTGTTACTTAAAGGCGGAAGCAGCTAGATACCAGCGTCAAGCCTTCGACACAGTGCAACAAAGAGCTATGAGAATTGTCGATAATTCCAGGCTTACAAACGGTACCCAACCTTTAAGTCTTAGAACAGATTTCGCCTCACTCTGCATGTTCTACTGCTTGTATAACGGACGGTGCTCAAAGGAATTGTTCATTATGATGTCAACGGCCACTTTCTACCATCGTAAAGCTTGCTATCGACAAGAAATTCACCCCTATAACTTAGACCCGAGATGGTCGCGTACAGTGCGTTTTCAAATATGTTTGATGTCGAGGTTTTTCCAATAGACTACAGCATAGAATTTTTCAAAAAGTGGTAAAAAGATTTATTCAGGGTCGATAATACGCGCGTAATACCCCCGGTATTGCAGACGTTCTTAGGCTTCAGTAATCGCTTATCATTAGGTGGACCGTATGCTTGTTTGCCAACTCAGTGATACAAAAAAAAAATACTAGCAACAGTTTTATGAGCAAAGAATAATAATAATACAGGTACAGAAAAGAAAAGTACACAAACTTCCAAGCTTCAGCATTTAGCACGTAAATGACATTACCGATATGGTTTAAATTTGCTCGTAACCACCGTTAATGCAAAGCACATTAACCGTTGAACACTTTATTTAATTCTCATTCAAACCCAGTAAACCATATTTATAATGTACATAAAGATAGAATAATCGTAAAAAATTGTTATGTAATTTCTTACAGATTTTAATTACTATTATAAACGCGAAATTGTATGATGGATAAATGTTTGTTACTCTTTTAAGCAAAAACTTCTGAACAAATTGGAATAAAATTTGGTACGCGGATAGGTTATACCATATTACGAGTATATACATACAAATTATAAGTTAACATATAAACTAATTTATATATAGCTTCATACGAACAATGGCGCGAGATATGGTTAGTATTTATTTATAAAACAAAATAATAGCATTTTTCGAATAATACTTTTTTGTATCTTTGGATAATATATTTTTTTATTTCTTAACATTACGTTAACATTACATTAATATATTTAATATTTTAATTTAATTATATGCGTTGCTTTGTATATATGTCAACATATTTATTATTTCTTAAGAGGAACAACTATATTGTTTCCTCCTACTATTATGCTCCTTTCCACTTAGGGTTAGCTGGAAGAGAACTCTCACAGAGTTAAGCTCACCTGTTGTACGTCTTTATTTAATATATACAATTATGTATAAATAAATAAATAAATTATTATGTACTAAGTAAATCTGCAGGGTCCCATCTATCTCTATACCGAAATTAATTATATTTCATTCAGCGGTTTAGACGTGAAAGCGTAACAAACAAACAATGAAAAAAACTTACTTCCACATTTATAATATTACTTAAGAGTAGATTGTGTAATATGAAATATATGGTACTACCACTCTATTATTCGTCCCTGTGGTTGACTCTGAAATATATACGTATAACTATAAAATAATGAAACTGGCAGATAGGAGCAAGAGGAATGGTCACTGTGTAAAACGAATGCCTACACGTAAGGAAAAAATGTGGACCTCCTGTTAATTAGGGAAATTTTAATTCAAGCCCTTGCTTGAAGTACTTGTAGGACATGAATAGAATTTAAAGAATGTCGGGCGTCGTGAACATATGTTAGTACAAATGTAACTGAAACTATGTGGAATTCCCAAGCGTGCTCAACCCTAACACTGTTTAAACTTGGAAACGTTTGGACGAAAAAAGTAAACAAAAAATGCCTGTTATATATGAAGTATTTATACCAAATAAAGGTATTTTATGATATTTTATGATTATTTTATTTTATTTTTCATTATATAAAAGTATATTATTATGATATGAGCATGATTATCTCACATTAATGGTTATATAAGTTACAAAATAAGTCACTTGTATAAGAAAAACAATCGCAAATTACTTATTAATTGATTTTAATGACGTTTAGCCTATGTTTTTCTTTTTTACAACACAGGGGGCAATCGAGCATGCGGCACACCTGATGGTAAGTGACTACCGTCACCTATTTCACATTTATTAATTATTTAAATTGTAAGTAATTCAATTTTCGTTAATTATATGCGATAGTTTCTAATAAACATTATTACTAATATTATTACAGCTGTAAGCTTCCTTAAAATAATAAAAAAAATAAATAATAACAAATTTATTACACAGACACACGAACAAAAGAACATACATACAGACACAGATCGTATGACTGCCTATTTTTATTTTTTAAAATATCATCCAATTTACATGAAAAGGTTTGCTGGAAGAAATCTCTTATTAGAGATATGCTTGCCTTTGTACATATATTTAAAATTAAATGTGCTTAACATTATATTTTGTGTACAATAAAGAATAAATAATACATTTGTGTATTATTAAAAATAATAATTACAGTAATTAACGAAAAGTGAGTCAGAACAAAATTATTTAACTTGACCTTATATTTTAAATGACTTCTAAGGAAGGAGATTCTTAATTCGTATTAATTTTTCCTTTACAATATTTTTTTTTATTACAATCGATAGTATTTACTCCCGTGTTGATTCCTCCACTTTAATTTTGTAGCTATTGAAGTTTTTCTTTACAAAGTAACATCAGTTTTACAATATCTATATAATTATATAAATACTCAATATTTACAATATAGGACATCCACAAAACAACACATAGTTTATCGATTTATGTATTTACGATTACGACCACTTCTTATATCAATTAATCAATCAGTCATCTTATTCATATACATCTGTTACAGATTCTTATGATACATCAATTTATAATTATAATAATGACAATATAAAATAATATTAATTTAAAAAAATTACAATAATTACATTTACAATACAATTCACATTAATACAATATTCGAATCCATGCGGTTTTGTCATTTAGATAGTCATTTATTTTATAATATGCTTTTATACAGAGCATATAAGAAGTAATACATACATGTACCTACTTTCTGATTTCTAAACTGCCCGCGGTAAGCGTGTTACAGAATCCGAAAGCTTTAGCGAGTAGTCGAACTGATTACACAGACGGTCGGATGACTAGATCCATCATACTTTGTAAACAAACGTGGGAAATACGCGGCTGTATTAACGGGATTATTGCAGGCGCGTATTTTTCACGATGTAATAAAATACAAACAATGAGATAACCGCCGTTTTTCCTTTTAGATTTTGTGACAAACCCTGTGTTATTTGGAGAAAATATGTTGTCAACCAACTTTAATACGGTGGAAATCTAATTCTAATTCAACTAACATTGCAGCTTTTTTTTCGACAAAATCTGGAATTACATATAGGTTTCAAAAATATATAATCTGCTTTAACCCTAGAAGCCTGGGAGGGAAAGGGTTTGTTAGTGACGCAGTTAGGCTTTGGTGATGTTCTAAGAGGGACGCTGCAGCCCATCCCTCGATTTTTAATTTCCCTTAGTCCCCTCTTACGACACCCACGGGAAAGAAAGGTGTGGCCTAGTCTATACTGGGACCATACGGCCATTGATATCAATAAAATTGTACAATTTCAATCAATTATATCAATACACAGTTCGCTAGAGGGCGCCGCACAGTAAACATTGGCTCCACAACATTTATTTATTTTTTAAAAAACAAATACGCTTGTACCAACGCAATTAATTCACTGTGTATTACTAAGTTGATAAATGTGACGTGTTATTGTTTTTGAGAAGAAATTGTGAACAATGAAGATAAAAGAGAACCGTTAAGTTCGAATGAATACAGTGATATTTGAATCGCAGTAAGTGACAAAGGACAGCATTAATATTACAATTAAACTATTATAAATAACCTACTGGGCAAATACCAATGCAATTGCAATGATAAAAGTCATTTAACTTAAATTTAGCATATCACAAGAAACATAACACACAATTATTAAACTACCGTCAATATTTCACATATAAATACAGCTGATCGTGTTTAAAATAAAACTGACTTTTGGACCTTTGGACTCTAATAGTAAACATAAAATAAATGTTATACTAATTATACTCGCAAGCCAACAGAAAGGGATTCACATTTTGCGCTGTTGTTGTAGGTTCGGTATTGGTTTATTGGATAACTGGCCACTCTTAAGATTTTTGCGCTAAGAGGCCGTGCCTTCGAATATCAATTGCACATTAAATAGAATAAGTATTAGTTATTATTCATAAATTTGTAGCGCATCGATTATAATGGACAAAAATATAACATCAGGTATAGAAACACGTACACAGAAACGTTTACAAAACAAAACAATTAGCGCATTGGAGAAAAAAATAGAGGAAAAGGATGACAGTATTAGAACATATGAAAAATTAATATGCAATATTGATAGGAAATTGAAAGACAAAGAAAGATTAATATTAACATTGGAAGATGAATATGAACAAAACAGTTTAGAATTTGAAAAATTATGCAAAGAAAACCAACTTTTAAAAAAACACTTAGCAGAAAAGGAAGCCTTCATTATAGACTTACAAAATGATCTAATAACTATGGAAACAGTGAACAGTAAAGTTAATGAAGATTATGAAGAAGTCATAAATCTAAATAACAACATTATGACTCCTTACAAAAAACAATTAAATGAAATTAACATGGAAAATAGATTGCTACAGGTAAAATTAAATCAAATTACGGACGAATACAATAATGTTAGGACAATTTTGGAATCGAAAAACTACTCAAGTGTAAACATTAAAGGTAGTAGTGTATACAAGAATAGAAAACTGTTTAAAAAAATTAGACAACAGAATAAAAAAATTAAAAAACTACAAAAGGAATATACACAATTACAACGAGAAACATGTCAACCAATTGAAATACACAATTCGAAAATGAATTACAGAAATTATCTGACAAAACCGTCTAAAACCACAGAAAATGATAATAATAAAATAAAAACCATAGAAAAGTCATGTCAGGAAAAAGGGAAAATTTTAATATTTTCTGGCAAAACGGGAAAAGGACTAGGAGAGTATTTCAAGCGAATCTGTTATAGATACAATAGCGTTACTAACATATGTAAGCCGTTTGCTGGTCCCGATAAAATATTAGAAAATTATTCGACGCATGTCTCCAGATTTGGAAAAAATGATCTAGTTATTATATTTATTGATGAATACAGTCAGAAACAAACTATGAATATATATCCTCAACTATTAAGTAAAATTTTGAACACTGACCGCTCTCGGGAATATGAATTGCTAATAATGAGTATAAAATACGATAAGCGCAATGATTATGAAATATACGATATCAACAAGCAGTTACATAGTTTAGCTATAAACTATAATAAAATAAAATATTTCGAATCAAATGACATTTATAGAGGTGTTATTCTTCAAAAGAGAGAAACGCCTAGCAATTTCTCAGATGATTAATAATAAATTTCATAATTCATCTTCATTTACCTTCCCTACATATAGTAATGAAAATTGTAAAACATCACACCAAAATTTTATAAAACAGACGTCTCGAGAGATGAAGAAATGACAATTTTGCATTCTAATGTACAATGTATGAATAATAAAATAGAAGACATAGAATTGTTGACATCAACATTTAAATGTGATATCTTGTGCTTAAGTGAAACTTGGGTAACAGAATTGCAAATTAATATTATACATATTAATAACTTTCAATTAGGATCTTATTTTTGTAGAACGAATAACAAACATGGCGGTGTTGCTATTTATGTAAAAAATGGAATAAAATATCGTGTTCGTAATGATATAGGACGAATGTCAGAAGAATTACATTGTGAAATAACTGCAATCGAGTTAAAGTTGTCACGCATTATTATAATTTGTGTATATAGAGCAAATTATGATATGAATATATTTTATGACACCATCTCTAAACTTTTAAATAAAATTTGTAAAGAAAATAAAGACATAATTTTGACTGGTGACTTCAATTTAGATTTTCAAAATAACAATAAATACCTAAAAGATTTTAAAGTTGTATTAAATAATTTCAATATGAAGTATATTCTTATCAAAGAGCCTACTCGTATTACAGATTGTACTGAATCCTGTATAGACAATTTTATAACTAATTTTAAGGACAAATCCGTTAGAGGCTTAGTATTAGATTATAAGATATCAGACCACAATGTTATTCGACTTAGTTATGCGTATAAAACTAGGCATGCAAGTAAAAAGGATGTTCAAAACTATATTATTAGACGACACTTTTCTAAAAGTAACTGTAATTATTTCCATCACTTAATTAATACTGACAAATTTTTCCATTATGATATATCTAAATGTAATGACCCAAATAAAAAGGCTGAAACTTTTGTACTTGGACTAAAATATTTCTATGACATTGCCTTTCCAAAAAAGAAAACTTACGTAGTTAAAAATCAACCAGTATGGGAAACAAAAGGAATACTGAAATCTAGGGATACTCTAAATAAACTTGAATTTCTACAATGTGTTCTTCCTTCTGAAAAACGTAAACAAAGAATTCATAAATTTAAAAAATGTTTAAAAAAAGTAATGATTACTGCAAAAAGAATACAAATCTCATACAATATTAAAAATTCTAAAAATAAAGTAAAAGAGTGTTGGAATACCATATCCAGATTAATAAGTAAGACAAATCGACTAACACGTAATATAAACAAAATTAAAACACAAACTGGAACAATAATAACAAACCCAAACTTGATTGCAAATTTTTTTAACAGTTATTATTGTAATATTGGTAAAGAACTAAGCGATAAAATAAAAACGGATAAAAATAAAAACTATGAACTTTTATCAAGAACAAAAAAGCCAGATAAAACGATAATATTTAAAAGAATTACTCGAGACGAATTGTTAAAAATTATGCGTTCTATAAAAAATAAAAAATCTAGAGATATATATGACATGGATTACAAGATATTGGAACTTATATTTAATAATGATAAATTAATTTACTTATTACTTGATGTTGTTAATTCCTGCATTGACAACGGAACTTCTCCAGATGTTTTTAAATGTGGTAAAATTATCCCTATATTTAAAAAAGGTGACGCTGAGGACCCCTCCAATTATCGTCCAATATGTATTCTGCCAGTCTTATCTAAAATTATGGAGATAATATTAAAGAAAAGTATAGTAAGACACTTTGAGGAAAACAATCTTTTTACTGACAAACAATATGGCTTTAGAACAGGAAGGTCCACCACAATGGCAATTACAAAAACTATGGAATTTATATTGGAGTCTTTGGATAGGTCCATGAAATGTGTCAGCGTATTTTGTGATCTTACCAAAGCTTTTGATTGTTTAAGGCACAACATAATATTGAGCAAATTACAATACTATGGATTTGAACATAAATCACTAAAAATGATGCAGTCATACTTAAATAATAGGACACAAGTAGTAACATTAAATGATAATACTATATCCCACATACATAAAATTAATATAGGCATTCCTCAAGGTTCCATACTTGGACCAATTCTTTTTCTTATTTACATTAATGATCTTCCGGCAAATTTACCAGAGGAAGCATTTGTGACTCTATTTGCTGATGATACACATGTAGGATTAAGAAATAAATATAGAAATAAATTGAATAGAATGATGGATAACATCATAAATTTATTAGATGTTTGGTTTCAAGCCAATGGCATTATACTAAATGCAGCGAAAAATGTTTTTATGTCTTACAGTACCCGTAAGAATAAAAAATCACCTCCAAACAATGTTTATAGTCAGAGTACAACATTTTTAGGATATACGATAGATAGTACAGTTAGCCATGAATCGCATATTGAAAAATTATGTAGTAAACTAGCTTCCGCCAATTATGCCTTGAGTAAACTTAAGCAACTAATAACAAAAAAAGCTCTGAGAATGGTGTACTTTGCATATGTTCAGTCGTTGTTATCATACGGTATTACAATTTGGGGCAATGCAGCTCTCGTGTTAAAAGTTTTAAGGCAACAAAAGCGAGCTATGAGGATTTTATGCGGAATTCATAAACGCACCTCAGTTAGACCTCACTTTATCCAACAACGTATAATGACAGTGTCATCGTTGTTCATATATAATTCTTTACTTGAAATATATGATAAAGGAGGTACTCTTCGCAAAAATTCAGCCATTCATAGTTACGCCACGAGAAATAAAGACAAATTGGAATTGCCAAGAACACGACTAACAAAAACTATGAAACAAGGCATATATCTAAAAATAAAAATGTACAATAAATTACCCAATACAGCAACGCAATTGCCGCGAAATGAATTTAAAAATAAAATAAAGACATATTTTGAAGAACATCCTTTTTACAACGTGACCGAATACCTAAATGCCAATATTGAATTATAGCATTATTATTTATTTAGGTTTAACTGTAAGAAGTATGACAATAAAAATTTCATAACTTGAAATCATCATTATTGTTATATGGTTACCTTTATATTGACATGTAGTAACTAATTTATAATGTTAACTATAATTCATTTGTAATTTTATTTTATAATTTAAATCTTATTGTTGTTATTTATTTTATTAATTTCAAAATTATAATGTAAATATTGACTTGCCATTGTGTGACGAAAATTGTTACATTGGTTAATAAAGAAATATGAAATATGATGGAGACTGAGAATCCCATTGCCAGCAATATACCCAACCAGGTCGACCTCCTCGCGGTTCCCCCTGGAAACTATCATGGTTAATTCCTGATGAATTCGTCATGATGGGCTAACTGGCCTGTTTTCATTTTCATTTCATCTTTCACTGGTGCTCCGCCAACGTATCCCGTTAGCGCAGGCGGGGATACCATACCATTTTCATCCATCAAAAAAAAAACCCTAGAAGCCTAATCTACGCCTGAGAGGCGTACACCCACTCGAATATTCGCTCTCTCTTTTTAATGGGTGAAGTTGCCGCGTCGTGTTATTCAACCAACTCAGTGACTGACAAGAGCTTGCCGATGGCATCTACGTCGCTAAGATAAATAATAATAATTAATTTTAAATAATTATATTTTCATTTTTAATTTATAAAGAAACCGATTGATAAAACATTGTCTGAACTTATAAACCTGAAAACAGTGCTATGCTATGTTTAGTGACCTTTATTTAAATCGTTATTATCCTTTAACTATCAAAAAATGGTCCGCTATTTTGATATTTAATGTTTAAAAATGTTTCATTACTTAAGAAGTACGAAAGTCTCAAAATATTATACTTACAATTAATGTACGCAAAAATAAAATGATTGTCTTTTTGTGATAATGTCATGAATTATAAGATAAATATGTATTTTTTGACACATTTTTTTAAAACATAATATTGAATATAATACCAACATGGAAATAAACTATAATAATTTCGAAAAAAAAACTGTTCAAAATTGGTGATATAACCGTGTCTAAAAATTAAAATAAGTTAAATTTTCTTTTGAAAGCCGCATAAAACCTTAACTAGAAAAGGTACTAGCAAAACTTAATCCACATAATCGACAATATATTTAGCTCAGCATGCATGCACTGGAGCGGTGGTTTAATTTCGCATAGCTACCACCATTGTTTCTAATTATGCACACCTTTAATTAAATCGTGCAGATAAATTCACGCTCCATGTACTTGCTGTATATAACTATGTAATAACACGAAATTGCAGTAGGTTATGTAGCGTTGTGTTCAGTATACCACTACATGGACGTCTTGTTCATTAATTCTCTAATGAAACGTTTAAGACAAGTGCGCTTGTTCTGTTTATATGACAAATAAAATAAATTATCACACAATTTAATTAGTTACTTTTTAAAATAATTTAAAATACTTTTAGAATTCTCGAAGTAGGTAGTGTCGAATAGTACCAGAGAGAGACTGCAAAAGCCATCTACTTAGATACCTCTGTGCCACTCATATATCTACCGTGAAACGGCTGTGCTTGCATAACTGTTTCGGTTTTAGGGTGAGATGGACTGACAATGAAGTTACGAAGACAAAACACCTTAGTTTCAAGAAAACCAACACATAAGGGGTGTTATAGAAGTCCAATGTATTCTGTGATATTCAAAATATTGCTCTTCATACGCTTTCTGTTTTTACCCAATGGTTAGCTGGTAGATAATGCCATATGTAATTTTTTTTATTGTGTAATAAAGAATAAATAAATGCTGTTTATATCTATGAGCGACGATTTCCGGTTACCATCAGGTAAACTATTATTTTGTTGTTTGTCACTTGAAGTAGTTTAAAAATACATGATAAGGTAAATAATAAAGATACTACCTTCATCATCATATCTGCAATTACCTGTCCACTGTTGAGCATAGGCCTCCCCCATAAGACGGGATGTTACCAGCAGTTGCTAAGCTTGGCAGGCGGGTTGGCAATTGCAGATTCTTGGTGATATATTAAAAGGAGCACCGCTGTCCATCTTCTGACTATTAAGATCCCTTAGTCACTTCTTACGACACCCACGGGAAAGGAAGGAGTGGCCTATTCTATGCCGGGATCACATGGTATACTAATATAATAAAAATACTATCATACCTTCTACCTTATCACAATTATAACTATAGATTTACCCATACTTTTTATTCACAATTACTAATAGATATGTATAGGGGGGAAAGAGATTGTTAGTAATGGAGACTGAGAATCCCATTGCTAGCAATATACACAACCAGGTACCGACCGCCTCGCGGTTCTCCCTGGAAACTATCATGGTTAATTCCTGATGAATTCATCATGATGGGCTAACCGGCCTGTTTTCATTCTCATCTATCATCCTTCACTGGTGCTCCGCCAGCGTATTCCGTTATCGCAGGTGAGGTTATCATACCATTTTTATCCATCAAAAAAAAAAAATTTATGTATAATTATAATATAAATCACATGTGTGGAAGGCCCGTAGTTAAGCCTTTACTAATTAAGTTGGGGACAGACCCTTTTAGGCGCATTAAAATGAGATGTTTATATGTGGTATCACACCATGTATCTGATGTGATTGTCCGTTTGTTTATAAATAGAATTTAGATTAAGTAGAATGAATACGGGGGTTAACATTTTTTTGAGGTATTTTTTGTACTTTGTGGTGATTTCAGATTTTTATTTATTATTCAAACTACAGTAATATTATATATGTATCTTATATACCTAATACCTTTTACCCGCGACTTTGTTCGCGTAACCAAAATATATTTTATAGACCGAGATAAAAAGCAGATAATGCTTATGAATCCTAAATGCTGAGTAATGATTTTAAAAAGGTTTCCTTAAGCATTATATCTTACTAGTACTATAAATGTAAAAGTTAGTAATTATTTTTCATACAAATCAACGGATTTGTATGACATTTGGTACACGGACATGTTATATCCTAATTTAACAATAGGGAACTTTATATACTAATCTATGAGAGTAAAATCACAGAGAATAGATAGTAATATATAATCCTTTTACCTCCCTTTAATTTAACTTAAGACCATTTTCTAACCCAGTATACAAAGGCTAAACAATTTTAAGAATCAAGACCAACACGCTACTTAGTTGCTTGCAACCCACAAATCCAACAGTTCTACCGCGCGGCACGCCCTCGGCTTGTAAAATGCGAGCAGTCTTAAAATGTATCTATTGTTTATCCGGCATTATAAGCAAAGACAAATATTTACTGATCTGAAACCAAATACTTGGCGATATCTATTAACGTATGCAAATATCTCGTCTCGGCCTCGCCGCGGTATTCTGACAATGTTGTCAATCGCGGTGATATTAAATGGAATATTCATAAATTTTAATAGGGATTTAGTGGTTTATCAATTCGCCTGATGAAATTTTCAATATACGGGGCGGGCCAAGTGGCCACATTACGGTGGTTAGTTCAGATTTTATAGCTTGAGGTATATTCCTTTGGAAATGACAATAAATTTTACGATAATTACGCTGTTCTATTCTCTTGCATACATAAAGATTAACTAGTTGATTTTTTACTGTTTTTCCTGTCCATAGTCGGTAATAGAAATAGATAAATATCATACAACATATCGCCGTGTAGGTCCCGGTATAGAATAGGCCACATCTGTCCCGTGGGTGTCGTAAAAGGCGACTAAGGTAGCTTATGGTGTAGGGACAGGCAGCACCGTCCCTCTTAAACATCACCAACCACCGTGCGTTTTTCAAGGCACTTTCTTCCACGCATAACCATTCTTTGAAATCAACTTCCAGCAGCACACCTGCAATGCCGCTGGTGTTGTGGGTAATCATGGGCAGTGGTAGTCACTTACTTTCAGGTGAGCCGCATGCTTGTTTGCCCCCTGTACTGTAAAAAAAAAACTTTTGTTGCCAACCCGCCTATCAAACGTGGAAACTGTTGATAAAACCCCGCTTATGGAGGAGACTATGTTCAGCAATGAACAGTTAACAGCGAATACCTATTGCCTAATTGCCTATCGCTATCTATCTAAAAATTATTGTTTCTATTGTTCCTACTAAAACCTATTACATCCATTTTCTTTAATATTTTCCATATATAGACATGGTAAAGTTACAATTTTATTATATTAGTACTCGGCACTTATTAAACAATATTGGCATGTCTTTATGAAAAGACAGTACATAACTCATATAATATTTTTACCTATGACTGTCTCTTTTAAATTATTAAATTATTTAAATGAAAATACATATATTGTTTAATAATTTTCTAAAGTATACAAAAACGGATTAGAGTTATTATCGTAAGTTCGGGATGATACGGAGTAGTAAATCCTAATAGTTTACTACCCCTACCCTACTCATAAAACCCCAAAAAGGCCATTAATTTAAATTTGGTCCACTTCCCTAACTTGGTTTTACTCGAAATATGTTAAATTTATCTAGAATATTCACAGTTAAATACAAATTTAAACAGATGTTACATCTGTATATTTATGTGTTGATTTTATTTATTGCAGACTTAACTAAATTTAGTTTCTTAGTATGTTATGTGACTCAGCACCGTTCCTTATGGTAGTCTATGGGGGAGGTCTATGTTTAGTAGTAGACATTATTATTATTATTAAGATTATTAGAAATAATTGTTTTGCTTCACGTATTATAAAATACAAAGACACTTAAAGTGTCTTTGTATTTTATAATACGTGAAACTTATTACCCAGTAAGTCAGAGGTCATTGTATACAATGAAAGTAAACTAAAAACTTTTGACGACAGGAGGCGCCACCTTCCCATAAAGCACACACCAAGTCTAGAAACTGCGACATAGGGTTTAACTATCGTTATTTGGTAAAATCACAATAACAGTTTTATGTTTTTTTTTTTTATATATATAACATAGGGAGTAATCGAGTATCAGCTCAACTGATGGTAAGTGACTACCACTGCCCATTACCTCCCTTAACGTCAGACAAATTGCAGGTGTATCGCTTTCCTTTTAGGAAGGAATATGCTCTTTTCTTGAAGGCTTCAAACAGAAGGAGCTTGTACAAAATTCGTTAAATAGGTACCTCTGTCTCACTCGTCTTTCTAAAGCTAACATAGCTATTTCGACTTAAGGGGTGAGTTATGGCAATGAAATTACAAGGTGTGGAGGCGTAATAACTTAGTCCACAGTATTAAAAGGGGGTAACATAGGCTTCACAGTATATACTGTGATATCCATGGTGCTATTTATATCTTTAGGCGACAGTTACCAATTTCCATCTGATGAACTGTTGGCTTGCTATTTTTAATTGCATAAAAATTTTTACTTGCCACATACGAGTATATCTTTATCAGATCTTAGTAAAATATTCGAGAAAAAGCTAGTATTTAACTTCACTAATTTCTGTTTACAGACATGACCTTGTAAATGTTTATAAAACTGCTATCTACCAAACTTAATCTAAATGAAACAGAATAAATACCCTTGAAAATGGTTAGAAGTGACACGAAACGTATACACAGGTAGGTATAAATACGAAGGTAATCTGGTTGTAAAACGTTTTCAATGAGTAAATTTGTATTTTAATCTGGGTATGAGGGGGAAGTGGAGCGGCTTTCGGCCTTGGTTTCATTAAAAGAGCGAGCGTTTATATAGTAATTCTCAGGGTTGGCACGAGTCGTGTTTAGCTGTTTTTTTTTAATCTTAAAATATCAATAGATATTTTTCTTTCACTTCATATTAATATTTTTTTTGCACTACTCAGTACTCGTGTGAGACTTCGCTCTTTGCGATCTTTGCGCAGACTTCCTTGTTTGGAAAAATTATTACATGATCATTAAAATTATATATTTGGAATCATTCTAGCTTTGTGAAATGGAAATACAAATAATATTATAAATTTGGAAGTTGTATACTTTTTCTGTTTGATTTTTGTACCTTTGGAATTAGGAAACGAATTTAAATGAAATTTAGTACACGTGTATGTTTTAGGATATAACGCATACGACACTTTATAGTTTCATCTGCATGAATCAGTAGATGCTTAAAGTATCCCATGTACCAAGTTAGGATATAACCTATTCGTGTATTAAATTTCATTCAAATCTGTTCAGTAGTTTTTTTCGGAAAAGAGTAACAAACTTCCTGCGATCCATCCTTGCAAACATAATTTATTATATTAACACATTATAAGCGGGGCGGGTACTAATACCCGTTTTGTGGGCTGCTGTCTATCAGCGGGGCGGGTAGTTGTAGCGGGTACTTTTCAAACGGGTTGAAAAGTACTTACGTTAAAAGCAGGGCACAGTACTAGTACTCGTTGGTTGATTAATGAAATATAAATAGATGTTTGTTTTAAGATTCTCGTAGTTCGAGCGAAATTTACGATGTAAGCGAAAAATTCGCTTACCTCACGAATTTCGCCCGCTACGCAGTATCGTGAGGGCTATTAGATATCCTGCTTAAAATGTGTTAAGAGGATTCTTATGACTAAGCTAAACTAAATATACTTATTTATAGGAAACTATACCAGTAATCATATCAGTTTTGTGAATTTTACAAATAAACAACAATTACTGTAGCTAAAAATGTCTATAAACAATAACATTTTGTTTTGTCTTCTTATCTTTATTATTATTTCTCTCTGTTGATATAGTTTACGAATTACTCGTATGTTATGTCCAAACATAAAAATTCTCTGACCTAAAATTGTCCATTCGAAACTATTCTTACTTCAGTATAACAATTCACAAGTGTGAAATCAAGTCGATAATTAATATACAGAACCATGCAAATAAGCATTTATTTTCGATTAAACTACAATTATTTTATTATATAATCATTATCGATTATTTAGAAACAATTAAGGGATAATGAATAAATAATTTTAATTCAAACTAGTTATTCTACTTAAAATCAAATCTATTGATGATTGATTTTGGATTTAATTAATTAATTTTTGATCTATTGAACATCAACAAACTGCCTTATGGTTATCTCAATAATACTTTTGTTTATATTTATTAAATTATTTATAATTTACTGTACACGCCAATAAATCATGTTTCCAACATGATAACGGATAGCAAATGTACAAAGGCGAGCTTAACTTTGCAAGAATTCTCTTCCAGTATACTTTTTTTATACCACTGAGGTAGTAAACAAGCATACGGCTCATTTGATGGTAAGCGTTTACCGTAGCCTATGAACGCCTGCAATACCAAAGGCATTCGCGTTCGAAGGAGGCATCTCTGAAATCGCACTGTACGCGGCCATCTAATCTCTAAAGTATGGGAGAAGGTGGTACTTATGAAGAAAAGCGTCAATATCAAATTATATTTTTTTAGGTCTATTGAAATAGATAATTTAACGCAAGTTGAGCTGGCGTTATATGACGACATTGATTTGTTTTACCTTCTAATAGTTACGGATTCAATACTCACACAATACAAATATTTCAATTTATTCATATGTCTGTTTGTATTAATTTGAATATTTTGTATAATAACGTGTATGTATTTACACTAAAAATGTGTCTATAGTGTTTATTGAGGAAAAAATAAAACAATAAAACAATAAAAAACCAACATCTTTCTAAAATGTTATGTTATTAGTACATTTACAATACAAAACCTAAAACCTGGATACAAATCGTAGAGTTAGTAAGCAAATACAATATAGACTTTTTAAATAAGAAAGTAGTGTACGTGCAAAAAAGTACTAACAAGGGAGAGCTAGTGAATATATAAAATATTGAACATTTTAGTTTATGGTTCGTTTTATGGATATACAGACGCCAGGCCGTACAACCTTACCTTTGTCCCAGCCCTAAAGCCTCTGAGTGAAGCAGGATTTCTTGTTTCTGATAGAATCTGCCCAATTGTACGAATGCGTGTAAATGCCTAGTTTTATGGCCTCGTATTTGAAGAAGTTTTATATCAGTTGCGTAAGGCCGAATTGTAATTGGGTTCTGCGCTACTACTACTGATTTTGTGGGTGTTTTTTATGAAAATTCTAATTTTTAATTCATATCATGATTCAAAACATAAAATCATTCAAATTTTTTTTATGATGCTTAGAATATCAAATAGCTGACGGCACACCTGATGGAAAGCGCTAACCGTCATCTATAGATATTTTATCCATTGTACCCTCTCATACGTTGCTATTTCTAAAGATTATGGTCTAATGCCCATTATTATAACATTTCTATTTATAAAAATTCATTTATATTAGTCACTATAAAAAAAAAATTAAATATCACATAGGATAACAGTAACGCTGGCAGGGCACCAGTGAAGAATGATAGGTGAGGACGAAAAGGCAAGTCAGTTAGTCCATTGTGATTAATTCACCTAGAACTAAATATGATGGTTTCCAAGGACAACTGCGAGAAGAGCGGCCTCACAGAGTATATTGCTAGCAATAGAGTTGCTAGTTCCTATTACTAACAATCCCTTTCCTTCAATCTAGTTATACTCCTTAGTATCGAGTACAATCTCTAATACTAAATAGTGGTACTAATTTTTAGGTCCAACTAATTACGTCGGACCTAAGAATTAGTATTACGTATATACCTTATCCGATTGATATTATAAATTTACATTTGCACGAAATTTTTAAGTTTTATAAACAATTTATTTATTTTTTGGCTACGTCTACGCAATTTGAGGAGTTAGGCGAGATTATACTTTTTGAACCCAAAACCCCATTCACGCCTCGACTGGTGCAAATGACACTGGCATACTGCCAATTAAAAACAAGACATAATTCATATTGGAAACTGTACGCAACTGCGGCATACTTGGACATGCGCCACTTGCGCGTCGCTAAGGCATTAATGTCACGTGTATATAATTTTAAAATTATTATAAAAAAATTATACATTAATATATTTGTTATAAAACAAGGCTTATTATTTATTTTAATGTAGTAATTTATTGAACCAACACTTTATAGCACACGACATTTCATGTGTAGACTTGTTAATGACAAAAATTGTAATAATTGCCAGTTACAAAAAAAATTCTTAATATAACAAAGAAAAAAATATTGCTAGAACAAAAAATATAAACAATCTATTTTAATATAAAATTTTTATGTTCTGTATTGAACACAGTAATTTACAATTTATACATTAATCTCATCTAAAGATATAACAGAAGTATCCCGTAGGGATTCATATAAACGGTATCCTTTATTATTGGCTCCCTGTATACTAAATTTAATCAAATCAATTTATTAAGTATGATTTGGTAACAAACATACAAACATCTTTACCTTCCACATTTATAATATTAGTATGATAATAAGATAATGTAACATTATTACTTTATATACTTACTTATTTCATATACTTAATTCCGCCTTAATAGTGCAAACAACTGGCACAAAAATCGTATACACTTATCTTCACATTCATAAAAATTAAAACCTGCTCCAAACCTATTTAAATTATTAGACTGTTTTGTCACTTTCTTGCAAATAAGGAATTTGCGCGAAAGAAAAAGACAAAACACTTTAATGGTCAAAATAGGTTTATAAGTCGTTTGGCGTTTTTATACATAAATGGGCTATTGTTAAAAAAAACTGTTAAATTACTTTTTATTCCGGTCAATAAACACACCCGTCATGAGGACATACTTCGCGTGGAGAAATTACTTCTACTAACCTTATGCAATTGCCACTAGCATATACAATATGCAAACAACAATTATTATATATTATGAAATAATAAATTTTAAATCCACATTCTAACTAATCATCATTTTTAATACACTACCATTAATTTTACGCTTCCGTTCCATCAATACGTGCGCAGCTGTAACCTCGCTTGACTCGGGCTTAAATCCTTTTGAATATTTTAATTTTGCCGCTTTAACTGTGGTAATATTTCGTTCGGAGGCATCGCCTAATTATCTCCAAATCCATTCATATGTCACGAACAGTTTATATCCCCCACGTTTGCTTTAAATTCGTTTCAGCTACGTAAAACATTTCAATTAGGCTGTAAAAATTCATTAAAAAGTAGATTTGCTTCATTAAATTCAATGGGAATGTTTGTATTGTTTATGCCCTTTGTTTGAGTGCCAGTTCTAAATATAATTTTAATTAATACACCGTGATTTTTCCCGAATGAAATTAATGAAAAAAAAACTTAACAAATAAAATAATAGTGAATATAAATAAATAAATATATACCTCAGTATGTATTACGTGTCCATCTAGTACTGAACTAAGCTTATACTATGAATTGGCCTACTTAAATTACTGATACACTTATTCAAATTACTTTTTGTATGTAAGTACATACATATTATATATAGAAGACACCCAAACCAATACAAACAGACATACTTGTGAACACAAACGTTTGTGTTGTCGAATCCGCTACTATTGGAAGTTAAAGAAGTGTGTCTACTTCTACTACCGAAGCTATCATGTATATAATAGTGTATCAATATACCTAATTATCTCTGCATGGTATTGTAGAATAAAAATATACCATCTGTTAATTCAGGAAATAATCCATCTGTGTACCAAACATTCAAAAATGTTCATCCTTTTAAGAGGAAATGAGTAACAAACATCCAAACATCTTCACGAAGTTTCAAAATTATAAAATTAATATGATTATAAATAGCATCCACGTGTTTACCATTAAAGATAAGAGACAGAAGTGTTCACTTTATTTAACACGTGACGTTAAAAGCCCAGGCAAATTATATGAAAATTATTGAGGTCGCGTGAAAAGTTGCATGAGCTTATTTTACTTTGTAATATACACTTCGTCTTTAGGAATATTATAAATGTGAAAGTAAGTTTGTTCTCTTGTTTGTTTGTTACCTCGTGGCGCCTTTCAACCAAGTAATATAGAAGTAGAGTACCTTTCTAGTAGTATCAGCTTAAAGAAATACTTTTTACACTGTAATAGATACTGTTTCGCCCATGATACCCCCCATGCGTTGCCATTCCTGAGGACTCAGATGTTATTCCTCTGTACCCTGTAAATTCACGCCATATTCCACCCTTCAAACCGAAACACAGCTATGCAAACACAACTGCTTCACGGTAGAAACACGAATGGGACAGAGGTACCCTAGCAATAGACTTCACATTACAATACATTCAACACACTACTATATATATAAATATATAACGAAATGTAAAATACACACATAAATAACAAGCGACCCGCCCCAACTATGCACTTGTTTTTAAAAATAAAATACTGCCCATGCTCGTTGAATATGTATAGTGTTGTGTGTCATAGGTGTAAGAAATTTTAAATTGATTTAATATCTTTTAAATTTTTCCATTCAATAATAAACAAGAAATCTAATCTTTCGTCTATAATATTAGTTCTTTAGATTACACTGAGAAATACGTACATACTACATGCATTTTTTACATGTGTATTGTAAATAAATAAATAAATAAAAATAATGAAATGAAATAAATAAATAATATTTTAGACTTTAGATAGTATTGCGTTGTATGGTTTATAGTCTAAAAGAGTCAGGAATTAACGCGATCATGTAAGTAAACTATGACAATTTACCTATATTACCTCGACGTTCCGATTTTACGATTTTTCGAACTCAATTTCGTGTGTTTGTTCATACTGAAATAGGCCCAGTACCTAAATGGAACTTAATATTTCATACTTCATAAATCCAACCATAAAAATTCAAAGATATAATATTTTAATACTTTTAATACTTCATACGGTATGTATTACGTAATTTTAACATCGGCTACGAGAACCGCTTACCATCAAGTGGGCCGTATGCTTGTTTGCCACCTCAGTGGCGTAAAAAAGAAAAATCAAATTTGTATTTCGTTCTACCCTGAAATTTCGGAAAACATTTCATGGTAGTCACGCCAACCGTGGTCACAACTAAACTGATATTGTATTGACATATAGAGGTACAATTAATGTATATGGAAGAATGAGTGGATAGAAAATACTTCTGCCTCGAAAGCGTAGACATAACACTTTCTTTTAATAATAAGAATAATTTATTTGCATAAATAATGTTTGAAATAGGTCTTAATTAATATTATAAAATCACATATTTAGCGATATTGTTTTAACAGCATACAAAATGTAGTCTTATTTACGTGAATATAAAATAATTGCAGACCTTAAAGTAACAATATTTATTTTAATTACAAAAAAAAATCTTGCACAATTAATATATAGTGCTACACTCCCTTACTTAGCACTTACAACAAATTGTAAATAAAAAGTACATTATATTCTACTAAATATAAATGCATCATAACACAAAGATATATAGGAAGTATATAGATATATTAAATACCTACGGTGTTATAATAATTGCCTGTCATCAATCATAATTCATGTACATATTATGAATATTAAGTACATAAATAGGATCATAAAGGATTTACTCATATATGCGCTTAAAAGGAATAAATTTACAATTTCTCACATATAAATTTACATTATTTGCTTAACCGAAATTAATTAATGAACTTATTTAAAAAGATTTGAAATGTTATTTCCGTTATGTAATTCGAAATGCACATAACCCATATAAATATATAAAGAATACCAGTTACTTAAACCGGTATCCCATTTATATCATGACTGAGATACTGGTACTACGACAGCTTTTTCCTATACCTTTTATTTAAAATGTTGTTTATTTAAAAATTTCAATATGGTTTATCGTAAACTATGACACCATTTGATTCGGTAACTACAGAGTACAAATTTTACAGCAATCATTCGATCAAAAAAGCGCATTGAGGCGTATTCTACTATGATGTGAATAGACTCGATCTAAAAAAAAATGTGCTAATCGCATTACAAAACAAAATACAGGCGATTTAAAAGACTTCTCTTTTTATAGTCACCTAAAGATTCAAACTGATAGTACTTCTTTCTTAGCATAATTAGAAACACTAAGACCGCATATTTGCGTAAAATTTTCCAATGTCATTTATTAATGAAATTAATATTTATATTTACGTGTAATTTTTTAATGAAATAAATATTTATTTATATTTACGTGTAATTAATTAATAAAATAAATATTTGTTTATTTTTACTTGTAATTAATTAATGAAATTAATATTTACGTATATTTCATTCGTATGAGCAAACATAAAGTTAGAATGTAACATAATGTTAGCAACACCAACCCTCATGCCATTCATTAATATTTGCAATCACACGCGACGATGGATCGCACCCTGGAGACTCATCAGCTCGCTGACAACTACAGTTGCTTCTGTAGAAATGAGCATTTGTACACATACATAAATACTGTATATACACTCATGGCAACATTCCATTATTAATATGCAAACTGAAATAATTTTGTTTTTGTTTACTTAAAAAAGGTAAACAAGTTCATGACTAACTGAATGGTAAGTAATGGGTAACTATTTCATGTAGAAAATTTCATAAATAACATGTTATAGACAACAGAATAGACTATGATGCTTACTACCCATATCTGAAGACAAAAATATATGTTCCACTATTCAAGTCAAAGATAAATAAATACCTGCTTAGTAGGTATGGATAATGTGGATATATATATTAATATATATCCATTTTTTTATGGGTGAAAATGGAATGGTAACCCCGCCTGCGCTAACGGAATACGCTGGCGGAGCACCAGTGAAGGATGATAGATGAGAATGAAAACAGGCCGGTTAGCCCATCATGATGAATTCATCAGGAATTAACCATGATAGTTTCCAGGGAGAACCGCGAGGCGGTCGGTACCTGGTTGTGTATATTGCTAGCAATGGGATTCTCAGTCTCCATTACTAACAATCTCTTTCCCCCCTATACATATCTATTAGTAATTGTGAATAAAAAGTATGGGTAAATCTATAGTTATAGTAAAGGGTGATTGATGAGAATAAAAACAGGCCAGTTAGCCTATCATGATGAAATCATCAGAAATTAACCATGACAGTTTCCAGAGAGAACCGCGAGGAGGTCGACCTGGTTGGGTATATTGCTAGCAATGGGATTCTCAGTCGCCATTACTAACAATCCCTTTCCCCCTATATATCCATAGTATCCGTGCTTATATAAAATACTCATTCCGATATCTATATATTGGGTTCCTGTGAACATTGATAGTAGAAAAACGGTCAACACACATTTCGATATCACACATATCGGTCGGATATCTATTTTCAAATGTCAAAAATCTCTTTTATCCAATATTATTTTTTAGATAAAAAATGTAGATAAACTAAAATATATAGATATTGCTATTTTTTTTTGTTGGATGTAAATGGATTGGTAACTCCGCCTGCGCTAACGGGATACGCTGGCGGAGCACCAGTGAAGGGGGATCGATGAGAATGAAAACAGGCCAGTTAGCCCATCATGATGAAATCATCAGGAATTAACCATGACAGTTTCCAGAGAGAACCGCGAGGAGGTCGACCTGGTTGGGTATATTGCTAGCAATAGGATTTTCAGTCTCCATTACTAACAATCCCTTTCCCCCCATTGCTATATATTATCCACCACTACTGCTTAATGGAACTAAGTTAAAACAATTATACCTTCTTCATTATTTGTTCATGTTTTCATTTTTTATGGTACAAACACAAATATAATAGAGATAGTCAAGCAGACGATTTTTATCATAAAAACATGTCATCATCACCATTATTTCAGCCATTAACCATCTACTGCTGAACGTAGACCTCTTCCAAAGATTGCTATTAGAAACGGTCGTGTGCCACTTACAACCACTAACTCCTTGCTATATATTTCAATTCATCACTCCATCTAGTGGGAGGATCATCCTACATTGAGTTTGTCTGTATAGGGTCGTCTCTCAAGAATCTTTTTTCCTCATCATTTGTCAGTTGTTCCAGCCAGTAGTTAAATATATTTCTTTTTTTTTTCTCAAATACAACTTTCAGCACAACTCCAGCGAAATAGTGGAATGACAAATTGAAATAAGACCATCAAAATGTTCCAATAAATCTTTTCACTGGCTACTTTATATGATTTACAATCCTAAACATTTGAGACGTTTTTCCGACTTTTTTACGATTATGGCCCACAGTATTACTTAGTAATGATCAAAAACAACTTTGGACCGGTGCCAATATCATATAAATACCTACATATATGTAAGTAATTGATAAGGAAACATAAGCATTATGACATTTTGGGGTCTTCAGATCAGAAAACACCCAGAGATTTTTCCGTACACTTTCCTGTTTGCGACGCAAAATACTGAATTATTTTACCTGTATTATATATTATTACTTGCCTATATTACCTATATTTTTTATGCGACTTAAAATAACAAAATAAGCTAACAGTCTACCTGATGGTATGTGGTAACGTCGTCTATCATCATCATCATCATTTCAGCCATTATCCGTTCATTGCTGGACATAAGTCTCCCCCATAGACTACCATAAAGAACAGTCCTGAGCCACTTGCATCCACTGACTCCCTGCAATGCATTTTAGGTCGTCACTCAATCTAGTGAGTGGTCGTCCTACACTGCGTTTACTCGTACGTGATCGCCACTCAAAAATCTTTTTCCCCCATCGGTTGCCGGTTCTTCAAGCTATGTAACCAACCCATTACTACTTCAGCTTTGTTATGTATCGCCCATGATATCCCTCATGCGTTGCCATTCCTGAGGACTTAGGTGTTGTACCTCTATATCTTGTATTTTCACTGACACATCTTACTCTTCAAACCAAATACACTCGTGCAAATACAATTACTTCATGACAGAAACACGAATAGGATAGAGATATCTAAATAAACAACTTTTATACAAAGTCTCCCCGTGGTGAAATTACTAATAATAAACAGGTATACCCAGTAAAAAGATATACCCAGACGTAAAAGATACATATCTTTTACGTCAGTCAAATAATACCCCGTAAATCAAATAATCGAATAACAATTTACACTATAGAGCAATGTGTAACCTACATTCTGTCTGTTGTAACATCGTGCGGGTGACAGCTGACGTTTAGCATTCTTAGTCTAAAAAAAAACTTCATTTAAATTATTAATAAATTGCAAAAATAACGTAATAACTTTTGAAAAAAGCAGTTGAATATTTACTGACTAATAGTATCAAATAGTATAATTGGATGTGAGTTTGAATCCCATCGGATCGAATCCTTGAACAATATTTTTTAACTTATTAATAATAATCATAATTGATAACGTTTTATAATTGAATCGTGTAAATTATAATTTTATTTTTTATAGTAATCATGCTAGTAATCGGTTTGATTTATTTATTTATTTATTTATTTTTGATGATTTATATAATAATAAAATCATACAAAATGATATATTTAAAACTTCGTTTTATACTTATACTTCCAAATGAATTAAAAAACAATCTTCGAAAACGATAAACACAATAAGGTTAAACACAATAACTCCCGTTGTACATGTATATAAAAATTACGCAAAATATGTAAAAATTTACATACAATTATTCTTAATATAGCAATGAAATTGAGTACTTTCTTCAATTTAATATTAAAATTTGCAGCTGTAATAAAAATAAGAACTTTTTAATGATCACGATATTCGTTATCTTTAAAATAAGTTTTAAATTATAAAGGTTTATGAAAACCATTACATCGCTGAAAATGCTAAGTTGATACATTTTTAATCAACTGATTAGCTATTGAATATTCATTATGTTTTCAAGCTGAAAAGCATTTTCTTGTTTTAATTTCAGTCAGCTTTTTTAGCCTAACAATATAATATTTGACTAATCTGAAGAGATCCATAATATTACTGTGACTATATTACCGTCCGCTTGTTTTTTCTATTTACAGTTTCTTCTATTACTATTTAACTAAACAAGAAAATTATTATTATTATGTTATTATATCAACCCCTCTATGGAGGGCTCTGCTAGTAGTTGCCACGCTTGGCAGGCAAATTTGCAACCGCATTTAAGCTTTAGTTTACCTTACCTGAGAACTTTAAATTCAAATATTCAATTATAGAAATTCTTAAAAAATATTTGTGAGTCATAAACTTAAATATATGTAATTATTTTTATTTATTTTCACAATGACTTCAATATTTATTCCAAATCCCAGATAAAATATAACTGATACGGCAGTGTTGAAAGATCGCAGTCATGAATATGTCAAACCCTCTTTGTCGGCCAATTGACGTGGGGATTCGTAAACGAAATTCAAATAATGCAATCTCGGTTCAGTACCGTACTGGGTCCATCTGGGGCTCCAATAATAAGTACCGGGGTGCCACTGCTTTCCTTTGTTTTGAAAATGTTTATTTTCATAAGTATTTACAAAAGGAAGATTTCTCATTTCATTAATTTTTTTTATACTATCTTTTTAGTAATTCTTTCAAATCTACAAAATTTTTGTTCTATGTTCGTTCCATTCCCATATTAATTTGTTTTATATATATAATAAGCTGTGGTTGAAACGCTATTATTCTTTACAGAGAAAAACGTACTTTTACACACATCATGTTTAAATTTTAAATTTAGAATACCGAATCAGTTTTATTGTATTCGTTTAAAATATAAATAAAAAGAAAACATTCTTCGTCCATAAAAAACTTATTATTATAAATACAGAAATTATACATAAAAAATTAAAATAATTAAAATTTCTGTCCTAAAATAATGAAATAATTAGTTAAAATGAATAAGTTAGATAAAATATATTTTCCTCGTATTCCAATTTGTTATATACATCTTCGAGTATTCATTTATGTTAATATAAATTCATCATAATTTCTAAATATTCACAAAATATTTTGCTAAAATATTATGTAAAAATATTTTCATTAATTCAGATTACATCACAAATTCCAATACCCCGCCGGTCCATCTATCCTATTATGATGTCACGTTCTCGCTTAGTTTACGCTCAGTTCTACATTTGAAATGTTGTCATCACTGGACAGCTAACTGGACTATTTGAATTCGATTTTCAAATTCCAACTAACATTCGAAAAGGTCACACAAATTGCAAATATTACAACAAAAATAGAATACCCACTTACCTTTCATATATCTAACGAATCTAAATTATATTTTTCATAAGCCTTTAAAAATACATATAAATTTAACATGTTAAAATATCTTGGTAAGTACTCCTTTGAATCCCACTTATCTTGATTACACAACATTTTAGTACACCTTCGTCGACAAACCGCAGTTTACGTTACGTTTTGAGTCTTTTGAAATGCTAAAATTGATTATTTGATCCAATCCTGTACGGGAAAAAGTAGGTATTTGAAATTGATATGAATAAAGTCTGTCGTCCATTAAAAGAAATATACAATGTCTTTTTGTCTCTTTTTTCTTTTCTCAATGTCTTCTACCCAAAGGTTGTCAGGAAGAGATTGCTTAGCGATAAGACCGCCTTTTATATCATTTCTCATTACAATTAAATGTATTTACTCTTTTTATAAATGGTGCAATAAAGTATAAATAAATAAATGCAAGAGAAAAAATAAGAAATCTTTTTGTCCACCGCAAAAACAAAAAACGTGAAAAAATATAATAAACATTGTCCTATGTATATACAACTGATTATCTAAAGTTAAATGAAAGCTATGTCGAGTTTATTTTTAAAGATAAAATATTTAATTTCCCTAAAGAGTCGCACAAAAGGGTTATTACCCTATTTATGATTGAATGTTCTCAGCTAAATAAAATTAAAAATAAATGAAATCTTAACATTGTGCGTGTGTTTATTAAAATAAACATGGTATTTTCCTTGATCTTAAGATTTAATCAAATTTCTCGTTACTTCCTTACTGGGAAGGTACGTACTTACTACTTCAGTACTCAAAAATCCAGTGCGCTTGAGGTCCGACTATCCCTTTTTTAAAAGGTGCATCAAATATATTTTTAAACTATATAATAAAATATAATCAAATGTAATAAATAGATACCTAACAGCTAATCATAGGGGGGAAAGAGATTGTTAGTAGTTGTTAGAGACTGAGAATCCCATTGCTAGCAATGTTTCCAACCAGGTCGATCTCCTCGCGGTTCTCCCTGGAAGCTATCATGGTTAATTCCTGATGAATTCATCATGATGGGCTAACTGACCTGTTTTCATTCTCATCTATCACCCTTTACTGGTGCTCCGCCAGCGTATCCCATTAGCGCAAGCGGAGATACCATACCATTTTTACCCATAAAAAAACAGCTAATCATAAGGCAAAGGAAACTTATGACGATTAAATTACAACTTTGCCTTATACTTACTTAATAGTAAATTGAAGACGAGAAAATTATACCTAAAACTGCATAAACTAAAGCTAAATAATATATTCTAGTGATCACAAGTTATAACTCAATTTATGTAACTAAATATATGTATAATCCAATAAATGTTACCGGTAAAATAAATAAAAAATATCTTTGAAGTATCGCTTTCAATGTGGAATAAGTTTTATGGGCGTCCCTTAGATCCACCGCGGATGTCGCAAATCGAGCCAGTATTTTTAACGTAAAATGGATTTTTTTTCAATCTCGAAATTTACGAATCGTGGAATGAAACGTGTCTCAAATACAATGATGTTAACTGGAACGTGGTTTGGAATATCAAAGGAGATTTCCGACTAAACGTAATTACGATTAATAAAATTTCAACATTCTCATTTGCATATCCGCGAGAATAATAAATACATAATATACCATACTTTAAGACCGTACTCTATTTACCCTAAAAGCATCTATGAGTATAAACGATATTATAAAAACGAGATTTAGATTAATACGTCATATTCAATAAAAATCGAAAAGTCATAATATTAAGTTTATTCATGGAGAATAATATTAAAGAAATAAAAATAAGTAGTACCTATCGTTAATTTAACAGTTAGTTAACAGGCATTTTAAATTTTGAAAATTTATTACGCAGAATAATGTAACTTCATATGGGTTTTTCTCCACATAAATCTTACTTTGCCCCATTAAAAGTCGTGTTTTGCTCCACAATGAAAAACAGTAGCGTAAATTGTTGAAAAATTAATATAGAACCAACATAGAAATATACCCTATCGATTATTAAAATAATCGTGAAATCGGTTCAAAACATACAACAAAATAATTTAGAGGAATTGAGTACCTACTTTTAAAAATAAAGTTATATGGTACTCGCTGGCATATTAATATAAAAAAAATGTAGAAGTTTGTAACGATGACTGAACAGTTGGGTGTTTGTTACTATTTTACACAAAAACTACAGAACGGATTTAAATAAAATTTGGTGTACGGATGTGTTATATCCTAACTTAACATATAGGATACTTTATGTAATGATTCACGCAGAGCCGCGGGATACAGCTAGTAACAAAATAAGAAAGTAGATTTGCGTATTGTTACTGTTTTATTCTAGAGAACCGTATTCATCTGCATACTTTTATTGTCTAAGTATACTTCGACGACAATGTCCACTCGGATTTCTTGACGTGATCCCAGCTTTTCTAAATCCCTCGCGGATCATGTCTGAGGATCTAAACGTATGTCAGCAATTCAAACTCTAAGCTAAGGACGCATCACTTTTGAAAGCTAATACAATTTCAAAAAAGAATAATGTGTTTATATATATATAAAGAAAAAAAGAATAAATAAAAAATGGAAAAAAATGTAATATGACATAATATGACTTTTTCAATCCCAAAAATAAATTAAATTAAACTAACAAAATTATATAAGAAGCAAATAATGTACTACACCTACACACTGCAATATTTTCTTGTTTTTATCTCTTAGTACTATAACTAGGTACTCAATCAATGTGATATATGTTATGTGTAGCCTTTAGGATAGAGCAAGACATAAGCTACTTTTCATCCGAGTATATATTCCAGTTATATAGGCAAAGTCGCAGGTAAAAACTAATATAAATATATACCTAAACAACCTACAATTATAATACTGCATACGAACTTTCGTAATCTCTAGACCCATAAATCCTACAAATTTTAAATTTAACACAGTTTTTCTCACTAAATGCCTAGTTAATTATTCTCATAGGAAGAAAACTGACTTCGTGCGAGCACTCTCAAGAGGTTTGCTTCTACAGAGATAAAACAAGTTTTAACATACTTTTATGTTAGTCTAGGAAAGAAACCTCGAAATTATGTTTTATATAGATTAGTCTTTGTCCGCGACATTACCCACGTGATCGATATATGTGACCTAATCAAAAGAAAAAGTATGTCCTTCTTTATCCCATATACCTGTATACTAAATTTCATTGTAATTGGTTAAGCCATTCAGGCTTCAAAAGGCAACAAATAAACAAAAATATCTTTGTTTATTTATTGCTTTTTGTTATTTTTCAATATTTCACCAAATAAAGACAGGTACATACATGAATATATAGATGAATATGTGTCTATTAATCTATATAATATATTATTATATTTAATTTTAATCAATTGTTATAAACATATTTTTATATTCTTATATCAAAGACATCATTATTAGCTCAGTAGGACTAAATAAATTCAGAGAACATTCGCATACCTTGTCCTTTTTTTTTTCTTTTCCAATTTGAATAATATTTATTATAAAGAGGAAAGATTTGTATTTTTGTGTGTATATATGTTTGTAATGAATAAACTCAAAAACTACTTAGTTGATTTCATAAATTCTGACACTATTAGAAAGCTACATTCACCCTGAGTAACATATGCTATATTTATTGCTAGAAAAGATTAGGGATCCTTACTAAAACTTTAGTAACGTAACTCAAGGTATAAAAAAATGCTATAAAATATCATTCGTCACGAGCACTGTGGAAACTATTGGTGATAGGACATAAGTATGTTCTACAATATTGAAGAAAATATCAATAACTACAAAAATATTCGCAATACTATATGTCCAACTATTATCATTATGTCACAATAACCACTTTTTAAAATGTTGTAAAAATGTCCAACCGTGCGAAACCAGGACGGGCCGCTAGTTAAATATAATCTTATTTCACAATTTAAAACGGAATGTCATCTGTAGCTTATAAATGCCCTAAAATGTCCCCCAAACGCGTTTTAACTATTCATGATATTTTTTCCAGGAACCTATTCCAGCCGACCCTCTTTCAAATATCATCCTGAATGTTTCCCTTTCGTCAGAATCGTTCGCGATGGAGTAAACTTTTATTTTGTAAAGATCGTCATTTTTAGAATTTTTATTATTGCGTTTTTTCGCGATGTATAATAATGTAAAATATCCTTACTCTTCAGTCACCATCAGTGCTGTATTTCTGGGAAGCCGTTTATAAATTTTATTCGAACCATTCAAATTGGAGAATAGTTCGTTCTGCTTGACATCATAGTACATTTGTTGACAAAACTTACAAGTACAACATATAATTCATTGATTAAGCATATCTTTTTGGCCTTATTTTAATTTTTGGGGCCCGCGTAACATGTTTTCCTATTTGCAGTCACTTCAGCAGTCACTCCCTTTCAGGCAGATCATCTTTCATATAGGCCCTCTATTTTTAGGTATTATCTTCTTCTACCCTTATATCCTTATTCAGTTTTAATATTTTTCTTAAAACTTTCTCTTCATCCCTACGTGTTACATATCCATATCAAGACGAGATAAATGGTTTTATCTTAATTTTTCTATCCTTAGTGCTAGATAAAATATAAGAGTTCCGGTGGCAGCTACAATTCATTAAACAAATCACATAACTACTAAACGAAGCGACACGACATTTACCGAACAAGCACGAATTTCAGCGAAACTAATAATTTACATCGTCGATTAATTGCCAGACTGATTGATTACTCTATTAGTAGTCTGGTAGTCGATGATTTCCATTGTCAGCTTATCTCTAATTAGATATTACAATTCCTAACCTAGGGGAAGGAATTGTTAGTAATGCCAACCAGTCTCATTACTAGTAATGTACTCTGTCAGGTCGACCTCCACGTAGTTCCCTCTGGAAACCATCATGCTAAATTCCTTGCGTATTCTTCACAATGGGCTAACAAACTTGTCTTTTCATCTTACCTATCATCCCTTACTGGTGTCCCGCCGACGTATACCTATCGTTAGCGCAAGCGAGGTTACCATTTCATTGTCATCCATAAAAAAAAAAGCTATGTACTTAGTACATGTGTTTTTTAATACCGAAAATCAAACCAAAGTTAGTATTTTATATTGTTGTAATAAAATCATTCCTTAACAATATTCTTTGCGTCACTGTGCAAAATACTTTCAAGAATTTTCAAATAAAAGAATATCCGTATCCTGAATCACGTAACTAAAATAAAAGTAGTTACGAATATACCTAGAACTTATTCCTCTGCAGTCTCCAAGTAGCTGTAAAGTGCAACAGAGTTTGTTTCTAAATTCCTACAGGACAAGCGGCTGTGTGTTTTATGTTCTAGGTAATTTCAATCGACATATTTATGATCTGTTGCTCCGCCTTTTCTCTCATAACTTATATTCTGCATGACTTTTTCATAATTAAGGTAGTTTCTTTATTCGTACTTCTTTTAATAGGTACGCTATTGATTTAACGATTAAACCTGTTATCTCCAAGTTTTCTTAAAAAAATTGCTTTCGACAAAACCGCCTTATTGAACTTTAACAATTATCCATTGCTTATATTCCTTTTTCTTATGTTGTAAATATATAATGTAAATAAAAGTATACATATTCGTTCATTTTTATCCATTTTATAGAATGTTTAAATTAACTAACAAATATATTTTTAAACATAAGTAGTATTAGCATATTTATTAAAAGTTATTTAATGACGATCTTAACACTATCTGGCATTATTTATCAGGCGACCAAAGACAGAATTAACAGAAAATATAATTGACAACGGATTAAACAATATTAAATTAAAACAGTAATAAAAATACATATAATATTCATATTACCTACATAATACTTATATATTTTATATTGCACATACATATACGTTATATGCCTATTATAATAATAAATAATATCGAATGAAAAATTACTCAGATAAAAAGGAAACACTTCACTTATTAGACAAAATGTCTAAAATATATTAGATTTTATGGATTCAAAATAAAATCACAATTCCTTATTACTAATATTCAAGTTATTAATTTTTCCTCTCTTTTCAGTGATATATAAATTATTACATTTTAATGGGCTATCAAATTAACTGTTTATAATAGCCATTAGGCTCATGCTTAAATACAATTTTCTCCTAATTAAATTTATTTAACTTCGTCATATTACAAATTTGTTAAGTAGAATTACTTATTGAATTCAAAATTGCCTACGTACAATACGTAGGCAGAAATTATCAAGAAAAATGGTGTATTTTATTAAGTTATAACAGATAGATAATTGATTCAAACATATACATACATACAGTACTTGCTTCGGCGGTACATATACTAAAAAAACATACATACAGGTAAATAATTATAATTGAAAACAATTAAGGGCTAAAAATAAGAACTAAAATAAAAATCGATCTGGTGTGAATTGTATTAACACACCGAGAGTTCCGTAAATATAATTAAAAATAACAATATAAAAATTACCATTATTGCATTTGTCATTCAGAATAATATAATATTCATAATTTCTTATTTTGAGCAGTAATTGTGGTTAAAAACTGGACTGCATATATTATATATAAATTTGTTTTTGGAAATTTTTGGATAAGTTTTCGAAAACGATGATAGGAACATCGTTTTATTTTTCCTGTAATATTCATATATACCTTTATAAACTATAATTATTTAAAATTTTTTGCCTCAGAAACTTCAAAGATAAAGTATTTTTTTCTCAGATTTTCGATCATATCAAAAAAACTACGCAACATAAAAATACATAAAAAATCAGTTTTAATTTTGAGTATCCATTTTGGACCTACTAGGGTCATAAAATAAGAGAAAACAAAACTTTTTTTATTCTTCCATTGCACTTTATGTAATATATTGATTTAAAAAACTGCTCCAAATTCAAAATCGATCATTAGTAGTAACTGAGATATAAAGCTACAACAGACGGACGGACGAATAAACAGACAAAAAGTATATATAAAGGATTTTTGTACCTTATTAATACGGAACCCCAATGAAATAACGAACAAAGAGCATAGAATATTACGTGAACTAAAATTATATCTGATCCTAAATAAAGGAAAAGAAATCAAGGAAGACACGAAAGAGCAAATAACAAAGGTAAACGGAAAATTGAGCACATGAACACCTAGAGACAAGGTAAATTGAAGGCTTTAGAGTAAGCCTTCACTGCTACAGGTAGGTCTTAACTGATCGCAGGTAGGTACATTTAATAAAACATTTTTAGGTTTCCAAATCTAAATAAAATAACACGTTTATGTTTAAACAGATTCAGAGGTTATATAATACATTAATTAAAACATCGACCTAAAGCAAAATTGGTAAAATGAGATTTATTGAAATACCCACCTAAAAGAATATTTCACAACCTAGTTAAGAAATAACATTAATTTTCTTTAGAACATAATTTACCTAAGGAAAAAATTGGTTTGTTGTCTGTGGAATTTTTTTAACTAAATTACGAGTATGAATTCTAATTTTTAGGTAGGTATTTCGACGCTCCAAGTCACTCAGCGAGCTCAAGTTTTACTGCGTGATAGACTCCAAAACGAATACTTGTAATAGAACTATAAAGCGACCGACATCTACAAGCAGAAATGGCAATGGACCGGCCATATAGCTTGGGCAACCTAAAACCGATTGGGAAGAAACATTCTCGATAGAGGCAACCCCCGCAAGATGGATGCAAATGGCGCAGGATCATACTTCGTAGAGAAAATAAGAAAGACTTATGCTCAGCAGTAGTCGATGCATCGGTTATTTATTTTTGTTTATTTATACTTTTTTATACACAAAAATCATATATTAATATAATTCATTTTGACTAAACATATACAACTTAACTCTGTAAGAGTTTTCTTCCAGCAAACCCTGAGTGGTAAAGGACATTAATTACTGTCATATAATGATAATGGTGAAATCGTTAAAACACGTCTTTTCAATTTTGAGATAGGTCAATATTTTACTCAGCTTTGGTGATACTTTATATATCACGATTCTCTTGATAAACGTGAAATGATGATAAAAAATTTATATACATAATAAATAAAAACAAGAGTAGTATGTAAGAATATTTCTATCCTTACATACATCTCTTGCTTTAACATTCTGTCTATATATCCTTTAAAAACGTGATAACAAATACATCATTAAATATAATGATCTTGCCTGTTAATAAAATATACCAAATAAGAAACACTCTCTTCCCCTGTTCCTAAATATATATATCACAGTAAATCGTAGATGGAACGTAGCAGAAAATAATAATAATTACCTTCGCTAATATAAGGAGATTTGTTCACAATATTTAGAAATAGAGCGAACAAAGAAAACACAAAATTGAATTTTTAATAATAATTGTAAAGAGAAATGAGATTGTTATGTACTTTTTTCATAAGTGTTTTGTAAATTGCTAAAAGATTTTATTATGTTTAATTGAAGTGGTTTTAGTACTTCAATATGTTATTAATCATAAAATATAGTTAAATAAAAATCTGTGGTAAGTAGCACTCTGTAGTATTGTCGCTTATAAAGTTTATTTTCAGGTTCCACCAATCTCTGACATCAACAGATTATACTCTCATTTTACTTACACAATCGAGTTTACTACCGTTTCTCGAAGAACCATAAATCATTACAATGCGAAAGTCTTAAGTTAATAAGTATAAGCATTCATTAATTTATAAATGACGTCATCTGGATATTTCTATAAAGGTATGGAGCCCCAGAAATGTACAAATTCCATCTAAACGCCCTGAAAAGTTGCCCGAACAATCACTCGTACTCTTCCCTTCACACTTCTCTCGCGTTTGAAGTCTCAAGTCTTTGTAAATAAATAAACAAACTCAGGTAATATACCTTTGTCGTTAACATAACCTACGTCGACAGGTTTCAAGGAAAGCTATAGCAATATATCGTATATACGAACCGGGGAATTTCAGCAATATTTTATTGCAAAAACACAGATTGTTGCCCTCCTGTCAACCATTTATTATGTTCAACTTTAGCGAATCGACAACTTATATTGGAGTGTTAGTGTTTTTTGTATGTCAAGGACAGATGGTAAGAATATTATATAACCGATTTCAAAAAAGAGAACATTGTGAATTCGACAGTTTTTTTATAGTATAATTTACGTGTACAACACAAATAGTATTTTCAATAAAGGTAAATTAATTCTTTATTCAATAAAAAGGTTTTACTCCCATCTCCCAATTGACGCTATTTATTTTAATATAATAAATTCATACAAATTGTATAAAGAGGAAAGATTTTATTGTTTGTTTGTAATAGATAAACTCAAAACTACTCAACCAATTTTAAAAATCCTTTTAACTTTAGAAAGCTACATTATCAGCGAGTAATATAGGCTTATTATATATAGTTTTGAAACATTCTATCTACTCGTGCGAAGCCGGGCTTGACTGCTAGTTATTCTATAAACAACTAACTCTATCACTGATGATGGAAAATGCCTATAGCAACAGTCAATTATTAACAAATCCGAGTAACAGCGATAATCTAGCACTCCGCCATGTTGGATCCTAATCTTAGATTCTATATTTTTGGTGAAATGTAAACATGTTGAGTGTTATATTTATCACAACGGCTTACTACTATATACTCTAATGGGTAGCCTTAAAGTTTATAATCGTATGCATATATTTATTTACTTTTATACCATTAATATAAAACTTACAAATCATGCCGCCTTCTTCCTTACAAATGCCACAGATCAAATTTATTTAGGGCATCCCTTACTTTCGCTATATCAAGTATTATATTATCTGTGGCTATATTCATGCAACTTTTCATGCGTGATCATCAATTTGGAAAATTGCTTGATTTACTTATGTTGAGTGCGCTCTCCAGTGACACGCCCATTCAGGATATGAGGAAAATCACTGCAATCCTTTGAAGTAAGTAGTGTTCGTTCTAGGACACTGAATCGTATCAATATTATACTTTTTCTATTTATAAACGCACATTTTTTAAACAAGTATCAAACGAAAAAGGTTCTCGGTCTATTTAAGCAATATTATATACTTCAACATATCTAAATCTCAGTTTTACATTCATTTCAATTAATCATAATTTATTCCTAGTGTGCACAATCTTAATTTCTTTTAGTCTATGATCTAGTAAAAAATGTAACTAGGATTGTCGTTGATTCTCTCTCTTCCTTCCTTCTCTTTTCAGTTATTTAGTAAACTATAAAGATATAATTCATTTAATATTGGTCAATTAGAATACTTGTAGTGTATCTACAAGAGATAAATCAGAACGTGTATTCAGTAATTTTCAGTTTCATTACCAAGCCGTCTACTACTACGACGTGTACCCACGATCAAGCATTATTGACACGCTCTGTATATATATATATATATATATATATATATATATATATATATATATATTGCATCAAAACTGTTTTTCTTTGAAAAGAGATGCATCAAGCAAAAATAAGACTTTATTTAAAACTACCTGTAACGGCATCACCCGCGTGAATCATTATATAAAGAATTCTATGTACTAAGATAGGATACTGTATGTGTACCAAATTTCATTTAAATTCATTTAGTAACTTCTATCGTTATATCTTTCGCGTTTGTAATATTAATAGAATATATAGAGGGATTCAGAACCTTTTCGTTTGAAGTCCCTTAAGAATGTCATTAATTTTTCTATGTAGTACAAAAAATGTGACTATGACACGTAGTAGTCATAGTCACAGATTTTGAAATCTCTATATTTGATATATTTTGTATGATATCAGATTTTTTTATTCAACAGTATGTCATGACAACAGTCTATCGTTTAATACAGAATACCGAAATGCATAATACAGGATTCTTTTGGACAAACAACATGAATAACAAACAATAGAGCAGGCGCCCAACATCGAGATTTCAGTGTTTGTCTGCCGTCTGACAGTCATTAATCTCCATCTGTGAAGTGTACAACACGCCACGCACACTGCATACATGAGTGTCGACATCTACGTGATACAATATGATTATGTACATGTATGTTCTGGTAATATATACTCATACATATTATATATGCGTATCTATAATGTTCTGTTTCCAATTATGTTTATTAGCACCGTATTAAACTGTCAATATGTACTAGCATGCATACTTGTATGCGTAAGTGCATGCGTGCACGCATATTATATCTGTATAGTAAAGCATATTAATATGTTTTTTTATATAATGTATTACAAATTTTCTATTTATAACAATTGTATATATATTGCAAATTTTCTATATTACAACAATTGTATATTTCAGTCATCTATGACTGGTGCCCCGCCAGTCGCGATGAGACCCTCGATAAGGATTCATTCATGAAATCGATTAAGACAAACCTTTAGAATGTATAAAACAATAAAACTAGAATAAAGGGCATTGTAACATATAAATAAATACATAAAATATCCTATATGGTCTAAGCTTGTACAAAATTTCTTTCAAATGCGACCAGCCATCTAAATGTGTCTGTGCAACAAACATTGAAACATCTTCACAAATATTGCCTTTATAATGTTATAATAGTACTAGCTATATCTCGCGGCTTTACTCATGTAAATCAATACATAAAGTATCCTATGAGCTAAGTTAAGATACAAGCTACTCGTGTACCAAATTTCATTCAAATTTGTTTAGTAAAGCCTCTATTTATTCATCTATTCTTAGAAACATTCACATTTATAATATAAATAGGATTTATTCAACTATTTTTTTTAAATGTAAGCAGGATTGTATCTAATGTAAATAAACATATATAGTATACGCATTGTGTAAAACCATCAATGTACTCGTAGGTAGTTATTGTTTCCATTGTAATGTATTTTATCTTTGAATCGAGTTAGAAAATGAATGTAGGTAGTAAGAAAAGGAATACAAAAATGTGAGATTTTGTTGCGTTTGTTTGCTAAAGCCTGTTTGCCATTAATCTTCATCAACCAAGTGTCTGTATCAGATACTGTGTGTATTCGCAACATATGGTATTATGACGAAATGTACTAAAGCAATCTAACTCGAAGTTTTATTTATAAAAGGATGTAGGTAGGATTAGGAGTATTACATACTTATAAAGGTTTATGTTTACGATATTTCCTTTATATGAAGCTTAATGCTCTTAAATATCTAAACTAATTACTTCCAGAGGTTTTTTCTTTATAAATGAAAACACTTGTACAACTTTCATGGGTCTTTAATTTTATTTTTTCTAATAAATATTATAACTATACCATATTTCTGCAAATCCACAGACTAGCAGTAAATTTCTCTCTCTGTAAATTTATTTATTGTTTTGATGACGTCTATTACTCTAGATAATTACTAGTAATTATCTACCTACTTTCATATTTGTGAAATTTAGAATTGCTTCAAAAAACTTTACTTTAGAGGTGTTGTGTAGTTTTTAAAAAGCGACGCCAAGTATTTTTTACATTTGTATGAAATTCCCGCCTCAATGTATTATCATTTAAAATAAAATAAATTTTCACTTATTGTATTCTTAAACCTACTTAGTTGGAACTCCATATTCCCACTTAACTGATGTAAACAATTAAGCTAATTTGTTTATAAGAAAAAAAAACAACATAGGACATAAACAAGACTGCAAATACTTTCGATTTAAAAAGCCAAATTAAAATCGATTCAGAATTAGGGACGAACATACGTCATTAAAAATATCAGAAAGACACTAACAATAGAAGCCACTAGATAACATTATCCAAAATCATTTTTTTCTTATTTTCTATGAAACTTAGAATGGCAAACAAGTTGACGGCCCGCCTGATAGAAAATGGTTACAGTCGCCTATGAACAAGAGCAGTACCATTTTACCCATATTGTTCATAACACCACTACCGTTATAACAAAAAATAATACTCGGTATTTTTTATCAAAAATATTTTACGTTTTATGAGCTATAAACCTGTGAACGTTATTGACTCTATACATAATAGAAAAAAGGAATCATATCATAACGAGATTTTTATTTCGTCAGTTTTACAATTTAATTTTGTTTTGTGAAAGAAAGTTGCCTCATAATTTAATCGTTATGTTTTTGACATAAACTAGGATCTAGAAAGCATAAAATTGATTTTATTATTCTGCTTGAACTTTGCTATACGTTTTGCATCTATACGTTTTGTATCTATATAATATTTGAAGATATAGGTTTGTTTACTATTCCAAAAAGCATAAAAATATATATTTTATATATATCTTCTTTTTCATAAATCAAGACATGAATGAAAGAAGGTGATGTGTCACATTTTTGTATTTTCGCTATTCAATGAATGAATGGATAGTGTAACATAAAAAATACAGAAGGATTGAGAAGGGAGAATGTTATAAATGCGAAAGTTTGTTAAGATAGATGTATGGTAGGAAGGATGGATATTTGTTACTTTTTCACGTAAAAACTACTGAATGGATTTGAACAAAATTTGGTCTACAAGTAGCTTATATCCTAATTTAGTACATAGGACACTTTATGTACTTGCTAATGCATGCAATCACAGGATACAACTAGTTAAAAATATTTAAACAATTATAGTGCAAAGTGCAAAACTGATTTCGTCAACAAAACAGTACTACGAAGTTCCACCCCAATTAAGTTAATTAAAATCTTTTAAATACTCGCCTTCTGAGCAAGAGCTTGATTTTAATTAGATATACTCTAAATAACAGCCAAAGGCCAACGTTGTCTCTTTAACTTCTTCTACCAAGCTTCCTAGCTACATTTTAAAATCTTTTTCTTAAGCAAAACGCTATTGTTTTGTTATTTTTAAGTTTATTTTTCTATTCAACTATTTATTCTGTTGCGAACTATGTTAGGGTATCATGTTATTTAGTAATGAATAGGTGACAAATAATTCTACTACTATTATATATGCGAAATTGTAAGGATGGATGCATGTTTGTTACCGATTCACGCAAAAAGTACTAAAAGGATTTGAATGAAAGTTGGTATATAAATAAATTATTATTATATAACCTAAAACATTAATTTTATAAAAAAAATTAACGGCAGCATAGTTACGAGATATAGCTTTTATATAAATAAATTATTATTATATAACCTAAAACATTAATTTTATAAAAAAAATTAACGGCAGCATAGTTACGAGATATAGCTAGTATCAAATTATTAGAAATAATCTCAGTCAATAAATTTATAATACATATTTAGCTTTTTATCTGTCACATTTCAAAAACAAATTAATTATTTTCACTGATTATTTGAAAAGTTTTCGTAAACCAAAACATTAATCATGTAATAATATTCTTATTAAGCTCTCGCTGAATAATTTGATTATGATGGCAAAAATGTATTTGAAAAATTCTGAAGCAAAATATGATATGCAAAGTTTTAAATGGTATATTTATATACGTATTCCACGATTCATAATAATAATCAACTGTAACATTCAACAATTCTTTAAAATTATGTGAGCAAAGTAAAATAGTGTAAGTACAAAACTGAAACAGTAAGAATATTTAGATGTATATATATATATATATATATATAATATATATTTATTTTAGTAACACATTTTTGCATATAAAAACAACGGTTTGACAATAGCTAGCGCCTTCTTTTAGATATGAAAAATTCCTGTACCAGGAAGCTCCGCCCTTCGTTAACTTATACAAAATGTTATCTTATCTATTGACTTAAAAAATAAAGAAGAAATCGGCTTGTGACATTTCAATAGGCGAAATACGAATAAAAGAGAAAAATACTTTTCTATATAGAAGAAAGGTTTTAGAAGAATCTTTCAGACAGTCTTCGTGGTTTTTTCAAATGTAGTGTATTCTCACTAGAACTTCGTTACTTCACGGACTAGAGGAAGGCAAACCTTGTTACTTAGATAAATAAACAAAAACAGGTCGTCGACTCAACTTGTATACGGAAACTTTAAAAATTCAACAACACTAGAGAGACCACTGTAGAGCGCCAAATAAATCTTTAGCGCGCAAGATTCAATAAAAATATAGTGGAGCTATCTGCAACTACAAAAGTCACATAAAAGCTGTGTTTTCTATTTTTCATTCTTAATAAATACACCATAAAATTTTAAAACTATTTTCATAGTTATGTAAATATTCATCATTATCATAAATTTTGATATATATATAATATTTAAGATAAAGAACGACGTAGGCCATTTTTATATCATTCAATAAATCTATCCCGATCACGCAGACGAAGTCGCTGGTAAAAGGTAGTCTTATGTAATATCAAATACATTTTACATACGGTCATAGATAGCTACTTATCCCCTTGCCATCTACAAGGGTGAAAGGAAATTGAATGCATCCGAGATGCGAACATTGAGATGGATGGGTAAAGTCAATAAATAATACACATTCAATATATTTTAATATATTGGACGAATCAATATACGGAAGGAGTTTGAAAATAAAGCCAATGATATGAAAGATGAACAGGAATCAATTAGGGAATATCGATAAGGGATATGGAAGGGAAAAAAGTACTAGATTTAAATATGAATGGATCAAAGGAATAGAACGAAAAAAAATGGACTGAGTCACAAATAAAATTTGTAAATATTGAATTGAGATAAGGATACGCTGAAAGTTACACAACATCTTGTTCCCATATGATGAGAATTAGGGTAAGATAATTTAGACAATTTAGATTTAAATAAACAAAATATACATGCTTCAAAGGTAATCCTGTTAATCCTACTTCCTACTAGCATTACGAATGTAAAAGTCTATAACTATAGATGTTTCGATAAATATAGAAATATTAAATACTCTTAAACTTGCACTATATTTCGGCATTTCGGAATTTATTAAGCATTATCACTTTAACCTAACAGATTTGAATAAAGTCTCGTACGCAGGTTAATCATGTACTTAGTAACATTTCTATACTAACTCATATAGATAAAGCTGCGAGATACAATTACACAGACATGTGAAATATGTTTAAATATTTGGATATCTAATCACGCCAAAATCATTGTCACAGATTAACATATAAAAATCCTATGTATCTTTCATAAGATTTTTATCTTAAATGACGTGAGCATAGTAAAATAGTGTAAGTACAAAACTGAAACAGTAAGAATATTTAGATGTATGTATGTATATATATATATATATAAATATATAGATAAAATTCTATATTATGTCAATTATACTTAAACAGATATAAATGAAATTGATTTTCTCATACAGATATATTATAGTATTCTAAATCTAATTTCCAAAACCGAAGCTGTGAGGTTCAGCATAGGCAATCATTTTAGCTTCATTAAATAAGAAATATTCAAATTTCTTTACGACCATTCACTTATAATAATATGATAGCAGTTTTGTTACACATAAATTTCATTTCCAATCATTCAGTATTTCTTTTAGCAAATAAAATGAAAAGCATCCTGTTTTTACCTCATCAAAGTAATAATATAGAGGTATCGTATCGGTTGTTTTGTGTAATGGCACTTCCTACTTCCCATATTAAGTAATGGACGAGTGAATTTCATTCCACACAAGAAGGTTATTCACGTTTATAACACAAAAAAAAGAACGACTCTCTCGGTAAATGAATGTGTTCTGTCATTTGTCACGAATGAAATAAATAGCTCTCACCCCTTCTTTCTCGACTATGGCAGAGATATACGCTTTGATTGTTACGGGATACGGGAGTAAATCTCAACAACTGTATAAAGAATTATTAAAATCGATTCAGTATTGGTGGTACAATTTTATAACGAATACTTAAGAAAACAGACATCTGCAAATTCAATTCTTTACATACACTAACTTATAGATACATTAAAATGTTAGTATTTATTTGAATAAAGTTTTACTTGAATGTACATAATTATATTATTGTACATAATTATGTAGATTACTTAGTAATAAGAGCGCCTTTTGTACTACACTATACTTATTGAAAATTGTTCAACAAAACCTGTAATGTTGGTGCAATAAAGTGTTAAATAAATTAAGAAAAATAAATATTTCTTATATAAAATAATACATTTTATTTATTATTATTCCAATGAGGATGGAATTAGTATTATTTTCAACCAACTTCAAAAAGAAGGAGGTTCTCATTTCGGTTGTAATTTTTATGTTTACAGACAGGTTCCATAAAAATATTATCAAAATCGATTCAGTAGTTTAGTCTTAAAAATCAAAATAACTGACTTTGCCACAAGTGAAGTCGACTTTTTGTGAAACAAATTTTAGAATAATAAATAAATTTTAGAATAAGCAAATGAAGTACTTTCTTGTGATACCCAAATTTATTATTACCCTATTTAGACTAGTAAGTCAACTATGACTTTTCCTTTAGCAAATAAAATAAAAATATATTTTTTTTAAATTACTTCAATTAGATTACGTCAACAATATTACTATATCTACGTATTCTAACTTTTAAATATAGCATAAGCATATTAACCTAAGATGAGAGACGGACAACGATAAAGCCCCACCATAAGAGACCCTTTATACCAAATTAACAATCTACTCTTTTTAAAAAACGCTTTAAAATCTGATATTACAAATTACCGCTAACAGATTAATTCAAAGTATAGACAAAATATTTTTAGAGCTACTAACAGAAAATCTGCGAGTAAAGCAAAGTGAATAAATTTTCTGCTCGTATTTTCTAATACAGTTAGGTGCGATTCCTTTGAGTTTCAATAAGTAACCGTCGCCTATATAGTGAAAGAGTATTAGAACTACTTAGCGATTTATTACTCTGTTTCTCCTCTTGCCCAAGCGGAGCAAACAAAGATTCTATTTCCAAATGGTTGCACCGAATCGTTTGTTCCCAACAATTTAAAACAATAGATCCATTGGGTCGCACTGTTGCTACTTTTTAACCCTTTATTACGGACCCTTTCTACTTGGAAGCACTTGATATCGATCATAAAAAATTGGTTACGAAAGATTTTGTAGGCAAGTATAACATAGTTTCTAAGCGAGACTAGAGACGAAAACTGCCCTGAAAAGATTTCCGGATAAAGTCGAAACGATTAAAATAAACAACTACATATTTTAAATTATTTTATATTAGTTTTCGCCGTGTGGTCCTGGCATAGAATGAGCCATCCCTTCCTTTCCCGTGGAAAGCGACTAAGAGAACTTAATGCTCGAGGGATGGGCAGCAGTTTACCTCTAAAACATTACCAAATCCTAACTACGTTTGCCAACCCGCCTGCTAACCATGGCAATTACTAGCAAAACCCTCCCTTATGGGGTAGGCTTATGTTCAACAGTGGGCAGTTAACAACTGATATGGTGATAATGAAAATATTTGTTTATAATATAATTATAATGTTATAGTTTATTATATAAATAAATGCCTTGACAAGAGCACGTAGTAAATTCATTAAATTCCCAAAACATTCCGTCATTCATAGGTGTGTTTGCTGTGGTTGAAATTTTTTGCGAAGTAAAATGTATTTGTCTTGTTACAACGGACATTAATTTAGACCCTTATGATGTTGTTTATAATATATTAACAGTATAGAAGATATGACTAAGACAAAATACAGCAAGTACAGTAGCAGCTCTTACTAATGTACATAGGTCGGTTTTTGTCCCAGTATAGGTCAAAGACATACCTTTTATGTCTACACTGAGACCCATTTCTTGTCTTGAAGTTCCAACCTTTCATAAAGGTGCCGAGTTCATCCCGCCACTCTGTCATCTCTGTTCTCAACCGAGACTAATTTCAGTTTTTTGTATCATAGTTACATTTAAAGCAAATATACAATGTATAGTAAATAGTGTATACATTTTTATTTAATAAAATCTTTTAATATTATTATTATGGGATAATTATAAATATTTATATCCAAAAAAAAGTAAAAGAAAAAGAAAAGGTAAAAGAAACGAACAGTCTTATTTATAGTTGGATTAGCAATAATTAATCATATTTAACTAGCTTTTACCTGCGATTTCGACTGCATGAATGGAATATGTTCATTTACCAAGATATGTAGTAACTTATGTCCTTAGATTATATAAATAGAGCATCGAGCCTCAAAAACGGATCAACTTTGTGACAATTAGCTGACTTATTTTTTTATTAGTGTTTTATATACTTATTCACATACTGTATCTTGACGTATCTATATTTAATTATTTAATGTAATAAATGAATTTTTACGCATTAAAAAGATGCAAAAATTATAAAACAAATAAATATAGAAGTTATAAAGGAAACACTCATAACTATTTATCACGCAAAATTATATAAAAAAGTTGACTCGCTTTTCTCGAAGCATTTGTATGGAGACCCTCTATCTATACAATCTAAGCCTATATGTCCTTTTCCATCCCAAACACTACGTGGCTATCAAATTTCATAATGACTGGTGGAACGGATAAAGCGATAAAAGGTAACAAACAAACTCACGTTCACGTGTATTATATATATATATATATATAAGATAATATAAATATTAAAGATTAAATAGAGAACCAGCCCATAAAAAGGGGCGAATGAAAGTTATTAACGTTTCTCTTTAACTTTTAAAATTAAAACAATATATTTTTAACATATTCATGCATTGTTGATATTTATACAAATAAAAATCAATTACTGAATGTAAGCACATCCATTTGGTTCGACAGAAAAAAATAAATTAGCAAAATAAGCACTATTTGACTACATTTTTTTTTTCATTGTGTTTGTAATTGTCAGGACAATGTAGGAAACTTTTTGAAAAATTGTACGAAGAAGTAAAAATTTTGGGTTAATCTCCTATATACATCTTCATTACTACGCCCATAAAAAACCAAGGTGGACTACTGGTTTTAAATTTTATTTGAATAAATCGATCATTTAAGCTGTTTTTCTCGCTTAAAATGTTTTGTGAGAATTCTACCTAACAAGATTCCATTTTAGACGCGTGCACGCGTTAAAAAATGCGAGATTCTACTAAGAATACAAACTGCGAAAGTCACTCATATTAATTAATGCTGTTATACAACAGCGCTTTTATCTAAACGCTGAGTACATTAATTAGAATTCTTGCCAGACGTCTACTGCACATCTGTTTTACTTAAACCATTTATGCAACAAGACACACTTTACCACTTACAATTAACAATAATTTATATTAAAAAAAATCGACAAAATTGTTATAATTTATTTACCTTATTGTAGTTGAATTGTAATTTACGTTAAAATTAATATAAAAAATATGCATAATGCATAATGCAATGTATAATCATGATATCATACTTGTCTCCTATATATATATATATATATATATATATATATATATATATATATGTAAATTTTTATAACTATTTTATATTATATTTAAATATATATACTTTCAAGTGACATACTGTTTCATTGTCCTCCAGTCACACAATGTTCACATACTCACACTATATCTTTAATCTCACGTTTCTGCCTATCATTCCAGATAATTCATTTACTATTTGCGATATTAATAATCCTCAATAGGCGATCAGTGATGTTAACTAGATTATCGAGTAACAATGAATACCCAAATGACTGAAGTTTCAACAATGCTGTTAATCACACTGATCCTTTGTTGTTGTTGTTGTTTGATTGTTATTATTGTTAGCATCTGGCTTAATGTATTTTTCAAAACTAGCTTATCTAATAATGTCCTTAAGTAATAAACATCATAATCCGTTTAGAGCAATAAAAAAAAATTAACACAATACTGATCTTATTCATCGGTATATAAAAAATAACAAGCACAATCAAGAACTAAAAATCGACACGTAAAATAGAGAATATTCATCAAAATTATGCATCGAATTCTAAACATCTATTAATGTTTGTTCTTAAGTATTATCATGAATCTTGTAAAATTATGTTTAAGGTTTACGAAGTCTTAACCTTCAAGAAAAAAGTATATTTATTTTATTTATTTAACTCCTTATTATTATTTATTTAACCAAGAAACATAAAATATATAATGACAATTTAATATTTCAAGCGAAATACAGTAATATAATTACAGATTAAAATATATACATATTCCTTTTATAAAGGCCGGCAGTACATTTCGAACGCCTCTGGTGTTGCAGATGGTCATAGACGACGGTAGTGATTTACCATCAAGTGAGCATGCTCGTTTGTTTCCTGTGTTATAAAAAAAATCGAAAAATAATCATCTCCACTCATGTTCTATCCTATGATACTTTTTTATTAAAATTATTTTAATTTAGACACCTTATGTGTAAGTTATATCTAGACACATGAATTTAGAATGTTTTTTATATCAGTGATTTTATGTAGAACAAAGATCTTTTTACCTCCTTACGAGTTAATAAAAGATTCAAAATTGTTAATCGTCTTGTTATATCAAGAGTTAATTATGGCATAAATTAAATCACTTTCATATGTACGAATATATATGGAGCTTCAACTCAATGAATGTTCAATGAATCATCTATCGCATTATATAAATATTTAAATCGACTATATTAATCCTTTATTGAATAAACCTTTTTCTTCTATTCTTGTATAATATAATATATTATTTATAATATAATCTTATATAACCTCCTCCTTAAAACTCCATACTATTTCAGTAAATAGAAGAATTTTAAGAATCCACTGTAGTGTGAATTTCATACTGTGAGGCCCACCATCAGATTGTCTTTTCCATATTTTATTCAAAATGGTTGCTAACTATATATTTTTGTACATACTTAGATATATCTATTTATGATATGTAGATACATATATCGAATAATATATGTGTTTACATTTTGCATTTAATTAAGTTAATGACTATTTATTTTATCATTAATTTTATTTGGCACCAAATTGCGCGCAATGACTACCTGCTTTTATCCATTACCTTTATACTAAAAGCTTTATAATGATAAAGACCTCTTTTAAAGTTAAGCTCATCTTTTGTGTGGATCTTTTCGCTTAAATTGCTTTGTGATTATTTTTCTATATTATTGGTTTCTTAATTAAATAAATGAAATAATTATTATACACTAAATCCCTGTGGTATCAGGGTAATAAAATAATACATAACTATTTCTTTCCATCTACAAGATTATTGTAAGGATTAAGGACTAAAAGTGACGTTTTCTAAAGAGGACTCAGGTGGGGGCTACGAAGTGAGCCCCTTTGCCCGATTTCAATACCGGCGGCAACTATTCCCAGATCTCTGGAAGGATACCTTTGTTGACTGGCTTTAATTTTATAGAAAAATATCTAGGGAGTGACTTCGGTTTCATACTTGTATTTTTTTTTTACTATATACATCTACCTCGTCAGTCTAGAATCTTCATACCAGAGGACAACACCTCCACACGAATTGTAGTAATATTTGAAATTCGGTATGAAACGAAAAACATATTAAAATTATATTCTCCGAATTAATCACTCAGTGAAGCCAGTTGTTAAGCCATAATGATTGAATCCCGAAAAACATTATCAGGTAAGCATAAGAGAATACTGTGAAAAATCATGAGTTTTACAAGCGCTTGCAAAAGCAACGGTGCGATCGCCACTCTTAAGCCTCTTACAAATACTTTGCGCACAGATGGTCCCCAAAGGAGTGGAAAATCCGAGATAATCTGTTGACGACATGATTCCGAAATTAGGAACGCCCAACTTTTTTACATTTAAATGAATTTTTCTTAAGGCAAAGAATGTTACCAATTGAATTATTTTTATGTGGAACATAATAAAGCGAGTCTTGAGAAAAATATGTAAATTTTCAATTAGCTAGGTCGCTGTCGCTGATTTTTTTTTTTATTATTCTGTGGTAGATGAAGTCCTGATTTGCATTATAGGCGGGTGATGATGATTTTTTTTTCTATTTTCGTGTAATTTTCTCAAGAGTTGAAACGCGTTTATTTCGCTTTTGTAAATTATAATTCTTCGTTCGTATTCTTTATAGATATGCATATCATTATGAAAACAACTTACTAATCACTAACAAAATATATTGTTTTACCTTTAATCAGAATTTACAAAAGATAAATATTACAATAGATTTAAAATTTTTGTATTATAGTTATATTTTTTTTTCAAAGAGAAAATTTTTATTCGCCTGTATTTTTAATAGCATTTTCAGCACTACTTTCTATCAGGTGGGGAGCCATCAGCTTGTGTGTCATTTCAAATTGTATAATATGATATACATAAATTAATTTTGAATGCGCCAAAACAAAGTCGAATCATCAGTACTTACAAAAAAAAGCCCTAAAAAGTACTCGCCAAATATGTAAATATATAAAATGTAAAGAAATGTAAGATGCGAAAATGTAAAAAGTTTATTAAAATAACATTTTTAGAATTGTAAACTCTCACCTTTAAGCCATTATTTGGTGTGTTTTCCTGCTAAAATAATATGTTTCAGTTATTGTTCATTTTTCCGTTTCCGTCCCTGCCTATCAACTGTCATTCCGTTCGGTTGCTCCAGTCACATCTTTCTCACATTTAGTATTACACACCAAAATAATACAAAATACTAAATAATTCCGAGAATGAATTTAAATAAGCTAGTTATAATATACGTATATCAATAACTGTAAAATAAAAGAATTTGTATTATCCTCATTAATATTAAATATCTAAAAGTGAGTTTGTTTGTTATTTTTGACACCTCTGGGGATTTAACGACTCATCTAATCGTTATTAATTTTAGTATACATATACTATTTGGAACGTAAAAGGATATTTTTTTATTTCAGGTAATCAACACATTAATACAGTCATGAAGATTGAGTCGCGGGTAAAACTACTGTCCTATATGTAATACTATTTGTGCCTGTGAATTCTTTCATGTGTCTTTCATTGCGACTAATTTCTACACTTTTTTTCGTAATCTGTTGTAAAGTTAACTCGGTAATAGAGGGCAAAAAAAAAAAATATAATTTAATCTTTGTTGAGGGTAATCTTTTAAACTTATTTCAGCTTACATGTTGACTCATATTTAATAATGAAAATGAACTCTTTATTGCGCACAAAAGATATGTATACAAGAAGTATTTATACAGAATGTACAAATACAAAAGGCGGTCTTATCGCTAAAAGCAATTTCTTACGAACAACCTGGCATAAATAGCAGGTAAGTACTGAAAGAAAAATAGGTGGCGCAAGTAAAATAACATTTAATAAGACTACATAATATATAAATGTACTAAACAAATCATGGTAAATAACATGTAGTAAATCATCGACGCAAATTAGAGAGACAGGTTAGAGTATTATATAGAGAAAATATCAACAAACCAAGACACAAATAAAAAAGAACTTGATTCATCGTGTTCCATCCAGTATTGTATGAACAATATACACATAATATACATTTCTATAAATATTCCATACACAATTTTGTGGATGGAAGGATAGATGTTTGTTACTCTTTCACACAAAAACTACTGAAAGGATTTTAATGTAATTTGGTACCCGAGGAATGTTACCGATGCATGTCTGTTATTGTTTTGTAAGTAACTAAAGAGAGAAAGAATTTAATTTGTTACGTATTTTTTTTTAGTTCAGAACCACACACAATTCTCTTAGCATTAAATCCACCTTGTACACATATTTTGTACAAAAGAATAATGTTAGAGGGGTGCGACGTAGCTCAATCTTGCCGCGAGAGGTTTGAGTTTCGAGTAGTCATTTGATTCGTTTACTTGCAAGCAGGGCACGACGCACGCTGCCCCCCAGATTTATGGTATAAAAGTGTATTAAAATGTCACATTGCGAAAAAACTACTTTTCTTTCCAAAAGAAAGCCTGATAACCTACAGGTGAGTTATATCCTAGCTTAGTAAATAAGATATTTTATATAGATTTACACGAATAATGCCGCAGGGAACAGTTGGTATAGTCTAATTTCATTTTGGTAGAGTCATTCTATATTAGTAGCAACCTATCTGTCTGATTATCAATCGGATATGACATTGAAACTCATTATCTGCTTTTCATTAGCAAAAGAACAGTAATTTGTATAACAAATCAGTGGAATCGAAGACTAGTAAGAACAGTAGTCCCTTTGAATTAATTTAATTACTCTCTCAAATTATTCAATTAGAAAACACTTTGTGATCTAAGAGAAACTCTTTTAAAATTAACGTAATAAATCAAGCGAGAAAATTTATCGAGGCTTAATTCGCCTTCTCAAACTCAATACAACCTGAAGGTTGAAATGAAATCTCAAAATGTCGTAAACAGAAGAAAAAATAATAATAAAAAGTTTATTTCAAAAAAGGAACTTGAAAGTACACTATCAAATAGAGGTGAAGGCTCGTTAGGACGGCGAGATTTTTAATTATACGGAAGTGGGTGTTGACGCGCAATGCTTTTTAAATCTACTTTTTTTTAATAAATCCAAAAACGCAGTCGTGAAATTCTTAAATATTATTGACGATCTTTTTTCGTCGGGATTCTGGGAAACAATATCGAAAGAAGTCTATGTTCTATTTGCTCCTTGGTGTACAATGTCAAGCTTTGTTGATTAACTTTATCCTCTCGAGAATCAGCAATGAAACGAAGTCTGTAGATCTGTCAGACATTTATTTTATGAGACTTCGTAATCCTATTAAAAACGGAATTATATTACTGTTGATATTCTATAGTAAAATGGAGTAGGTATACGAGTATTAATATAAAAAAAATCATTATAATGAATCTACTCGTATAGTACAAACAAAAAAGAAGTTACAGTTAATCGTAATTTATCATTTATTCAACTATTTATTTCTCATTCATATATTGATTACATTTTAGCATTAAAAACCGGACAGCACCATAGAGAAAAAACATATAATTTAACTATTACAACACCATGATATCTCACCATAAGCCTTAAATCACCTAACCAATTCAATAGGGTTTCAATGGACAAGCTCAGATCCACTGGACCCTCAGAATCTTGTCCCTTCACACTTGACCGTCTCACTCACCCCTCGAATAATTTTGTATAAGTCTACTGGATCTGACAAGAAAATTTACTCAAGTACACTTGCACAGAAAAGTGGGTCTCAATTTAGTTTTGAAGTCACTTGAAAGTTTACCAAACCAACTGTTGAGAACCAGTATCTCTTCATAACAGGAAGATTCTAATACTACTGACATACCCTAGCTGTTCGGGTAGATACCAATCTGCCTCTTTTTCTCAGTAAAATCAAAATTAAATTAAGGTAAACAGGTAACAAAAAATATATTACAGTAGATAGTCGATTATCCGGACCTCAGTTATATGAATTCGAGATTATTCGAATTGTAAAACGCGACTAAATAACTTTGTAGAAAATAATTCGTAAATACTAAAATGTATGTTTAATCTTTTAATAAACAACATATGGTATATTCAATTATACGGACTTTCGATTATCTGAATACATTGTGACAACAATTGGTCTGATTAATCGAGTTTCTACTATAATCATTTTAAATCTTAACCAATTTTAAGATACGTCAAAATTTCGAGTATGCGTAAAATTCTCCTATAATTTTTTTGACGTCCAATAAAATACATTTGATAGATTGAGTAGCAAAGCGTTTCTATTTCACAACGTTGATAGATCGGTCCATTCGTTACGTTGACAAACGCCCGGCAAATCGAACAGGATTGCGGTCTTTGGTACTCGCTAAGAAATAATAATTCAGATCTTTTATTTTTCAACTAGCTGTATCCCGCGGTATTGCGTGAATTAATACATAAAGTACCCTATGTGATAATTTAGATTATGTCTATCTTTATAGTTAATTAATTTCAAATCTATTTAGCCATTTAAACGTGATCGGGTAACTAGTATCCGAACAACCGGAAGATATTACATAAAAAATAACCATAACGTGGATATAGCAGCAAATTTTAAGACAATCGACGTTATAGAAATTGAATAAATATTTTTCTATTATTTCCAACTGTAGAACTATCCGTGAATTAAACAAAAATAATTCCAGTAAAAAAGAATATCTTAGACTTTTTTAATTTGTTATTAGCCATTATTTTAATAGTATGTAAAAAATAACAAATTTAATTAATACATAAAAGCAAGATATTAAATTATCTTTTTTTTTTATTTTTATCAATGAACTGAGGTTTACGCCTGCGATTTCTGCGTATATTATAAATATGTACTGTTTATAGAAATCTATACAAAAAACTGCTCAATTTTAAAGATTCAATGATGATTTCCATGAAAAGTAGAAAGATTTCATGAAAGTTAAATTCTGAGATGCTTTGTCGATTCTATTTTTATGGGAAATTTTTAATTCTTAGATCTTTTATTTTTAGATTATTATTACAGACAATAGCTACTAATATAAAATTTTCAATTTTTTTTTTTTCTAAAACAATGTGTCGTTTTTTTTAAAGCTATCGATAATTATCAACGATTATTGACAAATATCTCTTAACTAACACAAATATTATTGTATATCCTAATCTGAATTTATTATCAATATGAATAAATGAAAATTTTTATTACTTTGAATATAAAATCCTAATATATTCTTATCAATAGTACTTTTCTAATATAGAAAAAGAGATAAATAGATTAAAAATATACGAATATTATAGCAGGTGACTGCGGTTATTTTACAAGATTGAAAAATATTTTTTCTTACAAAATTTTCTTTCATTATCATGTCGTTCAATGCGAAGTATTCATGTTTGACACCGAATAACCTCACAAGGGTGTCGCAAGGTCACTCCTATTTCATAAAGGCCCTCTCATCAACGTCTTGCATGAGTGATATAATTGTTAGGGCGGTGTACCGAAGCGTCGTATAATGAAGATTTATGTGGGCCCCAAGGGCTCTTGCGTGGACCTAAATTGTTTCCGAGGTGAGACATCACGTACAACTAAATTGGGGGTGGATACCTCAAATTTTATAATATTATCTCCAGGTCTTTGTTTTTGACATTGAACAAACAAGTGCCTTTTTATATATTTCTTAAAAAAAATAAACAAATCTGCGGGCTTAAGTTGTGTTTCCCTTAATTTAATTATTTTATATATAATTTCCTGAGGACTCGGGTGTTATTCCTCTGTACCCTGTAAATTCACGCTATTCCCACCCTTCAAACTGAAACACAGCCATGCAAACACAACTACTTTATGGTTGAAACGCAAATGGGACAAAGGTACCCAAGCAAACGACTTTTATACAAAGTCTCCCTCTGGTAAGTTTCTCCATCCCATGTAATAGGTGTATCCTATATCTTTATGTAGTCTACTTTTTATCCCGATAAGTATACATGTCTCGATCACGCAGACGAAATCGTGGGTAAAAGTTAGTAGTGATATAAAACTATGATTCGTATAATGGTATCAAATACGAAACAAAGTGTACTACCATTGAAATTTGACAATTTTGCAAAACATATTCCTTTATGTTATAGTATATTACAATTCAAACATACTTTATGTTTTATCAATCTCGCGCGATTTCATTGATAATAAGTAATCTATGTTCGTCTACATTTTAAACAGTATACCAAATATTATGACGATTCGTTTATCCGTTAAAGTCCAAGAGATATCATACAAACAAACTCACTTTAACATTTATTGTATTATTTATAAAAATTATAAGTAAGCCATGTAGTCCCGACATAAGGCCACCCTTTCCTTTCCCATTAGTGTTATAAAAGGCGACTAAGGAAAGGTAATGAACGAGGGATTGGCAGCAACGTCCCTCTTAAAACATAAATAAAGCCTAACTGTGTTTACCAACATGCCTGCCAATTGTGGCAACTACCAGTAAAACCCTCCTTATGGGAAAAGCCTATGTATAGCAGTAATTGGCTGATATGAAGATGATGATAGAATTTCAAGAAATGTTCATACTGAAAAAACGATACAATTAATAATAAAATATTAATAGGAATAATATAATTTTGTTGTATTGCTGTATTTATTAATAAAATGATTATCAGATTAAACACTAATACAACCCATATCATATGCTGAGTAACATTTACATGAATTATCCTCTGAGCTGTTTCCATCTAGCAAATTACACATAAACATAATTAGTTAATGCGAACAAATCTGTGGGCAACAGCACGTTCTAATATATGATGCAATTCTACTTAGAAAGGTTTGTAAGTGGCAATTAATCTCGGCAAAATGTGTCAGTAGAGCGCTCTAAACGCTGTACAGAGACTCTTGAGGACACGCCTTATGCTAAGACCCCAACTATAAACAAAGAAACATTCTTGGTACTACCGTATGGGGAATGAACAGCGTATGCATAGTGTTAATTACTACATATCTCAAGGGTCATATAAAAAAGAAATTAAAACTTATAAAGAAAAATAGCATAAGTCTTAACAAATATTTTTTTATGGAAGTAGGAAATGCGAACAAGATAGCTCACCTGATAAAAAGTGATAATCCTCACCTATAGATGATGAATAGCACAATGATTGTTACATAATTAAAGATTGTATTCCACAAAAAAGTTGACTTTAATTCTGACAAAACCAGTTATTTTGATTTAAAAACTAAACTACTGAAGCGATATTTTGATAATATTTCTGTAAAACCAATCTGTAAGTAAGTCTTTTCAGATAAAAAAAAAAACTCAAATCGGTTTAGAACTAATGTAGTTATAAGATAAAAATATAAAAAATAGAACCGAATTGAGCAACTTTTTCTTTTTACAGTGGGTTGAAAATATGCTAAACCACTGTGACGTCCATACACATTTCATCCCATGATAGACAGAGGTGCTTTTGTATCTTTTAATTTCACTGACATATCCCATCTTTCATATGCAAACACAGTTACTTCGTAACAAAAGGTGGAAATGTAGTTAAAAGTCTTCGTTGCTCGGGGACACTAGGTTGTAGAATGGGCTCCGTTCAAAGGCTTTCCCCATGAACTGTAACTTAAGGCTTAAAAAAAGCCTATTTACCTCCCTACTAATAAAAATAATATCAAAAATTTATCATTACGTTATCCATAAATCAAATACCTAAATATTATCTATTCTCTTATCTGTCATCTCAGAATACATGATATATATAATATATAATCGTACATGTTTATGCAAATATAGGTAAAATCATCTTTTACCTTCAGACCTAAGAAACAGTTCAAGTCGACGACAATAAACTTGGCTCCTTAATGGATATCGTTGAATAATGTCACATGATAAATAGTAGCAATTTTGTGGTAAGTAGACAAAGCTTTGTATCACCATCGTGGTGGAAGGATTAGATGAGCCAATCAGTGGAAGGGTCTTATTGTCTATTGTACGCCGGACGTAAGGGCTCGTGCAGATGAGTGGCACTTTGCTAGTTGTACGAAAAACAGCACGCTTGTAATGTCACAACACTAAACCGAGTTCTCTGTTCAACAACATCACAAAAGTAAACACACATGCATAGTTAAACATAATTACACTGTTAACACAACACAATTCTCAAGTGAAGGTAAGTGCATCATAGTTTTATGAAGCTACTTCAATATGTGTATGGAATTGAGTAAAGTTGCTTTCAAATTTCCATGCACATTAAGATTTTGTTGTACCAAATAAATTATATTGTCTATTTTTAAAGCATATCATTATAATTATCATCATATTTGAGTGGTGAAAGATTTATCGTCATAAGCATATTTAAAAGAATGTCTGCTTTAAGACGAGCCAGGCCTCGTAGGAGATAAATCTTAAATAAACTAATATCGGTTAGGCATCCATCCAGAAGCAAGGGATCTAAACTTCTGAACTTTTAAATTCATATAAATAATTTAAAAGTGATTGTCATTTGCTTTGTGATTCGGAGGGTGAGTAAAACCGTCGTCAAGTCGACGTCAAAGGGCTTCATAAAGAAGACGGCCTAGATTCTTGGCGCTAGAAAGCGGACACCCTCAAACGAGCAATAGCATACTTGACGAAAAATACAGGAGACAGGAGTGACATGAGTGTTACAGAAAACAGTATTTATTATATTTGTATAGATTCAAAGAAACACATTAATAAATAAAAAAAATAACATATTTTTTTCAACCGACTTCAAAAATAAAGTGAGAACTTTCTTCTTTTTGAAGTTGGTTGTATTGTTTTGTATTTGTTCGATTTGTAAAAAATATTTTTATCTGAAAGAGGACACTTATAGATTAGTCCCATAGAAATTTTATCAAAGTTGGTTTAGTAAATTAGTTTTTAAATCAAAATATTATATTTTGTATATATAGGTTTTGCCATAATTGAAGTCGGTTTTTGTAGAACACAATCTGAATTGATATCGATTCAATAATATGAAAAAAAATCTTAAGAACTAAAACAATAAGATGGCGTTTAAGCTTTATGAAACAGGACCACCTTTTTTCACTTTTCAAAGAAAATATATTCAACTCACTTATGTGTTTTATATTATCAAGAATAAAGAACACATTATATTTTTATAGTATCTATAAGTTTATTCCTGCTATTTCTAGAGAAATAGGTAATATATATAATACCGTTCATTTCGTTTTATTATCAAAATAAAACAAAACACAGGATTCCATGTGAAATCAAGCAGTTTATATAAGAAAGTTCCAAGCTAAGGATTTATATGCGAAACCTTGAGTTTTATAACAGAGTGGAAACTTTATCACTACGGTTGATCGTAAAATGCTAACCTACATATTTTATATACTTACAGATACATATATCCGTAATATCTAACCACATGAAAATATAAGAAAAAAAAAATATTATGAGAATTCTCCTTGTGATTTACGACGATAATGCTTGCGTTTCATCTCGCGGGCCGATAAAAAAATGTAATATAAAATTGTATTGTTGTATGGCTGGCTTATATTGGAACGATAGTACGTTATTGTAACTGATATGTAGTTAATAAAATAACTCATATTATATTCATATTGTATTATTATTTTCATATCCATTTAAAATGAAATTGAAAAAGCGATTCGGTTTCTAAATGTTGCCACATCAACGGGTAATTGTTAAAATTAAATCGAAACAGACTCAATAAATCTGTATTTTAATAGATAACAAAGTATTGTATATATTTACTATAGTTATTATTATATACCAATGTAATTATAGTTTTCAAGTCATCAATTAAATGACTTATCGTTCAATGTAATGTTTAATACAGATAATCTTTCATGTTGTGACTTTTTACAGATAAACTACTAAATCAATTTAGTTGAAATTTAACTAATTATATAAGTAACAATATGAATAAAAAAAACCTTAAATTATATTACCTAAGATATTTGTTATTAAAATATCGATGTGACAATGCATCCAAGGTCTTGTTTATTTTGGTTTTTATATAATTTTCAAATATGTATTTGTTTTTAAATAATGCATGTTTTAAATATTCATCACAATAATATTAAAATAATCCATTATTGATTTATTGGAAACATTTTTTTTATTGTTTAAGTACTCGATAAACTTATGAGGAGTTCTAAGAACTGGGCAATTACTTGGAAAATATAGGGTGGTATCTAATTTTACTAATATTTGTAAAACATTACCTCACAAAACTAATACCATTTCTTTTTTATTTATTTATACATTTATTATTTGTTTGTTAGTGCTATAACATATTTAGACTTAATTCCAAATTTAACTCATTTATTATTCAAATTTAACGTACATACATTATAATTAGGTAATTCAATAAATAAAAGACATAGCAACGAACAAACAAAGGTCAGGCTAAAACCCAAATTGACGTTTCAATTCTAACCAATAGTTCGGCCGCAAGAACTTGAAAACTTCATGACGTTAAATGAAAGAGGACATAACAAAACCAATGAATAATATACAAGATCCTTCAATAAAGGTAATGGATAAAGTCCCAAACTCGTAAAAAACTTGAAATGCGAAAAGCAATTTCCGATAAATAAAATATTCAACTACGATACTGTTATCTGTTGATGCCCCATAATAAAAAGTCGACAATCGTATATTGTCAACGGATGAAATTCACGGTCCTATGCATTAGATTGGAAGAATCTTATTGAAAGCCTGTATTTTTAATACTGATTTTTGTTTTCTTTTTTACTATACAATCTGCCCTGTACACATTTTTCAATGTGTGCAAAATTATAAATAAATAAAAAAAAATCACACCACTTGTCTAGTTCTCAAAGGTTAGGATACTTTGTGTTATAAGAAAATAAGCAATAAGCATTTAGAATAGAGGTTCCTACACTTTTAAGATAACGGAACACCCACAAAATACCTTTTATTTTATGAAACCCCATATCAAATGATTACAGATCAAACAATATTAACTGTAGTATTTAACAGCCAAAAATAAATGTGTTCGAAAACCCTGTGACTTTTAAACGGAACCACTAAGTTCTGTAGAACCCACTTTAGGATACGGTTGTCTAGGAACACAATCTAAAACGGTATTTCCTAACGTGGGGCCCACGCCCCACAGGGGAGCAATTTAATAGTTAAGAAAGGGCAATTAAAAAATAGACTCAAAGCTATTTTAACCCTCTTGCTTTGGTCCATTTAAATGCAATGCTACAGGTAGATAGCAACGCCAAATTTTACAAAAAAAGTAAATTTAAAAAATGCTGTAATTATTTATTAGGTATAATTTCGTTTGACGTTACCAAAATATCAAGTGGACGATTAAAGTCGTCAAGTAAACTTTGTCGGGAAAAATTATGTATGGGGGCATAAAAATTTTAGAAATGTTCTCAATGTATATAATTTCGAGAAATTCCCGTTTTATTTTTTTTTTAATAAGTTTTGTCGTGGATTTTAAATTATTAAATCAACTTCAATTAATCGATTGGAACGTATAATTACAAAATTACTTTTTATTAATTATAATAAAACAAACAAAGAAAAAAGTTGTAAAACACCCCTTTATCGTGACTACAAACATTGAGTAAAAGTTTGAATTAATGAATGATTAAAAACTCTTTATTGTTCCTTTTAATGAATTATACAGACTATAAGATTAACTGCACAAAAAATCTGTTCACATATTTAGTTCTGCATCTACGTATCTATTTAGTTCTTTAATTGTTTTAAATAAATGCATATAATTATTATATTTAATGTCACTAACAATATCAGTAAATAAACATTATACAGATTTCTGTGGTTTCGTATTAATACAACTGACAGGACCCTCTTCATTGTGGGAGGAAGCCATGTCCTCGTTGTGAAACTTTATCTAGGGTTGCTACTGGTATAATTCTATAATATAATATAATCATCTTACATGCTAAAGTGATGAAGCTTCATTCTTGAAAGTTGATTAATTTGAAATTAAGTTTGCAAAATTTTAGACAGCAAAAAATGGCTTTTAACTTATTACTTGTAAACCTTCTATTGCGTTATTAAAACTAATTAAATTATCAACCATTTTTCACCAAACAAATATGAACTCTTAAAGTAAAATCGAAATATTTTTTTACAGAAAAAGTTTCTTTAAAAAATTAATAATAATAATATAAATTTAGAGTTACGTAACATTATTATACATATACGTAACAATTTATGATTTCTAAATTATTTAACAATTTATAACACATTTACGTTTCATTTATGAAAAACCAATGGAAGCATGCAAGAGTAAACCCTTTCAAATAAAAAAAATAATGAAATAGATTAAGAATTAACAAAGGTGTATATGTATATATATATATATATATATATATATATATATATATATATATATATATATATATATATATATATATATATCTACATATATAGTGTGCACACCATACGAAAAATAAAACAAATATCTAACAAAATACACCTACGAGAGTATATCTCATATGGGTATCCTGGTATAATATCATGTAATCTGTTTCCGGGTTTCCTGTTGACTTACCTATACAGCTACAAAGCATTATTTGTTTCTGTTTTCAATTTAAATTAATTTGCGTTGTTTGTAATTATATTTAAAGTATAGAGCTTTTAGATAATGAAACCTTCCGGGAACATCGTACACTACTTTTGCCCGCGACTTCGTCCGGTACATTTTAATTAAACAGAATAAAAGAACTAAGAATATATCCTTCTTCATGTCAAATACTATGTAATAGCAGGAGTAGGTATAATAAGTAAATTTCATGTCAGTTAGTCGAGCCACGCTAAGAAGAGTATAATAAACTCACTTTTACATTTATTGTTTTAAAAAATTAATGATCATTCAAAACATATGTTCACTATTATTTTAAATACACTTAATACAATAAAAAATTGCAGTTAAAATGCTTTTTTATTACCGACATTTCGATGCGGATTGCACCATGTCGTGGTTACGACAGGACGTGGTGCAATTAACGTCGAAACTTGCAAATTTTTTTCATCGCGTTAAGTCCCAATAGTGTATTCAAAATATATATCAACAACATGAAAGTTTCAAATTTTATATTGACTATTGTCTAGGGATTTATTTATATATAACTGGACAACGAGAATTTAATAAACTTGATATATTTCTAACAATTGTATTCATTTTATGCCGAAGTCCTCTTCATAGTGAATATGTACAATATTCCCGTCACAGTGCCTCGCCTCGTATATTCGCAAATTATTCTGTTATCCAATTATATATAAGTAAGCATGACCGTGTCGATAAAAGAATCATAGTATACCTAAGGGGTAACTTAAAATAGTATACTCTAAAATATATGTATATACTATTTACTTGCTATTTCCTCAATGAATACCAAATAGTTTCGGAAAGGATATAAATGAAGATAGCCTTTTAAGAATAAAAAATACATTATATCGTAAATTTTGTGATAATTAATCACTACCGGTTGCTGAAAAACTGTGTTTTCTCAACAACCGGCAGTGTGATTAATTTTATTTAACTATCCAGGATTCCTTATGATATTTGCAATAAATTCAACTCTTTAGCAATTATCATAAAATTTTGATTTTATTAAGATTTTATTTTATATTAATCGTGAATTTAAAACAATATTATTAATAATAAATTTATAGTGTATTCCAATATGCCATTCTCACTATTTAGTAATTACTCTCAGTATTAACTCAATTATACTATAACCAGATATTACTCGCGATTTCGTCCAAGATGTCACTAATCGGGATAAAAACTAACCTATATCCTCCTCTATACCATGTAGTTCAGATATACCAAATTTCTTTGAGATTAATTTAGCTATCAAAGCGCTAAGGGGTAACAAAAACCTTACTTTTACATTTATAATATTTGTAAGCATATGAATTACTCAATCAATTATTAAATTATTTGGGACCCTAATTGCTTATCGATTAATTCGATACTCATCGATTATTCGGCGTCACTATCCGTCAACACATAAGCCGTATTATATGATTGCCTTTTATTTAAGAACTAAAAACATACTTCCGTGTAATCCACAAAATAATGTTAACTAAGCCTTTATTCCACAGAAATTACGTAACGAGTTCGATGGACTTGTACATTCCGTTCGTATGAAACGTAGGGCTGCGGCAGAGCCCAACAATGATTGGAATTTCACCCGGTCTGCAGCGAGCTTTTCAGATTGAAGGCATCCCTAGTGGCGTTCCGCCAGCGCTTGATTGTATTGCATTTTTTAAATAGCTTCACTAAAATATCAAAGTTTTTTTAAATATGAAACAATATTGTTTTATACAAAAATAACAGTTGTACCCCGAGGCATTTGCTGCGCGAAATGAGTGAAAAAATGTGGTGTCATACAAGAATCTGTGTTATGTATGTACTAAATTTCGAAAATTGAATTTGATTTTGTTCAAAAAGGTGCAATGTTTTACGAGCTATACAGCAACTACGAACTACATAGCAAATAATGCACGAAAGATATTTAACAAATGCACGTTACCAGTGTATACGGAACTGAAACATGATCTAAAGGTGAAAAAAGAAAGCTCCAAGTCGCTCAACCTACGATACTCAATACTTTTCTAGATAATTGAATTAAAAATAAATATACTCATATCTATAACTAAAACAGTAAATAAAAATGACCTACATATTTTGAAGAAACAGCAAGCTTGGATAAAAAATGTGCTCAATTGGTTATCCCATACGAGGTAACCATAATTGTTACCCCGTATGGAATAACCACTCGAGATTATATTAGATTAATTGTATTGTTGTTTGTTGCTTGTGATACAGGTATATACTGGCGGAGCATCAGTGAGAGATAACAGGTTAGAATGAAGCAGATCAGTTGGTCCATACCATGACGAATTCAGTAATAATTAACAACGATGGTTTTCAAAAGGAACTACGTGAAAGTCGACCTTATAGGATATATTGCTGACAATGAAACTGTTAGAACCCATTTCCAATAATCCCCTTCATCCCTCGCAGTGTAGTTTAACTCCCACTATAAGGAACAATTTCTTTATATGTATTGCAGATAGTCAGTCGATATAAAATCTCGGGATTATGATGAAAATCTATGTTCAGTAATGAACCATAAATGGCTGAAATTATGATAATTTCTTACTTATTGGCACTTCATTGTTCATCAAATATAATTTAATATTTTAATAACGTAATAAATATATTTCATTTCAATTAACACCTTGTGGATTTAAACAAAAACAAATTTAATATTTTATCATGAATAAAAAACAATTTATTTTCCCCGTGTTTTGTGTACGCATTGATTTAATTTAGGTGCAGTATATTATATGTTAAAGGCCTTTCTTATTTCATATAAAAACTTAAAACTTTTGATAAACAAAAAACATCTCATTGCAGCTTCATGGAGCCATAAAATAAATGTTAATTAAGTCTAAAGGATTCCATTGCCTTATAAAGATTTAAGAGCACACAAATTTTCCACTATTCAATGTAAACTTTCAACCATTAAACACTCACGTACTAGTAAATTAAGTTACGTGGAGTAATTTATAGGACGGTACTTCTATCTAAGCAGTTAAGTGGTGATGCGTGCTCTACCAACAATTTAGCTCCGTAACTGAACCAAATGTGGTGTTTTATATTACAACAGTGTGACTGTAACATGATCTGTCTTATTTATTACACATGCCGCTGAGTTATATAACACAATTGCTATCAATGTTCGTATAAAACAGATTGAAACTGTCAATTTTGCGGTTGACGGTGTACCGCACTAACGGTTTCAGTTACGATACATTTGTAACTAAAATTGTCAAATGGTGAACTCGTTTATAGCAAATTTATCATTTTGGATGTGTTACAAATAAGAAATCTGTTTTTAAAATTGAAAATAGAAAAAATAATAAGTGTCTCATCATCATCATCTTCAGTCATTATCTGTCCACTGCTGGCCTATAAATGTCTAATAATAATAAATTCAATCAAAGGTATATAAATACCAATATAAGATTATCGTTCCTTTATCATTAATTCGTCATTTATCACAATTCGTTTAATTAATCAATAGAATCCGAGCACTAATAAATAATATTAATATGTGAATCTTTTATTCTTAAATATCTAGGAATAACCCCAATATATCGAATGAAGATTAAATGTATATAAAAATTATCTCTTAAGCGTTTATTTATCAAAAATATATGAATTCTCTTTGGCATTATACATCTTGTGCTAATAAAATATGGAATATATTGGTTCGAATAGAAAAGGTCTTACCTTTTCCAGGAATGCACGAATACGCCTACATCAGAATTATTCAATGTTCCATTATCAAAGTAATATAATAATCCACATGTACAATAATAATAATTGTATATCAATAGAATATTGGATAATAATATATTTTCATCTTGACAATAACTTTTACTAGCAAATTCTCGTGTCGTGCTATTTACATTATTGGGTTACCCTCGCATATGAAAACACTTAGTAATATTAATACACATTCATAACCAGTTTTTATGCGTAACTTTGTCTGAATAACTAAAATATTTATATTAATGCTTTTGTACATTTACTTAGGTTACATAGATATTAGGTTATAATAAAAATATATAATACTTTGATTGCTAGGAATTAAAAATACAAAGATGGAAAATTACATAATTCTTCCATCCTAAATACAACCACATTAATATACAAGTCGCTAAGAGGTAACAAAAAACAAACTCACTTTCAATACTAACTGTATTCCGCAGCTTTGTCTGCATGAATCATCGTATAAAGCCTATGTTTAGGGTTAATATTTAACCGTCGAAAATAAGAATCAAATATGCAGGTACTATTTACTTGCAATCACATCGCATTAATTCTCAATAGTATATTTAAAATATAAAATCACCTTTTATATTTATAATAGTAGTGGGATTTCATAGTAATGGCAGTGCTAAATATTCACTAAATACGAATATAATATAGAATATGGCGCGGTCAGAATGTCAGCTGGAGGGTATCACGCTAGAAGACACAATAATAATAACAAATAACACAAATGGTCGGACGTATACACTTGACCGGCTCGTGTTATGTGAACTCTACACGGCTACGTCTCAGTTATTAACAGATTAACATATGATAAAAGCCAGTTTTATATATACTTAGCTTCATTTTGGAAGAATCACTTCAAGGTGGCATATCAAGATAAAAGATACACAAAATTTTAAATTATACCTTCAAGAATACAACAATCGTAATCAATTTGGTGCAGCAGTTTTTGTGTGATGTTCGAACAACCGTACAGATATATAGACGAAAATTCAAAAAATTATTGTTTTAATTTCTATCGCTTTTATTTAGATCCTTCATATATTTTTTTCTTAATTATTTACTGTGTACAAATATCGTTTAGTGACAATTTTATTATGTTAGTGAGATTGTTATATTTTATCACTTTGCTCAAATATATTTATTACTGTGTTTAAATATTTTGCAGACTATATAAAAAATAAAATTTTACATTAGTATAATTTTTTTCTATTTCTAAGAAGGCCGAAAGTAGTTTATTTTTAAATTATAGCCTTTTTCACATGTCAATTGACTGACTTCATTTACATTACTGGATATACACAAATATAGAAAAAAAAAACAAAAATACGTCTCTTTTAAATTGTTTTATTTCTTAAACAAACCAACCAAATAAGTAATTATTAGAAAAGAAAATAATCCTATTAGTACTATGATTCTAATTTTTTAAAGATATTTGGATATTTTTATTCAATCATGCTTAATGCCCTTCTTTGCATAATGGTGGAAATTTCCATCATAACATTCAATGGCCAAAAATTATATAAAAGAACAAGTTCACTTTAAATTGATCGTGTCTGGATACCTTTTTAATGTCCATTGTAGAAAAAAAAAACATAGCTATCAAATTTGTTTTTTAACAATTTTCCTTTAAATTTCAACATGAATCATATGAATATATCAGATTGAATTATTTCACCAATACAAAAAAATCATGCAAAAAAGAGTTAAACGACTGAACTGTTTTAAATTAAACTTAGCACACTGGTAGGTTATATAATAACTTGACATATAAGATATTTTATATACTAATTCATAAGAGCTATGAGAACACCTCATACAAAATGAAAGACAAATTTTACATATACAGAAATTATATTTTAAAACTGAAAATAGATATAGAACATATGTTTTGACAGAAATAGAAAAATGTTGCAGAAACAATATTAGTGCAATCTGTTTGATGTCTGAGACGCTAGCGTCTGAGTCCTCAAATATGGTCACTCCGTACGAGTTTATGTTATAGTAATGTCCATTTCTGTTCTGTACTGTTCTCCTCCTAATCCGGATTTGATGTCACGTGTTATACTTTGCACATGTCGCAGTACGTCATGAAATAGCGAATCTCCCACAACTTTTTTAATAAAAAAATATTTCTCATATAAAGTATTATGGCAGTACAGAATAAGATACACTGGACAATATTCCGTCATTGTACCTTTCTTTACATTTTTCACCCAAAAAAAAATTAAACTGTTACAAAACTCTTAATATTTTAAAACATACTACGTCCAGTATCATAGTATTTTTATTACTTTGCTTGTTCCCTATGTGAAGTCGTCGTTGTCGTGAAGGCCTTTTCATTTAATATTTCCAGTAATTAAAAAAATTATTCAAGCATAACAACCATATTAAAATTGATCATATGTTTTATTGTATGAAAAACGTCAACAAGAATTCAGTAGGCGAACTGTGCACGAATGTTTATGCAGTGATTGTCACGAAAACAAACTATTAACTTGTAACCAGGGGGTCTACCATGAAAATTTTCCAAATTTTCGGACTCAAGTTCGTGTTTTCATATATCGAAATCGATCCAACAAATGGAGCTTTGTATTTTGTTCGTAATAAATCGTGCCATAAAATACACAGGAATGATATTTTAACATTTTTAAACAAAATGTATTATGTAACAAATATGTGTTATGTAATATTATCATCAATTTTGTGTTTCAATCAACTCCGAAATTTCGTAAAACATTTCATGTTAGGCCTTTAGATCTAGTGGACATAGTGGAGAATCTACGGCACCATGTTTCCCTGTTAAACTGCGTTGTACGTAAAAATTTAAAAAAAAAAGCCCATAGTGTAGTACTTTCATCTACTTACCTTTTTTGTACACGCGTACAAGGAAAATTTTTCCTATAACAGATTCCATTAACTTTCCACAGTTGCTTATTATAAAACAGAATAATGTTTGCTATATCATATTATATCTACATTTATTTATTTAAGAACATATTACATTGTGACATATATATCAAACGTTCCATATTTCAAATATACAATTGGGACTTAACGCGATGAACAGCTTTTGCAGGTAAATAGTACCTACATACCTACTTCTTTATTGCCTACGTATCGACATGGATTGCCCCACATCGTGGTCACGACAGAACGTAGGTGCTTTTTACCTCCAAACGTTTTTCATCGCATTAAGTCCTGATTGTGTATTTAAAGGATGTTTAAAAAACGCGAATTTTTAAAATTAACATTAAATATATTACAATATTATAGAATATAATAATATGCCCCGGCATAGAATGGACCACCCCTTACTTTCCCGTGGGTACGACACCCACGGGACGAGAAGAGACGACAAAGGGAGGGCGAGAGATGAGCGGCAGCGTCCCTCTTAAAATATCTCTAAAAGCCTAACAGCGGTTGCCAACCCGCCTGTCAAACGTGACAACTACTGGCAAAACACCCCTTATGCGGAAGGCTTATGGTCGGCAGTGGACAGTTAGGGGCTGAAATAATAAAAAAAAATACAATAATAAGGCACATGCCTATTCAAGATATTCACAGCATTTATAAAGAAATTGAACAGTTTTAAGTAATTAGTAGATAATAATAGACTACAACTATTATAAATGTTACGTTATTAATATAAATTAGGAATATATAATACATAAAAAATAATATTCCGGACTACTAAACATAATATCATCAGTAAATACAATAATTAATGAAATAAACTAGTAAATAATAAAAATACTATGATTATTATAAACAATTGTAGAGTTACATTGCCGTTTGGTCCCGGTACAAAATAGGCCACCCATTCCTGTCGCGTGGGTGTTGTAAGAGGCGATTAAGGGAGAGTGAGGGATAGACAGCAGCGTCTTAAAACATCTCTAAAGCCTGACTGGGTTTTTTTTACAGGATGATAATTAAATGGTAACCCCGCCTGCGCTAACGGTATACGCTGGCGTGGCGCAAGTGAGGGATGATAGATGAAAATTAAAAGGCAGGTTAGCCCATCGTGATGAATACACCTGGAATTAAGCACGATGGTTTCCAGGAAGAGGTCGACCTGAGAGAATATATTGCTAGAAATGAAATTGGTAGTCCGCATTACTAACAATCTCTTCCCCCCTAACTGCGGTTGCTAATCTATCTGACAAGCATGACAACTACTGGTAAAACTTTCCAAGAGGAGGCTTATGTTCAGCAGTGGACAGTTAGGGGCTGATATGATAATGATAATAATAGGGTTACTTATTATTTAATTATAGCGTACATCTCATTCCGTACTTTGCAATTAACCTATTTACTATTATTATAACCAGAAGTTCTACACCCTTCCATATATCATATATTATTCCTTATATTAGCCATCAATCTCCGACCGCCATTCCTTACACGTACATTTTGCGACAAATGTTTTACCTGTAAACACGGCATTTTCGAGTAATAGGTCGCGTAAACATCTAAAACTTCCATTATTTTGTACTATTTCAAATTGATCAATTCAATTTAATATTCATAGCAAAAACACATGTTTACACTTCTATAAATTAATGATTATATAGACGTGAAGATATTATTTGTCAAAGTAAAATAAATTTCATTCTTTATCAAAAAAATACTTAATAGAATTATGGCATAAAAATATTAATATATCAATAAATTGTATGTAGACTTTATTGAAAACATTTTTCCTATTAAATATATTATATTCTTATATTTCCGTCTACAAAAGGAACATTAAGGACATTTGCTTCACGTAGGTAAATATTTTATATTAATGTATCAATCAGCTTTATTGACGTCAAGTTATATTTTGGTATTTTCATAATAATGAAAAGCCTAGGCACACGATCTATATACTATACGATCTATATACTAGGCACACGATCTTTTGAAATACGAACAAATAGTGAATGATAAACATATTTTTTACTAATTAAATATTACACTAATTTATATATATATATATATATATATATATATATATATATATATATATATATATATATATATATATATATATATATATATATATATATATATATACTACTAATTATACTAATTATAATTCTTCATGTCATTGTCATGTGTTTTTAGAAATTCTCTAAGTATTTTGGAAATGTAGATTAAGGGCCCTTTGAAAATACGAGTACTCGTACACGTCGAAGTAGTTCTTTGGTATTAAAATAATATAAAATTATTTGAAAGACGTCAAAATACATAGAATGTGTTCGTATCCATTATAAATCAAATATCGTTCATAGTTATGAAATGAAATATGCATCAAGCGAATTTCGCAGTAGGTATCACGAAGTTTGGAAACCACTGATATTCATAAAGCTAACGATGAATAACTGCTTATACAATCATACCATTTTCTTTACTAAAATCCTTAGTATTAAAAAATACATATTTTTAATATTATAATAAAAATCGATACAAATATGACGAATTTTGTATCGATTTTTATTGGAAGATTAAGACAAGTATATATTTTAACTTTAAGGTATATATTGTATATTGATATACTTACAAATATCCCGTGTGCCACATAATTATGTTTCAAAGTAAAAGAAAGTAACAGTATGTCAGTAAATACAAAACAAGGAAAAATTTAAAAAATGTTTTAAATTATTAATTTGAAAAAAGAACAAACAAAACATGCAATGTCTATATCACTACTACCTTTATCTTCGTCACAATCATAGAAAAAAACTCGACGTTACATTTACTATTCAACGATTCATTATGTTTCACACCCACACACGCTCTGTAATGTCATGGGAGAAATTTACATTAACATGTCACTGTAATGTAATAATTAATAAGGTTTTTTTTTTGCTATTACACAGAAATGGCCCCTTATTCCACATAATGCGTAAATCTCAAAGGAATTCATTGAATAATTCATTATTGAAATTGAAAAATAAATTGAAAAATAAATAATAAATTGAAAAATAAAGAGCGCGATGGTGAAATTAATATTTTATTATTTAATACTATATATACAATATTAAAAAATATAACATATTTTATTTATTTATTTATTTATTCTTATTTGCACAATAAAATTTTGTACAAATGGCGAGCCTAATGCCATATGGCATTCTCTACCAGCTAACCATTGGGTAAAAACAGAAAGCGTATGAAGGGCAGATGTGGTGAAAAATATGTGACAATTATAGTAACACATTAAGGCAATACACAATATAAATATAATATACACATAAGAAATGCACATATAATACATAAACATATATTGCTAAAGTAAATTTAATTTGACTAAATATAACAGAAGTTTAGACATCAACATTAAAATATATTGTCAAATGAGGTGGGGAAATTGCTTGTACGAGCCTACGCGAAATTCGTATTTTTCCAATTTACTGTCATCTGTCAAAATCGAGGCATCCTCATAATAAAAGATGACTCTATCAAAGTGAGTCGAACACCGTTTGAAATATGAAGCAGTAGCGCAGTTTCCTGTATCGAACAGCCCTACGTCAAAGAACATTCGTTTATGTGCGTCCTCTTTGACTTTTTTTTCGTTTGTAGCTCCGTACAAAGCCTACATTCAGTGGAAATGTACCAGAATTCCAAGTAATGTAATAAACTTACTTAATAGAGTACTGAACTTGTTTTACCTACTATACTATCAGTATAAATAAACATTATGTTCCTGCTAGCTGTGCCCGCGACTTCTTTCTTGCATACTATAAAAACTCACAACTCATTTTATACCCATTTTGTTTTCCCATTTTGTTTTTTTACACCGTATAGCATCAAGTACAGTCAATTCTGTACTTTGAAAAAATAACAAACTTGCGGAAGGCAATTTCTTTGATAAATAAATGTAATATAGAATAATAGATATATAAAATATAAAAAATATATAAATAAAATAAAAAAAATTATGATTAGCTACTATTGTATAAATATAAATAAGTAGTTTGTCTTACGCAATATGGCCGCACGTGAATTGTCTAATTATGCACAGAGCTCGTTATCTATTTAAATTAATTTGTACCTAATTATATTAAAATTAATTAGATTCAAGTCGACTTCTCCCTGTCACACTCCGCCACATTCTAAAGTCAAATTGTTTAAAAATAAAGTGATTAGCTGTTTTTTTTTTATTTCTTTGACATATTATATTTTGGCAGCTCATAATTATTTTAATGTGTAGTCAAAATTTTGTCGATCAATAGAATTGTTTTAAGGACTCCGTATTAAAATAATGTAAAGGAACTCACTTGATTATACTTTGTTTGTCCATTCGTCTATATCGATGTACGGAACCGTATGCATGTGAATTCAACTCGCATTGACTGGCTTTTTACTATGAACCTATAAAAATTTACTACATTTTTTAAATTATTTATTCTTAAACTTCTTACGGAAAGACACACAGGTATATTATGTAAGTGTGACATTTTCATTAAAAAGTAATAAAATAAACCATAGGGTTCAAGGGGTCCAAGGTTCAAGGTTAGTAATGGGGTCTAACTGCCCTATTGCTAACAATATACCCTGTCAGATCGACCTCCACGCAGTTCCCCCTGGAAACCATCGTGGCTTATTCTAGTGCAATTCATCACGATGGGCTAACTGACTTGCTTTCATCGTCACCTATCATCCCTCACTGGTGCCCCGCCAGCGTATACCGTTAGCGCAAGCGGGGTTACCATTCCATTATCATCCTATATATATCATATAGTATAGAAATCGTATGCTTTTCAAGCCCTGTGTACCACTTATAAGTTTACAGACAAGTTTAGTTTCTATTCTTATGAGCTTCTTTAAAACACTGCAAACCGAAACACAGTAATACAAATATGTAGATGTTTTACATATTTGCATAACATAACTAGAGAGAGACTTGTATAAAAGTCATATGACTTTTATACAAGTCTCTTTCTGATGCAACATTTCAATGCATTAAAGTATTACAAATAACGTATATTCTACCTATAGTTCAGTCTACTACTTGCTACTAATAGCTAAAGTTCTGGAAGCTGCTCAAACACAGGTAAGTTCCAAGACACGAATATGCAGTGTTTAATCTAACCGCAGACCGACCAAGTTTCTAATTCCCGCTATCAGGTGACTGCTGGTTGGTGCGGCATTAATATGTAGGTTGTAATTGATCACTTCTAATTAGGGAACTTCCGAATCCAAATCGATGCGTTTTGTTCAGAAAGATTTGTACGTAATTATTGTTCTCGTGATACTAATATAATAAAAAGACTGAAAAACAAACATTTGTTTTACATACATGTGTGATGTATATATACATCACACATGTCTCTCTACGTTTACGAAAACTATTTATGCTTGCTATGCGATGGAAGATAGAAAAGGATAGTCATATAAGGTATCACCAGTTTTTACACGCGACTTTGTCTACATAACCAGGGTTGTTTACTAACTGGAATAAAAATTACCTATATAATTACCCATATAGTACATGTATACCAAATATCACACAAATATCACACAACAAATTCACTTTTACATTTATTTTTATATTAATAAGGATATATAGCCCATCGTGACATATTCATCAGCAATTAACAGTAATAGCTTCACTTCATGTCACTTCAAAATGACTAAAATAGCGAAAACTATCAAATACCTATTTTTTATAGTAATTTATAAATGAATACAAGTGTTTTTCCAATAATATTAATATAAAGTTTCATAAAGTACCGACATTTCGTATGTTAATATAAAAGGAAATACATTTTTTATGCATTAAAATAAGAATATATATAAAAAAGAAAATACTACGTATGTGTTGGGATTACCAAATATACAAATTACTCACTACATAGAAAACTTAAGCCATGCGAGCGAAGCTGCGGGTTATTGTGAAAATGTTTATACTATAAAAACCCTCTTATATTTGAAAGCGCAATGCTCGATTCACTGGATATACTTTACGAACGATGTACCCCAACGTGTAATATCCATTCGTTTTGATATCGAGTTACGTTCCGAATGCAGCCCGTAAAGTCAATTCGATTCAAACATCGATTGCACCTACGCGGCGCGGTGGCACTTTTCTCCCTTGACAATCCAATACGAAAATCAAATAATATATTTTCAAAAATATTACACAGTCCTTCTTATATTAAATGCATAAGTTTTAAAAATGTTTTAACATTTCGATGTTGTTCAAACACACTTAAACGATTAATCGGACGTAAATGAGTTTGGTATACCATATATGCAGATACCAAAAATATTGGGTTAATAATTGGGGATAATTTATATATTAATTCTCGCAAATATAGCTGTGGAATATAGCTAATATATCTTTAAAATGTTCTATATGTGCTAATATGTCTTTAATATAACATGTCCTGACTGACAATTTGAATACGTAGCTTAAATCTTGTAGAATTGGAAACATAGATCCTAATTTTATACAGTAATAATAAATAATTTCTCAAAATTCTCAGAGAAATAGAAAATTTATCCATGCTGTTTGAATTTCGAATTATATATTTTTTAAAACAGAAAACCTTATTAATTATTCAGAAAAAAATTGGCGTCAAAAAACTTAACAATATTTTTTATTATCAGACCTATTTATTGATAATCAAAAAAGTATCAATAGTATACCACTATTTGTTTACCCACTGTCCTAGACAAAATCCAAGCACTAGACTAGACCACCGGGAAATCGTATACTCTTCTTCACGGCAACGCTTCTTCATACACAACCAATGAAAGAAAGTACCGTAATCCACTGCTTGCATACTACGATTTTTTTATTTACCCAAAAATCAAAGATGGTGAGAGATTTCACGGAACGAAAAGGCGGTAGCTTTCAATCAGCAGATAGAAAACACAGCCTAGTGGCCTGATGTTTTGAAAAATAGTTTTATTGAATGAAATATTTATAAAAATATATAAAAAAAAATATTTATAATTTAATGGAAAGCACTTTGAAAAACAATGAAATGTTTTTATTTTAACTTGTTTTATTCATGAGTTACGCAAAAGTTTCCGTATGCCCTACATATTATAAATATGAAACTAAGTTTGCTTGTTATCGTCACAATAGTACTATGTACCTCGTATTTATAAATAACGTATATGCTTTTGTTAAATAAGTAAAATTAATATAAACTGTCAACCAAAATAGTTGTATTTGTCAGCGTAACTAATAATAAACATTCTTGGAAAAATTGTCTCAAGAACACGCACTTCATTCAAAACATTTCTCAATCTTGTAGGCAATAATTAAATTGAAATAAATATATGTCCTTTTCTACAGAATTTTGTTTAAAAAAGAATTTCTTTTAACAATTCGACATCAGCAGTTCAAGACTTCAACAACACTCTAAGGATTCCCATAGAAAACTGTAAATTAGATGAAGCCATTGCAATAACTAGTGATGAACATCAGCGGCTCTCTTAAAACATCACCAAAACCTAACTACAGTTGCTAACCCGCTTGCCAAGCGTGGCAACTACTGGCAAAAATTTCCTTATGACAGGAGGCCTATGTCCAGTAGGGAACAGTTAACTGATACGTATTAATAACGATAATGCAGATATTTTTATCTATTTAGTAAATACCTACTCGTATGAGTGTTGCCCTTTAGTATTAATAATGTCTACTCTCCAATTAGTAGGATTTACTTCTATGTGAAATGGGTCCCATATTAATTTTATAATACCGCCGTTTTTCTTTGCAAAGCAAAATCATTTTATTGCAAAATTCAAATATTTTAAACAGATACTGGTAACAAAACTTCTTGTTTTATATTTTTTTAAATATATAGAAAGAATATACGTTAAGAAGAAGAATGAAGAAATACATTAAGTTAATATTAATGTTGGCATAATAAAATTGGCTATTTTTCTAAGTTTTTTTTTTTATGCAACTTAGAATGGCAAACAAGCTGACGGCCTACCTGATGGAAAGTGGTAACCGTCGCCTATAGACATAAGCAGTAGCATGGACATAACAGAGTATACTGTTTCGCCCATGATACCCCCCATGCGTTGCCATTCCTGAGGACTCACGTGTTATTCCTCTGTACCCAGTAAATTCACGCCATATCCCACCCTTCAAACCGAAACGCAGCCATGCAAACACAACTGCTTCACGGTTGAAACACGAATGGGACAGAGGTACCCAAGCAATCGACTTTTGTACAAAATTTCCCTCTGGTAGATATATAAAGCAAATCTACTTTATATGTCTTTTAAGCAATATTATTTGCTATGCAACATTGCCAAAAATATTGAAAATCCAGTGTTCCCTAGACAATATGTGACCTAATTGTAAATACATATAATATTTCAGATCCAAACACAGCTTACCTACGATCCAAAAATGCCGACCTGACATTTCAGTCCTCCGTATCATATATCGACGTGGCATATTAAAACATTCAACGAAACAAGTCAAAGGTCGCATTAAAATAGAACTCTGTCTGCATCGTTCCTATTTGTTGAAACTACCACTACGTTTAGTCAGCACATAATCCTTTTATTTCATAGCTTATTCATTTACCCAGGTATTTTTTTAAACTTTTTTGTTTCTAAGATAAAAAAAATTAACAATTCAAATAAATGTATATTTATATAAAAATTTTTCCTTATGCTTCGGCTGTCTATGGGGAAGGCCTATTTTTAATAGTGAACAATTAATGACTGATAAGATGATTACGATGATGATGATATTTACAAAGAAAACATGCAATTTAATACAAACAAGAATACCCATGAATATAAACGTTTAAATTGTGCAGGGATAAAAAAATATAAAATATCAATTTTATACATAGCACAGAATATCAAATACGCTCACAGCCCATCTAAAAACTGACAACCATCACTTAATTCGTCGATTAATTACATTCATATCTGTTTCCTATGCCGGTATTGTTTACTATTTCGGAATTATACAAAGCAAAATCATGAATACATTACCGAGAATAAGGATAAGAAGATTATAGTAATTTCCTGATGAATATTCCGAACACGAAACTATTTGGAATATTAATCGATTAATCATCGAGAAAAGGATATTTCATTATCCGTTCGTGATATAAATTTACTGATGCTGAGCAAGATTTTATAAGCTACGGCTTTATCTCACATAAATACTGAAGGAAAATACATTTTGCTCCACACAAAAAAACAATAACTTCGTTCATGTCAAAATTTATTTATTTATTTATTTTAATTAATTATTAATTAATCTCTGTATTCTAATTTTAAAATTAAATAAATCGCTCCGAAGAACATTTCAATTCAGAACACAGATTCTTGCATCTATATGCAGATGTCGTACCTTAACAGGCAATACATTGCTCGACAAAGAAAATCAATGGTTTTAGTAATACGTAATCGATAGAGTTTGCTCCTGTTTTGATCACCCTGGAGAAGAGCCTGTCGATTGTATAAATAATTATCAAAGACAATTAAAAAAATGCGACTATATAATAAAAATTGTGAAATTACATTTATAAATAACCCAAAAATATATCCATAAATTATAAAACAATTGTTCTAAAAATAAACTTCACAAATTTCCTCACTTATCTCTACTTATAATAAATCTGTAGAGTGGTCAATTCTGTACATGAAATATATTACCAAAATAACTATCAGGAGGTGTTAGTCATCTATACTGATGCCAAAAATGCATTCAGTAAAATTTTGTCTGTCTGTATGTTCGTTATAGAAACAAAAACTACTCAACTGATTTTAACGAAACTTGGTACAATTATTCTTCATACTCCTGGGCAGGTTATAGTATACTTTTCTTCACGCTACGGTCAATAGGAGCAAAGCAGTGAAGGGAAATGTTAAAAATGTCCACCCGTACGACGCCGGGACGGGCCGCTAATTTATTTTAAAATACCATTGAGATCTTATTGGAGCAACGGTTATAAATAATAAAATAATAATCAAGCTTTTTTTATCAAATTACAAGTAAGTTAAACCGGTAATATAGTAACACATTAAAATATAATAATATTTTGCTATTGTAATAGGTTATTTCCCACCACGGGTAGGCGGTTTGGATAAACTTAATTCTTCGCTTTCCAATCAATTTAACACGTATAATACCTACTTATAGCTACTTACATACAAACACATCCTCGTATTAATATTGTCAAAGGGATCTCTTCGTAAATATACAAGCTTTTTATTTACGAATTTTACTTATTTTCTTTAACATCTTAAATTTCCTGACAAACATTCAATATACGAACAACCATTTTATGATAAACATATTAAATACACGTCTTGTTATTTAGTACTAATTTCATATACATATTCTATTGATGATATCACATACTAAAAAGTATCCTGATTAATTAGGTAATGGACTATAATAATTAATAAGAGCGTGTTTGATATAAAGATATAATGGAAATGTAAAAATAATTACATGACATGACTAACGAAGAAACATGGATATAATTATAAAGTAATTAATAGCGATGACTAATTACAGATAACAGATAATAATAAAAGGACTTCTTGAAGAACCATCGGTCGGTACTTGCGGGTCGTAGACAGAGAACTTGCCGTATCCTATCAGTACGTAATCTATGGCCGCAATAATTTAACAGTCTGCACTGCCCTTAACAACCCAGTGTGTTAATATGAGTTCAAATTCTTAATGTATAAAACTCCCGTGTCACGATTTTCATTAACGCTAATCTCCGAAACCGTTCAACCGATTTTAATATATTGTAAATGTATATTGGCAGATCCAAGTTTTTATTCTGATATGAAAAAGTTAATCTAGTATGTTAAAGTAGGACGCAAAATGACGATTGCCGCAATAGCTAGTAACTTTATAAATAAAATTATATATATTGTCTTCGGTCTTCTAGAAATCTCCTGCTCCCTGTCCCTGCCCCTAATTTTCCTCTAATTCTTTCCACTGACTTTTTCTCTAATTCTTTCGCTATCCAGGCTAGCAAGTACTGGAATGCTTTACCCTTTGACATTAGATCTGCTCCAACCAAATTGGCATTCTAGTATAAGCTACGTTCTTTTTATTTAGAATGCATAAAATTGTAATCACTTTGCTTTGTCTGATGCTGGTGTTTCCTTATAACTAAATGATTTTTCGTCCGATATTATTTATTATTATAGAATATGTATATATGGGTGCGTGTGTATGTGTATGTAAAGTAGTAATATTATTCATTCATTGCACTGCCAATTCCATTTTTTATTATTCCTATCTACGGTTGACTGGTAGATAATACCATATAGTGTTAAGTTCGCTATTTATACTTTCTAGGTGTATTAAAGAATAAATAAATCAATAAATGATATACAGTGTAGAGTTTTTTTTCAATTAATATACAAAATCAAAACGTCAATCAAATCCATTCAAAGGAAACGCGTGATTGTAATATATACCTAGCTGTAAAGGTTAACTGGAGTACGCTAGTCTAAGAAATCGATAATGTCCGGCCAATACACTGCCCTACATCTCATTCGATACCATCTAACATCAAAGAGTACCTACGTAGTGAAGTGTCGAAATACCTTTTCAGTTTATATAAGTGCTCTACACAATCCGCTTCTTTCCATTGCAAATATATTTTTGCATGTTTTGTGCCATTATTTGATGTATACACTTAATAAATTATACCTACAGGGCAAAATTGAAATCACAGCATCCTTTTAAGTGATTATTCTGCATGTGAACTGAGCAAAAACATTAAAAATTAAAATTAAACTCTCTTGTTTTCTCGATACTAACTTTATACTTGAATAATCATATCAACCGTCAACCATAACACTGCATAACATAAGCTTCCCCCATAAGGGGTTTTAGCATTTTGACACCTAATTCCGTCGTATTAATGTGACTCAAAATTATGTGCCTAGATATGTCATTTTTTACTTTACGTGCTACAAAAAATACTCGTAAAAATGTGTGTTTTTGTTACCTTGTGCAGTTTAACAGTTCAAGACATTATTCATAAAATTTGCCATTGATACACATGGTGTTTGCCATGAATAAATTTTGATATGATTTGATTAAATATGATAATATTTATATAATAGTGCGCCACCTACCCTTTGTCTTTTTCTCAATGTTCTCTACCCAAAGGTTGTCTGGAAGAGATTGCTTAGCGATAAGACCGCCTTTTGTATCACTTCTCATTAATATTTACTGTATTTGTTATTTCTCTTTTTACTTAGTGCAATTAAGTGTAAATAAATAAATAAAAAATAAAAACATAGGGATAAATATTATGACTCTAAGTAAAATATAACTAAATTCTGCTTACGCAAACTACATATGTCCCAAGCACAATTTTAAAATATCATATAATTTAAATAAATTTAAGGTTTTAACATTCTATAATACAACGACATACCGTAATGGCGACAGCAGATTTCCTAAATTACCTGAAACAAATCACAATTATTTATTATTTTTTTGAAATATATTTATATAATAGAAATAATCTATATAAACGGCATTAAGCTATAATAGGGTTAAATTCAATGATAACAGTGGAATAACTGAAACTGGTAACCATTCCATATGTAAACACTATACACAGACTTCACAGAATGCACCGCGATGCCCATTGTGCCCCACGCGTGTTACCATTTCGGAGGACTATGACGTCATACCTCCATACCGTGCAATTTCACTGCCGTATTCTACCCTTCAAACTGAAACACAGCCATTCAAACACAGCTGTTTCGCGACAAAAAGCCGAGTGGAACGAAGCTACTTAAGCTTGCGACTTTTATACAAAGTAATACTTATCCTAATTCTCACGAATAAAATTGCTAGTACAGCTAGTATAAAAAAAATATTGTTTTAACTTATTAAACTAAATCACGTGAGAGAAATTTGTTCAATTTCACAAATATTATCGCTGATATTGACTGGTTTTCTTTCCATTACTTGTAGTAGTCAATATAGTTACAGACATACCTAATGTATTTTTTATATAAACTCACGTACGTGTATTTGTGTTTTGTGTATATGTTGCGTGTATGTGTGTGTGTGTGTCTGTATGCGTACGTGTATGTATGAATCCATGCGTGTTGTGTATGTTTACAGTAAAAGTAACTTTTCTCATGAAGCAAAATATAGATAATTGTAAGGATGTTTGTTACTCTATCACACAAAAACTACTAATGGATTTGAATAAATTTTGGCACACTGGTAGATTGTATCCTAACTTACCAAATGGGATACTTTATGTCCTTATTTAAGCAGACAAATCCGCAAGATATAGCTAGTTAATATATTTCTATAAAAAACAGATCGTTAACTAAATATGCCAAGTATAAGAAAAAACTTAATAAAGTCATATTTTTTTATTAATTAAAGTAAAACCATATCTTTGTGCGAGAGAGTATAGGTACTATAGGGCCGCTTGTCCCATTTACTAATAATCCCTTCAGTGAATAGCTGACCGTATAACGTAATTCGCGTTTGTATACTTCAAAGGCTATGACGGTAAGGTTCATTGTTGTCGTCACTAGATAACAATCGTTAATTAGTCTTAGTTAGGCTTTTGGGCTACGTGGCGATTCAATAGTTGACAATCAAGTTCGGATAATAGGTATATAGGTCATCTAATTCAAAATTAGATATAGCTATTGTTATATAACTTATAATGGCGAATAAGCCGACAGCCTACCTGATAGAAGGGTAACCGTTGCCTATAGACATTTATAGCACTTTAAACGGCTGTGATAAAGGCTATGCTCGGAGTTTCTTTGCGTGATACCATCCGAAACGAGGATATCCGCAAAAGAACCAACAAGAAGTAATAGACATAGCCCGAAGGATAAGCAAGCTGAAATGGCAATGCGCTGATCACATAGCTCGAAGAACCGACAACCAATGTAGAAGAAATTTTCTTGAGTGGCAACCCCGTACGGGCATGTAGGACGAACTCCTATAGATAGAATGACGACCTCAAATGCATTGCAGAGAGTCAGGGGATGCAGGTGGCTCAGGACCGTTCCTTATGGCAGTCTATAGGGGAGGCCTATATCCAGCAGTGGATGGATAATATCTGTAATAATGATGATAAGACGTAATATAATACACTATGATGCTCATAGCGCCTCTTGTGGGTTGCTCCTATGGGCTCATGCCTCCGTACTCTATAATTTCACTGCCATATCACACCACTCAAACTAAAACACGACTGTGTGAACACAGCTGCTACACAACAGAAATTCGAGTGGGGTGGATATACCCATGCAGACAGCTTATAGACAAAATCTTCTTCTGGTAAACACTTTTAAAGAAGACTCTTTTTTATTTTTCTTTTTACTGAACTAAGTGTTTTTTGGTAAGTTTCTTTTTCTAGATGCCATATCTTAAAAACCTTTTTACCAGAGGGAGACTTTATACAAAAGTCGTTTACTTGGACACCTCTGTTCCATTCGTGTTTTTATCATGAAGCAGTTGTGTTTGCATGACTGTGTTTCAGTTTGAATGGTGGAATATGGCAGTGAATTTACAAAGAACAAAGGAATAACACTTGTGTCCTCAGGAATATCAATGCATGAGGGATATCATGGGTGAAACAATATACTCTGTTATGACCATGGTACTGCTCATGTCTATAGGCGACGGTTACTACTTTCCATCAGGTGGGCGGTTAGCTTGTTTGCCATTCTAAGTTGCATAAAAAAACCTATTAATATAGCATTGATAGCCATAAATCTTCAATGAGAGGAGAATTATTAATTAATTATTAATTTAGTGTACTATTGACACCATGTTGGTCATATGGCTTGGTACAAGTTTATTATTTCCAGCTCCTTTTTCTCTTGTACTGATGTTTTGTCATTTTTTACGTTAATTGATTTTTCTTGGTACTAAAAGTACATAGTAATGGTATAGAAAACAGTTATTCAGAGTACTCGAGAATAAAATAAAACTTATATCATTTTCAAAGTAAAAATAACTATACTCATATTCACATATAGTACAATAGTGACAATGTATATTGAAAAAGTTAATAAAAAATAGCATAAAAGAAAAACAATATTGGTATATTGGGACAATGCAAAAACACAAAACTGAACTAGTGGCCTGATTGAATACATACACTCGTCACTACATATTGTTCGTAGAAATCTGAGTTTTTAGATTACGTAAATTCTATTATGGAATATTTTTCACGACCAATAATATATTTGTATATGTCAGCAATATTTGTTTAATATATTCAAATATTTATATGATCATGATGTAAAGTAGTTTATAATATAATTTGTTAGTCAATACAGATACGTCTGTAACTGTTTATTTACAACAATTTCCTCATTGTTCACAGCATAATTATATATCTGTTATGCCAAAAGTTTACTGGGAGAGAATGCCATATTAAGCCCACATATTGAACCACACATTTTTTTATAATATGGTCAGTAAAAAAATTATGAATTAATGATAACACACATGATTTTCATTCGTAGCTCATGCTGTCCTATTGATGTTACAGCAAATAAAGATATACATAAATTTTGGCTTATTTTCGTTCTATTACTTATTTTTAGCCAGCTTTAACAAATTTTTACATGACTTCTGAAAAAGGATGTCATTGATACGTCTATACTTTTGTAAGTATTTTACAATTATGTCACCAATTCTAAATCGATCTTAATAATTCTTTTAGCAATCAATAACATATATATCGTGTTAATCCTATACAAATTTTGTGACATTTAAAGCTGTTTTTCTTTGGTAATCAACAAATTACTTGTTGCTATGCAATCTAAATTATTATGTACTCATGAATCAGACATTCAATTTCGTTCAGACATTTAGGCGTGATGAGGTTACAAATATACAAACATCTTTACAAACTTTCACATTTACAATAATAGTAAAATTTACATTTTCATTAACCACTATTATATTTTTATTTAACCAAAATTGTAAACAAATTAAATAAATACAATCCCGCAAAATGAGCAGTTTCATGTATTTTTATTTACCACCAAGCTCAACCACCAGGTTATTTTTCCCCTTTGAATTTACGAATCATTTGATAGGATTGAAACCTGCGTTCGACGGACTGGCAGCGGTCGTAACTTTATAAATACATTTTTACGGATAATTTCATTTGCTTCTAGTGTGTGTGTATCCAAAGATAGCATATAATATAAATTATTTTTATGCAACATTCAAATTCAAATCATCTTTATTGAAATAGACTTGTTTACAAGCACTTTTAAATCGTCATTTTTTTTTTAATACTGCAAAAATCAGAAGGTTGTGTGTTGAGAAAAGGCCGCTAGTAACTCAACAGTTACTCTTTTAAATCTCTGTTAACATTATGTGTTAAATACACATGTTTTAAATGTACTATATCTAAAATTACATAATTTTACATTAAAAGCCCGTGCATGATCAACTAACATCTTTCATATTTATAGATCCAAAATATCCTTCAGTATCTTATTATAACATTTAATGCCCATTCGCATAAAAGATCTATTAACTTTTTTTAACGATACTTTGGAACAGCAAGTTTGTATTTGTGTCTAGTGTTAGGATTATTAAGATCGCTGTTATTAAGAAATAGTTAAATATTCCTACATATATAAAAAATGTTTGCGTATATGTATTCTGAAGCTACGGTGAGAATATTTGCTTCCTTTCAACTTAAACCTTACATTCATTAATAAATCACGCTCATCATAGGGACTAGAGATACAACGTGAGGTTTTCAAAAATATGCTTATGTGACAACGCTAGTATTGTGAAGGGAAAGGAATTGTTAATAATTAGGCTTAAAAAACTTCATTTGGTAGCAATACATCTTATTAAATCAATCTCCACGCAAATGCTCCTGGAACTCATCAAAAATGACGAAATTATAAACTTAGCCATTTAACAATTTTGATTTCAACAAAATTTGTATATTTAGATATTCTGTCTGAACGTTGAAACTATGTGAGCTAATGAATATTAATCTATAGATTTCATTATTATATTTAGTAGTAAATACCTAAGTAAAAGTTGTAAATTTCATTTAAATATAATAATATAGAAACATCATTAATACATATCAAACAGCTGAACTAGGTCTGTATACACAGATTATCGGCAAAATCTAGAATAACAAAATCAATGTAAATATAATATATCTGTATTATAAATAAATAGTGATTATTTAATATTAATATCGAAATTAATATATGCGTGTACATAATACTTAATATTATATTTAAAAAATATTAATTCAAAATATTCTACTGTTTACTTACCAGTATCTTAGTAACTAGACAATATGGATATAACAGATATAGATAGATACAAATATATGGATAATAACAGATTTTGGCATAATAAGAAAGTGGTACAAAAAATGTTTTAAGGCGTAAGCAGACAAGACGTTTTGTTTAAAATCAGTCTTCCTTTGCGTCATAAAATGATTGTCTGCGCAGACCTTAAATATACGAAAAATACCATTTTCTCGTTGTCCCATGATCTTTTATATGCTTAGATTATAGATATATGCCATTATACATTCTCACTCACTAAAAAGAATAAAATCTATGTCGTGAGCCGTACATAAAACTAAGGGTATTATTATAAGGGCAATTGCCCATGCTATAAAGCATATTAAAACAGAAAATACGTAAAAAAAACTTCAAAAACTACGAATAAACTTTAAACTTCTCATACTAAATTTACAGCTAAAAGTGGGATGTTATTATGGTAAATTCAATATTTTTTTGTTTTTTTTTCGACACATACTTTAGATAGTTTTCGATAAATACTTAGTTGCTCTGGTAGAATATGCAGTTAATAGGATTCTACTTTATCTCTATTTTTATTTCATTCCGGTATATAGCGTTCATTTCATTGCCATGAGTCTCGGCATAGACCAGGCCACCCCTTCCTTTCCCTTTGTCTTAAGTGACAACTAAGGGAATTTAATGGTCGAGGGATGGGTAGTAGCGTCCCTTTTAAAACATCATCAAAACTTAACCGCGGTTGCCTACTTGCCTGCTAAGTTATTAGCAAAACTCACTTATGGGGGAGGCCTATGTCCAGCCGTAGACATTTAACGGTTGATATAATAATAATAATATAACGTGCATTAACCAGACTCAGTCTCTATATAATTCTAAAACATCTTTACATTCTACATTCGGATGCCTGAGTTAATTAAAACATAATTTTGGAACCGTCGCTGGATGATCAAAATTCAATCTGAAAGTTGGACTGTAGCTACAAAAAGCAAGTGATACTATTTAATCAACGACTTTCTGTAATACGACAGCTATATTTCCATTATATTGTAAAGTTTAATTGACGAAGTTACGACGAAGGCATTCCTTATAGAACGACGAACGCGCCTAAATGACTGGGAAAACGCAGAGGGTTAATCTTCGGTCCTCATTTAAAAGCAACGGAAAGGCTGTATTTTACGAAAAATAATAGGTTGCTCGACTTATTCGACTGCTTTATTAAATTGATGGTCTCTGAATTTTTTGTTGACTTCGCCTTTTCTCTTCTTATCTTTATTTATCATTTTGCTTCAATGCCTGCGCACGTTGATATAAATTCACTGGAAGTAATCTAGCTTGGACTTATGAGTAGAAAAAGAATTCCTTTATCTAGAAATATTGAAGAAACGACAATAAATATATAAGTAATAATAAATAATATATATATATATATATATATATATATATATAAGGCCATTATAACATATGACTAAATATATATTAGACATGTAATCTCTCAAATTTTTATTTAAATGATGATTTTATTACTCAGTTGTCAAATTAACTAACATATATTTGCAGAAATCCTATTCACAATCTTTAATAAAATTCATCCAATATTTTGTAGTCATTGTCAGACGGACTATAGGAATAAACGGAGGTTGAGAAGAGATTTTTTTATACCACTGAGGTGGCAAACAAGCATACGGCCTGATGGTAAGCGGATACCGTAGCCTATGAACGCCTGCAATACCAGAGGTGTTACGCGCGCGTTGCCGTCCTGAAGAAACATCTTTACCCCCCTTTTGAAGAACCCCATGCTGTTGTCTCTTGGGAAAACCTTTACAAGAAAAGAGATTACAAATTGACTATGTATATATAGTGTATGTATTCCGCACAGAATTTGATTTATTTTTGTTTTTTCGCATATTTGTCAAAGTAAATAAATAGCATGTCCAGTTTGTCTATATATCGCGGTATTCCTTTTTCATTATCCCCTGAAGGAACGGTGAACGTTTGTTATCGAATCGAAGCGATACCATGAATAGAATTGTCGTCCCTCGTTCACATCATGGTAATGATTGATTATTCATACAAAATGTCATACAATCATGTTTAGATAATCATTCAGTAATTTGGTAAAACATTTTGTAATTTGTTAACTAATGAATAAATACATAGTAAAGAGTTTTATTACATTTTTATCGACTTTAATGTGCTCTATATATTTTTGATACGATAAATTGTCTTGATGAAGACATATGCGGAGGAATAAAAGCCATGTATTGAAGAAGGTATTAAATATGAACGTGGATGAGTATGAAGGTAGAGACAACCAAAAAAAGAAAAATGGTCTATGTGAAAGATGAAATGCGTAAGAGAGGAGTGAGACCAAATACAGCAAATGATAGAGACCTGTGGAAGAGAGAGACAGTACAGTACAATACAGATACTGCAATAGTACTGAAATAAATAAATTTTTTGGAGGAAACAATAAAGAGTATCTATCTATCTATCTATAAATGAGAAAAATCATAGCAATGATGGTAATAATCTGCGTATCATCAAATAGATAGCCGATTGTAATCTTTTTAATCAAAGAGTAAGCCACTCTTGTATATATCCTATTCTTTGTGTCAAAATAAATGTAAACTTTATATAATGAAACGAAGTCTTATGTTTAAATTAAAATATGTTCCTGTTTTAATCTAACAAGTAAGGAACCTGATAAATTAAACGAAAAACCTTAGTCCTTTCGTCGAAATCCTTTAAACGAATTTCTTTATATTCAATACTGTAATATTGTTTGTGGCCATAGGATCCCTTATTCGTATGTCGTAAGCAGTGGTTACCACATTACATCAATGGCTCTACTCCCATATTGAAACCCGCAACTGAAACCCGTATCGTAGACTCGGTCGTCGACCTCATTTATGTTCTAACCCCTGAACCGAGCTGGTTCTAAAATCGTTCAATGGTAATGTCATCGAATTGTTTTCCTATTAAATGTTTAATTTATAATATTTTGCATAATTGGCTAATAATTTTCTTATACATCGAAATCAAACAAAACAGGAAAATATAATTAGAAATTTTTTTTACAACTTACCTGATGGTAAATGACTACCGCCGATCATGAACACCCACAACACTGAAAGAATTGCAGATGTTCTGCCAACCTTTTAAAAAGTAATATGCTCTTTACTTAAAGTTACCATGTCTTATCCTAAGAACAAGGAATTACATAGAAGGAATAATAAAATAAAAACTGTAAATCATATGGTCACCTCCTTTCTTCTTATGCAAATATAATTAGTAAAAAGAGAACGAAAAATACTCCATCAGTTGCTATTTTTCGCAATTCATAGCATAGGTTGCTATATAGGCTGCTGGTGTATAGAAAATGTGTATGTAAAAAGTTTGTTCATTTTGATATGTCAATTATTTGTCAATAACAAATTTTACATTACTAGATTATATATTCGAAACAGTTTATATAGAAAGTATGCAAGCAGGTTGGTATCTGAATTTGGTAAGGTTATACGGCCAATAAAACCAAGTGACATAATTTGACTGCTACGGACTATGTCATGTCATGTCATGTCATGTCATGTCGTATAGGGAGATAAAGGATATGGCCTGGGATAGAGCTGGCTGGAAGATGCATGAATTAATTGCACCGACAAGAGGAAACTCTTAAGTGAAAAGAAGAAGAAGGACTATGCAGATGCATTTTATATGTCTATCCCTCTTTAACGCATTAGCAATGCCATAAATACAACGAGCAAAATACATGGGAATTATGCATTCCATCTATACTATTCCGAAATCCTTGGTCATATCGTATTTCTCGATAAGCTGTCTTTTCTTATTAATTTTATGAATGTGAAAATGAGTTTATTATAAACAAACTCACATTCTTTTATCTCTTGGTGAATCAATCGACATGAAATTTAATATACATGTAATAATGTAATATTTGACATTTCTTTTATTATAGCACGACACGACACGACATATATATATATATATATATATATATATATATATATATATATATATATATATATATATATATATATATATATATATATTAATATAAACATAATAATACAAATACAATGAAACGTCAATACAAAATTTGATAGAACTTCGATCAAACGACTTCTTAACTGAAATATAAATCGAATCATTTTACGAGAATCGATCCACAGGTGGAGCATCAGCTTATTTATCACACCCACTCACATAATATAAAGGACACAAAAATTAATGACATTTAAATTAACTTTGTAAACAATGCGAATATTGTATAAATGCCCAATAAACAAAATTGTATGTCAATTTTAGCATCTTTTTATTTGAATTATATTTATTCAAATTTAAATAAGTCTTTTTTTACTTTATCCCAGAAGCGAAAGCAATTGTCCTTGTCACACTGTTACGTAATATACCGATGGGATACCGGTACCGAAATGAGGGTATAGCACAAGGATCTTCCATTAGGCTCCTTTCAAAATTACACTGCTTAGGATTGCCAGGTGTGTTGTATTCAGTAAGACGTCCTGATCGTTCGTTTCTATCAAATATCAGCATTTTTCGGGTTATTTCGTATACCGTTATACCACATACTCACATGTAATTTAAAATTTGACGTAACAATATAATTAAAAAGAATAATTTAAAACTTTTTTATAAAAAAAAAGCTAAAAACAAGAATGTGACTCAATATATGTGGGACCTATTTACGTATAACTTAAGTAATTTAATGAATTTAATACACAAAGTATCCTTAGATTCGTTTCAGTGTTAAATAAATAAGGTGATCATAGTTCAACAAAAATTCGTGAAATAATTTATGATTGCGTCTCATCAGATTGTTTTCTACACAAAGAAAATTTCAATTATATCAAACCAATTGTTTTGATTTAAAAACTAAACTACTATATCGATTTTGATAAAATTTTAGATTAAAAATCCAAATCAGTTCATAATTAACTGACTGAATAGCGAGATAATAAACATATAAAATTACAATCGGATTAGAAACTTTTTTTGTATATAAATTGTGATATAATGTTCTTATACGAAAATATAAATACTAGATATAATATATTAAAAAGTTATTTGTTCATGTACCGTACCGACTGTTTTATATTGTCTATGTTATGTCTATATTATTAACTCAGAAGGAAATGGATAAACTTAAAGCCTTTGGAATGTGATGCTAGAGAAGGATGGAGAAAATTAGCTGGAGAGTTCGAATTAGCAATGAGGAGGTCCTGCTTAGGATTAACGAAAAGAGACAAATTATTAGAACTATTCAGGACAGAAGGGGAAAAATATTGGAACACTTGATACGACACGACGAACTTATGAACATTATAATAGAAGGTAAGATAAAAGGAAGGAGGAGAAGAGGGAGACCGAGGCATAGTTACATCAGGCAGATCAAGGAAGGAGTTGGTGTCGTGTCGTATCAAGAGGTGAAGAGACTCGCTGAAAATCGTAGTGAGTGGCAAGAGCTACACCGACAAAAGCGCAGCTCTTAAATAGGATAGATAGATAGATGTTAAGATAATTGCAACTTTTTACACGTTCTTCTTTAGTTTAGTGGTTTTATTTATCTTAAGTGTTTCAGTGCATTTTAACGGCGAGTTTACAACATATTTATATTTTTTATCTAAAGAAAACATAAGCTTTTCCAACGACTTTTTACATACGGAACTCTTGATGAATAAGTTCAACTCACACTTGATGGGTTTTTTTTATTTTCAAGGAACAATATATATTTGTTCATTCTATTGGGTACAGTGAATGTAGGTACATACATTTTGTAACGGACTCTTAATGCTTGTAACCAATAACATAAATTGAACCTCTGTCTACTCAAGGGTGCTATTGGGCATTATTAGAAGACAATTAAACAACTGAAGGTGTATTCCATTTAACAAAATATGACCACATTAAGGATTAGCTAATACTTTAATACCTACTAATTACTTTATTAAGATTTTAGTCGATTAAGACAAGAATCATAATTATCCTATTAATATTATAAATGCAAAAGTTTATAACGACAGATAGATGGATGGATGGATAGACGGATAGATGTTACTCTTATTCTAAACAAAACTACTGTACGGGTTTAATCGAAATTCGGTACACGGATAGATTATATTCTATCTTAACACATAGATTATAGAAGCCGTGAAATAATTTTGTAATAAATTTGTAAGTAATAAATAATTTTGCAAAAAAATTGCAAATAAATTATCTATAAAGATTTAATTGTTGTTATTTCAAGAAATCATTATATAAGAAACTCTTTATCCATTCATAAAAAAATATATAATAATAATATGTTATTTATATATTATATCTTAATAATATTTATTTCATGTTATTGAATAGAATACTGAACTATACGAAAATAAAAGCAATCTATAGTAATAAATAAGGTATGGTTTTTTTATACTACAGTTCTTTCATTTTTCACATACAACATGGTCACAGTATCTTGCCAGTAAAGAGGCACGATCACAGTTTTCAACAGAAAAAAAAATTGGGAAGTTTCCTCCTATTACCTCTTGTTAACGGCCTTAAATTCTGTTTACAATTTAAGGACGCTGAAAATTACTGTTGAAATTGTTTTCAGCTGAACCGATTTTGTTCTCATTTGTATGCAAGGTAAATCTTTAAACTTTGTACAAGTATACTTCTATACAAACTGGAATTGAAGTTATTAACATCTATCTAAAGAGTGGTCTAACAGTGAAATTACTATGTAAGAGAAATATGTGTACTTATATATAACCATACTTCATAACTGGAATTTTTAAAGCGACAGAAATTATATTTTGAACAAACAAATCGCTTTATTTTGTAATTCAATAAATCAACATGACATATTATATCAAAGAGGCAAAAGGAAATCCTTTAGAAAACTGTAAATTTTTCTCGACTTTAAGACCACACTGAGCTCATTGTCTCTGCATCTACAGCTTGGTCTCAACAAAGGACTTTGTGCCTTCATTTTTCAAAGTGACTCTGATCCAATCTATTTACCAGAGACAGAACAATGCATCAGCCTACATCTTCCTTGGTTTTTGCTTTTTAATCATTCTATAGTGAATGTATATTTATTTATAATAATATTTATTTGTTTATTTATAAAATAGGATGAGGAAATAAACAATTATCAATGTAATGTAATTTAACTTTTTGTAAATCTTTTATAAATGTAGTTATTATATAAACAGGTTTCATGTCGCTTTTTATTTATTTATTTAATAGCTTAATTATACAGACGGCTATAATACGGCTATAATAGCACATGCAACAATTACAAAATTAAATAATAATATATCAGCCAATAAAGTTAGCATAAATGTATAATACAGGTAAAAGAAACACGCAAAAAGGAACTAATACTATTGGAAACTACAGCAAAATTGTCAATAACAATGCTCGGAAATTAACAAAGCCATCCCGCATCATGCTATATGGAAATATCACTTACAACGTTATTTCTGTCATTAACAGACAAGCAGATGATGTTCTGTTCTCTCTACGAGAATAAGTCCAATATCGAAATATTATAAAAACTGGAAACCTGCTGGTAGAAGACTATTAAATTAATAATTACGTGACCAGCGATCAAACGAAACGATAAAACTGAACTTTACTACGTCGAAAATAAGTAATTTACGTTCGGAAAACTCAATCAGGCAAAACAGCCTTATCAATTTTGACTGGACGATAATGCAAATGAAAAAAAGGGGCAACTTAATCTTAAATAAGGCAGGCTCAAGTATCTAATTGAATAATTTCGTTAAGAGAATGGAATTGCCGGAGGTTGAAGGGATGGGAACCCTTTTAGGGGCATTAAGTGATTCTGTGTAAGATGCGGTAGGGTCCGATGATTAGAGGAATTTCGTCAAACTTGTCGTGTCAGATTTTTTCCATCATAAACACAGTTTGCTTAATTGATATTTTTGCTGACGCTCGTTTCTGGATCGGCCTTAATTAATTCATATTGTTATAATACCTATTACTTAGTCTTACGATTGCAATTTAATATGCATTTCTCATAATGCTATTATTGTGGAATATCCGGTTTTTTCTTAGTTTTGTTTAGGATAAATATCTTCAACGCCTCCTCCTCGCCCCTAGACAATATACAAGCGAATCTTTTGATAAAATCGTTACCACTAGCAACTCAATAACAATAAGATGACAACATACACTGCCTTGTTCTTTCCTGTATGAATGCTGACCCAAATGATTCTCTCAAGAGATTCATTTGTATTACACCTAGGGAGAATAGGGCGAAAAGACAATTTATTAAAAGTTTACGAGTATTTAAAGACGATGGCACTACATACCTTTAATCAGATAGAGTCATCTAACGACATGTTATATGTCTGTAGACAATTTATATTTAAAATATTTGTTTTGAACTCAGAATCGTGCGTTGTAAATGTAAGGACCCAATGTTGCGGCCAAGAGTTGTTAGTTGTTAGTTGTTAGAGTAGATTGTATATATAATTTCTAGTAGGTGAGCGGAATAGTGTGCATCAAACTCGTCAATAATGCATTTATTATATTTATTAAAGGTTAAACGAAACATTACACGGTATGTAATGCAATGAATCGATACAATAAAAAAAGCGGAAAAAGAATTCAATGTTGCCAATTTAAAAATTGTTAATACATTGTTGACAATAAATACAGTACTTTTTCTTCACAACAAGCAGCAAAACGGGCACCCAACACGGGAACAAACCCTATCGATTGCAAAATAAATTATCAAATACGGTCCAGAATTAACGACGTAATCGCGTACCCAATAACACCACAAAATGAAGCAAACGAATTGAGAATATCTTCCAACTCCTTTTGAAAGTCCCTCAATATACCTTCCGTAATCTCGAGTGAATCTAATTAAACAAGTTTTATAACTAATGCTATAATCCGAGTAAGTGTACAAATGTTTCTCATTGAAGGTGTCGCCGACAGAGGGCGTGTTTGATCCCACTTTAGACCCATTTATGAGATGCTCAGATTGAAACGAAAAGCAATCAAAAGTTTAATTGACTTTTTGGCAATTTATAAGTGTACGTAAATAAGAGGATTACCTATTTGTTAATCATGAAATATTACCTCCTTTGATGTCACTGAGATTTATTTCTGATTTATAATATTATTTGCAAGAAAGTCTATCAAAAACATTAATACTTACAATTACTACATCTTATTTTCTACGAAGTAAATTCATTTAAAAAATGTCTTTAAAATGTGAATTAATGATCAAAAAAGATTTAGAATTTCGAAATCGGTTAAAAATAAAAATAGCTTTCCTTTTTATATTCATATCAATGATTATGTATTAATTATTCAATTCGGCGGCTAAATGCCAGTAACGACTATAAAGAGTGACACCTGTCGACTATATTTAGAATTGAAAAAAACCTGTTGACATTATATCATAATTTAATGAAGGTAGACATCATACAAAACAAAATCCATTATCTACGCCGTTTATTTCCAATTGACTAAAAAGTAAAGAAATTCGATATGTATATATGTGTGTTACGAGTACATGATTCCTTTACCAATTCTTCACCGATTTTGATAATACTTTCCATAGATAAAGTTTTCTCTCGTAAAATCTCTATTCATACTAATACCATCTTGTAGCGTTGCCTAATTGGTTTATTTTTTAAATTTTGAAGAATAATTAAATATCACACCTGATAAACTTGCTGCCGATTTAAGTATTTTTTTTTATAAAATAATTACGTTTATAACAAACAAAGAATCTAAAAACATAGACTGCTATAATTATATAAGCGTTGATTTTTAATAATGCAAGAAAGCCAGTAACATTTTTTTACTTACATATTATTATTACATAGTATTATTATTAAATTATTGTAACAATAAAACATTTTATATATCTTTATATCCAACAGTTAATTACTTGCGAATAGAATGTACAAAAACATATATAAGGCGAAAAGTGCTTAGCGAATTGTACTTACGAGTAAGTAGTAAAAGAACAATTATAGTAACTTTCTTACACAGAAAGTTCACACCTTTTAACGAGATTCGCGTTGAGTAGTGCAGTAAAAGAAAATGCAAAATTCATAAAAGCTTAAATATATTACTGCCATTTATAATACTGATAATTGTAATTAACTTGACTATAATTGTAATACTTAACTTTACCTGCGTTTTCGTCTGCATAACCGAAATGTACTAATTGACGTGGACTAATACAAGCTAAATTACTACCCCAAATACAATGGGTATGCCAAATTTCGTAAAGATAATTAAATAGTTAAAGTGCCAAGAGATGTAAAAAAAATTAATATCACATCTATGTATGTATATAAATGAATCCCTATTTCCCTTAGTCACGCCATAACTTAAGAACGACTTAACCGATTTTATTTATCTTTTTTATGTTTTCTAATACTTTCTAGAAGATTTTGATGGAAAAAAATAATTAAGAAAACTGTGCAGAAAATTGGAAATTTTCAGAAAACAGAACGACTATTTTAACTTTGCGAGTTTGTCAGTTCGCGCATTTGACTACATCTGTTGGGTGAGCGAGTTTATAATACGAGTATTAATAAGGATTTATTAATAAGTTCTAGAATAACTAAAGGATTTTGGGTAAATTCAATTGACGAATCATTTAACATGTCCAAGTCTGTGAGTAACATTTACAATTGTTATTTTAGCATTTAAGATTGGAGATATAAGATTTAAGATAAATGTATCTTGAATATCCAAAATAAATTAATCAATAAAGTTTTCAACTCTTTATTTCTTTATTCCTTTCAAAGAATAATACAAATTACACTAAATTAATAATATGTACACAAATAATTAATAATTAATTAGAATGCCTCATAGTTTAAAAACAATAAGTTTTTAACCGGATTTGTGGAACCGATTTACTTGTCTGCTAGTCTCACAAGAAGTTTAACCAGCCTTAGAGACAGGTACATGCTCAAAATTATCTCAGTGTTTCAATCATCTGGATGCACAAAGAATGTCTCTCAAAGAATTTTAAGGCGATATGAATTTATAAACCGCACGGAGCGCTAATCTTCACCTCATTTTAATTTTTTTTTTTTTTATTTTAAATAAAATATGTATGGATACTTTAAACCAGCCTTTCTCAAAGTGGATGATAACGCCCCCTCGTGAGCGCTGCACGCCTAAAGGGGGGCGGTAAAAGATCCAGAATAAAATGGGGGCGTTGTTGGGGGGTGATTTGTTGATCTTGAAGTAAAAAATAATTTATTCTTAAAGTGGGCAGTAAACAATATAAGTTTGGGAACCCCTGCTTTAAACTCACATTCTACTTCACACTATCTATTACGTTATACAATTATATATACATCGTGTGATAAAAAATCCCGAAATAATGTTAAAGCGCCTGGCCTTTCTTATAGAGTACCACGCCTTCCACGCCTTCACTTCCTTTAAATTACTATAATTACAAAATTACGTCATGTTAATACCAAGAATGAGTTGTATCCTAGGACAATAGTACGTTATCATCGACATCATATTATCCGTTAATTGTCTATTGCCACCACATTGTCTATTGAATATGGGTCTACCCCATAAACTGCCATAAGAAATAATCCCAAGCCACCTATAAAACCAGGGAAGGGGTCATTTCTTTCCGGCATTTGCCATAGGAGAGGGGAGTTCTAATAGTGTCCATTCTAGGCAGGCGATGACAATCGCAGTTAAGCTTTGGTGATGTTTTAAGAAGGAGTCTACTACCCATTCCTCGATCACTTAGCTCTCTTAATTACCTCTTACGACATCTACGGGAGAGGAAGGGGTGGCCTAATACAAGGTACCGAGATGACATTAGCACAACTAGTGTTCATTTAAACTACTCGTAGCTGCACCGAGCTATCTTCTCGTATGCTTACATATATTTATTTTTGAACACGCATACATCTTTTTCTTTATTGTACACAAACATAGTGATAAGAACGTTTAATTTTAAACATAATGTACAAAGGCCAGCTTATCTATAATAAGATATTTCTTCCAACAAACCTTTTCATGTGAATTAAATTGTTATTTAATTCGCATGAAAGTCTCTGAATGATGATGTGTTTTTTTTATACAACTTAGAATGGCAAACAAGCTGACGGCCCACCTGATGGAAAGTGGTAACCGTCGCCTATAAATATGAGCAGTGCCATGGACATAACAGACTATACTGTTTCGCCCAAGATACCCCCCATGCGTTGCCATTCCTGAGGACTCAGGTGTTATTCCTCTGTACCCAGTAAATTCACGCTATATCCCACCCTTCAAACCGAAACACAGCCATGCAAACACAACTGCTTCACGGTTGAAACACGAATGGAACAGAGGTACCCAAGCAATTTTTGTACAAAGTCTCCCTCTAAAAAAATTCCTTCAAATTTAATTCCATAACTCAATTATCTTTTCGAATAATTGTCGTATGTCCAAAACAAATACAAGAAATCTTATTCTACGTGTAAATTTGCATAAAGTTTCGCAAGACCTCACTGCACGAACTCGAAAAGGCTTTGCCAGAGTTTTAGAGTAAGTTCCTCAATTCACAATCGTTACTTTAAAGTTTGTTGAAGTAAGAAAATATTTGCCGAAAACGCTTTCAACCGCTATCAAACCTTTCCAATACTGTAATTGATTTCGAGACTTAATTACTGATTAATTTATGATAAGTTAGCAGCGAGTTAGTAAATGAGCCCTTTAATATAATTAAGTATAGGCTAGTCACATGACTCGAAAAACTGATAACCGCAGTGTAGAACAAATCCCCATCCCTCTCTTCCATCCTCCCGCATACCCTAGATGAAGTGACAACCTCAAATGCATGTCAGGATAGCTCGGGACCGTTGCCTATGGTAGTCTATGGGGAAGCCAGCATTAAGCAGATAAAGGCTGATATGGTGATGATGACGATATGAATATTGTTTGAATCTGTATTTATCCATAAATTGAATATATCTGTAATAATTATCCTTCCAATAGTTCTGAACCAATAAGAAGAGGTCCAAAAGTCATTTCAAAATTTTTCATTATTTATTGTGTGAATAGGTTACACGATATCTTTACTAATTCTGAGCCAATATTGATCATTATTTCTACAATCGATAACTTTACGCCCGTTTCATCATTCATATTAGCCATATATATCAGCTATTAACTGTCTCCTTCTGGGCGTAGGCCTCCCGCACAAAGGGGTTATGCCAGTAGTTCCCACGCTTGGCAGGCTTGACACCCCTATTGGTCCCTTATTAATTTTATGACGATTGACACATCTTTTTTTCTTTCCGGAGTAAAAGCTATTTGTTCCTACAAATTCAACAAAATCTTGTCCGCTATTTGTTGGAACGCGATTCTGCATTCGAAATTCAAATATTGAATCTGTATTTATTATTGTTTATTTTATTAATTCATTCAGTTTAAAATAAGATTCGTGAGATCGCTTGACATAGATTAAGCACCTGACATTCCCTTTCTACGTCACTTATCAATATTCATTGAAAGAAAAATACAATATGTAATTCAAAATAAACAATATTAAAGAGTTGCAGTAAAACTTTCTACGTGAACAGTTGCTCGGAGCACAGAGCAGCTGGAATTCCCTAGTTCTAAACACACTTTTGTTCTCGTACGTATACAAGTAGGTACAACAGTTACGCCGGCTTCAAATGTTTCTAGACCGTTTAGCGATTTTAATTGTTTTTATTTCTTTTAACGTCCATTTTTAGCCAACAATAAGAAATATTACTGTTTCACTTAAAATGTTGTAATTTGCTTTTTGTCGTTGTTTCTTTGAAAGAAATATTGTACACGCTATTAAATTCCCTTGACAAAATTGTACATATAATTTTACTGTGTATTCAAGTTTAATTTAATAAATACGAATTACTTAAGTTTTGTATTTTTTGTATGACTTAAACTGCAAACAGGCTTTTATGAAATGTGATAACTATTACGTATACTATAGAAAAAAAACTGTATATTATTATGCCTGCCAAGCGTAACAAATATTGCAAAATCCCCCTAATGATTAACTGCCATAAGGAACTTCATCGTTCCTTACGATAGTCTATGGGGGAGGCCTATGTTCAATAGTAAATAGATAACGGCTGATTTAATGATGATGATAACCCCTATACATATCCACTGAGATCATAGAATATATAGTTAACTTATTTTGTAAAAATGACATTTTTTGAGATTCCCCCACGCTCTCTTTATATTCAGAGAAACACAAAGCTCCAGCCGCTGATACTGCTTTCTCCGCAATGCAAATATTCGTGGCCATAAAAGGTACCTTAACCTTACCTTTACTATAGAACGAGAACCAACAAGAAACCAACAAACTTAAGAAGTAATATCACAATAGTAAAGTAGGTACCTACACATATCGTAATCCGGCCGAAGTTTTACCGAAGTTGCAACTAGGTCAAGCAGCAATATCGTGAAACGTTGGGATAAAATGAAAAATCTTGGCTGGCATTGCCAAAAATAGGGGATTATCAAACTATCATATTATCAGAAAACACTACTGTTATAAGTAAAATTGAAATAATTATAAATAATTTATATGTTGTATTCAAAAAGTAAGTAGAGAAGAATGGTTACACAAACACAGTGTAGAACAACTTCTCACTAGATGGAGTGACGACTTCAAATGAATTGCAAGAAATCAGTGTATATAGGTGGCTCAGAACCGTTTTCTATGACCGTCGATGGAGAAGACCTGCTTTCAGCAGTGGACAAATAATGATGATTACAATAAGTGGGTAGAAAAAAATATTTCTGCTTTGAGAGCGAAAGCATGACATGCTACATTGGTTTACTCGTAAAAACGTTGATGTAACCTTACGTAGACAAAAGAGAGAATCTGACTTTGTTCTCGCCTATCATCTGTATAGCGCATGCCTGTGATATACGGATAGCACAAGTATGTTTACTATTCCACTTTCATTCTACAAAAAAACACAAGTTAAATTTATTACAGCTTACCTAAATGTATATTTTTAATGTAATAACTACCAGTTTAACTTCTGTGTAAGTAGATCGAGAAAATAAGATTTTTTTATATTAAAATATATTTATAATTATATATTTATAAATATATTTATAAATATATTTATACATTATAATGTGTGCTTACGAAACTTTTAATAGTAAATGATTCTTAATATCTCTAATTCTATTCTGTTTATTCCATCCTCATTAATATTATAAATGCGAAAGGATATTAGTTTGTTTACTGTTTCTTATTACCTTAATCACTATGAAATTTGATATACACATAATGGATATAAAAGGACACAGGGTCCTGTTAACTCCGGCCAATGAAATATGTTTATTCACCTCATTATTTATTCACCCGGTCACGCGAACAAAGTCGCAAGTAAAAATTTGTTACTAATAAAAGTGCGAAAGTTTGTGAGGATATTTTCATGGATGGGTGTTTATTACTCTTTTACGCAAAAACTACTTAACAGATTAGAATTAAATTCGGTACACAATTAAGTTATATCTTTACTTAGAAAATAGGATACTTTATGTACTGATTAATGCGAGCAAAGCGGCGATATACAACTAGTAAGCTATATATCAAAATACACCAAACAAAATCCCTACTTAGTATAATCTCTACCCATAGTATACCTATGGATATCACAGTACGAAACACTAGTTACTCGAAAGTTATGAGGCCCGGAAGTGACCGTAAAAGATTATGGTCATGGGGAGGGTTTGAATTAACAGAAGTCCAGGGAACGAGACTACGTTATCAGACTTGTTATTGATTATAATATTCACTCTTCTTATCATGTTGATACAAATCTAAAGTTCTTTGCGGCATTTCAACTCCCAAAATTATAGCTTGCAAAGTATCTAAGTAGCTGGCAAATGACTGACGCCCGAGTTTAGATTATCATCGTTTTACATGAAAGATTTAATTCGTCTCAAATACATTTTATATAAATAAGCAAAATTTAATTATAGTCACACGATTCATGTTCTAAATTCCAATATTCTCATTTATCTAAGCATGAAAGAGGTCGTCATTTGTCGGTGTGTTTTGAATACGAGTGTAATGTACCTACATTTCTTGTGCTGTGTGGTCCTGGCATAGAATGGGCCACCCTTCCTTTCCTATGGGTTTCGAAAGAGGGGACTAAGGGATCTTATTAGACAAGGATGGGCAACAGTGTCCCTCTTAAAACATCACCAAAGCCTAACTGCAGTTGCCAACCCGCTAGCCAAGCAGGGCAACTATTGACAAAACTCTCCTTATGAGGAAGGCCTATGTTCAGCAATGCACAGTTAACGGCCAATATAATAAAAAAATATTTCTTGGAACCTTTAAGATTAGAATTTGTAAAATTTAAAAGTGGAAACAAGCTTTTTATAAGAGAAACATTTTGCTCTACATAAAACAAGCTTACAAATATGGCAAAACACGACAATCATTGAATAAATATTTCGCATAACACAAACGTAATTATTTATTGTAAAGAAAAATATATTAACCACAAATATATTAATATGACCACAACAAAAACTGTCAAAGTGAGAAACTCCTTCTTTTGGAAGTCTTTAAAAAAAAACATAAAAAATGTATAAGCAACTCTTCTCGCGTTTCAGGTGTTCAAGGACGACGGTAACCGCTTTCCATCAAGTGCATCGTCTGCTCGTTTGCCTCTTTAACAATAAAAAAAAATACCATATCAACTTAATTGCCCCATGTCTAAGCAAGCTCTAATTATAACAATATAATCATAACTAACTTGAAACACAGAAAATAACAAGCGTTGAATATAAATTGATACGTTAGTCAACGCGCCGCTCAACGGAACGCTACCGAAGTGTAATTGAATAATTTCTTTAACGAAATGAAACTGAATTCTCAGACAATTCCACCTCGGTAGCTGCATAAAGAATTTTATCACGGCAACCGAGTGTTATACAGATATATAATCGTTTACTGGAATAGTTCTTCTTAAAAGCTTTCTTTATTTATTCACTTTTTATTGAATCACTTAAAGAATAATACAAAAAATATATACATACATATATATATTATGCTTACAAACAAAAGGTGGTATCGCTAAGGCAATTCCTTCCAAACAACCTTTAATGTAATATTTATGTGTTTTATTAGTAATTTTAAGTTTTATTGACAATTTAGGATTAATCAATAAGCAACTATATTTTGTATTAAAATTTAACGAATGACAGAGATTCGTGGAAAATAGTAATAGGATTCGGAACTTGTCAATTTTAAATTAAAATAAGACGTATTTTGGTGTAAATTCAAAATGTAAAACTAATTATAATTGTACGGTACACCATGTCGTTATTCGGTTTTTTTATTTAGTTAGTTATTATTTTTTATATATATTTTTTACATATATTTAAGAATCACTCAATAGATTTAATTATAAACCATACTCATATTATACGGAGAAGAAGCTAATATTAAGACAAAAAGACTAAAGATGATGTTAATACCAGTCCTTTATCAAATTAAAGCAACATATGAAAGCATTCAAACCGAGACAAGATTTTGTAGGCAGCCAAATAAATCCTCTATTATAATTTATAGAGCATAAAACGAAACAAGCATAAGAGAAAATGCAGCGATGGTATACTTGAAAAGGAACAATTTTCCTTATAAGAAACAAAGATCATATATTATATAATTCGTGTAACGTAACACGATAAATTAAGTATGGAACATTAAAAAAGCATTATTTAATAAATTTCTTTGTGATATTATACTAAGAAAACCAATAAATTGTAAAGATAAACTCGTATTTAGTGGAGTAAATACAAGCTACAAGCAGCATGTAAACAAAGATCTAGAAAGATCAGACATAAAAAATGAATAAACTAAAGATTCGAAGTTAAAGAAAAAAAAAAAAAAAAAAAAAAAATATATATATATATATATATATATATATATATATATATATATATATATATATATATATATATATATATATATATATATATTTTTTTTTTTTTTTTCTTTAACTTCGAATCTTTATGATGCATGCTCTCTTGAAATAGTTGTTTAATTATATAGATACTAAAAATTTCAGTTTATTAAATGTAATAATATTTTATATTTTAATTGAATATATATACAATTAATTGTAAACAAAGGAAAGCAAAAGTACACAGTATTTTGATGTAAGGCAATGATAAACGATCTGTTTCTACCTCAGTTGAAATGAATGGAGCTATTCACTAAGCTACAACACTGTTTTTGGCGTCTGGCTCGGCATTATTAACTGTCAAATTCAAACGTCAAATAATAAATAAAATTAAACTAATCATACGTAAGTATTACTTAAGAACAAGGAATTACAAAATCTTTGAGTGTTACAGATGTGTAACAATTAAACAGACGGTATTTAAATACACAGCTGTTTATTACTTGAGTAGATTTTACCCGCGACTTCGTTCGCGTGACTAAAATAAGTTGATGGATCGAACTAAATAGTATATGTATTTCTCTATTCCAAATAGTATATGTATATCAAATTTCATAATTATTTTCATAATCAATAATTGAACCATTAAAGCGTCAAAAAGTAACAAATAAACAAAAAACTCGCTTTCACATTTATAATATTAGTAAAGTTAATAACACTACTACTACTATAAATGTTTTAATAATATTCGTACTATGTTTGTCTTGTTGTATCATAACTATCCACCGCCGTACACAGCCTGTCTGTTATAGCATCTGATATTAATTTAAATAGATGACGCAATTGTATTCAGTTTCTTTGTCTGCCAATTTGTCTCCTTAAATAATCTTAAACTTAGATTGTAACTACGTTTAAAGTGACAGTTAATTTTTTAACAAAGGTAACTCAAATCGATAGTTGTCGATTACAGCCTGGACAAACAATGGACGTTTTGTCTTTAGACAAATTTCCATTTGTGTAAGCCATACACTTATATATGTGGGCGTGTTGTAGCAAGCAACTATAAGTTTTATCACGATGAACAAAAATATATTATGAGAATTATAATTAAAAATCTGAGTACATGGAGCAAATACAAAAGCAACCTATTAACAGTATAAAAAAGTCCAAATAAGATCACAAAATAGTTACAGGCCTTTATGCTGTCAGTTTCCCGTTTATAAGAAACATTTCAAGCAACATTGAAACATTATGGTCACAGTCATGTTATTATGTTTCTTTACTTCCTTTTCATAATAAAAATAACGATTATAGGTTTTCCAACGCTGTTTTCTTTTTACAACTTGACCTCAATTTGACATAAAACGGGAACATTTTGCTCCACAAATAAAAAACACACCATTAAACAACGAGATGTTTTGCAGCCCAATTAGATTGAATATTTGAATTTAGAACACGAAATCGTGTATATTCTGGTATCTATAGTAGTATATATTGCTTTACTACAAAAAATTTTTTGCTCCGCAAAGAAAAATTGCCATGTGATCCTGGCATAGAATAGGCCAAGCTGCCTGCCAAGTGTGGCGACTACTGGCAAAACCCCCTAAGGGAGAGGTTTATGTTTAGCAGTGGACAGTTAAAGTCTGGTATAATAATGATACGATGACAAATATAGCATCTCAAATTGTTACAAAATTAATATGATCTCAACACGATAATTAGCTCTACTGTTTGAAAAAAAATACATATTGTCTTTTTGTCTTAAATATCATAATTAAAGATACAAATGTTATGCATATAATAATGATAAATTCCCAACTACCCCCAACTAGTCTAGTCACATCTAGTATTTAAAAGGCAATGTATAATTTTATCGTGGTAAGTCTGCCAGTCAAATTACTGAAGACGAACGTTGCAAATTGAAATGAGGCGGCACTCAACATTTGAGCAATGCTCGTATATTAGAATATTCAGAATCCTGAATCATAAAAATGCTCTTACATTTACATCGTAATCATATTCATATTCTGTGATAAGTTTTAATAATCCTCTTCATTTTTACAGGATTAAATTCGCAGACAGAGATACTTATTATAGATACTTATTCTGTATGTAATCTCAATTTATATGAATACAAACTGTATTGCTACAAACTCTTTGCTTTGACGCACAAGCTATTTTTTGATTGCATATGTTCTCTCACACTAAACACTTATGAAAACACTATTTGTGATGTTGTTTTTATCAATTCTGAAAATTTTATTCGACATACATTTTATACTGCAACACAGAATCAAATTAATAGAGAGGCAATTTAGACTTCATTCAGACCAAGTTGAATGACAAGGCAAGACAAATATGTATGAATGTATGTATATATTTACCCCTATACAAATACATTCAAAATATTTTCAAGAAGCTTTAATAAATTAGTGTGTAAATATAAATGGTCAAAAGTGACCTTCATTAATCTCATGGAAAATATTATTTGAAGGCCTTCGCGACATCGATATAAATCTATTTAAATACATAATAAAGATTAAATCTCATTCTCTTTTTGAATTTTAAAAGAACGAACGTTTTAACTTTTTAAACGACTAAAATCATGATTATGAATAGTTCTTAATCTTAGACGATCCGACTAAGCCCTTTTCATCAAATAATTCTCATTTCTATAGAGTTATTTATCTAGATTCTCATTAATGCCTAAAAACGAATAGACGACAAAAAAGTTTAGCTATTTAGGAAAATCCTTTATAAATTCTTTTTTATTCTAATCATCCCTCAACGACAAGCAATAGTTTCGCTTTTAGAGGTACCGTACCATAGGCGTATTTTATAAAGTTCATAGCTATGTTCGTAGTATCGTTTAGAGTTATATGTTAAGTGAGTATTGCCACTTGCCTTAAAATGGTCTTTCACCTTGTTTGCCATTTTGCAATAGACAAAAATGCCTCGTCATCACTGATTTCAGCCATTGAAATATCGTTAATGTTGGCAACATCAAACATCTTAACTTAGGATTCATGTTAATATTATTTGGAAACAAAGAACTTTGTTTTGTTCTGAAATTGACTTCACTCTTCCTCTTCCCATGTTTATAAATAAGTCTTATATATTGTTGTTAGATGTAGAATATTGTATTATATGAATGGGTGGCCCATTCTATGCCAAGATCACACGGCAATTCTTCCTTTCCCCCGGGTGTCGTAAGAGGCAACTAAAGCAACTAAATGGTTGAGGGATGGGCAGCAACATCCCTCTGAAAACATCACCAAGACCTAACTGTGGTTGCCAACCCGCCTGCTAAGCGTAGCAACTACGGACAAAACACCCCAATAGGGGGAAACCTATATTCAACAGTAGACAGTTAACGGCTGATATAATAATATAATGGATGACTATTTTTTACCTGGACTTTGTCCGCATAGCCGGGATATGTTTACTGACCGGGTTTAAAAATAATCAATATCCTTCATTCCATATAGTACGTGTAAACCAAATTTAATAAAAATTGGATTTTTACTTATTTCTGCCATTAAATTTTAACTATCTTTCAAAAGGAGGAGTTTCTTAATTCGTCTGTATCTTTGTAAATATATTGCGTCAGCAGTTCTGAACTGATTTTCTTATTTCTTTTGTAATCTATAAGAGTTTTTTCCACATTAGTACCATATTAGTTTTATGACGATTGAAACTGTAATTTCTCTTTGCAGAGCAAAAATCAGTTTACATAAAAATCGTATTAATTGCCGTCTTTTATAAAACATAATAATTAGCTGCATGTTACTCAAGTTCTAGTAAAAAAAAACATATTTTGGACAAGAGTGAATGAATAAATGAAAACTTTATTATTCCCTTCAAAGAATGATACAGATAATAAAGATTAACAATATATACACAGCGTATATGCAGTCAGGCTCATGCTCGCGTCACAGTCGCTCATGTCTAAGAATCACAAATTGATTCCGAAACTAGTCGAGGTTTTCTGGTCTAATTACACTTATTAATATATTTTTTTTATACAACTTAGAATGGCAAACCAGCCCTCTTCACAGCTCGATGAGTAATTTGAAGCTTTGTTGAAATGTGTTGAAATGTTGCGGTTCCATCAGTCAGCACTGGCAATACGTATTGTGCGTATATAAATCTTCAAACTTTGAGGTATTTTGGATGAAAAGATGTGGTGTAGTTGTCCAAACGCTGCCCAGCTCAGCTGTTCAACTCAGTAGTAATTGTTGAAATTTATTATTAAATAACAAATTCAGGACATACATTTTAAAATGTTTTTTTTTATGCAACTTAGAATGGCAAACAAGCTGACGGCCCACCTGATGGAAAGTGGTAACCGTCGCCTATAGACATGAGCAGTACCATGGTTATAACAAAATATACTGTTTCGCCCATGATACCCCCATGCGTTGCCATACCTGAGAACTCAGATGTTATTCCTCTGTACCCTGTAAATTCATGCCATATCCCACCCTTCAAATCGAAACACAGCCATGCAAACACAACTGCTTTACGGTTGAAACACGAATGGGACAGAGGTACCCAAGCAAACTTTTGTACAAAGTCTCCCTCTCAAACAAAATGAATACTGAATTATATAAAAGCAAAATAAAGAAGCAACAATGAGCGGCCTCATCGCTAAATAGAGTAGTTCAAAATATAGTAAAGTTCACGTTATTATTTTGGACCAACATTATGAAGTTATAAAAAATCGCTGAAAACTCGGCTACAAGTCAACAACCTAATTAGAACATTTTGTATGCGTGTATAAAATTATTCTACTTGCGTGACCTATAGCAGTTTATAAATGTGACCCGCATAAGCGACGCTCGGCATATTGGGCCCAATGTTGGCACCAACATACCATCTGAACATATGGATTTTGCACAAAAGTTATATACATAAGTATTTTAGAAGTAAATATTCGTGATACTGCAGCAGTATTTTTAATAAATGAAAATTATATGGTAACCCCGCTTACGTTATTGGTTTATGCAGGCGGGATTCCATTAAAAGATCACCAGATATTAACTACTTTGAATTCTAGGTAGTAGTCCCTCCTGTAAAGGGGGAGAAGGGATTGTTAGTAATACGAACTACCTGTCCCATTGCTAACATCATAGAGTATACTCAGGAGTCAGGTCAACCTCCACATGGTCCCCCTGAAGACCATCGTACTGAATTCCAGGTATATTCATTACAATGAACTAACCTTTTTACTCTCACATATCATCCCTCACTGGTGCCCAACGTATAGCGCAACCGGAGTTACCATTCCATTAACATTCTTAAAAAAAATCACTGCTGGAAAGAATTTTGATTTGTGATTAAAGTAGTAGTCGAAGAGATCAACCTGACGTATATAATATAGTAAACAATAAAGCTGATACTTCCCGTTACTAACATTGGAGGCATAGCAAATTAGTTCTCAAGACCATTAGACTCAAGACAAAAAACAAATGTTTGATATCAGCCAAATTCGAACTCACCACTTTGCGGCCTAAGTCTATGTAAATTAAACACCACTGAACCATAACACTCTTTTGTACTAATCTTTATATACGTACTCATAAAACAGTTCAGAATTGTACAAAGCTCGATATGACTTTTCTGTTTACTGGAGATTAACAATACGACGTATTACTTACACTCTACACAAAGTAATAACTTCCAGGAATTCACCAACAATGGGTATGTATTGTACACAAAATAATTACTGCTTTGAAGTGATTTTTCCTGTTATACTTAGATTCCTGGCTTATATATTGGAGCCAACATACGCTAAAGGATTTACTCGCGAACTTTGAAAATTCCGTCAAACTCAGCCTCCCAATGTTCTTTCGACCTAAGCAAACACGACCCAAAACTCGAAATTGGCTCCTTTTATGCGATTAGAGCTGATAAGATGCAATGCCTTGGGTCTGACTTGATAACTGGGATAATCTTTTGCTGTCCGTTGTTGGGAAAAATTGCTTTCTGTCTTGTCTAACCTACTCTAAAGATAAATAGGATTTATGTAATGGTATATAAAAATATTAAATTTATTTAGTTTAATATAGTAAAAGAAGAGGAACTTTTGTGGTATGCTACTAATATTATAAATAGTTTTGATCATAATTCACGCATATTTTTGGGAATAAAATCTAAAAGAATTTTGTTAATATATATAAAATATGTAAATAAATATTCTGTAAATGCCTAAAAAAATGTATAAATATCGGAACGCCAGTTAAAATGTCACAAACTTACTTTCACATTTAACCCCTTATGAGGTATCATGAGTACAATTTTTTATCCCCTCGTTAGCATGCATAAACTTTTGTTACTTTCTCCAACTTTAGAACTTAGTCGTGGAATGAGAATTTTATGTTCGTACATTATTTTATTTTGCAGCTACATGCCTGTCACAAACAAATAAAAACAAAGAGTAAATCTACAGACGATCATAGGTAATATTGATAGTACAAACTTACCTCTCGTTTGTCATAAAAGCTTGCAACTCTGATTACTATCTGAAAAAGAAAAAAATATGTTACTTACATGAATAATAACAATAATAATTATATAATATTCAAACATTTTGTAATATTATGTACGTGTGTAATCATCACTGACCATAGAATAATAAAATCAGTTAATGCGAATTGGACTCTTGTGAAGGACGATTGTGAAATTTTATTTTTTTTTAGATGAAAATGAGATGAATTTAATTTATATACCCTGCTAGCACACGTGGCCCTATTTTTAAATTATGAGCACTTCTTTGGAACCTTGAGTCATCAAATAAACGTAATTTTTCAATTAACTAACGAAGTCGCCTTGTATGGGTTCCTATTCACCACTTTAGTGCGGAATCCTAAAAAAGTACAAGAACACACTCTATTAGTATATCATGGAAGTACCCCGAATACAAAGGCGTTGCTATAATGCGTATATTGTATGTATTAGGACATAATAACGTCAAAAGGTCCTTTCATGACGACAACAAACGTTATTGAAATATCGGGTAGGCACACCAAAAAGCCTAACGACATTTTTCCTTGGTCCCTACATTAAATAGATTGAACGTGAAAAAGTGCAAACATTTTGTAGAATTGAAAAGCTAGCTGACCTAGCGACGAGTAATAGATAAGCCGTGGTGACCACATTATTAGATTTTACAGAGACATGTTATTTTTTCATTTATAGCTTAGGAATATTAATAAATAATACTTGTTTACAATCACCTTCTGTTTACTTATATAAAGTAGTAATATTTTGATGAAAGAGTCACCTTTCTTTCCCATGGGTATCGCAAGAGGCAGCTAAGGGAATTAAATGGTCAAGGAATGTTCAGCTGCGTCCCTCGCAAAATATCACCAAAGGCTGACTGCGATTACCAACCCGCCCGTCAAGCGTGGCAACTATGTTCAGCAATGGACAGTTAACTGCTGGTATAATAATAATAATATACATATTTTAAAGTTTGTTTAAATTACTACCTGTTTAGAGCATCGATGTTATTTTTATACGTTAAATAGCTAGCTACCCAAGACTTTGCCCACGTGAATGGGATAACATATCCCATTATTATGTATATCTATCCCATTAATATTTTATATTAGTCTTCTATAATTTCATATTAAACAATATACTATTACAAGAAAGGTAACTTCTCCTGAACAGATTTAAAAGAAAGATTGTCTCAATTTTTTAACAATTTTTAATGACACCCAAAAGGCTAACTGTAAGAAATAATATGATTAATGTGTTGGCGATAAGTACAGAAGACACAAAGCAATTACAATTAGTCAATAAATGTCCTCATTCTATAATAATAGATAAACACTTCTGTTTGCTAAATTAAAAAATAAAATTAGATACACATTTTTGTAAATATTTGGAATACAACGAAATTAGTTCTTGAGATCCAACGACAAACGTTATGAATACATTATATGGAAAATGCGGTATTCAACGCAAATAGAAAACAATTTTTCCAGGAACAGAACGATAAAACCATAAAATTAGTAGCTGTATCTCGCGGCTTTGCCCACGTAAATCAATAGGTATATGAAATATCCTACGTGCTAAGTTAGGATTTAACCTATCCGTGTACCAAATTTAATTACAATTTATTTAGTAGTTTTTGCATGAAAAAATAACAAACATCGATCCATCCATCCATCGTTACAAACTTTTGCATTTATAATATTAACAGAATGAACCAAAAATGGAATTTAACCAAAAAAAAAATGTGTACTTTTAAGCTTTCCCTTGATGCGTATAAACTGGTTTATTCATTACTGAAGTCCAATTATTACATGATTTAACCACTTAAATCCTTAGCATATCCTTTCGACAATTACGATTTCTACATGTATATTAGATAATATTATTAAACAATAAAAAAAATATCATAAAATAAATAAATTTTTTAAAAAATCTCAAAAGAAATGTAAAATGTGATCCACCTACAACAGGACAGGAACAGTCCATTCATGTAGTTGACAATACAACTCAGACGCGCGTCCACACAACGTGACTCTAATACGAAAAAACGTCATCTCATTCTGTTACACATCACCTTTCGCTTTTGCAAGTCATATCTTATGAAGGAGGTCATAAGAAGTATAAACTTCAGAATAAATAATAAATTATGTAAAACTAGCTTTTAGCCGCGAAATTGTTCGCGAAGAACATGATATAGTAGCCTATATCATATTTTTACCTTCTCTATCCCATATAGTACATGTATAAGTTGGGGGAAAAGGGATTGTTTCTACTATCAGTGTCCACAGGAACCCAATATATAGATATCGGAATGAGTATATTATATAAGCACGGATAATACGGACATATGGGGGGAAAGGGATTGTTAGTAATGGCGACTGAGAATCCCATTGCTAGCAATATACCTAACCAGGTCGACCTCCTCGCGGTTGTCCCTGGAAACTATCATGGTTAATTCCTGATGAATTCATCATGATGGGCTAACTGGCCTGTTTTCAATCTCATCTATCACCCTTCACTGGTGCTCCGCAAGCATATACCGTTGGCGCAGGCGGGGTTACTATACCAATTTCACCCATCAAAAAAAAAGTACATATATAAGTTTGGTATATGGTTTTTCTTTCACAAAGAAAAATAGCATCTTTATTCTATAGTTCAAAGAACGACGTTAAAAAAACAGTTGTGAAAATCAGTTCAGAATTGATGACATGAACAACATAGTCACTAAAAATTCAGACGAATTGACAACCTTCTTCTTTAGAAAGTCGCTTAATAAATACAAACGAGCTTCATATATAAGTAAATAATGCAGACAAATCCTTACACATTTCAATAAAATAAATGACCGTACTCGTAAAATAAACATTATTTATGTTTGGAATAATTTTGCGGTATATATATGCAATAGAATCTATTATTTGAAGTAATAATGGTTAGGGAGAACTGGCATCCAATGTCGTGGTCACATATCATGCTATTAAGATATTATTATTAGTATTATGAAAAGAAATATTTATTCATAGCTATCATCCAGCAGGTTGATTAATTTTTGCTTAAATTGTAACAAATATGCCACACTTGAAAAATTACGTCTTCAAGCTATCCAGACGTACCTATTCATTATTGGCAAGCTATTAATTTATAATGCATCTATTCTCACTACTATAAATTATAACAAGATACCAGGCCCATAAAAGCTGCACCGATCGATGTAGCTCATTTTAAGCTCAATTTTCCAGCTAACCTGCTTTGTAGATCGACGAGATATACACAGGGCCTGATTCAGTAAATATGTGACATTTTTTAAAGCTTCCCACAGGAACATTTAGTGCACATGAATACGTAATTTTCATAATAATATTTATTCCCAAAGTAAATTCTCGAAATTGTTTTTAGTTTTAAACTGCGAAAGATAAACGTTAGGTTTTTATACTCTCATCTCATATCACAGTAAAAGTAACAGTACTTAAAGAAGTAAGTAAGTAAGCTAAAAGTAGAAACGGGTCGAAAGTTAATTCTTTCACTGTTTACTTTGTGTCACATGACAAAAAGTAAAAAATGATACAAGTTTGAGATTAACAAAAGTCCTGTAAATTATATTGATTTAAAGAAAAAAATATTTAGCTTTGAGTGTAAATCAATTTCGCATTTGGCAACCCTAACTTGTATATAATACTCCACCCTTGATACCAGAAAATGATATCCACTCAAACTACTAGTAGTAGTAGAGAAGAAAAGAAAGAGAATAAATACGTAGATAGGATAAAGAAACCGGTATAGGGCGTGTCAAACAAACGTGATTCTTCTTCTTTTTGGAGACACCTTGTTAGAGCACATACGGTACATCTAAGGAAGTCAGAGGCTGCAACCTCACTACGCTTACATCATCTATCTAATAATCCCCATTTTAGAGCACTCATAAAAAAAACACAACTATCACATGGACCGTCCTCAAGAACTTCCACTTCGTTTCGTTTGGTCCGTTGGTTTGCTACGTATACGTATGATACTAAAATTTAAAAATATTTTTATATTTTTTATACGTCTACTACGATACCTTACTACGGATTTTTGTGAATGCATTATAATTCTATATTCCATTAAGGCGGATAAAAAAGTCAAAAAGTACTCTAAAACTAAATCACAGGTAACACAAAAGGATTCCCTTCGCGCTCCTTTAAATCCACCCCTGAACTGTAGACTATTCATACTGTTAAATAAGCTAATTTTCTACAACACTGCACTGATTATAATACAGGCCTACAGAGGGCACTAAAAGAGTGTTCGATTAACGACTGGGTCGATTTATGCGACCGTTTCACTTAACTTGCTTGTATTTTTATTGCTCATTTTATAGACACCTATTGAACCAATTGGCCATAATAAAGACACAAATTAAACAATGGTGAAAATTATGTTCGGTTTTATGTTTAGGTGCCCACATTTTGTTTCTTTATATAGGGTGAATTCGAAAATATTGGCATTTTTTTACAACATAGGGGCAAATGAGCATGCTGCTCGCCTGATGGTAAGTGAATATCGCCGCCCATCCATACCAAAAGTGGCATCCTTTTTATAGGAATTTTTAAGAAGCTTTATCTCGTGAATCATTATATAAAATATCCAATTCTTAAGATACAATATTAATTATTTATATGCCAAATTTCATTCTAATCCGTTTAATAGTTTTTGCGTGAAAGTCTAACAAACATCCATCCATTCTTATACAAACTTTTGCATTCATAATAGTAATAGCATTTTCTACCTGTAAAACTTTAAATTTTTCTCAATTAAACAAGCCGAAAAACAACAGAAAATTTAGTACCTGTGACAGACAGGTTTGGATATAGCATGCTAATGTTTGGTTCTCATTTTTCGAGGCAGGTTTCTTTGAGAAAATTGTTCAGCTGCACATAAAAATCTGACAGCTTAGCAACTTGTGTCATACTATCATGATTGCATTACTAATTTCGCAGTGTAGTCGAAACTAATATCAATAGCCCAGAATCTAGAAAACTAACATTGTAATACATTCCTGATGGTTAATAACACGCTCACTCAACATGCAAATAGGTACGAGTACTTTAGCGATACTACTTTCACATCGCATTTATGAGATAAAATTAGTTACATGCACTAACATCACGCTGTTTTGATTTCATGAAATTTTTCATAAAAAAAATAAATAATAATGTTAAACCAAGCACTTATCACAAAAATAAATTAACTTTAAATACAAAAATTTGTTAAGATGTGTAGATGGATGTTTATTGCTCTTTCATACAAAAACTACTGAATTTCAATTACCAGAGGGAAACTTTGTACAAAAGTCGTTTACTTGAACACCTCTGTCCCATTTGTGTTTTTACCGTGAAGCAGTAGTGTTTACATGCCTGTGTTTCGGTTTGAAAGGTGAGATATGGCAGTGAATTTACAGGGTACAGAGGAATAATAACTGAGTCTTCAAAAATGGCAACGCATAGGGGGTATCATGGACGAAACAATATACTCTTTTATGTCCATGGTACTGCTCATGTCTATAGAGGACGGTTATCACTTTCCATAAAGTGACCATCAATTTGTTTGCCATTCTAAATTGCATAAAAAAAATTAAAACAAAAAATAAATTTGATGAACGGATGAATTATATCCTAACTTAAAATATGAAGTATATGTTAAGTTAGGATATAACTCATCCGTTCATCAAATTTATTTTTTGTTTTAATTTTTTTATACTATATATTTTATACTATACTATACGCGGACAAAGTTCCGGCATATATATAATAAATGATTGATTTTACCTTTCAAGGCTTATTCAGTGTAAATAAACTTAGTGTCTTGTTAGGCGAAATTGGTCAGATATTTTTTCAAACAAATTGTTAACAGTTTGTCGGAATACAAGTATTTTGTAATAATATCAATAAATGTTTTAAATTACATTAAGTATCAACCATTACCAATATTAATATTTCGAAAAATAAGTCATTCAAGTTTTTTTATTTATTTATTTATTTATGTACACTTTATTACACCATTTATAAAAGTAATAAATACATTTAATTTTAATGAGAACTACTTAATACTTTTGTATTAAGTAGTTCTCATTAAAATTAAATGTATTAGCCGGCCTTATCGCTAACTAGTCTCTTCTAGACAACGAGTTATCAAATTTGGATTAATCATATACATATTTTCACTTAAACTAAAAGGAAACTTCGCACCTCTATTATCTTCTATTCCCGTGAGATTTTCTAATAACCCTTTCTTACTGGTTCCTTAATAAACTATACTCGTACATTGAGATTATTTGCTCAAAATTTCAAGTTTCTACACATAGCGGTTTAGGGTTAGGCCCAAATGTTTTTACGAATATTAATTGGGTTATATATTTATAGATACCTAAATATAGTAACTAATAATTAAACTTATATATATATTATTTTTTGCCATCTCTATATACTAGCATAACAGCAATTTTACGAACTTACTGTATTTGTCGTTTCCAATCATTGTTTTGATATCACCCAGAAATATTTTAATTAGGCGTAAGACGTTTTGCGTTAAACCATCTCGCCTCGCATTGCGATAATTATACTATTAATTTATTAAAAATTCCCAAGATACATAATTTTATTTCATCATCTTAAAAATTTCATAATAAAAAAGACAGTAAAGACAAAAGGCTAATTACAGGTGATAATCAGGAATTTAAAAAAAAAAAAACAATGAAAATCAAGCACTTAATTTTTTTGCTCATTTTCAATCGCCCAGTAAAGTATGTAGTCAAACACGTTAAAATACTCTGACAAATTGTTAAATTTGTTTTTATTAAAAAATATTAAATCTAAATGTTTTTTGTAGTAAGTACTAGACTCCAACCATAACTTATCGTATGATATTTGTTTGTGTATGAATCGGAAATAAATTAAAAAAAAATGTATTTTATTCGATTTAAATTCTGGACAATTTTAATGCTGTCAATCATCATTTATTGCATTACACTTCAACACCGAATATTTGTACCCAAAAACTGATAACATGAATAAAAACAAAACAATTACACTCTTACATTACTTCAAACGAATTAAATGAATATATAAAATCACCGATCCTTGTGCAAAAATCTGAAACCCCGAGGGAATGCCGTTTCCTGCCAATAACAGAATTCAATTAGCGACCCCTGGTTACCGCGATCAAGCGTAATTAATAAAATATCGCTTTTAAACCTTACGCAGTAAGGTTTAAATTTCTAAATTCAGTGAACCGTGTAAATAATGAAGTTTCAACGTTAGCCGTAGATGAACTGATAAAATCTGTATAATATGTTTGTTTAAAGACATATTACAATAGACGTTTATACGTAATGTAAAATTAACAGTGAATTTATTTAAATAAATCACAATATAGAAAAATCATAGGTACCTATATGAATTAAAACAGGATTCAGCACCTTTACTCCACGGTAGAGTTTCATACTTAGTAGCTTTTGCTCATACGAAGTACCGCGTGGACTTCAGAAGTAGAAAAATCACTAAAATAGACTATTTCTCCATCTAGACACATTAGTGGGGCTATTTAGTACCGAGTGTATTCCGCGGCTTTGATTTAGTAAATTTGTATATAAAGTATATACTATAAGTTAGAATATAAACTATCCGTATACCAAATTTCATTCAAATCTGTTCAGTAGTTTTTGCATGAAAGCGTAACAAGTATCAATCCCTCCTTACAAACTCGCATTTTTATTTATTCAATCGTATGACAAATCAGTCGTCCTTATAATTATTGTAAAGGTAACAATATTATTATTTTCTTCATCCAAGGGATGAAAATAAAGAAATTCTCCAGTATGAATAAGTCTGCTGTATTTTCCTCGTACTTATATAATGGACAGTGTTGCACAACATGGCCGATATCTTTTATTGGAGCACCACATTCGTATGTATAATGCAAAACAAGCTCTAGCTACCAATTACTCAATAGTTGCTACATCTCATAAAACTTACGTTGTTTAAATATATATATTAGTATATTAATATATATATTAAAAGTAATGTTTATGTATAATTATTTTAGTGTATTACAATAAATATATTACAACTTTTTCACCACCACTGCCCTTCATACTATTCTAATATTTTCTGTTTATACCTAATGGTTAGCTAGTAAAGAATGACCAATTGCATTAAGTTCGCCACTTATTCAAAGTTTTTTTTTTGTGCAATAAATAAATAATAACAGTAATAAATAGTAAGAATTTTTTTCCATTGAATTATATATATCACATATGTACATAGTACATATTATTACATTACCTTAAAAAATGGATACATTTTATCTTCTTTTGTTATTCTAAATTAGCTTTACATCATTGAAGGACCATGTCATATATAACTTTGTGGCTATTTGAAAAGGAAACACGCTTTCGCTTGACTTTATCGCAAATCCCTCCCTCAAAATGATTTACTTCAACTGGACGTATTAATTTATCAGTATTGACTGCGTCCCTTAAGATTTAACCTCTGATAAACTCAAATAGGTCAAGCCTTAGTTAAACATAATTCGAGAAACAATCTCAAAATATAATGATAACTCTGTAGTATATCACAGAATGAATAACAAAGATAATATCAGCTTAAAATATTTTAACAACTGTATATTATTGTACATAGGCATACAGAGCAAATAAAGCCTCCAATTTTATAATCTTGGAAAATCAATAAACAAATATATTATGAAAATAACGTAATAAAGAAGTTACAATTAATAAACTAATTATCAATTGTAATCCTAAATTCAGTTGTTAATTGTCCACTGATGAACAGAAGTCTTCCACATAAGTACTAAAAATAACATTGACAATAAATATAATTATATTATTCCGTAAAAAAAATCAACTAGGATCGTCAACGCATCGATAAATAAAGAAATGTTTCGTAAATAATATAATGTAAATTTTACTACGCATAAAAAACGCAACATTAGTAGTCTCAGAATTAAAATGAGGCAAAAACGAGAGCGAACCCTATTGATCGTAAATATAATTATGAAAATCGATTCAGAATAGCCGAGGTAATTGCATAACATAATAGCAAAAAATTTCAAACGAATTGAAAATCTCTTTGGAAATCGTTTAAAATCTAAATGACAGCGTCACCTATTTTTTTTAATACTTTAAAAAATACATTTGTAAAAAATTTATACAGAACGAAAAAGGTTTGTACGTATAATATGTTACAAAAGCTATATATATTTATAGCCTCTGCCATTATACAAAAACTATAATATTAATTATGTAATAAATGCGACAGTTTGTAACGATGCCTAGTTGGATAGATAAATCGATGTTTGTTACACTTTTTTGTATGCAACTTAGAATAGAAAACATGCTGACAACCCACTTGATGGAAAGTGGTAACCGTCACCTATAGTTTCAATGAAATTTGGTATACTGATATGTTATAACCTAACTTAACACATATTACATACTAATTACAAACTTAGTTTAAGTTTTCGTGTAAATTCAGATACACACGTTGTCTATCTTCACATATATTGCACAACATGCGTACTGGCAGATAGAAAATGCAACGACAGAAGCAAGAGCAAAAACCAATTACACTAGTGAACATGTAATATAAAAGTGTGCACGTGACAGTTCTGAATTTGCAAAGAACTGAAATTGAAAAAATGGTAGATATTCACATACGTATTTCTTATTATTTTACTTTCAATTTGCAGACATTCGAAAGTTTACCTAGGATAAAATTGATAAAAAAAATTACTGCTATTTCTTGTAAAAGATAAAATGTTTATAAATATTGCATTGAAAAAACTAAAACTTTTAATACGTATTTATAAATAAAATGTACAGTTTTGTATTTTTTTTCGTCTATATATTTATATATTCAGGTATTCTACACGTTACTATATCCTATTAAGTTCGCATATTCTTAATTATACTTCAAAACTCAATATCCTAATAATGAAGTACTGCCTTCGTGATTCAAAAGATTAACTAGTAAAGAATACTACTAGCATTAAGCCCGCTTTTTATACCATATTTTCATTTGGTTAATAAACTTATATTTAAATATAATTTGTTTTGTTCATAAATCCCGCAAATACATTTCAAGTCCCTAATGAACTCGTATGATCTATCAAATTATCTCATCATCATCATCATCATCTATGCTAACCTTACATTATATAGATAGAACGTCGAGCTGAAAAACGGGTCAACTTTTATTCAGCTAATTGTTAAACTAGGCCGACTTGTTTTTTTTTTATCAGTGTTCTATGTACTTACGCATAAAATGTATCTTGATGTATTATTTAATAAATAAAATAAGTGTTTACGCATGAAAATGATGCAGAATTTACAAATGAAAAATTTGACTCGTTTCTCTCGAAGCAATTCTATGAAAACGCTCTATCTGTATAATTTATGATTCTAACATATATATTACTATATTTTTTCTTTTCTATCTTATCGATTCATATATATTAAAATTTTAATCTTGTTCCAGTCTTCAACTTTGTCTATGGTTCGAAGTATGTTAAGGAACCATTATGATGTTAATGAACATATCACTTATTGTGACACTTCAAAGCGCTTGTTGAGTACCCGAAATGTTCGATAATTCCAGTTAAAAGGTTTTGACTCTGTCAGGCATACCCATTAGCTAAGGCCGGTAATTGATTTTAAATATCTGATACTGTAATGTGTGAGTCCATATTATAGCTGGAGCTTCCTAAAAATGTTTCAATCAAAAAATTATACCTTTATTCTATATATTATTCCGGAATGATATGCGCTAATTACAAATAAACAAGAAGGTTCGTGGCTGAGTTCTCTAATGATTTATTTATAGGAATACCAGTCCCTTTATTCACGTGACCGGAATATATTGATTGACAAAGTAAAAAAGTACTTGGGTTTCTTTTTACCCTTTACCATCCTAAAGCCCTTAAAGTACCAAGAGATAACAAATAAATAATGTGACATTAATGTAACTATAATATTAATTTTAGCAGCGAATTTAACCACGAGTTTGCGTTTTCTGTCTAAATTATAGATCTATATGATATACATCTAGTACATCAATTGTTCTGATGATTCAGTTGAGATTCTAACTTACCTAAAAATAACATAAAGGAGTAAAGAGATTATTAATAATGGGAATGAATGACCCAATTACTAGCAATATACCCTATCAAGTCGACTCCACGCAATCTCCCTAAAAACCGATATGGTTGCTTTCAGATAAATTAATCATGATGAACCAACTGCCCTGACTTCATTATCATTTTTTATTCTTCACGGGTGCGGTTACCATTTCATTTTTATCCCAAAAAGAATTTTGCTGCGTGGTCCCGACATAGAATAGACCATTGCTTCCTTTTCCATGGGTGTTTTAAGAGGCGACTAAGAAAGGGCGTGGGATGAGCAGCAGTGTCCCTCTTAAAATATCTCCAAAGCCTGACTGCGGTTGCCAATCCGTCTGCCAAGCGTGGCAACTACTAGCAAAATCCCCACGGAAAATTTTGATACGATGATAATAATAAAAGAATTAACAAACTCATCTTCACATTTATAATTTTAGTAATGATCTAAGCGTATCTAATTAACCCTTTCTCTTATCGAGTTCTCAAAGTTGACTGGAAGAAATCTGAAATGAATATTATGAAACGGACAAGTCCGCCACTGTACATCTTTGTTATAACTATTATATCTATGTTAAAAGTGAAGTCACAAATGCATATAAATGAATAAATAACGTAATCAGTCATGGTGAATTTGAGACCAGTGGCTTCGATTTTCCTTAATATTTAGCGTTAATATAATCGTTAAAGGACTTAAGAGAAATTACGAGCCTTATGATTAATTCAGTCTAGCGAATAACGTAAACTAAACACAAGATGAGATAGCCAATAGGCTATTTTCATTTACTTCATTATAATAATAAATATTCATAAATTCTATTGGTGTTAACAGAGAATTGTGTGACTAGCCAATTACTTATTTATAATATAATTTATTTTATTAATATAAACATATAAACAAACTTCTTAAGTTAAGATTAAAAATATTGTCAAATCAATAAAAAAATGCTACTTTAATGGCGACTAGTTCACCCCAGATTCGTACAGCTTTTTTTAGTTTATATTACTCTTTGATAATATAGCTAATATATATATATATATATATAAGTGGAAGAATTATTATAATCTGTTAAGTATTTTTTTTTATTTATTAATTACAACATTCTTTCCTCTTAAAATATTAGTTTAAAATTAGTATGGGACCTTCAAAGGAATAAACTTTGTAAAATGTAAAAAAAAACTATTAGCGAAATCCGTTCAGAATTAGTTACTAAACACATAAAGTGCTACAAAAATAATATAGACTTAAGAAACTTCTGGAAACCGCTTAAAAAGTCAATATACTTAATATTAAGTATATTACGTGACCTAGGTATAGAGTGCGTGTTGACACGTGGGGTATGTTATTTAGACATTTTCAACTTTGCTGGCTGTTTTTATCAGGTTCTTTTGAAACGACCTCTTGTTGCGAATCAAATTTACAAGTATTTATAGACTGACGATTCCGCGTTCGGAATTCAAATATATTTTACAATTTATATATTTCTATATTGAACAATGAAAATAATAGAAAGAAGAATGTTGGATGCATAATCACTCCAATTATTTTGTAGGCGTTTTAATCTAACTTTTAGAAAACTACACCAGAACTTCTCATCCAAATTACCTGAATGTTTAAAGATCTTTGATCTTTAAATTACTTTGCAGGGAGTCAGTGGATGCAGTTGGCTCAAACCGTTCCTTTTTGCAGTCTATAGGGGAGGCCTATTTAAAGCAGTGGAAAGACAATGGTTGAAATGATGATGATGATATATATCCAACAGCACAGTTTGTTCTCAAACTGGCATTTTAAATGTAGGCCAAAAGTCGACCAAAGTAGGAAGATTGGGCGAGTCCCATTAGTCGCGTGAGTCTCAAGAGGTCGACAAAGATCTCCACCCAGTAAATGTCTGTAAATAGACAGCATCGCCGAGGCCGACTTAAAATAGCTCTTATCCTATCTCCTTTCAAAAGTTCCTTCAGATCATGACGCAATGAGGCCTTTGCTCAGCAGTGGGACAAACTGGATTAATAATAGTATAGCTATGATATTATACGAGAAAACATAATACAGAGCTCACTAGAAACAAACTAAATAAAGCTTATACAATAATTAAAATAATTAGAAACTACACAATAATTAGAAATACATAAATACATATTTGTGTATACAAATTTATTATAAATAGAAAACACCTATATGAACAGACCAACTCATGAATACAAATGTTTTTATTGTGCAGAGATCGAACTCGCACCAAGGTCGTCAAAGGGGTTAGATATTTCATTCGTTATGTACATAAATACAATACTCACGGGTATTGAAAAAAGGAATAAACAGATTTTCCGATTTTCGTGCAGTGAGCATTTATCACATTCAAATCGTGCTGCTTCCTCGAAGCGAAACAACCCTCTTATTCGAATAAGTATTTGTATTAAACTTCTCTAAATTTACTTTTCCGTGCCATTTAAGTATAACTCCTTAATTGACACGACGAATGTTCAAAACAAGTACACAAAAGTTTAGGAAAGTATAAACTAATTAGACAAAGTCAAAATTAAGGATGGATAGTCGACTTTACGTTTACAGACATTTGACAGTGGGTTACGAATAAATAAATAGGTAATAGCTCAATTTACATTTTCAAATAAAATTTATTATATTAGTATTACTAAAAATAATAAAGTAGTAATAGTAAAAAAGTCTCAGAATGTGCAAATTTCTTGAATTAAAAATAAATATAAAAATATAACTGAAGATAATTTTGATTCATCTTTGCAAACTATATTTAGTGAACGTGTAAACGTTTTGAACATAATACGTTAATTTGATGGATTCTTACAATTATTGTTTATTTATTTGTAATTTTATCTTACTCTTATTTCAAAAGTTACAACATTCTCAAATAAATAAAAAAATAAAATAAGAACGCAAAGACATAAATCTAAAAAAAAATATATTTTATTTTAGTTTGTATTTTATTATATACAACTGACACTTTTTCTAACTTACATATTTCCTTTTCTATATTATATAAAAATAATTTTTACTACAATATATTTAAAATTTATCTTAAACGTTATCTTTATGGTGTTCATGGTAGTTAGGGGTTTTTTGCGGATAAACGTCGTATAGTGATATTTGTGTATTACAAGTTAGATGGAATGACACCAGTTATAACGTGGTCCTCTGACGCCCTAACAGAATTTGTGTCTCGGCCGTTTTCGGCAATTTAATCCAGAGCGCGGTTGACGACAAAAAGCCCATTATCGAGGACTCTCTTATCTTGTTAACGGCGCTTCCTTTTAACTTTGACTAAATCCGTTTCGAGAAGTTTTTTATTGATAAATGGGGCCCCGTTCCACGGCATCAGTCAACGCCACCGGAACCTTGGACAGTGCGGATTAAATTAAAAATATAAGCATAAAATTTTCTTTTAAATTAATTATATCCCATTATCGCATTAGTGTGGATATATTAAATTAAAATTAATCCAAAGATAATACTTGGCTGTACGCTTATTGGATTGTTGACTCCCTAATTCATTATAATCGTACTTCATAAGGGATCTTCTTATCTTTATATTATCTATCATCTTTAAAGCGACTTCAAAAAGGAGATTTCGAAATTTTCCTGTACATTCAGCCAACTTCACAAAGAAGGAAGTTCTCAAATCTTTTTTTATATTTGAAACATTATTAAAGACATATTGGTTTCATAGGAATTTTGTCAAAATCGGTTTAATAATTCAGTTTTTTAATTACAATAACTGATTTTGAGAGTCGGTTTTTCTGTAAAGCACAACTTTAAATTATTTATGTGTACATACACTACATTTATCACTAATTCTGAGTGTCCAGGGTGAGTTACACAAAGATTTACGTTTCAATCGTATAAGTGGGTAAAAATAAAACTTCTGCCTCGTTAGTGAAGGAAAGAGCGGTACATTAATCTACTCGTAACCACGGCCGAGGTAACCTGGTCGAAACGTCGAAATAATCCAGGTAAATTATTATAGTTTACCAAAATGATCGCATTAGTTCCTATCTCTTATAATTTATAAATAATGCAACACAGAAGTTCAAAAATTAAATCTAAATTTCCGAAAAGATCCTTTAGATGCACAATTAAGTATTCAATACAATTTACCAACATAAACACTGGTGCAGTAGAAACGTAAATCTGTTTTCAATTGATAATGAACAGAGTATGATTATTATATGTATATATTATTTTGCTATTAATTATTGTGTCTATTATACTATTATAGTATATTTATCAATCGACTTCAAAATAAGATTGTGTTGCTCAAATGAAACAGAATTCAGTTGTGACAAAACCAGTTAATTTGATTTAAACACTAAAATACCTAAACGATTTTAATAAAATCTCTGTGGGATCAATCTGCAAGTATATTCTTTCAGATAAAAAAAAATCTAAATTGATTTAAAACTGATGGGAGATATGAGGTAACAAACACAAAAAAAATACAACCGAATTGAGAAACTAACCTCCTGAAGTCGGTTAAAAAATAGAAATTACTCAAATTGGTAATATTACACATGCCAATTACCACTATCCATCCACTTGGCGATCAATTTAGTTATATTATAATTCCATGTAATAAAAAAATCTCCTATAAAGAAAACAAATGATCGCATTTGTAAATTACGACCTGTATTTGTGAAGCAGCACAGATAGAAAAGAATACGTTTATAGCAAGTCTTGTAGTGTTTGATTACTTCGTGCCTCGCGGAACAAAGGGACTCATCCATCGGGCTGCCTTTGTCTGTGAGCTCGTGTCGCACGCATTTCAAAGTATGATGAACGTACCAAGTACAAATATACCAACTGTTTATACTACGGCCTAAGTATTTGTAATGAGTTTACGGACGCTTTTTATTTTCACGATTCTTCGTTTCTCTTGTCACTTTTGGAATATATATATTTATTAAAATAAACAAGAACATTGCTGATGATGACTTCTCTCCATCTATTTCTCTTGTTTTTTTCTCACCTTTTTGAGTATGCTGAAAAAAAAAGATATTATATAGTGAAGCTCGCATTTTAATGGAGTTTTTTTATGCAACTTAGATTGGTAACTAAGCTGACGGCCCACCTAATGGAAAGTAGTAATCGTCGCTTATAGATATAAACAGTACTACAGACATAAAAGTGTATACTGTGTCGCCCATCATACCTTTCATGCGTTGCCATTCCTGAGAACTAAAGTTAAAGTAAATTTTTTTACTATAAATAATACATATATGTATATATAACACTACTCACTGGAAGAGAACTCTGATAGAATTAAGCTGTTATACATCTATTCAATATTAATAAATTGTAACAAAGTAATCTTTATGTACAATATTATATATATTATGTAAATAAATAAATATTTTAAAAACATATTAAAACACAACAACACATAGAAAAAACATAAGCCTATGAATAAACCTATGAAAAAAAGTTATGCCATTTAAACTTTTTTAGTTCTCAGCTCAGCTCAAGCTCAGCTCAGTTTATTTTACAAAATTTTTAGAATATTATAAAATAAACAGGTACAAGAAATATAAAGTTATGTTTAAAAACAATATATTATACAAATTTTTCAATTTGAAAAATAAATCGTTTTAAATTATTTCCATTTTACAGATTTACTCGTATACTACAAAAAAAAAAAAAGTTGAAGAAATCTTCAATTCAAGTGAAGATTGACAGATAAGTACGCTTTGCCAAAGCCGATTCTGCTTTAAGATCTTAACTTTAAGCGAAACCCGATCGGCTTTTCTTGAAACTGTATGCTCCTAAAATTCAATAGCCCCTTTATAATACATAGCCCTAAAGAGAATGTACGATTAATGTATACATCTACAAGGTGAAACTGAAATCATTGAAATCCTTTCATTCATAGATATATTATAAATATAACAGACTCACGTACTTACAAACTGAGTTGCAATCATCGAAACTTACAACATAATAAATCTTTATTAATTAAACTGTCTATATATATGGGCTGGTCACAGCTCGATGAACCGACAACTGATAGGAAAGAAAGGTTCTTGTGTGGCAACCCCGTATAGGCAAACGCAGTGGCGAACAACCTCCCACTAAATGGAGCGTCGACCTTAAATGCATTGCAGGAAGTCAGTCGATACAAGTAGCTCGAGACCGCCCCTTATAACTTAGTCTATATGGGAGGCCTATGTTGAACAGTAGACAGTTAATGACTAATTATAATGCTGATGATTAAATTATGAAATTTATTATAGAAAAATAAATCTTGCAAAATTAAGTTAATAATAAAATAAAACATAATAATATACTATATATATATATATATATATATATATATATATATATATATATATATATATATATATATATATATATATATATATATATATAAACTACAATAATATAAAATAATATGGCCTATATGATGAAAAGTGTTTAGTGTTTCTATTTCATACTGGTCCTTAGTATTTTGCGGTATTTTAAGCTGATATTTTTGTTTTAGAGAAAATGAATGGCACATCAGAATTATCTAGAAAGACATAAGCGTTGATAGTACGAAATAAATGTCCTACGCTTTGAAGACAAGTTTTCTGGGACAATGAATAGCTTCTAATTTACTAAATGCGTTATTTGTTCTCAGTAAATGTAATTGCACTCGACTATGAATGTAATGAAACTGATTACAAATTAAAATACAACTGTATATAGTCATAAAATAAGTAATTATGAGAATAAATTTGGATAAAATAAAAAAAATACACTCACGACTGTAATAATTTTCGGGGCAGTTAGAGTTAGTTAATGTTAGTTAGAGACATTTATCTTGTACTAGCGACCCGCCCTGGCTTCACACGGGGAAACTACGTCACATCACATTAGAAACCTCTAAAATTATCAGAGTTTCTCTACTATATTATGCATGTATTATACATATCCTTCCTTTTGAATCACTCTATCTATTAAAAAAAACCGCTTCAAAATCTGTTGCGTCGTTTTAAAAATTTTAAGCATACATAGGGACGGACAGACAGCGACAGCGACTTTGTTTTATACTATGTAGTGATTTGTTGTGTGTGTGTGTGTGTGTGTAATTGCTGACATTTTGTTAAATATATTTTAAAGTATTTTCTCGAGATATTTACTTGCCCTATCCACAAATAAAAAAAAATAGTGTGTTGATTTTAATATTCAATTAGCCCTTATAGATTACGTTTATAATTATTAACATTAGATAAACCTATATAAATTTAGAAATACATATTTGTTTCTAAGATATCAACGTATCAAAGAAACTGAAATCTAATATATTAGTAACCCAAAACATATTCTACCTAAGATTAAAATACCACACTATAACTCAAAACAAAACGGTTTAATATAAGACGTGCCTTGTCACTCGAAACCTCACTCCCTGTATATGTTATGAACATACCGGGATAACAATAGGGTTGTTACTATCACAAAATTAAATACTAACAATATCTATGAAAATAAAAAATAAATATGGTCACTTATGTAAATGCGCTAAGGGAATTCAATAGTCGTATGATAGGCAGCAGCGTCCTTCTTAAAACATCATTAAAGCCTGACTTTGGTTGCCAGCCCGCTTGCCAAGCATGGCAAATATTAACCTATGTCCACCAGTGTACAGTTACAGCTGATATAAAAATAACAATATTTACGTATACTATATGAAAATATATAGGATAATACAATAATAATCATGCATAATAATGGTTAACATTTGCCATATAAATGCACAATTTCTCTAATCCTAAAAAGAGTAGTAATAAACAGGGATGACCAGTAAACAACCAGACAATTATCTGTAGCTATAACCCAAAACATTAAGACAATCCAATTTAAAAAGCTAAGTTTCTTAATTCTAGAACTACATATATGTACGAGTCATTTTGTTTGACCCTCCAATTTCAGATGTTGTTACAAATACAACTAATATAAACTTTTTAAACAGACATATATGCAGAAATAAGAGAAATCATTGCGATATTTTAAAGAAGTGTGTATCCAACGACACTGTATACTTGTATTTTTCCTCTAAAAAAGAAACATTTATTGAGTGGCAACAAATAAATTTACCATATCATATTAATACATCCAACAAGTTAATTTCTAAACTATAACTCAAATGCTGTAATTAATTTAAAATAATAAACTAAAATGTGAGGTACTATCAAAGTGAAGGGTTATGGTTTGATATGATAACAAAGGCGCTCAAACCCCATTACGGCCCTATGAATTCAATTTCAATTAGAAAATAACCTAAAATAATTCTGCATATCTCAAATATATTTAATACATCATTGTTAATCGCAAACCTATGAATATAGATAACATAACATCACTATGACCATGCCAATAAAAAAACTACCTACTTTTGCTCGCACTTTTTTTTATACAACTTAGAATGGCAAACAAGCTGATGGCCCACCTGACGGAAAGTGGTAACCGTCGCCTATAGACATGAGCAGTACCATGGACATAACAGACTATACTGTTCCGCCCATAATACCCCCCATGCGTTGCCATTCCTGAGGACTCAGGTGTTATTCCTCTGTACCCAGTAAATTCACGCCATATCTCACCCTTCAACTGCTTCACGGTTGAAACACGAATGGGACAGAGGTACCCAAGCAATCGACTTTTGTACAAAGTCTCCCTCTGGTTTTATCATTGCATTTTCAATTTCTATTTCTAATTTTTCCACCAGTCTAAAACAATAATGATATAATACCTAATTAATGTGCTGGCATAGTTATGTTTCGGTTTGAAGGGTGATGAGACATGGTAGTAAAAAACACTCTATCTCGAAACGGGAGCAAATTATATAGTTTCATGAGCGACAGAGTAGTTTGTGATGCCATAGTGCTGTTCATATAACAATAATTTTTACTTAAATAAATTTAATAATAAGCATTTTTGAATAATCATTTATTTATAAAACTACCGCCCAGTTCGGAATGCAATTTCATTTGAGAAGAACGGGCAAGAAATACAGCTGTTGCTTTTTTTTTTTAAATAAAAGTTAAGTTTACAACGAAAACAATATGAGTGGATAAAATAACTATCACAAACTTCATATTGATAAAAAAAAAGAAAATAAAAAGCTATTAAGCTACAATCAATCACAGTATTCTTAAACAGAACAGTCATTAAAAGAAGCACCCGTTCACGAGTATGACGGATGAGCCAGCCATCGTTGTGTTCAACCATACTATAGGGGGGGGGAGGGATTGTTAGTAATGGAGATTGAGAATCCCATTGCTAGCAATATACCCAACCAGGTCGACCTCCTCGCGGTTCTCCCTGGAAACTATCATGGTTAATTCCTGATGAATTCATCATGATGGGCTAACTGGCCTGTTTTCATTATCATCGATCACCCTTTACTAGTGCTCTGCCAGCGTATCCCGTTAGCGCAGGCGGGGTTACCATACCAATTTCACCCATCAAAAAAAAAACCATACTGTAAGGAGTCCAACGTCCTGGCCCACCACACCATACTATACGGTCTTATACCGTCCCAAGTTGCATAAAAAAAATTAAAAAACAATCTAAGAATGTATATGAGAAAATCGATATTGCCAACCCTGAATATAAGGGAAGCTCTCATTACCCTCATTAAACAAAGTTTTCGGTTTTGCACAGATACAGCGGGCAAATAAACAAACAGTATTACGCTTACTCGTTACGGTACTGTTTTAAATTGTCAAAGTTATGTACGTGTATTACTCAACTTTCGCATTATTTATACGTGCACGCAAGTTTAATATTTTACTAGTACTACTCATATTATAAAATAGCAAACCGTCCAAGCTTTGCACAAGAAAACATATGTACGTAGCTACACATTTTTTTTAATAGGTGAAAATGGAATAGTTATGCCGCCTACACTATTAGTATACGCCAGCGGGGCACCAGTGGAAGATGGTAGATGAGAATGGATGCAGGTCAGTTGGCCATGATAAATTCGACATGAATTATTCATGATGATTTCGATGATGTCGACCAGAGAGGGTATATTGCTAGCAATGGGGCTATTAGACCTCATTACTAACAATCCCTTTCTCCCCTAGCTAACCTATTGTATTAACTTGAGCCTGTAAAAATAGTATTAAATGTAAAAAACTTATTGAACAAAGCCTATACACTAAACGACTACTAACTCATGCACTGAAATGTAAATTTTAGACATAGTATATTTAAATAAATGTACAAATGTTTACAGAGATTTAACTGAGAGTAACTGTTTAGTTTCTTGCGGGCTCTTCTCAACAGATAACAACTTATTAAACCCTGCATTCATAAAAAATGACGATTCAAAAGTGCTCGTAAACAATTATATTTGAATACAAATGATTTGAATTTGTAATAAATAAATAAACAAAATGAAACTAAATTTTCTTTACAGTTATTGTCTTTTGCCAAGTCGCTCAGTTTTTAAGTAGAGATTTTTAACCCAAGTTTTATTTTTCTATGCGAATATTCAAACATTTTACTTCATACAAACCTTGTCCTGATAATTAGAAACTTAACAAAAAACGAATTAGCAAAGTAGGTAGAAACGTTGTGAAATTATGCGCTTTACATATATTCGGCAACATATTTTATGGGGGGAAGAGATTATTAGTAGTGGGATCCAACAGCTCCATTGCTAGCAATATACCCTATCAGATCGATCTCTACGCGGTACCCCCTGGAAACTACCTTGGTTAACTCTTGTGAAATTCATCACCAAGGGCTAACTGGCCTGTTTTCATCCTCACCTATTATTTCTCACTGGTGCCCCGCCTGCGTATACCGATAACACAGACGGGGTTACTATTCTATTATCAACTACAATTTTTTTTTATTTTATGTTTATAGGCAAAGATAGCAAAGTTTTTGAAGACATTTGGATATCTTCTATTAGGACTTTTTTATGGATGGAGATGTAATAGTAACCCTGCGCTATCAGTATACGCTATTGGGGCACCAGTAAATGATCTGAACTTACATTGTAAATTAGATACAGACATACACTAAATTACTACACAATATATATTTTATCATAATTAAAACGAGAAAAGCGGAGAAAAATAGCTATTAATAGTATACTTACAGAATAGAATAGAATAGAATAGAATAGAATAGAATTTTATTGCTAACTGTGTACATACATATAGCAGTAACTATTGCTTTGAATTTGACATCAGTATCAACAGTTATACCCTATCGGGCATGCAACAATTTAAGAACAGGTAATTATATTAACATCGAAACATTCAATACTATTACCATTACTTGATTACAAATAAATATGAAATATTATACAATACAATTAACAAGACAAAGAATAATCATAACCAAATTAAAATAAAATAAACATAATTTCACTTACATGTCAATTATTATTAATTATTAATTTAATTAGTTTTAAGATTGAAGTATTCATTTAAATTATAAAAAACATTATCAAAAAGCCAGGCTTTGAGTTTAATTTTAAACATATGCTTATCCTGACATTTAATGTTTAAGGGAAGATGATTAAATACTTTAATACCCATTATAATTGCACTCCTTCCATATGTATAACTATTTATTGTTGGTAGACAAATATCATATTTGTATTTATTACGTAAATTATTTCGAATATCAGATTTATTAACAAAATATGTCATATTATTATTAACAAAAACACACAATTCCATAATATATATGTTAGTCAGGCTGAGATATTTTTCATTTTTAAATATATTTCTTAAAGTCTCATCTGAATACATATTATAAATAATACGTAGACATTTCTTTTGAAGTAGAAAAGTCGATGCAACATCTACAGAATTTCCCCAATATATAATTCCGTATGTTAGTAAAGGATACACATTACCAAAATAAGCGGACCGAGCAACAGTAGGCGAAGAGTTTTCCACGAGTATAGAAAGAGCATAACAATAACTTGATATCTTTTTATTTACTTTATCTATATGCGATTTCCAGTTTAGATGACAATCTATGGTAACACCTAAAAAGTTATGTTCGTTAACTTCCTCGACTGTTGTATTTGAATGATGGATTTTCAATTTTAAAGAATTATTTTTATAGTTGCGAAATTGAATAAATTTTGTTTTCTTAAAATTTATTTTCAGGTTAATAGTTCTGAGCCACTTAACTATTGTTTGTAATGTTTCATTTATTTCATTTTCAAACACGTCATTATCACTGCTATTATCTGTTATAAAAATGGTCGTATCATCTGCAAACATCACACAGAGATGTTTTGTGATTTTAGGTAAGTCGTTTACACTTACCAGAAAAAGAAGTGGACCCAGAACACTTCCTTGAGGGACTCCTACAATTGTTTCTGCTTGAGTAGATTTAATTTCCTCAACAGTATTATTGTTTTTATTATATTTGTCAATAACTGTGTATTGTTTTCTATTCGTTAAATATGATTCAACAAGTTTTAATGCTATACCACGCACACCCATGTTTTCTAATTGTATTAAAAGAATGTTATGTTTTATACAATCAAATGCCTTTGACATATCCAAAAATAAACCAACACCTGCAGTTTTAGTGTTCAATGCATCCCATACGTCTTTTAGTATTCTAAATATTGCCGAACTTGTTGATTTTTTTTTTCTTACAGTAGGTTATCATTCTTATACAGTAGGTTATCATTCTTATAACTTTTTCAAACTAGGTTTTCATTCAAGTTTAGTAAGTTTATAGGTAGAATACCTACAAACTCACTAAACTTGAACGAAATGAGGCAATGAATTAGAGACACTAACAATTCATTAATCAACTGTGCCTTAATCCCGCTGAACTAACGGCCGGTTTAATTTATTATTTAATTAATTTTCACGTTTACAGTTAAATTTGTTGCACATTTATGTTATTTATTATTTTTGTACAACACTATTATACTCTAGCTAGTACTAAGCCTCAATAGAACACTGGATAGCGACACCTTAATACTTAATAGATTAATTTACTTTGTTATCACTATAAACGTTAAATTCGTATTACACCTATTATATATTATCAAATAGCATTCATAGTATTCATGTGTAACCAATTCTAATACTTTAATATGAGTGACAGTTAGTTATCTTTTGGTGCCTTAACGGTTCGATCAATCATCATCTAAATTAATAAGTATTATAAAGAGAAAAAGGTTTGATTATTTATTTGTAATAGATAAATTCAAAAAATATTTAACCGATTATAAAAGCTTATATTTTGTACTTTAGTTACAAAAAAAAACCATGTAAAGCCGGGGTGGGTTAATAGAGTTTTATATACGAGTACATGCAGTAGGGATTTCGTGATACCTGTATATCACGGATATAAAAATCATGGAAAATAATATTCTATTACGTCTTTTGGGTAAAAAATGCTATAACAAAATTCTATCACATTTTCAGTAATACGCCATTTAACTAATATGAAAAAATAAATTCAAATATTTATCAGAATAATTTAAAATTTTAACTAATCATAAATTATTACTAGGTGAATATGATGATAGCAATCAAAAATTTCGAAGGAATTAACTAATATAAAAAATAATGTTACGTGAAAGAGGTGTTAATCAGACTTCATATATCTGGAGACGCGCTAAAAAATAAAAATTTTATTTGATGAATTGCGAATATAATTAGAATCCTCACAAATACGAAAGCAGCCTTTTCTGATCTCTCGGATATTTGTGTGTAATAAATTAAAATATATTTTCTTCACGATTTTCGCCTCATATTACATTATAAAGCAGGTATACAAAAAGCCGCATATTAGCATTTAATTGGGGCAATAAATTGGGTCTAGGAATACAGGCACAACAGTATAATGCACCTGTTTTGCTTCCTGAGATCGTAAAATGGCTAATTTATACAACAACTCAATTTGTACATCGGTGGTTCTTTCCTGTGGATACTCCTTTGTTCATTATTATATTGTATATAGTACAGTCTCCTTGTTTTACTGATTACAACTTAGCTGAAAATAGCTAGATTTTTGGAAGAATGAAAACCAATGAAATAAACCGACCAACACGAACACAACTGTATTAAATCAAGCCATTAATGATGCCATACTTTTTGCGTGATGACGTACAAAAATTGTAAAAATTATTGTGTTGACTTTTGTAGGGAGCTCTTATAATGATTTTTCCTATATATCTCGTATGTACAGACATCGTTTAATCACAGTTTTATTACTATGTTCTTGTACAAATTATATTTTATAATAACTAACCAGTGATATGAACTTCCACAAAATAACACCTCAAAATAAAAGAGTTAGAAATAGAGAGATTTAAAAAAAAAATTGTGAACAAATGATGTAGTGATAGAGATTGAAAAAGCAATTTATTGGTTTTGTCATTTGGAGAAGGTAAATAAAAGAAGAATCTATGAAATATACCGAGGACGAATGTGTGAGTACGTAGATAGACACCGCCCTAAATGGACGTATGTAAACCAAGTAGGTGAAGTACTGAAAAATAGCTAAGTCAGAAGTAATCGTTACCGACGAGGTTGCATGAATAGCTTGCGAATGTGTAATTCCATATGTATAAAATGCTCAGAGCCATACAAATAGACGTAGTCATTAAGTCACATATAATACGAGTATCCTTGTGAGCATGAGATGTTATATGTAAGTGTAGAGATCAAACCCTCGTCCATCAGAAGGTGATCAAAGTTCTCACAGTTTGACGGAAATTATTATAGTTTTGAATAGCTTTGTGATTACAATTATTTTGTATAATTTCGCTACTATTAGTATATGTGCGACTGTCAACACTCGAAGATTGACTACTTACCTGAATTATTACCAAAAATTCTATAGCCTTCCATATTAGCCATCAAACTCCGACAGCCATTTCGTCCACAGACGTTTTGCGATACATGTATCACCAAACGAGGCATCTTCAGACAAGTTATTAGATCGCTGCTCGAAAACTAATATTAACCGTTCAGCACACAAACTGCAACTGCATTTCAGTCCCTAAATAATTCTAACCAGTGATGTGAACTTCTGTAAAATAACACCTATTTCGGTAAAATATATTATAGTTTTGTAATAAATGTTCACTATTTATTAACCTATAAAACTAATCGCTGGCCACTGTTAGATAAAATATTTACTACCAGTTTTTCATTTTTTCCGTCTCTCGTCTTAAATTGGGGTTAAAAAGGTTAATTAGCTATAGTATCCATAATTAGTTACACACAATAGGGTTCTTAGACAGCCCTCTATGCCAAGGCTGTTTTGATACCGAAGAAATGGCTCTACACACATTCCTGGAAGTGTAACTGTGGCCTCTCAATGTTCACTTATCTTCCGAACAGTTAGGGCCGCTCTGTAAAGTCTGTAAATAGACCAAGAAACTTCTACGCTTCTGGAAGAGACTTGGCTAGCTATATTAAGGCCTTTGTACGTGGTTTTACACATACAAAAGCGCTAGTATATTTTTATATATTTATTTATTCTGAATAATAAACAGTTATATATTGATATGTAAGACTAAATGCGAAAATGAAATCCAATTTACTTTTACGTGGTATCCATAGACAGTCACCATATACAAATATACAATCTATCATCATGCCTTAATTTGTTCCTTTACTTCAAATCAAGACATATTAATCAAGACATATTTATCTAATTATGAACGCTAAATACGTTCATTCACCTCTAAATAGAAATACAAATACGAAAATATAAAGATTATCTGCCAAATGGAACGCAACAAGCATATGGGCGAGCGTGTATTAACGAAACTCAATCTCGAACTGACAGCCCTACGAAGGTGGCTCAGATTGTAATTGCACGCACGCCCTAGTAATTTAATTCCTTTATCAGACAAGGAGATCTTATCGCGCACAAGGGGCTTATCCTTTACTGCTACCAATTTCAGACCTGGTGCAAGATTTTTCTGGTCCCTATACGCGGGCACGTGACGACCGTTGTACGTGTATTTTCCTATTTTCAACTGATATTTTGCTAGACGAAAATTCGTTTTTATGGTTCCGTAGATAAAAAACAAAGGCTTTATAAAATCATTCACGTATCAGTCTGTGTGTAAAAATTTAAGAGTTGGTATATCTCAATGCATGTCAATTTTATGGTATTCAGTTCATATAATATCTAGTAAAACACTTTTCTCATCATAAATACAACGAGTACTTATAATAAAAAACATTTACATATCAAAAAAGACATATGTTTAATTAAATAAAGTAGTTATTACATATGTATTACGTGTTAAATAAAAATCAATACTAAAATTAATTATCTATATATAACAGTTATATTCTACGATATTTCACACGTGAATTAGGATAAAATACTTTTCATCAGATTACATTCAAACCTGTCCAGCCGTTTAAGCAATTACATATTCTGTGGCTTAAACATGACTGAGTAACAAACATCTAAACACCTTTCACATTTATAATATTAGAGAAATAGATATGTAAAATTTTGCCTATTTCGTTTCCTTTATTTAATTTAATTAAATAACTTCATGACCAAAATAAAATATGGTACAAAAGGCGGACTTAACGCTAATAGCACTCTCTACCAGTCAGCCTTTGGTATGAGCAGTGAATCACAAATTTTCTTTAACCCACAGCTTTAATATGGGTCCCCCAACACGCAAGCCCGATTCGCGCTTGATCATTTTTAACATGCGTTCAACAATTCAGATCATGTTTCGGCTGGTTGGTCTCATGGTAATAAAAAAGGAAGTGCTTTAAGTGTGATTGAAATAAAAGTGAGATAGAAACGCGGTAGCAGCCGAACTGTATCCGATTAAATCTCTCTATAAAAAAGGGCTTAAAACGCCATGATCCGTATGGATTCTATGTTTAACCGAGATGCTGCAGCCAACCGCGAATGAAGGGTAACATTTTCTGGATCCTACTACGCTCGCAACAGTACAAAAAATGTATATAAACTGATTTTATATTAAAATAAATATTATATTAATTAACTATTATAAAAATGAAAGTAAGTTCCTTTGTTAATTTATTGTCTAATCGCGATTTAACCGCTCAACAAATTTACTCAAAAGCCTTCTCTTGAGAAATTTGTTCAGCGGTAATAGAATTTTTTTATAATTTCGGTTTATCGATGTGATCTAGCTTGTGATGTGATGTGTTAGATGATTAGTGTTACTGTGTCGGACTTAATAATTATTATATATCACTCACGTGAACGAAGTCGTCAATATTAATAAGTAATGTACAATTTTATAATTGCTTATCAAACGCAACTTAATTCGTAGATTAATTGAACAAAAAGTAATAAATAATAAAAAAATAACCTATTTTCACAGTTATTATATAATATTATTATATTAATATGTGTATATTATATTAACATGTCTCATACTTTTAAGGAGTGAGTTTACGAAAATTCTTTGTATAAAAGTGAAACAAAAATTTGTATTTAGGCTGAATGTAATAAGATTCTTATTCATATTATAGTATATCCATTCCTTGGAATTTGTGGTAAAAAATTGTTCATGAAACAAGTCTTCTGTATTATATAGTTGGTAGGTACATCTTTGAAGTTTTTGATTGTTTAGGAAAAAACTATGCCTAGAACACCCCTCTTAGCTGAAATCGAAATGTCGATAGTTTTCCTATTCTTTTTTTGTTACTTTTTGTGAGTTTTCTTCATTATTTCGAAATGCTTTGTAAAAATCTGTCTTTGTATTTGATAGGATACCCATTATATATTATTTTGTGTTCATTTTTTACCCTACAGTAAGGTTGATATGAAATCGCAGTTAAACGTTAAACGTTGTAAAAATTTTGAATACAATACTCTATTTTTGCACTATGTTGAAGGTCTTACTTCAAGTTTATGTTTGTTTTTCCATTTCAATAACCTTTTGTGTACAATAAAGAATAAAGTTTTTTTTTTCTGATACATAGAGTAGCTAACATCATGCACAACGATGATGATTAGTATACAATATTATTCCGCCGTGTAGTCCCCCCTATTCTATAGGCCAACCCTCCATTTTTGTGGGTGTCGTAAGAGGCAACTAATAGAAGTTAATATTCGAGGGATGGGCAGCAGCGTCCCTCTTAAAACATCACTAAAAGCCATAGGACACATACAGTTGTCTGTGTGGTCCTTGCATAGAATACCTTTTCCTTTCCTGTGAGTATCGTAATAGGCGATTAAAGGAACCTAATAGCAGAGGGATCTGCAGCAACGTCATTATTAAAAGCCTAAATGTGGTTGCCAACCCACCTGCGAAAAATGGCAACTACAGGCAAAACTCCCCTTATGGAGAAGGCTTATATTCAGCAATGGACAGTTGACGACTGATATAGTAATAAAAAAAGATGAATAGATAGATACTCTTTATTGTTTCCTCCAAAAGATTACAATAGTAAACTTATTATAAATATAAACAATTACAAGAAATAATCATAATGAGAAAACAATGGGCGACCTTATCGCTTAGAGCGATAATAAAAAGATTTTTTGTATTGTAAGATTTTTTTAATAATTACGTTTCTACGCGAGAAAAGCCATGGTTAACAGCAACTACTCCGTACATTTATGCCATAGATATTCCAGTTATAAAATATAGTACACAAAATCAAATGTACTACCAAAATGACTATCTTAAATCGGAAAATAGATGTGTAACATTAAGATTAAGATCCCGCATTATGTCCTTTTCCTCTGAATGACGATATTTTACTGCCGTACCCATAAAACAAATAGGACACTATTATCTATCCTAAGCTGACGAAACGAAAATTTCGAATACGATCATCAAGCATTGGACACTTTCTCCTTTCCGTCACTGTCAATAATGTTCGATTCGATTCAAAAAATGTTTAGTCGTAGAGGATCTTACAGACTCTTAGGATACTTCATTTTTTAATCCGCCCATTAGGAAAGCTGTATCAGCTGAGAGATATTGACAAGAAACTCGACTGTTGCTTTTTTAAGCTACTTTCAAAAGAATGATGTTTTTTGTATGTGTGTTTAGCGATATCTTCAATAATTCTTTTCTGAATGAACGTTGAATTTTTGTTACAACTGATATCATTGCTTTTCTTTATGGAGCATAATAACTTCGCGTTCTAAATTCAAATACTTTTTTTTATCTAAAATAAGACAGCTCATCATTTTAAAATAAGAATTAAGTTAAAAATTACTAGTCAATTCTAACTTTTTCTTTCTCGCAAAAAATCTCGCTAAATCGCTGTTTTTTACAGACAAGAATTTTTCTATTAAACGAAAGTTAAAATTATGTAATAATTAATTATTTATTATTGTTAACGTAATTTATAGTCACACAAAATTGGCCAACAATATCATATAATATGCTATAAATTGTTTCATACTGGCAAGAAACTGTAAGTTTCACCTACAACACGTAAACAAGCGCCCATATTTTTGCCTTTATACTTCTGATAGGTATAACGCGACGATAAAGGCGGTAACGGCCGTTCTCGATAATATTATCCTTGATAAATGATACTACATATATACTTAGTTAGCGATAATGTTAGTTTTCTTATAAATGAAGATGAAACGGAAGGGTAATGCCGATGCTAATGGTGTATGTGTAATAGCAGGACACCAGTGGAAGGAGAAGTTAGGTCAGTTAACCGGCGATTTCTCTAGGAATTAACCACGATAGTTTACAGGCTGATCGCATGAAGATCTATCTGACAAGATCTGGCTAGCATTCCTACTATTAATTAAGGGTCATTAAAAATTTGGAAACTGATAATACCACCGTGATTACAGTACTTGTATTAAAAATTAAATAATTTACCGTAATACACTATAAAAGTTGTGTTGCTACTAGCCATAATCCGAAGTTTTTATTGGAATTTATAATAAAAATTATTCAGAGTTAATAAGCACCTCTATATAGTATTGGAAGTGACGATAGAGGATGGATCACGCATCTGCATATACATTTACTTTTATATCTAATAAGTCCTAAGATATTATGCTGTACTTATGATAATTAAAAAAATACCCATACTCTATCCATGACGACAAAAATAGGAAACTCAATAAAATATTAATATGGCTAATATAGTCTTATATGAAGAAATCTATGTCCAGCAGTGAGATAATAATGGGTTATTGTGGTATATATTTGTGTAGAATATAAAAATGTGAACTTTATATGTGTGGTATATATTGTGTGTCAATGTAGAATATATATAATATACCTAATAATCATAACATATATTAATGTAGAATATATATAATATACCTATGAAACATTCAATCCCATACATATATACCTACAGGTATTTTTTTATGCTACTTAGAATGACAAACAAGCTGACGGCCTACCTGACGGAGACCTGGTAACCATCGCCTATAGTTATGAGCAATACCATGGACATAACAAAGTATACAATTTCTCCCATGATATACCTCATGTATTGTCATTCCTGAGAAATCAGGTGTTTTTCCTCTATACCCTGTAAATTCACTGCCATATCCATATAAAAGATGTCTAATTTTAATCAAAGTACTACCTGCTAATTGTTACCCTTTTAAATATCATTATTATAGAAGTAAATGCGATTGAAATTGATTGCGATTGAAATTGATTGCAATTGAAATTTGGTATACTTGTACTATACGGAATGGAGAAGGCTATAAGCTACTTTCTATCCCGGCCAGTAAACATGTCCTGATCATACGGACGAAGTTGCGGGTGAAAGCTAGTTTTTAATATTCCAAAGTAGCACTTTTAATGTATTACAAGGAATGTAGATTTTACATTGAACATTCGTAAGAATTCTACTCTAAAATATTTTCATGAAACGTAAATTGTGTACTGAAAACACGCCGGCAAAGTGTTGGCACTAAAATTCTACAAACATAAATGAATTATTATTGTACGCCTCATATAAAATATTCTTGCAATCTCTTTATCTCTTTTATTTTTCTCTGGCAAGCAATGTGAAACCATAGATTGCTATATTCACTCTCATATTATATTACTATATTACTACTATCTTTGGTTCTGTTCACAATTTTTTTTCATTTCATATACTACCATCAATTTCGGAACGTTTTTTTATCTTTTTGTAATCTATAGTTATTTTTTATGGATGAAAATTAATGATAACTCAGCGTGCGTTATTGGTTTTCGTAGACTGGAAAAACTGTAAAGGGTGCTAGGTGCGGCTAACGTTAGATGACGCATACATAAATACAAATGACTCGAAAAAGTACTTATGAAGTACTTTTTAATAAAAAAAAAGCAAAATATTAGGAAAATCTAAAACTGGATAACGGAAAGGTTGAAGTAATGATGATTGAAATAAACTTTAAGTACATTGAACAATTATTATTAGTTGTTAAAAACAATTAGAAATAAGGTAACAAGGAATACATTGATATAGTTTTGGAATGACCTTTCAGTTTTATTATAAAATAAAAGTAAAACCTAGATGAATCGTCATGATAAAAACAAATATTGCGGTGCCTTGTTATTTAAACAGCTGTCAATTTTTTCCATTTGTACGTTTGAATCTTATTTATGGTTATGGGCTTGGGAAACGAGCCCAAACTGCCCAGCAATGTTTACTGTATGCGAATAAAAAAAAACATTTTATGTCTACAGATAACAATAACTGACTAACGTTGTTTTTTTTTTTTAAATTGCAAACTGAGGGTCTACGTTATGGCCTCTAATAAATCTCTGTAACATGTAACATTACACTTACGATATACATATATTTCACATATATCTACTTGTTATGGACGTTCGTAATATTAGTACTAAATCAGCATATACATTTAATTGTATTTTTATTTTTATTTATTTGTATTAAAAGCAGTGGTATGTTAATATTCTCTTTACATATAATCAAATTTTAATGAAGACAAACTGCACATTAAATATATTTTATAATTTACCTTACCAGATATATAACATGCGATACGTATTAACAGAAGATAACTATTTTAATTTTTTTTCTCGTGTTTGCATGTCTGTCAATTTATCTATTTGTCGGTTATCTGTTATATTAAATTTCACGTAAAAACGACTGAACTAACTGATGGTACGCCAACGTGCGTTTTTTAAAGCACTTTCTTCCATGCACAACCACTCTCTGGAATCAACTTCCAGCAGCAGTATTTTCGAACTGATACGACATCATAACCTTCAACAAAAGAGCATGTTCCTTTTTAAAAGGCCAGCTGCACACATGCTATGCCTCTGGTGTTTTGGATGATCATGGACGGCGGTAGTCACTTATAATCACGTGAACCACATGCACGTTTGCCTCCTGTGTCTCCTCATAAAAAAAAATTATAATATTTTTTTAAGTCATCTATTGTCAAGTAAACTGTTTCTTTACTGGACAAATTAAAAAATAAATATTAAATATATTTTGTATTGTAAACTTGTATTGTAATGTAAAGTCTAAGTATAAAGTAGAAATTTATTTTATATTATATTTTTTAATACAAAAATGCGCAGCTCACTTACAAATAAAAATAACATAATGGATTTTAATTTTATAAATGAAAATTATTAGCTTCAAACAAGTAAAGTAAGTTAGAGAGTGTATGTGCAAAATAAATAATAACAATGAATATCTATGAAATCGGTTGCTCAATAAATAAATAAAAAAAAACCTATGTTGTTGCAGTTTATTATTAATAACATTTTCAGTAAGCAAATTTACTATACAAACATAGCAATATATATAACTTTTATTTATTTTAAATAAAATAAATACGCGTGGATTATCCTGAATGCAATAATATCATTTCCTAAAAATAAACCAGTTTTTTTACCATAAAGAACTTTTGTTAACGAAAATAAACAATATAAACACAAATGCAAATTTTATCTAAATATCATTTTTAGTAATTTGTAATTTTTGATAAATATATTTATTGCATAATAATACAAACAAAAGCAATATATTATTATACGCCTATATGTATATCCCAATAAAATAATACCAAATATTAAACGTTTGTGTTTCATAAATTAAAATCAACAAACAGTACTCCTACTCATTTCAAGCAGTGACTGATGACAGTTTCCTATATTTACACTGAGTAATGAGTACAGATTATCAAACTAGTTACGTATTAGCTAGCAGACTAGTAGTGACTAACAGTTTCACCCACCAAAGGTCTTATCGTTATATTTAATAGCCTATAACGTGACTTAAGAAATTAGCTACATAATGTAAAAATAATATTTCAAATTCGTATGGCAGTTTCAAATGTTAGCACATTCAAAATTTAAACAAACGAACTCTTCCGCTTTAACATAGATATAAATAGATGATAAATGACAAGACAAAAAGTAAATATATGCATAGAAGTACCCGTATTAATATTTTATTTCAATGAACGTCGTATATAACTTTACATTTTATATTACACATTAATACTTAATTTGCAGATTTCCAAATTTTCAGCGAGGTCGATACCAAAGGCAAATTTTATTTATTCGATTCTCTTTTATTTATATAAAACATTTTTTCGTTTTTATTATGTAATTAAAGTAAAAATTAATGTATACATATCTAAGAATATTAATTGTTCTTGACTACGGATCATACAAATTAGTTTTCTCTAAAAACAACAACATCTTTAAAAATTTAGGGAGCACTGCGTTATATATACCATCCCCACAAACTTTAAATTATTAATTTCCCTTTCAGTTTCGGTTTGCGATATACCACGGATATATGGAAAGTGAAGCATATGTGACATAATTTTGTTGCTATATCCTTGTTATATATATATATATATATATATATATATATATATATATATATATATATATATATATATATATGATATACTTTCCTTTTTTTATGTTATTTTATATATGTATATGTTACTTTACTGTTGCCCATCTCACGCATTTGTTTTATATTCCTTAACTATGCGTGGAGACCTCTCTCTGTGTCTTATTATAATTTATATTTACTGTTATTGTTGGCAAAGCTGTTTATCTTCCAAATACATAAATAAATAAATAACTGCACACTAAGTTCTTTATGTACTAACCAGAAACATTGACATTTTCTGTCTACTATTTTTACATTCTCATTTTCGTCAACTTTCATAAAAGATATATGTTCTCATTTTTTTTCACACCGACGCTTTCTTTATTTAAAATATTAGACACAAATATCACACAGGCATAGATATAATATACTTATATATTGTACCTATAGGCCATAGACAAAGACGAATCGATTGGCGCGCTGTCCTAGATAGATTCGTTTATCCTTGTCCACTAAAATTTTTTATACTATTTTTCTCTATAGATTAGGTACCTGTGCCTAAAGTACTTTCACTTAGAGGTCTATTGTATTGTTTTTTTTTTAATATTTGGCGCCATAAGTAGAAGCCTACATACATTATTCACGCCCCATCTCCACCATATAGCCTGAGCTTGATTGCCCATTTTCTTTACTTCTGCTGATTTAGGGCGTGATATATATGGATTGACAAAATGGAGCGGTCTTCCGTCCCATTTGGTGAAATAGACAGAATGTAAATTGTAATAATATATCTCTAAATAAGAATAAACAAACCATATTCAAAGATATCTACTGTTAATACTTATTTATTAATATATCCCTTTAAGAATTTAAAAATATATTATTTTCATTAGCTACTAGGTACTAAGTATTCTTGTGAAGGTCGCAGCATATCCTAGCGTCAAGATTTTTAGACCATTCACATCCAGGTTATACACAATGGCCGCAGAAGTAATCAAAATATGAAATTATATAATAATGTGATATGTTTATTAGGCACGAATTTATAAAAATTTGTACTTATAATAATTTATTAATTATTAAAGTCAACAGAGATTTAATATAAGTAATAACAATAATAATAAATACCTCACATTCACACCCATCGCTTGGTTTTCAAACTAGTATATTCTGTATTATAAGGAAATGGGCAACAAAACTGTGGCAGCAAAATCCAGAATACCAAGCCAATTTTTAAAAGTTCATTTTCTAAATCGTATCCACCAAGAATCGAACCTATACTTCATTTACAAATTCAACATGCTCATCAAGGCACTACAAAACTCGTCATCAAGTATAACGTAAATAACAAATAATGAAAAGATATTAAATATTAATCAGAATACAAATACAAGCACACAATAATTATAGACAATGAAATCCCGAACTTCATTCTTCGAGTCAGCAGGTATCCGTTTTAATATTCCACGACGCTTTCATTCCTTTAATATTTCAAAATATTTTTTCTCAAAATATGCAATATCGCTACCTAATTACGGATTAATTAAAGTTTGCAATCTCTAGCTGAAGCAGAATGAGAATAATGCTGCAGTACCTGTAAAGTCTTATATCTTGTTGGCTATCAAAATTAATCAGTTAAATTGTGATGAATAGTAATCCTATTACACTCTCAACTGAAATTAAAATTGGTACTGTCACATGTAATTATATTTAAACACTTTCGTTTCAACAGAGAGAGACTGTACAAAAGTTGTTTACTTTTGTACAGTCTCTCTCTGGGCGCCGTGATGTTCTGGTCCGTGATATTTCTACCGTGAAATAATTGTATTTTCATGGTTATATTTTTATGGATAAAATATGGTACTAGCAATCCGGCCTGGTTTCGCATAGTTAGATAGAATTTTCAAAAATTTCGGAGGGGGGAGACATTCTTTGCCGAGACCACACGGGAGGATAATATTTTGTAATATCCTAAATAGTATAGAAGTTAGTAATATTAGAATAAAGATGATCGCGTTACTTACTGTAGGAACAATTAAAATTTTACTATCAGACTTCTCACAAAGAATGCTACAGACTACAGACGCAACAAATAGCTTTTCCTCAGAATTTAATACAAATAGTTTTATTAACTCCAGTTTGTCCGGTGTTTAAGCAATTACTCGAACACTTAAAAAGAGCTTTGAGTTTATCTATAAAGGAAATTTGATTACCCTAATTATGTGAATTTTAAAAGAATTTAAAATTGAAGTATTAACATAAGTGATTAATAGTTTTAAATTTATGATATAATAACTGCAGACTATATCATCTTTTCATTGGGAGAGATCTATGCTAGCAGTGAAATGTTACTAAATTGACAAAGCATGATAAGTATAATGGTAAGAGCAGAAGAATAATTCGTTATTTTTATAATACTTTTTTTATGATACTTAGAATGGCAAACAAGCTAATGGCCCATCTAATAGAAAGTAGTAGGTAACCATTGACAAATCATAGAATTTTACATTGTGATTTTCATGGTACCCCCCTCATGCGTTGTTATTCCTAGGGACTATGATATTATATTTCCATCTGTATTAATCTATGCCGTATAACTCCAGCATAGAATAGGCCACCCCTTCCTTTCCTATGGATGTCATAACAAGTGACTAAGGGAACTTAACGGTAAAGGGATAGACAGCAATGTCTTCTTCTTAACAAATAACAACATTCTGAACCTAGCAGTGAAATCACAAAAAAATAACCATTTAAAAGAGCTTGCAAACAACCCTATTTGAATATTTCTAATCCTTACCCACAATCTTTATTTCTTGTAAATATATTAAAAATATCTTACAAGCATTTCAAAAGCTTCAAGTTTTATTTTTGTGTAGGTGAATGAATTCAACTCAACCATTTAATACAATTTGAATTTTAAATTACAACTTAATTTGAATGAACGCATTAGGTTCAAACTCAGCGGTGTATTTCTAAGTATATTTATCATCTTTATTCATAACTTTGGTTGGTAATGGAAGAACATTTACAGCGTTTTGTTATACTGCATTTTCCTTAATAGTCTATCTACATAATAGGCTATATTAATACTCAAATTAAACGACAATTTAATATTTAAAAAGACCTTACAAAACAATTAATAGATTTTTTTTAAATATCAGTTTTTATTTAATCCACTGAATCATTACTGTTATATACACACCATTTTCCCTTTGAGGTTTTTCCTTTGTAATGTAAATTTGTAAAAAATATTATTCCACCTACAATACTTCACGATGTTGGTATTCCTCGCATCTTTTCAAATATTTTTCTTAAATGAGACAATGTTTTATGTAGGTATATCTTATGAATAAATTATTTGATATTATTTATAATAGGTCAGGAATCATGACTATAGGCGACGGTTACCACTTTCCATTCTCAATTCCAAGCGGGCCGTTAGCTTGTTTGCTATTCTAATTACTATAAAAAAAATAAAATTATATATATATATATATATATATATATATATATATATATATATATATATATATATATATATATAAAATTTGCTTTTAAAAAAGTCTACGAATCTCTTATAAAGAAGCTGTGGAAGCAGTTCATAATCATTGTCATCATCATCATCATAATCACCTTTTGTCTGTCGTTGGTTTATTTATATTATAGTATTTTATCATGTATGTATATATTATATAATTTGTGAGTCAATATAGATATATCTACAATTGTTTATCTACCACAATTTTCAATTCTATTCACTGCATAATTTCGTTTCTGTTTTGCCACAAATTGACTGAGAAAGAATACTATATAGCATTGAGTCTGCCTTTTGTACCAAACATTTTTAGTAATGTGGTCAATAAAGAATAAATAAATAAATATATTATATCCTTATTTATATTCCAATAATACTGGAACTGGAATCTATATTACTATACTTACCAAAATAAATAAGCACTCAAATTATCGGTCACCCATCCAAATGACGACCGCACTCAACACGCTTAAAGTAAATCGACTGACATCGTACAATGTGTACAAATGAGCTGTAGATGAAGCTAACATAACCACTGCCAAATTCTAGTGACAAATAACTCAACTCGCCCCAATGCGGTCGTTTGAAAGTGATAACCTAAAAACACAAGTATATAAAGCTCTATAAACGTAGAAGCAGAAAATTGCGGATTAAGTTAAGTCTGCGTGGTGGGGGTGGTTGAAATGAAAACCTATAAATTCACTGATTGGGTACCGCGGAATTTCTTTCAAGGTAACGCAGATTTACTGAATCATTTCATGTCTTAGGGATTTCGGATTTATAGATCAATTTAATACGTTAAAAGCATTAGAGTATTGAGAAAAAATATAACTAGTCTTTATATATCTAGATACAAGTTTGAAAATAATTTCTCTAATTGTCTTCGCTGATGGATTCTTTTGAACTTTTATAATGGCTTATTGCCAGATAATATTTAGACTTAATTTATTGCATCGTTGTTGAATAATAATAATAAAATACCACTAAACATGCCTGTATCTAAGTGACGTTCGTAATTGAAAAACTTTGTATTTTTTTGTAAATACATATATACATATTATACATTAAAAACACCCAGATCAATATAAACAGAAATCTCACGCGTAGAGAGATATTTGTATTGGAAAGCTTTCCTAAATGCCCTCTTTATATTTGTCAATAGAGTTTTGATTGACTCTAGGGAAAACTAAGAGGGCGCAAACATAAATAGAAATAAATGCCGCAAACCTTAAGCATATGTAAACTGTGTAATTACTAAACTTTCCTTGATATTACTAAAATATTTATTAGTAGCAACCCTTTCAGCGTTAAACTCTTTCGAAACTACCATCCGTTATTTTGTTTCTGTCAAGTCTTTAAATTTTAATCAGACAAGCGTATCAATTAAGACACATTTTTTTATTTAAGAAACCTTAAAAATTCTGGCACAGATTAACGTTAAATATTATAAACTAAACAAAGATAGAAATTTACATAATCCTATTATACCCCACACGCAGGTGTTGGCAAAGACACAATATTTAATTCTACACGACAAAATATTTCTAATAACGAGCCAAAACAGATTGTACACAGACACACGGCATAATTAATGAATTTTCCAGTCTCCATATTAATCGAAACATTATGGCTCTTATAAGAGTCTTGCGACGTAAAGCTAGCGAAATCATTAATCGTTTTGAGTGAAATATTCGTTCTAAAATTTGTAAATATGAATGATGTTTAAAATTCATTTTGAAAATAGACTCTTGTATTCCAAACATATATGTATATGTTTGCATTTTAAGCCACTGCAAGTTTACACTAGCATATAAAGTTCTTAAACTTTTTTAATTTAATAAAAGTTATAAATTCTTTTAATGAAAGTTTCATAGCAAAGATATGGGATTAAATTTTTTTACCATTTTGTAACCCACATTTCTATGGAAAAAATGTTTATTTTACTTTTTCTAAAAAAAGCATTTTCTAAATGGATACCAATACATTTTAACCTGTATTTTCAAGTTGTTGATATTCTAATAAAGTAAAATAAGAAACAAGTGAATAAACTGCTATTATAATTGCCCAAAGAGTTTTATAAAGTTTATACTTTGTCATTAAAATTAAGTTCACTTTCTATATTTTATTTCAATTTAAAAGTACTAATATTACTAGACTGCCTTCTTATAGAGAAAACTACAATAATAAACATAGTTTCTCATTTACATGAGCTATCTTTTTCTTTTCTAACTCATTATTTCTCATCGTGCAGACCTCTCGATCGCGTTCGTAGAATTCGAGTCACGTTCGTTCAATCACTTTTCTTTCATTGTCTCTTGATATTTGTTTCAATCACTGAATTAAAACTTTGTTCACTTTTATTTATTAAAAGTGAAAGTCGAGATTCTTTTTCAAATATTTCTCAACAATTGAAGTTCTCAATTCTTCTCTATTTATATTTATTCGTATTTTTATTCTAATATTTTCACAAAATGTTTTTATGCTTTTTATTAATAACTGTTTTTTTTAAGATGAATCTTGTTATACATTCAAAATGTAAATATACAGTGAAGAATACATGAGTCAACCTAAAGAGTATATTATATTAAAATAGAACAGAAATAATCTTTATCAATGTTAATTTTATGTGAATGTACAGATGATGTTGGGATGTTTTCATCTGCTGAGAAGAACCCACAAAAAACTTAACACTTCCAACAACACTCACAGTTCTTGTACCCTTCAGTTCGAAATCTTATAATTATCTCAATTAACAATAACTAATTTACATTCTAAGTAATAGAACTTAAGTAGTTTTAATTGCTTCGCTTAGATACTCAATATACTTTTCACTACTCAGGCTAAAATAAAACATTTCAAGTCTTACCCTTTAAACATAAACCGACTATACTCGTAGTCATAATATAGGTCTCGGCATAAAACGGGCCTTCCTTTTTTCCATGATATCGTAAGAAGTGATAAAGGACTCTTAATGGGCGAGGGTTGGGCAGCAGCGTCTTTCTTAAAACATTACCCAAGCCTAACTGCGATTGCCAATCTGCATGCCAAGTTGTGCTCAGTAGTTTAACAGTGACAGGGTTAGTGAATCTACAAATTTAGTGAATTAATACATACATATCTGTCACGCCTGTCTCCTTTTAGGGTAGGCAGAAACAATGAAACGCCAAATGCTTCGATTCAAACAAACCTCTTTCGCTTCTTCCACGTTTATCAATTTTTACAGGATTTTAATAACTACAATGAGGTATGTATTAATCATACATAATATTGTATCTGTATCACCCGCATTATTATTTTTAAATGATACCAAAGTAATCCACCTTTTGTACTGTCTAAAATGTCGCAGCAAGTTGTTAATGATGCTATTATCCCTTATGATACGAGGTTTTCAGTCTTCCCAGGGCTGGACAATTACATGGACTGCGTAAAATTTATTTGATAATTTATATTTCGTTATTGTCTCGTTAACCAGTTGTTAAGCTTTGTGGTTACGCAGCCGTCTGTTCTATTCTAAGGCTGTCAAATGGATATTTTTTATCCGTGATTAACATGGACAATTGCCTAGGCTTATAGGCTTAATTATTAAGCCCATTTGCATAAATATAACCAGAAATAAATTTGTTTACTCTAAATACAAAGTAAAATCATAATTTATTTGTAAAGAAGTCTATATTACATAGTTATCTTCAATCTCAGACTCTCACTAACTAAAATTAAGATCGGTAAGAAAAATTAATTATTGTTTACAGACAAACCTTCAGTGTTGTATAATAAAACTACAAATTTTTTTTTATACCACTGAGGTGGCAAACAAGCATACGGCCCACCTGATGGTAAGCGGTTACCGTAGCCTATGAACGCCTGCAATACCAGAGGTATTACGCGCGCGTTGCCGACCCTACTACAAACTACAAAAATGTTACAACAAAATGTATAAATAAACAATTAGTGTTCCCGTTTTATTTGCGTTGACAAAAAATACAACATTGCATCTAACACTTCAATGTTATCAAATATAGCAATCAATAAATCAGTGTTTAAAAACATTACGTCTCACTATGATCATAGAAAGTCAAATATTGTTTTACTCTAATAAAAAAATTAAGGCACTTCCTTCAACGCACAACTACTCTTTGGAATCAACTTATAACCTTCAAGAAAAGAGAATATTTCATTTTAAAAGACCGGCAGCACATCAGCTATGTCTCTGGTGTAGTAAGTAGGTGCTCATGGGCGACGGTATTCACTTACCATCAGGTTCTGTAGCAATCAACTTTTGGGATAAACAGTGAATCACACCAGTATTTCGTTATTAGGATAGGTAATGATATTATAAGTATTCAGCTTGCAAAAATAATCATTTTTCACAAAAAAAAAATAGATCAAAAAGTGGCAATACAAATTTAAATCCCTCACGTTAACAGTAAAACTAAACAATTAAAAAAAAAAAAATTATTCGAAAAATGACAGTATAATTTTTAAATAAGCACCACCAGTGGTTCAACGCCTAGACATTACCTAAATGCGGTGGCTATAGATATTAATGGTGAGATTCTGGGGGTACCCGAAAAGGCTGCGCGTGCTGCTAGACGAAGACATCGCTCAGTTCAGTCCTGTCGTGACCACGACGTGGTACAATCCACGTCGAAACGTCGGCAATAAAAAAGCAAGTACTTATATAGGTACTATTTATTTGTAAAAGCTTTTACATCGCGTTACCCGATTGTGTATTTAAAATATAAGCCAAATGATTATTATATTTTGCAATGATTATCATAACTTGAGACGCATTGTTCTGTTTAGACATGTTCGTTAGACAAGTGATGGGAAAAAAAACTTCTATATGCTAACACGACACCACCACTTATTAAATTGCTATGGAGACATTATTTTTGATGATAAAACTTCTTTAGACACGTTGGGTAATTTTTAGGATAAGGAAAAAGCACTAAATCCGGGTGATCGTGCAGATGCATGTATGTATGTATATTCTTTTTTCATGTTAAACAGAACAATACATGAAAATTTTATTACTATATTAATAGTTTGATAAAAACTATTTCTAATAAAAAATACATATCAAAAAATATTTCTTTGATTTTGACTGATTGGTTTTTGGTTGCATATTTCTCGGTCCACGTTTTTATGCTGAAAATGTTCAATTTCATCGGAACACTGTCATAAAGTGACGCTAATGGTTTCGATAACAGCCTGTAGTATCTGTAATTCGTTTAACATTCAAAAGAAACAGGTAAACGTTTTATTCACAAAATACAAACGACTAAAACACTTATTTCACAATCGCCTATTATCAATATACTTACACAATATGCAAAGTAAACGAAGTTATTAATCTTAATTTATCTCGGCTCGGCTCCCTTCAGAAATGACTCTTGGTTTCGTGCTAAGATTGCTTACGTGTCTGATGTTAGCGGTTATATCTCGAAGGAGAAATTCCAAGGGTGTTATATGATATTGTCTTAATTACTTCAACTTCACAATTAAAGTACCGACAACGGAAAAATCTGGATATTTTCAAATTGACGAGTAGGTAACATATGAAAGTAAGGTAAGGTAAGAGTAGGTAAAACTTTCGTAAGCACACATTATGTTTTAATACAATAACTACCGTTTTAACTTACGTGTAATTAGATCGAAAAAAACTCGACTAGTTTTATGAGCGTAGTCTGTAGCGCGAGCACAAACTTGACTCCTCAGGCTCGTGCTTGCGTCACAGTCGCTCATGAGTAAGGATCACGAATTGATTCCGAAACTAGTCGAGCTTTTTCGATTAAATTACACTTAAATTAAACTAGTAATTATTACATTAAAAGATAACATATTGTATGTATTATTCAATTTTCTATTATATTATTATTAGTCGTTGACTGTCCACTGCTGAACATAGATTTCCCCCATAAGGACTTGACACAAGTATTTTTTTAAATAACAGTATCTACATAAAAAAAGCAAATATATTAAAGGTTCGTTTTGTTCTTTTTTTTCTGTGCATCTTAAATTGACAAGCGAGTTGACGATAAAAGATCCGGATGGATCAATGTGCAACGACTTAGCTGACCCCATATGCGAACATAAGATAATCATCCTCAATGATCAACGCTATGGTCATCACAAAATACATTGTAACACCCACACTTAGTTATTTTTTATCACAAAATTCGATAAAAAGTTTGAAGCCCTTAAATCTCAAAAAAACTCTATTGCAAACAAAATAAAGTGAGTGGGACAACTTTATCTAAAAAAGATAAAGTTGTCTTTAACGATAAATTGTTGTTACTTTGGAAAGATCCCAAATTCGATTCTTGTTCGAGACAAAAAAAGGAAATAAAAAGTTGTGTCCTCAAAAGATATATATAGTATATATATTTCAAATTTCTATGTGAAACTTTTATTGTGATAACTACTTGTGTTAAACAGATGCGTGAACTTTTAAAGGGTACGCTTTTTTATTTCCGTACACATCTCTAAAAAATTACGGTGGATTAACAAAATAATTAAAACTTTTAAAGACTCAATTCTTATTATTTATTGTAGAAAAAAATAAAAAAGGATTGCAAGTCTCCTTGCTATTCAACCTAGGCGGAAGTTTACGAGCGGAAGTTAACGTCAGTGTTCGGCACTTTGGTTTGATGAGGTAAAACTCCCAAGAATACAGACTTTAGATTAAACTTGTTAATTCAAGTTCCAAAATATACTTTAACACATAAAACAAATACCCTGAAAACATTTAAGAATTATATCTCAACATACCATAAAAAGATGACAGTATTGTGACTCTATACGAGTACTACCAGTAAGAGGGGAAAGAGATTTTTAACAAAGAAGATCTAACAGTCCTATTGTCAGCAATATATCCTATCAGGTAGACCTACCTCCACGCGGTTTCTCCTGGAAAACATTTCTATTAATTTTTATATAATTCCACAGCAGTTCCAGTTAGTTAATGACGAATTCGTCACAATGGGCTAACTGTAACTACTTTCATCTTCAACTTTCATCCCTGACTAGTGCCTCGCCAGTGTATACCGAAAGTGCAGGCGGGGTTACCATTCTATTTTCGCCCATTAAAAAGAAACTTTTCTGACATACAGACAGCAAATGTTAGGAATCTGACCGACACTAAAGCCTTTGTGTTTATTAAAATTTCCTATTAACTTTGCGGTGATAAAAAAAATACTGATAACAAAGCAAATTAGTCCCTTTCCATATTGGATTTTAAAATATGTGAAGATTGTGTCCCATAAAATAAAACCGGCCTCAACTGTGACAAAACTAAGATTTTGGTCAAAAAACTAAACTACTAAACCGATGTTGATAAAACTTCTAAAGGACCATTCTGTAGATATATATATATATATATATATATATATATATATATATATATATATATATATATATATATATATATATATATATATATATATATATATATATATATATATATATATATATATATATATATATATAGCTTTCAGATAAACAAAGAATTTTCCAAATTGGTTTAGAACTGACGGAGTTATAAGGTAACAAATATGAAAAAAAGAACAACCTAATTGTGAACCTAATTTTTGAAGTTGGTTGAAAATACTCTGACTACCCACCTATTGCTATTAGGAATTATAGCCCTAAACATATATATAAACAGATCGGATGCCGATTTCAATGTGTATCTTTAACCAGACTCCCAAAAAGCAGAGTAATGTCTGTTGATGCATATATTACAAGTTTTTATACATTTGCTTATCTCTGTCATATTTTTATGTATTATTAGTGTATACAATAAAGTATAAGTAAAGTAAAATATTATTTTATTTATATCCATTTTTCTGGAATATCGTCATTCCTTATTAATATGCTAACGTGTTTCCGATACATGGCTAAACAAATTATAGTTAGATTCTTTTTCAATTTTTAAACATATCTAAAATATAAAATGAATATGGCAGCCAAAATATTAATTTTAATTCATTTGTGGTCGGAGTACCGCCGGACCGTCTGTCAAATTTCAAAGCGGAGAAGTTTTGACCGAAAGATGTCATTTTCGGGGACGGACACCTGTACCTCGTGTCACATATCTACATAGTGAATATAATATAAGCGTAAGGTTTTATATTTATAATGAATGAAAATGTAATACCATTACCTACCCTGTCTGTAGTGTTGATGAAGTTAAATCAGCTGGCTTTTTGTGACGAATTCACCAATTCGTGGTTAATTTAATTAACCACGTTGATTTCCAGTGGAACTACATGAAGGTCAACCTGATAGGGTATATTGCTAGCAATGGGGCCACTAATACCCATTACTAATAATCACAAATTTTAAAAATGTACCGTCTGCTATCTTTGTCTCAGGAGGCGTTGATGAAATACATCAATAAATTTAGGGGAAAACCAATTTTTAATCTCCTGTAATTCTATAAAAATAAGCAATTGACGAATCTCCGCAATTACAAATAAGTTTTCATTCATTTTCGCTTATCTCCATTTCCACCTTTTACATCTTTTTTATCTGAAAAGATACACTTACAACTTGCAAAAAAACCATAGAAATTTTATCAAAATCGGCTCAATATTTTAGTTTTTAAATCGAAATAACTGGTTTTGTCATGAAGTCTTTTTTTATGCGAAACACAATTAGAACTGTTGAATTAATTAATGATTCAAAAATAAACATATGAGAACTAAAACAAATACTATCTATATTTTAGCAAACAATTTAAATACTAAATGTAATTAATGAAAAACACATTCGATACGCCTATGAAAACAATAGTTGCCATAGTCAACAATATGGGACTCAATAATAATTCAATTAAAACAAAAAACGATCGGTCGACGCTTGTTAAACAAGATACGAATGCATTTTCAACGAACATTATTCACTAACAATAAAATGGAAAGTCAGAAATTGTATGCTGGAAGTGTTAACAAAGTTGGAATGCTGCGCTACATGATTGATGTATCTTGTTCATTAAATAAATAACAGTTATAATAATATATTATGTATTCAATTACTCGTAAAAGCAAGGGCAGAGTGAGAGGTGACTATTTGGGCATGTGTGTGTTGGTTTGCCCTTGCCTTGGGTAGTTCGAATTTAAGTTTACTGGATTGGCAGTAAATAACGAATTGTTGTTGTAATTATGATTTTAATATTGAAACTATATAAATTTATAATATTTGGAATGTATATATACTCGTATATATGAAAATGAAGAGGTAACGGTATATGAAAGGCAATTCAATTGTAACGAATGACGTGAATGTGGCTGCTGATTAATGGGTCGTCGCAATTTGCTTCACACTTCACGCTCCTTTCAGCAACCATAGATTATGCAGTAACATGGGCCCCGCCTTGGAAGCAGCAGGTTCCAAAAGATTAAATAGATGCTGCGGTATCAGCTTCTACGGGTAATGGACAGATCTTCGAAAAGGCTCTTCGTGTAGTTCCAGATGAAGTAAGAAGATCTGCTACTCTCGATATACCATCGGTCCCGGGATAAATACGTATTATCCTGCCTAACTTCCATTGCAGTGGAGGCAGGTTATCATCTTTAATGAGAACGAGTTTATTGAGTTCAACCTCGCTCTGGTTAGTCTTCCATTTAGATCTTGATTGTAATTCCGAGACGTATTCTTTTGCCCATCGTCTCCAAAAGTGCTGTCTCATCTGCTCAATCACGTCGTAGCGCAGCAAGCGGTGAGTTGGCTTGTCAGTTACGTCTCTAGTGGCCGGCGCTGTCAAAGGTCGGCCGATGAGGAAGCGGGAGTGAGGGCTTGAAGGTCATTGGGGTCTGTCGAGAGAGGAGTTAAAGGACGGGAGTTGAGGATGGCTTCAATTTGTGCCAATACCGTACTGAGTTCTTCATACGTAAGATTAGAGTTTCCGACTACTCGACGAAGGTGGTGTTTACATAATTTCACTCCTAATTCCCAACAACCGCCGAAGTGAGGAGCGTATGGAGGAATGAAGCTGAATTTAATATTATTATTTGATGAAAAATCTTTAATTTCCTTACTCTTATCATAAATGGATGAATACAATTCTTTTTCAGCCCCAACAAAATTTCGACCGTTGTCAGACATGATTTCCGCAGGTTTACCCCGGCGAGATATAAATCGCTTTAATGCAAGGATATAATCATTAGTGGAAAGACTAGTGACTAGTTCTAAATGTATGGAACGTGTACACAAACAAGTAAATAAACAAATATATCCCTTACTAAGAGTAGCTCCTCTGGTCCGGCGATTCAATATCATCACCGGCCCAGCATAATCTACACCACTGCGCATAAATGGAAATCCAGGCTCTAGGCGTTCCGCAGGTAAATCACCCATTAACGGCTGAAAAGTTCTTCCCTTCATACGCGTGCACGTGACACAGTCATGTACTGTTTTCCTAGCCAGGTTTCGTCCTCCTAGAGGCCACCAGGATTCACGTATACAAGCTAATAAGAGTTGTGGTCCTCCATGTAGCAATTGTATATGTTCATATCTAAACAATAATATTGTTAATCGATGTTTACTACACAATAAGACTGGGTGTTTTTTATCATTATCGAAGTGGGGCGAGTTCCGTAACCTTCCTCCAACGCGGATTAATTTGTTTTCGTCCACGAAAATATTTAAACCAATCAATCTTTTTGCCTTTACTACTGATCGCTTAACTAAATCACTATACTCCTCAGAAAAGGATTGTGATTGCGCGAGCTGTGTCAGCATAATAACTGACGCATTTAATTCATTGGTAGATAAAGGACCAACAGTACGATGTAGCTTACTCACTCGAATATTATTTACAAAACGCAATACATATGCACCGGCGCGTCGTAATCGATTGAATGACGAGAATCTGTTAAAATTAACCAGTTCGTTGTTATAATTTAATTCATTACATACCATGCTAATATGTTGAGTCTTAACTTCGGGTAATTGAGTTTGATCTATAAAAATATTATTTGAATAAGTTAAATTACGGTCTCGCAAAAATAATGGCCCGTGCCACCATAATTCATTATGTTTAAGTTTATTTAATGTAAGGCCTCTCGACACGATATCAGCAGGGTTGCTCTTGCCGTCTATATGCAACCACACTGCATCACCCGTAAGTTCATTAATCTGTGATACACGGTTTTGAACAAATGTCTTCAAATTATAAGGTGACATTCTAAGCCAACCGATAACAATAGTGGAGTCCGTCCAGAAAATTATTCTTGTGAATGTTAATCTAAGTGAATTGATTATTTTATGATACAACCGCGCACCTAGTAATGCTCCGCACAACTCAAGTCGCGGGATAGTGCACACAGTTTTTACCGGTGCAATTTTGCTTTTCGCACATAACAATTTAATAGTTATAGGCAAATCACTGTCACTATTATAAGTACGTATGTACGCACAAGCGCCATATGCGTCTTGTGAGGCGTCGGTAAAAATGTGCAGTTCACAAGTTTGTTTATCTTCACTCATGACATAGCGAGGTATACGTAATTCGGGCAGATGTGATAACGTATTTAAAAATTGATTCCATTGACATTCTATGTCGATGGGAACCACATCGTCCCAATCGATTTTGAGCAACCATAATTTTTGTAACATTATCTTTGCAATAATTATAGTCGGAGATAAAAGTCCTAAAGGATCATATATTTGCGAAATGATTGACATAATAGTGCGTTTTGTGATGATAGGCTTATTTTCCAAACTCGTAGTAAAATGGAGTTCATCTTTGTCGACTTGCCAACCTAGTCCTAGTGTTTTATTTTGACAATATTCTCCAATTGCTAATTCTTTAGATGTTTTTATGTTTACGTCATGGTTGAATGTCCATTTTCGTAACGGAAAGCAACCTGATTTTAATACAGTCGAAACATTTTCGCATATATTAGACAAAATTACGGGATCATCATCACCAGTGATTAAATCATCGACAAAAAAGTCTTCGATGATGACCCTAGCAATAACATCATCAGTAGTTTCATATGCCAGTTGACGCAGGCAACGCATGCTCAGGTAGGGAGCCGAAGCCGTCCCGTACGTTACCGTATTTAATTGATATACAACTAATTCGTCCGTAGAATTTTCCCGCCACAATATAAGTTGCAGTGTACGCTGATCGTTTTGAATCAAAATTTGACGATACATTTTTTCCACGTCTGCGCACGCTACGTACTTATAACTACGAAAACGAAGTAAAATGGAGAAGATGTCGTTTTGTAATGGTGGCCCTATTCGCTGTATGTCGTTTAACGACTTATTTGTCGTAGTTGTGGCACTAGCATCAAACACTACACGTAATTTTGTAGTGATGCTATGTTCCCTAAACACCCCATGATGAGGAAGAAAATAACAGGGTTGAGTGTACTCTTTAATTGGAGTCATGTGATTTAAGTTAATGTATTCGCGCATAAAATTAACGTACATCTCTTTATATTTAGGTGACTTGTTTAACTTGCGCTCTAATGAAAGAAAACGTGACTTGGCTTTTTCATATGAATCACCAAGCGCGTCCGCCGATTCCTTTAATGGGATTCGAACTGCAAATCTGCCATTGCTGTCTCGCTTTGTCGTGTTAATAAAGGACTCCTCACACTGACGTTCGTCTTCAGTGAGAAGATTCTTCGATCCACTGACTTCTTCCAGTTCCCAGAACTTACGCAGTTGTATATCGAGTGAGGACATTTGAGCAAAATTACACTGAATTACTTTATTACTGTGCAAGTTATTATTAGGAATTAATAAAGGACCTGAAAGTAACCATCCCAACTTAGACTTCTGTAGATATGGTCCGCTAGGTAATCGAAGTCGACCTTCGTCCAACAAGTCCCAAAATACGTCTGCACCTATCAGCAGGTCGATCGCTGATGGTGAATTAAAAGTAGGATCCGCGAGACAGATATCGTCTGGAATACTTAGTGTGGCACTGTCAATATGAGTGGACGGCAAGCTAGACGTGATGCATGGCAATATGAAACATTTTATTCGTGTATTATATTCGTTCGTTTTCGATCGCATATTAATATCGCATAATTTATTTGATTGTGAGACTGTATGTCCCACGCCAGATATGTGTATAGTGGACTGTATAATCGATACGTTTAAAAATTCGCATAGCTTTGATGATACAAAACAATTTTGACTACCACTGTCTAACAACGCTCGGGCTGTGTGATATTTGTTGTTATTATCCATTACCTCAACAAGAGCAGTGGACAATAACACTTGTGACAGTGATATGGAAGGTTCCTTGTCATTTGATGACTGAGCATGATTTATAAAGTTCATTGCGTGTGATACTACTGAGACCTGCCCTTTATCAGCTGACTGTGAATTATGCGCACTGGTCACTGGTGAAACAGGCGTAGACGCAATGTAGACACTTTCATTATGTAATAAACTATTATGTTTTTTCTGACATTGCTTGCACGGACCGAAATTACACTCTAAAACCGAATGTCCCGAACGTAAACAATTACAACATAATTTTTTCTCATTAATAAATTTAATTCTCTCTTGAACTGGTAAGTTAAGAAATTTAATACAAGCGTATAACGAATGCATATTACCGCACAACGCACATTGACGCATCGGCCTGTCGGATGTACTGTATTTACGCGTAGACACGAAACTATGCGATTGCTGAACTTGTGGTATGACATTTGTCTGCCGTCTACTAATATTATTATTATTATCGAATGACTTATTAGAATTAGACAAATGACTTTGTGGTTTGCGTGAATTGCTGTTATGAACCATGTCCAACATGTCGGCACGATTTCGTAAAAAATTTAATAAATCCTCTAATTTTATTTTACCCTTTTGCGAATTAGAAAATAAGGTACCTTTATGGTTTTCCCATTCTCGTTCTGTGGAGGTATCTAATTTAGACACCATTATATAAATGATTAATGTATCCCACGAGTCTGTCGGTTCGTCTAGTGATTTAAGAGCCCGAAGGTTACGTAACACAACATCGATTAACTTTCTAATTTGCATTGGTGACTCTTTATTAATAGACTGTGCAGTAAATAAAGATTTAACGTGATTGTGGATCAATAAACGGTTACTATGATACCTACTCTCTAATAATTCCCATGCGTGGGTATAATTAACAGCGGTGAATTCCAATGCACTAATAACTTCAAGTGCAGAACCCCTGAGCGAGGATTTCAAATAATGAAATTTTTGAATCGCATCTAAATCACTACGTTTGTGAATCATAGATAAATAAGAATGTTTGTACTCGAGCCAATGGTCGTAAGAACCGTCAAATACGGCTAGCCTGATCTCAGGCAGCTTAACTGAGACTGAATTATTACTAATGGACGCGTGTGAACATTTAGAACTCTCACTTTTGTCTGTGTCCACTTTAATAAAACACTTAGCAGCAGACATCATATCAAAATATAAATTTTCAAAGTATTCTCTGTATTCCAATTGTTTAGGTAATTCTGAACTGCTACACAATTGTTCGATTTGCTCTTGTATTTCATTAAAAGAATTGAATAAATTTGACACTGATTCTATACGCAATAGTAGTTCTGCTTGTTGTTTTTCAGACAAAGTAACATTACTTAATTTATTAAGGTACTTCTCAAATAAAGTTAATCGTCCCTTTAAAGTACCTCGCTGTTTTTTAAGCTCACTTAAACTAGACGAATTGTCTGATTCAGCTTCAGTAAAATAGTCCTCGTTACTCATTTTAGCGAATTATTAGAAGTTAGAAAATTACTTACGGTTTTTTACAAGCAGGTAGATATGTAGGTAGAACGAAAAATGAACAAATTTAATAAACTCGTATTAAAGCACAGTACGATAATAGCACAAATGAAAATAAAGATGGGAGAAAAAGGAACGACCAACCTGACAGGTATTTCAGCTGATCCAGGATACGCAGATGAGGCTCGAAGTTGACCATATATTTGGGCATGTGTGTGTTGGTTTGCCCTTGCCTTGGGTAGTTCGAATTTAAGTTTACTGGATTGGCAGTAAATAACGAATTGTTGTTGTAATTATGATTTTAATATTGAAACTATATAAATTTATAATATTTGGAATGTATATATACTCGTATATATGAAAATGAAGAGGTAACGGTATATGAAAGGCAATTCAATTGTAACGAATGACGTGAATGTGGCTGCTGATTAATGGGTCGTCGCAATTTGCTTCACACTTCACGCTCCTTTCAGCAACCATAGATTATGCAGTAACAGTGACAATCTTAAAAGTGTTACAGGGAGACGATGAATGTAGATGGTGAGAAATTATATTTTTTGATAAAATAAGAGTTTATGTTCAATAGTAGATGACATATAATTTATAGAGATAATGTATTTAATAATAAAAGAAAAAAAATCCATTGATCAACCAAAAAGACTAAAGTCTTAACTGTAACGATGAAATAAACCTGCTTAAGTAATGTCACGGATTATATAATAATATTATTATAAAACTTCAGAATTAAATGTCATTGATGAAAGGGGTGAACAGAGGAGACGGAGTGTCAAAAATCTTTAAATCTAATCTATCTCTAATTTTTTAACTTCGTCTACTTTTATAACTGTGATAAAAATATGACATTTGAAACCCCCTGAAAGAGTGTGAAATACTAATAATCTTAAATTTTCCGACAAACTATTCATTTATATAACTTGTTTAAAAATTTATAATATATATAATTACATTATTTTACATTAAGTTTATTTGTATATGATGGTGTTGTATAATATTTGCTCAACAACTTTCAAATTCGGCAATAGATTTAATAAGGCTAGGATATATAAGAATTTTCCTCTCTCTGCCAGATACATAATATAGAGTATCACTTGAAGCGAGGTCGCTACGTCCTCACTGCGAGTCCCTAACGTTACAAAAACCTCTCGAAGTCAAGGATTTAGGGTCGGTAACGCGCATGTGACACTTAGTGTAACAGACATCTTTAATATCATAAACTATGAGTATGTCTCCATTCACTTATTGCGCGTCAACGTTTCAAGTTCCATTTTTCTAGAGAGCAAAGTAAAGTCAAAAAACAAACAGCTTAGTAGATTGTTAAGTGTAAACAACGACAATCGAAAGTATATAAAACTTTAAAAAACTTAGCTTATTATGTTCATAGTGACTATTATCGCCACTTGCTGGAACTTAACTTATTGCTTATCAACTAATACTTTTTTGTCCACAAAATAGCGACCTCTATTTTGAACACATATTGATAAAAAGATGCTTTGTAGACACCCTATAGTCTATTATTTTTATACCATAATTAATTACTAATTACTTAATTATTTACTAAATAACCACTATTTCAATTTATTAATAATAAAAATGTAAACAAATTAATAATTTACCCAACCATAGGACAATCTATTGATGCCCAATAGTAGTACAAATAAAAAAACAATTGAATGTTTCGATCATTCACACTTAATATTCCAATTTATTACTTATTTCATTTGGAGTATATTTTTGTGATAATTTCAATAAAACTTCATCATATTTTCATCAACTTCTATTGAAACAGACTTCAAGTAGGTAGTAGTACTGAATCCAGGTTCTTCTTATAAATATTGAAATTAAAAACGTTCTAACATGGAGACTCGTGTTTACAGTTAGATTTTTGCTTCGTCAAGAAAAACGGCGGCTTCAATTGTCACAAATCAAAATAAAAACAACACAGGAGTACACCATATTGATTACAAAAAGAATCGTGAAAATAGATTCAGAATGGAAGACGTAATCAATTCATTTATCGATTTGAGCACCTTATTGTTTTGAAAGTGGATTAAAAAGATAAGAATATCTTTGAGATTTTATATTTCTAATCGACTTTCCAATACATTTTCTTTAAATTATTATGATTTTCATCATTTTAATACATTCACAAACTATGTCCGTTTTTGCTGAGTATTACCTATCTTTTAACGTACGTTGACTTTAGAAGGATACATTAGATGATTCGGGTACAAAACTTTCAAAAAGGTTACCCGCAATTCTGCACAATAATATTACTCATTCCCAAAATTTCTACAATACAAATTTTTACCCAAAATTGCGAAGAGAATACCCTAACAGGCAACCCTGATATATTGTCAAATTATTTATTGTCTACATCATACATGATGCGTAGATTCCATGTAAACTTTATACCTTCAACCTTCGCTCTCATTAGGGTAACCTAATTGCTTATTTAGCGATTCCCAAATACCAAACTTAACAGTTTACAGAAACACCAAACTGATATCTCAATATAAACTTAGACGCTCATATACTTCGTAGAGTTTAATTTTGCTATGTATATATAATGTTTATTTAGTAAAATTAAACTAGGAACGTCTACAATTCCTATTTATTGATATAGAAATGCACGATTTTGATGTATAAGTTTTATAACTAAGAACAAATTCTGTAGATTAATATATACTTATTTAAATTATGTCAAACATTATAATCTATTATGAAAATTAGCAACAACAACATTCATCAAATGGTTTTTCATCTTCATAGGCGTCAGCTTATTTTCCATTCTAAATTTCGTAAGAACATACTTCTGATATCTATATATATATATATATATATATATATATATATATATATATATATATATATATATATATATATATATATATATATATATATATATATATATATATATATATATATATATAAGCCAAATTTTATTTTAAACAAAAGACTAATCGAGCACGCGACTCTTCTAATAATTGGTCTTCTATAATAATAAATAACTCTAATAGTAAGTACTAGGTGTACTCTTGAACTTTTAAAAAGAAATATGCTCTTTTCTTGAAGCTTACGATGTCGTGCCGGTCTGTTTGATTGCAAAGGAATTATGAGTGAAAAATTGTCTTGTCTGTAAAAAAACGCACGGTAGAAAACCGCTACTCATCCATATGGTTGGAATGGAACTATAATTTATGACGGGTTGTATGGTGATGAAATCTAGCAGTAGCTGTCATCACCATATTGATCCCTATTGGGGATTGGCCAATAGTTGCCCCATTTGGCAGGCGGGTTCGCAACACAATTAGTCTTCGGTGTGTTTTAGAGAGACGCTGCTATTTATGTTCACTAAGTGAAACACGACGTGAAGATGGAAAGACAGTTATCAATCCAAATAATTCCTTAGAACACTCCCCATGATACATTTAATACGTTGCTTGATTCTTTCTCTTAATTAGCTTTATTATGATGTTGCTTCTGTAGTTATATCCTTAATATTAAGTTATATGTTAGTATTTAAAAAATATATATTGAAAATATATAATAACACAATATCTTTCAAGCACAGAACCTGGTTTTGTGTATAATATCTTTTTGATTTTGATAATTCTTTTATTTGACAGAATACTCCATTTTAATTTCGTTGGAACGTTAGACAGAGCGATATCATTTTAGGTGACAAAATCTTAAATAATATAATATTTTTTTTTAATTTCTTGTCATCCAAATGTAACATTTAAAATTCAAATTACCATGACGAAGAAATTTCAGCATCTCTTAGTAGATATTTTGGCAAAATTTCTAATAATAAATCATAATTTCTTATGATCACACGCTAGGTCATATTTAAATTATTTAAAAGTTTTTGACAGTCCATTACAAATTGCTGTGTTCACAGTGAGTACTAAAATATTTAGGAATTACCACGACTATTACAGTGAGCCAACAGTGACACAGACTAAATGAGGAAAGATATTTGATGCGACATTTTAAACAAGCAAAATAGAGTAGACACGGACGTGTTAAGGGTTACTAGTACACAATATTTACGTAATAGCCACATAAATTATTGTTTGTAATTAGAGTAATTAAAAAAATACTAGATTTTACCAGCGACTTCGGCAGTGTGACACCATTTTTGTATGCAACTTAGAATAGCAAAGAAGCTGACTGCCCACCTGATGGAAAATTGTAAACGTCGCCTACCATGAACATAACAGAGTATACTGTGTCGCCCATGATACCCTTCATATGTTGTCATTCCTAATGACTAAGGTATTATGCCTCCTGCAATCTATTTGCCATATTTACAACTTATTATTATATTTATTCATATTGCCATAATGTTGATTGACTAAGGTTAAAAATAGCCTATGGCGTAAAAAAAATAACAAAACGAGCTCACTTTCACATTTATGATATTAATAAGGACTAGCTTTTGCACGCAAATTTGTATGCGAGGATTTAAAAAATACGAGTAAAAATACCGATATAAATAGACCGTTTCTATATAGTATATCTAGACGAATATTTTAATACCCGATTTTATGTTCGATTTTAATTTAGTACAGTAAGTTGTGCGTAATACCAGAATAAATAAACAGATATCCAAAAATTTAGATTACTTAAATCCCACATATACATTTTTTTAAATATGTTCTACAGATGATATCTTGTAATTTCAGTTTGATTCTATGTATATAAAATATACATATTTAGTATATATATATAGCCACCAATAAACAGTATTTAATATTTATTACGAAAAAATGGTTAATGTCTTATTAATATACACCTGGTGGCTACTAATTACAAAACATTTGTTCTGAAATTTTCCGGGAGTTTAATTTGTGTAGGAAACTTTTTCATGCGTGAAACGTTATATTTTGTTACATAATATTTAATACTGGCCCCACAGGTTTTCCTTAAAAACCTTTACTTGACTGTTATGAAAATTAAAAAAAAAAGATTCGATAGTTAAAAATAGATTTACCCGTTATTAAGCGATATGTTTAATATTGCATTGTATTTCTTTTATATTAAAAAAAATCAAGTCTTTACATGTTTCCCTCATTCCTTTTTTAAAAAAATTTTTGCCAAGCAATGGTGCGCCCAACCAGAGCACTAAATAAAATTGAATTAAAATATATTGCACTTAATAGGTTTTAAAAGAGCAATAGCATTCCGAACCCTGTGAATCAATCATAAAAAGATGATGTTCGTAATCATGTTTATAAAGATGATTTCTCTTGTAAATAAGGGCGCCTGTAACACCACGGAGTTTTACTTAATTTCCTTCCAATATTATCTCACCCTTCAAACCGGAATACGGCTATGCAAGCATAACTGCTTTGGTAGTAAAAGTAGATAGAGATGTGTGGGTAACGCAGGCAAATTTCATTACCGACATTAAATAGGATTTTGCAATGTAATTATTTAACATATATTCCCCACTAACAATAATAACGTAATCACCACAATTTAGTTACTATTGTAAAGAGGCAACTATATAATTTAATTTACATTTACACTGGGTATATATACATGAATTAAAACTCTTTATTGTTCCTTCCAAAAAATGATAGAGATTATAAAGATTAACAATATCAACACAAACAAAATTAATAATTAATTGCATAAATTTAATTATTTAAAAGCAAGATGGCAATAATATATTGTAGTATTTACTCGTAGGTTACTAAATAAATACCTGTTATTTTAATGAGAAACAAATAAGTGATTGCAGAGAGGTTTATCATATTATTTATTAATATAGTTGAAATTACAATAAGGAATTTTGGTAAATATAAAAAAATAAATACCTATTAATTTGAATCAGAATCAAATCAATCGCTATTGAAAGCTAACTACATTATTTATTATTTACAATTACAGAGGTTATAAGTATTTATACCCACATATTTTATTTAGTCAAAAAATATTTTTTATTTATTAATATCTGTAATATCTATACTTATAAAATGGATGTATGTATGTTTATTTGGTTGTAATACATAAAGTCAAAAACTACTTAACCGATTTTAAATATTTTTTCACTCATAATACAAGTTACATTATCGGCAAAAATCAAAGACTATATATTATTTCTAAATAATTGGAGTTCCATACAAAAATTACAATAATGTACACCAAAGCATAAAAAAATTTCTTATTAAAGCCAATATAAAATACTAATATATCTTTCTATCTATCTGTGTTAAGCTCTGACAGATCGCTAGGTATTAATATAAGTGATTAACTATAAGAATGATTTATTGGATTATTATTAAAAACATTAAATCAAATCTCAATAGAACAGCTACATAATATAGGTAACAAATCCTTTTCTTTCACGATCGCCGCCCTACGATGTCGCGAACTGTGGAAAGGCAAGGTTAAAACAGGCATAACTCACCTTAAACTGTTGTTAGACAATACAATTATTATCTAGATATTACACGAGTGTCTATCACTTAACTTTTTAATTAGAAAACTTTATATTAATTTTGAGAAAACCCTTAGTCTATTTCATATAATTACAAGTACTTATTAATCTCCAGTCTGGATTGTCTTACATTATCTTAGTAATCACAACCACATATAATACAACATCACTACACACACAAAACACTACGGTTACGATAACAACGGATTATTGGAATTTATCGACGCTAGAAGAGGCGACCTCCCGGTAAGAGCTTGCCCTTCGCACTGCCTCACTGAAATCGGGTAGGTCGCGGCTACGGTCGACGAAAGAGGGTTGCTTGAACTGTCTCTTTCATACGTAGATAGCATTTTCAGTAATAAATCAGGTTTTTTTATAGAATATAAAGCTTAAAACACTAAAATATAAGACGCAACGTTATTCTAGATTCCGTACGGATAGGCATTAGTGTGTCAACGCTGAAATATGAGGAACACGTACACGTTAGAAAAACGCACGGAATTGTGACTATTTACGGTAATAGTTTGAAACGTGCCTGGAACAGCGTCTCGCCTGTGTTCTGTTATTCTATAATACCTACTAGTATGTCAAATGTACCTATTCATATATCATTGGATTGATTATTATTGAAATAAATTAAAATTTTGTACTTTGAATAAATTTTTCTTCACTAAAATTTATATTCAACGACTTTTACTTACAGAAATTTCTATATATAAACGGAGAAATATACTAAGGAGAGAGTGATTAAAATTTTAATAAACTCCATTTGTTGCATCAGCTGTACATAGCCTCCCCCATAAAAAGGGTTTTGTCAGAAGTAGCCACGCTTAGCAGGCAGGTTGGCAACCACAGTTTGGTTTATGATGATGTTTTAGGAGGGATTCTGCTGCCCATTCCTCGACTATAAGCTGCCTTAGTCGCTTCTTATGACACCTACAGGAAAGGAAGGGGTGGCCCAATCTATGCCGGGACCTACAGGATATTTAATTAATTTAATGCAGATATAAATTAAACTCTACCATTTAAAAACAAAAATAAAAACTACTAAACATACGCAGCGCCATCTCAAATTAAGCAAAAGAAGAGTTAACAAAATCGGTTTAAAATTTTTCGAAAATATTATGTTACACGTACACATACAAAATACGTCGAATTGTGAATCTCCTCTTCTTTGAAACTAAATATATATATATATAGTCCTTCTAAGGTATAATTTAGAATATAGGTAATATTATTAGTACAAATTATCGGCGACTACTGGAGTTTACATTAATACTAGTGTCCGACCGAACTTTCAGTTTCAGTTTCGGCTAGTTTCGGCCAGAAATTCTACTTTCGGCCTTAGTTTCGGCTTCGGTCAAAAGTTTGCCGAAACTCGGCCGCGCCGAAACTTTGTGTCTAACTGAAAGTTGTTTTTTTTTATTTAAGTTTACTTCCAAGAGTAAGTCATAATTTTAACACGATTTTATATATAAATATACCATATATGACATATTTGTTACATACTTTAATCAGTGTTTATTATAACCGTTTAACTATGTGTTTTTGTAAATAATTGTATAAAAAATACATTAGATTTCAGTATAGAAGAGAAATCTTAAATATGTTTCAGTAAAGTTTCGGTTTCGGTTTCGACCGAAACTGAGACCAAGGCCGAAAGTTCGGTTTCGGTTTCGGCTGTAAAACCTGTTTCGGTCAGACACTAATTAATACGGATAACATAATTATATGTTGTATTTATATTACATAAAGTATTCAAAGTAAACAAAACGTTAATTTTTGACTAGATTTATACTTATAAAAATAATAGATCCATTTTAGAACTTTTCTTACTAGAAATATGAAATAATTTGAAAATAATATATTTATTAAAATAATTTTACATCAAAATCAAATAACTAAATTCCTAAATGTAGGTCATGAAAAAATACAGCCCTATATTCCGCCTTTTCCTCTAAATATATAATTTAGAAATATATTTATCGCCTTAATATGAGGGACAGAAGGCTTATTATGCGGTTGAACAACAAAAAAGATACATTTGTATGTCTAAAACGCCCGGGATAAAGTAAAAAATATTCCAATTTGAGAAACAGATTGCGGCCTGGGAAGCTATCCCTTATAAATACATTAAAAGAGAAATTATGACTTACAAGAGAGGGCAATGTATTTGGTGAGGTAATATGCCTGTGCGTGGTGAATATAGGTTGGAAAATGATAAGTCACAATTCATACTAATCCTTACTAATATTATAAATGTGAAAGTTAGTTTGTTTGTTACCTCTTAGCGCATTAACGGCTTAACCGATCACTGTGAATTTTGGTATATACGTACTACATAGGATAAAGAAGGCTACTATATAACTATAGGATATACTATAAGATTATTTTTATTCCGGTCCGGGGTAATATTATAAATACGAAAATACCTCTGTCCGTCTGTCTTATACCTTTTCACGCATAAACTATTTTTTTAACTTTTTTTAATTATTGTATACATATTTGACTTTAGAGAAAACGAGACGAGACGTACAAACTAGTTTATAGTTTATATATATATATATATATATATATATATGTATGTATACTAATAACCGTCCCGTTTTCTATGCTTCTAACTTTAACCTACAACTTACATTCCTCTGTCCCATTCGTGTTTCAACCGTGAAGCAGTTGTGTTTACATGGCTGTGTTTCGGTTTAAAGGGTGGGACATGGCGTGAATTTACAGGGTACAGAGGAATAACATCTGAGTCCTCAGGAATGGCAACGCAAGGGGAGTATCATGGGCGAAACAGTGTACTCTGTTAAGTCCATGATACTGCTCATGTCTATAGGCGATGGTTACCACTTTCTACCAGGTGGGCCGTCAGCTTGTTCGCCATTCTAAATTGCCACTATTAATATTTTATGTCACTTTTAATTGCAAACAAACTTACGGCTTAACTAAAATAAAGTGGTAACTGAATAAACAATGCCATAGATATTACAAACTACACTGTAATATCACTCCTGCGTTGAAATTCCTGGACACTATTGTATTAAGCTTTCATACTTTAGAATTCATAATGAAAAAGATTAATAATATTGAAAACTACTGTGGTAATGTTAATATAAACTATACAATATATTATAGTTTATATTATAATTAGCACAGTGGCTTTCAATATTATTAAATATATATACAAATAGACAGAATAGGACATTCAAATAGCCACTTTACAATGAAATGCTTTAAATACCCAACCGAGTTTAACCCTTAGCGACCACATTTCAATCCCGTAACAGCGTACACACTGGGATACTTTTTCACCCCAATTGAAAAAATCAATCTGCGAAGCTTAAAAATTCATAGGCGTTCTATAATATATCTTTTTACTTTTCTCATGGAAGTAACTCACATACTGGAGGGAAAGGAATTGTTAATAATAAAGTATAACAGCCCCATTGCTGGCTATATACCTTATCAGGTCTACCTCCACACGGTTCCCTTTTAAACCATACTAGTTAACTCTTGTGGAATTCATCACGATGATGGATACAGGTCAGTTAGCAGACCTGCTTTCATCTTCATCTATTATCTCTCACTGGTGCCCCACCAACTTATGTCAATAACGCTGGCGGGATTGCCATTTCTCGAATTGGGGACCGTTAGACAGCAGAGGTCGCCAGTTCGGGGGCCGCCCACATACTCATTTGTTGCAGTATCCGGCCGTTCATTTACCTTCCTAATGCTCCTCAAATATTGGGTCTAAACTGCGTCCACAAATTACCCTCTTGTATAGGCATTCCGTCACCCGTATCCAATAGCGAGGACGGGATTCCATAAATACTGTACCGCAAACCATAAAAAAACTCACATCCATAAAAAAATTCTTACATACTTAACTATCGGTAGATGTTGCAATAAGTACATGTATAATTCTTGTAGTTGTTGTTAATTTATAATCTTAAAATTGCTTTTATTTTTGGAATATTAAATATTTATATTAAACTAGCTGTTACCCGCGACTTTGTTCGCGTAACCGAGATATATTCATTAACCGGAATAAAATGTAACCTATCTCCATCTCCGTCTCCTAATTTTATATATATATAACAATTAGATAAGCCACTGAGACGCTAAGAAGTAACAAACAAATATACAAACTTACTTTTATATTTATAATATTAAGTAAGTATGCTAACTCCTTGTGGCCGCTAAGTGTTTTTAATGCATGATAATGGAATGGTACCTCGCCTGTGCTAACGATATATACTGATGGAGCTCCAGTGAGGGATAATAGGTGAGGATAAAAAGGCAAGTAAGTTCGCCATCATAATGAATTCACTTGGAATTGCGCATTCCAGGGGGATCGCGAGAAGGTCGTACTGACTAACTGAATATACCCTATATTACTACCATTGGGGCTACTAATTCACATTACTAACAATCCCTCTTCCCCTGGCGCTAAGAGTTAATAGTCACCTCGAGCTCGTAACATAATGTTAACAGACTGTCACAATTTTAACAGACTGTCACAATTTCATTGCTGAATTATCCGAAATGAATCCTATTAGGATTAGTGAGAAGTGAGTATCCCCCATTACTGGCACATTTCTTTACTTCTTAATTTTAAATTGGTGTTCCCACCTTACAAAAGCACCCCAAGTTGTAATCTGGGATATAGTCCATCTGTGTAACAACTTTCGTGCGTGACTGAGTTAACAAATATCTTTACAAACTTTCACATAAACAAGATACCTACGTACTAACTTCAATTATCGACGAACTAAATTCACATATTAAAAAAGAAAAAGATTATAGGTTACTTGAAATAACACCAAACTTAGGAGTTAAAATATTGAAATTTATTATACTCGTGTATAGTTTAAGACAAAGATTATTAAACCTCACCCCACCTCATTTCTATGTTATAACCAACTCATTGTTACCTAAAGTGAAGCAAATAAAGTAAGGTAGACCTACTTTATTAACTTAACTTAAGGTGACATTAAGTAGTAACAGGTTCTAATATTGCGTTGTCTTCTAGGTTAATATTAAATAGGATTACAACATACCTGTTTTACTACTTCTGTTTCATAACATACTTTACAAAAATATTAATTCCGTATCTCTTCAAGGCAGATATGCTGTGTGCTTATATCTTGAAAATATCGCTTTCTTTCACTACCATATCAACGTAAGAAGACGAGAGCCCTCCCGTTTCTAACCCGAAAACTCTCCATTACTCCAAAGGATTGCAATAAGGATCAATAGAGAGGCTTATGTTCAAAACAAATTAAAGCTAACGCTTCTCGGCACAGACAAGGGTTGAACCGTTGAATGGCTCTTCTATCGTCCGATATTTATATAAGTAGGATTATCCAACTGTTAGTCAGAGGAAAGGTTATATTTTTCAAGCGTGCTATTATGCTATATTCACTTGTAAGGAACATCAAATAAAAATGAAGATTAAAAGTACATTTCGTTCCGTAAAAAAAATCGGTTAAGTGCAAGTTGAAGTTACACGATGAGGGTTCCATAACATAAAATAATCTGAAAAAGGTTTTTATTTTCTTTAAATAAAATTAATAAAAAGGTTATTTGAATTTGTGTATGTAAAATAATAGTGTGTGAATATACACGTGTTATTGGAATATGAGATAAAATGACCTTATCATGTCTTACATGAAAAAGATACCTAATAATTATTACTATAATAATTGTTTAAACACCGTGACTGAGTTTGTTTTTAGAATGTTTTTGATAAATTCACAAAACTATTTTCGTTAGAAACATCGTTCTATTTTCCCCGTAATATTCAAATATATCTTTATACACTGTAATTACATTAGATTTAACAATTTTAGATTACATTAGATAAAACAACGCATAGAGAGTATTATTGGTGAAACAGTATACTCATGTCTATAGGCGACGGTTACCACTTTCCATCAGATGGGCCCTTAGCTGGTTTGCCATTCTAAGTTGCATAAAAAAATAAGTCGATAACTATGATTCATAAAAATAAATACATATTTTTTCAAAATGTATAAACGGAGCCCTTTCATATTGGACTAGATCACATGAACTAGTAGGTTAATTTTTAAATTTTAAACATCTCCTTACCAAATGTAAATAAATATACTGTTTTGTGAACTGTTTGAAGTCCAAACTGCTGATGATCCATGGCAGAAATTTCGTCAAATGGTCTCTCGTCACTTACCGGTTTAGTTTAGAATCACTATATTAGCCTTTATATATTATATACCTTTATATTAGGTAGGTACCTGGTATAGCAGTTAATAGTACCCTTTTACTAATATTTTAATGAATGATGGAAAAAATAGTATGTACCTTCTTTTTTAATATATATAATAACAAACAATACCCATATAGAAAATATTGCCTATAAATACATAAACAACGGCATGTATTAATTCCAAAATAAACTGTACTACCTCACCTATAGAGGTATATACCTATTCTGCATACAAAAATTTTATTATTAGCATGTCAATAATTTCGACTCTCCAAAATCACTAATGACGAGTTTCATTTGCTTCAAGTAAACTGGTTACAAACGTAAGCTTTTTTTACAAAAAGTTAAAAAATCGCGTAACTGGGTCACGCGCTACGACACGAGAGATATAATATTATACTCTTGCAACTTTTAATGATCGGTAATGTTGCTGAGAAATATAAAGTTGATAACAGAAAAGTCTTGATTGCGTAACATTCAAGAGTGGACAGAGATTGCATGTAATAAACAGCCGAACCAATTGATATACAAAAAAAAAACAAAACAACATAAAACTGTCAAAAGTATAAATTGAATTAATAAGTTACTGGGTTTCAGTGCAGTTTCATGGTCTTGGATTACGTATCACAGAAAAAAATATTGTTTTTTTTTTATGCTAATGCTTTCTTATATATTAATGTCTTAAACTAAATAATAATATTCATGAATACAGAATTGTTTCCAGCGTTCCAGAATCTAATACCAATAGCCATTCAAATTCAAATCATTTTTATTGAAATTGACTTGTCTACAAGCACTTTAAAATCGTCATTTTTTTTAAATTTATTGCAGGGTTTGAATGATTATTGAGAAGAATTTGAAACATGTTTTGTCAAACATTATTATTGAAATGTGAAACAGTAAAACTGCTAGACGATCATCAAATGCCGTCCCACGTTTCGTTTTCTGAGAAATAATCCTAAATAAATCAAATTTAACCAGTCGAATAAAGTTATAAAAAAGTTTATAAAAATGAATAGATATCTGCTCATAACTGAAAAAATGGCAAAATATGACACACAAAACAATGTCCTAGATTTACTATGTACGAGGTATTTTTTAAAAATTTTATTTTACAATTATTCAGGTAAATCAATTTTATCCCCTTCAAAGTACTCCCCCTGTGACATAATGCACTTGTGCTGCTCATAACTGAAAAAATGGCAAAATATGACACACAAAACAATGTCCTAGATTTACTATATTATACTCGTATGTAGGATTTTCGATCTAGATAATACACGTTCGAAGTATGTAATTTATGTTTATTCACTATAAAAGTCGGTACAAATGTAATCACGGGATTGCGATACTAATGAAAATATAAAACTCGCTCTCGGAAAAAATAATTAAATGACATCGATAGCATTGGTTGGATAAGTTAATTAGCATAAATATGGGATTATATATAAATTTGATACTTAAGTCTCGTACACTAAATAATTTTAAATACAGAGGTTCCTTCCAAAAATATTCAACAATTCTGTTTTCTTCTGATTCCCTCCTTCTAAATTCATAAAATACTCTATAAGTACTAAATAATTTGTTTTAAAAAAAAAACGAAGTATCTACAACAGTCTCACTTTTTGCCACGAAGTGGTGATGGATGGACATAGGACTGGGGCATCAAATATAAAATTTCGGTCTAAAGTATAAGATGGCCAGTAAAATTAGACATTAATTAAATTATTTAAAAAAAACTAGCCGTCTTACCTACCTACCTAGCCATCAAAGTGGCCCAATCTCTCTATTTATTTCACGCAAAGTCTCTACGTACGCGTAAAATATAATTTGCCTCTGTCCTTACATACTATATAAATTAATCCACTTTAATACTCGTAACTGGTTTCCTAATATTATCTACACGTCAATTTCGTAGATTATTGCTTTCTCTAATAGGTCTCAAGTAGTATACAATTAACTGATCACCATAGTTATAATCTATGAGACTTAAAAGGGTATCTCAAGTGAATCCATATTTTTTCAGTTAAATTTTGATTGTCATTTTATAACATGACAAACATCCGATTTGATACGAATCAGTTCACACTTGACTACGTTTTCTGATATAAAATATGATACGATAAACCTACTTTTAAAAGTTCACATCATCTGACCGTGCGTTTTTCAAGGCACTTTCTTCCGCACAACCATTCTTTGGAATCAACTTCCAGCAGCAGTATTTCTATATTCTCTATTTTTTGGGCGGCGGTAGTCACTTACCATCAGGTAAGCCGCATGCTCGTTTGCCCCGTGTTGTAAAAAAAAAAAAAAAAAAAAAAAAATTAAAAGGGTGATTATCTCAAGTGAATCCATATTTTTTCAGTTAAATTTTGATTGTAATTTTATAACATGAAAAACATCCGATTTGATAAAAATCAGTTCACACTTGACTACCGTTTTCTGATATAAAATATGTACGTATAAACCTACTTTTAAAAGATTCTCTATTTTTTGTCCACAATTTTGTTATTACATAGAATACACAGTTTTTGTTCTCCTTCGAGATAGTTCGCGTGAAACGCGGGGTATGGTTTTATATTGCCTTATCCCATAGGAACATTATATTTTTACAAGATAATAAATTAGGCAGAGTATTTCTCACTTTTATATTCATACTTTGAATTTATTAATGTATATTATACTATAGGTAGTTACAATATCAACAAGAACAATTAATAATCATGATTATTATTTTTGCTCATTATGTTACTTTTGCCAACTTCCCAAAGACTGCCATAAGGAACGGTCCAGAATCATTTCTACCCGTTGACTCTCTACAAGATATTTAAAGGATGTCGACAAAGAATATAGAATGTCCTAATAATATAATAATAAATAACTGACATCAAGTTAATTAGAAGCATTTTTATTAGTTTTTTTTTATGAATCTATCGCTTAGTTCGGAATGTTATTTCAGCTGAAAAGAACAGACAAGAAACACAGCTGCTGCTATTTTTCAAAAAATAATTAATTTTACAACAAAAATGTGAATAGATTAAATGACTATCACAAATTTCGTATTAATTTTATAAATTTAAAAATTATACTATATTATAATTTGTTTCCGTAAATATGGCTCACTGAACTATATTTGTAAAACACTGTCTTGATAATCATTTATGGACTTCCGTGTGATATCTACAGGTTCGTTTAGTGCGGGCTCCAATGTACTCATATTTCTTGTAAATAAATAAATTATGCATAAATTATAAAATAAATTGTATGAGTACTCTTGAGATCAAAGTATGTAGTGACTTGGAAATAATAATGAGTTATTATTAAACATATTCTTGTTCTACCAGAGGGAGACTTTGTACAAAAGTCGGTTGCTTGGCTACCTCTGTCCCATTCGTATTTCAACCGTGATGCAGCTGTGTTTGCATGGCTGTGTTTCGGTTTGAAGGGTGGGATATGGCATCAATTTACTGGGTACAGAGGAATAACACCTGAGTCCTCAGAAATGGCAACGCATGGGGGGTATCATGGGCGAAACAGTATACTCTGTTATGTCCATGGTACTGCTCATGTCTATAGGCGACGGTTACCACTTTCCATCAAGTGGGCCGTCAGCTTGTTTGCCATTCTAAGTTGTATAAAAAAAAGCATCAGATATTTTACTTTTTCGAATAGAACAAAATAATAAAGAGGTAATAAATTGTGAGAATTCCTGTTCTTTGCTTTTATTTACCTAAAGTCGTCGTTTCATTTATCAGTGGGAAAACAAACCTACATTACTTTTGCTTGTATGAGGTCGCCACTAAATAACCTTTCTTCTCCGTTGGTTATAATAATATGAAAATGCTCAAAATTCCTAAAAGTCCATTACTAGAATTGCTTACAGAGTACTGTATGTAGAGGTGAAGAGCTATTATAGTATGAAAACTACGACCCCGTGCATTAAACAATGCTGAGAATTTCCACTTCACTTGACCGCAACAATATGTAATCTCATTTCACTGTTGCAAATATGTGAAATAATGTAGATTTAGCTTCATATATTCATTAATTCTTAGCTTTGAACTTTATTTTTAATGGTAATTTATGCATTGAAATTATCTAATTTCATGCCAACTACATATAATGCATACATACTTGTATCATCAACATTTATCAAATCAGTCGTTAACTGTCCACTATATAAAAATATAGTCTTAATAGACAGGAGATTGGTTTATTTTGAAATATACTCGCAGAACTACATTCCGGAATGGACAAAATCTTTAATTACTATATTTTTGTATCAATAATTCCCTTTATCAAAATAGACTACTAAGATATTATGTATTATTTATTTATGTATTAATATTTTAAGTATATGAGGTATTTTTTAAAATTAGGGTATGATGATGCTGACATATCCTTATAGGATAAAAGCCTCTAAATAAAAAAGATTAAAAAAACTGTCCGCTGCAGAAGGCCTCCCCTTGAGAGGTTTTGCCAGTAGATGCTATGCTTGGCAGGAGAATTAACAATCACATTTAGACTTTAATGTTTTAAGAGGAACGCTGCTGCCCAGCCCTCCACTATAAGCTCCCTTAGTCGCCTCTTACGGCACCTATGGAAAAACGTGTGGCCCATTCTATGCCGGAACCATACCGCAATATATATGTATATATAATCTGTTTCAATAGAAATCAATGAAATGTAAATAAACGCATAATTGACTCGACCATAGATAAATAGGGCCTAACGGCCCCATTTCGAACTATAAATACTCTCTTAAATCGGCCTCCATGCGATCCCCTTAGAAACCAACATCAACCATAATTCATTTTTGATGAATTCATTATGATGGGCCAACTGATCTTCTTTTGTCATTACACCCATTACTAGTGCTCTACCAGTATATATTGATAGCGCAGATGGAGTTATCATTCCATTATTATTCATTTAAAAAAAAACTAATTTTCCTTTATAATAAAGGCAAATTATACTAATAAACCTTAAAAAAAAAACGCAAAATTAATTGTATCTACTTATAGTTTTGTAACTTTTTGCCAAACTTTAAGACCTGCCTAATTATTTCCTTTCGCTTCATCTTCTGTTCCCAAAAAAACAAGTTGTAACAACGAAACTTTTGCTAAGTCCCTAATAAAGAAAGCCAGCTGAGTATTTTCACGTCAGTTTTCTTGTTTTACTGTTACAAAGTAGGTATTTCACTGGCTATGACTGTAGACAATGTCTATAGCTTATTATTACAAACAAAATTACAATTCAACATCGAAAAACATTCGCCCGGTCATTGCACAGAAAATATTCATATTTAGGTAAGTATAAAGCATAAGTATACTACAGTCTACTGAGACGGAGTAAGGCGACATTTATCCTTATAGATGTGATATGTACTCCCTTTTACATGTCAGCCCAAAAAAAAGAGTGTAATCTTTTTTAGTTTCGTATGTATGTATGTCATTGGATGCAAGTGGCTCAGGACCATTTCTTATGGCAGTCTATGGAAAAGCGTGAAAAGTGTATTCAGCAGTACACGGATAATAGCTGAAATGATAATGATGATATGTGTATATATGTGAGTTTCTTTATTCCACTATAACTTCTAAATACCTAAATAGATTTAAATATATGTGGTTTTGTTAAAATTTTCCCAAGTAACACTACATACATATAATAATATAATGTCCGTGGCAGAGCAATCGTCTTAATTGTTATTTCTATAATGTAACAAACAAAATACAATACGAGTACAAATGCAATGAATATTATCAACTTTTACTAGTATATTTGTGTATATGTAGATAATCTCTGGGTGCGTTCTCTCTCTCTCTCTTCAGTCGTACACTTGGTGGTTGGTCGTGGTTTTTACAATGATAGTGGATCGTCGATGAGGCTCTCCTTCGTGATTGAGGTTCTGCACTACGGTTATTTCTCACCAAAGACCTCTGAGTACTCCATAAGAAATTACAGTCATGAGTATATATGTACTTTTTTTTTTATTTTTAAAGAAAATGAAAAACCTTGTGGCATACACACATCTACCCTAATCAAATAACTCTGGATGCCGAACGTACTCGAAAGTCAAAAGGTCTGACCTCGATAGGGTAAACGTAACAATATGTAGCCGTGAGGTCGATAGCCAATTTACGTAGGTTTTCGTTTCGGCCCACTCAATTAATCGTAAAGATTGGGGCGGTACTTCATGCCTAGCTAGGGAATCTCTAGAGATCTGGAGTGCACTCCGTTAGCCACCAAGCCACTTATATGTTAAAATCGAAAGAGATATAACATGTACCTACTGTCCCAAGTCATTTTACAAATTAAAATTTTTTTTACGTAACTTAGAATGGCGAACAAGCTGACGACCCACTTGATGGAAAGTGGTAACCGTCACGTATAGTTATGAACCGTAGCATGGGCATAACAGAGTACATTCTTTCGCCCATGCTACTCCACCTCCCCCATGCATTACCATTCTTAAGGGCTAAGGTGTTATGCCTCTGTACCCTGTAAATTCACTGCCATATCCCGCCCTTTAAACCGAAACACAGTCATGCAAACACAACTGCTTCATGGTAGAAACACGAATGAGACAGAGGTACCCAAGCAAAGGACTTTTGTACAAAGTCTCCCTCTGGTTTCTACCGGAATACCTCTAATTATCTTAACGCAATTGCTTGATTTGATTTTGCAGATATAATCCAATTAAAATAATTTTACAGTCGAATCCGAGGTTTGCAAAATTCCGCTAGTGATCTGCATCTAAATAACTGTTTTAAAATGACAAGGAAAGTGGACATAGAGTTGCGATGCTTCTTTATAATTGACAACGAAATATTATTATCATGAGTTCAGTATATTATGTGATGTGAGTGATGCTGTTACTGTTTTAACAGTTATTATTTTCGATCAAATATTCCTTCAGCTTGTTTGCCTTTCTAAATCACAATAAAAAGTCACAAATGAGAAACGTGTAATTTTATATTAAAATAATATTAAAATCTTCCCCAAAATTGTAAGCCAGCCCAAAAATGCCTAGCACTATACACACTATTAAATCTTTCTAGATAACGGGGCTACATATCAAAATGCATGTCTGTTAAAAAAAAATTGCTTAATATCTAGCAACTATTTTGTGTTGCCAGAAAAATTACGTTATTTTAATTCCATTACGTTTTAGTAGCACTATAAATTCTAATTAGTAGAATTAATCCATACTCGAATAGCTTGCACCTCCAGATAAAATTTAAATCGAATACATTGTGTGAGTAGTATTACAGTACCTTTTAAAAAAAAAATATTTATATTAATTAAATATTGCAAAATCCTTTAACACACAACAACTTAAATATCGGTTGCTAATAAGCTAATTGTACCATTTTGCTGGACGATAGATAATAATTAATATTTTTTCTTAATACATACGTATTTTATAATAATGTACTTTAAATGCATATTTTTTTCAATCATGTCGAAACATAATTTTTAAAACATACATTGCAAAAATAACAGTGGTAAACTAAACGACTAGATTAATTTTTAACCAAATTCAGAAAAAGATAACTCGAAACAGATTTTTTTATACCACCAAAATTACAAACAAGCGTACAGCCCATCTGATAGTAATCGGTCACTGTAGCTTATGGACGCCTGCAACACTACATGTGTCACGTGCGGGTTGCCGACCCTGAAGAAACCTTAAAATAACCTTTTTGAAAAACTTTATATTGTAGTCTCATTTGGAAATTCTAATTTGGTAAACTGATTTTGATGATGGTGTTTCTTTTATCAAAAATCCCAAATTTATATTCAGCTTTGATTATAAAGATATTAACAATAAATAGATACGTTTTATTTTGATAAAAGACAAATTTAAGCTAAGAGACAAATATTATTCCCACATCCCTCGAAACCCGGCACTTATCAAAGTCATTAGCCCCATAGATTACCCTTAAATGCTTTTGAAAACTAACAAAACTTTACTATCTCAGAAATGAGGAGTACTTTGGTACCTCATTCGCTAAGCAACCAAGTTAACATTTCATTTTAAGCATTTAATTCAAGTTTCTCTTATCTTGGAAAACTTCGTTGTAGAGGTATTGATTTGTCATCAGATAACAACCTCATCGAAATAAGAGGTTAAATTAGGTTTTTAAATACGTATTTTTTATTTTTCCACCTTGAGGATGATGCCCTCTAGTATCAAGAATTTCTAGGCCACATTCACACGTTATAAATCAAAACCTCTGAACTAACATAGCTCTATAGATATTTTTTTTAGTGGATGAAGATGAAATGTTAACCCCGCCTGCGCTACCGATATATGCTGGCGGAACATCAGTGAGATATGATAGGTTAAGATATTGTGTCTTATATGAAGGTCGACCTGATATATATGCTAGTAATGTGACTTTTAGATCACCGTTACTAATAATTCTTTTACTCCCTAACACATATTTATAATATTAGTTAGAACCGTTTTATTTTATATATACAGGCTTAGATAGTACGTAGTACGTTATACTAAGTCTATGTATAGGGGGGGGGGGGGGGGGGGGGGAGGGAAGGGGTTGTTATTAATAGGGTCTACTAGCAGCCCCATTGTTAGCAATATACCCTAACAGCTTGACCTCCACACAGTTTCCTGGAAACCATCATGAACAATTCTTGTTGAATTCGTCATGATGGGCTAACTGACCTGCTTCATCCTCATCTATCATCCTTCAGTGGTGCCCCGCCGGTGTATATTTTCAAATAATATCCTAACCTGAGCTGTTAATACGAGTATTACTCTAGTAAAGTACATAGAAACAATTTTTATATCTATTTATATTCCCGTCCTGAGAATATAAATAGCTATAAAAAAATTCGAATTTATTTTTACTTTCGGATTTTTTTTTATTACTGTTAAAAGGTCCCACGATTAACCACGATCTCACCTGATGAAAAACGAAGATATGGTTTAAGATGAGGCTCCCGAGCTCACTAACAACCTTTTTCTAATTCCTTTATTACAATTAAAGAATTAAATTACTCAGTACTGAAGCTTAAACAGTCAGGTAGCTAAATACTACTCTTAAAGTCGCACTTCACTAATGAAATATAACTCATTGAATTGCAAATTAGATGCCCTTATATCATCCAAATCTGCCAACGCGGAGATCACTGTCCGACACGATCTCACGAAAAAGTAAAACAATTTAAAACGAAAGTAAAATATAATTAATTATTATGTCATTACATCTCGCTTCAAAGTACGATCCTGCGCTGCTTGCATCCAATGATTCCCTACTCCATCTAGGGGAGGCATTTTTTATATACTAGCTCGAATAAACGTAGGTAACTTATAAGTTTGTAAGGAACGTAATACGATATGCTTACAATTTTCATTTTAAATTGTGAGCACATCATATAAATCCTTTACACGAAAAAAAGGAATTTCCAGAAATGACTACGAGAATTGGGAATAAAGGAGTGGTGAGAGCAGTCTCATACAATAACCAATACTAAATTTTAGATTTGTTACAAAAATAAAAGATTAATTTTATCGAAACTATTTTGGATTATCTCATACAAGAAAAAAAATCAAAATAGATAAAGAAATATCGGAAATATCGGCATATTATGCACATCCAATAGGTGATTTATAATACTTCCTTTTTTGAAGACGGTTAAAAATGAAAAAAATAAAAAGTCTGTTTATCCATATAACTATATGTTATAAAAGTGCCTGTAATAGCAATTTTCAAATTCTAAATATTCTAATAATCCTATTACTTATATAAATGCAAAAGTTTGTGTGTATGTATGGATGTTTGTTAGTCACACTATCATGCAAAAACTACCGACCTGATTTGAATTAAATTTAGTACATGGATAGGTAATAGACTAACTTGAAACATAGGATAGACATTCTATATAATGATTCATAGAGAATATAGCTAGTTAGAAAATAGAAAATTTGAACTATAAATATAACTCTACCTCAACCTAAAATCCCAAATCCAAAAGTTCTAACATAACTAGTGAGATAATATATTTTCATTACTAATTTTGAGTATTATCTGTCTAATGTATACAACTTTCAGACTTCATAAAATATTATGAGTAGTTAGTCATACAAATTATTTTGTTTAATTGTGCTACTATTAGTATGCTACCATCATTAATTCCATATTAATTCTATGACCTTTCATATTACTCATTAATCTCCAACCATTATTCAGTACATTCACATGTTGCAACATATGTTTCACCCCTAAAAGAGGCATCTTTAGGCCAATCAATAGGTCACTGTTCAGAGTCTAGTGTTAACTGTTTAAAGTCTGGATTGCAAATCACTTATTATGGACAATAATTATGGTAAAATAGTAATAGTAGTAGTAATAAGATCATAAAACATCTACAAATAATAATAGTAGTCAATCTTCAAATATTGGAAATTACACACATACTAATGGTAATGAAATTAAACAACATAATTCTAATCGACTAAACAGTGATATGAACTTCTGCAAAATAACACCTAGTTCAAAAAATATTATAGGTAATGTTTAGACATATTATAGTTAATTATAGACATGATGAGTAAGGTAACTAAAAATTGATAATCAATAATTAATCAACTTTAATAAATACTAATAATACCTTTTATTGCTTAACTATATGGCAACAAATCTTACTGGTAAATCTAAACACATATTCCTATAAAACAATCCATTCATTCCTGTTTTTGGATTGAAGTATCTCCTCAGGACCTCTCTTACTTCTGCTACAGTTATAGCTGGTACACCTTCATACCCAGACTTGATATATATAGCATTGTTCAAACTAACTGGGTTACAGAAGTGACCACCCTCAAACTTACTAAATGGGTCACCATTTTTCTTTTTTGCATCTTGCCGAATCAAAAAAACTGCATCAACTATATCAGCAACAGTTTCATAAGCAATAAAACATAGGACTTCTAAAGCTGGCAGTGTTATCTTCAACTCTTTCGTGGGATTAATCCAACGCTCCAATTTCACAAAACCTTTGCTGAGTCCATAACCAGATCGGAACGAACTACACCTCGCCTTGTGATATGCTTCATACTTTTCGTAAGACATTGATTCTGTAATTTTGGCAGCTCTAACTTTTCGTATGTAATCAATTACATCAAACTTAATCTGACTAACCTCATCATATTCATCCAACTCCCTGATTATGTCAATATGTGTACGCTTCTTCTTTATTGTGGGATCTTTCTCATCATCCAAAATAATACTTGAAATTAAATTTTCTGAAGGAGAAGCAACAGTACTACGACTTTTATCTATATGATCTAATTTTAATTGGTAATCATGAAGTCTTTTTAGTTTCAAAAGATTTTTTCTCATCAAATAAATAATATCATAATTCGATATTACTTTAGAGCCCCTCAAATTTGAGAAATTACTTGCCTCCTGGAGTAGAGATCTTAATTGTTGCAAAACAATATTTTCTACTAACACAACTGTTGCCGCGTTCGGGTTAGGATTGTCACCGAAACCGTGCATCATGTTTGAAATTTCTTTCTGAAAATTTGTTACTTCACCAGTAGCGTCAATTGTAAAGTAAGAAACCATTATGTTTTATATATTTTCTCGTACTTTAACAGAAAACACAAAAGTAGATAGTTCTAACTATTTATGTAAGTAAATATGAACACTGCAATTATAGAAAAACAAAACCATTCATTAAAATTTAGAGAAAAAATGTTATCATTTTTTTTTTTTTTTTTTTAATACGTTTGTTCCGTTTGGAACAGGCTAAGGTCGGAGACCATGCTGCCTAGTCTTCAAAAAGGTAATTTGTCTGGAATAATGTTATCAATAATATCACAGGTTGACATTGACAATTTGACATTGACAAATATATTTTTTTAAATTGATTTTTAAGCAAAGATTTTGGAATAGAATAGATGAAATGCATAATCCATATAATGTCTTGCACGTTGTATTTATAACATTGTCAATGCATTAGAGAGAGATAGTCATATAAAAATGGATCTGCCGTTTGAATAGTCCGTAGAAGTCCTTATTCTTAGGTAGAAGTCAAATTCTTCATTATATATTCTATTGATATTGATACTATCATACGAAATGTACCCATACAACCGTATTGAAATGTTGAAAATACATGTTCAGCATCAACAAAAAACAAGAAAAGTACTAAAGTTTTAAATTTTGATTATTTATCATACAACTAAAACCTCTTCGTCAAATTAAAAGCTTTTTTCTTATTTTTTAAAATAAATAGATAAAAGTATATAGATATATATACCTATATACTTCTACCTATCTATTTTAGAAAATAATCTACATACCCTAATTTTTTTTTTTAAATTTACCTAATCTTTTTGAAACAAATAACCACAGAAGAAGTAACCACTGTGTTATTTAAGTATCGACATTGTCCTTATATTTATGAACTAGAATATAGATTTATGCAACCAACTTGAATATCGATATGTATCATAAAATAAAACACTCTTTTCTAATGTTGACTTTAAATACAATAAACAACTAACATAGATTATATACAAACATTTTTTATTGACACATGCCTACTGACAACAGTTATCAGCTGATCAGCAGCTCAGCCAATATATATAAAAGACAACTTGTCAAATTGTTCAGTTCGAATGGAAGATTTCTTTTAAATCAGTAAAAAACCACATTTGATTGTCTTTGTTTATACATCATAACATTTCTAGTCTGAAAATTTTTTATACAAGAAGAAAATCATGAATTTGATTGTTTTTACACGTCATTCCAAGTTTAAAATGTCTATGTTTCGCCAAATTCGCCAGATTTCTTGTTGGTCTTGCGGTAAAGATATCAAAACTTTGGTTTCTAATTTATTCTGTTCACATTGCCAAGTTCTTCAGGAGCCAGACAAAAATAGCAACTACTTTAAAATAATGGGTGTAAGAGAGACCTATGACTTGGATGAAAACGAATTAGCAAAAAAATATAAAGATCTACAAAAATATTTGCATCCAGATAAATTTGCTAATAAGTGAGTATTTTCTGTACATTTCTAAATGTTAATGTTTCACATTAGGAAGTTAAGAGGATTATGGTATAATTAGATACTAAAATGGATAAGTTCGCTTGTGTACACTGGTATAACCTAATACCTATACTATAAGTGAATATACAAAAGCAATACAAAATAAATAAAAGTGGACTTGATATGTTTTCTTACAAAATTGAATATGTACAAAGCTACTGTCTTATTAATAGTCTTGTATAAGTATAAATAATTCTATTGAATTATGAATAAAAAATTAAAACATATATAATAAAAAATATATGTATTATAATAGTTTATAAATCATTACAGAAATAAACAAGAACTAGAAGTATCTGAAAAATATTCGTCATTGGTAAATGAAGCATATAAAACACTTTTGGAGCCAATGGCAAGAGGTAATAAACATTATTTTTATGGCTATTTATTTGTATCCATAGTGGCAAAAACCACTGATAACCTTATGTTATAAAATAGGTTCTTATTTTGAATGATTTGAGATATATATAGATATATATCTAAATAAAACTTGTATTAACAATACTATTAAATAAAAAAAAAAACAAGAATTTTTTTATTCAATAGTATTGTTAATTAATGACTATATTGGAGTCTTATTTTAGTGTATAAGCAATTTTCTAATTGTTTATGATTGAAGGAATAGAGAAAAATCAATATTTATTTTACAAATATAAAAACGACTTGGACTATACAAGTAAATTGACTTTCAGGTATATATATGTTGCGTTTAAGAGGTAAAGAGATTTCTGAAAATACAGAAGTTGATCAGGAATTCCTAATAAAGATCATGGAGAAGAATGAAGAAGTTGAAAATGCTGAAACCGAGGCTGAAATCATGGAACTCAATGAAGAAATTAAAAATATGATCAAAACTTTGCAAAAACAACTGTCCATTGCTTTTTTTGATGGTGATCTAAAGAAAGTAATGAAATTATTGAGTGTAATGAAATATTACACTAGCATAGATAATCAAATACAAAGTGCAATTAGAAATAAAGGAATAATTCGATAATTACTGTTATAATAATATTTAAAAAAATTGTTATGTAGAAATTTTGTGTAAATAATTAATCATTTTATTTTAATATTTCCATAATAATTGTGTAATAATATCTGTATTTTTAGATATTATATAAATGAAATATAAGTAGTGTTACTTTCTTTACACGAATGTTCTTTTATAAATACTAGCAAAACATGGCATTCATTGGCCTGCTGTGTATTGTCTATATTTATTCAATCTTCATATAAACAATATCAAAGTAAATATTTTTATTCTGCAAACCCTAATAGAGTAGTTGACTACTGCTATCATGGTGTATATAAGTCAAGATGTCCAAGTTTCGCTGAGCCTATTTCAATTCAAAAATAATAGTTGGGAAAGAAATATTGATAGTAATGGAGTTGTTAATCCCCATTACTAACAGTCATACAGCTCACCTGATAAGAAGCAGTTGTAAATGCCTCCATATTTGTCATTTTTCTTTCATTGCCAGACTAGCGCCATCTTTGGTTGGGTATTGATTAAGTATACCTTACATAATAAAAAAATTGATTAATCTTCCTTTATTAACTATTAGTCACTAAATAAAAAGCAATAAAAATTATAATCATTAGTTGGTAAATGTTCATAGTTTAATAATACTTATATATAATTTTTAGTTCAAATCGATGACATGAGCCCGTGGCTTGTATAAAATATAACGAAGTTATTTTTTAAAAATATATATTATAATGTGGAATAAGCGGAAGAGACTTGTTTGAATCGAAGTATTTGGGGTTCCATTATTTCAGTCTAACCTAATGGGAGAGGGGAGAAAGGGACTAACAATCCCTTTCCCTGGAGACTGAGAATCCTATTGCTAGCAATATACTCAACCAGGTCGACCTCCTCGAGGTTCTCCCTGGAAACTATCGTGGTTAATTCCTGATGCATCCATCATGATGGGCTAACTGGCCTGTTTTCATTCTCATCGATCACCCTTCACTGGTGCTCCGCCAGCGTATCCCGTTAACGCAGGCAGGGTTACCATACTATTTTAACCCATAAAAAAAACCTAATGGGAGACAAGCATGATTTACTCTTAGTTTATATTTGTGTTAATTACATATGGCAACTAAGATAATTTTGGATAACTGTGAAAATATAAATTGGCAACACTGATATTCCGTTTCTGCGTATTGGCATTAATGGCTTTTTGTAAAAATATTGTAGTTGATTGTTAATTTTATTAGCCAGCATATTTTATTACTCCAAATTCCAATCAACTATTATTAACACTGCACGTATTATTTTATAAACCAAATCCCAGTAAAATGTCCAAAAAAATATTTTCTTATATCAATTATTTGTATACCTATAACATATGCATATATAACACATGTTTTTCTTCTTAAAAACTAAATTAAAAGATATCCACCATTATTTACTTTTAGATAAACATGGTGTCATTACCTAATTAGTTTCCCTGGGGGGAAAGAGATTGCTGGTAATGGGGTCTATCAATATACCCTGTCAGGTCGACCTCCACGCGGTTCCCCCTGGAAACCATCTTGGTTAATTCTAGTGGAATTCGTCACGATGGGCTAACTGACCTGCTTTCATCGACACCTATCATCCTTCACTGGTGCCCAGCCAGCGTATACCGATGGCGCAAGCGGGGTTTCCAATACATTATCTCCCATTAAAAAAAAATTAGTTTCCCTTGGAGGGAAAAGGAAAGTTAGTAATGGGGAGGTTAGTCTCTATATCAATATATCCTACCAGGTCGAACTCTACGCGGTTTCCCTTGGAAACCATCGTAACTAATTTATCGGTGAATTCATCACGATAGGCTAACTGACCTGCCTTTTTATCCTCATCAATCATCCCTCATATAATATAAAAAAGGTCATTTAAAAACGAGCAATTAATATTTTCCCAGAGTAACAACATTAAAAGACCTATGGACCTCTTAGGAATAGAAAGCAATAAGCTTCACCTTTGCTGTGAAGGTAAAACTCTAATTATTTTTTATGTTCATAGATATTATAAAGACCATTAAGTTCTGAGTAAGTATAATATTATGTTTTCGCTTAGCGTATTTTAAATATACTTAAATCTTAGACATAGTATACATTTTTATAATGATAAACCGATGAATTCGATGGAATGTACAGTTAAAAACAAGTAAGTACTATTTATAGAATCTAAAGTCTTAAGCATAAAATAATCTATCATTCTTGTAAGTACCTACACGTTCTTGTACCTATCCAACAAAAAATGTTAATGACTTACCTAGATCGTTTTCTAAATCATCTTTCTCCTCATCATTTTATGTGATTGATGCTAAGTAGTGTTCATTACACATCAATTTCTTAAGCTTAATATTTTCATTTTGTCGATTGATCGATTTTGATACTTGTTGATAACAAATTTAATAACATCAAATTTATATTATTTTTTATAGCTTAAGTATACTCGTAGAATATATAGGTATGTATTGCCTAGATTGGAAAATAAGATTTAGCTAACGATTCGGCGAAATCTGGACACGCATCTCACGTGAAACTTGTGAGATCTGACTAGGAAGTTAACATTTTTAATATATTAGGTTACATATCAAATGGAGTCGATTCTTAGGCGCCATTTCTCTAGACCTGTCCCATAATCTAATATTTCAATTTAATAGTTTCACGAAATTACTATTTTAGGCACTAGCTTACCAAAAATAGTACTTGGTACATATTATAAAAACCAATTATAACAAGGTTCTAGTTCTATCACTAATTAAATTTATAATTATTATAATTTAAAATCTATTAGAAATTTAATTATCGTGATATCGGTTCTTAGAATAAAGATATCGTTGTAATATTAAATAGAAATTTTAATTTCATGGATACATTTAGAGAAATGGTAGCTCAGAATCAGACCTAATATATTAAATATTTAAGCTTTTTTCAATTTTAAAATCGCAAAATATATAAGATTATTATTCTTTTTTAAATAAATTATTAAACATTTGTGTGATCAATTGTAGGTGACATGGGGGGAAAAGGATTATTAGCAATGGAGTTTGGCAGTCTCATTGCTAGCAATATGCCCTATTAGGTCGACCTCCACGTGATTCCCTCTGGAAACCATCGTGAACAATTCTTGTCGAATTCATCACGATGGGCTAACTGACCTGCTTCATAATTTGAGTGGGAGATGAGGACATATCATCTCTCACTGGTGCCCCGCTAGTGTATACCAATAACGCGGGCAGGATTACCATTCTATTATCACCCATAAAAAAATTGTGTGTGACAACTAGGTAGATATATGTATATACATTATCTGTCATAAGACTATTATTTTCACCTTTATGTCATTGTTAGATTTGATTCAAATTCTCTTCAGCAATGTAACTCAAGTATCAACAATAATTAATCATAGTATAGAAGATCAATCCACTCTATCTCAGTCCCATAATCGTGTCAATTATAAATTAATATCATAAGGTGCATTCCACATTGGCGAATGCGTTACGATCTCTCTGCAGCTGTTGTGCAAATTTAAATTTACATACTTTTAGCCACGATTTTAACATTTACAGTATAGTACAACTAACAGAAGAGTAAAAAAAAAATATTTTATAACACGGAATGTGTACCGATGCAGTGGGCATTGGTTATAAAAATTTTGGATGGTTACAAATAATATTAGTTTACACACTTTACGTGTGAAAGAATGACATACAAAGATGAATAACTTAATATACTAAATCATAATTTTATTACATGAAGCTCATATGCCAGTATGGACGCTCCCTTAAGAAAGTGCTTACAGTGTTGAACATCGATATATTTTGCATATATACGGTCATTCAGAGTAGTCAGTTGAAAGATAAACCTCGTACCTCTACTAGTGCAAAATAATTGAAAATAGAAAATTATGCATTATAATCGAATTATATTAATTGTTTTGGCCATAACCTCCTATATGAGGGGTAAGTATGATGTACCAACCTTTACCTTCCTGTTGAATTAGACTGTAAAATTTAATTAGGTATTCCATTCATTTTGTTAGATTATAATTTGATAGATTAGGTACATAACTTGCAATATGATTTCTATGTGTTCCAAAAGCTATTATTTAAATACTTGCCTATAACATTAATGAGCACTTATTCTTAACTATATAACAAGTGAATTTTACCTACTTTTATAAAATTATATGCCTTTATAATAAAAATTGGTACCCTTATTGATCCTGATTTAATTTACCTACTAACATTATTATCATTTTTATCATTTTATTTTTCAGTGAATTCCCAAATATTTAATAACCCCCGTGTAGTTGGTGGTGCACCGACGACCATAGACAAATATCCAATATTAGCCCAGTTGTTGTTAGACTCCTTGGGAAACCAGAACTTTGAGCAATACTGTGCCGGCACAATATTGACTTCCCGTCATGTAATAACAACGGCACACTGCTTCCAATTCAGCGTGCACACAAGCAAGAAGTGAGTTTATTTAAAAATCTATATTTTTCATTGAATTCAAAAAGAAATATTTGACTACGATGTTATCAGAATATAAAGATCTACAGAGTGTAATATTATATTCTTCGACCTAGGAAGTTAACGCATCGCTTTATCTTGTAATGGTCGTGGATAATGAATAAATTAGTATTCTTTATTTCATTACACAATATAGGAAATAAACAAGATGATTAATAAATGTAACGATATAGTTTAGAACTAGATGGTGCTGTCTAATATTTTCCAGTGGTATTGAAATTAATTATTTTAGTAAATACGTTAAATTAGCTGTATCCCGTGGATTCACCCACATGAAGTAGTACATAACATAAATAACTTACCTGTGTACCAAATTTCATTCAAATCTTTTCAGAAATTTTTATATGAAAGAGTTTTTTTATACAACTTAGAATGGCAAACAAGCTGACGGCCCATTTGATGGAAAGTGGTAACCGTCGCCTATAGACATGAGCAGTACCAGTAACAAATATCCATGCGTCTTTACAATCCTTTGCATTTATCAAACCTATTATAACAAGGTTCTAGACGATGATCATTATTCATAACGTTCTTTTTTTATCAAAGTTGGAAAGACAAAGGACAAACAGCCTAATGGTTTTCTTGATAGATAATAATAACCGCCGCCTGCAGACATAAACAGCGCTATAAATATCATAGAATACACTGTGTCGCCCCATACTCCCCATATGTTGTCATTCTTAAGAACCAAGAGGTTAATATGGCAAAAAAATTACTTCACGGCAAAAATACGAGTAGGGGGTAGATGTACCCAAGCAAACGACTTTTGTACAAAATTGACCCTTTGATGTGCCTAGTGATCTATCATTAAATAGGCAATTCACTTTTCAGTTATACCTTACCCAAGTACTGGAAAGTACGCGTCGGATCATCGTATCGCACCCGAGGTGGCGTCTTACATAATGTTAAAACTATAATTCCCCATCATGCCTTCGATAAATATTTCTATACAAACGATATTGCTATGGTTGTCGTCTCAAAACCATTTCAGCTAGGAGGAAATGTTCGACAAGGAACTATAATCAAACGAGGAGTGGAAGTGAAATCAAATTCAATCTGTACGTTGATTGGATGGGGAGCTAACCAGGTACAATTTTGATACTTTACTTTCAACTCATAACTAAATACAACTAAAAGAGACCCGCAATGTTGCCAACCCTCTACATACTGAAGTGATGAATTCTAAATGTCTATAGATACTGATGGGCCATGACCATTTTATGTGGTTAAATATAGGATATGTGACGATGAAGTATAAAGACTACCATTATTATAGCATCAATAAGATATGTAGCAAAAAGAAGAGGATTCCTTATATCACTATTATATCTACCTATCTGTTATATCTAGTACAGATACCCTTTAAAATCCAATTCTCTTAACTACCTCCATTCTAGCAGTTTGCTGCTCCGAATAAAACTATATATGTATTACCTTTTATTATAAGTAACCATGTTAATTTGCAGTAACCTAATTTTGACGCCCTGACAATTTCCCGACTAGGGTTTCCCTAGTTTAGGCCCTGTTAATAAACCTCATTCGATTTCTTATCTCAATTCCAGGTTGATGGACCTCGACTAGAACAATTACAGCATGCCACTATGTTTGTGATAGATCAAAAAGTATGTGCCAATAGGTATAATACAATAAAAGCGGTAATCGCTGACACTATGATGTGTGCTGGTCAACCCAACATCGGTGGGGTAGATGCCTGTTTCGGTGACTCAGGTGGACCATTAATATATAAAGGTCTGGTAGTTGGTCTCGTATCATTCGGTTATTCCTGCGGGCATCGATACTATCCTGGGGTCTATACAAAAATATCACGTTATACAGATTGGATTGTTAAGACTGTTAAAACTAATAAATAAATTATTTATATACATGTGGAGCTTCTATTATTTTTGTTGAAGGTGAATATTACGTTTTGTGAATAAGTATATACGGAATTGGTATATGATCGAATATTCTAATATGGAAAGAAACGTTTCAAAAACTCGACTACGACAAATCTAAATAGTGCACGATTTAACTATTTCTCCATTCCGGCAAAATATCTATATATATTTGCCGCCCTTTGTAATATATGATCATAATTACTAATAATACGATTGCTTTCTAATAGATCAAACACATACACTTTTCTATAATGCACAAACATGTAACAATGAAAGCTAAATCGCGCCATTAACAATTAAATATCAATATAGCAATAATAATTTTAGTGCTTAAACCGCTCAGCAGAGGCATCAATAGTTGCTCATTAATTGCCTAAAAAAATATCTCAGAAACATAAAATACACAATATCAAAAATAAAGATTATAAAAATATCGAGCAATTTTCGGCTATCGCAGACTATTTGCAAAACACGTAATTTCAGACATAAATGTACAGATATATTCCTTTGCCTGCAAGAAAAGAAAAAGTAAAATTGCTAAATGCCATTTCTCGTCTGACAGTTGCTGTCAATGTGAAATTTGTCAAATATTTTTGGAAAATATCTTGAATTTTTAAGATTTATTGATTTTCCTAGGAAAATTATTAAACGTAATTTGCATTGAATTAAAAACTAATATAAAATATATATAATGGGCAAAAAATCTGTTGTTGCATTTATCAAAGATTTTTATTACGATCCCTTCAAATGGTAAGTGTAGACATAACCTCTACATAAATGTGGGTAATAAAATTTGTTTTATATCTTTATTAATTTAGAACACGATGTAAATTTTTTAAGTAAAGGCCTAATTATATACCCTTTATTCAATACTTTACTAATCTATCTATTTTATATTCTATATATTTTAAAAGACCTTTAAAATATATAGATGTAAGTCTGTTTTCTAAATTGATCATATCCAATAGTTACTATAGAATTATAGTAAATGTAATAAATCCTTATGACAAAATAATAGACTTAGAAATTATTATAAAAACACTACAGTTGCCCCTGTGTCATATATAGACAAAAGGTATTGACACAACACATTGTCTGTAATGATGAATAGTGTATTAACAAATTGGGAGGCAGCAGTCCATTAGAGGTTGGAAAATATCACGTTACATGTTAATTAGCTTTTCTCTACAATCTCAATTAAACATAGTTTAATTTTTCCCAAAACTTTGTATGCATAAACATTGAAATAAAACACTAGATTTTAAATTCAGAACCACAGCTGTAAAAGCCAGATCCACTTTGGTGTAGTAGTATTTACATGAATCCACAATAAATATACATAGAGATTAACAAAATTCTAAAAATTAATATTTTGGCATCCATTGCAATTTTAAGATCTTTTATTTTAAAGATTTTCTTAAATGTCTCCTATCTACAGACATAATTTTTAGTTACAGTTTTATTATATGTATATAGAATGTAATCACTCTCCTCTTACTACATTTGTAGTTTCATAAATGAAGGCTGTGATCTTTAGGTCTCAGTTAATTATATTCTCCCATCACTGTTATAGATGACCTTAAAGTCATTATGTATTTTAATAGAAAGGAAGTTTCTTAATTAGTCAATAAACAACATGTAATTAACATAGGTATTTATTGAAGAATTTGTAATCTATCTTAAGGCTTATCTCTATATTTATTTAACCTGCTTATCTTTGTCATACTTTTTTATATATATTCTTAATAATTATAATAAGTTGTATTGACCGTTTGTATATTCAAATTCAATTTTAATACTTAGTGAAGTACTTACATTATTTACTTACAGTAATTAACTTTGAAAAAAACATTGTTTCAACATAGTACAAATATACTTATGAATCATCAGTTTGACAAAATAATTTTAAGGTATATCTAATGACAATATTATTGCTAAAGTATGATAGTTTGAGTAAGGGAACAAAACATACATTATAGCGTTAAAACTACATTTCCTTATGGGGGAAGTCATGTTCAGCAGTGGATGATTAACAGCTGATATGAATGAATGGACATAATATGCTTTTGGTTTTGCTGTGTGATCCTGGTACAGAATAGGCCACCCCTTCCCATCCCGTGGATGCCATATAAGGCGATCAAGGGAGCTTATGGTGAAGAGATGGGCAGTGGCATCCTTAAAATATCTCTAAAAACATAACTGTGTAGGCTTATGTTCAGCAATGGACAGTTAATTGCTGAAATTACAATGTTTGTTTTAAGATCATTGAAAATGCTCACCGTTTAAATTATTACATGTATATTAATTTGTAACCAATATATACATACATACATATATTTATATAGTATCAGATGAAATAGTTCCCAATTCATGTTTAAAAATCTATTTAGATTAGAAGTTGTTTAATTTAATTACATGCAACACTGAAAAATGGCATGTTTTTTTAAATATGTATTCAAATTTAGTCAGTCAAATGTCAATTCAGCTGACTAAACCTGTTTTTTTACACATAACTCTTTCTATATAATCTAAAACTTACATACCAACAGTAAAATCAGATGTCTTAATATACATAAACATATGATCTAACCTTTTTAAATGTTATCTTTCAGGTCAGTGGTGAAGAGTGTTGGATTTTTCACAGTTGGAGTTGTGATTGCCAGCGAATGTACAGGGCTTGAGCTAATGCCAGCTACACCACAGTAAAGTTAAAAATAAACAATACCTCTAACTAAATAAGCAAAATAAAGTTAAAAATGTTATATTATTTATTGTTATTTTATCTCACACAAACTGTGATGTGTGAAAAACAACCAAATTTTGTTCTTGTGTTAACAGATGATCAAGATGTAGTATTGGGTGGAATGGTTAGTAAATGATTAGAGTGTGCTATGAGTGATAATAATGATAATAAAAAATAAAACAGATTATTGAGACAAACTGTAGTTTTATTTCATTTCAGAATCCAATGAAAAATGTTCGGAGATTTATTGCTGAGGAAGGTGTAACGTTTACCAACTCAGTAAGTACACTTACTTTGTTGACAAACAGTCATTAAATTGAATCTTTAATGCATTCTACTTACAAATGTTAATATTTGAAAAAATATTTGCTGATGATGCTTAAATAGTTGATGAGTGAAAATGGAATGGTAACCCCGCCTGCGCTAACAGGATACTTTGGTGGAGCACCAGTGAAGAGTGATCGATGAGAATGAAAACAGCCCAGTTAGCCCATCATAATGAATTCATCAGGAATTAACCATGATAGTTTCTGGGAGGAACCATGAAGAGTCGACCTGGTTGGGTATATTGCTAGCAATGGGATGTTTAGTATCCATTACTAACAATTCCTTTCCCCCCTACTTAAGTAGTTAGACAGATATGAAATTTGTTACTTTATCTATATTTTACAAACTTTATACTGCAAACTACCATCTGTCAAATACTTAAATAGATTCAGGTAGAGAAAACAATAGTATGGAATGGCAGAATGAAATGACTTTTAACTTCCCATTATTGTCTTGACCCCAATTTACAATACAGGTATATAGAAATGTAACTCGTTGAACTGTGCATAAGTCGTAACGACAGTAGCGCAGGGGTGGCACGTTGCTTTGCATGAACGAGGTCCCGGGTTCGATTTTTAAATTTTCGCCAATATATAGATTTCTTCTGGAGGCTCTATAACCATTATCAGTTATTCAAATGAATGCATTTTGCATATGCATTCATTTGAATAACTATAAAAATATATGATATTACCCATGACTTCGTATATTTTAATTCAGATTGCAGATTTAAAAAAATTCAAATGTTCTTTTATTTAAGTAAACTTATTTATAAACGTTTTTAAACAGTATTCTTTTTTTTTTGTTATTCTATTGCCCATTTTGAAATGCAGTTTCAGCTAAAAAGAACGAGCAAGAAACAGCTGTTGCTTTTTTAAATAAAAGTTGAGTTTACAATAATAACAAAATTTATATGGGACCGACCTCATTGATTACATAAAGAATTATTGCCATCGTGACTGTATAATATAGGCATAAAAAATCAGTTGAAATTTAAATCTTATTTTGAATGTCTTTAAAAAAAACCTAAATAATTATATAACCACGGGCCTCCTAGCTTCAGGACTAAGCAATCGATGTTTCCAGTTATGATCTACATAGATTCACACACTGTTTATTTTAAAGAATTAATAAATATGGACCTGAACACTAATTAAAACTATAATCATACAGTTCGTATCCTCTCCAATCTGCTGTCCAAGCCGCGCCAGTCTCCTCACAGGGTTGTACGTTCACAATCACCTAACGCGAAACAACAGCGTAGCGGGAGGCTGTTATGGAGAAAATTGGCGCCAAAATGAACATCGAGTGTTTGCAAACGCACTGAAAAATGCTGGATACAATACATTTTATGCTGGAAAGTATTTAAATGAGGTTAGTTTTAAGATGTAGGCATCTGTAGGTATACATTTAAAATTACATAATTTAAAATGGATGCTTATAATGGAAAGCAATAATTAGCTAATCCCATAAGTTAATTAAATATACGTTACCTAATTAAATTACACAACATATTATATACTAGTTTTTTTTTTTTTTTATTTCAGCAATAGAAAACAAAACAGTTCACTTGTAGATAGCGTTTCAAAATGAAACACACCAGATTTTAAGTTAGATCTTCAGGAACACAACTTATAAAGCACATTCGATTTGATGCAATAGTTTTTAAGTTATGCCGGAACAGATAGACTAAATTAAAAAAATATTGTGATGTTACGTGTCACATACACACAATAATGGTCATTAGATTATCTTCCCGCAGGTCCACTACGGGGCAGGTAGTCGAATTTTAACCATCTCTTTGTATATCTGCCATTGCTTTATCTATTTTATACCTCTATCTCTCATATATTTCCACTCCTTTGGACAGAATTATTATGCCGCTTGTGTTAGAAATTGAATTTCGGATAGCGACATAAAAACAAATGCTGTTTCAGCAATAAATAAGACAATGATACCCACAAACTTATGCGAGTGCATACAAGACTATACCATCAGTGTACTGTATATAAAACTTAAAATTGTCTAATATATACATGAATTTTTGATAGTATGGTGTAAAACACGCCGAGGGTCCAAGTCGCGTGCCGCCTGGTTGGTCGGAGTGGCACGGTTTGGTCGGCAACTCTGTATACTACAACTATACTATATCCAACGATGGTGTCCCCACACACTCCACTGACTTATACCTCACGGATGTTATTGTAAGTCTATTTTTAGTATTTTACACGTTTACAAAATTAATGGGGAATGCCAAACAAATACATTCCGCCTAATAATAAAGAAGAGCGAGGCCTATTTCCTCTTTAGGATTAATTTATTAACAACGGAAACACCAAAGTTGAATTTCCATGAAAAAAGGATGTTACCGGTCCTGAAGAAGCCTTTTTACGCATGTTGAATAAACCTATGAGCATATAGGTTTATACAAGAAGCAACTATATTCTAAGGGTATATGCAGCAGCATATCCACTTAGAATAAACCTCGCGACTCGAGATAAAGCTAACATTATGCCACTGTATCTAAATTAAAAAAAAACAATAGTCATATCAACTTTCTTTAAATAAACCGTACAAATTACACAAAGTTCTAATTTATCTTCTAATTCCCTTTTTAGAGAGAAATCAGCATAAACTACATAGAAAATCAGACAAAATCACAACCATTTCTTATGGTGTTAGCTCCGCCGGCCCCACATCAACCTTTCACCCCAGCGCCACGTCATAAAGGCGTCTTCAGCAACGTTACTGCGTTGAGACAACCTAATTTTAATGTAGTTGCAGAGGTAAGTACTAGATAGCAATAATATAGATATAAACATAGGACATTATCATGGCATTGGCTGTGTGGTTTCGGTATAGAATAGACCGCCCCTTTCTTTCCAGTGGGTGTCGTAAGAGGTGACTAAATGGACTTATTGGTAGAGGGATGGGTAGCAGCATCTCTCTTAAAGTCTAACGGCGGTTGCCAACCCGCCTGCCAAGCGAGACAAGTATTGGCAAATCTCCCTTTATAGGGAAGGCTTATGTTTAGTAGTAGCCCACATGCACTATGGCTGCATGAATATTTTTTAATGAAATCAAATGGAATTGTTACCCGCCTAACCTGCCAATATGCGCTGCATATCAGTGAGTCAAATCTGTTAACCCGTGATAAATTCACAAGTTAAATTAAAAAATTAACCACGAATTAATAACCGGGGCGGGGGGACAGCATGGTGATCAATCTGATAACCCTATCAGATATTATATATTCTTAAATTCTTATAATTTAACAGCCCCGCTTTCCCCTCTTCACCACTCACTGCTAGTCGACTGCCTACATACAAATACATATTATTTATGGAGCTTAAGTGACGTTAGCCTATTTTGAATTTTTATTTCAATACATTCTTTTTTAATATTTTGTTACCCATTTTTCATTACCAGGACAAGCATTGGCTATTACGAATGCCGCCGTCTCCCCTGCCCGAGTCAATGATGTCAGAGCTGGACAAAGCGTACCGTTCCCGCTGGGAGGCTTTGCTAGCCGTTGACGAAATGGTAGCAGATGTAGTGCAGGCATTAGAAATTAACGCGTTAATGGAAGACACGTATATAATATTCACTTCAGATAATGGTTATCATATTGGTAAGTTTACCTGTACTGATTTCTCATCATTAACACTTCCAAAATGTGACACTGTTATAGATACTACTACTGACTCTATCTCACTGCTTCCCCTGCCCGAATCAGTATATATATACATATGTATATAAATTATCATATTAGAACATACTTTATAGTGTACCAAATTTCATTCAAATCCATTTAGTACGTTCATGAAAGGGTAACAATTGTCTATTCATACATATTTACATCCTCACAAACTTTCACGTTTATAATAGTAGTGAAATGTAACACAAACGATGTGAATTGCAACGATAATTAAAAACATTTGGATCTTTCGTATACTTATAAATGTTTGTTGTTGTGATGTTGAGTGGACTAAATATGAAACATTCTACAAATTATTTACCGCCATTTTTATTAATTAGTTTAATGATAATACGTTCATACGAAAGAAAACCAACATAATGATATTAACACTATTATGTTGGATTTCAATATTAAACATCAACAAATATCTCTTCCCAAATGAAAAAATGCTTACTTAAAAAACTTAATTAATAAGACCACTTTGATAATTTTACTAATCGTCAATACACCTCTCTTCTCAAATATCCACATATTTGTTTTGAGCTCATTTGATAGATTAAATTAACAAAGAAAATGAATATGCCTATGCTATATACTTATGTACAAATTACTTCACAGGTCAGTTCTCCCAGGTCTACGACAAAAGACAACCTTATGAAACAGACATTAGAGTCCCCCTCTTAATTCGAGGGCCAGGCATAAAGAAGAACACACAAAATCCCCAGCCAGTGACAAATATCGATTTGGCTCCTACAATTCTACAATTAGCTGGCTTGGAACCTAAAAAAATGGATGGGCATCCACTAGAACTATTAAAAGAAGAGGATAACATGGAGAGGTTAATGCTGGTGGAGTATTATGGAGAAGGAAGAGACGGCACTGTAGACCCGAAATGTCCTTGGATATACGATAGTGATCATCTTGCTGTAAGTATGACTTGTATATTGTACAGGTGGCCGACTTGACTAGATCCAAAACCTACTGTTTACTGACGAAACCCTCTGTGATCTACCAATTACATACTTCTTGAAATGCCAAATGATATAACATAGTTCAGCACACAATTATGTAGCATTGTAGTACTTTTTATTTCATTAAGAGGGAAAACATAAAACTGAAAATTATACTTAGTAACTCCTTATTTATATTAGTATTAATACCTCCTTTAGTAACTTTTTAACTTCTTTAGTAACTCCTTATTAGTATGAGCATTGCGTCTGAGCATCTTTCGCTAGATTAGCAAAATATTATATTTTTTGCCTCACTACGATCGACTGGACTAATAGTCGCGATCGACCGGTCGATCGAGTACGACCTGTTGGTCACCCCTGCTATATAGTATCATATTGTGTGGTATCGTTGTGAAATATAAAACATCAGCAGTATTACAAAATTATGTAGATAGACATGATAGAATAACAGATTAAAAAAGAGGTAAACGTACTAGTAATAAAAAATCCTAATGCGGTTTTTTTGGTTATCTTTTTTATTAGTATAGTTTCATGTATGTATGTAAGAATTATAAACACAGAATACATTACAGAAATACGAATAAAATAGGTAAGGAGCTTTTTTGACACTGAATAAAAAACTATATGGGTTAATGTTCTTAAAAATAAAATTGAAGGTTAGTGTTACAGGAGTTACATGTAAGGTAAAAACATACAGAGGCCCCTAAGTACGAGTAATATAAATCTCGGATACTCCACCTCTGCCTCAAATCAATAGATAGAAGTTAAATCTTATATGACACTGAACATATGAAACGAAAAAGAAAAATCATCAAATTAAAACTTACTTTTTTTTATTTAGTACTTTGTGATGGCCTCACCGACCGCAGAGTAACTAATACAAATAATTTAAGAGACATATAAAAAAATAGAATAAAATCCAGTCTGAAAGTTAGTCACAGCTTTATATACCACAACTGTTGCGATAAGCATATTATCCACCTGATTGCAAACAACGTAGTTTAATACCAAGGTTATTGTTATTCACATTTACAGCTTTAAAAAAATAACATTTTCATGTCTTTTTCAGGAATGCCATCCACTGTATGATTGCAAATGTCAAGATTCAAAAAACAACACATTTGCATGTATAAGACATATAGCTGACCGGGTCAATATGAAGTATTGTTTGTTTGCAGATAATGAGGTGAGATTATACGTAAGTTGCCAGAGTACTTAAAACTAATATTTTAATTTGACGTTACAGCAAAATCATTACTACTACCACTTGAAAGTTTTAATAGTTAGTCCATAACTGAATAATTTCGCTAAACTAGCAAATAATAATTTAGTTTTAGGGATAAGTTTAGGGCACTGATTGTCACTGGAGGCACCTGAAGTAGTCCACGAAGCTATCCAAAAAGATTAAACAAGTGACAACGAGTCGACACTACTTGAACAATAATATTTTATACATAAAATAGATAGAATTTATTTATTTAAGTCTAAACAGTTGATAGTCCATAGCAAGACAGAATTTTTGTCAAATGCTTCCTCATCAATAAAAGGTTCTTTTTTTAATGGGCGAGAATGGAATGATAATTCCACCTGCGCTATCGGTATCAGCTGGCGGGACACCAGTGAGAGAGAGATGAACCATGTATATCATTACATAAATACGAGTATTTTTTTTTTGTTTTTTTGTTTTTACACAGCTTAGAATGACAAACAAGCTGACGGCCCACCTGATGGAAAGTGGTAACCGTCGCCTATACACATGAGCAGTACCATGGACATAACAGAGTATATTGTTTCACCCATGATACCCCTCATGTGTTGCCATTCCTGAGAACTCAGATGTTATTCCTCTGTACCCTGTAAATTCACGCCATATCCCACCTCTTCAAACCGAAACACAGCCATAAAAAAACACAATTGCTTCACGGTAAAAACACGAATGGGACAGAGGTACCCAAGCAATCGACTGTTGTACAAAGTATCCCTCTGGTAAAAATATACATCCCCAATTAGTATTATGACAATTTCTTAACAACACATTTCAAAAATTCAAACGTCACCCTGAATAATAGACACGGGACTACCGTTAAGTCTCTTGCTTGACAACATAACAAGCTAAAGACCTTTATCTTTATATATTTATGAAAAAAATGTTACTTATATATTTTGCTTTTTTTTTTGTATATGCATTTTTTATCTCTTTTTACTGTGTATGTCTGTTGTTATTTGTGTGCTGTAATGCAAATAAATTATATATCTATCTATCGATATATCTTTAGATTTACCTACTTTCATAACTGCAATTTCATCAGATTGCGGATATAATGATCAGACTGGTCTATCTGATCATTATAAACTCTATGCTTTTGCATCTCGAATTCTCTCTAAATCCTCGATTTTCTTTTACAGAACTTTGCCGAAATGTACGATCTATCAAAAGATCCATACGAACTGGAAAATATAGTAAACGAAGAGTTTCAATCTATTGTACTTTGGTACAGGAATTCATTAGTTCGTCTGCTATCGTGTAAAGGCAGAGAAGAATGTGACCACGTGAATACTAAAAAAGACAGTATCGATACATTTTAACTCATATCATTCCAATAAAGATGAAATAATTACATTGTATTTATTATTTAACCCTTCTTTGCATAATAGTGGAAATTTCCATCATAACATTGAATGCCCAAAAATTATATAAAAGAACAATTTCACTTGTCGTTGATCGTGTCTTATTATTGCAGAAAAAAAAACATAGCTGTCTAATTTATTTTTTAACCAATTTTCCTTTAATTTTGAAGATGAATTATATCACCTTGATTTATTTCATCAATAAAAAAAAATATGCAAATAACAAATAGTCTCTTTTCATTATAATTTTTGTCATAGAAAGCCATTCATAAAACCTTTCGTATGATATAATTTATGACACCTAGTATTATTACTAAGTTTTTTAATGGACGATAATGAAATTATAACCCCGCCTGCTCTATTGGTATATGCTGACATGCACAGATGAAGATGTGAACAGGTCAGTTAGCCCATTACGACGAAATTACAAAAAAAATTACCAGGACGTTTTCTAGAGAAGACCACGTGAATATCGACCCTACAGGGTATATTGTGAGAAATCAGAACTAACCTCCTCATTAAATAATTCCTTCCTCCACTGGGTTTTCTGTAGAATAGTCTATATTCAATTTTATAGGTCATAAGTTAGTATAACGAATGACAAGTACATTCGTGCATTTGCATAGCAAGAATGATCAACTCGTGGGGAGATAAGCACCGTAGAAAAAGCGGTTGTGAACAGCATCTCAATGTAGGAGCAAGCCTAAATAAGACAAAGTAAATTTGTAAATATTTTCTTAAAAGAGGGTTAGCCTGAGAACCAGCGCTGTGTAGCTGAACACATTGCATTGTAATACTTACAACATCAACTGAGCCAGCTACTTTTATCTAAGATATGGGAGGAAAGGGATGGTTAGTAATGGGGGTCTAGTTTTCCCATTGCTAGCAATATACCCTATTAGGTCGACCTCCACGCGGTTACTCCTGGACTCTATATCATGCTTAATTCTGGTGGAATTCCGCACGATATACTAACGGACCTGTTTTCATCGTCACCTATCCCTCACTGGTGCTCCGCCAGCGTATACCGTTAGCGCAGGTGGGGTTAACATTTCATTATCAACCATTAAAAAAATAAGACACATATATAATAGTATTATATTTTCTGGCAACAAATATGTTTCTATTCTATTCTAAATATCTACAAGAATAGTTGTATCTTTAAATATAAAAAATCTCCTATCTGTTTAGATATTTGTGTGTAATTAAATAACAAAGATATGGGAATAGTTTCAACAATTTTTATTATACAACGATCAATATAATATTCAAAATTATCAAAAAATAGTTACATCACAGTCACGCAATAGCAGCTTATAATAAAAGTATGCAGTTTATCTGAAACAAAAAATATTAATAAAATAAAATTTGGATATTGTTTAGCTTAATATTACACCATCTAAGCTAGTGATGCTCTTTCAATATTTAGTTATTTATTACTAAGATCTTATGATATTTTGTGGAATTTGAAATAGCAAATAAGATGATGGAATCTTTTTTTTTATGCAACTTAGAATGACAAACAAACCGACGGCCCATCTGACAGAAAGTGGTAACCGTCGCCTATACACATGAGCAGTAGCATGGACATCGCCAATGATATCCCCCTTGCGTTGTCATTTCTGAGGACTCAGGTGTTATTCTTCTGCACCCTGTATATTCACTACCATATCCCACCGTTCAAACAAAAACACAGTCATGCAAATACAACTGATGGAAAATTATAATAGTTCGCCTATAGACACAGGGTCACGGACATCGAAAAATACATTACAATGTCCATGGTAACCCCCCATATGTTTTCGTAATATAAATGCTCAGTACTCTTTAATTTCATTTCTAATCTATGTTAATTTTAGAGATTATTGTCGTTCAATTACGTAATTGAAGGGTCGACATGATTGTCACTGCCAGTATGGAGCTTCTTAGGTCGAAAGTAAGACGAATCACATAAGAAAACGTATAAGGCGTCGTTGCCAATCTTCCGTTTACCGAAGATGAGCGCGCGGGTAAATCGGACGCGAGTTCCGTGGCTGTACGTTGATGTAATGATCGATTTTCCGAAGTGACAACGTTCTCGTTATTATTAGCAAATCCATATTTACTTTCCAGCTATATAATACATTATATTGACTTTCTACCGCGGATGATCAGCGACCTAAAATCGCATTAACGGTGCGATAGCCTTAGAAGAATTATTATTCGCGATTATAAAGTATTATTATAAAGCATACTAACTGTATATTCAAGTGACAGCAGAAACCCGTTGTTTGCTCTGTATGCTGAAGAAATCTGTCACTTTGCTCTGAGATTGGGGGTCATCTTTGTAAATCAATGGACAGGGAAAATATTTCTGAAATAATAAACATAATCAATATCACACATGTTTCAATTATAAAATAAAAAGTAAATAATATTATATTTAAAATATATACCTGCACCGCTTTAATTCCTCCAGAAATATCGACAGTAGGCACCACTTGCTTTGGCATTAAGAATTTTACGAAACGTATCATTTCCGAGAAACTAGAATGTTCACTGTACGGTATACCTGTAAAAAGAATCCTAATCAATATAAAAAATTTAGCATATATCATTATTTTACATAAAAAAGAAACTTATTTCTTGTCGTGTGAAATCTATTTATTTAATTATAACGTACATTATGTTACAACTTTATTATGAAAAGTGAATCCTATTTTTTGCTAATTAAAATCTAAACTAATAAAGAGGCATGTTTCGATTTTTCATTTGTAATACTCAAGAAAATTGACCGATTTTAAACTTTCCTTCACCTAGAAAAAACTACATTATCATTGAATAGCATGGGCTGTATTTTCTTTAATCTATAATAATCCCCAAATGTCGGATATGTTAACGACTTATTATTCACAAAATAGCGCATAAATTTAGTTGTTTAGCGCTCAAGGTTTAAAACGCCTACTTACCATCTAGTGATAGAAAACAATATCCAAAAATGTAAATGCGAAAGATGGCAGTAGTTTTGACCTCCTATTATATTAACTTTAAATAAATTTCTTACAACGGTAACAAGCAAGAACCTATATCCCATCTGGGACATTCTAAAACATTTAATATACAACATATTTTTAATGGACAAATCACAAGATCGTTTCAACTACATTATGATATTAGAGTCAAATGCCGTATTAGTAAAATATCTATTAAAGTTTACCATGAATTGTGACCATATCTTTCTCGACTGTAGAGTTCTTGCTGTTCTCCCAGCCGCTGGGCTTAAATGCCACCACTTCAGTAAATGCACCTTGAAGACTATCTAAGTGACTTCGTAGTTTCTGTAAAGAAATTGTAATTTTTTATAAGTTGCTACATCTAATTTACCTTTTTATTTGATCCTATTTATGTGTTTAGGCTATGGTTATCACTTTTAAGTAAACTACGTCCTTAAGTAAGCTTTAATAAGGGCGGCCAGGTGGGTCGTGCCCAACCCCGAACTGTCTGGTGCCTCCCTCAAGATTAGGAGAATTCTTTCAGTTATAACCTAAGACATGAATTCTTGAATGGAATTTAATATAATCGTGCATCAAATTCCATTCAAACCTGTTCAACTGTTTAAGGATGATTGAGTAACAGACATCTATAGAATTTTCCACATTTATAATATCAGTAGAATAAACAAACCAATAATGTTGGATAACTTATATAGGACACGTGCAAGAGAATTCAATGCATTCAATATAATTGATGGAAAATTGCCATTAATATAACAGAAACAAATATTTTTTACCTCATGTGTCAAGTCGCGCATAGCTAAAACATGTAACTGGCAGGATTGTGGGGGCGATTGGCTAAAACTGCGTCCTTCTACAGCTTGCAGCACCCGGTCCTTCTCGGGGAACGCCCACACTGAACATCCAACTCGCTTTGCCATGCCCAAGAAAAACTTTTCTTTGCCTGAATAAATAAAAAGGAATACAAGACATTAATCTGTTTTTTAATCACAATAGTAATCTTCTTTAATCCAAAATAAAAGAATTCATAAACCTGATTCCGAATTAGTGAATTTTTTTGCATATGTATTCTATTTTTTTTTTAAGTATGTACTAATATCTGATGGTATTTGTGTGCTGTAAATGATGCAAATATATATATATATATATTTTTATCTATCTATCTAAAATATCGCAAAATATGTGCACAAAAATTACAATCGAATCGTGTGTGTAGTAACATCACAATAAGGTTCGGGCCCTATTTGGGCATTCTTTGCCCCTTCCTTTACTAATTGGTCAGCTATTTAATTTCCATTAATAAGTGAAATAGTCTAAAGTTACAGTCAATTAGGCACACATACCTATAGTATAAGTGCCGCAGACAATAAGAACAGACGAAAACGACTTCCCGTCCTTCTCGAGTGCCAGTTTCTTCTGGCGCAACAAGTTTACAGCCATCTCCAAACTTTGATCTTGTGTGGGGAAGTTATACCGAGGATTGCAGTAACTAAATGAACAGGATTATTTTTTATTAACTTGGAATGGTAGACATGATGACGGCGATGACTTGATGGAAAGATGGTAATCGTCGCTATAGACATGAAGAGCACCATGAATACACTGCGATGACATTGAATGAATGAAAACTATTAACCGAGTTCAAAAAAGGTAGTGGACATTTCAGAACTCCTTCATTTATAAACGGATTTGGAATTTTTTATTATTTTACTTTTACACATACTTTCAGATTAGTTCCCCATAGTTATACCATCAATATCGATTCAATAGTTTGATTCAAAATCAAAGTGACTGGTTTTGCTACTGAAATGATTTTTTTTTTGTGGAAGTAACTCTACTTATTGCTCCCGTCATACAAAGATACAATTATATAAAATATGTAGACTAGTAGTAGAGTACTACAAGAAGCAAGGCAAAGAAGCGACAATAGGCGATCTACCGATAGCGATCAGCAAATAGCAACCATTTCCAGATAACCTTAAATGATCATGATTCCCTCGTACGCCCATCCCATTGTAAGGACTAAGGTGTTTACCGTGTGGTCTAGGCATATAATAGACCACCCCTTCCATTCCCGTGGGTGTCGTATAAGCTGACTAAGGGGAGGGCGAGGATGAGCAGCAGCGTCCCTCTTATAATATCTTTAAAGCTTTACTGCGGTTGCCAATCCGCGTACCAACCATGGCAACTATTGGCAAAACCCAAAGGGGAAGGATTATCTTCAGCAGTGGAAAGTTAAAAGCTGATATGATGATGATGATGTAGATGATGAAGGACCTACATCCTCTGTAATATTTTCATTGGCACATGTTTCGGGACATTGTTTAATTATTAATTAGTCACTTTTCATGCCACTAAACAAAATCATGCGTTGATTATTTGATTCGAATTATTTTGTTTAATTCTGCTACCATTAGTGTATGTATAAATACGAACACTGACCAACCATTATGTACTACTAAATTCGATAGCCTTGCATCTTAGCCATTAATCTCCGACTACCAACTTGTTCACGCACGTTTTGAAACACGTGTTTCACATATAAACAACATATTAGACAAATTATCAGATCTAACTCGGAGCCGTAACAACCGTTCGGTACCCAAAATGCAAATGACTAAATCTTCGAGTGTTAGCAGTGACACACATACTAATGGTAGCGGAATTATGGGAAATTATCGTAATCAAATAACCAATGATATGAATTTCGGCAAGATAACACGTAATTCAGTAAAAAATCTTACGTATTAGAAACCTACGTACGTGGTGTCTAGATATATCGTATGAATGTCTTTATTCCAAAATATGGGGTATGACTCCATAGCTGGACACGCCCTAAAGTCTCCACAGTGTAACAGCGTCTTCCCATTGGGTAATGTGAACACTAACATAATAGCTCCAGGACAACTGAAATTTTTTACAAAACAATATTTCTCGCTTTATAATAATTACTTTTAAAGTTACTATCGTTTTAAAGCATAATTTTACCGTGGAAATTGAATATTTTTCCAAATGTTGTTCTGCCATATATTTTTCTCGTTAGGCACATCCTTATCACCTAACGGTCTGAAATATACTTTACAACCTACTCTCATACCTTCCCAATAATCTTCAAAAATTTCATAAAAATAGGTCGAGCCATTTTGAAGAAGTTCGATCACAGACACTGACACGAGATTTTTGTATATAAGTTCGAAGACCAAACAAAAAATTATGCCGCCCAAAAAATTTTATTTATTTTTTCGAAACTAATATTATAAGGAGTAATAATTTTATTATTTTTATTGGAAAATCTCAAAAAAAAAACTTAACCAATTTCGAAATTCGCTCACCTAAAGCAAGCAACATTATCAACGATTAACTTGGACGTATTTAAAAAAAATACGGGCGTGTAAATAACAGCACAAATTCAGGGCGGGTCGCTAGTATATAATACATTACACTAGGTACTTACTGGTTAGCATCCAAGACTGTCACTTCAACACTTTCCACGCGTATAGTCTCACCAGGATTTATAACATGAATATATTTTGGACTAACACCCAATCGTGATATGCATAAATCCGCTAAAAATGTTACAATTATTAATAATATATATAAGTACACATGCACATACATATAGCCAAACTACAGAAAAAAAAAGGTTATTTTTAAAAAATTTGGCAACCTCCAAGCATAATCAAAATACAATTGAAATTATTTAGGTCAAATTAAATAGCATCCAAATAATAAAGTCCCAGCAAAATTGATTCATTCTATTGGGAGCTATGCTGTCACAGATAGACGAAGACTTCGCATAAATGAATGAACTATATTCATTTCATATCCAATATCTGCATTATAAGAAGCGTGTCATAATCTTCTGGTACACTATTCCAACTTACAAAGTTCAAAGGTCGTCACCTCGAATCTAAGTGCCACCAAAAACATTGTATATATCTAAAGTTTCGACTAATTTTCCAATAATGGAAAACATGTAAGCGAACCAAATTAATCCGAGTGACAGCGTGCCCCACTCCCGTTTAGAAACATAATATACTCGGCTAAAGGTAAACATGTCTAAAATTCAAGAATTGTGAAAGAATGCCATTTAGCATTATGTGGTCAATCCTTACTAATATTATAAAAGTTTTTTGTTTGTTACTTCTTAATGCCTTAGCGATGCCTTTAACATAATAACATTTATTTATTGGAACCACAAAATCTCAGTCATGCAGTAAAAGCTAGTAAAGTTATAAATAAATACGTTTTATATGTTTTACACAATGATATTAAGTATACATGTATGATGACCTTGAACTACTCCATTAAGTATTAGTCGTAAGTCATCTTAATAAAATAATAAGTGCAAGCAATTGAGATAAACATTTATCCTATAGTGGAACAGTGGTCATAAATTAATGAACATTTTTAAATACAACTTACCAGTTATTTTAGAACAGAACAATAATTTATTAAAGCTTTTCTTGAGGCCAGAATAATGATCCGAGTGGAAATGAGTTAAGAAATAATGTTTAACGTTAGGTATTTCTCCATATGAAAATGCATCTACAGCAAAATGTGTTCCTGAAATCAATATTGATGACATTAACTATTAACATTAACCATCTAATATTTACTTATATAACTTATTTGTAGATGTTGCAAAGATCATATTGTTGTTAAAAACAATAAAAATCTTAGAAACAATTTTTTGAATTATAAATTACATGAAGTAACTAAAATCTTGTTCTTAGAACTTTCTATGGGAAACTAAACTAAATAGTAACAGTAAAAAAATGTGTAAGTTTTATCTTATTATTAAAATGTTTATATTCAATTCTCTCTTGAACTACTATTGTCAACTTTCTACTTCCTATGCTGCTATGTTAGGTTAACTGCGAAAAGAGATAGGTTCACCAAAGGTCTTTTATTTTAAATATTGCTCTAAAAATGTAAAATACAGATTCATATGTATCAATTAAATAAAAATAATTACCTGCAACAATTTTATGATGTGGGATACTTCTAGATACTACTGATGTTTTATTAGACTTCGTTTTTGAAGGTAAACTGAACTGTAGTGATTCTACAGTTTTTCTTGGAGAGTGCAAACTCATACTGTCTCTTTCTTTGGGTGATGGTACACGTGGTGCATCAGAATTACATGTTTTAATAGCTTGTCCTTTAGGAGATTCATTTTCCCTTCTGGAAGACGTTACTCTAACTGATCTTGGAGATTCATTATCCTTCTTGCTTTTGCAAGACTTTCCTCGATCGAATTTACCGACGTCAATGTCACCTAAAGTCTTGCTCATGTCTTGCGCTTCATTACGAATTAAACTGTCACCAATATCAATGCGATGAAAAGGTATTGTAGCAGTTCTACTTTCAGATATTTTATTTGTTCTCAAAATATCTGCCTTATTGAAATAAGATTCAATTGGTTTATATCTCAAATGACCTTTGCTCACAGTTTTTCCATTCTTTATAGTAGATCTTAAGACAGGTTTTTTTTTGACACTGTTTAGAAATTTCCTGGGATCCAAAATTTTCCGTTTCACTAATTTGTAATTTGGTGGTTGAACAATGACATGAGACAGTTTCTCAATGGCATCAGTATTTAAAATAAGAACTTTTGAGTTCTCTTCTGTGTCACGTGACATTATATTCTTTTTAATGTCTAAGTTGACAGTTACGGCAAGCTTTTTCGGTGGACTAGGTAAAAGAGTTTCAATCTTATTTTCGTCCAAATCAGTTTCAAGAGATAATTGAGAATTTTCAATAACTTCACAATCAACTTTAGTGTCATTATTGTCATGTGTTACCACAATTCTCTTGATATTACTATTATTTGTACTGACTTCAACACATTTGCAGTTTGTTACACCAAATGATACATTAACAATAGGATTGTTATACTCATAAAGTACAGTAGTATTGCTTTCTGACCTTGTTTGAGATTCTTTTAAGTCAGTGGCTGAGGAAACTGAGATAAGAGATTCATTATTTATTTTTTCATTAATATTATTTGACAGCAGTGTGCCAATATCTAGAGTTACGTTACTTGAATCACTGATATTTTTTAGAGTATTCAAATCTTGAATAGCTGAAACTTCAATACTCTCAATATCTTCATTATTGCATCTATTCAAATTCTTAGCTGATCTTACTACTGTACATCCAATAAAATTTTGTAAATTTTGTGAATTTTCTTTGTTCTTTGGTAAAGACTGCAATTATATAAGTAATAAATATTGTAATATGTAGTATAAATGTAAAATTCAGTAATTTTATATTAAGCTATATTATTGTTGATATTCAGAGCTCTTTATTTCACCTTCAAGAAGTCCAATATATAAGCATTAAAATAACAATATTTAGAGTTCTTTTTGGCCAAAATCCTATAACATGGGTAGATTCTCATCTTAATCTATGACCAATATGGATAAAGACTCCGTTTTTACGAAGTATCTATCTATATGCATCAATATTAAATGTATCATAATCATAATTATGGCACTTTTGATGCATTTTTATTAGCATTGTATATCTTGTATACTTAGAAATTATATAGCTTATAATTTAATAAAATCAATTTTCATTTATAGTATTAGTATGAAAATTCTTTACCTTGTTGTGAAATCTTGTCATACATTTTGATAATTCTTTATTCCTTTTCAATGACAAGGAACAGCGACTGATCACAGAATTCTAAACAAATAATAATTAGTAGTAAATAATTCATATTTACTTAGATAGTGTTTATCACCCTTTTACATACATGAAAACATGAGTTATTATTATTTATGTTATAAAGTCGCAAAAATTCTCAACAAATGATTCCCACAAAACAGACCATAACTAAAAGTAATTTGTTTTCCCTTCATGAGGTGTATTTTTTCTATATAACACCTTAGTTAAGATTTATAAATTTAAAAAAGTCTATTCTTTTTTAATTTTCAAAACAGGTAACTATTCCTTGCCCCTACCTACAACCACATCACACTCTGCGACTGCCAATATAGATGCTTTAAAAAAATTTTAGCCCCCTTAGACAAGCGGCAAATTAATTTACTCACAAATATTTTTAATGGATAATTAATGGTAAACCAACCTGCAGTATCCGTATATGCTGGCAAAGCATCAGCGAAAGAACGGGCCTATTGTGACGAATTCATCAAGAATTAACCATAATAGTTTCCAAAGAATCCACAAAAAGGTCGACCTAACAGGATATATTGCTAGTATGGGGCTGTTAGTTCCCATTACTAACAATCCTCTTCCTCCAATAGGTATGTTATCACTGCCCATATATAATCACAGAGAGATGCCAAAATACAGCATATTGTTTCCTCTCATAGACTATTTCTCTTTTAAAAAAAATTAACAACAATTGTATGGACTATACAAAAATATACCTATCTAACTATACCTGCGTAAGGTTGATATTTGCTGCTTCCTTTTTTACAACTCTGGGATTTAGAAATGATGGTACATAATCATTTATGTCATCTTCTGACATCTTCCATTCTAAAAAATTATGTTCAATGTCTAGTATATTAGGTATGAATCCAGTCTCAAAAGATAGGTAGGTTAATTATGCACTGAAAAATGTTATTTATAGTTAATGTAAGTTTTTTATGCAACTTAGAAAGGCAAACAAGCTGATGACCAGCTTAATGGAAAAAGTAAGCATTGCCTGTAAACATAAATATTGTTATATAGGTATTTACTTACATATACCTATTAAATATTTATTAATTGACAAATTAAGTGGTATAGCAGTTCATCACCTACAGATTTATCATTAATGAAATCTAATACATACTTTTCAATAACATTTTTCCATCAAAAAGTTATATCAAACTTTTCAGTATTAATAAAATATGGTTGTACTTCATTAACGGCATTTTACTTTATTCTTATTGTTTTTATAATTTTCCTACATCCAATAGCTACTAATATATTTTTAATTATTTCATCATCTGTCCAAGCTTTAGGAATACCCCACACAATTCCCATATGGGTTATATGGAAAGAAGATATAAATGCATTATAGTTTTACTAAACTAGAATTAATCAAAAATGAATTTCAATCTTTAAAATTTGAAAAAGAAAGATAATCTATATCTTATACTTTTGAGGCTACTGTTAACTATGTTATTTATCCTATCCTAGTGTGTAAAAAGAGACCAATGGTAATAGAATGTATTGTAGTGTTATCATTAGAATGTTTCATTTTTGTACATGAACAACTTAAGGTGCTATATTACCAGAATTGAACAAAGTTCTACTTAAGGCAGTAGATGAAGAGTCAACCTATACCTTAGGGGGTTTAAGGGTATCCACTGGCCGTTGTCTCCCCAGAGTCTATAGATGCGTTCATAAATGCTAGCCAATACAGGTAACTTAAGTATATTTACAGCAATAAACACTATCACTACAAAAAAAAATACAATTATATATAAAAACTAACACTAACTACATATTATAAAAATTATAATAATCCTTATATAATGAAAATTAATTTAAAGAAATAAAAAAACAAACTATAATTCTTCAAAAATCTGCAGAGCTTTTTGACAATTAAGTAAATATAAGTATCAAATTCGGTTTTCACGGAACACTCACAGATTAGAGAAACTATATCTTTTTAGTCACAGAGTACACCAAGACCAAGGAATTACATAGAAGGAATGATAAAATAAAAACTATAAGTCATATAGTTATCTCCTTTCTTCTTATGTAAATGTAATTAGTAAAAAGAGGCCAAAAGATACACCATCAGTTGCTAGTTTTCTCAATTCATAGCAGGCTTGGAGTATTTTTCGTCCTCCCTTTACTAATTATATTTGCATATAAAGAAAGGAGGCAACCATATGATTTACAGTTTTTATTTTGTTATTCCTACTTACTTTTTTTTATACAACTTAGAATGGCAAACAAGCTGACGGCCCACCTGATGGAAAGTGGTAACCGTCGCTTATAGACTTGAGAAGTACCATGGACATAATAGAGTATACTGTTTCGCCCATGATACCCCCTATGCGTTGCCATTCCTGAGGACTCAGATGTTATTCCTTTGTACCCTATAAATTCACGCCATATCCCACCCTTTAAACCGAAACACAGCAATGCAAACAGAACTGCTTTACGGTTGAAACACAAATGGAACAGTGGTACCCAAGCAAACGACTTTCATACAAAATCTCCCTCTGGTAGAATGTTAGTCTGGTAAAATAAAATCGTTAGCGTATAGAAAATGTTTTACGGGTATAACCCTACCAAATGCAGATAAAACCTACCATACACTAGCCTGCAATGAATGAAAAAAATTGCAATTGATGATGTATCTTTCGTCCTACATACATACATATCTGTCATGCCTGTCTCCTGTCTCTACTAATTATATTTGCATAAATGTAAACATTTCTTTAAAACGAAATTATGATAAATGTATGTAAATATTAAATATCATTCATTATTAAAATTCATGAATATTACAAATACATTTACAAGATGTAATTTAATATTCTTAAATAACGTAACATAATTACATTGTGTAATTTTTATTATATTATTTTTCAAATATTAAAGGAGTAGAATTTAATGTTTTCAACTGGCAATATATTTCAGTACAACTTATCTTTCTTTATAGTTACTTTGTTGGAAGTTGAATGTATTTTATAAATAGGTGTCCAACTAGTTTTTGAAGAAATATCAGCCTCTTAAAGTTAACAGTGTGCGTTTTGGATATTGCTCGAATGTAAGTGAACATATTTTCGCTATATCCATATTTGTTATGTTAGGTTAGAACTTGCATATCAATATGCTGATTGTCCCCTATAATTTTCCAGTAAAATAATTATCGCTTTATTTACTAGGGGCTGTTAAAGGCTTTTTGTTTTATGAATATGCTGATATACATTCTTTATATGATCATATAATCTCACTGACACAACCTAACGTTACACTTCAATGAGCATCAATAATCAATATTTTCGTTAGTGATGATAAATTTACACATCTGTTAAATTCTAGTCCTAGTAGACACGAAATATTTTAAGTTATTATTCCTAATATACACTTAATAATTTCTTTCAAAGAATGGTATATTCCAAATGTCAAACAACAAGTTTATTGTGTTGCTCTCATCTTCATTTAGCTACCTCTGTGTCATGTAGAAATGTTTTTATTTTTCTTACAATTTATATTAAGTTTAATCATCTATACATATCTGCCAAATTATGTTGTATTATATTGTACTATAATTATTTATTATATGAATTTTTTATATATTTAAATGTTTATTTGACTGATTTTGTACAATCTACAAGGCATGGAAGATACTATGGGAAATAAATAAATTTAAATTCTGAAGAGCTTCATGAAGCTTGAAATTATTGAAAAATAAAGAAAAAATAACACTAACAATAGAGAAAAAGAAGAATATACAATTATGGCAGGGTCAAGACGTACTCGTAGTCAGGCAACATCAGTTGCCATACCAAGACAGAATTCTGTTAGTGAAAATGGAAGAACACGTCAAAATTTGAGCTCAGAAGCTTTGGCAGCAATGAATAAGGAACAGCTTCGAGCGGAATGCAGGAAAAGGGGCCAGCGTTCAACTGGAAACAAAAATGAGCTGGTATAAAGCTGTTTGCGTTTGTGACTGTGCTTTGTTTCCTTTGTTGCCCGCCTGTACTGTTATGCTTATTTTTTTTTATTTTTAGGAAGTTGCGTTATGCAATACTTATATTGTTTATCAAGTTAATAATATCAGTTATTAATATTTGTAAATAGTATGTTTATTACATGAAATAATTGATGCATTTTTTTTTATTTGTAGATTGCTTGTGCTTATATTATGAAATATTGGTATATTTTTTTACTATTCCCATATCTACAGTAGATTTTTACAAGTATTTATAGTTTTTTATGTAGCATAACACAATGTTTTTATGAAGTATTTGTTTAATTAATATTTTTTTTGCATATAAATTATTAAATTTTCTAAGTTTCAATCATAAAATATTTTCATAAAAGTTCAATTGCTTCTAGCATTTTAATTTTGTCACAATTTGAAAAAGTTCTCAAGTAAATTAACAGTCTGATTATGCATATAAAAGAATTCACAATATAGTGTAATATCTATTACATATTAATATAATATCTATTACATATTAATATAATATATATTATTATGTGTGACAAAACTATATCACATTATTAAGGAATAACTGTAAACACAACAGGATTAGATTGCCAGATACTCTATATTTTTCAAGTTTCTCTGTTTTTAATAAGTAGTAACAACCAAGTAGTTTATTTATTGTTATATATCAGCAATTTAGGGTAGCCATCTACTACTTCTTGATACCTATATTTTGGATGGTATATGCTTACATCTCACTTCTCAAAAAATATAAGTATTGAATTTTAATAATAATAATAAAATTTTATTATATTTATAAATTTGTTAAAGTAATGTTTAATGTTTGGGATTTGACATTTATATATCCATTTTTAAATTTTTTTGCAAAATAAAAAATCTGTTTTAGATTTCTTATGAAGGTATTATTTTACAGTGCTTAAATTTTGAAGTACAATTTTCCCATCACTAAAATAAAAATTACTGATTGATAGTACAATGAGATTATTATTAGTGTACATAAAATGATAAAAATGAGTCTGCTACTTTACAATTACTTCTCTGTGATTTATAAAATAATAAATTTGTTTAATCAAATAAAAATTTTAGTTTTAAAGTGTAGGAAAATAGTGTCACAGAATTGATTAAAGTCTCAGCACCATTTTAAATCATGTGTTTAAAAATTGCACATTTGGTTATGTGACAACCCTGTCCTCGATAATTATTTGAGATTTAATTATTCCCTCACAGAATAAATTATAATATCTTCTCAATTACAGGTTTCTGTATTATTGTTTAAAAAATGGAGTAACTTGTAAAATACTGGGCATCTGACACTTAGTCAATCTGGCTCAGAAATCTTGTCTTGGCACATAAAACATTTGGCTTATTATTTACTGATATTTTCACTGTTTATTATTATTATTTTAGTCATATTGTCTAAAATGTATAACCTTGTTAATAATCATGTTCATATTGTAATATCTACTGAATAAATAGAAACATGTTGGAAAGTTATAATCTTTGAACTCCAATATTTGTCACTGGCTTTTCCATTTATAAAATTTAACAGTAATTCTTCTAAATTTATATTTTAGACTCCTTTGTCAATACAACTTGTGAACATTTTTTTATAATGCTGAAATTATTTTAAATCTCTGTATGATATTTACATCTTTGCACATTGTTTATAAAATATATGATTAAGGTTAAAAATTGATACTTACAGAAAATAGCTACAAAAGTATGAAATTATTTGAAATGAACTACATATACATAAATTCATTATTATATGATAATTATAAATTATTTTCTTTATTTCTATAGAACTCTGAATGTGATATATTTCTAAATATCTTTACCTCAGGGCAGAGTTATGCAGAGAACAGAGTCTATTCTTATATACTTCTTCGTCAGATAGCACATGGTCTTTTTAATTATTCTGAATTTCATCACTCTTCCATGTGACATTCTTTACATGGGTTATGTATGAATAACTTATTTTAAAAATTGCATCACTTGTGATGTTGTTTCAGTGATTTTATGTACTCAGTAAAAAGTACCCTGGCTCTAAGTACTCTGTTAACAGACACCACAGAAAATTTCATAATTTTTTGGGTATATGCATAAGTAGTACACTGATGTGACTTTAGAAGGTAGAAAACTGGATTCTTTTGAATAACCTCAGAACTTTTCACTGTTGCAATACAACCCTTAGAAAATATTTAGAAGGATAACTTATCGAACTGGATTAAACCAATTCAAAAGAGTTATTTCTTGATGAATAAGGTGCATTCATTAAAAATCACTGATTTGGGCAGTTTTTGACACAATAAAAAGCTATATAAAGGAAGAGCCAGACCTAATAATTTTCATTTCGTATTTCAGTACCGCAAAGTGTATAAATAATAGCTCTTAACTAGTTGCTTTGCCAGTCTATGATACATGAGACTGAAATTACAATATCCGCAAAATTTGTGAATGATGTGTTTCGAAGGGTCAGCAACCTCTTAGGCCATATAACTCTTAAGAGGAGAGTTCCTAGTTCTAGAACTAAGTAGCCAGCTCATTGTCTCTTTTTAAAATATGTGCAGATTTCCCTCTCTTTATAAAAGTTTTTTTTTTTTTCATACTTGTATAGAACCCAGTCTGCGGGGTTTGGGAAATGTTGTTCAATTTTACAAGTCATCGTCATCATCATATCAGCCTTTAACTGTTCTTTGTTGAACATAAGCCTCCCCCTTGGGGAGTTTGCTAGTACGTAGAGTTGTTACGCTCGGCAGGCAGATTGACAACCGCAGTTAGGCTTTAGAGATGTTTTAAGAGGGACGCTGCTGTCCATCCCTCGCCCTCCCATAGTCCCTTCTTATGGCACCCACGGGAAAGGAAGAGGTGGCCTATTCTTTGCCGGGACCACACGGCAAATTGCACTATTGCATAATTCTGTAATGTGAAAAACTTTTCGTTACGTCTAATACCTCATTTATATCGAACAAAAATAATGTATCGTGTACACATAACTCTGAAACTTCTTTGTCCCGTAAGTTGAATGAACTGCCTTTTAAAATAATCGCTCCCAGTTTAACGTTCGTAAAACAAAGCGAAAACAGATTTACATATCTAGTAATATATTTCTTATTTATTTACTATAAGTACTTGTATATGAACAGATTATCTCTTTTTTTATTTTCTTTAAAATTTTTTAAGAAGTGACCCCAAAACGATCAATATTTTACTTTTAATTCCTTTATAACAAGCTGGCCTAACTTCGTCTAGGTATTATTTGCAAGTCTCTTTCGATTGAATTCACAATTGTCGACTTCACTGGCGTTAGCTTATACAAACAATTACTGTAATAATTTTATGATTTTATATATATAACATTAACTTACTGAATTGTAACTATTAAATTTTAAAAGTATACAAATTTCTAATATTCACACAAACCTTTGTTTAGTATGATTTATATAATTAGAACAGCATCGTGTGCATTTACGTTGATAATCGCAATTATTAAACTAATTACCTACAGTATGATTAGAAACAATTACGAATTATTCAGACCAGTATTGTAAAATGATCGCAGACATTTATATTTAGGCACAGTTTATCGTCCATCATCAAATATTATAATTATTATAGTTACCGAATACAGGCCAATCTGCGCATGCGATGATCACGCCACCTCTACCGCTATTTTTATAAACAAACTTCTTTACAAAAATAAACTCTAAAACCAAGAGTATAAGTACGACATTGATTTTGTTCTCTAATAAATTTAATACAATGTGCTTGAAAAATGTCTCCAAGTCATAAAGAATTATTATATTATCGTAATTGAAAATGCGCCTTAATGTGTTACAGAAAGACACAAAATTATCTCTATGGACTTATTGGCCGTAAGCCACAGCAGGATGAAAAGTGTCACACAGAACCGCTTCATCAGCAATTCAATCAATTATTGTGTGACATATATAAAGATTACTATCATCGGCATTATGCTAATGTACCTAGTCTCATGCGATGCTTCATACATGTAATTTAAATACATTGTACGCTTTCAAATATTGTCATTTGAATATCATGAAATCTCTGGATTTATAAAGGACAGCTGCGCATACAATGATTTTGTTTATGAAAAAAAAACTCTTTGTTAATATCGTGTGTCGATCACACGCATTTTGGTATGCAATTTTATGATTTTATGCCTTATCTACGAATACCATAAACCTACGAATTTAAAACTTTACAAATCTATAATTGAACGCGACAGGAATAGGACATTATCATGATCTAAGGTGTTTTTGGAATAAAATCGATATAATTGTATTGTATTGTGTTGTAAAATCTTTATTGTACATAATTCACATTGAATACATTAAATTATTTAATATACAATGGCGGACTTATCCTATCCTATAAGAGATCTCTTACAGTCAACCTTTGAGAAGCTGAAAGAAAACTGTAGAATGTATAAGGGTAGTAACCGTACAATTAAAGATAAACTACATAATACCCAGTAAAAATTGAATATATAATACAATAAAAACAGCTCTATATACCTACATATATAAATAATAAAAGTACATTAATAATAATATAACATTAATACATAAATAAATAAAAACTTACGTACATTTTTCTTTACGTGCAGTTTAATTGGTTTTTTTTTTTTTCAATCATTCTACTGTTAAATCTATTTGTTAATTGTTTTGAACAAAATCGAGAATGTATTTTCTTATTTCATTCATAATGATTACTTAATTTAAATTTAGATCAGATAATTTGACGTGAATTTTTCGATTCGAGCGTCTTCTGAATATTTACCAACTGTCGTGAAACTTTGATAACCTATATCGTAAATAGGACCTATTATATTTTTTCTAATACTGGGTTTATGTACTTTTAAAGAACTGATGATATTCCAAAGGAAGCAGTTCTTTTAGTAATTGAAAATGAAATTGTAACACTGTTTACGCTCTTGGTTTACCCTGAACTTAGTTACTGAACTTTGGTTTTAAGTAAACTTCTAATAATGTTCTTGTATCTTAGACCAAAATAATACATTACGTGAAGCAACACGCGCGACTGAAACTGTTCATATTTTGCTATGAAATTATGGCCTATCTTAGTATTTAATGATGTTTTAAAGGTTGTCTTGAGAGACATTTAAAATTTGGGCTTTAGTGAATAGATTTAGAATACGTTTTGCTCCTTTAATATGTGCACTTTGACGAGGTGTTGTTTTTTAAATATTGACTTCTTATACCTGAATATTAACGTTATTTATATAGGTATAACCTAGTATATAACGTTAATGTTCATATAGACTTTTTTATGATTTAATATATATATATATATACTTATATAATTAATATACATATCAACTTTGATATATATATCAAAGTTGATATGTATATTAAAATGACCAAAATAATTTTGCATTATTATTTACAAGGGGGTTTGAAAGGTAACTTGTACATTTTGTTGAAATTTTGTCATCAAATTTAATTTGATGTCAATATTTCATTATTTAATTGTTGTAATCAGTAAAGGTCGGCTTTATTCGCGTTTTAAATTGCAGGATGCCCAACTAATTTCGATTTCAATAAGAGCCCTTATTCATAACAGCGATTCACGATTGTGTCGCGAGTAGCAAAACGAACATAAATAATTACAATATATTATGACTTATGAAGTTTATTATTCAACAATTCGATTAATTCATTGATTTTTTTTATCTGCACTACTATTAATCTTATGCTATTAAGTTCCATTGAAACAAAGTATACACAAAACACTGTCTACTAACGTTACCTCACTTATTAATGTGCACAAAATAATTATTAGATTACACCGTGCACTTAGGATTGAAACATACACTTCAAAAGAATACGCTCTTTTCTTTGGTTGTCGGATAAACACAATATTACATAATTCGCATTAGTGACTAGGTAGATCAATCTCACTTTCATTTTCACCTCGGCAACACCGCCGGACCGACCTCAACTGATAGCGAGTGAGAGCTCGAAAGTGAAATTTTGTGGTGGCGTGATGGCATAATAATTTCACTCAGTATTAAAATAAACTTTAACTCACACTCACGCGCACATCGTCGATATTAATATTTGCAACATAACTGTTTTAAATGTCGTGTACTTGATTTATGTGCAGTGTTTTATGTGAGTAACATAAGTATTATTGAAAAAATATATTTTATTTAATTGTCTATTTCATAATCAAGTGAATTATTTAATATTATCGGTAGTGTAAAATGTATTGTTGTTTTGCGTAAAGGAAGTTTTAGGTTCGATACGGTTGTAGTTTTTAATCTGTCCCTGAAGTTAAGTTCTTAACAACCAAATCGAATAAAACCTAAAAAAATAATTATCCACTCATTACAGAGACTACATTGTCTGTGTGAAATATGCTAAACATAATACAAAAAAATGGAAAATAAAAAATGGTTATTATAATTTTATGTGTCATCTTAGTAACTAATAATATATAACAATGCAATATTTATAAAAATATGTTCTGGATAATACATGTGTATGAATTGAAAACTGTAGTTAACTTGATAAGAGACTTCTTATCAAAATTATCTATTTTCCGTTATTTAGGTATCTAAATAAATGTCTTTTGTCGTAGGATTTATTTTGTGTGCTTAAACCCTTCTTGTGTGTACATGATTAATTCTTTATTTACAATTAGCTGATACTGCTAATGCTGTTTTGTACCCCACCGTTCCATTTTTATTATGGCGATAAAACTATTCCATCTCTTAAGCTGGAACAAATAATACATATTTGATAAAAATCCTTAATATCGCTAGAGTAGTTTTGGAGATTATCGTGTATGAACATCGACGACTAAAATTACGTACAATGTATTAAAAAATAATATAAACACGATAAATATACAATAAGAAATATTGTAAAGTTTTACACTAGTAGCTACTGCGATCTACAATGTCATGGTCACAAGGTCAATGTGTTACAAGAGTTGATAATTTTAGATGTAATTTATTATATTTTCATCAGTTATTTCCTAAGAATATTAACTCGTTATTTATACCATCCGGTTTTCACCTCTTCGATCAATACAGCTCATTTATGTAGGCACTTATATTCATTTATCGCATCGACTACCTCTTTCGAATTAGCTCGATGTTGGTACCGTCCGGTTTTCACCGAGCTACCTCATCGATCGATAGCTCGTTTTTGTAGGATTATTTATTTATAGTTCTGCACACAGTAAAATATGTCCACAGGGCGGACTTAATGTCTGATGGTATTTTCTACCAGTCAACTGTTACCCTAAACAGAGAGAGAGAGTAAGAGAGATTATGCCCCATTTAACATCTATTACTTTGGAATACTAACGAGATATTAGTACCGTCTAATTATTACTTAACTCTTCGATCAATAGCTCTTTTTTGTAGGAAGTATAATATCCTATTTAGGTACCGTCTGATTTTCATCGACTACCTCTATCGAACGTTTGCTTGATATAGCTACGAACGAAATAGCCTTCAATTTCACTGTATATAGTTTCTAACGTTGTGATAAATGGACTACTGGCATAATGCGTGTAACATATGATAACATTTATCACTTATACTAATATGGAATACAATTTATAATTGAAATAGATTTATATGTTAATTCTAGTGTCACGGATGACATTATTTATAGTCATCGTGATATCGAGTAATTATTCAAAATGTGAAATAAAATTATATGAAGAAGAAATGTTTCGTGTATTTTTCTTTGAAAGATTAAAATTAAACTATAAATTTTTTTTTTGTGCATATAAAAACTTGTACAAGATTAATAGGTATCTACTTGATTAACCTGATTTGAATACAGACTTCAAAAATTACTTTGTAATATTTTACTAAGTAAAAATAATGTATTAGTGACTATCTGTGAATTTATTGTCTTAACTTTGATCTCGTAAGGGCAATTTTTGATTACTTTGTAAACAATAGTCGTCTTACCACAAAAAAATTAAATTTGCGATAGACAGGTGTTCAATATATTGAACATCATAATTTACATTTTACACGTTTTACTAAAAAAAGTCTGTCTAACATCTGTTTATAAATTTAACAATAGAAAACTGATTTTCTACTACCAACATTCAAAATAAAATAATGGTATTTAAAGTAATATTTTTTTTATAATAATTTATAGTCTTTAGCTCATAAAATTATAAAAAAAAAAACATTATTACACTAACTAAATGTAACCGTTTGGAGATTTGATAAACACTGTTTAGTTAAGTAGTGTTTTAAATTATTTTTGTGGTAAGGCGAATTTTCATCGCGCTGGTTTTTTCGCACAATTCTGCACTATAATTGAAATTGTTGCATTTATGCACTCTTAAAAAAGCGATGAAACATTACATACATGATTAACATATATGATTTTGATATTTTAATAATATTTCTAAATGCAGTGTGTTTTCATATTGTCCTATAGCTCGCCCGCCTTGGGTACTACAAGCTGGCGGCCGCTGTGCAAGCTGACACTGACCAGCGCACGCGCAACGGGCTCCATCACCCACATCCCAAGGAGACAAGGTAAAAAAATATATTAATAATTTTAAAATTTTGAGTGTTTAAAGTTTTTAAAATAGTGAGGCAAGATTAAATGCAAACCTTCCTTGCAAATAAATAAACATAGGAACTTAATGACATTCCTTTACTAATTAATAATCTTTACCATTAGTTTGTGATTAGATAGTGCTGTAGGATTACGTCCATCTCTTTATTTAATGTTTATGTTGTGAATCAAGTGATTAATGAGGAATTTTTATATAATGCCTGGGCAATTTATATATAATGACAAGCTGCATTGTGCCAATTATTATATCAACTTCATTACTTATCACATATCTTCTGGTTATTATGAATATTACTATGTTATCTTCGGGCAGTCTAATAATATATATGCATAAGATAGAATGCGGAAAGGGAAATAAACGCGTGACACGCGCTTTGTTTGGATGACGTCGAAACATGGAGGGCAAGATTATAATTGATGTAGCTGTAAATTTGATAAATGTAGTTGCCGCAAAGAAAAATAAACTGTGTTACTCAAAATCCTACAAAACAGCCATTGTTATAATAAATGCATATATGCATGTACTAGCTATCTGTGAAATTAAAATTTAACATTTTGCCTCTCATAGTATTTATTGGTTTGAAGTTTTGGGAAGTTTTCCTCTCAGGCTATTTTGTACAGAACCGTAAGTCTTTCAAATTCGACACGAATAAACTCACGGGCAGTATCTAGTATTATGATAAATGTCTTTTGTGATAATGACAGATATAAATGTTGTGAAAGTAGTCAGTTCAGTGGCTTTGGCGGCTAATGATCTGCTCAAACTATGTCACATGTGTTTTTTCTCCATAAATATGTATATACATAATATATGTGGAGCAATTCTATTAAATACTAATATTTTTAGACTAAAAATAACGCCTCTATTCACTAGTATCTACAGTGGGATAAATAGGTGGAGATTATATATATATTTTTTTATGTTTCAATCCATAGTATGATCCTTGGATCTGTATTTTTCTCTTTATCAATTCACAAGTATCTGATACGTAAAAAGTATCTGCTAGTCTATTAAAATGTAATATATAAAAAAAAAATGATTTTTTTTTTATTTGATTTTCATGATCAAGAAAATAGAACTATACTTTTTTGTTGCAGGAACAAAAATATAGTAATGGATTCAGATAGTTTAGTACTATGGAGGCGGCCGCTTACCACACTTGAATACTTCTTTAGGGAACTTTTTATTCTCATTACTACTGGTGTACAAAGGTAAGTGGAATAATAAGAAAATTTTACCGAAAGGAGACTTTGTATAAAAGTCGTCAGCTTGCGTACCTCTCTTCTACTTGAGCTATTGCTGTAAAGCAGCTCAGCTTGTATGATTGTGTTTTGTTTTGAAGAAGAGAATATGATAGGTAATGAAATTATTGGGTATAGGGGCATAACAACGAGTCACAGAGTATTCTTTTATATTCATGGTACTGTTCATCTCTATAGATCACGGTTATCACTTTTCTTTCCATCATGTTGTTTACCTTAAATTTTGAATAAAAAAGTAACTAAGATTTCTACTAAGAAAATTTAAGATCGTGTTCCACAAAAAAAAAACGACTTCAGTTGTGGAAAAATAAGTTATTTTGATTTAAAACTAAATTACTTAATTTTCGATCGATTAATCGATTTGGATAAAATTTCTATAGCACTAATCTGAATGTATATCCTTTTAGACAAAAAAAAAAAAAAATTCAAATCTATTCATAGTTGACGAAGATATGAAGTAGCAAACATAAAAAAAAAAAAACTATCCAATTGAGAACTTTCTATTTTTTTTTTTTTACTTTTTTTTATGCAACTTAGAATAACAAACAAGCTGACGGCCCACGTGATGGAAAGTGGTAACCATCGCCTTTAAGTATACACAAAGAGCACTATATTACTACAGAATATTTTATGACGTTTATGGTACCATGGTACCATGTTATTCATTTAAAACTTGAAGATTAAGGCGTTAGGCTGAGTAGAATAGTGTATATATACATACACTATTCTACTTAGATAGATAGGTATATAATTTACTTGCATTACTAACACCACACAAATGGCAACAGACATAGAGAAATATCCATAAAAATGGAAAATACATAAAAGAATTAATATAATTTTTCTATTCGTGCGTGAGTTATAGCAACACAAAATGGTCATAACTCAGTTTATTGCTTTGCCCTCGAAAGAACAAAAAAGTGAAATTCTATTTCACGGCCATATCTGACCCTTCAAACCGAAACATAACTATCAAGTACAGTTACTTGGCGGCAAAAACAGAACTGGGTCAAGTACTCACTTTTGTACAAAACTTCTCTCTTCTTCTTTCCAGATTATTAGCATACAAATTACTCGCATTGACAATAGTACTGTTGACTGTGGCCACAGTTGCTTCATATTACATTAATGGGCCTCACCAATTTTATGTTCAGGTTTGTATTTTAATTATAATAAGTATTATACGCCGTGTGTGCCCCGGCATAGAATGGGCCACTCCTTCCTTTCCCGTGGGTGTCGTAAGAGGCGACAAAGGAAAGGCGAGGAAAGAGCAACAGCGTCCCTATTAAAAATCTCTAAAAACCTAACTGCGGTTGCCAACCCGCCTGCCAAGCGTGGCAATTACTGGCAAAACTTACCTTATGGAGAAATCTTATGTACAGCAGTGGACAGTTAATGGCTGAAGTAATAAGTTTTTTTTTTTGATGGATGAAAATGGAATGGCAGCTCCACCTGCGCTACCGTTATACGCTGGTGGAGCACCAGTGAAGGGTGATAGAAAATGAAAACAGAGATGATGAATGAATTAACCATGATAGTTTCCAAGTTATTTCTAGCAATGGGATTCTCAGTCTCATTACAATGATCCCATTCTCCCCAATAATAAGTATTACATATACGTTATGGAAAGTGTTCACAGTTAGACATCACTAAACATTATAATAAGAAATATTTAAAATTTGCTGGTTTGAATAGATGATGTGAAATAGTGCTTCTAAATTAATGTGTACTACATATTTATTGTTACACAAGTGTTATAATAGTTACAAGTCGTTTCCATAAATAAATTTTATTTTATGGTTGTTTATATGCATGTAATACTCAATAATTCGCATAAATGTTGCTTGAATGTAACGTAAAGTAAAATTAATGATTTGTTGTTCTTTAAACGTCTGTAAGGATTGAATGAGACTTTTTATTCGGGTGGACCATATTCCAGAATTAACTGTAAATTTTATATTACCAGTTGGTGTAATTTTAATATAGTAATAGTCATTAAATTTAGAGTTTAATGACTATTAAATTTAGAGAGAAGTTGAGATATAACTGCTGATTTAAAATGCAGTGCTTGCCTAGTAGGGATATATATAGCATTATCTATATATTTTAGTTACAATTTCTGTAATACTGGTTCAATAGCGGACATATCAAAAGTCTGTTATCCAAAAAAAAAATTGATAACAGACATATTTAACATATTCGAAAATAAATATCCAACCGATATGAGCGATATGTGTGATAACTTTTTTTCTACCATCAATGTCTAAAGAAACCCAATATATAGATATCGGATCGGTATCTATATTACCCGTAAGGTAGATGGATGTATATCATCAACAGGGGAGATCGCGTCAGAGGAAAAAATATTCAGGTATACTTATGTACAATGTACTTCAGCAACCGTTTACCATCAGACGGGCTGTATGCTTGATAGCCAAATTCGTGGTTGAAAAAAAAATTATATAGGTCGCAACAGACTTGGAGTTAACTAACAAAGAATCTGGTGTGAATATCTCTTTTTTAAGCTAGTATCATTGACGATCAGTAAGCACTATGATTACAACTCTCGCACAAATATAGAATTATACGCATGAATACGCGACAATACCCCAGGTTTTATTGCTACCGGTCACGCAACAGTTCCATTCTTCAGCAATAACAATTGTATGTTGTGACAGTAGACCTACTCATGCGTTCAACACGCGTGTTGCTATACTAACATCCAATTCGTATTTAAACAATTCTCGGTAGTAAAGCTGCCAGTGTCAGGCTCAAAAGGAATTGTTTCATGATTATTCGAAACCTGACTCTCATTTAATTTTAAAGCAAAACCAAAAGTTTATTTAGAATTTAAAATATATTTTCTTAAATTTTTGTTTTGTTTTCTGGTACTTTAAAATAATTACTAATTATAATAGACTACGTAGATATGTGTAGTCCATGTACATAATTTTATTTAACATTGGTTGAGACAATAACACAAGACAATTGTAAAATTAATTCGTAAAATCGATTGTTTTGTAATCATAAAACAATCAATCATGTCTTCATACCCTCTAAGCAAACTTCAATTATCTTGGTGTGGCGTACTCTTCTAGTACCATTATTATTTATATATATATATATTGTATATATGATGTTGTCTTATAATAATTATTTAATATTTTATTGTAATACTAACTCTAATTTCTTCCCTTTGTTTTTACTTTCAGCTGGTGGTATCAACGCTGGCGTGGTGGGGTTGGTGGGTGGTGCTGGGTGTGTGCAGCTCAGTGGGCCTCGGTACAGGCCTTCATACATTCCTGCTGTACCTCGGACCGCACATCGCGCGGGTCACACTTGCGGCGTACGAGTGCGGGGCGCTCAACTTTCCTGAACCGCCTTATCCTAATGAGTCAGTATATTAGATTACTTTAAAATATAGAATAGCAAACAAAGTCGCTTTTTGATATATTATATTTTTTACACAATTTGGAATGCCTCACCTGAAGGAAAGTGGTAACCGCCGACAAATATAAAGCACCATGAACATAACAGAATATATTGTTACATTTATGATACTCCTTTTTTATGTTATTCCACTACAAGTGGTTAATAAAGCGCTATAGACTAGTTCTATGAATAATAAATTATGATATAAATGTTGCCATGGATGTAAATTTGTTAATGGTAGCTTTTAATCTAGGTTTAAAAAATAACATAGACAATTTCTCATTTTTATTTTTAATCTGTGTTATGATTTTCAGATGAAAAAAAACGCTAACTATTGTTATATTTGTTTTCAGCATAATTTGCCCTGCAGAAATAGATCCCAACAATGCGGTATCAATATGGAATATAATGTCAAAGGTCCGCGTGGAATCCATGATGTGGGGCATTGGGACAGCCTTAGGTGAACTGCCGCCCTACTTCATGGCGCGAGCGGCGCGGCTTTCGGGTGGTGGGGTCGCTGAACTCAATGCCAATGATGATTCTAAAACTGGCAGGTATGATTGAGATATGAACTCCACCGTTAATTGCAGCAAGTTGTACCAATAACAACCACCTTACCTGTGATGTCCACAAGAGTTGACTGTTTTCTGCATAACTATTTTAAATTTTAAATTAACATCTCTTGTTACAAATATGTGTGTGTTTTTTAACAATATATTATCTAGTATTTAAGACAAATGTTAATAGGATATTCGTGGGCCTGCAACAATGATGTTGCGGTCAAAGATGGAGATAGAAAAGGAGGATAGGATCGATGATAGAAGTGTATCAGGTTTTATTAAAATCACTCGTAGGATCATTTAACAGTAAATAATTGCGCGGTCTCTCTCTCTTTCTTATATAGTCTGATTTAATAGATAATGAAATGGTAACAAAGTCTTGTTGAAAATATTACAGAAATACTCTCTAAATGAAATTAGTATCGAGTCGTAACAATTAATTATTCGTTTTTTAATTTGAGTCTATTGGGTATCAGCAGACTATTTTATGATTGGGTGCATATTAAGTTTGTTTACATTTCCTTTAAGTTCTATTGCAACAGATATAGTACTAGTAACTTTGTTAAAAAATTCTAATCATAGAATTCTTTCCAGGGCCAAAATAATGGTGCAGAAACTAGTACAAAGAGTGGGATTCGCTGGTATTCTAGCGTGTGCTTCTGTACCTAACCCACTCTTCGACTTGGCTGGACTCACTTGTGGACACTTTTTAGTGCCTTTCTGGACGTTCTTTGGTGCCACAGTATTGGGTAAAGCCGTTATAAAGATGCACATACAGAAAATGTTCGTGATTGTTGCATTCAATGAAGTATTGGTTGGGTGAGTCAACCTTTTTTTTTTTTTGTAAGCACTAGAAATGTGACAATCTCGTTAGGTTCTATGTGAATTTACGTTGAGTCAAATTCACATTATTATATCAGCCATTAACTGTCCACTACTGGACAAAAGTCTCACGCAGTTAGGCTTTGGAGATGTTTTAAGAAAGATGCTACTGCCGATTCCTCGACCATTAAGATCGCTTAGTCGCTTCTTACGACATCTACAGGACAGAAAGCGGTGGCCTATTCTGTGCCGAGATCACATGGCAAATTCACATTGTTTACATAAAATTGAATATTCTTTAAAAAAATCGTCATCTAAGATTATAGTCTTGAGCATATTTATTTTCACATTTCGCTCATTTTTAGAAATCTAGATATATAATATAGAATAGAAATTTTTAGAAAATCTTTTGTTTCATAGATACTTGCACCGAATGTCGGGTTTCTAGGTTTAGCAGAATAACATGAACAATTCAGCTATGTAATAAATATGTCCCTCTCTTTTACCATGTTTATTTTTAATTTCAGCCAGGTTCTATCATGGGTTGAGAGGATACCGTATATAGGACCAAGACTTGAAGCCCCACTTTTAGAGTTCCTCAGAAACCAAAAGGCTCGACTCCACAAAAACGATTCATCCTCACCGCAGCCAGAAAACCAAGGATCGGTATTGTCGAGCCTATTAGAGAAATTCGTCTTAGCGATGGTGGTATACTTCGTGGTGTCAATAGTTAATGCGCTTGCGCAGAATTACAGCAAGAGGTCTGGTAAAAAGAAGAGTAAGAAGAGGGATTAGGGGTTGAGACCGCCGGGCGATGCTTTTGGTGGACTCGGTAAGCATTTTTGTAGGATGTGTTAAAAATGAATGTGAGTTTGTTTTTTACTTAGTCGTCATAAAATTTGATATATATGTAGTATTTGGGGTGAAGGTCATAAGCTGGCTGGAAGGCTTTATCCCGGGCAATCAGCATAATCCTGGGTACGCAGACGAAGTCACAAACAAAAAATATTTAAATACTTTATACCAATTTTCTTGTACCCAAAGGACAAGCTTTGTTTAGTTGGGGACTAGATTGCACTGCATAATATGTTTAAACCTTAGATTATATAGATAGAGCGTCGAATTTCAAAAACAGGTCAACTTTTAATCAGCTTATTGTCAAATTAGCTGACTCATTTTTCTATGTGTTCTATATACTTACGCACTCAATGTATCTTAACGTATCTATATTTAATAAATAAAATTAGTTTTTACGCATTAAAAAGATGCAAAAATTATAAAACAAAATAAATATAGAAGTTATAAAGGAATCACTAATTACTTTTTATCACGCAAAATTGTATAAAAAAAGTTGACCCGCTTTTCACGAAGCATTTGTATGGAGACACTCTATCTTATATAGTCTAAGGTTTAAACGTATTTATTATTATTATTATTTATAATTGCAGCACGGCGACGAGCAGCGACGGAGCGAGCGCGCCGGCGTCGGTAGTACACAAGCGCAAGTCTCGCACACAAATTTAAGTCTCTACTCTACACTCATACAGCGACACTGCTCGCACATACCTCTGGTATGTTCCATACGTGATATTTAATTTCATAGGTTAACATGTTTTGTTTAGGGCGACGGAGTGATTAAAAAGACGAATATTCTATTCACAAAATGAATTTTGAGTTTTTCTTGAAAATGTTTTCGTATTGATATATAAAAGAACCTAGATAACACAATATACTAAAAATTTAATTGAAACTAGAGAGAAATTTAATCAGATTTTACACTCATCTCTAATGATTCATAATACAATGACAAATATACCGAAATGTTCTTCGATTTTAAATGTATCTTTTGTATGAGAATGTGCTCTTGGGTTTTTTGTATATCAATATTTTTTTTTTATAATATACCTATAATAATATGAGACAACAAACTACTAGTTAATATAACAGTGCTGATTCATAGATAAATATCCGCATAAGTGACCTAGATTCGAAATTAATAACAATAATGTTTGATAATAAATTGCTTGTAATCAGTCGCAAAGTCCAAACTTTGCGATTTCGAAACGTACAATTAATAGGACTATACAATTTAATTTTATTACTCTCGTTTATCATTCCACTCTTAATCAGTGGAGAATATTTTGTCATTATTATAAGTTTTCTGCCAAGTTATTGTTTTTTTAACACCTTATATTATCTTGGTCTAACAAAGTAACGTTATCTAGCGACTGTTGGCGTACATATGTGCTTATTCTAATTTTATCGCACTAATAGATCCTTATAGATTTTTTAATGTCATTTGTTACCAGTAAAAATATAAGATGAGAAATTTAAATATACATATGTGTCACATATGTACAATAACATTTTCAAAAAATACTCAAACTTTAATGTGAGTCACATTATAATTTTCAAAGGACGGCAAGATTATATAAAATAAACAGCTATCGCCCGACCAATGAACTCTTGCCTTTATAACAATAATCTGTAAATAACTAGTAAATAATGTGAAGTGAAGAGTAGATATTTAACATAAATAAAGTATTGGAATAAAACGAGTGCTTAGAATAATTGCATTGGGTGTTATAAAGTGTGTTCTCAATAATGTTAATTAGGGCTGTATATTTTGAATGAATTAGTGGTTATACTATTAAATAATATTAAATAACAGGATACAATCGTTTTGCACTAGTCCAATTCGAAATCAGAACTAATAAAGTGTTCATTTAAGCCACAGACTAACAAAAAGTATAGATGTAATAATTTCATTAAAATACGTAACCATTGTTTTGATAGTGTTGCCATTTGTTATATTTTCATAAGCTAGTGAACAGCATAAAGCAACCTTAGGATATTTAATTATGTCAAAATAGTTCATAATGAGAATGATAAGTAGATACAAAATGGACTTATAACAGTTAATATTGTTTCTAATTTAATGCAATGTCTATGCTTAATTTTGGTAACACTTATTTTAAAACATATTAGATTTTAATAAGCACGATGTTATTGTTAATTTGTTTGTGAACAAGTGTACTCGTATGCTTATGGGCGAACATGATTTTGAGGCTTCTATATTTTTTGTTTGTCTGAGATTCAAACCTAAATTTTCATGACGTCTTGTCATTGTAAATAAATAAATATCATAAACACGATACAATATTAGGATATAATCAATCTGTGGCGTTATCAGGTAATTCATATTAAGGGCTGTATTTATATACAAAATAATATTAAACAATTCAATGGGATATAGGGTTTGGCATTTGGCGCTATTGTAGACAATAGCTTAGGTTGCATATATCGAATTAAACTAATATACTTGATACATTAAAAAAAAAAGGAAATTAGTAATTACTTCAACACAATTCTTGACTACTTTTTATAGTATTCTATCATCTCTAAAACAGGGGTCACCAGACATTTTTGTTTGTCTGTCATGATGGTTATAATCTAATCATGTTAATGCTAATCCATTACTGCTCGAAAAATAGGCATCAGTATGGATAAATTGCTCAGAGTAGTAAAACGAGTTCAATCAAGTTGGCAATAGTCATTTATTATAAAGGGCTGTAAACATATTTTTTTGCCCAGAACAACTAAATAGTTAAATTAGGCCCTGATTGAGGGTGTTCATTTGAAGGTCCTTGGATTTAAATTAAGACCCTCTGTAATATTCCCATTATTGTTGGGTGGATTAAGAATTAACAAACTTTGTACCAATATACTGCACATGCGGTAGTGAACACAGTATATTTTTTTATAATCTCTTAATGGTCGTGCCAAATTAATGAAACGTTGATAGCCATTTTATTGCTGGATAAATTACAAACATTTTAACAAATTTATGTGGAAAAGTAATATAAGAATTTAAGGTGACAAACATTAATATTTTCCGTATACAGTATAAAAAATTGGTTTTTAATATAGCAAAATAAAACCTCCAGAGGCAGATGCTGTTAATATTCCAACTTGTATTTAATTACAAATTTATCTTTGTTGTAATTTGTCACAGTGACATTATGGCAGTTTCAAACATTTTTTATTCAGATGAACTAAGAAATAGGTTAACCACCAATCCAACAAGATACATTAGTATTTTGATATATGACTTAACCATAACTTCTGGAAATAAGTCAGTTATATCGGCCAAAGTTTTACAATATACTGGTCAAATAACTACCATCGTTAGAGACAGATAGATAGTTACTTAAGAAATTAACTAAAGACAATGGAGAGTGGTTAAATAAACATATGTATACAAATTGTAGTTTTAGTAGAATGCAATTCTGTTGCAGTTATATCACTTTTGTAGTGAAACCATTGATATACAAAAAACAATTCAAGATTCACATTCAAATCACTTACTTAAAAGAATTGGCTCTCAACAAAAATGTTTATAGTCGAGTAAGTACTTACCAAAAAAAATTAAACCTAATGTCTTGATATCGTATTCTTATTTAATTTATAAGGGTATTTTAACAATGTTGCACAGCGAACATCACCGACTAGTTAGAAATGAGTGTAAAATGTTGTTGAATTCCCAGTCCATTTTCAATGTCACAGTGATTGTATATCTAGAGTTATTTTTGTATATCAGGGAATGAAAAATAATTAGAAGAATTAAGGATTAAGTAATTTATGTACAGTTCATTTTATACACACACTGTTACCTAGTTTGAACTGCTTAGCAAATAATGAGTAGCAAATAACGTATACAAAAAAAATTATTCAACTAAGTTTTTTACAGATCAGTTAATTTAGTTGTGAGTGATTGAGCTACTAAATTATTCGCAAGTAGACTAAATTATTAAAAAAAACTAGACTTTAAAGCGTTTTCAAATTAGGCCATTGAAACTTTGTGACAGCTTAACATAATATTTGTCATATTTTAGTTTAATTTTTTTTCTATACTGAGTATATATCACATTCCTATATTAATAACTAAAAATAGTTAAAATATTGTCACCAAGTGGAAACAGAAAATGTTACTGCCCTAGTGAAATCACATCAGAATCGTAATTAATAGTATGAAATAATAATCTTATTAATGATTTATAATTATCATGGATGTACAAGTTTGTATGTGAATTCTAAATTTGTAAATAATATATTCTAATATAACTAAATCAATGTTTAGTAAGTCAAATTAATCTGTAATTAGTGTTACAATGGCATAATTTGAAACCCCAATAGTTAACTGTCACTTGTCAGAATTAGGGCATAGAGTGAAGGGACAGTGATATTAAATATTAGTTATAAATTAAGGAACTGTAAAAAAAATGTGGATATACTGAGCACATATAATATCGGACACTATAATAATTATCATTTGTATTTAGTGCGCACCTATTTATAATATAGAGTATTCTAAGGATCATAATAAATTAGTTCTAAATTTCTATCATTATTCCTTGTAATTGTCAGTACAATATTAACAATTATTGGTATATGCTACTAAAAATATGATTAGATTATAAAAAAAAATCATTATAAAGATTATAATCGCAATAAAATACAAAGGATTTTGTATTTAATTTTTTAATATATTATTCACTTTTTTTACTATTATTTACTTCTGTTCATTCATTTTCGTCTATATTGAAGCTCTAAAACTAATCATTAATATTTATTATGATCCTTATTAAATTATGCATGCACTATTATCATGTGTTTGACAAGGCACAAGAGACATCCATCGATTTGGGTCTAGTGTAGAGGCATTTGTTTTTTTCTATAGTGTCCTTACCAAAACAATTTTTATGGTGCATCAGTAAAAAAAATTGTTTAAGTAATGTAAGATCATTTATACGAATTATTTAAATATTTAATAATTGTGATTTATTCCAAATATAATTATATAAATTAATTTCTTTGGTGCTGTTCCTAACATCCCCCAATATTATGACTTCTCAATCTAACCTAGTTTTGATTGTTTGTTTGGAAAGTTTTGGTATTTAAACTTTTTTGTTTTACTAGAATAATATGTAACGTTTTTGGTATAATTCTTTTTTACCGAAATTACTCATTTAAAATTAAATCTAAAAGTAATACATAATTTAGACAACCTCTTTATTCTTTCAATTTATTTATTATACACATTGTTTTTTTCGGTAAAAAAAAAATTCAAAATTGTTACAAATTATACTGAGCATTTTATTTAAAATGTGAAATAGAAAAAAAAAAGATTACAATTGTGTAGTTGTTACAATATTTAAGGTATATCGTGTAATTTGACACAATACTTATAATTTGTGTCATGTTAACTTGGTTGGTAAGATACTAAAAGACATAATAGAATATTTAGGGAAAAGTAAACATTTTAAATAAGTAGCCAGTATTAAATAAAGTTTTTATTAATAGGAGTGATTCAGTTTCATTAGTATATCAATGATATGCATTCCTGAATAGCTCTGTAATAGTAATCTAATAAACGATTATTAACTTAATCGATACTACTGATTATATAATCGATTTTTAGATTATTTATGACTATCTCAAAGCAATGACCACAATGTTGATCATAATAGTTCAGTGCGTTTATTTGAATGTATGTATAATGCTTAACAATATAACATTCTATTTGGAATTCAGAATTTAAAATATTTCATTATGCCTAAGGCTTTAAATATAATTTTTTATGTCTCTATTTCGGAACTATATAATTTTTTTGTGATTGAACATTCCATGATTCTACGAGCTTTTGATATTTTATATTGTAGCTATTGTTAAATTACAGTGATTGTATTAAATTCTAAATAGAGTGGACTTTATTTATCAAGGTACATCTTTGGGTTCGATTAGATTCTTACCGGGCAAAATTGGAAACCAGTTTAACACCTCTACTATATATAACTACTCTAGACTAGTTTCAGAAAGTCAGTTTGTTGAGAGCAAAGTAAGAAAACGTTTCTCAGTGATCTCAGTGTTCCGTACGACGGAATTATTCGCCTTCACTGTTATTTATCCTTGTCTCTGCCATTGAATGTAGGTATAGTATATGCCGATTATGGCTAGCTTACGACATGTAATAACATTATCTGAACTTTCAGTATTGGAGCTATTATGTTACCTGTGTACATGAGTTTGCCCATGCCTATCATACACAAAGCTATCGACCGCTTTGATCGTATCTTATCTACACATAAGATATTTTTCGACGGATCACTATTATAATTTACTCCATATACATAGTTTAACTAATATATATTCTTGGGTCAAGAAGTTAAAATTTACAGTTTGAATTGCAGCCATGCAACAGGACTTGCCAGAATTCTCTCAACAATACTTATTATGTATTAATCTATCCGGACCGGAAGGTGTCAGCCGAGTTTTATCAGGATGCAATAATAAGTTCGTATTCCTATATATATTACAAATGTAGGTGTAAACGTTATAAATATTAAATATTTCAAATATAAAGCAGTACCTATGCACATACATCTGGAATATGTCTTTTTCTAATGGTTTATAAATATAAATAGGTCATTTGAGTCATAATATTTTCTTATGTCAACCTATGTGGATTTTATTGACTACATTTAATAATAATAATTTGCACAATTTATTTCATTTGTAGTTTCACATTACATTTTGAAATGTGCACCATTTAAATAAATTTATAGTTAGTAAATATAATCCAATTATTCAATCAAGTAATTTGTTTTAATTTATTTGTAGCAAGAAAATGTGTGAAGCTAAGGATTGTTTTAAAATTTTTATTGTTTATTTGTTGTTGTTTTTTTTCGGTTTATATAAAATTGCATGGTGTATTTAATTAGACAGTATATATAGTTAAGTTGAGTGGTACATTTAGTACAAAATATTGCTTATAAAATTTTGTAAATTTTGAGGTTTGGTACTCTGGAAGCAATAAATAAAGTGAATGTTCGGTTTTAGTGTAAATTATTTCATTTTATCTTACATGTTCTATACACGAATGGTTACTGCAGATCTACTGAATCTGAGTTTTAATTAGGTAGGCACAGAAAATATGTACAAATAACTATATTAGCTTTCTTTCTCTATATTTGCTGCGTGGTCTCGGCGTAGAATAGGCCACCCCTTCCTTACCTGTAGTTGTCGTAAGAGTCGACAAAGGAAGGCGAGGGATAGGCAGCAGCGTTTCTCATAAAACATCTCTAGAAGCCTAACTGCGGTTGCCAACCCGCTTGCCAAGCGTGGTAACTATTGGCAACTGTCCTTATAGGAGGCTTATGTTCAGCAGTGGATAGCTAACGGCTGAAATAATCTATATTATACGAACAGATTTGTGTTTTGGCTCAGTATGTGACATTAATAAGTGTAATATAGTCTCTGGATTCAGGATAGTGTTTTCTAGTCCCAAGCAAATACAGTAGGGGGAAAGGGATTGTTAGCAATGGAGTTTGACAGCCCCATTATTAGCAATATGCCTTATTAGGTCGACCTCCACGTGGTTCCCCCTGGAAATCATCGTGCACAATTCTTGTTGAATTCGTCACGATGGGCTAACTAACCTGATTCATACTCACCTATCATCCTTCATTGGTGCCCCGCCGGTGTATACCGATAGCGCGGGTAGGGTTACCATTCCATTATCATCCATTAAAAAAAAGTAAATACAGTATAACGTATAGATACTTCTAGACGATTAAGATAAATAGAAGAAACGATGATACGTCAACATACAATCATCAATAATACAAATGTGTTACTCGGTATCAAACCCATTACAACCATTGGAAGATAAGGTAGTGTGTTAAACCTCTATTAAGGTCGTAATTTATAAAGTGAGTAGCAAATTGTACTGGTCGTAAACAGAACAAAATACGATTCAAAAGTTTTTATTAGGAGCTAAATTAAGAAAACGAAAATAACGTATGAGAAATTTTGTGAAATATAAACATTTGGCAATACTGGTGTAAGTTGACTGACAAATCCACATTGACATAATGTCAGGCGGTCAATCATAATGTCAAATTAAATTCTAAGATTTGCTCGTGTTTACGTAAAACATTTTAAATTTTTTCCGATTTAAAAAAATATTTCAATCATCATGTTACGGCGTTTTTCAACTATTTTCATACAAAATCGGGGTATAAAACACCAAGTTAAATTAAAATGGGTTCGACCTCCTTATGTGCCAGCTTACAAACCTGAAAGATCTGGCGATCTAGAGAGCATGCCGGAGATTCCCCCGACTGCTCTAGGAAAGGACTACGCTCTAAGCGATGAAATAAAAGAGTAAGTACATGAATATGTACAAGCGAAACCCAAAATGAATATCTCATAAAAATAGAAATGAAAATAGGTTATACACTCATTTGCCTATATTACAATAATAAGCATAATAGTACTTTTTGAAGATTTATTATTTAAAATTGGGCCTTGATTTTAGGATAGTCATCTATTTAAATTATAGTGTCTAAAATCTATTTAAATTATTGTGTATAATGATATGAGTACATCAACAAGACCAAGATATGAACACTAATTTTGAAAATTTTAGACTAGAGTTTGTACATTTACATTATTCTGATTTAATTAAATAAAAAGTACAAAATAAATCTCGATATTTTGGTTTAACTAATCCTAATGGATTTATTTGAATTTGAAACTCATAAAATATTTCTCAATAAGCTCAGATAAATAATTTAAAAATGGAGATTATAGTTATTTTATCAGTATTGATTTATCATCAACAATTCTTGTTCCTGCTACTAATGTTGGTAGTTTTATGTATTATTACATGATTTATAGTATTGTTCATAATATACATATTTTTTGTATTCACAGTGCTCCAGAGGCAGTCAAAAAAATATTTTCTGTAGCTCATTTAGGCCAAAAAGAATACAATGCTTTGGTAACAAAAGAATTGATTGACAGAGTCAGAAGACACAATTATGATGAGAACACAGCTGAGACTAGAAGTAAGATTCTTTCTGATAGTTCAATATTTTGTAACTAGTTTTAAACCATATGACTGAGATATATTGATTCCAGGGATAAATAGTTTTCTATGTCCTTTTGCATCCAACCAAAGATGGATACAGGCTACTGATTGCAGACAATCAAAATTGGCCATACCTATGTTGAATCAACGACTATCAAAATGTTTATTACATTTAGATAGAAAAAACCTCAAAATAATGATAGGGACAATAACAGGCCATTGTCCATTAAACAAACATGTATACACAATAGGAGCCATAGATAGCCCTCTATGTTGAGGCTGTTTCGATGCCGAAGAAACAGCTGCTTATGTAATCCTGGAATGTGAGGCTGTGGCCCATTCACATTCACATTCTATGTCTTTTTGCATCCTAAATATTTTGTCTATACAAACTTTAATGAAAAATGGTCGGGTAGTTTAGGCCCCAAGTTTACATTTATAATATTATACATCTTGATTTATTAATGTTTAGTATATACATATAAAATAGATACAACCTTTATCAGTTGAGCTATTTGCTTATTAATAATTCTCAGTCTTATTAAATAAAATTGTTGAAAATATTATTAGTATTTGTTTTTGTGTTTATATGTTAAAAATTTATTTTGTGTTATTTCATAACATAAAATAGACATTCTTTCACATTCTATTTTTAACCCATGATCTTCTACTGCTGGGCAAAGACCACCTCAAACCAGTCCCTTTTAAATGTGTCTAGGTCATCACACCTTCACTTTCTGGGCCAGCCTTTGTGATGCTGTGTATTAGCAGGCATCCACTAAGTGGAGATCTCTGTCCACATATGGAAACCCATATAGCTAATATAACCTGTCAAATCACACTAATAAATCTTTCATAAAGGGCATAAATTTTAAATATATCTATTTCAGTTGCAAGGCTCACAGGACACATCAGATGTTTACAAGAAACAATGGAAAAATATCCAAAAAATGTGAAAGCAAAGGTAATATACATATATATAATACTATAAAGGTAATATACAATTTGTATGTTACATATAGCATATGTAACATACAAAAATGTTTTCTTTTTAATATACTAAAGATTTGCCCTTATCTCATTGACTTAATAATGATATTAGAGTTACCATCATCAGGATTAAAGGATATAATAATAATTGTTTCTTGTATTATAATTTACACGCAATAATTGTTTTTTTAACATTTCAGCAAACAGTGCAAGAACTGATTGATAAAAGGAAAAAATTACTTAAATATCTACGCCAATATGATTATAGAAAATTTGAATGGCTCTTAGAAAAACTCAACATTGAATACAAGGGCCACCCCGAGTATGTATTCAGAATTATACACATTTGTTTTTAACATTAATTACTGCAATTTCAAACTTCATAAAGTTCTCAAAGCTCAAAGAAAGAAATATCCTTTAAGCATTTCAAATTATTTACAAATTAATATAATTAGATAATTAGATAAAATCTAACAAAGCACAATTTCAAAATAGATTTTAGTATAATAAATTTGACATACATAATTGCAGAGATTGTATAATTTTTTTTTGTAACGTATAAATCCTTTGATTTCAGATCTTTCCATAAATTATCAAGAAAGGAGTCGCTAAGGAAGCTTACAGAGATGCACTGTGAGGATATTCGTAATAAGAAATTGTCAGATTACAGAAACTTATTAGAAAGTCAACAGGGTCCATTCCTGAAGTCAAAGCTAGAAGCCTTGAAGTTCATAAAGAATGAGCAGATAGAATTACAGCTTCCAGTAACTGTATCCGACCAAGATATCAAGAAAGTAGAGCAGCAGTTAGAAGAATGGACAATAAAAGATCAAATTAAGAAACAGGCTATGAAAAAGAAGAGAAATGTTCTAATGGATTTGGATTAATTTTATATATGTAATTATAATATAGTAAATATATATAAACTGGAAAGATTACTTTTATTTAAAAATTTGAAAAGTTCTATTATTTGTATGGATTAAGACAAGATATCTTCTCTGATTCGTCACCAGCACTGATTTTAATGATTTTGCAATAAACAGCTTTGGTATATGAATAAATATATAATCAAATTTAGTATATGAATAAATTCATATAACAAATTGAAGTAATTTTTATACGAATGAACCTTAAATGATAATGATATAAAACTTCAAATTAATTGTATAACATTTATTTTTAAGAATTACCTTTTTAAAATCAAATCTTAAAATCTAATAAAAAACATTGTCATAGTTATAAAAAGCGTAATGTCAAAATCAGTCAAATTTGGACGGATAATTTACATAAATACTGTTATAATATCTAATACAAATTGAAATATGAAAAAATTTGTAGCACTATATGAATAAGAACTAGGTAGAAGAGACACTTTTGGCAATTCGTCTTAATACCGCGTTCGCCTCTTGGCTGTCTTGAGAACTAAACTAAGAACAAGGGAAATTTTTGAAACTATAATTCCTTTCCTTTAATAAGTGCGGTCGTGTCACTCAGACTTCAGAGAACATGTTTAATCGTAATCTACAAGATGGCGCTTTGTTTTAATTTTACCATCTTATATTAATCTACGTTGATGATTAATATATATATATATATATATATTTAGTAGCCGTAAAAGATGTGCATAATTTCACAAAATTCAATTTAATATTTTTTATACACTATTTAGCCGCAGAATTGCGCGATATAGGATACATTTTGAAATGTGCTCAAGAACTGCATGATCTGGTTTCTTCATCAACCTTTCGGCATCGGATGTGGTTTGAGTCTCTACCCTTATATCGTAGACATACCATTTATAAGCATTTTGTTTTCCTTCATCACATTTATTGGTCTTTTAAAGACACACTAAGGTGTGAAATTCTCATCCTGCTTTTTTCTTCTGCTTCATATAATCTAACAATAGTCAATTTAAGGCAAATTTGAATAGGCTATTCGTGGGCCCGCAAGATTCATCATTGATCACATCATCACTTTCGATTAGATGACATTGTGATTAGTTGCGGAATCCTTTGACAGTAAAAAAATAATAATAATATTAGTTACTATTTATATATACTCTCTTTTAATTTAATTATTAATAATTTATTGCATTGACCGTAAGAACTCCATTGAAACTTATAAATGTTAAGTATCTTTGTTGACTTCTACCGTTAGTGGGTTGTCCTACTTTACGTTTGTTTATATAAGATTGCCATTTATGAATAATTTTTTCAATTTTTTTAATCTGATACAGATACATTTTTATTATTTATGTATGACAAAGCAATGTATAAAATGTGTCTAAACTGTGACAACCCATTGAGTGAGGCGAAGCGGGGTATGTTTTGTCGGCATCGGTGTACTCACAAAGTACACGAGTGTCACTTCTACGCAGATTTTTTATTCTTATGATATTATTTACGGAAGACAATTTTGTTCAATGTACATAATTAAATCTAAAGGCTAAGAAAGGCATTTTAAATTCTTAGTTTAATACAAATTGGAAATGTTCTGCATTAACATACAACATCATGGCAAAATAAATTTATTTTATATTTAAATAAGATTAAAGTTTAAAATATGTATCGTGACTACTATTTCACTATATTTTATTGCGTTTGCCACTCACTGTTTGCTATTTCCAGTAGCACAAATCAACACAGCAACTAATTAAACCATCATGATGTATTCATTTTTGTGACAGTTTAGTTATTAACTAGAGGAAGACATCATAAAGTCGTTTACATGGGTAAAGATGGAATAAATAAAAACATGCAGGCTTCTGTCTCATCTGAATGTTACAGAATAGCTATTTTGCATCCTGTGTTGTAGTTTAAAAGGAAGTTGAAATATGATCAATCACAAAAATATTTAATTATTAATAAATGTTTATAATTATTTATCATATAAGTCCATACAAGATACTTATGACCAGTAATTTTTTATGGCATTTTTGCTTCTTTTTGTGGCTTTATTAGATATCATGGTCTATTAGTCAAGATTTATTAGTCACAAGGGTCGACAACACAAGAGAGATGTCTCTAGTGTCGTAAGTAAGCGTTCATGAGCTGTGATGAGCGTTTACCATCATTTGGATCATATGCTTGTCATGTTTCGTTATTGTTTAAAAGGTTAGTCTATAATGAAATTATCAATGGGTTAATTTTCATGTTTTTCTATAGTTTCAAGTAAATGTAGGTCAGAGAGACGTGGTGTGGGGCGCACGTGCGTAAGCTGTCGGTATGAAACCAGAGCGCCGTGACTTTGGTGCATGGGCCCATAGCCAGCCTTCAACTGTCTGCTGTGTTAAGTCTGCATACACCCATTCGCCCCTTTTAACTGATAGATCATCTGGGGCTTGCGCCTGAAATACAATTTACTTGTAAATAAAAACACGCACGATGCACGATGTTGTTACGAATAAGAAATAAGATTGACGTAAAAAAGAAGTTTATTGTTTAGCTCTCTATTGTAATTAATATTTGATGAATAGAGAATCATTTTATGTCTAGTCGTAGTATTCAAGTTGTATAAAAGTAGATAAATACCTTATAATCATAAAGCATGACTAGCTCAGTTCCATGATACCGCCCGTCACTGTCTTGCTGCACTGTCGTGTTCAAACTGCTATTGGTTGTCAACATCGTATTATTGGGGTTTGATGCCGGCGGAGAATGTATTTGTTGCGTGTTGTCTTGTTGAGTTGCTATAATAGGATTGTAGACAGTGAATAAAACAATAATAATTATGCCAATTATAGCACTATACAATTTTTTTTTTTTATACAAGTTAGAATGGCAAACAAGCTAACTGCCCACCTGATGGAAAGTGGTAACCGTCGCCTATAGATATGAGCAGTACCATGGACAAAAGAGTATACTGTTTCGCCTATGATACCCCCCATGCGTTGCTATTCCTGAGGACTCAGGTGTTATTCCTCTGTACCCTGTAAATTCACGCCATATCCTACCCTTCAAACTGAAACACAGCCATGCAAACACAACTGCTTCATGGTTGAAACATGAATAGGACAGAAGCAATCGACTTTTGTACAAAGTCTCCCTCTCCATATTTACATATATTTATGCAGTAAATAAATAATACTATAAAATGAACATATAACTGGAATAGAATAAAAAGAAGTTTGTAGAATTAATTTAAATATGTATTAATGTCGAATATATATTTTGTCTTATTTTTAAAGGACCAATAAAAAAAAAACGATAAATAGATATTAAATATTGCTCTAGAACTAATCATAAGAGTTCTAGAGTCAGCTTTTGAATTCGAATTTTCACATAAAATTATATTTATTTTATATAATACTAACTTTGTACTACTGCAGGATAAACAAAACCAGATGGTATGAATCCTTCCTGGCCATCACTCCTCACTATCCAGTACCAATCTGGATCTTCTCTGTTGAGTACTGAAAAACAAGAAAATGATTAGTTGTAAATTTTTTAAGTGATTTGAGAATATTCTCCAGGCATTGAAGACTAGTTATTTATTAATAATACTAAATGCGGTATGGCATTTTCTCAACTTTAGCTAATATATTGCTTTATTTCAATGTGCAAGAATAAACTTTTTATAATATGGTTAATGATACTTATTATTGTAAATTTCTTATTAATTCTATTGTATAATTTTCTGAATAAATCTTGATTTCAGTAACATAAAAAATGGAATATTGTTTGGACTACAAAGAATTTTATTATAAAATGTAAAATTTTTATACATAAATACTAATGACATACCTGTAACAAATTCTCCCCTCTCAACATCTACATCATTTTCATCTCTTGCTGTGAATGTGTACAGCACTACATAGCGGCCAGATGGATCCTTACTAAATGGACATGCTTCACCTTCACTCCCTAGTTCTGAGTGACCATCATTTGTTGCTCCATCTGATACTGATAATCTATAGGAAATAATAGTACTTAAAATCATAAAAAAAAAGACTGAAAAATAATTTAATTATCTTATTTACAATTAAGTAATTCCAGTTTTATATAATAACACATTGTGTAATAGGACTTTAAAGGTGTGATCATAAATATACATCACAATATTTATTTATTTTGTCTGTTAATTCCTAAAGGGTTAGTCAGAGGAAATTTTCAAGTGTTGACATTGTGTTCACCATCTTTATATATAAAGGTTCTTATGTGACTTACACCTGCTTTATTTGTCCTCTGCAGAATCATATTGTTTATATTATTTGCAATACATTTTGAAACAGTAATTATGCACAAATAACATTTGGTTAATTTAGTGATAATTTAAAAACAATATTGATAATGTCCTAATATTTTATTATTGTAATTTTTTTAACTTAATTACTTACTGAGAAACATCTCTGTGTGCCATATCAGTGGGAGATCGACTTCTTGGCAGCTTTTTCTTCAAATCATGATGTTCACATGGAGCACAATATGAATGTGGAATGAAACCTTCTCTTCTCGACTCAGCAACTATGACATATACCCAATCATTTTCTCTGTATAATACATTAACAATTTGTCCTCGTTTTACCTGAAAAATATAGTTATCCCATAAAGTTTATAATTCTGTTAATGCTGGAGATTGTTGGCACTTGATGAAATTTGAAATTCATGTTTATTATTACACTGAGCATAACTGACTAACAAACATCATTACAAACTATAAAATGTATAATGTTAATAAGAGTATGTTATCATACAGTACAGAATATATTTGGGGCCTGTAGTGGGATAGTCATGAGTTGTGACCAGTACAGAAATAATTATTTGCACATAATTATACAATTTGATTCAAGATAGAAACCTATAGTAAGTATCAATATAAATTGAATGAATTTGCTACTCAACTATACCAGAGTCTTAGAGACTCAAGAAATATATATACTATCTAAGAACTAGTAGCAAATTAATGAAGATTGAAAACTAAATAAAGCAGATAGTATATCAGATCATTATTTAATTAAATATTAATATAAGCAAAATTAAAAAAGAAAAAATGCAACTAAATTAAACAAATTGAAAATTGATATACCTACCTCAAGTTCATCATCCACACAAGGTGCAAAGTCATGTAGTACCACCATTTTAGAGTCTGGACTGAGGCCATGTTCCTTTTCAATGCCCACTCGAACTAAAGTCTCAATACTGGCTGATCCTGTGATCCTCCCCATTCCAGGACTTAGTCCTGAATTTGGCCGAGACGGATCCTTATCTGAGTCACCACTATTAGCTAGAATTGACGAAAAAAAATATTGTCAATATTAGTTGTAAATTAGATGGATGTTGGTTGTAAACTTAGATGGGGTAGTCAGAGCCATTTGTTGACTACCTATTTTTGTTATAGTAAATGAAATACAATTGTTTTAGTTAAAAAAGATGCTTTGTGCATGAAAACTTATATTTTTCATAAATAACTTTATTAGTTTTTGATACTTTTTAGACACAATAAAATTTTGAATGCTATAATGATATGACAGATATGTGTATTAAGTACATATGAAAAGAATTACAAATATATAGCACATTATAATCAGTTTTTGTATTTGGTAAATCAATAAGTGAAAATGGATGAAATTTGTAAGTAAAATTATTTTTAATAGTTAATATAAATTATTTGAATAGCATTTGAATAGAATAAAACTACAACTGCTTTATTATTGTTATTGTATTTGAAGTTACTGTTTCGTTATTATGTATGACATTCATCAAGTGAAACAGGATCAACTAAGTAAGTATAATATTTATAATTAATTATGTAGAAAGTATGAGGTCAATGACTTAAGTTCTGGAAGATAAATCTTACTCACATTTCTTTTTCTTCCCCCTTCTAATTCGCACCGGACATAAGAATGCCATATTTAATACAATTTATATTATCACATTACTGCAATGAAATATATTTAAGCTTTATAATATTATTTATATTCTTTGGCCGATAAATGTTCTCTTTCACACGGTTTCTACCTGTCAAAAAGTTATCGAAGCAACTTTTTTATTGTTTTATACAAATGAACGTTTCGTTACTGCAGGTTAATTAAATAATACAAAAGATTCCGTATTTTGAGTCTTCGTCTTTTCTGTATGTCGATATAATACATGGCTTGGAAATATTGTATATCCATAGATATCTAAAATTAAAATATTATAGCAACTTAAGTTATCATATGTATATGGGTAAGATACTTTAGTAGTTTTTATTAATGGGTGAAAATGAAATGGAAACCCTGTCTGCGCACTTTGTAAACGCTGGTCCTCACTAACGTATACCGATAGCGCAGGCGGAGAAGCATCAATAAAGGATGATAGGTAAAAATCAAAACAAGTTTGTTAGCCCATTACGACGAACATTATAAAAATAATTACAATGGGTTCTAGAAGAATTCGCGTGAAGGTCGACCTGATAGGGTCTATAGCCAGCAGTGGGGCTTTAAGACCCCATTACTAACAATTTCTTTCCCCTCTACCTTAGTAATTATTAATCGTACCTATAAATAATTTTACATATGATATTATGAATCAAATCGTTGTTTATGTTATACGACTAGCGGCCCGCCCCAGATTCTCACGAGTGGACATTTTTACATTTTACATTTTTATCTGATTCTACCTATTTCATAGATGTGCCCGTCCCCACCTGGCCTCTCCTGCACCGCTACAATGCCTGGCTATCTAGCCACGCGGCCGACACGGCGCAGGCGACCGGTGGCGCCTTTTCTATATCTGACTTTTTAACATAATATCTTTCAAATGGAATATACCTAAGATTTGAAAATCTCAAAAAGTAATCTGTAGATATTGAAACAATTTTGAATACAAAATAATTTATTTGGATAAGGATAAATAAATAGGTATGAATAACATGTACAACGCGACAGCGTTATTTTTTCTATTTCTATGACTTATTAAATCCGTAATATTTATTGAATGGAATAGCTGATTTGAACAGTTAAAAAAATAATCTACATAAATTGATACAGTTTTGAAAACAATATGATTTATTTGGATAAGGATTTAAACAGAAGTATGAATAACATGGTGTAATTTTGGTCGGTATTTCTATCAACTTTTAAAATGTAAAAGGTGGTTATTGTGACATAACGATAATAGTTGGACATATAGTATCGTGAAGTTTTTTGTAGTTATTGATATTTTCTTCAATATTGTAGAACATATTTTTGTTCCATCACCAATAGTTTTCGCAGCGCACGTGACGAAACATATTTTATAGTATTTTTTTACACCTTGAGTTACGTTACTAAAATGTTATTAAGGATCCCTAATCTTTTCTAGCAATAAATATAGCCTATGTTACTCAGGGTGTATGTAGTTTTCATATGGTGAAAGAATTTTTGTAATCGGCAAAGTAGTCTTTGAGTTTATTTATTACAAACATACATACACAAAAATACAAATCTTTCCTCTTTATAATATTAGTGTAGATATAGATTTAATTTTCACGTCAAATGTGAAGGAACTTTGTTAGTCGGTTTTATATAAAGAGCTTTCGGTCCGACCGAGTTTTACTAATCATATTTAATAGCATCATTTACAGTCGTAGACAGTTTTATTTTAAGTAGTCTATTAATTATTCGTTCATATACATTCATATTAATTTACTGATACCAAATCTCTATATATCTTTAATCTAAATATCAAATAGTAATCGAATTAAGAGCTTATATTATTAACAGTTTATCCTATCTTCAAATCGTAATTAGTACAAATCTCACATGATGAGATTACAGTAACATATGACTGGTCCTTCGAGCCGGATAGCAGCAACTATAGATAAAGTCCACTATTAATTGAAATGTGGGGGGCACTACTGTATTAAAGTGGAATGTTTATATACTTTATATATACAGATATGGTAGCAACATTGCATAGTTTTTTATAAAAAAATTCTTTCGGGTAAAATTACTTTCCAAATTAATAATCAGTAGGTATTAGTATATCAGGGCCGTAGCTAGACTCATGTTTAAGGTAAGGCAAAAGAACTTTTTGTTAGGATAGAAGCCATAATAATTAAGTGACTTCGAAAAATTAATCTAATTTTCTTGGGGCCTTTCTTTTCAAGATAAGGCATTGGGCCTTTCAAGGTAGGGCATTGTTCCTCAATGTCCCCCCTCCCCACTCCTCTAGCTACGGTGATGTAGTATATCTATATCTCTGGTAAGTACGTACTTAGTTAATTTATATTTATCATATATCTGATTTGATAACAGGATTGTAAATAAAATACAAATTTCATTTTAAAAATATTTATTTCTAGTGTAATAGGATCCTTCAATTGCAAAGGCATTTCTCTTCATTATTTTACAACATGGTACATACATTACAATATCAAAATTTTAAAATTTGGCACATTTTCAAACACCCATTAAATTATTTATAAAAATAATTTATATAGGTAACATTCATAATACTTTTATATTGTTCCTTTCATAAGTAGATATTCTACAATTTTCTATTTAAATTAATATATAAATATAAATACATTATAACAACATTACAACATCAACTTAATAAACCTATCAATATAATATGCCTACATTAAGTATACTTTAATAATATACCTTGTATATATTAAATTTAAAAAAGTTTATTAAATTTTGGTTGGCATTTGTTCTTAACAGACTATTTTTTATTAACAGTATCTGCGTTACTTATTAGTAAAAAACTTACGTCAAATAATATAAATAAAATAATAAGTATATAAAGAGCTTATAAAATTACAAAACTTAAGTGCTTAAAGCATTTATGAATAGGCGTTGTATTGTTACGTTTAATTGGTTCAAAAACCTTTGGAATTGTCAACTACGAAAATGTGACAAAGTATCAATAAACTTATACACAATTTCCAACACAAAGAAAATAAAATAAAAAAAAAGGATAAACTAATATTGAGATATTCTATCAGTAGCAGGCTGGTAGTAAATTTCAATGTTTGTATAAATGATTATAAAGGTTGGATTAGTAACAGGTAGATGTAGAGTGATATATACTAAAATGTAATGTTTGAATAAATAATTACAAAGGTCAAATCGAAGATGTAACATTTAGATACAATACTAATAAATATTATCGGATAAGTGAACATCTTAAAACTAGCACCATTTTCATTCCGAAACTCTTATTCTCATTTTTTTTTTATAATATGTTAACTGACCCAGTAAACATTTTTTTACCTTCTGCCGCCATCTACCGGTTCCATTTAGATGTTATCAGGATAAAAACTATCGTAAACAATACATATTCATAGAATTACATTAAATTCAATTGAACGATTTTGGATATCAGCGTGAAGGAACACACTTAACAATGAGTACTGAGCAAATATTTTTTTTTATGACCTTATTTAAGTTTTTATGTATATAATATTATCGTTCACGGTAAAGATAAAAATGGACTCCATGTCGCTAAAAAGACATTTCGAAGTATCGATTACAATACAGCAATTCGTACAGATATCTTTGGGAGATGTTTTTATATTATACAAAATTAATAAAAAGACATATATAGTAGCAAATTAGGTGATATCATATTAATCTATCACATTTTGGTTATTTCATTCATCAGCTATGCGGTGCGGATTGTGAATTTTGTCAGATTCTCATTAAGGTTTTTATAGATGTTGTGTGTCAGTCAAAGAATGCCATTGTTCATGACGATGATCAGGGAATTTTATACAGTCCATCCAATGCTTTAGCCTTCTGCCCTTACTACTAAATCCTAAAATCAAACTGCCGAGGAAATCGTTGGGTTTCCCGTAGTCTTTGTCCCAGACTGTTAATGTCAGATTTTGGCGGGAAAGCTCGGTTGGACGTGTTTCAAAGAGGAACTCTTCGTTCCATACTGGATTCAAGTTACGCCATTTGATAGATGTTTTATGCTTCTTGTGGTAGGGATCCGGATCTAAGTGTCTGAAATGTTAAGACGATTAGAGTGTAATACTAGGTATGTTTTGATAGATATCTTTATTTCATTAGTGCTTCTACTGTAAAGTAGCTGCTTAATTGATGAATACAGTTTGAAGATTGCGATAAGGCACTAAAGACCTAGTAACGTATTTTATAGACTAATGTGGGTCAAGTCAAGTTAATGGCTATTCTAAGTTGTATAAAAATTTGACTTAATGTAGAGTGGTAACCATTGCTTTTAGACATCAACAGCACTATTGGTAATATGAAATATTAAAGTCTTTCCTTATATTTCTTGTACCAAAGATATGAAATAGTGCATGGCTGTCTTTCATAGGTTTAGATTAGATATTAGGTAGATAGTTCTATTATTGATTTTTATACCTTTTGTAAGAATGTATTGTTATTTATAATGTGATCGGAATTATCGATATGCATACAAATACCGTTCTAAGAAAGAGCACACAATATATGAGGATAGAGGCTGTTCACATTCTCTGCATACATTTTAAGGAACTTAGCATGTACAGGACAGAAGGGGAAAAATGTTGGGACACTTGATACGACACGACGAACTTATGAACATTATAATAGAAGGTAAGATAGAAGGAAGGAGGGGGAGAGGGAGACCGAGCAGATCAAGGAAGGAGTTGGTGTCGTGTCGTATCAAGAGGTGAAGAGACTCGCTGAAAATCGTAGTGAGTGGCAAGAGCTCCACCGACAAGAGCGCAGTTCTTAAATAGAAAAAAAAAGCATGTACAGATGGAACAAAGTACTTACAATTTAACAAAGGGATCTGAATAGCCGTTGCTGTCTTGAGGAGGCAAGTCAGCAGCTCTGCACAGAGTGACTACCAATGCCCTCTTTTGGTGCTATAACATAGTGCTAGCAGGATCCTAGGACCTGCAGGTTCAGTGCCGGTCGTCCCTGATAGTGCCAGGCGTAATTGCGTGGGAGCTTTGGCACACTCCCGGAGGGCTACTGTCGCTGAACCCATCTCATCGCATCCATATCTGTAGACATGATATTGAATTTTTTATTGACTAAATCCTTGTCCTTTCGATACTATTTTAAATTCTGTTTACTGTAAACGTTTAATTAGCTAATCAATTGTATTTGCGGTTAATTGTGTATGTTACTCTTAAGCTGTTCTACTTTTGTTCTATTGCTTTTAAGCGAGTTGTATGCCCATAATTCTCTTAATTAGTTGTCGTTTTTAAAGATATAGGTGTTATGCTCGAGTAATTAAAAACACCATAATTCAAGAGACTGTTCAGTCAGAGCCATAAAAGAAGAAACTGATATGAGATTAATTAAAATATATACATAGTTTGAAAAAGTCGCTATAAAAGACGAAGCAAAATACGTAAGCATATATGTATAATAGCATGCTTTCTTTTTATCCAAATATTTTATAAGAAAACTTCTGAAGATTATTCCAAATATTTTATAAGAAAACTTCTGAAGATTATGAACTTAGGAAAGTTAGGAAGCTAGACATATAAGTAGATATTAAATATATAAATGCATTTTATACCTGTCGTCATCAAATAAGACTATTTCCAGTGACTTAGTAGAGAGGTCAGACTCAGTGATGCCGAAGAAATGCAGCGTTTCGTTGTATTCAGGGTTTTTTGTTTTGTGTACGGTCTTAGTTCGCAATCTGTTCGAATAGGTGCCTTCTGTAACATAACAGAAAGAAGAAATAGATTTATGTACTTACTCATTCATTCATTTATTATTTAGTATCTATTGTTCATTGGGCAGATCTAGTCTTGCTAAAATGCAATTTGGACGGCCACATTCTCTATTGGATACATTAATACAAGCATTTTTAAACCTTTTGTAAGTATTGAGCGTACTGATTATGTAAATTCTTGCTCCTGAAAAATATTAGTTGCCTTTTTGATAGCCCAGTAGAATTACATAAATTAATATAGGTAGTGCACTATGCTGTAGTGATAACGGTGATGGGATGCATAGAAAGAACTTGCAGATTGTTTACAAATGACGATTGCGATAATCTACGCCATAGATTAAAACTCATGAGACATAATTTTCTATTCATCCTTACCTCTGGGCAAAACTTCTAATCTGCAGAACGGATCCGAAAGTCCTGTCATGTCCATGCCAATCAGTCCTCTCGCCCTCAAAACGGTCACAGCAAGAGAAGACGTCGCGTTGTCATACGCTAACTTAATTTCCAAAGTGCCAAATCCTGCATCAGGTATTGTAGTGGGTCTTTCAATCTGGGTAGGTGGTTTAGTAAGTTCCTTTCTAGCACTCCGAAGGCTGTATGCACTCCCTTTACTGCTGGTTCGTTTTAGAGCCGCTAATGGCCGTTGGTTTAGGCTGTCTGTACGATGCAAACTAAGACCGCTAACTCCATGAGATAGGATGTCCGTCTCGTTCCAGTCATAATGAGTGTCCTAGAAACATAACAAGGTTTAAGAATCGGTTTAATGTGAGAAAAATGAGTTATCCAGATAGGTTGAGCGGGAGTGCAAATTGACTAAGGCTTGGTATTTTTATTTTTAAATATACCTAACTACTTCTTTATTTAACTGTTGTTCATTGTCGCTCTAATTTCCGATGTTTCGGGCTATATCGGCCACTTTGCATCGCAGTGGTTTACTTTAATGCCTGTATATACGACATCATTTATCTATGTGTATAATAAAAAAATGCTGTCTCTTGATAAAGGTATTACTTGAGACTTAAGGGTGGCTGGACGAATTTGGATAAATTGGATTTTTTTTTATTTTCGTAATAGTCTGTCAAGTCTTCAGCAATAAGGTTTTACTCGTTATACTTTTGTTATGTATTTTTTAAATATATTATTGTTGTTTAGTATTAAACAATAAAATATATTATTACTATTCTTGTGGTATTTATATTTTAATAGGTCATAGGATTCAGCACGAGTTAACTTGCGTCTGCGTTTACAAGATATCTGTCTTAGACAGTTGTTTAATAACGGGGAAATATAAATTACGTTGTAAACTAAAATATTGGATTGTTTCAATAAATTTATTGTATAATAAAATACTTTCAATTTTATTAAGTTTTATCTATGCTAGTAGGATACCGATGAAAGATTTATCAAATGAGAATAAAGCCAGGTCAGTTGGCTCGTTGTAATGAATTCATCAGGAATTAGACACGATGGTTTGCAAGAGAAAACGCGTGGAGATTCACCTGACAGGATATATGATTAATAGGGTTGCTAAATTATGCACTATTGCACAAAAGATCCAATCCTTACATACAAAGGTATGCACTCTAAAAATACTACACTCCTTCTTCCATAGTCGGTAAAAATTATTTGTTAGACGTCAAAGTTACCTAGTTTTTATAACATTGAGTAATAACTAATTAAACTTAGTTAAAATGTCGTAGCCCCTTTCACCTGTTTGTAGGGTAGCTAGTTACCAAGTATAAACCATACTAGTAGTTATGTACTGTTTATATCAAAACTCATTAGCTAAGTTGTTAGAACTTGAAAGTTGCATGCAATTAGCAACAATGAACTCGAAACGGCATAACCTAGATTTTGAAAGTCATCCTGGTATTAACTTGATAAGTTCATCATAAGTTTCAAGAAGCAGTGGACTTCAACTTGCAAAGGTTTGAGTTTTTAACCGCCGTTGACGCAAAAAGAAGGACGTAATAAGTTTAAAGTATGTGTCTGTGTGACTGTCTGTGACAATGTAGCTCTCAAACCGTTGAATCGATTTTGTTTTAAATACACAAACAAAATATTGTTCTTTTATTTAATTTGTTTATGTATCCTTATTACGTTTGCAATTTATTTTTTAATCATATGCTGGTTTTTAATCATAAGGTTGGAATTTGTCAAACTTATTTATTTGAAAGTTAACTTTATCAACCATGCATTAAAAAATGTCTTAATCCATTTGAAGATTATCAGATCTTTTCTAGTAGATGAAGGCATATGAGCAATTTTCACAAATTAAATCTGGCCAACACTAAAATTATGTTAATATTGATAATAAAACAAAAACACATGTACTCTTCCATAAATTATCACATGTATTGTATGTCTATTTGAATTTCCAATCAACTAACTCTCCGTAAAGGTAAACATCATTAATAAATCCAATTAATTGACGAGTAGTGTGTCTATTTTTTATTTCGCTCAAAACGGGACATTGTAAAAAATACGATTAGATACCCGCATTAATTAAGACCGCATAGTCTTAAACGCCATTCTTTATACTCAGATATATTTATTTAGAATTAAAATTTAAGTTTATAAATATAATTACATAAATATAATGAAAAAGTAAAGAATCAAAAATGGACAAAGTTATATTTTTTTAAGAAACATAATATTTGTATGATATAGCAAGATCATTAATCATTATAATTACAAATGTAATAAAAAATAATTATATAGTTTATTTAGAGACATTATTTATTATTTAGGTAGGTATATATAAAATTCATTCTACAGTACAGTACATCTTTGTAGTGCTTGTGACGAAATTTTGACCAGTTTAAAGCTTTCCTCGGGAACATCAGAATTAGAGCATTGAAGAACGGGACTGTCCCGGCCAAATTGAGACGTATGGTCATGTTATCCATGAAGCGTCGTATAGGTTTAGCCTGTCGTGTTAGATATGAATATTCTAAATTGAGTATTCGACAATTCCTCCAGGAATCTGTTTGTTTACCATCTTCGGAGAGTTGGATGGAAATCTAAATTGACAGATAATACACAATATTTGGGAGTGGGTTCAGGTCGAACTTATTACCAAAGATTTTTTTTGTTGAGTTGAGAAATTGGATTGCTTTCGTATTAAAAAAAAGTAAAGCGACATGTCTAATATTAAATTACTTCAATTTCTTATCAATCTTGAGGTAATAATAAATTATTATTTTTATTAAAAAAAAAACCATGTGAATGTTCCTAGTGACAAAATTAGAATAAATGAATACGTTATGTTCGATATACGAATGACTAATACAAGGTCTAGTTAGGGTCTAGATTCAATAGACGTAATAATCCTTTAAATACATTAACAATAAAAATATTAAATATTGTTCGTTTGTTGGCGGTTTGTTGTTTTTTTCAAGTTACATAGAAGAACACACATAGAAGGATTCTAAAATATAGGAACGCAGGGAACACGTCACGGGAAAGACTATACTACTACTATATAGTTCGAGGAGGAGTTCGCAAATTTACGAGTATTTCTACGTGAGCGAAGACAGTCTACCATATAGGGATGTAGTCGCTAGGCCATATTCGTTGTGCCATAACGGAAAAAAGACAGTAGAATACGGGAATGAAGTTTATTTGAGCACTCCTCATAAATTACAGGTAGAAGACAACGAGGGAAACTATATAGAGGTTCCAGAGTTCTGCTCACCTCAGTATCTCTCACGATACGAACAGCTCGCTTCTGCAGAATATTTGTTCTCTTTTTTATAGTTAATGTAATCTGTTGAAAAAAAAAATGTGCTAATGTACCTAAACTATTGCAAAACGTCACAATTTAACGTAAATTTAGTTTTCTAAGATTATAGTACTAGTTGTACTGTAGTAGTATTCTCTGTGTTTACAAGATCCATGGACCAGTTGTATGTTAAATTTGAGATACATCTTCAATATTTCTTAGTTCATAAAAATTGACGACGCGTCTTCCACATAAGTATTTGGTCACCACTGAAAATAAACGGCGACCTCAATTAACCCGGAATCAATAAAACTCTCAATGAGTGTCCCCCCAACCCCCAATTGTGTCGGATGGCCCTCTATCCCCTTTTGAGACCGTTGCTGGATATTATGACGCACGTGTGACGTAGTGACGCGACGGCACTGCCTATAATATCTGCCCTATAACTACTGATAGGTATCCGCGACTAAACATCCGCAAGCTGCACTCTGAATGCTGATTTGAGTTGCTTTTACATCTGCTTACAAACATACCAGTTAGAAGTAACAAATGCTATATATTAGTTTATGTATATGTATATTCATTAATGTATAATTTTATTTGTGTACTAAACGACATTCGAGTATCTCTGCACTTCCCAAAGTTTGTTTGATAGAGAATTCCATTATTATTAAGCCCGCCTTTTGTACCACATTTAATTGGCCAATAGAAATTAAATAAATAAAAAGACATGGAAAAAAGTCTCATAAATCTCCGACCATTCATTCTAGAAATGTAGTCATTCTGGAAATATTACAATGTAAACATTTCTCTTTTTAATCGAAATGAATTTTTTATGAAGGCTCATGATGTAATTTGTAAGCAATAATATTTATTTTGTATTTTTTCCGTGTAGCTTTGATTTTCAGTACATTCAAATATATTATTGTGATGGTTACCACTTTACATCGGGCAGGCTTATGGTTTGTATAGAAAAACAACACAGTGTCAGTATGCCATTTATTGGAAAATGTTCCGTCCAATCAATTAATATTTTATTACTGCAGTCTTATGTACCTATTTTATTATGGCGTTATTGTCGCCAAACATGAAACACGGTTTTCCACTTGACTAGCAATCTATTAGAATGAAAATTAAAGGATCAAAGAATGCTTTTAGTTTGGTACAGTGATTTTATTTACAAGAGTAGGTAATGGTGGTCGTTGAAATAGCACTTACGTTACATTCTATAGCTTTTGTCTAGGCACACAAGTTATAATACGTATACTCAACACAAGTTATAGATGGCTTCATGGATTTGATATGAAAATTTGTATGTTTCAAGTAGGTCCAGTCTCTATAATGTTTTCAGTTATTTTATTAATTACAGTAGTGACATTATACAAAATTTTTATAATACATACCTATTTGTAAATGCAATGCTATTATTTGTTTTGGTAGTACCGAGTTGTTATAAATTTTGTGCCACATTCTAAAAAAATTAAAAGTAATAAACTTAACTATAGCAAAAATAATCACCAAAGTTGGTGAAAATATTGCCTAATATGTTATCAGGATTATATCAGCTGTTAACTGTCCACAACATGTTGAACATAGGCCTCCCCCAAAGACTATAAGGTGCGATCCTGGGCCGCCTACATCCACTGACTCCCTGTACTGCGTTTGAGGTCGTAGCTCTATCTAGTAGGTCGTTCTATATTGTATTTGCTCCTCTATATCCTATATGTACGGGGTAGCCTCTCAAGAACTTTTCTTCTGCATCGATTGTCGGTTCTTCGAGCTATGTGATAATCCATTGTCACTTAAGCTTGCTTATCCTACGGACTATGTCGATCACTTTGGTTCTTCTGTGGATATCCTCATTTCGGATTCTATCACATAAAGAATTTCCGAGCATAGATAGATCTCTCCATAGCTCGCTAAACAACTTGAATGCTTCTGCATACGGCTAACCTTGTAGGACTATGTTTCGGTTCCATAGATCATTACACGTACTGATTAAAGATCTTTGTTTTCAAACTCTGAGATATTTAGATATATAGATCTGGATGAGAAGGAGTGGCGTACTTTTCTTTACACCGCTCAGCCTAGTTAGATGCATAATATATATCCAGAAATAAATTATTTTTTTTTATTTGAAATATTATATTTTGGTGACACGTAAATGAATCTTAAAACTATCAGAAACATATTAATAATGGGTTGTCATTACCGTTATAAAACATTCCGTTTGTGCAACATCTACGATTGTACACCAACCTATATTTTTTTAATTAAATGGATTTAGGTAGGTACTTTCAAAATAGTGAACATTTTTATTTATGATAAATATATTAGTAAGATAAGACACTCAACAGTTTACTATATACAATTTATTGTGTATAATTAATATTTTCAAAGATATTTTTGCAAAATAATAATAAAATTTTCCAAGTCATCTCGCTTGTTGTACAATTTTAAACGTTTGCTAGAATATTGTCCACAATAGATATTACACGTATGTACATATATAGAAACTTAATTGAATGTGGGTGTTGGCAATTTAAATTAGACCCTTCCACTCAGTGCACTTGTTTCTAATTTTAAACGATAGTTAATTACCAAAATTAAATTTTGCTCATTTGAATAAACAATGGATATAAGAATTTTAAAATTGTGTAATATGGTAGCAATAGAAATATAATTTAATTACAGTAATTAATTATATTTTACTTAATGTAATATAACTGTATATAGACCATGTCTGTACGTACAGAGAAGATAGTTAAAAAATAATAATAAGACCAATACAAACCAAAACATTTATTAAAGATTTGTCTGTATGTCTGTATGCCTGTTTCGGCATCAAGTAAAAACTGCTGCTCCTAGTTGGATACTATTCTCACAGTTGTGGTTACAACACAAGTATAGATTCCAAACATGACCATTAAATGAAAGAAACCTTAGAAAACTAAAAGTATGTCAAAATTGCATAAAAGAAATGTCTTGTACATAATGATAATGGTTGGGTTTATGTTAGTGGACTTTAAAGAGAAAACTAAATTCTGATATGTCATCTATACAACAAAAAAAAAATTAATGGAGATGTGTATGTGGAAAAACACATACGTTGCCAAGGACAGAATAGAAGACTCTGGAGGAGAAGAAAGGGATGACAAATATTCATCTTGTTTCGCTTGATTACTGATGGAACATGAATTACTGTTAAATTATATATTATATTACTTCTTTAATAAAGGCTTATATATTATAATTCATTAAATTTTATAAAACAATATATGGTTTAAGAGTTATTTAGGAGAGCGATTTCAGGCGGTTAAATTGCTGAAGGATGATGGTACTTGTATGATATCTTCCCCCAGGTTGGTGAAGCGTGGAGTTCCTCAAGGATCTATACTGGGCCCACTTCTATTTATTATATACAGTGCCGATAATGTTATTAAGAACTGTAACTATCATTGTTATGCGGACGATGTACAACTGTATATATCTAGAAGTCAAATTGGCATATCTAATGCCGTTCAGAAAATGAATGAAGATTTAGATCGCATCGCTGCATGGTCTAATAATAATGCTCTTGTTCCTCCAATGTTCCATCTTGTTCCATCCTTTAAAATCAAAATATATGGTAATTGGCTCGAAAAATCAAATTGAGAAGGCATCGAATAATAATCTAGTTGTAAAGATCGGTGATACAAATATTGAACATGTTTGCGACAAAGAACCTTGGTGTGCTTTTTGACAGTAATTTACGTTTTGAAAACCATGTGTTGGGTTTGGTCCGGAATTGCTTTTATCGACTTAAAATATTATACAAGATACGAAATTTGTTGTCAGAAAGATCACGAATTACACTCTGTGAATCTCTTGTATTATCCAGATTAAATTATGGTGATCTGGTCTACGGGCCTCGTCTCCTTTCTTCATCTCGTCGAATGATACAGAGGATTCAGAATGCGTGCTGTCGCTTTTGCTTTGTTGTTTCACCTCGTAGTCACATTACACCATATTTGAATGAAGCATCTATGTTGAACATGGACTCACGTAGACGATTGCACCTTGCTGTACTTATGTTTGATCTTGTGAAATTTAAATCCCCTGAATATCTATATAAAAAACTCAAATTTCCGACTTTCAACAATTATTATGGATGTAATGTGTCTCGATCAACGCGGCCCCCGTTGGCGGTTCATAACCATAGGACAGTCGCTTTTACCGGATGTTTTCGCCACCAGGCGACTAAATGCTGGAATAACATACCCCCTTCAATGAGACTAGCTGCATCCAAATCAATTTTTAAAAAGTTGATAAAGCAACATTTATTAAATAAGCAAAAATTTGGATTAGTTGCCTGGTAGCGACTGCTTTTAACATAATTACTGTGGTGAATTATTATTTATATATGTTAAATATTATGTTTAATTAATTAATGAAATATATTATTTATGCATCATCTATATAAGTATGTATCTATATAATATAATTTTACCTTTTGCTATTAAATTGGTTACACAGGTTACACTCTGGGTTTGTTGCACGCGTCCGTGTAGCCTTACTTCAGGTTGCAGCTGTAAATCAGTGCTTTGCTTTTAAGCAAAAGTATCACTGAGCTGTAGCCTTTTTGGGTCACTGCGACACACTTGGTGAAAACATATCTCCAATATTAATTTTTTTTGTTGTATATGTTGTTTTATATTTGAAAAAATGTAAATAATCAAATTGTTTCATTTTATTTATTAATTTACGTGTGTTATATGGCTCAAATAAAGTGTTTATCTATTTATCTATCTATCTATATATATGTGTATATTTATAATATAGACAAATAAAGACAGAAAGAAAAATAAAGACATCGCAGTGATAACATTACGAAGACTTGGTTGGTAAAATTAGAGGACAGTAAATTATGAACCTTTTTAATAAATACAATACAATGATTTTAAACAATATCATATAATCGAAATTGTAAATTATTTGGTTTTTACTCATTTAATGTAGACATAAAAGTGAAGGCTATCCCAGAATAAAGTATTTAAATGTATAAAAACATTCGAAGGAATATTCAAAGGAAAAGGTTAATTAATAAATAATTCATAAGAAGTTCTGTTAAAAAGTATTCTATTTGGTGTAGACAGGCATTTCCACGTAAGCATTAGGGTAAAGTCTTTGTTATAAAGGTCTTAGAATTATAGAGTAAAGAATTGATATTAATAGGTAGCAACGACATATCCTATATGAATTTATATTATTTATATAATTATACATTTATTTATATATGAAAGACTACTACAAAAATGAACAAAGCCTAAATATTTATGTTGAAAATAGAGCGTATTTAACCAAATTACGTACTCGTTTTTAATCTATTTATCATTTATTGTGAAATAGGAAGTCCTGGGGAAAGGATTGTTAGTAATGTGGTGTAACAGCTTCGTTATTATATACTTTATCAGGTCGACCTCCAAGCGGTCTTCCTTGGGAACCATTATGGTTAATTTCCGGAGAAATAATGATGATGGACCAAATGACATGACTTTATTTGTACAAAGATAGCGCAGGCGAGGTTAACATTTCATTTTCATCCTTTAAAAAAACATGAAATCTCGTGTCACGTTGTTCTTTCAAGCTAATCTCCGAAACCGATTTTAATGAAATTATGTAACCGTGTATTGTTTGTTCCAATTTGTGAGATAGTTTTTATTCCAATAACAAAATATCCGGTAGGTGGCGGTAGGGGGCAAAACAATGTTCGCCGCGCCGCGTCAACTGGTTAGTATACATATTATTAATCTTGTAATTAAAATCTCTTCGTCTTAAAAATAATGACGTAAGTATAATAAAACTGTAATTAGACGATATTTGTACACGGGCGGTATTTAAGAAAAATTGATAAGAAGAGCAATAGAAGACAAAACTATAATTTTTAGAATTTTTGTCCATCTGTATGTTTATTCCGGCATTATGCAAAAACTACGGCACTATATTGGATGCAGTTTTCACATTTTTGTATTCCTGAAATTCTTACTTAAAAACTGGTGTATGTTTTATTTTAATACACCATCTGGAAGTGTTTTATTTCATTGGTTCTATTACTTCTGAAATCCACGCGTGTGAAGTAGCGGGCTAAAAGCTAGCATATAATAAAGAATTGACATCATAGAATGGATAATTCCTAGTTAATATAAATAGGTATCAATTAATAATAATATTATCTATAGTTATAGAAAAGGTAAACACACATTGTTGTACTCTCTTAGTATAACGATAAAAGGAATTTTTTTATCGAATTGAACCTTATTTTAAAAAGATACTTATGTAAAATAGATCTAACTGTGTAATATGTATAAGACACGGGACCCTTCTTCCCTCAATATCGACTGAATGGTTCAATGATTTGGGGTCAGAGAAACCAAATAAAACATGTTTAACATATGTACGTACCGATTGTGTGTAGTAGGTATGTTGTTAAGATATATTGACTGTTACTTGGAAGTCATATATAGTTATGTTTGGTTGTTTTACCAAAAGGAGACTTTGTACAAAAGTCGATTGCTTGAGTACCTCTGTCCCATTCATGTTTCTACCGTGAAGCAGTTGTGTTTGCATGGCTGTGTTTCGGTTTGAAGGATGGGATATGGCCTGAATTTACAGGATACAGAGGAATAACATTTGAATCCTCAGGAATGGCAACGCATAGGGGGTATCATGGGCGAAACAGTATACTCTGTTATATCCATGGTACTGTTCATGTCTATAGGCGACGGTTACCACTTTCCATCAGGTGGGCCGTCAGCTTGTTTGCCATTCTAAGTTGTATAAAAAAAATATTTATACCTAATAAGTATCTTTAATAACAATTAATAACAAGTTCAAAACTTTATAAGCTCTTTTATAATTTACAAACACGTATGACATAACGTGGTACCGTTATATGAAAAATCACAAATGTAATTCAGTTCCCTTTATGTTTCTGCTATGAAGCAGTTGTGTTTACATGGCTATGTTTTGATTTGAGGAGTGGGATATGGTAATGAAATTACAGAGTACAGAGGCATAACGTCTTAGTCTTTAGGAGGAGCAACGTATAAAGGATAACATGAGCGTCATACTATACTCTGCTATGACAGTGCGGCGGCTTGTTTTCTATTCTAAAATACACAAAAATTATGTACTGTGACGCTCATGGTATCCTTTAAGAATTGTTATTCCCGAGGACAATTGTTTTATGCTTATGTATCCTGTAATATTAGCTTATTATTATTATAATATTAGTCTTGTTTAGTATACAATCTTTGCCTGCAATTCTAACTGAAATTCACCTTCGTCTTTTTATTAGTAAACAAAAAATTTTCTCCACCTTATAAATACAAATAACAATATTCTCAATAACTATGGTCAATTTACTGCGAAAATATTAAATTAATATTCTAGAGGGGTATTTGTTCAAAAGTCATCAGCACAAGTACCTCTACCCAACTCGTGATTCTGCATGTAAAGAGACATTTTTTATACATGCATGATTTGGTTTGAAGAGTAGTGTATTAATTAATAGTGAAATTATAGGGTACGGAGTCGTAACACATAAGGAATGACATCATATGAGGATTAGAATTGCCGTTACAGGAAATTGTTGTACACAGTTGTTGTGCATGTCTATAGGCTTTCCATCAAGTGGGTCATTACATGTTGCACAACAAAAACGTTTTATTTATGTTGCATGGATGCGTTGTACTTACGCTACTGGCAAATATTTATTAGTATAGATAAATACGAAGCAGTCAATAACCTTGCCAGATTGCGAGGCGTGTGACGTTTTCTTGAGTCCTGCCTATCTATAAATATCACGGGGATCACGAGTCATCATTTACATTCATTAGATGGGCAGCCTTGACCAGGGAGATGTGCCATTTTCCTTAAAGGAAGACGATGGAAATCACACTGGCAATGAGCAAAATTTCCATTTGTGTAAACAGTGTATGCAATGCAAATGTTTGAAAACATTTGCATTGTAGCAGGCAGTTATGAAATTTCATGAATGAAATGACTGGACTAAAATTTATAATTAAATTTAGTTTTTATAAAAAAAATAATATATAAGGCAAAATTAATCCGGTAAGTGGCTGAAGGGATCAAAACAAACTTCGGTTGGGGTCAAAACAATGTTTGTTGAACACAACAAGTCAGTATAAGATTTTACTATGAAAATGGTGTTTACAATATGAACAAGATCCACAAAGATTTAGGTAATTTAATAATGATCAGTCAAACAGTTACAATTTCAAAGGTAAAAAGCTAACGCTTTAGAACCCATAACAAACTTTTACTTAATAATTCAATATGTAAAGTTAATATGTTTATTAATATGTTCAATGAAGTATAAATAAATAAAAATTTAATTATGCTATTCATAAGGTAAAATGTGAGTTTTTCCTTAACATAAAAAATATCTATAATTATTTACATTAATATTAGTATCTTTATAAGGAACTAAATTAAAATAATGAATTTAATCGAAAATATACTGTTGGGACCAAAGACATCATTAATTGTATATATCTTGAATATAATCTGTACAAATTAAATGCTGTTCGTACCTACTTGAGAAAGAATAAATTTAGTATATTTTTGTACACTGCTTAAAAAAGGAGTGTAATGATTTCAAGGCTCATGTGTATGTGTATTTATTCCGCTATAATTTTCAAATGCCTGAACAGATTTGGACATAATTGGAGTATCATTTGAATTTTTACATCGTCTGAAGTGATACTGGCTATAAAGAAAAAAATAATTACTGGAATATTCATAAAAAAATAATAATAAATGTTTGGTGGTCGTGTTTTTTAATTGTAAAAGCTCGTTTCATAGGTTCGTAATAGTAATTAAGAATATTCATAGAAGAAGAAAACAATAATGGAACAGGGCAACGTCTGTTGAGTAATTAATAATAAATACCTAAATAAAATAGAAATGATAAGAATACTCACATAAAAAATATTGCAAACATTTCCAGGTTTTTTAATAATGAGATAAAAATAGAATGCTAACGTTGCTCGCGTAATCAGTATACCAGTGGGACATGATAGATGAGGATGAAGTCAGGTAGGTCAACTTATCGTGATTAATGCACCAAGAATAAATCACGATGTTTCAGAGGCGACGCGTGAGGAATATTACTAATTATTAATTTAACATAACTAACAATCTCTCGAAACTAGTTGAAAGCTTGAAAAACTCTTGAAAACTCTTGAAAACAAAAAGTTTGAAAAACAGAATCATGTTCAGCAAGATCACATTATCCTAAAAAGTACAGGTACCAATAATTCCGTTACCAATAGTTCCGGTTTTTAGGGGAAATGCGTAGAGGTCGAGCTAATAGGATATATTGCTAGCAATGGAGTTGTTAGATCCCATCACTAACAATCCCTTTGCCCCTGTCCATGGCGTTGCGCATATCAATAGGCGATGGTAGCCACTTTTCAATACTGAGGCCGTAAGCTTGTTTATTATTTGTATGTTTCATAAAAAGAGTAGGTTTTCAAACAAAGTTACTTAACATGAAAAAATGTATTTTGTGTATACATACAACTCACTATTTATAGTCACAGTACCCGTACAAAAATAAAATTATCTTGTACTTACAAATTAAAAGAGTAAACATTGAGTTTCTTGCGAGTTTTTTTCAGTAGATAACAACATTCTGAACCCAGCAGTAGAATAAAAACAAAAATAGGATTTAAGAGAGTGTTAAAGTTTTAGTCTAGTTTAGTTTAGAAGAGTTGATTTGAATAAAGATTGTTCTATTTAAATTCTGTTCTACGAAAAACAGGAATCGACTTACATGACGCAACGCTAAGATCCATAACAAGGAGATTACACAAATAAATTTAATTATTAATGTCAGAATCGACATTCATTCATGGTATCAGTATCTAACTGCGATGGGAAAATGAAGACGAAATCCATTATTGTCTATTTATAAATAAACGAGTTGCCCCTAAAGAGACAGCTCAGTGTATTTGTAATAAACTAAGCTTCGTTTCCTTGAAAAGCTTTTATGAGCGTACCTACTTATATAATGGCAGCCAGTCAAGCAGGGTATAGTATTAAATCTTGACGTCTGTTTACACCATTGATCAAGGGAGTCCTAATTTTGTGAGAGTACATTTTATTAAAGAAAAATGGACAACGGTAAGTAGGACTGCCAATGAGGGGTCCTTAGGTAAGATGGTCATGATTTGCTAAATTCACAATTGCAGTAGGAAGGGATTTTTAATAAAATTGACTAACCATATTTCTAGCAATTGATGTAAATAGATTTTTATAATGTTTAATGAAATGTGGCAAGGTACTAGTGAAGTGTAATAGTTGAGAATGTAAGCAGTTCAGTTGGTCCATCGACCTGATAGGGTACATTGCTTGCAGTAAGGTTGATAGTTCTTATTAGTAATAACTTCTCCCTCTCTCCCCTCACTAGAAATAGGTCGACCTCTACGTGGTCTCCTATGGAAATCATCGTGGACAGTTCATCCACCGCCGGCTTTGTACGGGTAGAAAATATAAAGATTTCTAAATTTTTTTAATTTAAAATAAAGCCTTTGTTACTAATAATATATCTTTCAATAGATAAAAGAATTTTTGAAATCGATTAAGTTTCGGTTGAGTTTTTCCATTATAAACAAAACATCAAGTATTTTCTTTTATAAGTATAGAAGAACTAATAGTTATTTTATTTGCTTAAAGACGGTAAAATTAAAGATGTTACATATATGTAGTTGTCCGTGTCGTCCGTGCATAGAAAAGGCCTCCCCTTCCTTTCCTATTAGTGTCGTAATAGGCGACTAAAGGAACCTAATAGAAGAAGCAGCTGCAGCAGTGTCCCTCTTAAAAAATATTAAACGCCTAACTATGATCGTCAACCCGCTTGCCAAGCGTGGCAACTACTGGCGAAACACCCCTTATGAGAAAGGCTCAAGTTCAGCAGTGAACAGTTAACGGCTGTATTAAAGTAATATTAGACAATTGATAGTTTTCCAGGAGAACTTCATTTTTGGAGAGTGCGTAAAGCCATTTTCTAGTAGGCTACGTCAGAGCAGTCTAGTAAGCTAAGTCTGCGGCTTAGAATCTCATCAAAGGGCGCCACCCTGTAATTTTCTGAGAATGGTTGGTTATTTGATTCCATAATGTTGTTTATTTCCGAAAAGAAGAACTTTTGGAAGTCGCTTAATAAGCTTTTGATTAAAAAAATAAATGAAAAACACATTAATTCATGAAGTTAGGTTAGTTAATTTACTTACTTTGGAATCCTAAAAAAATGTCAGCCAAATGTCTAAAATGTAATACAACATGGAAACTCAATATTTTCCATGTTTGAGTGCGTATGTGGAAGATTAAAGAGAATAATGAATGGGCCTCGTCGTCAGTACCTCGACTTTGAGTTTGATAATATTAGAAATGTATAATTGAGATGTGATTTCATGCAAAAATTTACTGTTTTATTGATTTCTCTTGGGATCAACCCAAGTTTTATTAATTCTAGTAACCCTTTAATAACTTCTTTAAGTTTTTTTTACAGGCTTGTTGTATGCAATGAATACGAAAGAATGTTAGCTTTTACCTTTCTAGAATAATATTAGCAAAATTAATTTCAACATTTTTAAACAAATTCTAAAAAGGAATGTTCTCGATTTTACTTTTCTGTGTTACGAAATTAGGTCGTCAATTCTGATTTTTGCTATCTATAGAGTTTACTCTCGTACCTTATGTTGGTCCCATAATTTTGTAACCATAGAATTTGAAACATAATATGTTTACAAAACATCTTGTTGTTTATCAGTGCATGTGTTTTCTATTTCTATCTACTTACAGTTTATAGTGTCTATTGCCATCAGAACTCCAGACATTTATTAGTAACTAATGGTGTATGAATCTTTTTATAAAACGAACGGAGTTATTTACCTGAGATCAATATAAAAGATTGAAGAACTTATGGTATATTGTGCTATTATAATACCCAGAGAAAAAAAAACAGCCTAAATAACATTATTTAAGTTTAGTATGATATTATTATTGGTGTATGCCGTATAGATCCCAGCGTACAATGGGTCACCCCTTACTTTTTCGCGGGTGTCGTAAGAAACGACTAAGGGAGGGCGAGAGATGGGCAGCAGCGTCCCTCTTAAAACATCTCCAAAGCCTAACTGCGGTTGCCAATCCGTCTATCAAGCGTGGCAACTACTGGCAAACCCTCCAAGGGAGAGGCTTGTTTTCAGCAATGGACAGTTAAAAGCTGCTATGATGATGATGATGATATTATTAAAATCTGTACCTCCGGCACGGAGAAAAGATTATGTGAGGTAAGTTTTTAACAACTGATTTTGCTCTACAAAAACACAGCGACTATTTTATTGACATGTATTAATTGTTTTTTTAGTTAATCCACTGACTCCATGTAATAGAACAGTCTTACGATACAGTTTACAGTATATGTATAATGATGGCAGCCAATAATTCAATCTAAATTTACCTTTTACTGTGTTTTTTTTTATTTATATGATAATTGGTATGTTGATTGTGGTGTTATGAAAGTATACAATCTATTCAAAACTTTATTATGCGTCAATTGTTATTTCAAGTATACACCATCATAATTGGTCGCGTCGAGCTAACCAATAGTTCAAACTTAGTTAACAACTCATATAACTGTTATGTGGTATATAGTTAAAAATATATCTGAAGGGTTAAAGTTTTAATTATATTTAAGTAAAGTGAAGCAAAACGTTTATGGGTATATATTATGATAGAGCGAATTAAACTATTTAAATATCATTCAAAAGTTTGGGTCGGTGATGAAATATAAATCATATTGGTTGAACTTTACCTTAGAGACATACAATAGGTATTAGGCATTACAATAAACTTTTACAGCGTAGATAGAAATATGCAGAAGTAGACATTGATTACTATGGGAAATTTTTTAATATAACATTTAATAGTGAGTCTGCTTTTTGTATCTACAATTAATCGTCATACACTCGGCCATATAAATCCTACTCGTATTTAGAATATTGTACTAAAATGAATTACTTACATGTGGTGATCCTATGGATTTTCTATTGTCATTACTGCTGGCCTGTCTGGAGAAGGAGGGCGCATGGATGCTTAATGGTGAGCCCGGCTCCGAATCTGTCTTGCCATCATTGCTGCTGTTTCCACCGTCCTGTAAAATAAATTACTAGTTTAGTTTATTTGTTGATTAGGTTCTGAACTTGTGTTAAAATTACAATATTATTGTAATATAGGTGCTTCAGGAATGGTAGTGCATTAAAGGTGTTAAGGGTTACACTGTATGTTCTGTGATATCTATGATGCTGTTTATATTTACAGGTGACGGTTATTTCAGTGTAATGGAAATATTAGTTGACACATCATTTTATTTCAATTCATTCTAATTCAACTACATTCATGCTAACTTACATTTTATAACGTTTAATTTATTAATTCGTAAAGGCTATAACTTTACATTTCTTCGTATGTCACTTGTCTAATGTTTAAATAAGGTGTTTAATGTGATACAACAGTTCAAAGTGTCGCTTTTGAACGTTTCTAAATAATATCTAGGTACCTAAGTGGAAGTTTGAAGACAAGCCCATTACAGTATTACTGACGTGTCACTGTCATCAGCGCAAAGTTTCAGCTTTCACAGTCAACAACGGTAACATAGACTGTTTCATGTGTGTATTATATCATAATAGAGTAAGTGGGTATTATGTTTTATACAAACATATATGTATATAATTTTTAAGGCATACGTTACGCATAAGTACTAATACAACAATTCAATTTAGCTATAATGAAAATGGATGATTGTTTATTAGTCCATACTATAGTTTTATATATGGTTGGAAACAATCTTATAATCAGTTGTGAGAGTGAGAACTTTATTATATCTCAGTTTTAACTAAGTTATTGTATTAACTCAATTAATTTTATTTATATGAAATACATTCTTTTTAATTTAATATTACACAAAAACTTATTTAGTTAATTTTATGATTAGATAATATTTTTGGTCAGTAAGACACGTCTATCAAAGAGGGTTCTCAATTCACGTGTATTTTATGTGTAAGTTATGAGATATGTTCATCGTTTATCATAATCGATGTCGCAACTTTTTTTGTAACGTAAAATCTTAAATTGTTACAAATGCAAATTATTATTAGCTCGGGACTAAACAGCTATTTAATTATGTTACGTTGTATTTATTTATTATAAAACAATGTAAAATTTAAATAATTTTTGTTTAAAATCTAATAATATACCTTTACATTGTTAGGATACAATAGTACTAAAATGATATGTAACAGGCTATGTATGCATCGTTGTTGCCAGATCTTTTGCATTAATAATCAGCCTTAACATTGTCGAGTGATAGCAAAATTATTGAGTGTGAAACTCTTGAATATTTATTAGTAGTGTAGCAGTATTGCATGTTATGTAGGTAGTCCATAAAATTTGCATCATTAGTCTAGGATTCAGAGCTACGGCGTAGGCTTTGTCTCCAGATTTTAATATAGTTTTGTGATAGTCTAAAACTTTTGTTTTATTAATGTAACAAAATTTTCTTTTATATACGCTATGTATTTTATCTGGGGTCTGACATTTTAATAGGTGATTGTTAGAATAAAATCAATTCTTTGTAATTGAGAAAATGCATTCATTTCTAATATTAGCAATGATTTATCGTCTGTATGCAAGAATGTTTTTTATGTTAATTCCCATGATGCCTTGTGCATTTTATTTCAATTAATAAAATGCTTTAAGTAGCGATATGACTGGAAGATATATTGTGTCCAGAACAAACAAAGCAACAGGGGACTTTTAGATGAATTATATAAAGCAGACAGTTTATTTACCTTGTCGCCATATTTTATTTACTGAGTACAAAAGCTTATAGGATTTTAATGGCAAATTGAAATAATTAGATATTCATAATTGAGTTGTTTTAAGGATCTCCGATCAATTCCAAATTTGATTAAGTTTTATCAAACGCTGAAAACTAAATTAGAAAGTTCCTTTATTGACAATAAATTCACCCTGCAGGTTTCTTTATTTATCCGTGTTTTACTTTTTAATATTATTGTTGTAATGTGTTTTTATGGAAAGATTGGATTGTTAGTAATGGATAATTATCACATTGTTAGGTTCTCTTTTACTGTGAAAATTCCCTGTCAATTTGTGATGAATTCATCGCTGTGGATCAACTGTCCAGATTTTTTTTATACCTTGAACGTAGCAAACAAACATACAGGCCAGAAGGCCTGTATCACGATCAGACTACTACGATCAGGCTGATTGTAAACGGTTACTGTAGCCTATGGACGCCTGCAACAATAGAGATATCACGTACGTGTTGCCGGCCCTGAAAAAACCTTAATATAACCTTTTTGAGAAGCACATACTGTGGTTTCTAAAGAAAACTTCAGCCGGGAACTTATTCCACAGCCTGAGCGATCGCGAGAGAAAATTCCTTTGAAACTGCACTGTCGATTTCATTTTATCTGATTTCTATCATTTCTTAATGGTACCTTACCAAATGATACAAACGGGGGTTACCATTTCATAGTATCCTATTTCAAAGTGCGTTTTCATTTCTTACCTGTAGCGATCTCGCGAGTTCCAAATCATTGTACCGCCCAGTAGCTCTCCTTTCTGGCAGTATATACTTTGGCAGTGACTTGAAAAACCACGCTCCCGACTTCTTCCACATTTCTCTGGTTTCCGCACAAAGGTTGCACATATACTGCTCCCTGGAACGAATGGGAGATCTACTCCCGAATGTTTATATTATTTTGTACATATTTAACTAAAGTATTATCGTATTATTTAGAAATTTTCATGTGATCCCGGCACAGAATATGCCACACCTTTCTTTCCCTTGGGTAAGAAGCGACTAAAGGTACTTGAAGGGATGGGCAGTAGCGTCTTCCTTAAAACATCACTAAAAGCCTAACTGGGGTTGCCAACCCGCCTGCCAAGCGTGGCGACTACTGGCAAAACTCTCTTTATGGGGAAGGCTTATGTTTAGCAGTGGATAGTTAACATCTGAAATAATCTATATTAGATGAACAGATTTATATATTTTGGCTCAGTATGTGATATAAATATGTGTAATATAGCCTCTGGATTCTGGATAGTGTTGTCTAGACCCAAGTAAATACAGTATAACGTACAGATACTTCTAGACGATTGAGATAAATAGAAGAAACGATGATACGTCAACATACAATCATCAATAATACAAATGTGTTACTCGGTACAAACCCGGAATATGTTCAACAGTAGGCACGACTGAAATGATGAGGATGATAATTTATAAAAATAAAAAATTCAATAAAAATAAATTAGATTAATAAAACTAATTTAATTTAATTTAGTCTAATAAGACTCTATATATTTATAAAGTACTTTGTTAATATGCTATTAATCCATTTTATAAGAGCTCTCTTCGTACCCAATAGGAGGTTAATGAGTAGTAATTAATAACAATGTCGTTTACTATTTCATAATTTCAGTCACACGCGGAGTTACATGGTTTATAACTAAAATAGTCAAGCTGAACTCAACAAGCTAATCATTTGCAAATTCAATAATTTGTTGTAAATGATAATTATCATTATATAATTAAGTCGCCAACATCTGCCTAATATTAATTTTGTTACAATTCACATCAGCTCACATTTATTTGTATAATAAAGTAGCTGTTGCCCGAGATTTTGTGCGCATGTATGTTGGAAGTGTGCAAATGTATATTTTATCTTTACATGTATAATATATACCGCGTCTAATTAACTTATAATAACATATAAATATATATTGACAATGAATGCACAGTTTACTCAGTAGGTGGGGTGGTGATTTCCTATAAAGGTAATACTGCGCAAAAAGTTTGCAAATTATTGCTAATTATTACAAAAAATGCTAAAGACTGGACTATTTAATATTACCAGCAATTTTAAATATGAAAAAAGTAAAGAATAATAATAGAAAAATTAAAGAAGAAAAGGAAAGCAAGCATAAATTATCTGATAGCGCGATTTTATTTACGTACACGAAATATAACGTAGACTATTTTAAATATATATGACACAAACTATTTTAAGATATAATTTAATAAATTTATTTATAAAATTATCATAAGAATTTATTGATAAAGACGGCTAATGCCTATCACCGGCCGTTTAATAAATACAAACATCTCGAAAAATTAATTAATGATATTTATATATTTCTCATGTAAATGTATTTTTTTTGCGACAAAAAAGTAATATAATCGCGTAAAAAAAAATAACCAAATGAAATAGATCACTAGATGGTATGTCAAGATAAAACTTACACCTGATTTACACTTAATACATAAATGTGGAAATCGCATTTAATTTAATGTAAAAGTTTTTGCATGATGCCCGAACAACCATAGAGATAAACGGGCAAAAATTTAAAAAAATTTTGTTTTGTCTTCTATTGCGCTTATTAAGTTCACATTATTTTTTTTATGAAGATAAATGAGCTATCAAATAGTATCAAAATATTAATTAAGCAAAATAAATTATTAGTAGCATTAATTTGAACACAACTTAGAATCGTGGTTAAAAATAGAAATACAATTTATTTCTATGTTTTGTTTCAATAATAATGGTTGGAAACTGTTTAATGGCATCACTTTGTTTACTGATTCTATCTTCATATTTTATAAAATAAAACATTTAATTAAAAACAAATTGAAATTGATTAATTTTACATACACGATAGAAAACAAATTTACTTGACCGTTACGATAAAAAGTAAAAGAAAAGTAATGAAAATTTTAAAGTGGAAGAGAAAAATAGATGCAAAACTCTATATTGGGTCTATTTCTTCTTACTTAAAAAATCACATTGACAAATTATTTATATTGCTTTTTTATCTTGACCCACAAAGTAGTTGTGGGGTAAGATAAAAAAATCAAGGACATAGACAAGTGGTCTAGATGGCGTATAAAATATCTAAAATTTATTGTTTTCGCTTCAATTAATTTGATTGATCTTAATAATATATCAACTTCAATTGTTCTCAAATATCTTCTACGAGTACTAGCTGTTATAAGTGGCTTTACACGCATGGTGTCATTTCCCTTTAAAGTTGAAATTTCCAAACATTCATTCTTAATGGATTACCTTATAACATAATGTATATTTTATGGCATTCTAAACTTAGTAGTTTTGGGTGTGTGTTGATAATTACGACAAACAATTTTATAAGATGTAGATGTACAGTTATCATCTATTTCTACTTATTTTGTGTAGGTATACAGGCAATTAGTTCCGTAAAGAAAATATGAAGAAAATTTAGAATAAAAATTTGCAAAAAAATTAAAATTGAATTTTCTGTAATCACGAGTACAATTTTGTTGTGATAAAGGTTATACCTATAACAAGTACTGAAAAAAGATGTAGGTAGGTAATAGAGTAAAATAATAAGTCTTTGTATTTACTCGCCTGTAATACAATGTAAGAATATCTTTTCCCGTTATTATTAACTGTAGAGCCTCTCGTGTTTGTGTAGTAGAATAAAAATACTCTATTTGTTAATGGAACATAATTAAATATTTTTATTTATGGTTAGACATTTGGTTTACTACATAATTACATATTGATATAGAAAATATGAAAATAATTTTCCAAATTACTAAGATATTTAAAATTTAATAAAGGCGCAGAAGGTGTGGGTTCAAGTTTCGCCCACTTTGAAATTTTTCAATCACTTAATAATTTTTGGAATATGGTTTTGATATTTTAATAATATTTCTGAATAATATTATATTGCAACAATATTTTTTTTATCTTTAATTAAACCGTATAAAATAAAGTTATTGTCCATTGTTTCTCCGCTTACTTGTAAACCATGCAACGGATTTTGATAAGGGTTTTACCATTATATTAGATATTTTTTTACGGAAGGTTTGTAATAAATTGCACCCATGCGAAACTGGGGCGGGTTGCTAGATATATTATACCTAATTATAAGTGGTTGAATTAACGAAGGACATGACCCATATATGTGCTTAATTTCATTTAAATCTAGTAGTTGAGTAATAACCATCCAAATATTTATAATATTACTAAATGTTTTCCGTGGCTTTGCTGGCGTATATTAGTAATAATGAAGTATCTTTTTTATTACATTACAACATTTTTAAAACATTAACATTTATTTACATTTATAATAATAGTTGGATTAGACATTTTCTCAGTTATAACATAAAGGATAGTTTCATAACGAATCTTTTGGGAACTCTATTCTTTCTATATTTACCTAGTAACTTGTTTTTCATTAATATCTAATTAGAAGTTTCTGTGTTGATCTTAATTAGCATCGTGAGTTTTTTAATGTCAAAAGTATTAATTTATAAGTCTGAATGGATTAAATTCCTTTACTGCTTATTTTTTTTTCTTAATCTTTTGATCTGCTAAATATTTTGTACTTTATTTGAGCATTGGATTTATTAAAAACAAATTTCCCAACAGACACAGAAAACTTAGTAGATTGGAAAAAAAAATTATTTAACTCGTACATATTGGAACGATAATTAATGTGCAAACCCATTTTAGTATTGATTTCATATTAAACGTCAAATTATTTTTGTACTTGTGCGTGATATACGTGAAATATTGCCAGATTTCAATTTTCCTTTCAATTTATAAAGATTTTATTTTAATTACAATATACTTAAATTTGATTAAATTAAATTATCCTGTAACAGTATTTGCGTTTTATATAATGAAATATTAGTAATTGTACTTTCTATAACGTTTATTAAATGTGAAAGTGAGTTTGCTTGTTATCTTTAGGCGCCTTAACGGCTTAACCAATCGTCACGAGATTTGGAGTATATGTAGTTAAATACTACATACTACAGGATGGAGAAGGATGTAGGCTACTTTCTTGATCTATTAATAAATCCAGTCATTCGGACAGATTCGCGGATATATTTAGTTAAATCTTTATTAATAGTATAAATGTGAAAGTGGGTTTGTTTGTTGCCTCTTAACGTCTTAACGGTTTAACCAACCAGTAAAAATAGGAGAAGGACATAAGCTACTTTTTATCCTTATAAATGAAAGTGTCTTGGTTACACCAACAGGTTGGAAAACAACAACATAATTCCTATTTGTGTAGTTATAACATATTTTATAATCTATAACACATTACAGTTCCACTACTGGGTATTAATAGGAATATAACCTGTTAGGTCGACATCTACGCGGTCTCTACTGGAAACTGTTGAAGTTAATTCCTGCTGAATTCATAACGACAGCCAAGTCATCTAAGTTTGTTCTCATCTATACGCTATATACCTATAGGGATAGCGTAGGTGGGGTTACTGTTCAATTTTCACCCCATTAAAAAACTTACTGTAGGTATATAAAGTAATAAAATACAGCAATTTTATTACGCAGTTAATGTTTACGCAGCAGTGCAATCTAAATTGCCGTAAAGGTACAAATATAGCGAAGATCACAATCTCAATTGAATTATTTTCAAAATGATTACATTGTTTAAATAAAATTAACTGACTTGTGGGTGCGGTGGTTACATATAATTGACAGTCGATAGATATATATTAATAGAACCGTGTATGCTGCATTATAAGGTTAATTGCCTTTTAGATAGAATGACTACATTAATAAGGTATATTTATTAAAATATTCATTTTATAAATTAAATTAGGCCTTACCTCTGAAACTTGTGATATTTTTAATAGAACTCTTTTTGTTACAAAGTCTACAAGCTTTCCCGGAAGTGGAAAAAAAAAACCATCAAATGAGGTGTAACGATTATATTATAGTTTTTCTCAAAAACAATAGTTAAATATCGTCCAATTGTCGAAAAGTTTGCCTCTCCTGTCGTTAACTTTTAACTACCTATACAACTATTTGAGAAAGCTGAAGTTAACATTTAATCATAGTAACAAAAGTACAACGCAACATTGTTTTATATTTGAAACAGAAAGAAAATAACGCATTCAAAGCCTTAAGACAGTTATGCAACACTTCCTAATAAATACGTCTCTGAAACTCTATTGCCTGGTTTTGATATTAAAGAAGAAAAGTGTAATTGTAAAAAATACCGTGAAATATTTAACAAAAAAAAAAAAATATGTGTTCTTCATACTGAGTTAATAGCAGGACGCACTGCTGTCAAGTTAATATTTGTACTTTTTTATTTTTAGCTTTAGTTTCTTTTTTAATATATTAAGTCTCATTCGAAATGTAAGTATCGGCTATAAGTATGAGTTACGGGCCGTCTGAAAATCAACACAGTATAAGTGCATCTTAAAAGCTGCACTTATACTGTGTTGACAAAGCTAAAGATATAGCAGCAGCTAAGGCAGCTCCTATTGCCAGCAATATGTATTGATTTTTTTTATATTTATTATTGTCAAAGGTTGACTGGGAGAGAATGCTATATAGTATTAAGCCCGCTTTCTATAAAGAATAAGTGGTCAATAAAGAATAAATAAATAAAATTGTTTCTTTTTACTGTAATTATTACTTGAGATCTATCTGATTATATTCGTATTATTCTACGATTTAGTTTTACTAGTAGAACGTTCGGTTCTACTAGTTGAACGAAACGAATTAAAAAATCAACTAGTAGAACAAAATGGCCTAAAAACTAGTTTTATTAGCAAGAAAGAACGAAGAGGGAAATTATATTAATTTGCATGCGAATGGTTCGACGACTCAGTTTCACTATTTTTTTATAAGAAGAATCCTTTTCGCATTTAAAAAATTTACGTGTAAATGTTAATTTCAATAAAGAAATAAATACGTTTGATATGGAAAGATCAACATATTTCAATGTTATTCAACCTGTATTTTTTTTATTTTTAGGAAACATGTTTATTTCGACTGGTAGAAAAGTTCTTTAAAATGTTGCTAATGAATTTGAGTAAATCTTGTTAAATAATTACAAATCAATTTTCTTTCTAAACATAAACATAATAACTGTATAATAGACACAATGTACTTTACTATTTTGAACTTTATTATTATACTCTTAGTACTCATAGTCGTAATATTTAAATATCTTCTTATTATAGAAAATAACATAATATTTCTTACCTATGTGGTGGAGTTTCTATGACACATTTGGGACAAGCGGATTGATTGCATATGGCGCAGGTCCTTAAAGGGGCTAAAAGCCGCGCTGTCTCACCGCATACCAAACACGACCTCGGCGCAGGCCCTTGTGCCGATCTTCGCATTCCTGTTTAAGTAATAATTTAGAATATTAATAGAAAATATTTATTATTTTTTAAAAAATAGGGAGCTAAAGAGATACAAAATTCTCAGGCAATATAGGTTTAATTTTTTAATATTAAAAGACAATAATATTATAAGTTTTAATATAATATATATATTATTTTATTTAATTTGGAAATTCTTTTTTTATCTAAAAGGATATCCTTACAGATTTGTCCCATAAAATTTTTAATAAAATTGGTTCAGTAGGTTAGTTTTTAAATGAAAATAACTGATTTTGTTTAAATTGAAGTCTTTTTTGTGAAATACCATTTAATTATAAAGTGTCTAGGTGTAATAAATTATAAATATGAAGTTTAAGTAAAAACTTTACCTATAAGCCTTGTAGTCAAGTCTTTTAATAAATATTTTTATAAAAAATTATGTAGGCGTAGATAGATGTAATAGAATACTCGCAAATTATGAAATTTTAAAAGGACTATGGAATTTCATTTTACAGGCATGCATTGTGAACAAAAATATGAATTGCATTTATTTACTTTCAGATTCCGAAAAAGAATTTAATAAGGTATTACAATTATAAAAGAATTGACTTATAGGTATCATTGATTCATAGAAAAATTAAATGCTTGTGTAAACATTTTGCATATTTATAACTTCATATTAGGTACTTTGATTATAAAATAGTAAAACGGAGAAGCTTTCAGTTCATTAATTTATTAAATTGCGGCTCAGAACTGACAATTTCATTATTCGCACATTAATTAGTCTGAAAGCATTCATCATAACAGAGTTTTGAGAAGTAATCAACTATCTAATAATCTTAAAGTAAATACGAATGGAGGTCTTTGTGGAGAAGCTTAGCTTTGTAAACAGTAACAGATTCATTTTACAAGAAACTGTGATCATCTAATGCGATTTAATAATGAGTAAGTGTCACACAATCACACAAATTATGTGGTCCTCAAACTAAGATAACCTGCGTTTTAAGGAACTAGGCAACGAAGTTCTGTAGGCAAATTTCAGAATTATATCTATAACATAGAAAAATGATAAATTAAATTTTTAATACTATTTTTTTAATGCAACTTAAAATGGTTAACAAACTGATGGGCCACCTGGTGGAAAGAAGTAAACACAGAGAAATAATAGAGTATACTGTTTCACCCATGATACCCATGTGTTGCCATTCCTGACGATTCAGGTGTTGTTCCTCTGTACCCTGTAAATTCACTACCATATACTCACCCTTCAAACCGAAACACAACTGCTTCACAGTAAAAACACGAAAGGGCAGAGGTGCCCAAGTAAACGACTTTTATATAAAGTTTCCCTTTGGAGTCTCCCTCTGGTCCCTACTACGTATATATTTGGACAAAATATAGAAGATATAAATAAATGATACAGAAAAAAGAAATTGATATATTTGAGATAAAATTAACAATTTAAAATAAATTAATAATACACAAAAAATCGGCTTTAATCATGATAAAATCAACACGATTATAAAATAATCTCGCACATATATGGTCTAACATAAGTACCTAAACATACTCATAAAAAATACAAACAAATTGAGACCCAGCTTTTTGAAGTTGCTTAAAAATACAAGCGTACAAATGCACAAGTCTTTGATGAACGTCACTTACGAGAACTTGTGTAAAATAACTCGAATACTTGTAAGTTTTGTGGTTACTTGGCGAATTAAGCAGTTAGATGAGGGTTAAACCCTCGTCAGTAAACTAACAAGACCGTAACCGGTTTGTCACCGGAATTTTCTACCACATTAAATAAATGTTGAGATGGAAACATGTCACTGCTAGCCATAAATAAATATATTGAAATTCTAAGAAATAAAAAAATATATAAGAAATATTGAACCGCCTGCAAAGCGTGGCAACTACTGGCACTCCCCCTCCCACTCCCCCCGAGGGGGAGGCTTATGTTTCTTTTTTTTGATGGGTGAAAATGGTATGGTAGCCACCCCCAGGAATTAATCATAATAGTTTCCAGAGGGAACCGCGAGGAGGTCGACCTGGTTGGGCATATTGCTAGCAATGGGATTCTGTCTCCATCACTAACAATCCCTTTCCCCCCGAGGAAGCTTATGTTCAACAATGAACAGTTAAAGGCTGATATGATAATGATGAATAAAGACTAAAACACAAGGAGCTGGTATTATTTGGATTTTAAGTAGATTAAGGTTATATATTAATTATTTTTGGGTTTGCTGGAAGAGATCTCTTTTAGTGTTAAGCTCACCTTTGTAAATTTGTTTATCTCTGTTTTATTATTATATACCTATTATTAGTGTGTACGATAAAGTATAAATAAATAAATAAAAATTATTACAAAATAAGATTTTTATATTAAGTATAAATTAGCACTAATGAAACCCTTTCATACCCGGTATATATATGTTTATATATGTTCTTAATTTTGATACAGGATACTCGTATATCTTGTTGCTCAGCGTCGTTAGAATCATTGGTCACAGGGATGGCTGCTAGGGGTACAATATTTAATTACAATTTACATTTGTAAATACGCAAATGAATCAGAGTAGCGCTTAATATAGAATTTTGCCTTAATGAGGTAAATCTCTATGTTGAATGGCAAGTTACAACAGATTTGGCATTCTCTATTCAGCTATTATATAATAACTAAACCTTTAATCCTCCTTAATCCATGGCCTCTAATCTAATCCGTTTACTCAGTTGATTTTTATTTGTTAATTATTTAATCTACCTTTTTCAAATCTGATATAATTCATAACTAAAACTGTCCTGTGTAAAAAAAGTAATAATTATTAACAACTGTACGTACCTGGTATCGTTTTATAAATTCATGTAGTATGATAATTTTATTTGAAAAATGACAGGAAAATCAGATAATAATTATGATTACGAGACACGTGTATGTGAGACATATCTTAATTTTTTTGTTATAAAGGTGAAATATTACAGGAAAAAAGCAAAGGTTAGTAAGAAGAAAATGCAAATGGTGAAATAGAGGGTTTCCTCCATAGAGTACGAGGGAGGTCAAAAAGTTAGCGGAATGGAGGGATTGGTGTGGGTTGGTTTACTCGTTCAGGTAATTACTTATATAATAAAGTATATATGATATTTATACCATCATAAGTACTTATGATGGTATAAACAAATTATTTGAGAGATTCGAAAAATTTATTAAGGTTAAGGGACAATATATTGAAAAGAAAAAATAATTTCATGTTTAATTTCAATCCCTTCCCCTTCATTCCGCGACATTTTTGACCTCCCCTCATGATTCGATTTGATAAAAATGAGTTACCACTCATTGAAGTTTAGTGCACTTACATACGTACTGTGCTGCTTTGTGCAAAGACCCCACGATTATTATAAAGCAAAGTATAATAATAAACCACACGGGAGTTCTCGGGATGTTGAGCGTGAGCAAAATTATATTTGCAATTTAAAAATCGCGGAGTCTTCGCAGGCGGTGGCGCTTCGTATGTATCTAGTGTTTCATTTACCTTCCAGCCTGGCGACTAAGCGGCCAACTCGCCTGGCCTCGACCTCGTCCAGCTTCTCTGCTCGCTTGACAACCGCGGCGATGGCCTCCCGCTCGCCCAGCGTCAGCGGGGGCTCGCTGCGTGCGGCGCTCCACCCCGTCCGGAGTCTGTAACAATGTACTTATTAAGTAATTGTTAAATACACTTACAGTAGTTATAGTATACACATATATGCCGAGCTTGTCGATTGAATAGAACGGCGGACGTTGACCCGAATATGGGTAATGGTCAGTCGTTTCGCAATTATTATGGAATTATATATATATATATATATAAACTACCTTTGAACCGCAACTTCATCAGCGTGACCGGGGTATATTCACTGACCTAAATAAAAAAACTTATGTCCGTCTCTATTTTATAGTTAAGGCGTTTAAAAGTAACAAAAAGCAAACTTACTTTCACATTCATAATACTACCTAATATAGAAATAAAATAAGGACGATTTGTATCTATATGTCTATTACAGTTAATTGTTATTGAAAATTTATAGACCAGGGCTGATCTTAGCCCAACTGGTGCAAAATTTTTGAGTGCACCCTAATAAAAAGTCACTGGGAGTATAAAGTGATAGTTTCTCCTAGCAGCACAATTCCGCAATGTTCAACCAAAACTACAGGAAGGAAGGGATTGCTAGTAATGCGGACTACCAATCCTATTGCTAATAATATAGCCTGTCAGATTGCCCTCCACGTGGTTCCCTCTATAAACCATCGTGCTGAATTCCAGATACATATATTCATCACGATGGACTAACTGACCTGCATTTTCATTCTCATATATTATCCCTCACTGGTGTTCCGTCAAAGTATACCGTTATCGCAAGCAGGGTTACCATTACATTATTATCCATTAAAAAAAAAAACTACAAATGTCGAATTTGATATCCGACTCCACCCCCTATGACCCTGCGTCTATTACACTGCCCACCCTGTTCCATAGGTTAAGCCGGCTTTGCATATATATTGTATATATATTAGTTATAGAATGCATATAAATAATTGTACTCATTTTAGTTCCGCGTTTAGATTAGAGAATGATATAGAACAATAATATTTTTCGTATTACACTGTACGTATACAGTATGACGTATTGATAGAATGTCGTGATATGTTATCAATGTTCGATTCTACCAGTCAGAAAATAGACAAATGATTACAATAAGCATATAAACAAATCATTAAGTAATTACAGTGAAATGTTTAAATTTCACTGTAATTACTTATTACAGTGAAATTTAAACTATTCTGTTCTTAATTATTTAAAGAATTTTTTCCTTATCCGTTGCTGGGTAAAATTTATCTATAAAGCAAAATTTACATTTGTACTCTCCCTGAGGGCGATCCGGACTTCCGTACCTCTAGGTAAGAGTATATCGCATCACTTGTCTCCTACTGAGGTGACGTAAGCAGAAACAATATGACGTCATATACCAACAGACCTCCGCTTCCTACATTTTCATCAGTCTATTCATACAAGTTTGTCAGTTACGGGTACTTTTTATTAAAATCTTTTTCAATAGGCATGCCATTTATGTTATCGCGACATAGAATGGGTTTCTCCTTCTTTCCTATGAGTCTCGTAAGAGGCGACTAAGGAAACTTAATGGTCGAGGGATAGACAGCAGCGTCCCTCTTAAAACATCAGCAAAGTCTAGCTGCGGTTGCCAACTCGCTTGCCAATCATGACAACTACTGACAAAACCCTTCTTATGGGGGAGGCCTATGTTCAGCAGTGGACGGTTAACGACTGATATGATAATGACAATGATGTCACCTAAACTTCGTTCTAGATGAACATATCTTCAATATATGTTCACGTCCATGGACTTTATTGATTTATATTAAATTATTTATGAATTTAAACATTTTGAAAATAGAACCATAAACTCTTATAGAGAGAACGATCGTTTAACAGTATGGAATGGAACATTTCAAATAATCTAGTGACCCCTGGTGGTATTATCTACTTCAATAGATCTTAATGAAAATGTAAACAAATGAATAATGAACCCAACCACAAGTCTGCTGATATACTTGTATAATGACCAAATGTTTCGATTTGTTACTAATTTCGTTTAAATAGAGCACGTTTCATTGATAATTTCAATAAAACTTGGTTAGTTTTCATTTGAGACAGAGTGTAGATTAGAATTTTCTGTAATTTCTACTAATATTATTCCAAGTTGCTCGACCTACCATTATCATTACAACACTAGTCATTGATTATATTATATTAAATATTAAAACACTGATATATATATATATATATATATATATATATATATATATATATATATATATATATATATATATATATATATATATATATATCGCTATTTATTCACCCCCATACCTTAGAGCGTAAATGGTCTCGTACAGCACGGTTTCAGAGATATTTCTTTTCCCACAAACGCTCAGGTTATGGAATGAGTTCCCTGTCGAGGTTTTGCAAGAGACTACAGCACGGGGTTCTTCGAAAAAGGGATAAAGAGGTTTCTTAAGGGTCGATAATGCGCGTTTAACGCCTCTTAATGCAGGCGTTCATAGGCTACGATAACCATTTATTATCAAGCAGGCCGTATGCTTGTTTGCCACCTGAGTAGTAAAAAAAAAATATTATATTGATTTATTGCGGTTGTATATTTAAACTTACGTTAAAAGATGTTCAATGGTATGATGGCTGTTTTCTAGTGGATTTGCAAATTATTGTTTTTGTCCTTCTAAAGACAGATTATAATTTGTTGTGTCGCAATGTTCGAGGTAGTCAGTGGACTTTACCGCGAAACGATAAGACTCAAGCGGCGGAAATACGCGTTTTTAAACAAGAACTGCGTCTTTTGGTGGTTGGAGTTGAAATAAAGAGACAGATATTAACAATAAGAAATAATAAGACCTTAAATGGCTTGGAAATTTTTTAAACAAGTCTTCATCGAATTTTTTAGAACAAATATCTATCTGTTAGATTTGAAGTCGTAGTGAGACTTCTAATAGGACGATAACTGTTTATATTTCGGTGTTATTTTCTCCGTTCTACAGAAATAGTGTACCATACACGATGAATCTAAACTGGTAAGATATAATCATTTAGTGATAACTATGACTTTAACGCATATTTATGGGTTATAGACACCATTTTCCATTAGGTGAGCCATAACTTCTTTGCTATTCCCAGCAGTATAAAAAACGAATGTAATTGTTTATTATATATTATATTTAATATATATTATATTATATGTAATTATATATTATTGTAATTTAGCGTCACAGTGTTTGTGATGGCACTCCGCCGATAATAATAGATATGAGATATGTCGTGGCCGTGTGATCCCGGCATAGAATAGGCCACCCCTTCCTTTCCCGTGGATATCGTAAGAGACGACTAAGGGAGGACGAGTGATGGGCAGCAACGTCCCTCTTAAAACATCTCTAAAGCCTAACTGCGGTTGCCAATTTGCCTGCCAAGAATGGTAACTACTCTCAAAACCCCCCAAGGGATAGACTTATGTTCAGCAGTGGACGGTTAAGGGCTAATATGACGGTGATGATGATGAGAAAAGGTTGTAAAGCATATTTCGTACCGCTAGGTGACGGGGGGGGGGGGAAGGATTGTTAGTAATGGGGATTAACGACCCTTTCACCAGCAGTATACCCTATTAAGTCGATTTCCTTTAAAACAAAATAAATATACAAGTTATAGAGGAATCACTCATATTTATCACGCGAAATTGTATAAAAAAGTTGACCCGTTTTTCTCATAGCATTTCTATGGAAACACTCTGTATATCAAGCTGCATGAGTAACTTATTTTTTTAAGCAGCTGTTGATCAGGTGAGATAACAAAAGTTATCTCTTTGAGTAATAACATCGATTACAGATTTAATACACGGCACGTTGTTATATTTTATCTCCCCTTCGGATTACGATAGCAGGTTCCAATCAATAAAACTGCAAATGTATTTCAGCTCACATGCCCTTCTATTTTTATTTATATTGTCATTTCCATAGGTCAAATCGTGTGACACGTGTTCAATATGACGTCATCTTTACGTATTTATACTACAATCGTACTAAATTCAAAACTGTACATTATTTTGAGAAATTTACTTAGTTTAGGGGTATATAGTGCATGTGATACCTATTTAAACAAGTAACAATGTTGTCTTTTGTATTTTCTTTTATTTAGTGGTGATTTATAAGTGTATGTATTACGTAAATAATAATAACAATAATAATAATTTATAAAGTTAATAATTTATTAATAATAAGTTATTTATTTAATGTACAATCGACTATACCGACCGTAATGTAAATAATTTGTACAGTATATTCAATTAAATATAGATTAACATAATACTTAGTACTCGTAATACATGTTGAAAAAAAAAGTGTGTAAAATGTTGCATATAAATTAATGTAACATATACAAGTGAACGAAGTTTGCAGGTACAGCTAGTTTTTAATGATTTATCGAATAATACGTGATTACATCCACGTCATAGAAATATTTTTTATAGTTCATTTCAACATATTGAACTCTTTAAATCTTTGTGTAAATTCGTTAAGGTCAGATCAGATATTTCTGTATGAAGGAAGCAAACACGTTTATAATTTTTTTTTATTTGAGCCCGAGTTATTAGCGAAGCCTTATCGAGACAAAGTATCTTAGCATTGTGTTAATATTATATTCTTTATATTTTAGGGTATTTTTCTATTACTAGTGATTTGGCTAATAGAAATTGTGCCTTATTTATTTAGACAGGTTGACTACTTAAACAAAGATCTCTCTATATCTGCAAATAAGGACACCTACATATTATTTACAAAGATAACAATATTATAAATATATATAGAATAAGCACATCCCTAATCTACAACCTATTTTGCAAAACATATTGTCAATATACTGACACATTTTATCAACGTAGAACTACAAACAAAAACATGCAGATTTGCATATCGTCAATTGCTATTCTTATGCAAAGTTAGAGTTTTTACATATAGGTATAGTGTGTTTTAAATACTGTATATTACATTAAAGAGTAACAGGTTTCTTGTATTTTATATAGTTGTGTCTCTGACTGACTGTGGTGAGTATATTATTAATTGTAAAATAATAATATCAAAATTGGTAAAGTATTAGCAAAGTTATTTAGATAATTCACATACTGGGACATAACACATGGTTTATGCAATCACTAGCCTAAGCCTCCCCCGGCATTAACTTCTATTACTTACTTTCGTGTTGTGCATTTTTTCGATTGCAGAGAACCCGTGTTGGTCGGAAAGCATTGAGGGAGTTCTATATCCAGCAGTGGATCGGTGGATTTCAGTGGACTTGATAGTGTATATTATTAGTACTAGGGCTGTAACTCCCTGACGATAACAATCCGTTTCCCCAAGCAATATAGTAAGGGAGGTCAACGGAGTTAAAAAGCAATACATATAGAATATTTCCCTTGACCTCAAGGTTTGTGTGACGAGTATTCCCAGGGCAATGGTATTATTGTAACTGATCGCCTTGACGTCACCCGCATCACAGATTGTTTGTGTCCACATGTATGATATGAAATTATCATACATTCTTGAAATTTAAAATACCTCAAATAAAAGTATGTCATCTATAGAAGTTGCAACAGGAACTGTTTTAAATTGGAAAAGATATCGATTAACGTATACACTGAAATATAATAAATATAAAAATCACATCATACTCCGCAAATTAAAAATAACTGTACTGCCAAAAAACTATTTTCAAAAAATCTCATAACCACTCACTCGGGATGATGTGAAGATAAAAGCACCTATAATATACATATATATATATATATATATATATATATATATATATATATATATATATATATAATATACATATATATATATTGTTAGCATTATTAAAAATTTATATTTTACTATGTTTCCTGCAAATAAATATGAATTATAAAAAAATCTTACAGAAGAATTGGGAACCGCGTTTTTAAAATTAGCTATAAAGTAAAGCATAGCGCTTTAAACATTCTTACCTATACAATCTTCTAATTTTACCAAGTCGGTTAAAAGTTAAGAATTTCTAAAGGGTTTCGTTTGATCCTATCATTAAATTGGTGACAGATTTGTTTCCTTTGATTAATATTCGTCGAGTTGTCGAATTATAAAAAATATCATCAACAATCTAATAACTTTGTACGAACATAAATATTCACAAATTTTATCGTTAAACGCATTTTGATATAGGTGGCGACAATATAGTCTCTCTTAGTTTTAAATTATAATAATCCATATTAAGTTTCTGCTTTCTTGTATCTAATATATAATTATAATTTAGAGATTTTTATACTGAGATGTAGGTATGCATGGGATTAATATTTTATCCAAATTAAACCAAGGACGCTCTTTCAGTAATGGTAAAGAGTTTTTTATGTGTAGATTGTCACGTAAACATGGCACGTCTCTCCAACTTTTTACTTCAGTGTGTGTTATCATATACAGATGCGGTTCTCTGTGCACTGTTTATTTTTTTGAAGATATGTCTTTAGTAATGATCCGGCCAGACGAGTATTCCTTGGTCGAAATCTTGTAAACATTTTTACTCACACATTTGATATTGAATATAATTGAATTTTTGATTTGATACTCGTTATTTATTAAATAGGATCATTCATTGATTACAATATAGTCAAACCAAGAAATTGATGTTTACGGAAGGCTAGTTGTCGAATACTCGATTCTCGATGGTTTCTGACGTAAAGAAATACATGGGTACCATATATTTTGATATATGCTTTGGTCAATGAATTCGAAAATGTGATAAAACATGCAGAAGATTTGAGTTACTAGAGGGAAACTTTGTACACAATTCATCTGCTTGGGTGCTTCTGTCCCATTCCTGTTTCTGCCGTATGGCAGTTGTGTTTGCAAGGCTATGTTTTTTTTAAAGGTGGGTGATATATGGCAATGAAATTACAGGGTGATGAGGCATAACACCTTTGTCCTCAGGAATGACAATGGAGGATATCATGGGCGACACTGTTATATCTATAGTACTGTTAATATTGTAGATAACGGTTATCACTTTACATCATTTTAATGCGATAGTTTTTGCATGATGCCGGAATAAACTTACAGATAGATAGACAGACGGATAGACAGAGAGACAACAGACATACAGACGGTCAGACAGAGAGATAAAATTTTTAAAAACATATTATTTTAGCCTTTATTACTCTTATTAAGTCCTCTTATGTATAGACATTGTCTATTTTATTATAATATATACATATAGATGACAGTTTGAAGCTTTTATACTTCACACGGTATAGCTTGTCACGTGTTGAAGATCTGCTGGTGTCCCATTATCATCATGAACAAATCAGCCATTAACTTTAAACTGTCCACTGTTGAACATAGGCCTTCTTAATAGTGTACTATGGGGGGGGGGGGCACAGTAGTTGGCACACTGATATCCCATAGTTCATACGAAACCAGTAAGTACGGGCAGGTCACATGGGTAAGTGCGTCAATGTGGTTTTATCGCAAGGGAGCATTGTTGAGAGATTGGAGGTTGATTGATTGGAGATAGTTGAAGGTCACCGCCTTTGGAGACAGTAGGGTTAACACGTTATTGGAGGATTAGTATTAGAATTCGATCCAATAAAAAATACAGACGAATTGAGTTGTTCTTTCTTTTATAAGTTTGAGTAACCTATATAACAATAAGAAACAATTTAATACAGTTTGAAATTATCATTATTATTGTAGTGTATTCTTATTACATTAACTTCATTGCAAGTTAATATAAAAAATTAGCAAGTTTATATTAATTAATAAGGTAATTTAGGTAATTAGAAGCGCTTGTCGATTCTTGGTGTAATGATGTATGTAAAACTCGACTAACACACACATTGTCGAGTTTATTAGAAGCGTAGTAGGGGAGAAACCTACCGCCGCGGGCCGTATTAATTTGGCTCGTTGTGTATGTTTTATATTATTGGAGAGTTAATCAAAATAAAATTAATTATAATATAATAAATTATATATATATATATATATATATATATATTACCGGTCAATAAAAAATATCATATGTATAGTGCAAAAAACGCTGTTAATGAAGAAACATTTATACTCGTATTTTACAATTAGATGATCCAATGCACTTTATATAACCTATTACGTTATATGTTAAAAGTAATTCGGAACAACATTTTTATTTGTAAATTTTTAAGATTACCTGTTTTTTTTTTTTAATTATTTATATCTATGTTTTTTATTTTTTTGATATATATTTTTTATAGTACAGTTAGACTTACACTTGATTAAGTTTTTAATTTTTTCGATTAACTGTCATAAACTTTTTGGAAGTACATACCAGAAAAGTTTCGCTCGAGAAAAAAAGTATGGTTCCAAACTTTTTTCGTTCTAACTGTGATTTAAGGATTGTTTTATATAGAATTTAATCAATGTTTTTTACTTACATTTAGCATAATACTGCTAAGTAAATTGTTTTCAGTTTAGCAATTGGATTCGTTATACGTATTAGGGGCACAGATGGGAACAAATTAATTTAAATTGTTTCTTTTTCTCGTTAAGTTACCTTTTGTCCATTTGTTCTAATTTCAAAGAATTGTTATATTTTAGACCCTAAGGAGTATTGTCGGAATCTTATTACTAACTGCGGTGACTCTGTACCTATATTTAGAATACGTAATCTCCCAAAAAATCTTTTGTTAATAAATATCATTTATACGCGACTTCTTCCATGTCCAGGCGTTTTCCTTTATCATGTGTACGGCCAAGGAGTAGAAGTCTCTCCTTGTTCATGTTTTTCCATTTAAATATAATAATATATATAAAGTTCATAGTGATTGGTTAAGACGTTAAGAAGTAATTATCAAATAAACTCACTTTTACATGTATAATATTAGGAGTAGTGAATTTTTAGATTAAGTATTAGATATATTGCACTCTCATAAATTTATTTATAGGAAGCAGTGATCTTGTTTTAATTTTAACTTATAAAATGAAAATAAGATGAAACGACGTCATATTTATGATAATATAGGTATTAAAAACTCATATTATAAAGGAGATTGCGTTCTTGTACTAATTATATATATATAAGTAGGTATAACAATAACATTATAATGATAAAATATTGCTAAAATAAATATACAGCTGAAAACACTCTGTAAAATAAACAGCTGTGTTTTTCTAGTTTAAATCTAATTATTATTTGATTGTATCATCCCTATATGTACCCCTAAATCAGTTTCATAAGAATTAAGGAAGCTTTCGGTATTCATAGTAGATTGGGGGTATATATTTCCTATTGTTTAATGATGATTATTTCAGTAGTATTCAGTACAGGAGATTCTGAATTTGTCTGTATTTTTATTTTGTTGGATATATTACACGTTGTCTTCGTCTATTGTGATCCGATTTTGATAATTCTTTTTTATAATCGATAAAGCTTAATCCGGTGTTAATATCATATAAATTTTGTTTAAATTTAATAAAATTATTTCATCTATTTGTTGCATTCAAATGGATTCGTCCATTTGGGTGCTCCTAATTTGAATTCAGTTCTTATTTATTTAGAGGCGGATTGAGGTTGATTTTGTCTAAATGATTTTTTATCTATTTATTTCTAATAAAAATGTACTTCATTCTGACGTTGGTTTTTTTGGCAGGCCAAATAAATATTTTTTATTCATAATAGTTTTGAATGATGTTTGCATGTTTATATGTATTGAAAGTATCATAAAAATTAACTTAACTAAATAACTAAAATTCAAGTTACAGAAAAATGATAAAAATATTCAGATGAAATTTAAATCAATCTGACTAGACACAATAAAAACACAAGTTCTCAGTAAAACCTGTTTATGACAGATAACAAGGGGAATTCCTTGATGGATTTTAAATCTGTTTATAAGATTTGATTTTCTTCTCTCTTCATTCTTTTCAATTCTAAATGTGGGTGTAAATATTTAAATTTGAATAAACGAGTAAATAAGTATGACTACCTACAAGTATTATATTATAGTACAAGTCTGTACTTTAAAATTTTACAATATTTTGTCTATGATAACATGAATAACTGGATAGAGCTAGATAAATAAAAAAAAAATTAATTTATTGTAACGGAATATATAGGCCTATTTTCTATGAACCAGTAGGTACAGGGTTTTATTTAGAGCTTTATTGTCTTATACAAACTATGAGAACAAATCCCATAATTGTCTTTTCTGACACCCTAGAGATGAAAAGAGTGGTTGATATATTATATTTTTCTCTCTCACTACATACTTTGTTAGCACCCTTTGTAGGAAGAGTTTCGAACATATTCACCACGAAAAACATGGGTAGAAAACGATAAAAAGTTTATGTTTAAATATTTATATCGTATTTGGGTTTTATACCTAAAAGGTACAAGAAATTTGTTATGGTGCTACTTTGTCCGTCTGTTCGTCCGTCGATTAGTCCGCCACAGCACTATATTTTAGCACTTATAATGTAGATTTGAATTTGGTATAGTTTTACATATTGCCGTCCCATACATATAGCAATAGAAATAATTAATTTCTTTTTTTATTTGCAAGGTAATTAAAATATAGCGCTCAAAATTTCAAAACTCTGAAAGTTTCCCACTAGTTCAGGTGGGGTATCATATGAAAGGGCTTGATTTTGTACATTTTAAAATAGATTTTTATTTATTTTTATGCTGCATACTGTTCTATTAAAAAATCTGTGATAAAAACCATTCACAATTCCACTTTAGATATTTCCGAAATTGGTGAAGTGAAAAATCTGAAATAATTACAAAATGTAAAGGTATATGAATATTAAAGAAAAAATAACAAAAAAATGTATCTTACTAGCGCTATTGTTGTTGTAAAATCTTTATTGTACATAATTATTACTATTTTTAAGGAATTATCAAAAACTTTCAAATATAAACTTAATTATAAGATCCAATATAATTTACTCACAATTTTTACATACGGATTTTTATTTACCTATATTTATGTACAGAATTCTGAACGTGTGAATTAAATGCGCACTTGACCGGTTTTTAATTAATATTTCATTCACAAAATTTCTGTTCTAATAACATCTTCTACAATATATGTAATTTGTTAGTTTTATGTTTGGTTAAAGATTTCGATTTCGCCATATACATATAATACATGTAATGTAAAACTAATTGTTACTCGATGTCAATTAACTGAAAGCCTTACACGTAGCTATAGGATAGGGTAAGGAAAAGTAGTTTATACCTACATTATTCTGCTTAGATAATAGGATATTAGGTTACGGTTGATGTAGGGTACGTCGCCGACCGGGTGTTATTTATTGGAAAAAAGTCATATCAAGTTTGAAATGATTTATGTGGGGTCGTATAGTTGTTAGCATTAGATGCAAATATGAATTCTATCTGTCTAAGATATAATATTATAGATAGTTATACAGTTACAATATATTTACGTCTTTATATCTTATTAACATAATACAATTGTAACTAAATGATGTCAGTATCCGCCGTGTGGTCCTGGCATAGAATAAGTTACCCTTAACTTTCCTAGAACCGAGTAAGGGAGGGCGAGGGATGGGCAGCAGCGTTCCTCTTAAAACATCTCTAAATCCTGACTGCGGTTGCCAATCCGCCTACCAACATGGCAACTACTGGCAACTACTGGCAAAACCCCCCAAGGGGGCTTATGTTCAGAAATGGACAGTTAAAGGCCGACATGATGATGATGATGACGTTAGTCTATGGGAGATACTTAAGAAAAATTAATATGAGAGATTTTAATAAGAGTAATATAAGCTAAAATAATAATTTCTCTCGTCTGTTTGTCCGTTTGTTCCAGTATCACGCAAAAACTACTGCACACATTTGGAAGCGGTTTTCACAGTAATATTCCTGAAGATCTGACGTAAATATTAATATATATTTCATCTTGATATGCTATTTTTTTATACCACGAAGGTAGTAAACAAACATATAAACATACCCATCTGATGGTAGACGGTCACTGTAGCTTATGGACATCTGCAACACTAGGGTTACAAAATTTCATTCAAGTCATGAGTTCAATGGAGCATTCATAGATTTTATATACGGTTATATAGTTTATTAATAACAAAACTGCTAAAAACTTTACCCAAATTTCTTCAAGCTCATTTCACTTTTCTTCAAGAATTTAATTTTTCCAATATTTCTTTAAGAAATTCTTTTACTTCACAAATTTCTTTAAGAAATTCATTTCTTTAAAATTTCGCCACTACAAAATTTTTATTCAATATTACGAAAAAAATACCCTATCTGGTAGACGATTGTGTACATATAACATGTTAAGAAAAAATAATATTAGAGGCTTAATAAGAGCAATAAATAAATTCTAAGAGGGACAATGCCCATCCCTCGCTCTCCCTTAGTCGCTTCCTATGATACCCACGAGAAAAGAAGGGGTGGCCTATTCTATGCCGGGATTATAGGGCCATGCGACATTATTAGAGAAAATTAAACAAAATCATGTAGATTCTGACAAACCATGCATCAGTTTTTAAATTGTGCTAATATAATAATGTAGGTACCTTAATTAGCAAATTTCGTTGAAATCCGTTTAGCAATTTCCTTGTAATGACATAACAAACAGACAGGCTTACATCATTTTCGTATTTATTATAGTTTAGATTAGATGTAAGTAATTGATATCATGAATTCTAAGAATACACAATAAAGTGCCTTGTTGAGGGATTTGGGGTAAACCCTTGTCCAACTTTGGCAAAGTTACGCAAATTGCTGATTTTGCAACCCTATCATCATACCATTTGACTATAAGTCGATAGTGATGTTGAAGGGTTTGAGAAATTCAATTTATATACTTTATTATTTTTACATCAAGAACACTTTTAAATGCGGATAAGGGAAAAATGAAAATTAAGGCTATTTCAAGAGGCACGGAGTATTATAAATGAGGACGATAAAATACTTAAAATATGATTTTGTTAAAAAAACCAGATAAGACAATAATGGGTGATAATGGAATAGTCATACCTTTCCCCTTTGTGTATATGAATATAATTCGTAATTGTGTAGTTAGAGGCACTTCACGACTGTTGCCATTGTGATGAACATAACGTGGTAATTACTGTGATAATCCAAAATCTCCAGAATAGAGTCAAAGAAAATTTCTATCTGATAATTGAATCGAATCGAAATTAGATTGTACCATGTGTAACTGGATGCAGGTATATCACAGACTAGACTAACTAAAACCTAGTTTTCATCATTTAAATTCGAGTAGTAAAACCTTTACGGTGTTGCTCTGTGTGAATGGACTGTAATACAAACAGGAAACGGATACGAGACAGCACAAAGGGAGATAAGTGAACTACAGTGCAAGGTCGACGCCGGCTGAATAATCCACGTTACCATAGCCTCGATGTATTTATAGAAACATATTGTTTTTCCTGTCCAAAAATGTTTTAAGCCAACTACCTACACAAAAATAGAAAGCAAATGTCAACTTCAACACCTATGCAAAATTTATATATTTCAGACATAGATTAAGAATAAGACTTTAGGCAACACGAGAAAAAAACTATTAGATATGCAAATTCTATTTTTAATTTATGATTAAATAATTAATCGTAAAATAATAGAAAAAGTTTATTAAAAAACATTAAAAAATTTGCTCTTTTCAAAATCTACCTCAAATATTTAAGTTTTTAATATGCTCTAGTTGTTAAGCCATCACATTGTATAAGATCTGTGTACCACTTGAATCGTGCTATATGTATTGAATCAGAATAAATAAATATTATTATTATTTATCTTTAAAAGCATCAACCTGAAATAAATGCTATTTCAAATATTTGTTTCTTTTTTAGATTTAAATTCTTAAAAAATTGGGATAACGCTTTTAAATTGTAATATAATGAAAATTTTTAATTAAAAGTTAGAATGAGGTTAAGGTTAGCATATCAAGACGAAACAAAATCATGTTTATGTTCCTATTTTTCAAAGATAAATAGAACCTGAGTAAGTGCATACATATAATTAGATATTAGTAACGTAAATTATTTTTAATTTAATTTAATTCAAACTTTTACTAGTTGTTAGCTACACATCCGGCTTTGCATTTTATGGTTTTAATTTTATAACAAAACATTAAATTTATCTACAAATTTGATTCATCATCGTCATCATACCAGCCATTAAATGTCCACTGCTGAACTCAGGCCTTCCTCTTGAGGAGTTTTGCCAGTAGTTGCACGCTTGGCAAGCGGGTTGGCCACAGTAGCTAGGCTTTGGTGATGTTTTAAAAGAAATGCTGCTGCCCATTCTTCGAGTATTAAGTTCCTTTAGTAGTCTCTCACGACACCCACGGGAAAGGAAAGGGTGGCCTATTTGATGGCGGTATCACACAGCAAATTTAATTAGGATATGTTATTACACACCAAAGTTCCCGTAAATAGCAGTGAAATCTTATCAAATCTGTTGCGTGGTTTAGAAGAAGTAAGATAGAAAAACAGACGCTAATAGCAAATTTATTTTCAGATAAATTGGACTGCACTTATAAGTAGCGGGAAAAGTTTAATTTAGAAATAAGTATCTAGTATTGTATATAAACAGGTAATATAATGCATGTAAATGTTTACAAATTGTTTTTATTTGTTTATATAGTAAGTAAGAGACCTTTGCCCAGCAATTGAATTTCAGGGATTATTATCCTACGGTAGCAAGATAAAACAAGAAAGAAAAGTGATCATAAAAAACTAATTTCAAATACTTTTAATAGCACCAAATTTCGATAACACCAATAAAACTTCAAAAAATGTACTCATATAAACTTATCTAAAGCAGAAAAAGAAGACACAACAGAATTCTTAAATTTCTTAATTATTTTGGCATCCTATATTATAAAAGTTTTTCCGAGTTTTTATCAAAAGTATAATTTACTTACTTGGCTCGTAATGAAAGCTGCCGGTCGTTAGGACAAACGAACTTGTTAGCTTTACTTTGACAGTTCATTATTTTTTAAACAAAAAATATAAACAACTGTTTCTTTTTTTGAATATACGCGGGAAAGTCGTTCCGCGCGTTCCCGCCTGTTGATTCCATCCAACTGTTGCTTCTCGTGTAAACTGTGGAGTGGAGGCTGCTATTAATCGATATTTTAACAGCGCTCTTGGAAATAGTAACAACGTGTGTAGCGAATCTCGTTCTATTCCCTTAGTGCGATGGTTTATCTATATTTCTCTATGGCAAACAAAATGCTTAATATTTGTAAAAAAAAATTAGATAAGCACAAGTTTTCTAAAACTAAGAAGTATATTTCCCTATACCCTGTACTTACAAACTTCAATTAAAAACAATGTAGGTTGGTATGTATGAATACAACCTGATTCTTGGATAACTCATTAATCATTTTTAGGGTTCCGCACTAAATATTAAAAACGAACTCGTATAGTGCGATTTTGTTCGTTCGTCTATCATAGTTATCTCACCAACTCCTAATGCTTGGAAAAGATTTAAAATTTGGAATATTTTTAAATGTTCCAAAATTGGCTCACACTTATAAATATGAAGAAATAATTCAAAAATATTTTTATATTCTTTGGTAGAGTATTCAAGTCTTTGTTCGTACATTCTAAAACTGTTTTTTTTTAATTCTTTTTACACTGTATCTTTATTGACTTATGTGATTGAAAGTGTAATCCCTTTCCCCCGGCACCAGTAAGGTATGATAGGTGAGAATGAAAAGGCAGGTCAGTTAATAAATCGTGATGAATACCTACATACAAAAATTTGAAAATACATTTGGAATTCAATATTACCATATACAATATAGTTAAGTATTTCCATATAAATGCTTCGCCAAAAACAGGTAACTTATTTATCCATGTGTGCCTGTAACCGGTTATAATTATGGTTAAATTGAAAAATAAAAGTGGCACAAAATTCCTATGAATTTGAAAGAATAAGATAAATAGCACGTAATGATACGTAATGATGCTTGTCTCTACTGATTATTTTGGTTTATATCAGATTAATAGACATATTATTTTATTTTTTAATTATTGAAAATGACCACCCTTTTAATTAATACATGATTATTGATTTATAAGTAATACATTCATATGTATACTTATATATATCAGAAAAAAATTGTTTTCTAAAGTTTTCCTTTATTTAAAAAAACATGTATCAAAATGTAGTTAACCCAACGAGTTTAACCTGTTTTTGACATTCGAAATTTTATTTAAGATTACAGACTTTCAGCCCTATGTGCATTATCTTTATGATTAGTAGATTGTATCTTAATAATTAAAGTTTATTTCATGTGTCAAACTATCGTAAGTTAATACTGGCGTTGCTGAAACATGTATAACTACCCTACTTCCTATGACTTTGCTCGCGTAAATTAGATTGTAAAGTACCTTATGTGTAAAGTTAGGATACCGCTTTCTTGTACATCAATTTTTATTCAAATATATTTAACCGAATAAACCTAATAGAGTATCAATCCTCCAAATATCTTCAGAAATTTTCACCTTCACAGTAAGACGGACAATCAGTTACAGTGTTGCAAGAGACAAAAGAGATATTTGGTAGGCACTACTCGTAATTTTACGTATACTTTAATGAATTAACGATCATTAATTATAGATAAAATAATAATTTGGTGCCTTTATTACAGAAGGCTATTAGAAATGTTTGTTTGTTTTTATCAACCGTTAACTGTCCAGTGCTGAATAGCATAGCCTCCCCAATAAAGGGGGTTTTGCCAGTAGTTGCTATGCTTGGCAGGCGGGTTGGTAACCGTAGTTTAGCTTTTGCTGATGTTTTAAGAGGCTGCTGCCCATTCTTCGACCTTAAGCCCCTCAGTTACATCTTACTACACCCACTGGAAAAGAAGGGTGGCATATTATATGCCGTGATCTAAATGGTTATTAGAAATATACTAAGTAATTATTCCTATAATTTAAGATTATTCCGTACTAGCATTTTGCCTCTTACTTCATACGTTTCGATTTTAAAAGCAGGAAAACCAATAAAATAGACTCCTAGATTGCGTATCAAAATAAAACAAATATCAGATTATAAATTATACAACTTAAAATATAAATTTTTAGGACTACAGTTGTGAATACCTTATCCCATTTGATGCTGAAATTTTTGCATGATGTCAGATCAAAGATACAGACAGACGTAATAGTCTTATTAAGATCCGTCATATTATTTTTTTCTTAAATATCTTCTATATTCAGACATCGTCTACTTAAAATTTTATTATATTAAAAAGACAAGATTTGCTTCAAAACAATTTTATTACTCAACAAAAACAATATGCAATATTGTATGATATTTAGAATAAGAAATATGCATATAGATCATTAGGTGTAAATTGTAACTTTTGTTTTTACACATGAACAGCATCATAGACATCACAGTATATACAGTGTCACCTATGGTAGCCCTCACTCGTTGTCACCCATCCCTAAGGTTCAATGCATTATGCCGCTATATCCTGCGATATTTCTTCCTTCAAACCTAAACATGGTCATGCAAGAGTTGCCATACTTTGATACGAAGGCTTATTCTAGTGAAATATAATTTTCAATCAAAGTTTTCAATAGGGAAATTAATGTAAATAAGTGAACTTTGAGAATAATTTGTGACATAATTTAATATTTGTTTTAGTAATGAAATGTAAAAAGTGATAAAAATTATAGAAATTAAATATAAAAACAAGTTTTTAAGGCGTCATAAAGTATTTTTTTTAATTACAAAATACGTGCATAATCATACGGTCTTAAATCCTAAGCGAACATAGGAATACTACAGTATAGTGCATTAATATACTTATAATCAACAAAAAAGAGAAAGTTTTCCCCTCAATGGCTGTCCATAGATATTATACTGAGGGTAATTTCTGCGTAAACAGATGGTTTCCTAGTGTCTAGATGAGTTAATGTATTGTTTATTGTTGAACACATTTATTTTTAAATCATTTACGATTACGTGCCAAAAGATAAAACTAATTCATAATGTGATTTTAGTTTCTCAATCGCTCTAAAGAGGAGGTCGCTTGTTAATCTTTACGTAATACAAAACAAGAAAAAATGAAGCGTGACAGCAAATATTTTATAATTTCGGCAATTTTGTGGCTTATATACATTATTTGCATAGATCGTAGATTTAAAATGTCTAGAAATTTATTTTTTTATTTACCGTGTAAATTTCCTACTGTGTTACTACGGTTTCGAAATGGCAGATCTACTGGTATTTCAATATCATAATAGCTGAATCATCACATAATAGCAGGTACTATTCTTAGTCTTTGCATCTTGCGAAATTGTGAACATTACAATAAATGTAGTTCCGAAAAAATGAATAAGTATTATAATAAATTACTAGTTATTTTGCGAAAATATAAAAGATTTTTCATTTAAAACCATAAAATACTGAGTATTTCTGTCTGTTTTCTGTTATGAATCATAGAAAATGTTTTTATAAATGACCATCTATGGAACTAATATAACCAATAACGTGTTATTTGTAACAAACTATTTTTATATAACCGTATTAGCTATATTCTGCTCCTCACTAATAAATTTGACATTTCGCTCTTTTTTTTGTTAGTAATAATAATGGCGCACTTGCGAAAGGTGGATCTGGTGAATAGTTTTCAGTAATTTTTATTTTTATGTCGTGCGGTGAAGTGAAAACAAGGTGATTTTAATGCCGTACCCGAGGCGTTTTTCCGCCAAGATGCCGGACTACGATGACGATGTAACCGTTGTCGATGTGTATGACTTGGCATCGGACATTGGCAAGGAATGTGAAATAATTATCGAGAAATATGGCCCTGACGCCGTAACAGCTTTATTGCCGAAGGTGATAAATGCACTTGAATTGCTGGAGAACTTGGCAGTGCGAAATGAGAAGGAAAATCAGGCGCTACAGGAGTTGACGGCGAAGATATCACAGTTGGAAAACGACAAGATCGAGAAGGCTGAGTACAGGCAACGCTTCGAAAAGGTATGTATTAAAGGTCATTGTTTATTAAATTGGTTGTTTTGTGCGTGCTGCTGAATTGAACGTACGAAATGTTAGTCGTTTCAACACCTGTATCGGGTGCAGTTGCAAAAGTCTGAAGCAGCGTTACTATTGCGCGACATTGACATCAGACGCCTCGCTGCACTATTATAATTACGAACTTTAGGTGGTTGTTAGTTGCATAGGTTATAGCTATTGACACTGGTTATTATACTGGATATGGTATTATGATAGATTAGTAATTGAATACTTATACTAATAATTTTTCCAAATGTGTATATATCAAATTCATCAATTAATGAATTTTCTTATTCTCATTATTTTATAATGCTCCTATAATTTATATCATGCATCATAAAATTGCATCATGATGTTTTCAAATGAAATAAATGCAGTATTTTCAAGCAACTTGCTCGAAGAGATGGTTTTCTATTCCGTATTTCCAAAAGAATATTTTGTTTATTTTATTCATGTTTCTGTTATTTACATTGATGGTTTTAATCCAACTTGGATAAGTATCTTTATGGATTTTTGATATGAATTCTATATCTCTGTAAGGAAAATATGTGCTTAACTTTTATTTGATATGTGTTATTAGGCTTCAGTTTTTTATTTATCAACTATTATAATTCCCAAGAGACAAAGGCTAAATTGTTTTAAAATTACTATATTTCTCTACTATGTCATATATTGTCTATATGACATAGTAGAGAAATATCCTTACTACTTAATATTATTAATGTGATAGTGAGTTATTTGTTTGTTACCACTTGGCACCTTAATGGCTTCACCAATTACTATGAAATTTTAAGATACAGGTATTATGTAGGATTGAGAATGACACTACTTTTGTGTTCCTCTTAGTGAACATATTCTGATTGTCCAGACAAAGTCAAGGGTAAAACCTAGTGATTTATATGTTTGCTTGCCAGTTATTATTTATTCTATATTATCATAATTATGAATTTGGGTCTCTGGCAATGTAGATATCTTTATTCATTAGGAGCTAGTTGTTGATGTCTATAAGACCTTGAACAATCAAATGAAGAAAGATAAAAACAGTTTATATAAGGAGGTTTAGTGAAGAAGCACATGCATGGGCTTTATTTTTTCAAATTTGTTTAATTTAACTTTCATACTTGTATATCTGTATTTAGACTTTTATATCTATATTTATACTTGTATATCTATATTTATACTTGTGTATATATATTTATATTTGTATATCTATATTTATACTTGTATATACATTAGGAATAGCCCTTGTTTATACTGGGTAAATTGGAGCCATTAGAATCTCTGTTTCATAATTCTCTAAAGGACATTAAAAAAAAAAAATAGAATGCACCATGTATGCATGTTTGAGAAAATGTAATTTTAGTACATTTGCATAGTATAAAGTAAAGCTATTTTACATATTATGGACTAAAACGGGGTTAAAAAGTAGTCTAGTTATTACCCTTAGGCAAATACAATGTGTACATATCTATATGACAATTAGACAAGTCATTATTGTGAGGATAATGGTTATCATTAAATGTAATTATGTATAGTTATATACTTGAGTAATTATCATAATTATGTAATTTACTAATTTATTATTTATTTATATAATATGTTTTAGCTATTAGTCAGATCACATACTTTTGTTTGATTTAGATAGTTCAGTAATAGAAAATGATGATAAAGATGATGATTTATTGTTATCTATTATTACTTTACATACTAGCTGCACTGTATATAAAAATATGTTTTAATGTTTTGAAGTCTCATCCTTCAAAGTTGAGGATAATTATGGTGTAGGTATGATTAGTCTCCTTTATTGCAGACAAAAATGTTCTTTAAAATTATTTTAATCCCCTAGAATATATTATTATTTAGAAGGAAATATGTCGACATGTAGTTAGTTTATTCCTGTTCCTATACCAAAACCATAGTTCATATTTATATGGCATAGTGTCACTTTATTTCAGTGTAAATCAAAATAATAATTAAATAATACAAAGTTGTAATGTCAATCTTATCTATATAAACAAGGTTATTCCTGTACTTTCACTTCACTATTACTATAAACTTTGAATATATAAAGTTAACATTAGATAATGATTTATAAAATTAGTGAAAGTTTCACTTTTATCAGTAAATTTAATGAGATATGCAAGATGAATCATCATCATCTTCCTACCCTTATCCCAATCATTTGGGGTCCATGTAATATAATTTAATCCATATTACAAAAAGATTTGGTTTTTAGTTTTACGACCAGCCACCTGCCTGACGTCAACCCTCTTTGGGAATGCAAGATGAATTTATATTAATATTAAGCAAGATGAATATTCTTAATATTAATCTAAATTAAGTTATAAATGTATCATCTATTACATTTATAAGACTTTAATACTGTTTAGTACTCAACCATGTTTTAATAATGAGAAGTTCACAGATTCTATGCTCGGTCAACTCAACAATTGTTGATGGAAGATTTTATACACATATTGTATCTGGGGATTTCAAATATGACTATCAACTTTCATTAAAATATGTTAAGTAATTTAATTGTAACTGTGACATAACTATATATTTCAAATAGTTATTATCAAAGAGAAAGACTTTCTGGCCCTTATGTTGCTTATGTGGCTGTTATACCTAGCTCAGTTTTGGACAAATTTATTAATAATAAATTTGTCCAAAACTGAGCTAGGTATAACAGCTTTTTTTATTGGTGTCCATTAGAAGATTCTGTTCCAGGCTCTTTTCCTTTAAAAACATATGTACTCTAAGACATGTATGTGCATAGGTATAAGTTCTGCATGCATTTTAGGGTGGGTACCAGACAAGTCTGGGGTGAGCACGACGCACACGGCCCTCCCTAAAATACGCCTACGTTAGTCTCCTAGTAAAATCGTGACGCATTTTAGCGTCGAAATATAATTAAATGTGTGTTGTCACTTTGAGTAGGTTTAGTGAAGTTATTGCAAGTTATTTCCCTGATTCAAGCTGCTTAATCCCTCTGAACTTCTTAAATATTGCATCTGTATATATGTATTAACTTGTAATATCTGCAGCTATTACAAACGGGACAAAATTCGATAGATATAACAAATTAATAAATATGTTTATGACTGTAACCCCTGATGGGTTAGTCAGAAACATTTGTCAACTATTACCATTTTATAGAACGTTGTATTCAACATTTCACTAAGCATATTTAAATGCACTATTATAAGAAGCGAGCCTACCGTCGTTTCTAGTATAAATCGGCGTTCTCCATAAAGTCAGTTGAAAATTAAATTAAATTATTAATGATACTTCTGATTTAATCTCAAAATATATCGGGCATGCACTAAAAAGGTCAATTCAAATTAATATATAGATATCCTTACGTATGACAACTTTAAAAGTATAGTATTGTATTTTGTGGAGTAATATGAGAGAGACCTATGTTCAGCAGTAGATGGATACATTGTAATAATAATGATGAGTAAATAGTCCTTATGTATATTTACGTGGTTATATTGATTTGTGTCAGCAGGAATTTTATTAATTAATCTACGTCATTTGTGACAAATGTACACACCGCAATAATGATACTTATTTTAGTCTAGGTACTTAAAAGCGTAATACAGATTCTTCTGTATTATAGCTTTTAAGTAATATAAAACGAATTTCTATTAGTTTTTTATTTAAATAAAAAAAAATGAGTATTTTCATTCGCGTTGTACCTTTATTACTGTTTATACCTATATGAATCGATTGGTGAGTAGTTGTAAAGAATATTACAGAACCTAAATTGTATGTTATAATCAACCCACTTGCAATCTAGTCTCGATTAAAGTGAATTTTATGTATAGAAAAATACTTTTTTTTTCTATTTCTTTACACCCACTTTATTTTCTTTATTACATAGTTAGAAGTCTGTGTCTGACGTATAAGTGTGGCCAATCTCATTCCGAACGGTTGAGCCAAAGTAAAGCCAATTTCACAGGCTAAACTGTTAGATATTATGCGGTCCCTCCCATATAAACCGAGGATCTTGATTGCTAGAGAAAGTGTGCTAAATTAATAACACGAGTTGAGATCTGACCTTTCTTTTGCGAAATATCTTCAAAGTCGACATTGTTAGCAAATTAAATATCTCATATATTTTTTCATTGGCGTTTGTTAGCTATAAATCGTAGACTAGCATTTCTCTACAGCTTTGACAATGTATTTTAGGATTTAGTCCCTTACAAGTACTGCAGAACTAAGTTAAAAATTATTGAGAGTATGTATTTGCTGTACAAAATTTACTTGTTAATGTATATTGGACACATTATTTACACAGCTTGCACTTTTTTTATATATAAAAATAAAATGGTAATTCCGCTAGCAGTATCGGTATACGGTAGTCGGGCACCAGGGTTAATAGGCGAGGATGCAATCAAGTTAGTTGGCCCATCAAGGCGAATTTTCTAAAAATTAATTAGAATGGTTTGATGGAGGGATTGTGAGAAGGTAGACCTTGCAAGGTATATTGCTTGTAATGGGGACTAAATTCCCATTACTTATATTCCCTTCCCCCTCATAATTTAAACTTAGATAAATTAAGATTAGGGTGAGAATACGATATGATGAATGACATATCGTATTCTCACCTTTTTCAATCTCAAGATGTCACTAGAAAACACTATAATTATAACATCCTTTCTCGAGGACCCGTATTCAATAGTGAAATATTATTACATTTATATAAATTCACTTGTAAAAAATAAGCTCCGCTAATATTTTCTATGTTACTTAGAAAGTTCTTTCTCTGCACGATCTTCGAGTCTGATATCGAATGTCGTATACCTTTCACTACACTATCACAGTCTAAAGAAGTCTTTCCCTTGTACCTATGCTCTTGTACTATATTTTTTAGTGATCATCAAATACGCTTGTTATGTTATTTATTTGTTGCATGGATTCACCCAATAATTTACTGATCATTTTAAAACAATTAAGTATATTAGTTTATTACAAATATCTTCAAGTCTTTTTGTATTGGTTTTTCAGCAACCACCATATTTGGTGGTTGATTTACAGAATGAGATCTAAAACAAAGAGATAAGACTAAATACCATATGATGTATAAAATATAATATAATCGATTATTAAAATCATATTTTAGAATTATTAGATATTTATTTAGATTACAAGCATATTGATTAGGTTGATGATTCTATTGGGCAATAATATATTCATCTTTATTTTTTTATGCTACTAAGAATGCTAAAAAAGTAAATGAAGAATGTGGAATTGAAGACTCATGTTTCAAGTATCAGAGATATCTCAATCTAAATAATATGAAAAAGCACATTCTGTTTTACGACTGAAATTAGAAAGACAGTGCGGGCGGTGTATATAATTAGATGAGTCATACAAATCAATTGCAACTGAGTAAACAACGTTGTAATATATTAATAACACGTATAAGCTCATGTGGGCCGTAAATTTCTCACGTCAATGGTATAAAAAAATATTCTTAGTATACGAGTATACAGCCTCCCTCAAGAGGAACTCTTTTTATACTTTCAAAGTTTGTTTATCATTTGTAAATCACTGGAAATTGTTAGGTCACAACTTACATATACGTGGCAATCATCGCATTCTAAATCCATTCCAACGGTGTTTATCTACGGTTACAAGCTCGTCTGTATCATGAAAATGTCACTGTGTATATTTTATTTTCTATCGACATCGTCCGAAGTTAAATTTTCCTTTATTGATCCATATCATTAAATGATATTTAGAATATTTTTTTTAACCGACCGAATTTTTCCTAAAGACCGAAGCGCTATCTGTCGGGGGAATACAAAAAATATTCATTTTCCTCTACATTTTGTCAGTAAACATTATTAATATTTAAACAGTTTCATTTCCTTAGTGGATATTCTGGCCGACTTTATCAGGCTCTTTATCATTACAAAATGTTTGTGAACATTTGTATTATCTGTATTTGTTGCCTCGTAATAGTAGTTGTAAAATAAACATTCGGTTAATGATTCAGCAAATTGTTTAATCTTCATTTAGAGCATGTCGATTAGACTTTACTTTCCTTGCATGATTTGCTATAATATTGCTACAAATTGGTAAATGTAACGTAATGTTTAAGCTTTACTTTGGGTAGATACTACAGAAATTTTTTGATCAGGTTGTATTAAGAGAAGATGAATTAATAAGAAAGTTATTGATAGAAAAATTGCTTTGACACGTCATTTGTAATTTTTTCATCCTTATAATGTAGCAAGGGTTGCGTTTGGAATATCACCGCTATATATTTAAATGGCATGTTAAAAGTATACAATAATGACACTATATTCTCATTTATCTTATTTATAATACTTATGTATAAGCCACATGTTTGCAATATGTGCTGCTTTAATCAATCTTTTAATAGCTTGTCTTATGCATACACTCCAGTTCCGGAGACTCTTGACATCTTTAGATACACGATCTATCTGATGATGATAGGTCAGTTTAGGAACTTGGATACTTCTAAGACTGAATTGATTTTTGCCATATTTTTAGAATATAAAGCATAATCAAATCCGAGATAACCGGTTTGGAATAGTCGGAATTGGATTAATAATTTTTAACCTTATTCAGACGAGTGATACCTATATTATTACAAGAAGAGGACTTTGTATAAAAGTCGTCTGTCTGCTTGGGTACCTGCCCCATTTGTGTTTCTGCTGTGAAGTAGTTATGTTTGCACGACTGTTTTTCAGTTTGAAGGATGAATGGATGCAAGGAATATGGCAATGAAATTAAATGATATGGAGGTATAACACCTTAGTCCTCAGGAATGGCAATGCATTAAGAGTATACATACTCTGTTATGTCCATGGTGTTTTTCATGTATATAGACAACGGTTACCACTTTCCATCAGGTGGGCCGACAGTATATTTGTCATTCTAAATGGCATTAAAAAAGGTATTATAATATTACTACGCCATATGGAAAAGTGTTGAATGCATTTCTGTTACAACTACATACCTTGTGTAGTCGAAGTATTTATCACGCAGTTGGCGTTTAGTTATTTATTCATATTAAAATACAATGCTGTACATAAAATTTAAATGGAAATGAAGACAAAACAGTAAGAGAGCCAACGTGTTTATTCTTGATGTTGATTTTTTTTTGTACAATTCATCCAAATCATACCTTCAAATATTATAAACTAGCTGTATTCCGCGGATTCACCCGCGAGAATCAGTACATAAAATATACCATGTGCTTAGTTAGGATATAAACTATCCGTGTACCAAATTTCATTCAAATTTGTTGAGTGCGTGAAAGAGTAACAAAAATCCATCTATCCATCCATCGTTACAAATTTTCGCTTTTATAAATAAAATGCGAATGTTTCAATAATTGTTTCTTCTTGGCGTATTATTGGCCCAGCCAATCGTCATGAAATTTTGTATATATACACGTGAGTACTGTGTAAGGTAAAGCAAGGTTATTTTCTTTTCCGGTTAATCAATACACTCGAACGATTTTGCAGGTAATAAATAAACTATTATTTAAAGTGAAGATATTTACTTAATATTGATAATTTTGTGGTTGATCAATTAATTATCTGGAGGCACGGCATACACTTGGCAAAATTGTTTGTAAAAACAAAAGATAAGTTTTAACATCAAAATGTTTAAGAGCGTGTTTTGATCTTATCTTTTTTTGATTTGTCGCTTTATTCTATATATCAAAGATATGAAAATTTGGAAAAATTTTTTTTGGTAGTGCTACTAGTCCTATGGCAATTGTTATGTAAATAAAAAAAAACACTCGAAAGAGTTGTATAAAGAGATCTTAAAGCGCAAGTCCTTTACTTTTTCTTATATATCAAAGATATGAAAATTTGGAAAATTTTTTTTTGGTAGTGCTACTAGTCCTATGGCAATTGTTATGTAAATAAAAAAAAACACTCGAAAAAGTTGTATAAAGAGATCTTAAAGCGCAAGTCCTTTACTTTTTCTATGAATATATTCATAAAATATACCGTTTGCATATTTTAATTGGAGCAAAGTTATAAACCCGTTTACTTTTTATAAAAAACTTGTGTTTCATTAAAAATATTTTAAATAACCATAGCGGGTTTCGTGAACGAACAACAGTTTTATTTATACGTATTTTTATACTAATAATCATAATAATTAATTAGTACACTGTTACATCAATAACTAGTTTATTTAAGCAATGTAACAGTAATAAGAAATTTATTATTGTTTATAATAGTAGGAAAAAGTAATATATAAATGAAATGTTTTATATATAATTAGAATAAAATTACGATCCATGAACTCTATTTAGCAATTATGATTATTAATTTATTTAAAATGTACTTTATTTATGTTCTATATTGATAGGTCAACAATCACAAATATTACCAGGTCACCTATACTAATATTATAAAGAGGAAACATTCGAATGTTTATTTGTAATGGATAAATTCAGAAACGACTTAACCAATTTTAAAAATTCTTTCTCCTACATAAAGCTACATTATCAGCGAGTAACATAAATATATATACATAATTTATATCATTTTCGAAAATTATATATACCCGTGTGAAACTAACGACGGGCCCAGTCGTTAGTTTATTATAAATAACAATGTAATTATTTAAGGCATTAATGATATAATAATAAGTGCCACACAATTACATCAATCGCTTGTCCAACAAGTTAAATAAACCGAGTCAATTTGAAAAAGTTTATATTTTAATTTGACCCGATAAATAATCTGATATGACGGTCTACCATGAAATGTTTTCCGAAATTTCAGGGTCGAACGAAACACAAATTTAATGTTAAAATTACATAATGATGATAATATAAAACAATAATTAATATATAGAATAATGATTTTAATGCTAGCATTTATGATGAACAAAAGGTAAGCTTCATTTATTGGACTAATTTTGGCATGAATGAAAATACGAAATTGAGTCTGGATTTTCGGAATTTAATTTCATGGCAAACCTCTTGGATTCTTATATATGCAAAGCAACGTGGTCATTGCGTCACGATGTTTGTCAACCCGTAAATTATTATGAATAAATGCAAAAAGACACAGAAGTACATAAAAGTGCTAGCTGAGAACGTGTGGGTATAAGTCAGTCACTTTCATAAGTAGGGTAGATGTTTTTAATGTTTAATCATGGTCACTAGTATATTATCTGTGGTAATGTCATGGTGGTTGCGTTATCAAGTATTAAAGAAAATATTTGGAACAAAATAATTGACCATCTGTTTGCTTCACTTAAACTGTCTGATTGCCATACTACAGGGTATAAAAATATATTACTAAATTTTAATTAAACTATATTATATATATTCAAATCTCTTGAGTAGTCACTTCACATGACAGCTTTACCTGGCAGTATATCATAAAACAACTATACATATATCTTGTCATAACACAAAAACCTGACATCACTTTATTATAGGTATTTTGGTAACACTTTATTTGTGTCGTCTAACCGCATTGTGAGCATTAGTAAATTTAATTTTAGGTAATTGGTAATAGGTTAGGTAATGGGTATTAAACCAAGTAGATGGGATTTTAAAAATATAATAAATAATGTTTGATAGTAATTGTAATTTTGTAAAATAAAAGTTACCAGCTATAAAAATAGTAACTGAAGTGATGTTTACTTTCTGTATGGTATTCATAAGGATTTACATAAATAATATAAAATACTAGTATATAACTAGTATTCTATATTACTTATTTTACGGTTTAGCCCATGGTCGTATCGTGATGTTAAATAGCTTATACTCTTACTTAAGAAAAAAGGTATCAAATGCAAAAAAAAGGAAATTAAAATAAAACTGGTAATTCAAGTGATTAGTACGTTTAAATAAAGAAATTCTTCCACTTTATATATTAAGTACATATATAATTTGTCATTTGTCGTGCCTGTGCACGTGTTCTGTGTCCCGGCATAGAATTGGCCACCCCTTCATTTCCTCTGAGTGTTGTAAGAGGCGGCTAAGGGAGGATAAAGGATTGGCAGCAGCGTCCCTCTTAAAACATCTCTAAAAGCCTAACTGCGGTTGCCAACCGTGGCAACTACTAGCAAAACCCCTGGGGACGGCTTATATTCAAAAGGTGGACAATATAGGGTTGAAATAATAATAATAATAAATGATTCGTCACAATTTTTTTATCCCCATAAAATTTCATTACACAAATTATGCTGTTGTACCTATTTTGATAAGTGTTCATGCAAGCGAAACGAAGAGTCCGTTTTATAATACCAAATTGTTACAGTGAGGGGCCCATGGTCATGATGTTACAAGTATTACAGCAGATACGAAATACTTTTGTTACATTACACGACACAACTGATTGAGAAAATGTTGTGTTAATATTACATAACGTTTTCGTTAATGTAGACACGAATTAACGGCATCCTTCATGCATATCCAATGGTATTTCTCTATAGCTGAATTGTATTTATGTTTTTGTTGACATGCCATTTAAATTTAGAATAAAATATATGTTTAAGTGAATTGAATGTTACACAAACTTGGTTTTTTGCCGCATATAAAAATGGTGATTCGATATGTTTGAGGTAATCGCTATTTAATATCGTATGAACAGTACAGTGCAGTAACAGCACTCTCAAATGTGCGATGGAATTCTCATTTGGAATTCTGTAACGATATGAAAACAACAATTGTCTTACTACTAAGTGGTAACAGATGAAGCTATTTAATGAGTTGAAATCACGAGCGAGACTCTGATCATGTATTTTTGACATATGATTTGGCTATCGAATTGTTTATAATGTCGAAGTGACTTTAGATTTTCATCAGACAAGAATAGCCGATTTGAATGCGTTCTCGAGCTTGGTATTTTAGTGATTGTTATGTAGTAGTATTAATAGAATATCAGACATGTAGTCCCATGACTTATTACAACTTATTACGTCTATAAGTTTCTCCAGTAGTCCATCAAACCAGTTTTGCATGCAAATTCTTTGGATTTACGGCGATCATTTTAGTTATTCTATGGATATCTGCGTTGCGGATTCTATCACGCAGTGAAACTCAGCCCAGTCCATTCCATAACTCGCTGAGCGACTTGTAGTTTTTTCATCCGGCTTGATAAAGCAGGAGATTTTACATTTGGTTCTATGTATTTTTGTTTGTTTGTTATCTCATAACTTTGTCATTTACAAACCGATTTGGAAATTCTTTTTTTTTTTCTTCTAAAAGGATATATTATTAAACTGGTCCCATAGATTGATTATATCAAAATCTCTTTAGTCGTTTAGTTTTTAAATCAAAATGACTGGTTTTGCTACGATTGAAGTCGATGTTGTTTTTAGACAAATCCTAAATTTATCATAAGATTAGGTCATATTGCTTGCCATATTTTCTTGTGATGCTATTGATAAATTCCTATTGCTCAAACAACTGTAGTGTTTTTTTTTCATATTTGTAATATTATTAGTAGTATTTAAAAAATAGGCTATACCGATATCGATTAAGCCCAAACCTATTCTATATTTGCAAGTTTAGTAGTATAAGGGTGTTACCGTCTGGTGTCAAGAACTTTAAACATCCTTCGTTATACATAAAGGCCTCTAATTAATAATTTAAAAACGATGTAATGTGAGTAAATATGAGTGTGAAAATTAAGAAATCCTATAGTAATAATTGGTTAGAATTAATTTGATAAGTATACTTTTTCGTTGTAGGAAATAGAAGCAATCGAGGAGCAATGGCGGAACGAATCTGCAGAATTGGTGACAGCCGTAGCGAGACTTCAGGATGAGAATAAGCGCTTGAGGCGGACTATAAATGCGCCTACAGATGGTTAGTGGTACCTTTTAAGTAAACATAATTCGATTCTGTTAGAAAAACAGCGATTTCAATCGTAAAACAATTTGAGTCAAACACGAGAGTACTAATAATAATGTTATTGTAACTCCGGTTCAGATTACGTAAACAACAAAAAAAAAATCAGACGTGTTGAGCTTTTTCTTTTTGAAGTTGTTTGTACTACTTGTATTTTTTGTCTTGCATAATATTATATATATCGTCAACGTACTTATTGGTCTCTTGTAATTTTCAACGATTGAATTGGGTTTTATCTTCTAACAGCACTGGATTATACCTAACGACGGCTCTAGTTAAGAAAGAGTTGTTAGTTCATTAGCATTTGATATTAAATATGACCTTTCATTTTTTATTCGATTTCTGAGCATATTCAAATGTCTTTTATTTAAGTTCCATACTAAGAGACATTTGAATGCTTTCATTATTCTTTTAATTATTGCAACGTCATGCATTTACTTAATGTTCTTGCCCTATAATATTAAGTAAAAATAACCGTTCGTTTTTACCTCGTACATCTGGTTTGTGGAATGAATTCCCTTTTTCAATTTTCCCGTTACAATATAATATGGGGCATATCAAACAACGTGCTTACAAACATTTAAAAGGCCGGCAACGCACAATTAACACCCCTCGTGTTTAAATTGTTCATGGGCGATGGTAGCCGCTTTCCATTAGGTCAATCCTAATAATAAAAAAATAATCTAGTTCGAAAATAATAGAAGTTGTTTGCAGATAAATGTTTGGCTAAATTGATAACTCTATGTAAAAGTTATAGGCTACCGTCCGACGTCCTTCAGTATATAAATATATCCATCTCTGTCAATCTGTAGCGAAATTGTTTATGGGGCGAAAATGGAATATTGGTTTTCGCTGGCAAAATGAAGGATGATGGGCGAGGATAAAATTAACTTAGCTATCGTGACAAATTCACCAGAAATTAACCACAATAGCTTCTAGGGGGAACACGTGGTGGTCGACTTGAATGGATATATTGATACTCATAAATTTTCTCTCCTCCCTCTGTCGTTTATACGTATGTACGTCACATTGTATAAACGACGTGTATTGTTTGTTAATAAATTTTAGAGTGCGCGCAAAACTTTTTAATCTTTATGAATGGCAACACATTAGACTTCACATGAGCGTCTCAATGTATTCTGTGATGTTATAGCTAATTATGCCTAAACTGATAAATGTATCATATTGTGTACTTGCATCTTGTACGCTAAGGACGGTGCTCATTTATTTTTTGGTTTATTAGTGTATTGAACACTCGTTATTAAGAGTGAATAATTGTTTTAAGTTTTTAATTTAAAGTGCTTCTAAAGACTGCAAATTTATTAAATTTATTCATCATCATCATATGAGCCGTTAACATAATAATCATCATAATATAAGCTTTCCTCTTAGGTGGTTTTGCCAGTAGTTGCCATGCTTGGCAAGCGGATTGGCAACCACAGTTAGTACTTGGTGATGTTTTAAGAGAGACGCTAGTGCCCATTATTAAGTGACCCCAGTAACTTTAACCAGTGTTACGAATGTTTTCAATCGGCCCACTGTCAAAGGATTACATCATTACTTGTAAAAACCTAATTACGTTGTATGTATATTTACATAATACACAAAGTGGGATCTAGTTAGCCGCCTACACGTAAAAGTACCCATTAATCGTCAACAGTGTGCATTAATTATCCTAAATGATATTACATAATAATGTTATTTGAAGGGCATTTCGAAACTATTGGGATTGCTATGAAGTAAATTGTAGAAATAGACAAATGAAATTAATGTTTGAGGATTTAAGCTACTGGCCTTCTTTAACTACCCTGAAACTTAGCTTTAAAAGTTCAGACCGACGAACGTGTGTATGTTGAAATATGTTCGTACTGAAATTGATAACGTTAAAGCAGAGTGACGATTTAAAACCATTTTACATGTAAGAAAGACTGAAAGTACACTTTTTTGAAAGCTGTTTTAATAAACTGTCGTAGTAGGTGATACTATCCATTTAAGCTTAATATGAATTTGTTTAGCTGTCATTATCATGTAAATTAAGAGATACATGTAATTTAACAGGTACAAGCGCCCCACCTTCACCAGCACGTGAACACGATCAGGAGGTCCTGTCCCGACTGAGTAGCACGGCGGAGAAGCAACGAGCGACGCTACGCCACCAGGAGTTGCAACTTCAAGAGAAGCAGCAGCTAATTGATGGTGTGAGTATTATATTTATTGTCTATTTCAACAGTACTCAATGAAAAGGTAAACAAGTTTTCTTGATTGTCACACACTTCAAAATAAATTTGTAATTAATCGAAACATTTAAATATTTAATCGATTTTTTATTTGTACTACTAGCGGACGTCAATCGATCAATCGATTATGCTCGAATCCATCATTTGTTTGTTTACATTTTCATTAAATTCTATTGAAATAGAGTCCGTTACGAACTTTGTATAAACCTGATGAAATTGGCATACATATTTTATTAGACAAAAGATACTTGGTGGTGTTGTGGTTTAACACATTGCTACATCGTTCTATGGTTGTGGCTTTATCCTTACACAGCTCGATTGTGTGTTTATTTGTATTTTATCTGAATTGTTTCTAAGTATGTGTATTTAAAACATATTTAGTATCATTTAGCTGAAGATATCTAACAGTGCCATGGTACCTATGAATAGGACTAGATAGTGCTATGTGAATTTGTATTATATATATCATTCTTATTTATTATATATCATCATTCTTCTTCTTTCTTCATCGAAGAAGAAAATTTTATATGCGTTGTAGCTATTTGTGACATGTTCTAACTGAATAAATCTACGTCGTATTGTCCCTCTACAAAGACATTTGCTCTGATTGATTGATTTATGAACGCCTAGCATTTACCTTTGCGATAAGAAATTTGACGTTTCCCGAAATTTCCAATAAAACGGGAGATAAGGTTCGCGTAGGCGAAGCTTAAATTGGCTTAAGGTGGTACAATATTAGCATTTTATCAATCATCATTATCATAACCTAAACGCGTTTGTCCAACACTGGGACACAAGAAGCTAGTGTCCCAGTGTTGGGCAAACGCGTCCCTCAACTTTTTCCATCCCCCACGATTACTTGCAAGGGCGTATCAAACTTTGTTGAATCGGGCGAGATCATCATTTTACTAATAAGTTGGAAATTATACAGGAATATATTTCAACAAAATTTCGACCAAATCAATCATTCTGATGTCAAAAAACAAACTAAAAGGAATATAAATCAGATTAATGTTTTATTCATAACGTGGAATGAATTTTGTTTGTATAAATTTCAAAGTTAGTTAAATACTCATTTGATTTCATCAAATTTTACTCAATATTGTGCTATGAGTATTTCATTATATTCCATGTATTCATCACTGTCTGTTTGAGCAAATGTTAAACTTATATTCCAACAAAATTTGTGCATAGTCGATATTGTATTAAGAGTATTAAAAAATGTTCGTAACTGTAATGTTTATTTTTTTAATATCGAACTACGTTAGAATTTCGACATAGTACTGACATTTGGCTTTCATGAACCTATTGCAATATAAGTCTAGACTACGCTAACGAAAATAAGTACTAAATGTTTAAGTAACTTTGTAGCAGTGACAATAGAAGCCTATTAATAATATTGGTTTGACCCGCGTGAATTATGATAAAACATTTATTTAAATTTAATATTTAATTTAGATAATAATTATGATCTACTAATTCCATTTTATTTAGGCCAGGCATTTAAATCTGATTATGTATAAACCCAGATATATTTACGAACTTATTATTATTATATCAACCGTTAACTGTCCACTGCTGCGTATCCCTCGACTATTAAGTTCTCTTAGTCGCCTCTTACGACTCCCACGGGATAAAAAGGAATGACCCATTCTATTACGGGAACACGTGATAATTATAATATAGTATTATGTGTAGTAGTAATTATGAATGCGTGTACAGATATTTTACAAAATATGATACAATGCGGACGTACTTTGGATGGGCACTGCTTAGAAACAAGTGCGTTATGAACAGTAGTATATTTGAAAATGACTTGTCATCTCAACTTTATTAGTGTCTTTATAATTTTACTTATAGAAAAAGTTCATTAATTCAATTGAATTCAATTTTGTGTTACTTCGTGATTATAGTCTAATGTTCAATCAACACACTCAACTAATACAAACACTTCCATCTGGGTTAGTATTTACCCGAATAATCGTTAATAGGTGGATTGCTCAATATAAAGATTATTACAATGTATATTGCACGCGTCTTATGTATATCTATGTATATAGAATAAAAAAAAATATATCAACAACGTAATAATAGTGTTGAAGTGATGACTAATCAGATAAGAGCACATGTATTTAAGGTCACTCGATGTCACTCGACGTAAGGTGTTTGTTTTTCACCTGTTGACACAATAACAATAACGTATTTAGTCACTTTCTTTTTAATTCAATAATAGAGAACAGAATATCGAATTTATTTTATTCATTATCGTGTTTTGTATGAATTTCTACTTAAAACTTTGTACTGAATACTTTTTTATAAAGAGAAGTTCATAATTAAGCCGTGCGGTTAATTCTTGGAACGAGTATAAAGCAATTTAAAAAAAGAAATGTCTAACTGATCCTTTAATTTATTGTTCGTCTGTTCTTAAAGGTTTCGGTTTTACTTTCTGAAATATGGAATCGAAAAAAAAATACGGAATGACACCGATTTATCGATTTTTTTAATCTATATAGTAATTATTTGTTATATTGTATCAACAGGCTTCAAAAAATTCTTTATTTGCCTGTGTTTTGTGTATACATGATACACACGCAACTTACTTGATGTCTTTTTTTATTTATTTACACCTATTGGTCTCATTTCAATTTTCTCACGAATGTAATTTTTTTTTTGTGGAAAAAAATGTTAATTACTACGTCCATTTATATCCATTCACATTGATAGAATGTGATTAAGTCGAGTCGTCTAGACGACCACTCAATTCTCTAACTCTACACCTGATTTGACCCCCTTTTGTAGTGCCGTGATTATACGTACCCACCTACATCATGTAACTCGGTAAAGTAATGACAGCGAAAGTAAAATAAATTGACAGTATTAAACTACAGAGATTTGTACTATAAATATGAGTACATTCTTTAAACGCGAGTAAATTGACATTAGTGTCTATTAACTTATATAAAAATTCTACAAATTATTTGTAATCATGGTTTCAAGTGCGATATGCTCGTCATTTCTCATTTCCATGGAAATTTTGGTAAACAGAACCTGTATAAAAAATCAAATTTCTAACTCAAGTGGTTTAGGTAGTACGTTGATAGATTAGTTACTTGGGACAAGTCTTAGATTAAAAACATGTTATCTACATGTAATGTACTCGTATGTAATCTAGTTACTTTTAGCTTATTTCACAGGTGACAAGTTGACATATGCAATGTCATACCTATAAATACGTAATCGATCCTAAAGTGACTAAAGGATGATGTATTTTTAGAGTCGCTGACGTCACCTGGGTTACAATCTTCATTTCTTATGTGCAAGTATATATGGAATAGCTAGTATCTGTCTTTAGACGTTATTTATTAAAGTGATTTAAAATCACATAAATCTTAAAATATTAGTTCCATAATTATAATAATATTACAATTTATGTTTACTTTTAAAACATGTTTTATAACGTTGCTATACAGAATCTGATATTACTACTACAGGGCGAAATTGAAATTATAGAGATGTTGAAAAAAACACGATAATAACATTTCTATTTTGGCAGTGTAATAAAAATATTGTAGTCGAGGCTTTACTAACTCTATTGATTTGCAGTTACTTGCAGACAGATCTGTGTCTAAAGTTGGCTCTTGACCTGCATTATTACATTGGTCCAATATTAAGGCTTGTTATAATAAAGAAAATTACTGCTATACCATAGGTATTACTTATCCATTTTCATAATTTCAAAGCAAGAAATAGATATGTAATGCAATTTAACTTTTTTAATACATAATTAAATATAACTGTTTTTATTTTTTAATTTTAAAAATAATATGGAAATAGAATTATTCAGTTATAGGCAATGTATGTAAACAAAATACTTCTATGTAAGGATTTATACATTAAGCATTCCATATTTCGTAGTGTAGAAGCACAATTAATGATCGTTATTGTACATGACGTATCATTTTTCGTTATCTTAAAATATGCGGAAGCTACTCATAAGCTTAAAGTCATCATGATAATCATTGCAATTCAACCATCTTACTCACCCTGGATGGGTAACTAGTTCACTATGAATAGCTCTCCTCATATATTTTCTCATAAACTAGTCCTGAGCCACCTGCATCTAAAAAGTCATAATCACCTGTCTAATAGAAACTATTTGCATATAAGAACCTATATGATACACCAATGAGATAGTTTTACGACCTTTTTGCTAGTCCCCCACGTGATAAACACTGCTGACCTTTAAGTTTATAGCCTCTTTATGTCTTGAGCAATTAGGTTGAAAGTATACCATTTTGCACTTAAACAATAAAACACCTTAGGCCATTAAGTTGACCTAGTTTGATGACTTCGAATCCCAAAGGATTAGTTTGTTTGGGGTTCAGATTGGCATAATAAATTAGTTGTATTTGTATATGTTATTACCTAAATATTTGGTTACTAATATGTTTAGAAGCTGTAAAAAATGATGTAATTTTAACAGAATAACTAACAATATAGATATGTAATGATTATATTACTATATGTAATTATATAATCAGTGTTATACGATGTCAAGTGTTTGAGAGTACATGCTTTTTTTATGCAACTTTAAACGATGAACAGATGGCCCACATGATGAAAAGTGGAATCATTGTCTACACACATGAATTAATTAGATCGTGGGCTCCATGGCGTCCACTGAGGTCGATTTCGAATATCCAAACCTGTCTCTTAGTCTACTATTTTCATTTGATAGTTTTGTGAAATTACTATTTTATAGACCACATCATAAACTAAATTTATAATAATTTTAACTTAAATCTATTAGAAAGTTAGTTGTTATTGGTTAAAAATTTCGCAGTGATAACAAATTGAAATTTTAGCTTTAAACGTAGGTTTAGAGAAGTGGGGCCTCAGAATCGACCTAACTGTAATGTAGAAATTGATAATCGGTATAGAGGTATTAGTTAAATGTTGCAGTCATTGTCAGTATAGTACTTCATATATTGCGTTAGTTTTTAAATTTTGTGGAATTTAAAGCAAATATAAGTAAAGAAAATTTATAAAAATAGTCTGATTATTATTATCAATATTACGATTAACGTTTTGTACGTATGAATCGATTATCATATCATTAGAAGATTATGAACGTATCGTATCAATGTGTGTACTAGTATCTTTGATATAGTACCTACTGTCACATGTTTTCATACTTAACTAACGTTCAGGCCTATTTTAGAGATATTTCTCCTAATTATGGACTTGTACCCGAGTATTGTGTGCCTCTAATGAGTTAGTGTACTTATAGAGTCTCCCTTGCCTCCTAATTGTGATTCCACAATAGGTCATCACATTTGTTTGCAGTTTTTAATAATTATTAGTTTAGAAGATTCTGTTAACACTCGAAGGTTACAGTCGCACGCATGCTAATGGTGTATTAAACAAAATAGTTCTAATCCACTAAATAGTGATAGAGACTTCCGCAAAATATCAGTAAAAAAATTATCAATTTGCTTCAAATTATATTAATAGTCGAGGTCACGTCTCTATCCACGTGACCAATAAATAAATAACCAGATTAAAAATTGGCATACGTCCTTCTCGATTCCAAATACTACGTATACATAAAACCAGCTGTATTCTACGGCTTTATCCATGGTCTTATCGAGAAGTTAAATAACCTATAACCTTTCTCAAGAAATGAGCTATCAAATAGAAAAAAAATACAAATCGTCATTTTAGATATTAGCGCATTAAAATAAACAAATAAACTTGTAACTTGTGTCTTAAAAATAAAATATTAGTATAGATTTTATTTTCATATTTATAATAACATTAATTTTACCCGTGACTTTGTCTACGTGACCGGATAATAACGCGACTTCGCGTGTGTTACATTTTAAATGTATGGTTGGAGTACGACAATTATTACACGATTATTCGTGCAAGTAACACTATATTTTCTTAATGTCTAAAATTAAGCAAGTAATTTTTACTAATTAGATAGACAATACAACCACAGGTTTCATGATGTGTTTCGTTAATTTTAGTCACAATTTCGATGTTAGCTCATTCCTTATTGCGTCATAAGATAGGTATGTTGTTTAAAATTACATATGTAGATAGTTTATTTGAATAATAAAATATAGTCTAATTAATATATCTTTCATAAATAACGTTAATTTCTTATGTTTTGTTAAGTAATAGAGTAGATCTGATGGAATTACGAACACAGAATAATACGTTTGAAAATTTATAAAAAGATATGAAAAAACATACACGATAGATACGAGGTTAAAATGTCGAGTCTTCAGTGCGACTCCCAAAAGGGAAGCGTTTTCTATTCGTCTGTATTTTATGTTTGTATGTTACCTATTTTAAAACGAATTTGATAATTATTTTTCATATGATAAAGTTTACTTCCTTATTGGTTTCATGTTAATTATGTGACGATGGAAGTCTACTTGTCAGCTTATATTATTCTTTATTAAAGTGACTGGGTACCAAACATAAAAATATTCACCTAAATACCTTTAAATTTATATTATTAGTAGGTCTATCCTACCTAAAGCTGTCCTTTGTATTTATCATCGATCATATAATTCATCTCATTCATCATGTACCATTATTATATACATCGTTTCTTAGGTATGTAATGTTATAAGGCTTCGTCTCGGATATCTCGGAAAATTCCCCAGCTATCTGATTGCGCCCGAAAATAAATTAAATTATTTGTAGTATCTCTTTGTATTATTCTGTTATGTAAAACCTAACAGAGTTTCGGTCGTAGCTCTAATGCATGCAAATTGGTTGAGTTTAATTTGATATGAAAATTGGTTTAGTTTAACTTTGGTAAACTAAATTTCCTAAAAAAATATATAAAATTCTTTAATTTTATTCATTTTTTTATACTTTTGCACACATTAAAATATGTCTACAGGGTTGACTTAACATCTGATGGCATTCTCTACCAGTTAACCGTTACACTAAACTAAAAGAGAAAATATCAGTGCATTGGTGAAGCAAAATCTATTTGTAAATGAAATAAATATTTTGATAAATAACAACATTAATACATTTTAAAATAAATTAACATACAAACATATAGAATAATATATTTTACTCATTTAATTTTACCTATTAATTTTTTTATTATACGCGTTGTTTATAAGAAAATTTTAGCCATTAGTAGTTTTGCAACCATAAATAGACAAATGGTTCATTATTCGTAAAAAATAACATAGTATATTTTATATCATTACCCTATATAATAAACAATGTAAAATACATTTATCCATAAACATTACTTAGTTTGGGATCAGATGGCACTGTTCAATTTGCTATTCCAGGGGCTGTTTGCATACCGAATTTGTAGGGAGGATATGTTTTGAATATATCTGCAAGTACAACGAATTGTAGCATTTATGGATGCTTCTGTGCATTCACTCGATATGTTTTGATTATATTTATCATAATAAATTACAATCGACTTCCAATTCTTGACTAAAATAACAAATTGTATATAAAGTTATAATAATCTAGTTGTCAGTAATGGTAATGCATTTAGAGTGCGGAAGATATCACAGTATATTTTGTGATGTCATGTTATAGGCAATGTTTGACATTTTACATTAGGTAAGCTGTCACTTTGTTCGCTATTTCGAGTTATATAAAAAAGACATAAACATACATAGAAAATATTGAAATATCTACCTTCTATTTAATTAGATTAGCAGAAAAAAACGAATCCTTTGAAGTTTATTCTCTCACACTTATGTACATAAAGCTATTAGTAAGCCGAATTTCTCAGGTTTGCTTTATTTTGAAATTATTTGAACTTATACATAGGATATGGTTGGTTGAAATTTGAAAGACTAATTAAATTTATTACGTTAATCAGTGAATGAGAAAAGATATTTCGCCCTAAAGTAATCGAGATGTTTATTTTATTCTTTGACCTAGTTTCAATCAGAATATTCGACCTCGAACCTATAAAACCCTTCAGTCTTGCGCCGCCTTCTGCCTAATCTGCGAAATATTATTTTGAAGCGACTTGAAAAGGAAATTCTAAATTTACTTATATGTCTTATACATATGTTTATGCGTATTTTTATTTCTATGCTGTATCTTCACAAATTATTATTTTTTCAATAGAGAGACAAACGTATTTAATTTTTTTTAATTATTTCTATCACTCATCGACTGCTTAGTTTGAGACTACATATCGCTGTATGATTATATTATATGATATTTATTGCCATTTTATTATATTTATATCTTTTGTGGCACAGAATATTAAGGTTTTTGTGTCACCTCTGTATGGCTAAGCTATTCCTATTTAGCACCACTATCTTTACATATTACATAGACTTATTTGTGTGGGTAATAGTGTTCCCTGGGGCGGCAGACCGGGCTGGCTCGCTATTCAGAATGCTTTATGGCTCCGACGTGCTGCCCTATATAATATGGCAATTTTCCAGATTGCTACTTCTCACCAGCAATCTGGAAAATTGTACAATTAAAAATATACTTTGGTTGTCAGGCCCAGGAAATATATTTTGTCTTGTTCATATTCCAAATTTATGTTATTGATTATATTGCGTAACGGAAATGAATGAAAAATATATTTATTTATACTGATAGGACAACCAACAGCGCAATATATAAATGATAAATGGTATAGTTAAAATATTTACTCCTTCTGCGTGTATATCTATGTAAATACATATAACTAAGAAACTGCTTAAGAGTAAATAAATAAATACGCTACCTGTTTTTTTTTTTTTTTTCTAAAACACGCATAGAAGTAATATTATGACGATTTAACATTTGAATGTATTTAAGTCATATGCTTTATTTGCCATTTGCACATAAACACATTAAATATTTAATCTTTATTATACTGGCACGGTCTTTTGTTCTAGCAATATCAACATCAAAACAAATACTTAAAAATCCGAAAATAACAGTATTTTAAAAATATTTACTTTGCCAAACCCCAACGAAGTCTTATCTGGTGTCTTGATAGAAGATAATATCCTTATCCATAAACTCGTTGTAAATTATATTATCGAACATGCTCCGTTTACATCGATCCAGCTACTAGATCTAGCTACTGGGTTTATTTGTTCAGTAGTATTGTTGTATCTAAATTCGTTAATGTCATAGATTGACAGTGTAATTTTATCACTTGAATATAAGTGGCATAATGTCCGTGTTATTGCAGTACATTATATGCTGCAGTAGCTTAAGCTGAGCTGGGAATTTAGTCAAAAATCCCTTGACAACTTTTTCAGACCTGAAATGACAAACGTGCTGCCACACAACTAATTGAAACTGAAATATAATCGTATCATACTACAGAATACGCTTTGACATCTGTACTGAAGCGTTATATCTGTAGAAGAGGGTCACAGTGAAAAATAATATTCTTAAGAGCAACAATATATATAATACGTATAGATACAAGACGAGACTTAAATTTACATTATGGCTGCAAAGAAGTTTCAATAATAACTTAGCATTCAGTAATTTTATGCCATATTTCATCTTTTAATCTGAAATACGGCCATGCAAGCACTACTGCTTAGCGATAGAAACATCAGAGAAAAATATATATACTTTTTTTGTATCAAATTTTACTCTCATCGTTTGAAAGTTTTAGAAAAATATTTGTTGAATATCTTTTTTTTTAATAAATTATTCAAACGTGAAATGCTTTTTAAAACTTAGTTTAATGACAATAATTATTTTCATAATTAAAGCCAAGTTGAAAAACACTCGCCTGGAAATTTATCACTGCTGGAATCGCTTGATGTTTAAACGCTCAATAGCTAAATATGCCCTATTTATGACACTATGAACTTATCAGATAACTTTCAGTTATGGACAATACGAACGTTCTGTTGTACTTTAGTGTTTTTTATAATACGATAAAAAGGAATTTAATCAAATAGTGGCTTTGATTTAGTGTTTAATATGGCTATTTTGGATACATTGCAGTTGTCCAATCAAGTGGAAAAGTTGGCGCAAGTGAGCCGCGACCTACGGCGGAAGCACAAACAGTTACAGAATCAGGTAATTTTTCTACTATATAAACAAATAATAATAACAAAAAAATAATTACCTATAGATACACAAGTATGATGATAATAATTTTATATGGACGAAATAATGCCGCTTCTTTCAGTTAATAAAAGTTAAACTAAATTATTGATAACGCATAAATTTGCGAGTGGATTTAAGAATATAAAATTTTGCACAAAAGTTACTGGTATCTGTCTACACGTAAAGACTCGTAAAAAAAAAAACTTTGTTACAAATATTTTTAAGTTGTTACCTCTTTTATGTTGATGATATTAATAATAATAATAAACAGATTATGTTTATACAAAAAGAATAGCACACATTTAGGCTTAGGCCCGTGCATACCTGTAAAACCGGTTTTAAGCCGAGATAAACTATATATAAAATAATAATAGTAGTAAATATTTTTTATTAAAGTAACCTTAGGCCTATGTCCAGCAGTGGGCAGATAATGGCTAAAATGATGCTGATGATGAAAGTAATCTAAGTAAGCAGTTTTAAATCGTTATTATTGTGATTGCTGTGCCCTTCCAGGGTTCATGTTGATTCTTTTAATAACTTAAGACCTAAATTGTTACAGCATGAAATAGCAATAAATGATTGAATTGAATTTTATTTATTTACCGCCCAGTTCGGAATGCAATTTCAACTGAAAAGAACGGGCAAGAAACACAGCTGTTTTTTTTTCGAATATAAAATATACAACATAATGTATCAATGGATAAAATGACTATCACAAACTTTATAATTTACTTACCAATATATAATGGATCATCAAATACCCGATGTTTACGACCTTTTAAAACAGAGAACAATTAAGCCGTAGTTGTTCTAACAATTCTCTGCTTGATAAATAACATTATGAAATGAATTTTCGATCATTTGCAGATGCGTTTAGTTTGCGAGGAGCGCTCTGAACTGACAGCCATAGTTCAATCGCAACAACGGGATATCGCCGCGCTCCAGCAGGCTGATGCACAAAACAAGGTAGGTATCTATCAGACTAATAATAACCTTAATGTATAAAAATTCTGTGTCACGACATTCGTTCATGCTAATTTTCTAAACCGTTCAACTGGTTCAAATGAAATTTAGTAAATGTATATTATTTCCTCTTATGAGATTGGTTTGTATCCCGATATGAATAGGATAATTGGCGGTTAAATGCAAAACTACATTTGCCTGGTCAGTTACTAATGTATAAATATATTTTTACATACATACATACATACATAATCTTTCACGTCTGTCTCTCATTAGGGTAGGCAGAAACAATATAATAATATACTTTTATTTCTTATAAATATATTTTAGTTTTAAATGTATGTTTTACATTGACCAATTTTCAGAATGAATGGACTTATTACCTCTTAACGTGTTCGTGACTAGTTAAGGTCATTGCAGGCATATTGCAGGAAAATCTATTAGTACTATTAATACTTTACATGACGCTGTTGCTCCATTCTATTTATTGTAAATTTCAGCCAACTAAATCTTTATTTGCTTTGAGCAAAAATTCGAAGTAGATTCGGGTCAGTGTCTAAGTAATGTCGACGTTTTTATTATCATCATTATTGTTGAGCAAAACAACCCATTATCGTCCTACTTGTGAGTATGGCCCCCATAATGGAAGGTTATTAAACATATTGCCACGCTTGCTAAGCGCCTTGTTATGAGATTTGATTTCAAGTTTTCCTCCTCTAGTATTGGTGTACTCGTTCTGACTCAGTACGAGTATTTTAGGGAGTCTTTTCTCCTGAAGATGAAAAAATGTGGTCATACGGTGTATTTTTATTCCGTTACCATCACGAATAGTAGAAAATTTATAAAGACCGTAGGCGCTAGGAGTGAAGTCCTTAATTTTTTAAAACTAACCCTTAGTAAAATATCGACGTAACTCAAAATAATATTTATTGACGATTTAAAAGTGCTTAAACAAGTCTATTTTGAATTAATATGATGTGAATTCGAAATTAACATTTTTTTATATTTAAAGGAAAAGGAATGATTTTCTTATAAAAACTTATTTTGCTAATTTTGAACTGACTTCAAAAGGTTTTTTCCTGTTTGTTTAGTTTTTTCATGGTTCAGGTTTATATTTTATTTTTATCTGTGTTACATTGGAATTCCGTCATTAGTAGTTTGGTTTTTAAATCAAAATAACTGGTGTGCCACCATGGAAATTGTTGCTTTTTTTGTACACAAAATCTATTATAAATCGATATCGTTTTCTTATCTAAAGGGTGAGATGTATTATTAAACAGGTACATTTCAATGTGCATGCCACATACTTTTTTTTCTGAAAACAATAGTTTAATTACATATCGTGTTGTATTATGCCTTTTTTATGGTATTTCATACCAACAATACTAATAAGCCTGCTGTCACATGCAGCTATGCGAATGAAATGCGGAACGGGCGTTTCTGCACACGGCACAATGTATCAAAAATAATTTCATACAGTGAAACAGCTTAGTTGTAGTACTAGTAATGTGGTTTCTGACACAATGTTGGAAACCATTTGAGAGCGTAATATGCATAATTTACATAGTTTACTAGCATTAACATGTTCGGAAATAATCTCATACAATGAACTCGCCGAAATGTCATGACAGTTTAGTATGCTAGCGTAGTTTTTAGTATAATGTTCAAAACTATATTCTTTTTTCAAACCGATATCAAAACAGGAGGAGGTTCTCATTTCGGTGGCTTTTTTATGTTTGTTACCTCATAAAACTCCGTCAGTTATAAACCGATTTGGAAAATTCTTTTTTTTTATCTGAAAGGATTGCAGTCAGGTTGATGCCAATGAAATATCGAGATGATGATCTAACACAGAAGTACAAAATGCTGTGTTGGCGGCACTCAGATCTCAGATGGATCACATTACTTGCTTACTTTTATACTGCCTTATTATTTGCATGGAATATAGTCATTTTATCTAGTTTCTACAAGTATTTTTTTATTATATATTTTTTTTAATATTTTAATATAACAAAGTACATATATTATAGAAATGTGCCGCATGCGGCGCGGCGACTCCAGACGGGTACGATGATGAGGACCAGTCTTCCAAGCCCACGTTCAGTGTGCGCGAGCTGCGTGCCATCCTACACGAGAGGAATGAATTGAAATTGAAGCTCAATAGAGCCGAAGAGCAACTGCAGGCGTTACAAGTTGAACCGCAACCAGACAGGTAGATAATATGTTTAATAAATCTATTTCTTACAATTGATTTATTATTATTATTTAATTAATAATAAATTATTAGTTGGCAATCGTTGTGAAACTTGCAGTGCAGTGAATAGATTAAAAAATCTGGAGTGAGAGAATGCATATATGACTTACATTTTTAATACAATTTTATATTTACTGTTTACAATGGATAATAAAATTAATTGACAGATATTAACAAAACATGACGTCACATTTATTGAGTTTTTTTAATGAAATCCTATAGAAGTTGTAAAGTGTTGATGTTTTTGAAGATATAAAAATATTATAATATTGTTGATACAGCAGTTCAGACACATCGCCGTCTATGAGTACGATAGCGGCGGAGGAAGAAGAGGCCCCAGTACAGGGTCCCCTGCCTGCTGAACCTGACGACGCCCCTTGGAAAAGGAACGGGGGCATCAGGAAGTTGTAAGTACACGCACACATTTGCTTCACTAGCTTAACTCACTCACACATACGCAGTTCATAATACAATGCGATCAAAATTAGAATGTTAATGTCCTGAAATGTCAACTGTTTTGACAAGCACTCTTTGTATTCATATTAATTTGCAAGTAAAATTAGTTTTTTTTTTTTACGGATCATAACTAAATATTATTATAGAATTTATTTGTTGATTAAGTCGTACAATTACTTATTTTCGCAACTAATAATCGCCACAATATGGCGACAAGTCAGTTCTTATTTTGATCGTGTTACAAAATTAAATTTCACAATATGGGAAAATTGGAGCAAGTGGTCAATAATATCATTAAGGAACCGTAATACGTCGTATCATTTTGAAACCATTGATTCAATGTTCGTATGTCTTTTGAGATAATCGCGTTCAATGTTAATTCTTATCATTACTTATCTTTCCATTTACATTATTCATTACCATCGGGTGAGGTGATATCTAACGCAAATCCATTTCAATTATAAATAAAAAAACATCACCCGAATTCCAGAATTATTTCATTATAATTTCAATGGAATGTTTATTATATTTGATGGATTTCATCTATAGTTTCTTTCAATAGAATTAATGAAACAGCAATCAAGTTTTGTTCTGATTGTCGTATAAATATCTTTACCTGCTGATATTAATGCTCCGTTCCACTTCTGTATGTGTTATTAGTGTGTACAATAAAGTATAAGTAATAAATATACACCTTATGAATGATATTAGTAACACAGTCTTTGATTTGTTCATCACTATTGGACATCAGTAAACTGTTTTGCGGTCGTTCAGGTCGATTAAGTTTGTTTAAATTTTCAATATTGAAACCCACTATAGTTACATTAATTGAAATTTATCAATTGTTCTTGAATTTTATTATCAAAACGAGCATCTATGATAGTAGAATTATCATTGTTCTTCTTATAAGTTCTAATGTAGATTGGTTAATAACTGTTTCATAGTATTTAAGTAGTTTAATACTAATAATATTAACAATTTCAAAATACAGCATGTTCGTATGTAGATTAACACATTGCACAGTATTAGTATCTTAAGTTTCTTTTTTATTTTTATTATTCTATATGCATGTAATTTATTACCATTTTGCATGATGTTCATTTGCTCAACGAAATTTGACGATGTTGAGTGGTGTGTTCACTGCAATATTATAATATTATTCATAGATCGCGGAAAACACATGACAAAATTATTATATATATGAGTATAGTTTTTGATTGACTCGATATAAAAAAATTAAACTATGATAAAATATATATTTTTTTTATTTATTTAACTCTTTTATGGCAACCCTTACACCTTTGTCGGCACATCAAAAGAGCTTTCCTTCTGGGTATTCTTTGTTATCTGTGGTATTGGTAAGGATTATATAAATACGGAGCTTCGAATTTTTGGTAACTATCGATCTTTGGTAACTTCATTCTGGCCTTGTCTTGCTTCTCCGATCGAATTAAAATATGACTTATTATTATATTTTAATTCAGAACGGTTATTTATATTTTTTTTTTATATCACTGGTGTTGTTATTTTTTTCCTTGGTGGCCGGTCATCACATTACACTATGCTTTATTTGGTTCTGGTACATTTTTCTCATTTTATTTTATTTAGATTTGGGGTCATAAAAATACGCATGACATTTAAAGTTATTTTTAATATAAAAATTATTTAGTTACTCTTTCAATTTTTTTATGTCTTTTTAGGTTTGTTTTATTACGGAAAATGAGACCAGGGCCGAAAGAGATCACATGTAAAACACAACATCTTAAATACTAGCCAAGGAGCACGATTTTGCATGGAGTTCCAACAATACACGGTCGCTTACCCGCTTGACCACTTGAATACCCCTTTCCCATTCCTTTCATATGTATTATTAAAAAAAAACATATTATTTTTTATTTCATAGCACAAATCATCATTTTGACAAAATATTATTTCAAGATAATAATATCATTGACACAAATCAACTGTAATTAACATTTTTAATCATCTATGTTATGTGCATTTTTTATTACTTTTTTTTTATTTTCACTGGTGTATTTTTTTTATAAAAACAAAAATTTGTTTCGATTATACTTTGGAATGAGCACCTATATTATTTATATCGTATATTTTTTCCACATTTTTGTTCTCGAATATAGGGTGTATGTATTGTATTTTTAATTTTGCATCTGTCCCTGTGTCCCCCCGCCCGGCTCGTCCCGCCTCTCCCACCTGTCCCGTGCAGGTTCCAGTTGGCGCTGCGGTCGCGTGGGAGTCCGCCGTCTCGGATCTCTTTCGGCCCCTGGTACTGAGCCGGCCCTTCGCTGGCTCGTCCTCTGGTACGTCGCTACTACACATAACATACCTAATGTCTACGCCTTTACTATTAATATAAAATATAAAAAAAAACTGTCATACCCAAGGGGTTCAAAAGTGCACTTTATATATTTCATAATAGAATTTGCTTTGCATAACCCGCCGTATATAAAACGCCTCTCGCTCTAAAGGCGTAATATTAACGGACTAGTACATTTACAGCAGCGGGTTGTACAAAACAATTCCTATTATGTTCGCGTATAAAGGCGTTTTTAAACTTTGGTGGGTACAGCTTCTAAATTGATTTTAAGAAGTACTTAAAATGTGCGTCAGTCAGTACAATAGTATTCTGTAATGGTGATGTTCAGTTAACAATTGAATTATTCAATAGCAAATATGCTGTGAGAAAAATGTCGTTGACGTAATTATCAACTTAGTATACAAAAAAAGAATGTGAAAATTATATTAATTCGAATAGTTTTTGTCAGAAAAGGGCAAGGATTTAAACATTTTTTGGAACAATTCTTATTATTAATCATAATAAAGGTAATGTTTACTTGATTTTTATTCTCGGGTATGTTATTTGCAGTAGTTGAAGCAACTTTTATTTTATTTTAACATCAACTAACGAAAATTTGTCGAAAATGGATATAAAGGATGTGGATTAAAAGGTTTGGGCCCTTTAGTTCTCTAATATTGCATGTAAATATTTTTGCCAATTCTTAATTAAGTATAATCTATTTTCGACATTTTTCGTATTTTGATTATATTTTGGTCATTATTTTTGTTCTTGTAGTTCACCATTTATAGATTAAATTTATTTTTACATTGACTAGATGCCAGTAGATTATCACAAGAGATTAATAATCACACTTATTGCAATTATAGATAACAATAAATATGTCTTAAATTCCTTATAAGTAATAACATTTATTTTCGATACCTAAGTGATGCTATTTCAGGTAAATAGTACTATATTCAATTTCATTGTTGACGTTTCAACCCACGTCTAAATGGTACTTATATTCTTGAAATTACGTTACTAAGAAATCGCTCCTTATCGTATAATAGTTTTCAATATAAAAATGTAATGCCTGTTTACAGTTTTCGCAAGCTCTTTGCTGAGTCTGATATCACCGTGGGATCGTTCCCCCGGCGCTCGCTATCCTCGCTTGCCAGCAAGATGTCCGCGGCCGGTGGCGCCCCCACCGCCCCCGCGTAGACACTCGGAACCCACCAACACATCCACCATCCACAGCACGTACACCAACACACAGAAATACATGCGCTACTGGGACACCAGGAATCCGCAGTCGAAACTCGACCTGAGACAGGAGTTACTCAATACTGATCTCGACAACAAAGAGTGGGATACATGGCTAGGTAAAAACGAAGAGAATGATGAACTTCTTATTACTTCAAGGAGAGACAGGTTCGTGCACGATATACTATTAAAGAGATCTCTATCCCTCGATGGTGGTATAGATATAATCGACTATCTGCAGACTATTAGCTCAGATTGGTCAGGGAGCAGTTTAGCGTCCTCGTGGACCGTATATTCGGATAGCCCGAGTCGCATAGAACACTATAAGAGATTCGGAAATGTCCCAGCTTCTCAGTATGTAATGAAAAGCAGGAGGGCATTTTCTGATATTGATAGCGCGTTCTTCGCCCGTAGTCTCGCTTTATCAGTACTGAGATCTAGTTATAGAGAAATCGATACGGGACACAGTAGTATGGGCTCGCAAATAAAGAAGTTGCGGGAAATCTATTCTTTGAATGATTCTTTTGATGATCTTGTGGTATTAAATAAAATTGAAGAATGTGAGCAGCAGGATACTGGTGAGATTGAAGTGACGAAGCCGTTCTACAGAAGAAAATCATCAGAAAGCGCCAACAACAAAACGAGCGATAGTGACCGGGAAGACGATAAGAGATACGGTCCAAGGAGAATTAGTATAGCTAGCAAACTGTCACATCAAGGAAGCAATACAGCAGATGATGGTTTGAAACGGAAGGTTTTTATGAAGCGGAACTCTTGTCATTTCGATAGCTGCGAAAATATTTTACGTCTTGATTATAGAAAATCGCGTCGCTGGTCGACAGAGTGTGGAACTGAATCGATGTCTCGACACATGTATCGAGAAAACAGTTCAAATGATATAAAGACTAGTGGGAATAGAAAATTGGATAGAGCAATATCTTTACAAGCCGCGGTGGAATGTAACCGACAGGTCGTGTCCATGGTATCGACAACACAAGTCGGCGATAGCAGTGAGGCCAAATATGAACGTTTAGATACGAATGCTTCCACTTTGGTAGATCTAAGTAAAAAGTGTGACTGTCGAATTTGTTTAGAGGAAGAGAGTGAAGCTAAGAAGTCCTTAGTTAGTAGGGTACTGAACAGTCTATTTTTAAAGATTGTATCGTCTAGGAATTTGACATATTCGGATGAAAATAACAATATGAACGAGAGGGAAATGTACGACTGTTTTGTCCACGTATTGAAATTGATGCTTGGCCTTTGGCTGAGACATTTAGATCACAACTGATTTGAAAGAGAGAGAGAGATGTGAGTTAATATATCATTATAATGATATCATATACTAGATAGAATAATGTTGTTAAGTAAATATTCGTAAACGCTTTTCTCACACAAAATATCTTTGGTTATGATGTAGGCACTCGGTATTTTGTATAATGATGTCCTTTTACGATGCTGAGAATGTAACGCCTTTGTCTCTCGTCGAGTTTAATGGTTTTTCATTGTTAATATTTTACATAAAACATTATTTTAAAGTCTGTTTTATAATTAAGCTAGATTGTGTGCAGTGGTGCTGTAAGTAGGAAATCATAGTTTAATAACGAAAATTTAACTTCAAAGGTTAGTTTTTAAATCATCTTCATATGACCATATTCATATGACCACCTTCATATTATACACTAAGATTTCTTAATTATAGTACACATAATTTGTATACAATTTTAGCGTTGTAGAATATTGAAGAATGTTATTAATTATGTATTATCTAACAGTAATGAAACATCACACGATTTCCTTTAGCAAAGAGGGGGTGCTATTGATGTTTTTAAAGGGAGATTTAAGCTGTGTTTGCTTCATGAATAAATAAGAATATGCCTCGCAAATATTAACGAGTGTCTATTCAGTTGTAAACAATTGTTATTAAGTATGACAGTGGCATACTTCAATAATCTTTGATAAGTATAAAGCGGAAAGACCTAGAATGGAACCTCTTAACAACTGTAGTCCATTCGAACTTCTTGGTCTATCTAGTAGTGCGTACATTTCTAAAACATGTCAATTTCCTATTCGTACGGTTACTGAAATAAATTGCACATAATATAATAAAATAGATTTTTAACTGCTCTTCCAATTTTATTAAATCATATATATATGTATACAGGGTTAGTCGGAAAGGGTATAGCAACTTAGTGATACTTTTATCAGAACGAACGATTACAATTTTTAAGTATTTCGTAGACACGCACGGTCATGCTATTAGTTTAGTATTAAACTTGGACACAATTGTTCAGTTCCTTAAATATTGCCAATATCTTTTTTTTGTTATATCCCTTCTGTTATACTTTGTATGATTAAAGTAGCATTTACACGGACATTTTTAAGCAATAATTGTTTATTGAGGTTTATTTAGTTGATGCATATAGCTCAGTTAGGCGATATTTTTATCAAGTTGCTACATAATAGCATCGAGCTAAATTGCTTAGTGTTGCCATTGCCAAGAATTGCGTAATAACATTGTTCGTGTAAGCGCAATTTTAGGATTAATTGATAAAGTTTCACATTTGTTTTATACTTGATAGATATGAACAAAACTGGCTCTTAATTCTAGTTTATATTGTGATGTTATTTATATTGTGTGCAGTTTAATTTATATATGACTATACTTCATTCTAGTGTGGGTGTAAGAATGATATTTTATTCACGATGTCAATACCTGTATTTATTCTGTATTTATATTGACCCAATTTAATACATTCATTTTCTGTGAAATATTTAAGAATATCATAATAATATTATACATTTATATTTGCATTATTTAGAAGTAAAACTGGAGCATATATTAAATATATGGCAACTGTATATATGTAACAAATAAATAGTACAGTTAGCATCAAAAGTCAAGAACATCCGACTTCATCTCCATTATTATAGAATCTGTATGCATAGGTTCATAGTTTCTTGGGTATGTTTAGCTAATTTAGACCTATGCGAAAGTTTTAATTTTTTGTAAATTTTTATTTGTCTATTGACTTCGCGATTTTTGTACATGTAGCAATTATAAAAATAATTTGACTATGTTATGGGATTATGTAATGTTAAAACTATAATTGTATGTAATTATTATATAATTATTCATCTTTACGGAAATTGAATGTACTAATCGTGAATGTATGACGCGACTGACATTTTACGGCTGTGTATGTGACATTACATGTGAGTTATATAATGTTGCATTATGGAGATGTTATTTTGTAAGAGTATAATTTTTGGCCGCATTTCCGTTGTATTATATTGACTTATTAATTTAGTCGACTGGTTTCTGCTTAGTTTATAACTTTTTATTTTAATGCGAATCATTTATTAATGTAATAGTATCTGCTTCAATAAAAATACAATGGATTCTTATTTAGCCTATCATTCATAATAATAATCGTAATAGTTGAGGAGTTTGGAAGTAAATAATAACAATAATATTTATTTATTTATCTCACAATTTTTTCAGTACAATGAAACACTTAAAATAATACCCTAGATACTACAAAATTGTGGGAAATTGGTGCCTGGAATGGAAATCTAAAGAACACGTACCACAAGTCACCAGTTCATTTAAATAAAAATGTATTTTTAATACATGTTATTCATTATACAGTGTTATTCATAATGGATAGTACCAAAATGAAACCCAATGATAGTACTAATTTGACACTTGTTGGTTTTTTTTTATATTTACATATATGCTTGATTATATATATATATATTTTTTACAAATTACGATATGTAAATAAATATATATCATGTTACTTTAAATAATTACGTTCACTTTGTAACAAGAAAAACCAATATATTAGTGATAAACATATTGCGTAAAATAATTACAAGCAGTTAACATCTAATTTGTTCTGCACTTAGCAGAGCGACATGACCATAGCAAAATCAAAATAACATTATCAAGCAATCAACTGACAGAAACCGGTTGTCAATATACGATGGCGATGCGGCCGTAGGGCTATTTTGCCACTTTCGAGTCAAAGGAAAGCGACTTTAATTGGACGGATTTATTATTATGCCTCCAAAGTGGTGATATCGGCTTTTACATTCCTTAAATGTAACGCATATTCGTATGCTAGCGTTGTGTGATCTATTTAGTAGCTTATGTGTCTAATAATTAAAAAAATCTTGCCAGATTCCGCACATATAACGTTTTTGGTGATATTAGCGTGTTTAATTATAGAGTGATCTCTGTATAACTGTATACTGTATATCTCCTTTCCTATCTGTAAATTTGCAATTTGGTTTACTAAAATAGAAAAGACCGTATGCCTTTAAAAATTTGCTAATTTTAAATAGATCACACAACAGCGATTATGATTCGATTTGTGTATTTCGAAAGCGTGAGTGCCATCGTCTAATAATTTTGTCTCTTAATTTGCGATTTATGTCTCGTTAATTTGCGCTTTGTTTTGTTTTATAATTGGACCAATAAAAAAAAAACATATCTTCTATCATCGAATTTTTCACATTTTCTTACAACTTTTCTCGAAATATAATCGTGTTTTTGTACTCGAACTAAGTACACACTCATTCAAAATTTATATACACACCATGTTAAATGATTGAACCTTATGGCCTAACATTATGAAGTTACATTTTTATTTTATTTCAATAATTATAAAAGTATTTAAGTTACCAAAAAATAAATAGCCTAATGTTGTGTAGGTGATGTTAATCAAAGTATTTATTTTATTAGAAATTCAGTTTTAGCACTCGACAATAAAGTTCAACAAAATCAATTATGAACAACACTTCCTTACACTATCGATAGATACTTTTTAATACTACGACTTTTAGACACTAGCATAGAGTAGACTAGATAAATGAAATAGAACTTTTTCCATGAAGATATTAGAACCCATAGGCTAGAAATGTTTTCTAGATCGGTAATATGACGAAAATTAAGAAAACGGATTTAATGTCAATGATTTCATATTTGTTTTTTTTTTTTTTTTCAATGGAAGTACATATTTTATCCACATTTGTGTGTTCTTTTTAGTATTTTTTTTTATATATATCTGAATATAGTTAAGTTTTAATGAGAGGATTTTTTTATAGTTCAGAATACCATATGTGTATTGCAGTGGTTTAATAACAATAAGCCGACGTGTGACATAATGTAAGGCTGTTCGAAATCAATAGAATAATAAGTGAGTTATGTATACCTGTATATGAAAGATGATTTTTGTTATATCTTATAATACTAAACATGAGTCACATTCTGTAAATCAATTCAGTATTTACTTAAGTAACTAATGCATTTTGTGTTTTTATTAAAATTGATTATTGAAAATGTCTCGGTGTCCACGAAAATCATTCCATTATTGACATAAATTAATTACATAAAATTAAAATTCGTATCTTTGAAATGCAATTTTGATATTGTTGTTTATAATTTAAAATATATAAAATCATTAAACCTAAAAAGTAACTTGTTATTTTGCTCGATATTTTATGTGGTAATTTAATTTTGTTTTCACATTTTCAATTTTAGTTATTGACGATTAGACTGTCATTTAATCTTCAATCTCTAGTCACAGTACAACTGGTACTAGATTTAGGATCTACTAATCCATTAGTGAAATTTGAAGAATAAATTAGTAAACGTTTGGTTGATACATATATTATAAAACAGATAATTATGTTACATTTATAAAAATATATGGAAATATAATTATCATGTTTACAACAACAACAAAAGTTAATTAAGCAACTGCCGTATATACTCATTTAATATATAATAATATAGTTTATAATTATATATAATTTTCCTATAATATCTTTAATATTCAATATATTTTACTAATTTATTCTTACCATTAAAAATGTACCACAAACACGAATTTAAATTCATTGGGTTTTTGGGAACACTAACATCACAATTTATGTAATGTTCATGATCGATATATTCGATTATAATTGTATGGATACTATTTATGTTTTTACTATTTTACCTTGAAGGTTTTGTTTTTCCCATAGTTTTAATGGATGTTGTAAAGACAATTATTATTGGTACCTACCTATTGTATAAGTTGACGGTGTCAAAGTAATTATATATCTGTTTATATTAAGAACATTTGTTTTATTTAAGATCATTCCATCTTGTCTTGTATAGGATTTAATATCGTCCGTCATATTGTTACACGTTGTTACAACTAAAACATGTCTTAAATAAAATTTTCATGAGAAGAAGGGGATTTTTTTAAAAACTTATTTCTTCATCCTACTTCAAAAAAAGAGGAAAGTTTCCATTCGCTTGTATTTTTCTTTTATGTTGTATTTTTGTTTTATATATATATATATATATATATATATATATATATATATATATAATTCCGTCAGTTGTAAATTGATTGGTCATAGAATATTATTATTATATATTTTTTTATTATTTATTGGGGCTTGTGCCATATAGCACACGATATAAATATTAAATCTATAAAAGTAGATCTAAATCGCATCAGTAATTCAATTTTTAAAATCAAAATAACGGGTTTTTCCACATTTGAAGACGAATTTTCGGGGAACACAATCTTGATTTATTGTGCATAATGCCAAAATAAGTACAAAGTATTGGCAGATGATTAACGGGATAGCCGAGGCCCATGTAAATTCGCGTGCTATAATAGGAAATTTTGGCCTCTACAGACTAAAAAACTCGTCTGCTCAAGTTAATAATGTAAGCAAATGCCAGGACTTTTTTAAACTTAATAAGTAATAAATGAAATCTGCTTATATACTTAGATGCACGGAGATTCTTAACTATATTTGACAAATTTGCAATTAAGCAAACCCATGAGCCAAATGCTCGTTTGTTCCTTGTGTTATGAAAAAAAAACTATTTTTAATTAGATACCTGATATTGATCGATATAATTCTCAAAGTATTTTTGTGTTCGTTAATTTACATATGATAATTATAATAAAAGAAACAAGTTGTAAATACGAAACCGGTTTCGTTTTCAATTCTAAGCTTCGATGTTATCTCGATTTATAAATTGGAAGTAGTTAATTCCTAAATGTATAACTTTGACCGTATGTACATGGCATGGTCGTTTAAAAACACGACCAATCATCAATAAAAATAGTAGTTGCCTATGTATTTATTACGTAATGTTCTTTCGTCAAGAAGCGTGCTTGTATGGCTGTTATTTGATTTGAAAGTAAGGGTCATATGTGCCAGTGAAATTATTGGGTATACGGAGGTGTGGTACCTTAGTCTTCACAAACTGTAATACATAAGAGGTATTATGATTATTTTTAATGAGTGAAACTGGCGATGCATTAGTGAAGGGTGATAGGATGAAGCAGATCAATTGGCCTATTGTGACAAATTCAACAATTATTAACCACGATGTTTGTATATTACTACATTAAATTTTACAATGAAGATACCCGATACCGTCTATTTTTTGGCTAACATTTATCTGCCAATTTTAATTGGATAATTATTTAATAATATAAATAATTATTTATTTATACTTTAATGCACAGTGAAATTCTATGTACATTTGGCGGACTTATCTTCGGAAAGTGGTCTCTACCAGTCAATCATTGGGCAAACAGAAAAATAAGTAGGCGATGCATTATTGAATTGAAGAAATATAAAGTAATATTTAATATGTTTATATATTATAAACATTAATTATAATTATTTATTGAACATGAAACTGGATCCGAGTATTACAATGTTCAGGTTCTTGGTTTAGCTTTAACACTACCACTTGTGTATTGCCAGCCTATAGTATTAAGAATGATCAGTGCACAGGACCGGTTCTGGTCAAGTTCATCGCAGGTTGCGACCCACATATGGGAACTTTCTTTGGATCGTAAAAAATTCGTCCCACACACAACATGACAGATTCGGTGGACAGTTATTTATCATTGTCACATGTGTATTCTCTTTTGTCAAGATAAAAATAATAGCTGGGGTGGTGGTTCATTTAAAACCGGTAAGTTTATTTGTAAAAGGAAATTTCACAAGCACATTATACGCGACTTTAAAAAGAAGAAGTCTCTCTACATATACAATACGGGTGTATTGGACCTATTTTAACAATTCATTCTGCAATCTATAGGAATTACTGTTGTCGGTTCGAACGAAAAACGTTGTTTTTTTTATGAAGTTATATCTGGATAATAATAAAAAAATATATTTGAGTCGATTGAGGAAAAGTGAAAAATAAAGATTATGTCCCATAAAAAGAAATTACTTCAATTGTGACAAACCCAGTTTTTTTTTTATACAACTTAGAATGGCAAACAAGCTGACGGCCCATCTGATGGAAAGTGATAACCGTCGCCTAGAGACATGAGCAGTACCATGAACATAACAGAGTATACTGTTTCGCCCATGATACGCCCAGTTATTTTTTTTAAACCGGTTTTGATAAAATTTTTATGGGATCAATCCGTAAGTATATTCTTTCAGATGAAAAAAGAATTTTCCAAATAGGTTTAGATCTAATGGAGTTATGAAAAAATACAGCCGAATTGAGAACCTCCTTCTTTTTTAACTCGGTTGAAAAAGAAATATATGGAAAAGAATGTATAAAAGAAAAGGATATAAACATACAAATACATGGAAAAGGCCGGCTGGGCAAATTGCCAGCAACACGAACAAATACTGAAGTGATAGCTTTTCACTAAATAGCTAAAATATTAGTTTTAAATAGCTAGATAAAATTCCATTTATCGTACCCAATAAGCAGTGAAAATTGATTTTTTACGATCGTGAGAAATAACGTAAAAATATGCAACTTTTATCGTGAAATTTAAAAAGTTTGATTAATGTATTATTATTGATATACGTATTAACAGGCCTTCCTGTTAGAGGCTCGTTTCGCGAAATTGAAAATTTCTAATATTACTGTTGTCAAATCAAATATACCCTGTTTTAGAGTTCATGTTCAAATTAATTTTAAATTAACGATTTGCGGTTAATAATAAAGGTTTAGCGTATTTGTATAAATTGAACCGCTAACCTAATGCTGCAACTAAGAAATTGCTAACCTAATGCTGCAAATAAAAATGAATGGTACCCACCGTGTATGCTATCGGTATACGATGACGGAACAACTGTTAGGTCACTTGGAGGGAGAAAAGGAATTGTTAGTAATGAGATTTAACGACCTCATTGCTAGCAATACACCCTATCAAGTCGACCTCCACACGAATCCCCCTGGAAACCATAGTGGTTAATTCTTGTTCAATTGGTCTTATTATGAACCAACTGGCCTGGTGTGGACTGATCATCCACACTTCACTTTACTGGTGCCCTGCCAGCGTCTACCGATAGCGCAACCGGGGTTACCATTCCATTTTCATCCATTAATAAAAAGGTTACATAGAATTAATTGCAATTGTTTGGAAGGTATGGGGTGCAATAACAAGGTTACAACAGAAAAAAGCATCTTTATTACTAACAATCCCACCCTCCCCTCGAATATATATATATATATATATATATATATATATATATATATATATATATATATATATATATATATATATATATATATATATATACACATATACATATATATATAATTAGCTAATGTTAACCTTAACTTTCATCAAGGCTTTTTACGGAAATCTATATATACAATGCAGAACGGAAGAAGGAAGCTTAAAAATATTGACCTAAAAACATTTTATGTTTGTTTTAATATATTTTTAATTACGTAAATTAATTATGTGTACAGCACAACAATTAGTATCATAGTTTTATTTTTCAATTGGATATAAATTACATATCGTGTTAATTTATCAATATCTAAGATACAATATCGTTAAAAGAATATCGGATGTTCTTAAGAATGTTTACATTAAATTCTAGAAGCGTTTTCCAATATCAACAATTAAGCAATTCTCTGTATGTATGTAACTTATACGAAATGAACAAATCATATGTATGTCTGTACTTGTTCAATGCAGTTACAGTTGTACAAGTCAGTTTTCCGATTTGAACAGTATCTTGAGGGAACCCAGATAAGGTTCTTTTATAATTTTTGGCGTAAGTATAGGGAATGTAGCTCAGAGGTCTGGACTGTTTTGTATGATTCTTTTTTTATTGTTAACGTTTACTTACAGAGGTACTTAGACAGGCAGCATGATTAGATAAATTGTATACTCTGAGAAATCAAGTCTCTGCGTACATTAGAAAATTAAACAAGAGGCTGCAATTATCCTTTACTACGGATTAGATATAAAGAAGAGAGTAGATTTCTTCACTCGGCGTAAAGATATATTATGGAATACATTTTGAAATAACGTTCTAACGGTGTTTGTTTTGTACCATAAATGGGATTAACAGTATAACAGCCTATATCGTTCGTCGCAAGAAGAAGCTTCTCTCAAACTGCACTATTTGCTACGATTTGAATGAGGGAATTTGTTTCAGTAGTTGTATATTTCTTTTTATACAACTTAGAATGGCATACAAGCTGATGGCCCACCTGATGGAATGTGGTAACCGTCGCCTATAGACATGAGCAGTACCATGCACATAACAGACTATACTGTTTCGCCCATGATACCCCCCATGCGTTGCCATTCCTGAAGACTCAGGTGTTATTCCTCTGTATCCTGTAAATTCACGCCATATCCCTTCAAACCGAAACACGGTTAAAACACGAATGGGACAGAGGTACCCAAGCAAACGACTTTTGTACAAAGTCTCCCTCTGGTGAAATATATTTATGGATTGCAACTGTGCATCAAAATTCTTTCAGGTCAACCTACATGCTAATCCCTATGAAACCATAGTGGTTAATTTTGTTGCTGGTGATTTTCCTACAACGAGGCAACTGACGTGACTTCATACTTGTCTTTATCAATTAAAAAAAAAACTTATTGTAATTAGTTAATTAATCTTTTAGTACAAACATCACAACGTCGAAGCTCCAGGAGTGCTGTAGACCTTACAATATGCTCCTGGGAGGTGGAGGAAAAGTTAAGTATTTGCAAATGAGGTATAGGATTTGTTTATGTTAGCTATTGCCACTTGTGCTGCGGTAGAAAGCAGAAGGAAACCTATGACTCCGGCTCTATGAGGAAGAGACTATGACGCAAATTAGGGTTTTAACCAGACGGGGTCCTAAAATACGCGTCTGACACCTCCAGCGCGACGAGTGTTTTATGACAGATTTCTGCAAACACTAAAAGGTGCGTTTAGACAGACGTCCCTTGCTTTGTAGACAGAAGTATTACGTTTAATTAGAACACAAAAGTACGAAAGTTCCATTAAAAGCTAATTGTTCTTCTTTAGAGGATGTAAAATATCCCCTCGAGCGTTTCAAGCTAGCCCATAACAAATTAATGATTTATCTGTAAGTACAAAACGAGAGTGCTTCATTGCTTTAAAGCGGACAGTGTTAGATAAATTGCTATTTAATTTTGAATAATGCCTTACTTGTAAATTTCTAGGGCACCTTTAATTATTGATACTCGTATATAATATTTTTTGTGGATAACCGTCTCGTGAACAATTTTACTTGTAAGCCAGGGCTGCCAATTGCAATTTCATAATTTTTCCCCAAAATGATTCCTTAGAATAGATTTTGTACTACCAAGTAATTAACTACTAGTATGGCCGACGGGATCGTTCCTTATGGCAGTCTATGGGGGAGGCCTATATCCAGCAGTGGACAGATAATGGCTGAAATGATGATGATGATGGACGACGGGAAAAATCTACAACTTCGACATGGTGATATTTAAAAAAAAGAATTAATAAATTTTTTAAACTCCTCCTTTATTGTTGCTATAATCTACAGGCTACGATATTACCATCGGCCAACTCGCTTATTCGTTTGCCATCTTTTTACATAAAAAGTCGAATTTTAACGGAATTGCACTTTAGGTTACAAATGCAAACATTTATTTCAAACATTAAAATACCTAAAATTATCTATGTTAATTTTTTTCTTTGAACATTTCTGCAACTCTCTAGAAGAAAAATGTTACCCAGAATTACGATAAACTATTGAATCTGGCAATGCTCTTGTGAGCTGTGTCGAGTTGGTTAGATGGAGCGTAGAGAGGTGCTATGTGACTGCCGGCCGAATATCGAGGCCGCTCCACGGGATGTCGGCGGTTTATGTGCGGATCGCATTGCCTTGATACTTGATACCTTCTATCGTTATAATGATAATAATTATAAGTTTTTTATACATTGGAAGACTGTTGGTGTAATATTTTTTTTTTGACCAAAAATTATCTAATTATTTTAAGCTAACTATCTAAGCTAGTAGTCTTATAATAATGTATATAATGAAATAATAAACATTAAATTAGAATGTTTATATTTCTATAATATAATGATAATAAATTGATGGTAGAATATTAAAAACTTACAGTAGGTATTTATTTTATTTTTAATGAAATTAAACATTACCACAATTATAGTAATGGATTTGTATTAGCATACACTAAGTTCTTCGCCTGTGGCTCTCTAGATTAACTTTATTAAAAAAACAATGAAATGTAAATAAAAAACATTAGTATTTTTTAATAAAATTATTAATAAAAAAGATGGAACGGATCAACTAATTGACTAAATAAATGTTATATTAGTATAACATGTTGTAAAATTTTATAACACGGATATATGTATGTCCGTGCTATAAAATTATAAAAATAAATAAGTAAACTATAAAAAATTAAATAAACAAATATTACATATATTTAAGGCACAAGGTTTGACGCGTAGTAATGCGTCTTCACTTCCGGATAATATCTATCTAATCTATTTATTTAATCAATATGTAACGTCAAAACTTCCGTTAAATTAAATATTGAACGTTCGGGGTTTTAAACAGAGGTTTTTGATTGACTGATTTCAGACCATATTTTTTAATTATACTTGTATAATGTGATGGGTTATTGTTTATTATTCTCATCTCTTTAACGTCACTGGTTGACATATATACTTTATAGACTAGTAAAATTATAAAAATTAAATTCACATAGTAAGCTCTTACTTAGAGGAGAAGGAGTAGCAAATAATTTTCAAAAGTTTAGTTCAAAGTCAAAAAGAGGAATGAAAGTGTTTGAAAAAATTTTAAACTTGAAACATACAAAATTTTATTCTAGTTTTTTTTTTGTAAATAAAAGTAAGTCACCTGTTTTAGTTTTTTGGAATGAAAGTTAAGGTATATTCGATATTAAAATTTTTTTTTTAAACAAATTTGAAATATCGATTTTTTTACAAGTTGTTTTACAATAAAGTAAGAAGATGATCGTAATTTTCTTAAACTGATCAAGATCTATCAATCGACATTCTCCATACCAAAGGTGAGCTCTGCGCGGGCGCAGCGAGTGACGTGTCTCTTCACTTCTCTTCCTTCAGTGAACCGCGAACTGCGACGTTGTGCGAACGTATATTGCTGTAGTTAAAAAAATAAATCAAAAGTAATCATTGCTAATTGGTGTTACATTGAACATAGTGTGAGATCGAAAAAACTAAATTGATACTTTTAAGAACGTGAGCTATAAAAGCTCAAGAAGTTTTTTAACACAAGGACAGTGTTATGAAAGTTTTATTACAGGTCAAATAAAGTGGTTATCATTCTTGGTAAAATTTGTTAAATTCCGGGATTGTTTTGTGTTGTAGTCACGACACGGATTAATAAGGTAAGTGGTTAGTGAATTTTGTATTCTTATTTTGTTAGGGGATCTTCTATTAACGATTGAAGATTTTAGCTAAATAGTTGCACCGGCCACCGCATTCGTAGTTGAACGTCTGTGAATTGAATGTTGTAAAACGAATGAATTGAAAACTTTGTCTTCAATAACAAGAACGTTAATAACTGTCAGCATTCCGATGAACTGAGCCTTTGAATATTTTGTTATGACACAGTCAAATAGAAAGTCACTAAAATATACCTACTGCTAATATGCATATTATATTACCGCAAAAACAAGAATTCGCGGAAGTAACGCGAGTTGCGTTAGCAAAGGAGAGTTGCGTTCCTAGATTCGATTCCATCGGAACAAATATAATACCGGTTTTCAATATACGAAGATAACAACATGCAAAAGGCATTAAGAATCTATAAAGAAACTGCAGTATATAAATGCTATACCCAACTACATTCAGGTGTAAGGTAATTTCTCAGGAAGTAGTATTTTCGTAGAATTTTGCAGGTATCGGACGGGGTGAGATATCATCTACCTACCCTTAAACTGGCCGTATTTTTTTTACCATTGTAAGAAATAGTCACCACTACAAGTATCTATTTTTTTAATGAGTACGTTATACCTATCTTTTTAATAAGTAATTTTACGTTAGAACATTTTGTAACTGACTTTAATATAGTAAAATGGTTTTTATAATACCTAATTGAAATCTCGGTGGGTCATATTTGTTAGCAATATACTCTATTAGGTCAATTCCATGTGCGTTAATTCCTGATAAAATCATCACGATAGGCCAATTGACCTTACTTCATCCTCATTGTCTATCATCATCCTTTATTGGTTCCGCCAAAGTAATCCAACCATTATCCCCTTTTTATTCATAAAAATATCATACAACTTGTATGTTACCAGGATTACCATTTCCTAATAATTTTGTATAGGAATATATATGAACATTACCATAATATTTATCAAAGCTCTCTTATCAATAGTTTTAGGATGCAATCATGTCCATAAAGCTCGTAATGCAGAGACAGATAAGATAAAAGGACAGGGAAGAGAGCCAGATAAAACTGTCATCTAAATAGGTTCTTATCATCATCGGTTGCCCTTATTATTTGGTCTATACTTAGGATTTACACTGTATACTTTGCATTGATCCCAAACTCCTGTAATACCATAACTTCTCTTCAAAGTTCATTTTGAACATTCACTGAAAGAAAACAATACCTATTTTGGCCATTTTGCACATATTATATGCATTTTCTATGAACTGAAAAGGAGGGTCACATGGTTTTTGACATGAATAATGTTGTTTACGTCTAGAGAGGATGGTTACTACTTTCTATTAGATCTGTCAGCTTATCTGCCATCCAAGTTGCATAAAAATAAAACAAACGAGACTATAAAACAGATATGAACTCCAAACATACGCGTTGAAAATTCCAAATGTTATAATCTCTCGAATTAAAATACTTTTACTGGATGTTATTTTTATTTATTTTTAAAATAAAGTCTATGTATGATATCAGTAATACGTAATCCAAATAATGTGTCCGACTTTAAATGAAGCTAATTATTCACTTGCAGTAATAATCGTGATGACCTTGTCCTTATCTCAGTATTTGTGGTTTTTTTCTTCTATTATTCATTACTGCCATAGTATATGTTTAGTCTGTTATTAGACTGAGATTCACAAAGTAATATAATGTCTAATAGCTGATCTTATAAGAGATGGTTACAGGATTTCTTCTGTAATTAACGCAAATGCACCGTGTTTTAATTCCATAAATTGGTTTAGATAACTAGTTTGCAGACAGTAATTAAGGTCTGATAATGGAGTCTCAAGATACAAGATCTACGCGTAAAGATAGATTGTACTAATGTTTGTTTCAATGTACTGTGTTAATAGAAACTAGATTCTGAACATCCGAGAATCGAATCCAGTTCTAATTTTTGTAAAGTTAACTTTTTATTGTGACATCACTAAAAGTAATCAATATTTTCAATCAAAATAATAGATGAGTTTATTTTTAATAAACTGATTTTATTATCTTTTTAACGATTTTTCAATCGAAAGTGTTTATTATCGTGTTGCTTTCATTAACTGTTACTAATTTGCTCAAGATTGGTGTACGTTCCTTTTTTAAAACGGTATACTCATATACAAGTATAATTTGCTAACTCGCTGTAACATATTCTGTCCTTTTCCATACTAAATACTACCCTCTTATTTATAAAAACTAAAACATCCTACAAACCTTTTTTAACAATTAGAATGCTTTGTCATTGTCTTTGAAATTGAGAAATTAGCACAAAAGGACAAAAACACTTCAATAGCTAAAGTAGGTTTATGAGGGGTTTGACTTTTGTTGGAATAAGGAAGTACATGTGTACTATATAATTTCTGGCGATTAGTCGAACTATTAAGGCGTCAAGAAGTAACAAGCAATGTCACTTTCACGTTAGTAATATTAAGTATGGGTTAAATTCGAAATTACCCAAATAAAACATACAATTACCTACATTATTGTCAACAAGCCATTGAAGTTCTATTGAACCCTGCAAATCACATTGCTAAAATGACATTCACTTAATACGATTTCACAGTTGGAGCATGCTCGACGCTTGGTCAACGCTCTTGGGCAACGAGCTCGACATTTTTCCTTTGTTAAAGTTATTTATAATCGTTTGAAATAAATTAAATTATGCCACAAGTGCTTGTATAATAATTTAGACTTTTTAAACATTCTTCCTGCTGTTTTCAATATTTTTAAATCAAAGTATACAATTTATTAGAGAGACTTATGTTTGTTGGCGAATCATAATGGAATAGCATTACGCTTGCGCTATAGATATTTGCTAACAGAGCCTGGAGTAGTAAAGAATGATAGGAGATAATAAAGTCAGTTTAGTATATCTGTCGTGAGGAATTCATCAAAAATAACAACGATGGTTTCCAGAGGGAGCCATGTTAAGGTTAGGCAGCAATCTAAGTATAAAAATAAATCTCAGAGCAACGAGAATTACGAGCAATATACTGTATATTGCTAGTAATTCCCATTGCTCTAAGATTTATTCTTTCACGGATTCTTCTATTAAGTATTAAGGTGTAAATCAAGAATTCTTTCATCAGTAAAGAAGTAAAAATATTGCGTATTAACACTATTGTATAAAGCAACTGAGAAAAAACGTGAAGTAATGAAAGAGAGGAAAACTATGAATGAAACCATACTAAACTGCCATCAGCTTTGATAATACGAATAGACTAATGACCTCCCTTTCTGTGTTAGAGATAATCATGTGTAGCAATAGTACATTAATATTTATTTATGTAATTAACAACTACAAAATTTAATGTGTCTTGGTTTTATGATTTTGACGATTAATGACAATTAGTTGGTGAATTTTATAAACGAGTAGGTAATATATAAATAAAAGTGCTTTTATGGTGGTTTAGTGGAGACTGCAGTCTATTTACATAAATATCATATTGATATAATTCGAAAAAAATTAAATAGGTTAAATAAAATTAAATAAAATTAAAAAATTAACTAGCCTATTAGCAAAAATAAGGAAAAGAAACAAAATGGCAATATATTAGCCAATAGTCGTAGGTAATGAGTTTAGATGAGATGAATTAATAAAATATGCCAGTGTAACTCGTCTTTTGTCGTGTACCGTTAATTCCCGAGTCGAAATGAGTTCCGCAAATTAAACTTAAAAACATAACAAACATACATATGTATTTTGACATTTATATTTATCGCAAGAACAAGTTTTACTAATGCTAAGAATATTCTTTGTAAAGAAGTCTATATTACATAGTTATCTTCAATCTCAAATGTAAATATTGTTTGTAAACAAACCTTCAGTGTTGTATAACAAAACTACAAAAATGTCACAACAAAATATATAAATGCTAATTGTTCTCGTTTTGTTTGTGTTGACAAACAATGCAACATTGCATCTGACACTTCAATGTTATCAAAGATAACGATCAATTGGTATTTAAAAGTATTATAAATGTAATACTTTTGCTAACTAAATATTTTATAACATATTTAAATTTTTATGATCTTAGTGATCTCACTATTAAAAAAATTCAAATATGTTTTTGACTTTGATAGAAATAAATCAAGGTACGTTCTTCCATTTCCTGTATGGTCTTGGCATAAAAGAGGCCACCTCTTCCTTTCCCGTGGGTGTCGTAAGAGACGACTAAGGGAGGGCGAGGGATGGACAGCAGCGTCCCTCTTAAAACATGTCTAAAATCTGACTGCGATTGGCAATCCGCCTGCCAAACATGGCAATTACTGATAAAACCCCGCAAGGAGGAGGCTTACGTTCAGCAGTAGACAGTTAAAGGATGATATGAATGAATGGTGACTTTCTTCCCCGCCCAGCCACGCTTTGGAACCAACTTCCAGTAGCAGTATTTCCGAATCAATACGACATCGTAACCTTCGAGAATATAGCATCCTTTTTAAAAGGCCGGCAGCATATCTGCAATTTCTCCGGTGATGCAGGTGCTCATGGGCAGCGGTAGTTACTTACCATCAGGCGAGCCCCATGCTCGTTTATCCATTGTTATAAAAAAACATTCGTACCTTGATATACTTACTCCTTTATATTATAAACGTAAAAGTGAATTTTTTATTTGTTCGTTATCTCTTGACGCTTTAATGGCTCGACCAATCGTTATGAATTTTGGTATATACGTAGTATTTGAGATAAAGTCACGGATAAAAACTAACAAATAACATGTATAGATATTACTGACAATAAATACTCTTTATTATTTCCTCTAAAATACATAATAGTATACATACTTATACATATACACAAAGAATGCTTAAGGGAAACAAAATTAACAGATAAAAGATCCCACAAAGAAAACAATGGGCGGCCTTATCGCGAAAACGATCTCTTCCAGACAAACTTGTGATGCGAAGGATGTAGTTATTCCTTCGTCGAGAACTTGGTCGAGGGGGAATATACAAAATTCTATGAGCATAATACATTCATTTATAAGTACGTGCATTAAAATTACTTGTATCTCAAATTTTTGATCCAAAATCCTAATTTTATGCCTACAATCTAGAAACCAAACATCCATCAAACAAAAGACATCAACGACAGCGTGACGAAATATATATCGTACTATAAACAAATTTTGCGGTTTTGTCCACATTACACTATTTTCATGGATATTAAAAACTTTTCCTCATTGAAAATCTAGGTCACATTATATAGTACTGATTAGTCGGAACTTAATATTTATATACTATTTTTGAATAAATATATATTTATTCGACAATCGTTATTCTATCCAAATTCTATTTTTTCTCTAAAAACTATTCAGACTATCAAGAATATAAAAAAAAATGCCAAATAGGTCTGGATCAATTTGGCAATTTTTTCTATTCTTAAATAGTACTATCTTCGACGAATATTATATTATATTTTATTACATCTGTAATAATTTTATTCGAATAATAAAATAGAAGAGATTGCTTGTTTGGTCGTGCTAATCTTCAGAAATACCAGTCAGATTTAAAAAAAGGCTTATTGCGTTTGAATTTTTGCTCATTTCTTCTTGAGGAAGGTTATAGGCTATTCAACATCACGATCCGACCACAGGCGAAGTCGCGGTATACAACTAGTTAATAGATAAAGGTATTATTTCCGACAATGATTAAATAAATTATATATATATACGTATGACGCGTGAAATTAGTGATATTAAAAACTCCTCAGGTGTGATCCTATGCCACTATTATTGTTATGCAAAAAGCGAATTATAAATAATTTAGCATTGTATTGATAAAGATGGCGAGCGTGATGGGAAAGATGTGAAAGTTAATATAGATGTTTGGGTATTTGTTACTCGATTATATACTTTTTAACGACTGAGTGAATTTGAATGTTTGATATACACTTTTTTTATGCAACAGAATGGTAAACAAGTTGATGACGGCCCATCTGATGATAAGTGGTAACCGTCGCCTATAGACATGAGTAGTACCATGGACATAACACAGTATACTGTTTCGTCCATGATACACCCTACGCCTTGCCATTCCTGGGAACTCAGGTGTTATTTATTTGTACCCTGTAAACTCACTGTCATATCCCACCCTTCAAACTGAAACACAGCCATGCAAACAACTGCTTCACGGTAGAAACACGAATGGGATAGAGGTGCCCAAGCAAACGACTTTTGTACAAAGTCTCCCTCGGGTAAACATAAACTAAATACATATATTATAGAATATAGATTAAAATATTAAGATATCCTAATTTGATTGCAAATATTCCTGAAAAGTAATTTTTGGTCCTAAGTGTTTTAACACTATCGGGAGCCATGATTAAAAGTTTTTAATAACTGATTTATTTTTTTTATACATAATATAACTGACTTTTATAACGTACTTACATGTTTTGTATGTCACATGAGTACACCGATTACCTGAACCTCACGTTAGGATACTTTGTGTCACCAGACTGTGAGAAGGCCTGTTATAATAATAATAATAATAAACTCTTTATTGCGCACAATAGAGATGTATACAAGGAGTATTTATACAGAATGTGCATATACAAAAGGCGGCCTTATCGCTAAAAGCAATCTCTTACAGACAACCTGGCATAAATTTTATATATTTCGCATAAGTTATATTTTTTTAATGTCCTAGATCTTATCATCAGGTGAGTAAATTTTTTACCATCAGGTGAGATATGATCAAGCGCAAACTCAAGTAATATATATATATATATATATATATATATATATATATATATATATATATATATATATATATATATATATATATATATATATATATATATATACAGTACACACAAAACCTTGTCATTAAAAAATCGACGTGAGCCGATCACCTGACTGCGCTCACCTGATTTCACATTTTTCAGTCGACTACAAAAAATATTGAATTGGCAAACAACTTAGTTGATCACTTTAGATCAATTAGCTGCGTGTTTTACTAATCACGACTGGCAGCACTGAATTAAAATTATTAAGTGCATGCAAAACTAACGACCGAGTGGGTTAGTTCAATAGCGTCAATGAACTATGGTTTTTTTTATACATGTTCAAGGCTCACCTTATGGAAAGGCGCTGACCGTCAAAGGTGATAACACTCACCTATAGACGTGTAAAACACCACATTTGTAAACATCACAATAGTACTGGTTATTTGTATAGAATTATTTTGTTTAATTCCACTGCCATTAGTATGTGTGTGACTGCCAACACTTGAAGATTGGCCACCACCTTTACTATCAGAAGTTCCACAATCTTCACACACACACACACAAAAGAAACGTTCACAAAAGAATTTATCCTTTTGAAATTAGAAAGGAACTTCGCACTAAATACAACGGGTCTACCATGAAACGAAATTCCGAAATTTCGGACTCAATTTCGTGTTTTTGTTTATACCAAAATCGGATCAATAAATAGAATTTAACATTTCATTCGTCATACATCCTATCATAAAATTTCAAAGGAACGATATTTTAACATTTTTAATATTTCCAAACGGCATATATTATGTAATTTTAACATTAAATTTGTATTTCGTTCGGCTCCGAAATTTCGGAAAACACTTCATGGTAGGCCCTCTGATTTATGTGACTTATTTAGTATTATTAAATATCTAGTATTTACAAAGAACCTTTATGGTGGTACTATTATTTTACAGAGCTAAATCTACTTAAAAAAGGCGTAATAAAGTTTCTTAGGGGTCGGTAACGCGCGCTTGATATCCCTGAGGGCCTAGCATGAAATGTCTTCCGAAATTTCGTAGCCGAACGAAACACAAATTTAATGTTAAAATTACATAATACTTACCGTTTAAAAACATTAAAAATATGAAAATATTATTCCTTGGAACTTTTATGGTAAGATTTATGACGAACAAAATGTTAAGCTCCATTTACTGGCCCCATTTAGGTGTGAACAAAAACACGAAATCGAGTCAGAAACTTCGGAATTTCATTTCATCGTAGGCCCCCTGGTGTTACAAGCATCCATAGGTTACGGTAACCCCGTTTCCCGTCCTGATTAGTATACTTATTTGCAACCATAGTAGTATAAAAAAAGTACTTATTTAAATCTATTTATTAAAGTAGTTTAATAAAAGATTAGGACTGTCATCCTTTGATAATATTTCAAGCAATGAAGATTCTCGTATAAGCAACCGCTAACGTGAGAAAGAAAGTCGGAAAGTTAAATTGTTTGTACGCGAAATGGCTGTACAAAATACACTTTCGAGTTTCGCCGAAAATATAACTTACGATAATCTCGACGATAATGCGACGTTTTTCGACGTTATCTGTTTCAAATGTGCATATTTTTTTTCTTTTATATATTTACACGTAACTATAAACGGTCATGTCATTGATACTTTCAGAATAAACTGGTTTTTTATAAATTTCTACATAAAATACATATAATATTTTTACCACCCACCATTAGGATATGTTGATATCTTATGCTAAAGAAAATCGTGAGTGACTTGACTGAACTGATTGACGTTGACTGTTTTTTTTATATACCACTGAGGTGGCAAACAAGCATACGGCCCATCTGATGGTAAGTGGTTACCGTAGCCCATGAACACCTGCAATACCAGAGGTATTACGCGTACGTTGCCAGCCCTGAAGAAACCTCTTTACCTCCCTTTTGAATTGGTCATATGGTCTTGAAATAGATTGAGGATTAATGTACTATAAAATTATTAAAAATATTTAATTAATTAGTGCAGTTTGTGATCTCACAACACCATTCGAAATGGAACATTTTTCAATGGCGACAACATAATATAAGTACATCATTGATTTATACGTAAATTTTTATTTCTATGAACGGATCATAGTTTTAAAATGTTTAGTGTACTTACCTATTTAAATCCAGTTATAAATTCTTACTAATATTATAAATGTGAAAGTTTGTTTGTTCGTTACCTTATAGCGCTTCAACGGATTAATCAATCACTATGAAGTTTGGTATACACGTACTACATGTATGGGGGAAGGATATAGGCTATTTTTTATCTCGGCTAGTAAACATATGTCGGTCACGCCGGCGAAGTCGCGGATAAAACTAGTATTATAATAAATAATAATACTTAGAATTGTTTACTAAGCAGTGTGTACCTACTTATATTTATGTTTGATGAACCGACTCATCGATATATAAGTGCGACGAATTCTTAGAATTGACTTTCGAAAATTACTGACATTGATCTTTTAATAAACAATAGAAATTGAAAGTATCTATATATATGTATAGACATAAATATAATTTATAATTTTACCAGAGGAAGACTTTGTACAAAAATCGTTTACTTAGGCACCTCTGTCCTATTCGTATTTCTACCGTGAAGCAGTTGTGTTAGCAAATTTACAGGGTACAAAGGAATAACACCTGAGTCCTCAAGAACGCATGGCAGTGCATGGAGTGTATCATGAGCGAAACAGTATACTGTGTTATGTCCATAGTACTGCTCATGTCTATAGGCGATTACCACTACTTTAATAATATAAAAGAATTACGTCTATGTTTCGGATCGAAATAAATACTTTTATTGAAAAAAGGAATGCGAAAATCACTCCTGATTTCGTGCCGTTATCGTGACAAAAAAAATAGATGAATTTAAAACCTAATTTTAGAAATTACTAAACCGTATCGTGACCTTTTTACAGCGCACGATTACTTTTATTATTGGTGCTATTTATGGATATTAGGGGTGTTTGAATTTAAAATTTTTACCTTGAAAATTTATTGCATTCGAATAAAAGGCAATATTAATATGCAATAATGTTTCTAAATTTAATCTCAATTAAGTCTAATCTGATTAAACTAAAATGTCAGCTATCTTTTAAGATTACTTTTAAAATTTATTCAGATTTTATCATACTATTTTTGCTAACCAACAAGCATACGGCCTGTCTGATAGTAAACGGTTAATGTATCATATGGGTGCTTGTAACACCAAGGCGCGTTTTTATCCCGTGATTTGGTGAGAATATTGCATGACACATACAAACACATAAAAAAGTCGAATTCTTGATTAAATCAGTTTAAAATGAATGCACTTAAAATACGTTTTACGTATTTAATACTCAAATAAAATACAATCAACGCTTACTGATAGTCGTACGGGTCAATACCCAACCATAAAATATTTTTAAATTCAATGTTGTGTTTCTATCCGACATGAACATATCTCACTTTATTCGTTCCCTCACACAGTCTATACCTTTCTCTTTCTTATACTGGGAAACTGGATATTATCATAGACATAAATAAAAACTGGTCGTTTTGCGTTGTCGCCTTCGATTTTGTTTATAAGTAGGGACATAAAATAGGTAAACCACACGCAATCATGCAAGGATTATTTTAAAACTTTACTTTCTTTGTTTTATTTAAGAGTTATATTTTACTAGCTGGATACCGCGACTTTGTTTACATGACTCAGTATATAAAGTTGTTAGTAGTTTTTAGGGGAAAGAAAAATAAACATCCATCTTTAATCTAAACGTCCATCTATTATTACAAACTTTCTCGTTCCAAAGATGTCAAAACTCAAAAATTGCTTTACGTATAGCACTTTAGAAATACTTTGTAAATTTAAAGTGTAAATGTAATAAATTTAAAGTATTTGAAAACTCCGCGAAATAAGAGAGGCACATTTTTGTGTCTCAGCCATTTATACTCTATTGCAGATAAAGGCATATTTCATAGGTCATTGACACCTACTTCATTTGTAAAATTATTTTTATTACTTGGCAACTTCACAAGGCAAAAAAGAGGGGTGTAACAGAAGCCTTTGTGTGTTTGCGGCTACTATGTATAAGCACGCAAACGGATAGATTGATTTATTTTTTTTATTTGCAGGACATTTTAATAGGGTTGGTTCTTGTAGCTATGTCTAGTTCAACCGCTGGAATCAAACATATAAATCTGGCATTTGTGTTGATTAAATAAAGAAAGAAAGAGAGAGAGACATATTTTAGCGATTTCCAGATGGAGGTTCTCAATTCATTTATTTTTTCGTATCGCCAATTTTGAATACATTTAGGTTTTTTTCAATCGTTATGGTTTACTCCCATGTTAGTTTTATATCAATTTTGTGAAACCAAAATTGTTTTTCTATATGAAGCACATAATTGCTTGAAACTAAATTTATTTGCGCACACTAATTAGGATTCTGAATTAAAACATTTCCAATTTAAAGCGTCTACAAAACATCTCGTCGTTCATTGATATATGATATGTTGTAACAATCGAATTTGTCTTCTTTTTGTTATGTTTCGTTATGTGTAAATTTTCCAAAGCTGTCTATTTATATGGATACATCAGCATCGACAAAGCTGTGTTTACCACTTTAAGAAGAATCAAAAATATATTTGTACAGAAATGTTCGATAATGTAGTAGAAAGTTGCTATCACCTCTTCCATCTAAAGGAAGTAATTCACAGATAGTATCTATCTATCTCGTTACATTTATCGCAGATCGGACATTGTCATACTATATAACGTTATAATTTACATGTGAACTCATAGTACATTTCTAGATTTTACGAATATTCGAGAATGATAAAACAAAGGTAACGCGTAAAATGATTAAATTAATAAAAATTCGAAGATCTTTGACCCATATTGTCTCAATGGAATAGAATTATTACATATTATTAAATTTAAAATTTTACACATATTTTATAAGTATCTTTTGTATCATTTTACCTAAAATAAATATCTTATATATTTTAAACCTTTCTCACTAAATAGGTCATACAACAGTATGAAAAAAGAGAGAAAGACGAAATTTGAAGAAATTTGTTCTGTTTTGCAAAAACTCGCATTGAATTTCGATTTTCCATTACACGTTATATGATTGCTAAAGCATTCTTTATGATTAGCAATGCGAATGATCTATAATCTGTTTCATAGATCATTTTACAAGATCACGACTCGAATTCACTACTCATTTCCGTGAGTGGGCCTGCCACTGGTCCACAGTTACGCAACTGCATCGTAACAAATTATATTAACGAACGACAATGCCTTGTTGGACGCCGATAAATATGCCTGTGAAATTATAACGTAATGAGGTTAGTAAATTAAATTAACAAGTTTGTTACCGACATTTGTTACAGAGTAATTTACTGTAAACTAGTAAACCGCCCTGGCTTCGCACGAGTGCAGTTTACTATTGATTTCCTTGATTAGTTTAATTAGGATACAAGGTTTACGTAAGAATATTTAAATAACAATAAAACCCTTATCAACATGTATTGCGTTGTTTAGAAGAAGGAAACGATGAAAAATATTTTCCGAAATATTTGAACGCACATGTATGTTCATTACATGTATGAATAAAATTTCTTAGTAGGAACAATTGTTTTTTCTTCTTATTGTATGCTTACTTTTCGCTAGTAATTAATGCTTCTTTCCACTCAGAGTTTCCTAGAAGAGAACTCTTACAAAGTTAAGCTAAATAAATAATATTACTTAATTAAATTATAACAATGTAATTTTTGTGTACAATAAAATATAAATAAATAAATATTTTTTTAGAGTACTTACGCTATAGGTATTCTGTTTATATTCAATATCTTCTTAGTAGCCAAAATAAATCTAATATTAGTTAAAAATAATAGAAATGACTCAATTGAATCGTTGTAAGTTTTTTTAAACGTATTTAAATTAAAATTATTGGCTTATCTATGTTTTCCTTTCTTTACACCATATAAGACAATGTGTAACCGGAAGTACCATAGTTATTTGATTATGAGTCATACAGTAGTCGAGACATGAATACGTGTTGGAAGGGTTATAACTCTTTGTTAACTTTAACTAGAAAGTTGAATTTTTCAAGTCTTTATGGTCATAAATTGATCAAAATGATTTGATCAAAATCTAAATTTTAAATATAGACGTTCTGAAAGTAAATGTTTTTATTTCATTAGGCTTATTGTCATTAGGCTTAGCTCAACCCATAATGTGAAAAATAATAGCATTATTGTAGCGAATAATTCGAGGAAGCGCGCTAAAAGTATCCCAAAGGTCAAGTACAGAGATACGAGACTGTCCACTCCAGAAGTATTGGAACGCTATGCACTGTTACAGATCCATGCAGGCTGGAAGTGGCTTGAGATATACGAATTAATCAACATTGCCTTTTACTAGCACAGTTTTCTAAATCTTGTACTAACACGACATGGATCTGAAGTAAATAAATAAATAAAGTTAGTTGAATTGGCTAATATCGATTTGTAGTTATACAATTTGATGGACACAAACACTCTTTTGAAGACTTTGTTTTTCCTTTCTCAAATACGGAACCCTATACACGAGAAGATATGCAGAGTAGAATATTACTAACATTTATTTACGATCAACCGTTTACATCCATCAGTACGACAAGCTACAAATAATGTTATATTTCTATCAGATAAACAAAGGTTGACTGGAAGAAATCCCTTTTATGGGATAAGTAAGACTTTACTGTACAATAAAATGTTATAAACAAATAATAATATATTAACTGCAAACAAAATAATATTACATATAACGTACTCGTTCGTCACTTCAACTGTTAACGCGATAAATCATTTTAATTTACAAGTCTATTCGTGTGATTATTCACCACTTCCAACTCGGAAGTACACGACATTTATCACATTGAAAATAAAGCTCGGAATACAACAAGTTCATAATATAGCTTATTACATAATTTATTCTATGTTATCCGAAGTCGATCTATCACGAGCTTTCTCGTTGATTAAGCATAAGTATTTATTACTATATTGATACACCGCACCGTTGCGTTGGAAAGTTACCGACTGTATGGTGACTGACGTATCGTTCAATCAGTTGATTAACTATGATGTAATATCATTTGAAAAAGCCCTTTACAATTAGATAATTGTTAAAAGTATGCCATAATATAAAGTTCATGTACATAACGTGGCTATTTTTGGAGCTTAATATGTATTTAATTAAAAAAATGGTTGGTTGTAGGTATTTTGTGGAATGTCATAACATTGAGATAAAAAATATTGTGTAATACTTTCTAAGATAAAAAAATATATTTTATAGAATATTTTTTTATTTATTTAAACTTTAATGCACAGTGAAACTGTGTACATATGGCGGACTTAACACCGGACGGTGTTCTCTACCAATCAATCATTGGGCAAACCGAGAAATAAGTAGATGGTGCATTTTTGGAATAATAAATTAATACTTTAATAATTAATAGGAATATAAAAATTAATACTTAATATATATTATTACTTAATATATAATATTATAAAAATATAGTTAGACTAATATAAATATACATAAAATATTTTAAATAAATAAAAATATACATACATAAATAAATACATAAATATTACTATAACAAACAATTAACTATATTAGAAGAGTAAATGAAATAATCTATAACTCAAACAGAGTAACCAGCAAGATGTAATGTCAGCTTTTTACAACAAATAGTAATAATATTAAAAAAAATAATGTAAACCTATTTTTTTATCTCAGGATAGCGACTAAGGCAATTATAAACAAATTTTTCATATTGCTTGCTGCTTTTATTGGATAAATTAAAATCAATAAGATAGCGTTAAGTATTAGTATGAGAAGTGTCATCTCTGTGTGTAACAGTTTTCGCTTCACGACGCCGGATGCGTGCACGCACATGGAATATTGAACGATGTACTACATCCGGGGCGCAAATGGAAACCTATAGACCCATAATAGTGAGCGTAAGTTCATTTCAACAAATTTATCTATATAAATAAAAATAAAAATCGTTACATGTGTTATTAAGTGCAAATTTCGAAGACAGGTGAAACAATTCCGCTGTTATTTACAAATATTCGTTACGAGGTTCTTATAAAGAAAACAAAAAGATTGTCAAAAAAAAATGTAAAATATTCCATTTTTCTCTTTCCTATACAATTTTTTTCTAGATAATATCTACTTATTAACACAAATATTTTTATCAAACTCGTGAACATGAAGTAATATGTTAAACTGCTATATCACCATGGTCGACAATGACAAAATTTGATATAATTTTGTCATTTGGGTCACAAAAAATCCAACAGTACCTAAATTTAAACCTATTCAGTTTTTGGGGTAATATGTATAATTAACACATATCTAAATATACGAGTATCACACCATACACATAACCTTGTAATCGGGTAAATTATAAACAGCTAAAGCTAACTGTTTCTAACTGAATTCGTGTCGATTGACAGTGATTTCCGCCGTCCTGGTAACCATTTATGGTGTTCTATCGGGTCCAATGACCCATAGCTCGCAATTAGAACACCTTTGCTTAGTCAGTGGTCAGTTTGTGTATGACCAACACCATAAGGTGCTGAATAAAATTGGAAAAGATGATGTCACTCTACCTTTTTAATGAATAGTAGGTCTGCAGAAATTGATGGTGTTCTAAAAGACTTTGACAGTCCAATGTATGAGATGTCAAAAATTTGTTTGTATTTATTAAAATAAACATGGATCGCAAGTCATGTTATTGCATGACTTTTGATCCATATTGATTTTTATTATCTTATTCACTTTTACATGCAATTTCCTCCGCGTGACCGCGATATGTCAAAAGAAGCCTATGTCTTTCTTCGTCTTATTTATTATCTACGTGTGTACCAAATTTCATAGTAATTGATTGAGCTATTAAGGTGTTAAGAAGTAATAAATTGAAGAAATAAATTAATAAGGATTTTGATCTATATTTATCACGTTTTTTTTATACAGTTCATTACCGTTCTCCTGTTTGTCACGTGTATCATCGTATATGAAAAGGACATTAGCCCGCATAAAGAAGTACATAAAGCATTCTATGTTATACGCTATTATATATAATTAATCCAAGTACCAAACTTTATTAAAATTGGTTTATTAGTTTTTGTGACAAACATTTAGATTAACAAATATTCACATTTATAATAGTAATGAAATATTGTGCAGGCGTGTGCTTTGTTTTCTTAATTTTCTCTTTCGACATCCTGAATAAAAAGGATGATAAATAATGATGACATATTATATATTTACTCCTTTAACACACATTTAAATAGTTGAATTATTAGAATTTCCTTTATTTTGTCTAGAAAAAAATATAATTGAAAGTCTTATTTAGTTATTTACTGCACTTTATTCTACTTTATTAGTTATTTCAGTAAAATTAAAGGCAGTAATGTAGACAAAGAGCGCACAAATTTCTCTGATTGAAAGATATCTTTATTCTTAAGACATAAATACATATCACATATATCTCTTATTGGAACAGACAGAAACAATGCAACGGTAAATAAATGAATTGAAACAGAATTCTTTCCTCTCGTTTATTCATAAAAACCTATTGATGATAAGTACTTTAAACTTTGTCATTTTTAGCACCTATTCGGTAGACATATGTCCATATATTTCATCCGGAATCCTTCATCCATATATCCAAATAAGCTATCCAACACAAGATCCTCATTTCCATCTTTGGCGCTAATGTTACAATTTTTTTTATATTATACGCACATACTTAGTAAAGTTTTAAAATTACTTACTACAAAGACAATATTTAACCTTCTTCAAGGATTTATTGTCGTGAAAATACGGAAATACCTCTTTATCGCTCTGATAACATAGTGTATTAGTAATGCAAATAAAGTAAGCATGATCGACTCGCTATTATATGTTGTTCATGTAAAATTGCTTCTAGGTTTGTACATTACTGAATGTTATTTTGTAGTTTCGGCAATTTTTATATTTTCCTGCTGCTTCATATTGCTGTTCGTACAAGTTACAGCAAATAGATTTTTATTCTTTACAGACCACTAATGTCAAAGATCAGCATTGTGAGTCTCGCTCCACATACTACAAAACAAGAATAACTAGACAATTTGTACAAATGTGTGTCTAGAACGCTAGATCCTATCTTTGGTTCAGTTGGCAGGTTTACCGTTTGTGGCAGTTGTCGCGTTATCTTCACGCTACTGCTTTTGAGTGGTTCAAGGTCTATTTATTCTTTATGTTTTTACATCTTTTCTTAGTACGTAATTATCTATATCTATAGTAATATTATGAAAAGGAAAAATTTTAATGTTTGTTTCTTTGTAATGTATAAATTCTAAAACTACTTAAATACATTTAAAAATATTTCCACCTATAGAAAACTGTATTATCAGTGAAGATCAAAGCCCATATATTGTTTTTGAAAATTCTAACTACCCTTGCGATGCCGGGCTAGATTGCTAGTCGTCTTATATAGTAGGTAATTTTGTAAAAATGATTTTTTTAAGAGCAATTCCATTTAAAAAAAAACACATTTTTTAAATCTTATCGATTCCCAAAAAATATCAAAAATAGATTTTGTTTAAAAAAAATTTGGTTAAGTATTTGCATAATCTGTTATTTTGATTTAAAAACCCAACCACTGAACCAAAATTTATAAAATTTCCTTAGAAACAATTTGGAATATATATTTTTTTAACTTTCTAAATCTGTTTATAAATGATAGAGTTCTGAGGTATCAAACATAAAAAAAATACAACACAATTGAAACAAATCTCCTCTTTTTAAAGTCGGCCGAAATTAAATTCTAAATTGGCAGACGCGTAACATAGGTATAAAAAATATGAACGAATTGAGAACATCATAGTTTTGGAAGTCCCTTAAAATATGTAATCAATAATTCAGAGACAGATTCATTGAATCACATTAAAATTTTTACATCGCTCTTTTAAAAGGAAAATGAGACAAGTTATAACCAAAAAGGTATTATTGCGCATACCTCGAGTGGTAAAATTAACCTAAATATAACTTTCCATTGGCATTTAATATTCGATTAAAGAAAGAAAGTAGCTCTTGTTAATACCAATATGTATGTTTACTGTCGACCTTAAATTTCCAAATATTAAATACATTATAAAAAAATTAAATGCTTTATAGATGGCCCGAGATGTCAATTAATTGAAATTTTATTGAAACGAGTTCACTGGGTGATCTATCAATGCATAGCAACTAATGATATTAAAACCATGGAATTTAAAATATAAGGTTTTAGGTACGTAGATATTTAATATAAGGATTTCTCTAGATTCCCACGGGAATAAAAGTAACGTATTTCACCTAGGTAGAGATAGGTAAACAGTTATTAAGTCTAAAATAAATATGGCGGTTATAAATTGTATGTTCTATTTTAAAGTCGAAATTTCTCCGAAAGCCTAGAGATTACAACATGGAGGTCTTAAAAAAAAGGCTAAAGAAGGCAATGCGCGCGTAATGTCCCTGGTATTACAGCATGCGTTCATAGGCTATGGTAACTGCTCAGGTAGTCTGTAAGCTTGTTTATCACCTTAGTGATACAAAAAAAAATCAGTCTAGTTTTTATTCACTTGTCAGTTTTCTTTTTACATTCTTTACTAATTAATAAATGGACGCTGTCTCGCCTCCAATTTTCTATGATCTAAAAACAAATTTAATTTAGTGGGATAATAATTCCCTAATTGATATAATAATAAGCTTTACCAGTGTGAATTAAAAAAAAAATACATAAATATGTTAATTTATGGCACGGTCCATCTGTATATCAAATTCATGTTCAAATATCTTAACAAACTAAGAATAGCGTCAGTAGGAAACCGAAAATTAGGGTGTTTAGTTGCCCAATGTACCGGTACACGGGGTACGTATTACTTCTAAACAAGTTCATAAATTTCCCAATGTCGTCGACCTTGATACATGAACGGTATCCAATTAATGTGTGTTCTAACATTGCAGCAATTTCAAATAAATTTGCAAATATTGCTGTGTTGCTGGAATTTGATTACAAACGCACGTCATAACCACGCGATTCGCTATCTTATTTCCATTGGAACGACAAAAATATAATTTATTTTAAAAGTTTACACTCGTAGCGAATGGCCTACAAAATCATAATAATAAAATAATAACTTTTACAATAATAAGTAACGTCAATTATAACAAAGTTAACACATGACTATTCGAAAAGTAAACATTAACAATTAAAAAAGAATCATACAAGACTCTCCAGACCTCTGGGCTACATTCCATATAATTACGTCAAAAAGAATTAAAGAGAAAAAGAAACTCTCTTTTTCAAAATATGTCATTAAAGTGGTATTATTATATATATTTATAAAAAACTATTAAACAAAAATTACGCAATTATATTTATATTATAATTGGGTAATTCTTGTTTAATATTAATATAATTTACCCTACCATATCTTGCAATCCGTAACGTTTCGCATCGTATAAATAAATTATAATCAGATCTTTACGGATTCCGTAAGTATTGGGGTACACGATTAAAAGAAAAAAAGAAACAACGATAAATAGATGTAAGTTACGTTGTTCTATTAAATAGATAACTTTCATTTAAAATAACATTTATTTTGTTATTTTAATCAAACAATGTAGTGTGGCATTAATTTTGATTTAATAAAGACGTTCAGAATTTTTGAGTGTGATTTAGATTTATTGTATTGCTTATAAATTAAATTGTCAGAATAAGAATTGAGTTGATAAAGACGCTGATCAAAACAATTAGTTATTTAGTACAATGATTAATTTTACATAAGTACTTAGTATTTAGGTTAAATGGCAACAGCCTTACAATTAGATTAGATTGTGTGAACAAACATTACTAAACGAACATTTGGATGTTTCCACAAATAGGTACAGACAAAAATTTAAAGTTTGTTCACACTCTAAGATGGGTACTTATTTATAATTAGGCAGTTATATGTGAGTTTTTTTGTTCTGTTTTGTTTATTTAACTTCTTTAGTACGTAAGTATTTCCGTTCAAAATTTGCAATTTATTTATTAACCGTTTGCTGGCATTCGATTTTGTCGAAATTTGGCATACTTATATAAAATCGGTAACAAATAGTAGTACCATTAAGCTAATCTGACGATAAAGGCGAAAGGTAACCCTAGATCTAAACTCTAAACTGATAAATCCATCGAGTCGGAGTTGTTTTCACGTATTCTCTTTAGTGACCATTTATCTGGAGTTTCTGTAATATTTTAACAAAATTTAGTTACTTTGTTCCATATAAATAGTATATATATATATATGTAGTCAAATTGAGAATGAAAATTGCATTTTTAAAGTTGGATGAAGAGCACCAGTGTATTCGTAACAGTAATGTATTATAATTCTTACAGTGATTTCACTTGTTTTTGTAATTAATTGCAGTAAGTTACGAAAATGAAATCTAAAGTACCGCATTCTATGAGGAATTGTATTTTAATGCCAAGATTTTCAAGTTGCTTATTTAATCGAGCGTATCCATTGCCTCAAGCATTACGAGTGTGTACGTAAAAGGCGCTCGACTTTCACCGTGGGATGAGTCTGCTTGACTCGCAACTTCATGTGGAAGCATACTTTTTTCCACTCAAGCTTGAGGTTACAGTGCCCCTTTCCCATGATTGTTGGTTTTAGTAACCTATTATCCATTGTTTTCCGATAATAAAATGGATAAAGGTTCAAAACTGTAGGTACTGTATTTAATTTTCCATTTTCAGTACGCGGTATTTACGTCCGATATTTAAGATTCTCTAACAGTATATAACCAACATAATATTATGATATTGGCTCCATAATAATTTTGTAATGAATGTAATTTATTTTTTAAACAAACAGTATTTACAATAGATAAAAAATCTAGTGAAACAAATAGGAATTGACGTTTAGTACAACGATACGACTATATAGAGAACTTTTTTTAGTTCACTATTTCGTATGCGTACATTTCAGAAGTAGGAAAATCAATTAAATAAACAACTTCTGGATGCAACATCAACCATCAAATTTTAAATTACACTTCAGGAATATAATTGTGAAATCCGAATTCATTTTAGAGCAGTAGTTTTTGAGTGATCCCGAAACAAATTTACAGACAGACAAATTTTCTAAAAATGGTTGTTTTGGCATCTATTAGTCATATCAAAACCGCTCTAGTTACAATTTTATTATATTAGTAAGAAATAGGTTATTTCATTTCTTATAGTCCATGCAATAAATAGTTACTCAATATATGTAAAAATAAAGATATTCAGTCAGTATACTTAAGGGGTGCGATGATACTATTTGTATAAACGTTTATGGATAATTCAATATTGAGTTTTAAATTTTGGGTGTATTTTTTAGGGGAGTAAAGATTAATTGAAAAAGATTGGTGATAAGAAATAAGACAATTTTGCAATGACATAATTAATAGAATTTTTTTTATACAACTTAGAATGGCAAACAAGCTGACGGCCCACTTGATGTAAAGTGGTAACTGTCGTCTATAGACATGAGCAGTATCATGGACATAACAGAATACTGTTTCGCCCATGATACCCCCCCATGCGCTGCCATTCCTGAGGACTCAGGTGTTATTCCTGTGTACCCAGTAAATTCACGCCATATTCCACCCTTCAAACCGAAACACAGCCTTATATATCTTTTTTTATCAATGATAATAATGTAATTTTGTGTTATTACTAACTACGAGTACGAGAATATTCATACATTTCATTTGTATGACGGCAAATGATATAAAAAATAGTATAACTAGTATACGTCATACGGTAACAAATATGTTAATTTGTCATGTCACGAGTTCGTAACATAATTGGGAAATAGTAAATTTGAATAATATTTTTTAAAGTATTACTTTGGTATTCTAGTTTTCTTAAAATTTGCAAATAGGTTTACTTATTGTTCTTTTATTGAAAAAAAAAAGAATACTGTTTTCAGCATTATCACGCTGCGTATAATCCATACATATGCAAATTTTGATGGAAATTTCTAGAACTGTTTTGTTGTGAAAGTGAAACAGACTAAGTCACTTTCGCCTTTATATTATTAGTAATTATTACGTATAAGACACATATATATGTATACATGAGTAGGTAACAGCTATTATGCAGTAATTTTAACATGTTAATCATGACATGTTAATTCAGTACTTCTATTTGTTTTAATTATATATATTTTTTTATTTTTTTCAGATCTCTCATCATCATTGCCGGAATCTTATGTAAGTTATACCGATAAAATAAGAAGTAGCCTGAACCTCGAATAAGTGTGTGACACAATATTTAAGTAACACTAGTTTTACTTAATAGATACTTCGTAACCTTAAACATAGCTAAGATGTTAGCTACCGTATTGCGAGAATATGATAGGCTTGAAATCGATTTTATACAACATATAAAATTATGGGCAATTTCTAGCCCTTTTATATATGCAATATCGTATGGAAACCCTTCACAAATCGAGCAATCATAGCCAATTATTTATATTTATTGCATATATTTAGTTAATGAATGGCATATAGTAAATAAACTACCTTTCCCTCACCGCAAAAAGTAGCGTGTATAAATGGACATAAAATTTTATTTGAATAATTCTTTGTAAATCAATAAATGCATTTTTTTTATATTTGATCCAATACGAGTATACTGATTTACCTTATAGATACTCACCCTTTCATTTATTTTTATTATTTTTGGACTATTCGCTTGCTAAAATATTTGTGAATTTATGTAACATCTTTACATGTAATTTCTTCTTGCCATTAGTTAACTTATTAACACGGGCTTCATTTATATATTACTTAACATTTTCTTGAAATATTCGATGATGCAATGAGTTTAAACATTATTAAAAATAATTACGTTTTCAATTTGTATGTTATATTTGTTATAACTGTGTCTTTAGGGCAAGGTTGTTATTTTAACTTATGTTTTTGTTTGAGAGTTTAATAATTTTATAATGAGACTATTGAAGTAATACTAACTATATATAATATTAATAAATATGATCACGATAGTAATAATTAATATGGTAATTTATCATTTTCTTAACAGCATCTGTAAGTCTGCACAAAATGAAATATTGTTACTTAAACATTTTTGATACACTACTCTGCGTGGAGATTTGTCTATAAAGAAATATAAAATAAAATAATTATTGTAAAATCTCTCATTGGAATAGTGATTACATTTTATGCTTTTGTAATAGCATCAACGACCTGTATTTAGTACTATTCAGGTCAAGATATTTTAAAGAATTAAAACTACCGAAAAAATATGTACACTTATATTTTATTAAGTAATTACTTATAAATATTTATGTTATAAATATTTATTTTAATTAAAATACACCACCTAATAATATTTTTACAAGAATTATTTTTTCACGAGTATGTAAGTTCACAACACTATAGTTCCCACAGCAATTATTTATTATATCACTTCGCTTCATACGGTATACGTTTACATAGTTTGAAAACGTGTGAAATATAAACATTCGAGAAAGCTGCCTTCAGTAAATTCACACTGTTGACGCACGTAATGCGAAATAGTTGTCCACTAGCATGGTGACTACCTGCGCTTTCCATTTGGACAATGCACGCGCGCGCGTAAAATTTTGCTGCCAGTTTTGGCATAATAAAATAATATATTTTGATGTTTTTGTTTTAAAATTCCTCCAAATTTAACAGGGAAAGAGCATGGTCTATATAGCCTAAACATAAAATAATATGTCAAAATTTATGTATGTTTTTTTTTTATTTACTTTCTTGTTAGGAAGACATTAACATTGCAAGATACAATATCACATTGTATATATTTAATTGAAAATCACTACCTAGTAATTTCTTATATGGTATTTGGCATACGTGTAAATCCCTACTTAATGAGTAATTAATTTCCGTTTAATTATGCCATTACTTAAAATACATACATACTAAAAATTACTTTTATCAAAATCGTAAACACCTTGAAAGTACCTACTTCTAAATATATATTTTTAATTTAACTCTATTACTAAGAAGATACGTAAAAGTACATAGTACCTATGTAACTATTTGATTTCTATACCGTCTTATAGAAAGACCGAGTAATCCATAAACTTCTTGCTACTCACGGCAACGTATCACTTGTTGAGTATGAATATTAATCTGCTGGTGAAAGTTTTTTAGTGATTCATTTTATTTATAAATGCCTTTTTTTATTTACCTTTGACGTAAACCTTATGAAATATTTTATATTCTGAATATAATAAATTTCAAATATTTAATCATCGTAAATCATCAAAAATAGCCGGGCAGTAAAATAATAACTATCACTTTTATTAAATTAACCATCAAGTTGCAAATTTCAACTATCATTTTCATTCCTATGTTGAAGAAGGTAGTTACAAACGAGCTTGCGTGCAAAGAAAGTTAATTACCTCCTATAGAGTAAATTTTACTGCGTAATTATCGTTTATGTCCATAAATTGTGTTAATATACGATTTTATCAATTAAGTGTAGCAATCAAGGCCATGTTTTGTCTTTAAAATTCTTTTCTTATGCTACCCAGCGAATGTGCGCATAGTTTTTTTACTACTCTATATTAACAACAAATTATGTACAATAAGACAAAAGACATGTTTCTATATTTCCAAATATTAAATTTTTCATATTTCGCCATCTAGATATATGCAAAGTTCAGTAGAACTATCAAAATTTTATTTTTACCGGACTTTATTTAAATTTAAATAAAGTCTTTTTATGTTTTTAATTATTCTCTAATAATTAACAGACGATATCTCTTTAGTATAATATCTATCATTATTTTCTGTAAATAAAAATTGAGTTTTTCAACGCATTATATATATTATATGCTCGTAAGACTTTAATGACATGGATTGGACTTATTCATGGACAAATTCATGTGTTTGGCATTGATATTATCCTAGCAACGTGTTTTTAATCCAATAACCATAAAATTATCGCTGTTTTTCTGTACTTGTCTGTTAATCTGGGGCCATAACTTTTTATAACACCTTTGAGAATATATCTCTCATAGTATAACACCGTGACTACGTGAGGCTTAATCTTATGAAGAGCATAACCTATACGGCAATTAAACTCTTTGAGACCATTACAGACACCATAATTATTAGAGAGATGTATATCGTAAAACTTGTACGGCACTAAACTATTTTTATTATTCGGTGATTTGAAACTGATTTGGATTTAACTGGTTCTATAAAATTTGGTATTTCGTTCTATTTAGCTTATTAGATGTCATATATAATCTTATTTATATAATAAAATTGTAACTACACGATGTCTGTACATGTAAGATATTTAAGAAAAAATAATATGAAGGGCCTTAATAAAATTACTAGATGCCTAAAATATACCATAATATAATTTTTAGAAATTTTATCTATCTGTCTGTATGTTTAATCTGACATCACGCAAAAACTACGGCACGAAATAAGATATGATTTTTATTATTATGTTTATGAATATCTAACCTAAAATTTGGTTCTTATTTGATTTTGTTACGTCATGTAGAAGTGCTCTCTTTTACTACTTCTACTTCTAAAATCCACGCGTACAAAGGAAATAACGAGTACAAAGCTGGTATCGAATAAAAAAGCTTTATAGTTTATGAATTTACGATGATATCAATAATGTAAAAAATTAATATTTATTTCACATTATTAATTTTGTCGTTATCATCGTTTATTACAAGCAAATTTAAGTGTATTAAAAGAAAGATGTATAATCTTTCTTTTAAACTGCTCATCCATGAAATGTATCTGGTTTTTTGCAAGAATTCTTAAGATAATCGTGTTCATATGTATAGACCGGAAGACAATCGCATAAAGAATTTTATAGTTTTTCATTTAAGTATACAATAGAAATCTAAATACTTTATTTTTCCATATAAAACCTTTAATGATTACTCTGTACTATACAATACAAAAAAAAAATCCTACATAAAAAATATTTCAAATTACCGCTTCGCCATCATAAATCATGCAAACGTTGCAAAACATGGTCACCATGGCCAAGAATGTTGCCGTTCATTATTGACCCTTATCAAATCTCGTTAACCATTTCTCAGTGGACCTTGTGTAATTAGTTCATTGATCAGCGGACACTTGCAAAACTAATCACGCACTGGCGTGGGCGGACAACGTTCCAACGGATGAACGTCAAGACATACTCGTATTTACTTGGAACCTACTGGTCTTCTATTTAATTAGTATGCCTGAAGACTTGGCCTTGTGGTTGGGTTAGGTTAGTGCTGGTTAGTGATATGTGTAAAAATATGACGTTTTTTATAAATAAAGATGAAGATGGAGTGGTACACTCACCTATGCTAATAGTGTATAATGATTGAATACCAGTAGACGATGAAATGATGATAATTTTATCAGATCTATCCAGCAATCACGACGAATTTATTTAGAATTAATCACGATGGTTTCCAAAAGAAACTGAGTTTTTTTTTATACCACTGAGGTGGCAAACAAGCATACGGCCCACCCGATGGTAAGTGGTTACCGTAGCCTATGAACACCTGCAATACCAGATGTATTCTGCGTGCGTTGCCGACCCTGAAGAAACCTCTTTACCCCCCCTTTGAAGAGCTCCATGCTGTAGTCTCTTGGGAAAACCTGGACAGGGAGCTCATTCCACAACCTGAGTATTCGTGGGAGGAAACACCTCTGAAACCGCGCAGTACGCGACCATTGAGGCTGTAGGACATGAGGATGAACTCCCTGTCGATGGCGAGCCGTATAGTGGTATATTGCTATCAATGTCGACTAGAGATCCCATTATTGACGATCTCTATGTTCTTCTTATGAAAATGTCACATTTTATAGTTCAGTTATCTTAGACAGCCCCAGAAGATAGCTTGGATTGCCGCAGACCTCTGACACGGATCTCGATGATACAAGAAATCGAGCCCGTTGATCAACAACTCTGCCCTTTATCAGAATTTGAGCCTATTTTCCTTCAGCCGCAATACATTCTTTTGCTCCCCTGGTATTACACTTGTTGTTTACTGTAATTAGATAGAACATTTATTTCTTTATCACTTCATAGTATTAAGTAACTCGTACTGGTTATAAGCTTTAATCTTAATTCGAATATTTTATTTTTATTGAACAGTTTTATCTCTATGAATTTCGTGTACTGTGTAGGTTCAATCATCAAAAACTTAAATATATACTCTATAGATTTTTTTATGCAGTTTAGAAAGGCAAATAATGTTAAATTAAATTAAATAATGTTGAGTTACGATGATGATGAGTAAACATACGTAAAAATAATAAAACAATATTAATATTTTTTGTAATATTTATTTATAATTTAAATTGTATGCCATAGATCTGGCATATATACATGAAACGAATTTATGAAAGTGGACAAATCAAGAAATAAGTGGTATAGCGGCCGTTGGCACACGATTTTCTCTGCCTGAGATTAAATTGATGATATACCAAAGTAGATATTAGATAGACATAGATATATCATCTATCCATCTATCTACATTAAATTGCTATAGGCTAGACATACATATATTGTAAAATGAACACAGAAACGACAACTGATCGAATAATTACGTCTAACCCACTGAACGTAGGGGGAGAAGGGATTGTTAGTAATGCGGATTATCAGTTCTATTGCTAATAATATACCCTAACAGGTCGACCTCCTCGTGGTCTCCCTTGGAAACCATCGTGCTGAATTCAAAGTGTATTCATCACGATGGGCTAACTGACCTGCCCTTTCATCCTCACCTATCATCTATCACTGGTGCCCCGCCAGCGTATACCGTTAGCGCAGGCGGGGTTACCATTCCATTATCATCCATTAAAAAAAATAAACCCACTGAACGCTATAGATATTTCTGAACAGTATAGATGTTTAAGTATTACTTAGTATCACGGTATTGCAAGTCATTGCCTTTTTTTGCTATCTGATCCCGCTTACTGTTCATAATTTTATATATTAAGGATATATATATACTAAAAGAAAAGTAACGGACACCCAATATCTTTACAAGCTTTGAAATTTATGATACCAGTATTAGGAGGATGACTTCAATGATGGAAAGAGAGGTATTCACGACATGACTAATTTTGTGCTTACATCAATCCAAACAGATAAAAATCTTTACTAACAAATATACTAAATCTGTCAACTAATCTATTGGATAATCCGTTATCTACTAAACATTGTAATACAAACTACAAAACAGTACCGCAAAAGCATTATATATGACTGTTTAAAAATGTCATAAAGCACTATATCTGCCATATTATCATCATCGTTATATCAGCCGTTCACTGTCCTTTGCTGAATATAGGCCTCCCCCATAAGGAAGCTTTTACCAGTAGCTACCACGCTTGGCAGGCACGTTGACAACCGCAGTAATATTTTGAGGATGTGTTAATAGGTACGGCTGCCCATCTCTCGATCATTAAATTCCCTTAGTCGCCTCTTATGACACCCACGGGAAAGGAAGGGATGACCCATTCTGTGCACGGCAGACATATCTGTTATATATATAATAAAACATAATATAACTATAGTGATAAGTGTCACACAATTACATCTATTGTCTAATTCTTAAGTCAAGATAATCCTTAGGAATACCCGTTGTAATTTACCTACAGGTATTAGTAGAATAATCGTCTAGTTTCGGGATCATCCGGGACCCTTCTTGGTCATGATGTGACTGACTGTGTGCCCCAAATAATATAATTGTGAAATATACTTATGAAATTTTGAATATATACTTGTGAAATTTTGAACAATAAGATAATTTGATCTAATTTTGAAATTGGTCCGACTTAATTCGAACTCAGAACTTCATTCAAGCAAAGAAACTTGCCTATCATTGTAGTTTTTACAATGTAGTTTCTACAAGTTTTATAAAAAAGCTACCAGGATTCCGCGAAATTATGATTTTTTGGATTTTAAATAATATCACAGTTAAGTACAAATATTATTTTGAAGTAGCGCAAAATATGTGGTGTGAAGAACTTATGTTAATATGTAAGTAGGATGGTGGTATTTTCAAGGTAAGTAGTAAGGTAGTACTTTAAAAAAAAATACTGTTCTTATTTAAATTAAAGTGTCTTTGATTTGTAATCATTATAAAACGAAAGAAATTTTTTTGGGTGTTCCATTATCTTAAAAGTTAGGATTACACAATTGGAGGTCCTAATATAGAATTCTATATGAATCGATGATATAAAATGTTTATGGCAGTCAATGAATGCCATTGTTTTAAGAGTAAGTACGGCAATAGGATTTTAATAATCTTAAATTGACAATGAATGGCGTTAATAGCCATAGATAGCAGTGAGAAATCAAATTAGGTCAGTTGACCCATCATGACGAGTTTACACAAAGATTTCCAGGGAAACAGCGTGGAGGTCGATCTAACGATTTATATTACTATTATTGGGGTTACCACTCCCCATTATAAACATTATCCTTCCTTAAAGACAATAAATGGCTGGAATATTGATGTAATGATAATAAACAAATATTGTAAGTAGATACTACACCATATCGTCATAGTCGTAGAATACTGACGGATCTTTATATGTAATTTTCGTCAGATCCGTCAGTATTCTACGACTATGACGATATTACATCCTAGTGTGCGTTCTACTACATGATAGGCCAAAATGGTGATGATAATTGCCATATTATTAAAATAGAACTAAAAATATTAATAAAAGAAATATTAATAAAAGATAATATTTAACGAAATCTAAAAAAATTGTTATACGATTGGAGATTTAGCAAAATGTAGACATTTACATACACATATTTGCATAACGCGGATAATTATTGTTTATATCTAGAATAAATTTACTGTTGTGATGTTTTGGAGGAAACAAGAAAGAGTCTATATCTATCTATCTATTATTTACCTCAACTGAAATTGTGTTTGATAGTTCACACAAAATGTATGCCTTTATGATTGTTTGTTTAAATTAAAATCTTATTTGCATAATGATTAGAACCAAGGCAAAACAAAAAATTAGGTGAGTACTAGTAATTTTTCTCATGTTACAGAAACATAGATTATTAACGTGAAAGTTTGTATTTGAAGACAATTTTACAACAATTTATTTCACATGAAAAGATTTGCTGAAAGAAACTTCCTATGAGAGATAACCTCTCCTTTGCACTTTACGTTTAAAATTAAATGTCCTTATCACTATGTTTGTGTACAATGAAGAATAAAGACAGAAAGAATACGTCCATTATTATTTGTATAGTGAATATAAAATAATAAAGTTTTGTTTTACATTATCTATCTCTAGATGGAGTATCAGTTGTGAAAAACATCTCGAAAAAACATAAACCAACCTTTTGGCTGATGCGTTGTTTTCCACTCTGTCTGGAAGTCGAAAAGGATAAATAAACAAAATTATTTATGCGATGAGTCATAAAATACAAAATTATAATATATTTTAAACTGCTTCAGTTGGATTTATTCGACAAAGAACCTGTGTATACTGGTTTTTTTTCTACTATAATGCCGGTATTGGTTCGTTCTCAGTCTGATTTTAGTCTAGATTTTTTGTTTCCACTTAATTTTGGTTCCCCGTCCGTTTCAGTCTAGATCAATCTCGAACTGTGTTTATTTACCTTTACATTATTGTGTGGTTCTGGCCTAACATAATTAATGAAATAGAATTTACTTGTTATAGCAATATTTTTAAAAGTATAGTAATAAGGGTGAATTTACATGGTACAGAGGAATAACATCTGAATCCTCAGGAATGGCAACGTATAGAGAGTATCATAGCGAAACAGTATACTCTGTTATGTCCATGGTACTGCTCATGTCTATAGATGACGGTTACAACTTTCCGTAAGGTGGGCCGTCAGCTTGTATGCCATTCTAAGTAGCATAAAAAATAAAATAAAAAATACCTATATCATTTAAAAAAATAGCCCATATTTGTCATAATATTTCAAGGCCTAAACTCTATCTATATGTTTATGATCTATGAGTTATATATTCATTAGAAGCGTGATGTTTAACCAGTTGTAAAATTTTAACTGACGTATGCAAAATTGTGTAATGAATGTTTACGTATTGTATAATTTATTACACATTAATTGAGCAATATGCCTATAATTTCTATTTCTTTTGCATCATGATATTAACTGATTACTTCGCAATGTTGCGTGATTAGGCGTTAAAATTTTAGAAGTCGCTACTCTCATGCTTAAGCATTTAATACCTACTTATTTATTATTGCATTTTACTTACATTTAACTTTTAATGGTTAATTTTATACTTAACACATAATTAGATTACAAAACTCCTTAAACTTGTTTATATGCCTATTTATATAAAATTATCTTTATTCCGTGCGTTTGCTCATTAAAATAATAATAGAAAGCCTCTATATATTAATTCTGGAAAAGGTCTATCAATACAACAAACTTCATTCAAATTCAAATTCAGTTCTAAAAAACTGATTAAGTAACATACATCTGAACATCTTTACAGACTTCCACATTTATAACTTTAGTAGGATTTTTTAATGGATTATAATGGAATAGTTAACAACGCTTGTGCTAACGGTTTACGCTGGCGAAGTATCACTGAGGGATGATAGGTGAGAATGAAATGGCAGGTCAGATAGCCTATCGTGATAAATACATTCAATCCAATACAGGAATTTAACACGATATTTTCCAGGGAGGACCACGTGGAGGTCGACCTGACAGGGTATATTACTGGCAATGGAACTGGTGGCCCGCATTACCTTCTTATTTATTAGTCCTTGAAATAATGATTTCGATATAATATTAAAGTGAAATTGAAATTTTAGTTAAGAGACAGAGAATAGCATTTTATACGGAACCCTGCTGTTTACTTTGGATCAAATTTATTATTTTAATCCAATATTAAATATTAAATATTTATTTTCATGTATTAGATATTTTTTATAGAAAAATTTATCGTATATTATTTTTAGTATTCACTGGCTTTTACCCGCAAACTCGTAAGTGTGAGTTTTAGAAGTACGTATTAATAAGTGCTCTAAACGGTGTATTAAGATAAAATACACCAAATTTTATGTTCAAGCTAGAGAAGTGACTGAAAATCATATCCGGCAGACGGCGTAGCAGTTTTTCTATGATGCCAGAACAAACATATAGCCAAACAAATACTAAAAAAATTCTAGTTTTCGCTTCTATTGCTTTTGTTGAGAGCTCTTATATCAGTGTTTCTATATCTACTATGTACAGGTATCGTCTAATTAACATTTACTATATGTAACAAATGTTTTCACTAATACATTTTAGTATTATTTTCTAAAGTACGATGTTTGGTCCATTTGATATGCAGCAACCACACTCTACTTGATTCACTTTTACTATTAACATTCACGCGATGCGGTGAAAACAATCGATTTGTCTGTCTGTATGTATTATGTATACTTGAACACTTTCACATGTATATACAGTATTTTATTCATAAAATTCTTGAGTTAATAATATCATCGATTTTGTTGGTTATTTTCTTGTTTAATTAGCTGTATGCAAAATTAAGGAGATTCTCAATTTAACTGATCTGTTTTGTAAGCAATTTAAATGACCATTATTGTCAATTTTGAACTAATTTTGAAATATATTAATATTGCATCTGTTTTAATGCTATATTATTATGTCATATTATATTTTATTGTTTTTATGCAGAATAAAATATAAATAAAATTTATTATTATTTTTAATTAAAAATTAGATACATTTAAATTTATGTTTTAAATCTAATTATACAATAGATATTATTCAATATTCTTGTATAAGCAAAACAATAAGACATGTGAAATGGAAAATGCATCTTTTTTAAAAACTAATTATCTAGGGCAAAATATTATTAATTGTAAAAAGATGAACAATATGTAAGGTTTTATATAGAAGATTATGTTAAACAAAGGACAGTACTGGCGATTACTAAAAATAAAAATATGCCAAACTGCTTACCATAACAATGTCTGCTACGAACAGACAAATATTGTGGTAATAGTGTAGTTGATCCATTATTCCAATTCTGGTACGGTGTGTGCTAGAAAGAAATGAAAGAAAACAGTACATAATGTTTCATTTGTATCATATAGCTTTTTAAGTAGGTACGCAATTTATACCTCAATATCTATACTAATATAACAAAGAGGAAAGTTTTGATTTTTGTTTGTAATGGATAAATTAAAAAAATACGGGCATTTAATTGTTTTTAAAAATGAATTCGTTCATCAATAGAAAGCTTCATTATTAGAGAGTAACATGAACTTTACTATGTTTAAAAAAAACGTGCGAAGCCCAAGCGGGTCCTCTAATTATTAATATAAGGTTTAGTTTCATTAGAGAATATTTCATTTATAAATAAATTTACTCAATCAAGTAAACTGACCTATACATTTTAACCGTTAACCAGTTAAAACTATCGCCTGAGTTAAAAACAATGAGGCTCGTGATTTGCCATCTCGCTCTTTTTCGTGCATTAAGAACATTCTTACCGAAGTGTGGCAATGTTTGCAATAACTGTCAATTGAAAAAAAAGTTTTCAATATTTCTTAATGATTATTGCTCCAGAGTATTAATCAGCGTACAATATTAATCATAAAACACAAATAAAATATTAGTCTTTTTATAAATTTTGCTTTTTAAGTGTGTCTTTTATTATTATTGTTATTATATTTTACATATATCCACTTTAACCTACTTAATGTGTTTTTAGACACTAGTATATAAAATTAAAATCTGTTAATAAGTTATTAATTATGTGAATAATTTTGTACGAAAGTTGCGAATTATAAAAATAAATACTATTAAATATTGACAATACTTAATGGAGATGGCACCGCTTGCCAATCTTGCAAGATAGTTTCGAGACGTTAAAAAAATGCAAAGTACTCGTACATAACTACTTTTCAAACTTTGTGAAGCCTAAATCTGACTACAATAGTAATAGTTTCTAATATAGTAATTCTAAAATAAACGACCGACAGTTAAACAATAGTATTATTAAATTACGTTCTAGTTACGTACAAAAGCGTGCATCTCTTATGTAAAATACTGAATTAAATGACCTAACGCTTGTATACTGTAATATTAGTGTAATTATCTATTTCATAATCATAATACGTTCGCTAGACAGTTTCTGTTTAGGAAATAACTACTTGGTGGTCAGACCATTTAGTAACATACCTACATTCCATAATAACTTTTATATATGCATAAAACAGGTCATTTTTGTTTGTACATGTGCTTAATCTAGATACCAGTGCTAACACGACATGAGTAAGCCCTAAATGACTGCAGACTTATAAATTTGATTTTCATGTAACGTTTTTATAATATATAATCACCTTATATATGTTATCTCGTATCTAAAATATTCCACCCAAGCGTGTAGTCCAAACTCGTTTGGCCCATAATGTTTTGGTACAGGTGGGTACAGATGTGTACAGGAAATGTATTATATATGGATCAAATTTTATAGTTATAAAGTTTTAAATTATAATGAGGAATTAATAAAATTATCATAACAGACAATATTATGATAGCAAAGGTTGTGTTGATATAAAAAATTAAAGATATTTTAAATATGTAATAAACAACAGAGAAAATTAAAAATTTTGTTCCACAAAAAAAATGAATCAGGACAAAATTAGTAGAAGATACCGTGAGTTTGACATAAAAGAATTATCACGATATTAAGATAAAATATTGCAATTTAAAAACAAGAATCTTATGGGGAAGGCTTATGTCCAGCAGTGGTCAGTTAACGGCTGAAATACTAAAAAAGAAGAATCATTAGACTTGCCGGAGATATAAATTAGCAATTTATATATATAACTTGTAGATTCTACTACGCAAAAATACTTTATTTATTACAAAATTAATATGGATCAACTAACAAATAAATATTATCGGTTGTAAAAAACGGAATTTCAAAATCAATTCACTAATTCATTTTAAAGTCAATCGAAAATAAAATATTTAATTACACTAAAAAAAAAAATATTAACACTTTTCTCATTACATGTATTTCGGGATACCCTTTTTTTTTCGAAACAGGTAGGTGTGTCCGGCACCTTAATATTACGGCTTCGATTCCTGATCGCGTGCCTCGTGCCTTCGGTATTTTAATACGTTCTTTGTTGCTTTTTATGTGGATTCATGCTACGTTGACTCTTCTCAGATTAGCGTTCGCTTTGTGGAAGGTCTTGAAATTTATTACTTCTATAATAAATAAACTTAATACTGTGTATTGTGTAATATTATATATTTACAGATGTGGCATTTATGTTGCATTTAGATATAGAATTTAAATGAGGAAACGTGCTGCTAAAAACATAGATTAAGCATAGTACCTACGCCAAGAGGTATCTTTTGGAACATTGAGATTTTTTTTATATCACTACTGTTGTACTTAATTTTAATTTAAATTGATTTATTTACATCATCTACATCTATGAGAGCATATTACACTGTCAGAATGTAGAATCATTTGAATATTTTTGTCATAAATCCATTTCATACACGAGAATGTAATGTGAAGATAGATGAGAATGAAAGCAGGCCAGTTAGACCATCATGATGAATTCATCAGGAATTAACCATGATAGATCCAGGGCGAACCGCGAGGAGGTCGACCTGGTTGGGTATATTGCTAGCAATGGGATTCTCAGTCTCCATTACTAACAATCCCTTTCCCCCTGTAGAAAGTTTTAGTTTTTATGAATAAGAGGGAAAATATCTAAACGTCTTTATAAACTTTCACATTCATAGAATAAGATATTAGTAGAATAAGATTAACAAAAGTTTTCTAGGTTACTGATCATATTATCCAAATATGGAGTGTTTGGTTTAAGGCGCGGTCGTGAATATTGTGACCTCTTGTTGTTGATAAAATGTTTGATAAAAACTTTTACACTCTACCAGATGGTAGATGTTTATCGTTTTATATGACTATTTCGTATGAACAAATATGGAAGAAAATATTATTTTTATCTCAAATATCTTTAGTGTTATTTAGAAATAGAGATGGTTCTCGTATATTTTTTAAAGTAGCAATCAAGTTAACGACCCACGTGAAGGAAAATGGCAACTATCACCTATAGACATGAATGTCACAGAATAATGTCTCTATACTTATAATTATTTCCACAATATATAGGGTTTGCTTCCATATAGGTCCCTTGATAAATGTTGGATAAATTAAACAATGAACTCTGTGAAATATAGATGAACTGTATATTTTATTATAGGTAATTTTTATAGATAAATAACAACTATTATATAGGACGGTTACAAACTGAAAGGTGCGAACTGACAGTTTGAATTTTACTTTTTAACTTTAGCTATTATTGTCATGCTTCATAATTAAAAATTAAAAATTTATGGTCAAATTGTCTTGAACATTTTATAGCATTTTTTTTTTATATGAAACAACATCTTTATTGTTGTAAATTTTTCGTATGCGTGGATTTCAGTAGCAGGAAAAATAATTGAATGAGAAAATAAAATTATAACGTTGTATGCTAATAAACTAATTATTTACTTGATATGATGTGTTATCCTGTAATAGATAAAACTTCGTCTATTTGAAATATAAGATTTGAATTGCTCTCTGTCATATTATAAAATCTTATGCAATTACCATAGAATGAATTACTGATTTTGTGCAGACGGCATTTAGGTAAAATAAGCTATCACATAATATTTTCATAAATGTATTGTGAAGTAACTGTGAGGATATTTGAGTCTTTAAAGCACTGACGTAATGACTCTCTTGAACCCATACCATAAATAGAACGTATGGCTCTCTTTTGTAAAACAAATATAGTTAATCGGCTGCTTTACCTTCAGACATTATGACTACAACTGTTGTTAATTGCCAAAATTGCATATGCAGCAGAACTGAGTCTACTGGTCAATTTAATTCAAAAAAACTAGTTTTTTTATTAGTCTTACATTAGTGTAAATTTTATACACTTTGTTTTGCTGGAACAAATGTAAACAATTTAATATTGCAGACATAGCATAATGTATAGATGATGTGTTAAGATAAAACATATATCACTTTTTAAATTAAACCTTCAGGACTACAACTGTTACACCTGAACAAACATATAGACAGCACAGACGGATAAACTCAAAAATATTGTTATAGTTTCTATTGCTATATTATATGATGTATTAAGACCTCTCATATTAATTTTGCTTAAATATCTTCCATATAAAGACATCATCTAGTTATAATTTTATTGTATTAGTAAGATAGGTATAATTTTGTAAATGAGAGTGAATTTACTAGAATTTTCGTGACTTAATTACTGAACATTTTAATGAAAATGAATGTAAATAATTCTAATTCTAATAAAAGTTTTTAAATATTTCTATCAGTTGTCTAATACCCATAGTATAAAGTCTGCTTAGTTTGGGACTAGATAGTATAATGTAATATGTCAAGTGTTATTTTTTCATTTATAGCCAATATCTATAAATAACGTGACGTTATCAAAATTTTCACTCGGATCGCAACGTGACTGTTTGAGAATTCTTTGCACAATAATGCTTTGTTATTAAATTTCAACAGTCTGAACCTAGAGTTGGGTTGGCGACCTACAAGGAACCAAAGCATTGTCCGATTTGTCAGGCACTTGGCCGACTTGCGGTATTAGTATCGAGTCAATTACGATCCGATTCTTCCGGAAAATCGATGTAAGCGGTTACGCAACAATGTAATATCGACTTACGATATTGCGATTTTATTTTGCTTTATGTCTAACACATAGATTAAGTGAAGATGTTGGGTAAAATTTACAAAAAGTACATTTAGCTTCTGATATATATTTCATATTGCATGCATATATATATATATATATATATATATATATATATATATATATATATATATATATATATATATATATATATATATATATATATATAAATGCATTTTCTTATTTAGTGTTACGAAATCCTGTCTTCAGTATTAAACCCTATAAACGACAAGAGTAAACCCTATTGATTACAAAAAGTATTATCAAAATCGGTTCAGAATTCGCGATGTCTTTACTGAAATCAATAGTTGAATTGTAGGGTGTATTAATAGAAACAGAAATTTTGCAACTAATTAGTCGATTTGGAAACACAAATATGTTTGGTATCAAATAAAAATATTCTCAAATAATATCAATTCATTCATAAGTACGCTACCATTCTACTTCTTAATAATAAGTTGTTCACTAACAAATCTAATACAAAGTAAGCATTAACTAGTGAAATGAGGTCTACATACATTTGCTTGAGGCTTGACCTCTCCACCTTGGCGAAAGCAAGCAAGGTTGGCAAATAATAGTCACCGAGAACGGAATGCCTGTACCGACATTTAGTACTTGGATACTTACCACCAACTGTCGATAGCCCATACATTTTCTCACCTTACTAAATTGAATAGCAAGCACGTACTTTCCTTTTATAGGTTACTGACAAGTTACAGGACTGGAACGGTATTTGCGTATATACAGGGTAAAATAGAAATCGTACAGCTAATAAGTAAAACGTTTTGGTCTCCCATACTGGAGAGAGACGGGTTTGTTAGTAATGCAGTCTACCAGTCTCATTGCTAGCAATATACCCTGTTAGCCTACCTCCACGTGGTCCCCCCGAAAAATCATCGTGCTGAATTCCAGGTGAATCCATTACGATGGGCTAACTTGCAGCTTCCATTTCATTTCTCACTGGTGCCCTGCCAGTGTATACCGTTAACGCAGATGGGCTTACCATTCCATTAACATCCATAAAAAAAATAAAAAATCTCTTATACTAATTTAACAATTTGACGCGCCATGTCGTTAGGGAAGTTCAAAATTTTTTTGTCGCTCTTTCCTTTGAGAATATATTAAATTTCATTGTTAGAACATTTTCCATCAGACGAGATCGTGATCAATCGCGGGACCCTATAACAGTAAAAAAAAAAATAAGAAAAGCGCTCCCTTCAGAAAATGCTAATAATTTCGATTACACTGTTTGTATCGAGAAAGGCTATACGAGTTTTGGAGTTCTGACAACTATTAGTTAATTGTTGTGTTGTTAATTGTTGTAAGTGTAGTGTAAGCCTTACATTTGAGTACAAGCATGCAAAATTTACAAAAAAAAAATAGCATACAAAATGTCCTCGTCTACACAAGAATTAATTTTTAATCTTATTATTTATTTTAGACTTCAAAAAGGAGTTTTTGAATTCGCTTATATTTTTTACTATACGTATGAATAATATAAGCAACTAGATATTAATTTTGAGTAATGAGAATAAATTTAAAACGGATAATTAAACGTAATGTAGTTAAGACGTATTACTACTAAAAACCCCCTTATCCATAAAAACTAATCCCCTTATTCATAAAAACCTCTCATATACCTATTTTAGCTAAGGAACTGTTTTGTCTGTTTCTTTTGTGTTAAATTCTTAGTTTGAATGAAAGTGAGAAAACAGTGTAATAGTTGAAATAGGTTTGTATGAGGTTTTGGTTTTTATAAATAAGGAGGTTAGTTTATAGGTCCTTAGAGTAATTATTTTCCTTTAACATCAAATTGAAATTTCAATTTTAAAGGCAGAGAATGATACTTCGGATTGGACTTCATTTACTCCAATGTTGGTTCCATATTTTATCATGATTGAAGTTGCTTGAGACTTTATGCTATTTCTTATTATGTAGTAAAATCATAAAATTTAAGTACACATGTAAGTACATTAAATACGGATTTTTTCAAGATTTTTGACCTGATTTCCATGAGTCTTTTTATTATCGGTATGTTATAAAAAGGTTTAAATCAACATATTATAATTGCAACATAAATTAATAGCTTCACTGCATAGATAGTCTATGGTCCGTGGTGCCCATTGTTTGGTGCAGTGGTTTGCGGTATAGTGTGCGAGTGGTCGCCCTCCACTCAAGGTGAGGCAGCCGACTGACCGGTCGCATTCCACACACTACTTCGTTTTTTACCATTGTTGGCCGATGAAAAACCTTTGCTCCTAAAATGCATTAGAGGACAGGATACATTAATTTATTAAATAAATACTAAAAGTGGCGTTAATGAGTTAAAAAACTATTTAATTTCTCTTCATGGACTTTGGATTTTGGGAATTATGAGCGTACCTGAAAAGCCAAAGTATTTAATTATATTTTAATCTAGTCCTTATCTAAAATTTTAGACTAAGACTTTCTGTAGACATTGCTCATAGAACCAGATTCCAAGATTCATTGACCAGGATAAAAATTAGTCTATTATAAAGTATCAAAATGTAACAAACAAACTCATTTTCGCATTTACCTTTATCCTTAAAACTAAAACCTACTGCAAATATACTCTAACTGCACTACACTGTTTTGTCACTTTCTTTCAAGTTGGAATTTATTGTAAAAGAAAGAAAAAAGTATTCAATAGCTAAATAGGTTTATGAGAAATTTGACGTTTTTATAAATAAAAAGGTTAAAATATTAGTAAGGATTATAATTAAATTAACCGTGTCCATGACGTTATTCGCGTAACCGTTTTAAAATAAAGGTAGTGAGATTATTATACAATAATAATTTTGTTACGATTGTAGTGCCTTTCTTTTTTCTGAGCAAAATCTATTTATGCAAAATACTTATTACTATTGCATAACTATAACTTTTTTCTTGTTAATACATATGTCTAGAGCATTCTGACGAAGTCGCAGATACATATACTAGTATATAAATACAGAAATCTCTTAGTTAGAAGCGTTATCTACAGATCACAGATCTAAAGATCTGTAGTACATTCGTGTATCTGTCCAATTAACGTCTTAAACATGCGAAGTCGACTAGAATCTCTCTCTCTGCTAACTAGTATCAAATAGTGAGTAATATAAGTTGACATCGAGTAATTTATTGACGCCAATATCAATCAAAAGACAGTTGTAAATTCTAGAATTCAAATATACTCGTATTATGCGTGAATAGATGACTCGAATTGGTATTTATTTATTTAAAAATATGTAACAACAATAACTTAATTTTACAATTTAATAATATTCTAGAAAGCTATATAGCTTTATACATATATATGGTACCAGTTTAGTGCGTGGTGCTAGTACACGTGATAAGAAAGATAGGCTAAGTTTAGTTTGGTAACAACCTGATCTTTTGAAAATGATCTTTTTTAATAAAATGTAAAGATTTACTAGTACACGAGCTTTAACAGTGACATATACTAAGGATATATAAAATATGTATACTACATTTACTTGCATTAATGGTTGTTTCTATAGTCTATTTAAATATAACTTATGTAATGAAAACATAAACAAACATAACTGATTACGATCATAGATAGTCCGCTGATGTCCTCCAATAGCAGTACAAATAAAAAATTGATTAATTAATTGAATGTTTCGATATGTTAATAAATTCATTTGGCGAGATTTTCTATAATAATTCCGTTAAAACATGGTTAGTTATTCATTAATTTTAATTTTAATTAAAATTAACATGTCATAAAACATCTTTTACAGTAACAACATAGATAACAGATTTAATAAATGGCGGCACCTTGTTCTACTTCACGAGCTCTATTGAAACCGACCACACTGTCAAAATTTCAAATTAAGTTAGGTCAAGACTTATTCTATTCTTTAAAAAAAAGAACAAATCATTATTATATATTTTGAAAAATAATATATATCAATAATTTATTATTTTCTAAAGAAAATCTTTTTAAAAAAATTTCTCGTAAAATACGTGTGTTCGTGATTAAATAAAAAATAAAAACTTGCTCAGTGCAATATAAATTTTTGCTATATACTAAAACATCTTTTAATATAGATAATTTAAACACAGTTAATGTAAAGGTACTAGAACATGGTCTTTTTGCACAATTAATGAACGTCGTAGACAACGTGTCACCTAGTAATCCTGAGATATGATGATGGTTTCTCCAGTGAATTGTGGGCGCACATAAATTTCCACAATGTTGTTATTTGCACAAACAGTAAGTGAAACCTAGTAAATGTAATTAAACGGATCCACTATACATATATTGTATACGCCTGTTTTCTCTCCGCGTTCCTACAACTCGACACGGCCCGAGGTCAAACAACCCAACAAATGCAAATTTGCTTATGACCGCGTATCTGAGGTATTTGTGTTAAAACAAGGACGAATCTCTAGAGAAACACTAGTGATACTGTGTATATATTTACGCTGGAAAGGTAGAATGAATTAAGCGCTATTTAGTGACTTTTACAGTAGAGCATAAAAATGAAAGGAAACAAAAAAGCAAAATTAAAATAGTAAATGTTTATTAAGTTAAAATAATTAATGTGACATCTTTTTACTTTTAACAAAAAGATTTGATTGTTGGTTTGTAATGGACAAACTCAAGAATTATTGAACGAATTTTAAAAATCTTTCACTTATGGAAAATTACAATATCCGCGATCGATCTATGCTATATATTATTTTTGAAAAATCAATCTACCTGTGTGAATTCAGAAAATTTAAAAAAATAGAAAATAACCAAAAGTTGTTGAGTGCAAACAATTATGTTGGTCATTTTGTGAATTGTCTAAATTGCCACCTAATGCTTTAGTTAATTTATTAAATAAACCATTCGATGCAGAAACAAAATTTAATTCAATGATATATGTATATAACTCAATGTCGGTTAAAGTGGTACTTTATGCACTTGCTGGCGTCAATATATGTATGAATTAATATTAATTTCTGCTCGCGACCTGTCAGCGTGCAAAGCAAAAAATTGCTTGTTACAAAGCATAATCAAGTTCTCAATTCAAAAATATTCCACCTCGCACTTACTTATGCTTAATATTATAATAATTATAATAACGTATATTTCTTCTTTGTTACAGAGTCTAAAAAGATCTGGGACATCTTTACTGTACCAAAAGTTTTAGGTAAGAAAATCAACTCATTTATTTATTCATTGTTGACAACTCAATAAATAAAGTAATAGATAAATAATTAAAATATCTATATAAAAAAATCAATAAAAATGTTCTTTACTTTTAAAAATATTCGTTTTATAACATTATTCATTATTGATTTGATAATTTTCATATCTTTATAGTAAAAAAATATTTCATGATGTTGATATTAATCTAATACTTAGGCTTATTTATCGCAAAACAGTGCCAACGGTTAACAAACATTTATATATCATATTTATGTTTTTTGTATAATAATAATTTATTCAAAAAAAATATTCAAAATAAATAATATTATTTATTTTATTTTTGTAAACACGTCATATATAAATACACATTTTTGGATATATATACATTTGATCTAAACTCGGCAAACATTCGTTTTCAAGGCGGCTTCTGATGTCATTAATCGGAAAAGAGAGGCAGTTTGCCTTCAATACGCCTGCCTACTTGTACAAAGATATTCCCTCTATTATCGTTTTGTTCATGAATAATTGATTTTACCCTTTTTGTTCTTTGTGCTCTTACTTTGTTATGTCTCTCGTATTAACTATCCTTCTAATATGAGTACAATGAATGTAAAAGTTCATAAGAAATTAAAAATATTTGTTATTCAATCTGTACGGGTAAGGTTCAATGGATTTGATTAAAATTTAGTAGACAGATAGAAAATAGAAAATAAAGATACACACAACTCTTCGTAATTTTAAATGTGATCTTATCTTTTATTCGCATATGGAGTCAGCTAAGCCCTTGCACGTCGACCCATGGAGATCTTTTGTGCTTTCCCTTCCTTTTTATCATCATTTTATAGATTCTATGTGTACTTTTGCAATATCCTGCGGTTTAAGATGTTTATAGTAGTATATATGTAATTTTTGGACTAGATTTGTCATATTTCCTTGTGTGTGCTATGTATGTATTTATATGTGTATGTTTATGTATTTTGTATGTATGTTATATGTGTATATGTATGTATATATATATATGTATGTGTATGTGTATGTATGTATGTATATATATTGTTATAGTAAGTAGTTTAATAAATTATATGTATTTGATATTTTTGTGCATTACATGTTTTTGTATTTTATGCACGAAAATTGTTGATTCACTCTTGCGCCACCTGCCCTTTTCTATCTGTTCTCCCTTAACTAAAGGTTGTCTGTAAGAGATTGCCCTAGCGATAAGACCGCCTTTTGTACCTTTATGTGTATATTTCAATCTGTATTTATGTTACTGTATTTCATTTGAATTATTCACTTGTCATTGTATATTTTTATTTATGGTGCAATAAAGAGTTAAATAAAATAAATAAATAGTTCCCTGGCTCTGGATAAGCTGCTCCTAGTTGACTCATACGCATACTTGCTAGCAAATCAGAGTTACACGTCAAGTGTTCCATAAATTCCGATTTCTCGTTGCCCAATCTTGTGCAAATTGGGTGTGTCCGACGATAGAATCATCTTGTATAGTAAATGCTTTATTGGCATATGTCTAGTTAAATCTAAATATGATAGTCGCAGGCAATTGTCAATTGTCGCCATTATGATTAGTGTAACATTTAGTGTCAAATGTTTGTTTCTGAATCAAGCGGCTGAACGAATTGAATTATTGAAATTTTATATGACTGCTAAATCACTTACCTACGCATTACAATAAATAATAAACATACCTAGATAGATATAAAACAATTGATAATAACTGTAATATATAAACTAAAGGGATTGTAAAATAAGTTACTAGTTGCATACAAAATAACTTAACGGTTAAACCGTTAAACTATTCAACCAGTATATTATTATAACGGTTAATTCTAATACCAAATTAACATTAACCCATTGATAAATATTAAATTATATGCGCATGGAAATAGTTTTACAGTTTTTTGCGACCCACATTATTCTGGTATCGAAGTGTTATGCATGAGATTAGAATATTTTATTTATTAGCTGACCTGGTAAACGTTGTTATGTTTCCTATCGCCATTCACCGGGTCCATTTTTTTTATCAGGATAAAATTTGCCGTGTGGTCTTTGCATAGAATAAACCACCCCTTCCTTCCCCGTTGGTGTCGTAAGAGGTGAATAAGGGAACTTAATGGTAGAGAGATGGGTAGTAGCGTCTTTCTTAAAACATCACCAAATACCACCGTCGTTACTACGTTTAGCAGCGTGGTAACTACTGGCAAACTTCGTGTATAATAGTATGTAAATATAGTATATATCATACACATATGTATGTATATTTGTTATTCATATATATTTATTAGTTTATATATGTATATCAATAATTACTAGTACCGCATTCGAGTATTCTGACACTGCCCTATGGTTGACTGGGAGAGAATGCTTTTAGCATTAAGTCCGCCATATACACATATTTGTACTAATGAATAAATAAATAAATCAATAAAAACCCTCCCTTTATGGGGAAGGCGTATGTTCAGTAGTGGACAGTTAACGTTGATATGACAATACGAATGAAGATAAAACTATTAGGTATATATCTCTCAAGTTGGACCAAACACCACAGATTAACAAAATTTTCATTAATATCGTCTGAGCGGTTTCGTAGATTAGTATGAACAAACATCGTAACATAAGGTTTTTATATATTAAGATCTCAATCAGGCAGCCATGTTCAGTTCAATCTGGTATATTTTTCTAGATGAGATTTCATCTGCGAGACCGGGATAAATCTATTGACAAAGATAAATATTATATAAAATTCTATGATGAATGATTAAGCCGTTAAAGTACTAAGAGATGACAAACAAATAAACTTACTTTATAAATTATGTCAGTAAGGAATACATACCCTATTTATTTCATGATAATGGTAGTCTCCTTCATTCTAAGTAAAAAATAGTTGAAAAACAATAAACAAATGAACAAATTAGCAAACCCGTTTAGAAATCTTTAGAACCTGTTTACTCAGGCAACGCTTTTATGATTATTTAATTCATGTTCGCCATTAAAAAGGCCGCAATATAATAATATGGTAATGCGACAGTAAAGTCCTGCTCTATAAATTTAAATTCTAGTCTAATGCAATATTAACCGATTTCCGCTAAATAAATTCCACTTTTTAATTGGTTTGCAAAATTATTGCAACAAGATTTGCATGCCAGTCACATATGAATATGCGACTAGATATTTTCTTGTAAGAGTCCATAGACTGTGTTTTTATTTCGTAATTACCTACTGTGATTTTAATTTATTTATTTATATATATTTGTATATAAAATAAATCAATAATAATAATATATCACTAATAGTATAAATATTAGGTTATAACAAAAATGCACCTAATTTATTGATGTTTACATTAAAATATATTAATTACAAATTTTTTAACGACTTAATCGATGACATCAGGATATATTGATTGACCCGGATAAAAAGTATTTTTCTTCACCTCTAATATTACATATAAGCTAAATTTTATGATTACTTAGTAAGGGCTAGCGCCTTGCTAAATTGTAACCTAACCTATACAAACCTCCCAAAGAAACATTTAAATACCAGTGTAATTCCTATTAAAATTCGTTCCACAGAAGTAAAGAGAGAAATAGATAGATGAAGACAGTGACCTTGTTTTATACTACGAATATTTAAAGACAATCAACCTTATTCATAAAAAATAAAACCTCAAGCAAATAAAACAGTTCACTATTGCAGTGCTTTGTCACTTTCAAATTGAGAATTTAGTGCAAAACAAAGAGACAAAATACTTTAATAGCTAAAATACGTTAATGAGAGGTTTGACGTTTTTATAAACAAAGGGGTAACTGTAACCCCACATATAAATCTAATACATATATGGTTCATCTCATTGGAATCAATTTAGCTCTAATAAAATAGCAATAATATAACCCAAGGTATAAAAGTCGTTAACTATAGGTATATGGCGTGTGCTGCGAAAATTACAAAAAAGTTCCCGGGGTTATACAATATGTTTAAGTCACAAAGTCATAACAAATATAATTATAAGAAAATATTTTCAAAATAGTTAATCATAACGCTAGAATCGAAAGATAATGGCATTCGTATCATGATACTTATGCAACTATATAGTTGGATAGGTATATATTTCTTAAAATGAAACTATTTAATTTCATAATCAAGGTTGGTTGTGTACATGTAAATTCCTCTTTAAATTATTCGAATCTGATCTTTTGCTTAGAAGTTACGACGGAAATAAAAATGTTAAAAGTAAGAAAAATGCCACGGTGTGAGTAAATAGCCTTATGCTTAATATTATTATCTTTTATTGTTCTAAGAAAAATACTAATTTAAAATTGTAATTTATCTTTCTATCAATCTTCCCGTGTGAAGCTGGTGTGGAACGTTAGTAGTATATAAATTATTTCCTCATCTTTTATACTCCTTGGAGAAAGTTGTTAAGTACTATTAATAAAAATTATCGATAGGTTTTCAATTTGTTATATTCTTTCCGTTAACTTTGAATCTGTTACAGTTAGCGGAAAGTTGTCGTTGTTGTTCTACACAGAGGAATAAAGGTAGAAACAAAGAACCAAATAGTTCGAAACAATTAGACCTGTTTTGTATCCTACACATTTAAATAAAAAAAAAAATTGTTAAAGTTATCAAACAAATTAAATTGAATAATATTCTTTTCAAACTGATTCCACCTTTATTTTACTAATAAAATGACTTTTAAAATTGATTTTGATGTATTTTTGTAGAACAAAATGAAAAGAAATAACTTTTTTTTTTTTTTACAACTTAGAATGGCAAACAAGCTGACGGCCCACCTGATAGAAAGTGGTAACCGTCGCCTATAGACATGAGCAGTACCATGGACATAACTATTTTTGTATATATTTCTTTCACATATTATTTAACAATTCAAATTATTTATATTTAACAAACACTAAAAATAGTAATCATTGATGAAATAGTATTTACTAAACAAAATAATTAATCAATGTTGGCAAGTTAAAAATTGATATTTTGGTGTATATTTTCCAATAAATTCATATGTTTTCATTAATTTACAACCATCCTTTAATTGATTGCACAGTATGAAACTAGTGTGAAATAACCAAATTAATATAACAATTAATATATCTAATATGTCAGGTATGTATAATTTATAAAAAAGAAATAAGATATTATTAAATGTTAGAATTAATACCATCCCAGTAAGAAATCAAGTCCGGAACACGATACATTTACACCGAATTTTACCTTGAAATGTAAATAAAATTATGATGATAGGCTAATAACTATATAAACTACGAAACTATGATCTGTAATTTTACAGAATCTTATAAAAATTCCACTATAAATTATGTTATCTTAATAGTAATTTATATAACACTTATTTAAATAGTAATAGTTAAAGACAGAACTACCTTTAATAAAGTTTTATTAAGCACTACCTTTAATAAAATTTTATTAAATCATATTTGGTAACACTCGTATTTGGTATCGTCAACACGCATTGGTATTTATCATTAGGATGAGTGACATGTGAAAACCTTCAATTAGAACATATATTGTTACATAAATCAATAAGTAAAGGTAATTTGACGAGATAGATATTATCGAGTAAACCTGTTTATGTCAATTTTCAACCTTCACAACTACGAAATAGAGTTGTAAACGTTGAGATGAAAAGTGATTTGTAGGATGATGTAATGAAGACATGCCTTGAAGTCACAATGGTTACGCCTTTCAATCATTTTCTAATTTGACTTATAAATTGATTGAAAGTTAATTGATGGATCATCCGCCTACATTTTGTATGTTTAAACAATTATAATTAATCCGTGAAGGTTCTACGTTCATAATTGGACATCAAGATCAAGAATGATAATGATGACCTTGGCAGTTAAACACACTAATTCATCTTAGTCCTGGATTTAATCTTCGCACGTAACTTTTATATTCATGTGTATGTCTGTCTGTCTGTACTCATCTGGATAAAAATATTAAACCACTATATAATATTAAATCATTAACTAATGCATGTATTCATCATATTATTATATCAGCCATGTTTTCGATCGTTCGCAAATCAACCGAAAATAAATGTTCGAAAAAATATGTTTTTATATTTTCTAAAGAGATTAATAGGTTGTATTATTCAAATTTAACAAATTTTATTCTTTTGTTTTTCATTTTCATTTAAGAGTTTCCTCTTGTCGGTGCAACTAATTCATGCATCTTCCTCCAGCCAGCTCTATCCCAGGCCATATCCTTTATCTCCCTATACGACATGACGCCTAGTGTTTCCTTTATCTGTCCCATGTAGTTAATCCTCGGTCTTCCTCTTCCTCTTTTGCCCTCTCTCTTTCCTTCTATTATGCTCTTAAAAAAATCGTCATGTCGTATAAGGTGGCCCAGCATTTTGCCTCTTCTATTCTTTATTATTTTAATCAATGTTCTCTTCTCGTTTACGTTTTTTAGGACTTCCTCGTTCGTTAGTTTTTCTGTCTAGCTTATCCTTTCCATTCTCCTCCATGTCCACATTTCGAAAGCCTCAAGCATCTTTCTTTCCTTCTGCGTCATTGTCCATGTTTCACACCCATATAATGCTATGCTCCAAATATAAGTTTTTATAAATTTCTTAAGGATTATTTTGGATATTTTTGATGTAAATATATGTTTTTTCTTGTCATAGGCCTGTTTTGCGACCGTTATTCTAGTTTTAATATCCAATGTGCACCTAGCGTCTTCTGTGATTATACTTCCCAAATACTTAAAGTTACTAACATTTTGGATAGGTATATTATTTATCTTAATTTGACTTTGGGTTTGCAGTTCAATTGGCTTTTTAGAAGTACTGAGTATTTTGGTTTTATTTGTGTTAATTTTGAGTGACATTTCCTTAAAAATTTTTTCCATAAAATTTAATTACGTGTTTCTGCTATTGCTACTATGTCATCGGCGAATCTAATGAATTTAATTACTTTCCCATTGAATTGGACACCGTTATCTGTTTTACGTTTCACCTTATTCTTTTGTTACGATTCTAATATTTTTTTCTGTTCACTTCTACAATAAACACCGTTCTTTTACCATCATTTTCTTTATGCTTTTTATTCCAATATTCCTCCAACAAACAAACCACTAAAAAACTAACCCTATAAGAGGAGTTTTATCAGCAGTTGCCATGCTTAACAGGCAAATTAGCAACCGTTAGGCTTTGGTGTAGATTTAAGAGGGACGCTGCTGCCCTCGTCCATTAAATTCCCTAATCGCCTCTTACGACATCCACGGGAAAGGAAGGGGTGGTAACTAATGCATATATTATATATATTAGTACCAATAATCATAAATATTTAGCCCGGACCAAGTAAGACATACTTATTACAAAATTATCTGGCGCCCATCCCAGAATGCAATGTACAAAGACATGACTGATGTGCGACGTAATTTTATGGAAGTAGCACTCTCTGAGGAATAATTTTAAATATGCCAATAATTTAAACTTAAACATATTACAGATTATAAAATTATATTATGTTATTTTTTATCTATATTTTTTTTATTCAATAAATATGACAATTAAACAAACTGGCGCCTAATGGTAAGTGGCCACTGCAATTTTGAAAGTTTAATTTTAAAGTTTCGTAAATATACATGATATTTTAGTGTAATATCTACCGGTTTAACTTATGTATAATTTGGTCAAGAAAATTCGACTAATTTTTAAGTTACACGATTGTTAATATTATTAAAATAGCCACTACAATATTTCTGCGTAAACATTCCATTTTTATCTATAAAATAAGGTTAGTCTATGAAGGGTACATTACCCTATTATTGATTACATTACAGTGCATTCTGTGTCATGCATAATGCTATTCTTGTCTGCAGATTACAATTAATAATTTTCATCAGGTGCATAGACGGTCAACTTTTTTGCCAACACCGGTTGTATAAAAAATTACATTCCTGAATCAACCGCAGTGGCATATCGAAAGATCAAACCGCTCGTTCGAGTAGCGGCGCGTTGTTGCGTTAATGATGATAAAAACTATTCAAATTGATTCACGTATTCTGTACATGACTGGCACCACGAGTATTCTAGGTCAAAGAGTAGTTTAATTGTAGATGGATATTTAATTGTTTATTGAATTTAATAATACCTACAGGTACGGCTGTGCCTGTTCCACGGTAGAATAGTTCCATCTCAGAGTTCCACTATGCACGTTGGTCACAAATGATGTCTTTTTAATCTAGGACATATTAAAGTTTTACCTCTTAGTTTACAAAATATATAAAATTGTATATATTCGTTCCTTTTTTTTTACAATAAATGATTTCTAACAAAATTAGTCTAATTTCCCATTGTAATTAAAAATAAATAATATACCAAAAAAAAAAAAGAAATCAATTGAATCACATTGTTTTAAGTCGGATAATAATTAACTTGTGTTCCACAAAGAAAGCGACTTCAATTATATCAAAACCAGTTATTTGGTTTAAAAACTAAACTACTGAACTGATTTTGTTAAATATTTATGCAATTAATCTGTAAGCATATAAGAAAAACAATAGAATTTTCCAAATTGGTTCATAACTGGCACAGTTATGAGATAACAATCATTAAAAAAAACCACACAACTGAATTAAAAAACTCCTTCTTTTTGAAGTCGTTTAAAAATATAAGTTTTAGTAAATATATTAAAAAGAATGAAATTATTGCTTATTATATTAATACAGACACTACAATTTTTTTTTATATGAATACTATAATAACCATGTAAACCTAATTGGCAGTATAATTTACGATTGAAGTAGATCATACTTAGTTTTACCCACGATTTCGCCACCCAGATTGAATTATATTCACTGACCGAAATAAATAATAGCCTATATTCTTCTTAAGCTCACACAATATGCGTAAAACAAATTTCATAGCGATCGGTTATGCCGTTAAAGTGCCAAGAGGTAAAAATCAAACAAACCCACTTTCACATTTATAATATTAATAAGGATTAATGGATCGTTGCAAGCCATGTCCCTATTGCTAGATAAGATACCTGTGGTTAACCAATGGTAACCAATAATTATATTGTAATGAAGGTTCTAAGTTAACGGAACATCTACCCACATACCTGTAAGTGTCCACTGTAAGTAAGGACCTCTAACGGGATACGTGTTTAGTTATGCATTTGCTCTGAAACATGTTTACTGTTTGTTAGATCTAATTTAACGTTAGCTTTTATGTATATTTTAATATTATCCTGTTGTCTACGTAAAAACTTTTATTGCTTACAAAATTACGTAACAGATGTTTTTTCCAAATTTCTTCTTTTTTCTTTACCTAATAGCAAGTAATCAGAAATATTATTATATATATATTCTGTGTGAACATTAAACAAATATTCCAAATTGGTATAGCTGTTCCATTAACCTGTAATTAAACTTATTTGATAACGTAAACGTAATATTTTAAATTGCTTATTTAACAAAGGCATTGTATTGCTTACCATCAAGACCTAAATTTACAATAGACCTGACTTAAATGAATTATAATTTTTGTCTATAATACTTAGTGTAATGAATTTCCTGTAAGATCAGATAGAAATTGTTTAATTTTAAAGATAGAGATAGAGAATGGAGTTTCAGAATCAATATTCTTTTAAAATCTTTTTTAATTACAAAAGTTTTACTCCTTCTGAAAATGTTGTGGTCCATCAATAGGCAATATGTGTTTTGCTTTTATATGGTTTCGTGTACGAAGATTATAAAAGGTATCGTGGAAAAATCGCATAAATTATATAAACAATTATGTAAAATGTATATTTATATAATCGGGTAAAAGCGATTTATTAAATCATTCATTTCCATAAAAGGTTTGGTTGCCAATGACCGTGCAGGCAATATAGAACAGCTCGTTGCATGGAGCGACGACCTCAGAGGTTTAGACACTTGTTTGCAAATGTTTCATTGCCGTTTTTTGTGACATTATGGCAACATGTTATGAGGACAATTGAGGACAGGAATGTCAGTTGTTCTCGCATAAATATATAATCTTTTTTTCTTTTCCCACAACTAGTAAACAGTCTTGTACACACAATATATCCTTATAACGGTACATAAAATAAACAAATAGCTAATTAAAAAGGATTTTGCAATCATTGATTAGGTTTATAGACGGTATCGAAATACTTTTACTTGATAGTTGAACGCGCCGTGTTATCCCTTGTATATCGACCTTATCCCTTTTCCAGCAAAACCTTCAATTTCTTTAGTATATTTTAGTAATTATATTAATAATTTCTTAATAATTAGAATTCCATCATGTACATAAGTAAAATATCCTCCTGTTTCAAATTAGGATATAACTATAACCTTAGATATAACCTATCCGTGTACTAATTTTCATTCAAATCTGTTCATAGATTTAAGTATTGTTGAGTAACAAATATTTTTACAAATTTTTATAAATATAATACAAGTAATTACATTATTATATATAAAATTATTACTATTATAGAAAATAAATAATTATAAACCTAATAAAGTATTTCGGCTCCGGCTAAGTTTTTAATTTTCGACTCTGTAATTAGAATTATTAATATTATGTGAGGTGTCGATGGACCCATCTATGGCATCATCCATTTGCAGCCATTACTCTATGTCAACACCTCGGTGCAAAGTAACGGGCGCGGTCGATGACAGCGGTCCTGCGCGCGCCTCTTGCACGTTACCTGCGCCCGAGCATGTTCCGCCATCACTTTTTGCGGTTTGCCACGCTGTTTTTTCTATATTTTATTACAATTACGATGTTGAAATTCTTTTGATTGTTTTGTGTGTATTTTGTAATAACCGTACAAAAATAGTTTTGGAAACGACGATCAACAATGTATATACTTATTACTATAAATAAGATTCTAGAAGCTAAAAATTACTGATAACATCGTTCGTGGAGTACCATAGAATCTTGAGCCTCATACTATTTCCGTTAAATTCAATTTTAATGACTTTAATAGATTTAATTATTTACATCTAACATATTAATACATCTATGAATGGTTTATTTTGAACAATTTTTTGAGTAACAAACATCCAGTCTTATTTTAATAAAATACCCTTTTACTATTTTTTAGTAAAATAATGGTAGGTTAATGTTTAAAATATACCTATCGGATTACTAAAGCTTTTGGACAAAAATAGTTTTATCCTTAATTTTTTTATGATTTCTAGCATAAAATTTGCACCTACCAATTTAAATTTAGATATTTATTAGTGGGCGCAAATAATATGTTATTATATTCGGGTGCCAAAAGAAATTCAGTAAACGAAATCTAATTATAATTTCTACTAAATTGTAACCTGTCAAGTGCATGTACATTAAGTTCTATAATATTTAATCGTGGGTCAACGAACTTGATAACTAGTTGATTATAGTGAAATCTTACGTACATTACATTCAGATTAATTACTTCGAATATTTGGCCTTAAGCTATAAAACTTTCTTTCGAGTCTCGTCCACAAATTATTTTTTAACTGTAAACTGACCACGTGAACAATCAGTTTAGCAACCGCTATTACTCATAAAGTTGTGTTTTCCTTTTGATTATTATTAGTATGAGTGTATCATATTTGAAAATACAGAACTCTAAGCTACGGCAATCACTTCCAAGCAGACTAGCTATACTACTGTCACCTTTGTGGTTACGATTAAGTTCATTCCTAATTGTAATGTTTTTATTAGCCTATCAAATCGATCATCAAGTGGGTTACCTACTAATAAGCGGGCAAAAGGGGGATATAGTCTTTAAACATGATGATTATCAGTACAGCGCTAACCGCATCATTACCATCTAAAAATATCGTTTTCATCATTCATTTATTTATAGTGGTGAAATTCAGAAAGGATGAATATGTACTTCTCACAAAATTACAAAATGAATACTCATTTATATAAACTTAATTAAATATAATCAAGATAAAGAGGGGTCTATTTAAAATAAAATTTATAAATACAATGAATTGAAAAAGAAATAGAATGTAAAAAGAGATCAATAAAAAATTTATGTTAATTTTTGGCTAAACTTATTAGTTTTAAAGTAAAAAATCTTTCTTTATAATATTTTATAAAGAAAGATTTTTTATTTATAATTTTATCAATTATAAAAATACTTAATCGCTTTTTTAAATTCTTACCTATAAAAATCTATATTATCACCGAGTAAGAAACTATATTTTGTTTTTATGAAAGCCGCACGAACGTCAGGGTGAATTCATCTTATATATTTTATTTTAATATAACAAATGAGGCAAAAACGTATGAAATATATTTAATTATTTAAAATCTTACGGGTAAATCTCTAATAAAAGGGAGATAATTCTCACTACTTCTTACGAACAATTTACTTGGGTTGTTTCGCTGTTTTGACCAGGTTGTATTCACTGTGGTTATCAATAGATGAGAGAATAGAGAATATAAATACAAATAGTTAATACCCATCTCTCATAAACCATAAACCATGCAATGCGAAAGATTAAATTCAAAATGTTAAAGCCCTATAATAACGATTACATAGGAAAAACTATTCCCTTATGTAAGTGGCTCCTCGTTCCTACACCAATAGCTGGATCTAGACCGGTCTAGACTCGTTTAGAGCTAGATTTATACGCAGGAAGTGCACACTTAGACCTTGAATTAGATAAGCTGGTTTAGTGATTATGCACTTTTTGTCCAATTATAGCAGCCATAAAAGGCATGAAAAATAAATTTGTTACGTGTTAAAATGTTAACGTTGGCAGCATTTTCATTAGAAATATAAATTTTATAAAAAACTTGTATCCACTTAACTGTTATTATACATAATAGTGTAGTTTTTGCCCGTGATCGTACGTGACTGGGACATATTGATGATTGTGTAACATATTATGCCCTTCTGTATGCCAAATACTACGTGTATCTAGTATTAACGACTAATTGAGCAGCCAAGGTGACAAGAAATAACAAACAAAGCCGCTTAGATATTTATAATATCAGCTGAACACCACAGCTTTTTCCATGCATTAAAGTAAAAAGATTTCAGTGTGTTAATGTGCAAAAGCCAAACTTTTACACAACCATCACATTTGTAATATTTATTTATCTATCACAGCTTTGCATATATTCGTCGTCGTCATATCTGCCGTTAACTGTCCACTGTTGAACATAGATCTTCATAATGAGTGTTTTGCTAGTAGTTGTCATGCTTGGTAGGCAGGTTGGAAATCGCAGTTAGGCTTTTGGTGATGTTTTAAGAGGGAGGCTACTGTCGATCCCTTGATCATAAAATTGCCTTAGTCGCCTCTTACGACACCCACGGATGGCACGTTCTATGCCGGGACCACACGGCATTTCGGCATTTGTATATATTAATGAAGGTAAATTGTCTAATAAACATGAATTTAGAATAACATGGTTTGGGTACAAAATTTTATTAAAATTATAATAAAGTTATATGCATTATTTTATAAAATTACATGCACACATATTACATGTTACCTAGAAAAAAATTAATTGTCGCGAAGGAAATAACAACTTGTCAAAAATAAAAATATTAAGTATTCAGTTTTACATATTTAAATATATATAATTCAAACAAACGTTTACTGTAATAAAAACACTACATCTACCGAGGTCATTACATATATAAAAAATAAAAAAATGGGGTCACAAAAAATTCCATATATTTTTAAAGTTTTAGAGCAAGAAATAAATAAATATATTTACCTAGGACTGTAATTGCTGATATGATAGTCAGCGATATTTACGTTTTGACCGATTCGAATGATAAGAGTAGTGCAGATCAGCTGAACTAATCAGACATCTCGAATTTAAACAGTTATATATAAAAACTGATTGTTACAAAAATACAATAGAAACAGAATTTGACTTTTTTTCAGTTCTTTTTTTTGCTTTCCTATAAAGTGCCAAATTTTAGCTTAGGAAATCTGCAGATATTTACTAACTTCACTGCAGATTTGTCATTTATAATAGATAATTTCCAACGGATACGACGTCATGAAGAAATGAGCACATTCCTTTTTAAAAGGCCGGCAGCATACCTGCAGTATCTTTGGTGTTGCGGGTGATCATGGGCGGCGATAGTCACTTACTATTAGGAGAGCTGTATGCTCATTTGAACCTGTATTATAAAAAAATGCCCACGTTTCTGAGCATACTAGAGTTCTATTGTAATAAAAAAATTAAAATAAGAACTTTTGTACGTTTTATTACTGCATATATACACAATACATTTGTGTTATATCTATTATTACAGACGGCAATAACTTAAAATTACCAGTACCCTTAAATACAACAATTGTAGGGTCTCCTAACGTATGATTTTAGTCGTAAGCACCTCGAATTGTATCATAATGACTGAAATGATAAGGAATGCACGGAGTTATTTGTGCGTGCCACGAGAACCGAACCTTGGACCAGTTGCAAACATGATACCTACACTCTTGCGTGTACGACGTGCATATAATAATTGTTTGGTGTACGGTCAGTAGGTATGCTATTGTTATTTTATTTCGTTATAAAATTCCTTATTAAAATATTACAACGTTACGTAATACAAAATTAAAGGTAATTTACTTGGACTTTTGAATAATATATTTTTACTAAGAATAATTAAGAATTATGTCTTACAAAAAAAGCCATCTTCAATTGTGACAAAATCGCCGGAACTAAATTATCGAACCGATTTTGATAAAATTTCTATGGGATTAATCTGTAAATAGGTATATCCTTTTAAAAAAAATCCAAATCAGTTTAATAAAACAATCATAAAAAAATACAATCGAATTGAGAACCTTTGTCGGTTCTTCTAGTCGGTTGAAAAAAACGACTTTAACGAGCTTTAATTTAAAACGAACTATTTTGCTATAGTTAATATGATAGCAGATATACAATCAAAAATGACTTACAACACCGCGTAGAACATTGTAGAAGTTATCGAAATATTAAAAATAAAACTTTTAAATATCACAGACTTCTATTTATTATACAATTAAACCTAAACTGTAGAACTTAGACTTAAGATAAAATTTCATAAAATACTCGGCAGGTTTTTTAAATGCATGCACGTTACTGATATAAAATGGTTTCCAGTGGAGACAATGGCTTTGGACCTATTAGGGTATATTGCTAGCAATAGGGCCGCAAATTTCCACTGCTGGCACTTCAATCCTACTACGAATTTGTTTTTGTTCCACTCAATTTGTATGCTATCCTTACAATGTGACTAGTTTGTGTGAATTTCACAACATCGCACTAATAGCCGCGTGGGTCTGGGCAGCTATAATAAAAATGGTGTACATTCGTTTTAACTGCCTATTTCATTATTATCTTCAGTGTGGAGATAACATTTCGACATACAGATAATTACATTAGACCTTATAATCTTAATTATTGCGTTCACTATTAATGTGAATTATTTTGTGTTGTTCGTACTTATATATTCTACCATTGTTGGAAATATTCACGCGCTTTTCTGAACTTTGAGAAACTTTTTTTATAGTTTTGATCTTGCTTTTGTTATTTCATTTTATTTTAAAAACTGTAATCTGATGTATTCTTTAATATATAATATTGTCTTATATTATTTTGTATCCATTTTTAAATCACCAATCTTGAAAAAAAGGTATATCAATAACTCTGTTACTAATACCAATTGGTTTACATAATAACTTTTTATCATGCAGCTCTATCACGTCTTTAAAATAAAGAACCCAATATAATTATTGTTTCATGAACGAATCGTATAAAACCAAACTCATTTTGTCGTCTTTACAATTTTTTATTAGCATCCATTTATGATGTGTAATCACACGTAATGGTGACGTTACATTCCAAGTAAAAAGTAACGTTACTTTAATAAAACAAATAATAAGAATAACGGCCTATAGTACTTTATTTCGGACATAATCTAACACGCCATTACACACCATTGAAAAATAAACAAAATAATAAGTACGGTGCTCGTACGTTATCTTAGAAAGTTTTAAAAATATTGTTATTGTAATATTTGATGTAGGCGTTTTCATTTGAAACGTTTTCTTACATAACTTTCAATAATACCTTAAGTCGTAATAATAACTTTTTATAAATAAAAAAAGTAAATAAAAATGATGAAACGGAGTTTAGAGACTCTGCTATATCGCGACGTCACGATTCGTATCTATGACCGCGATTTTTTCTTTCGAATTATGTGATTTTTTCATTGTTATGATTCATTGCAAATGTAATAAAGGTTTAGTAGTTTTTTTAGTTACTACATAAAGAGAAAAGGGCCTGTAAAGGGTATAAGCGAATGGAGGGAGTGAGTGATATATATATAAATTAGAAAGCTTATGTTTTCTAACGATTACTTTTAACTTTATTATTATTACTGTCTATAATTTGGTATTATAACGTGTGGCATAGAATGAGTCACCCGTTCTTTCCCCATGGGTGTCGTAAGAGGCGACTAAGGGAACTTATTGGTCAAGAGATAGGCAGCAGCATCTTTCTTAAAATATTACCAAAAGTAGATTTTATTACACAAAGAAAAAAAAAACATAGGCATCAGTAATGACAAAACCAATTCTTTTGAATTAAAAAACCAAACTACTGAATAACTTTTGATAGAATTTCACTAAGACTAATCAAAAAATTTATTATTTGAAATAAGTAAAAGAATTTTGCAAATTCGACTGAGTTCTAAGGTAACATACATAAAAAAGAATCAAATTAAATACCTCCTTTTACTCAAATCGAAAACATCTTTAAAAATAATGCCATTTTGAGAGGAAAAATAAATGATAAAAATTGTATAAAGTATCTATTCTCTTATTTAACTTAAAGTACACCTATTACCAAAACTCAATACAAATCTAAGTTAAAATGAAAATAGTTAACGTGATTAAAAATCAAGAGTTAAGTGCACATAACGACGTACATAAAAAACTAAACAGTAGTTTTTTATGCTAATAGCTTTGCTTATCTGGGATCAACGACCCGGCGATAACGTTACCTGTTTCTGCTCTTAGCGTGAAGATAAGGGAATTCTAATTTAAGGGCCTTTTAGATCATCCAATGTCCACTTCACTAACTGACAGTGTGGCCATCTTAACATTACGTGATATGTCCCACTTAGGCTAGAAATATGCCACTTTTATTATAAAAATGCCGATATTTTTATGACACAAAAATAATTAAAAAAAATATGCTCATGATCATTATTATATAGAATTTCGTCATAATTATGCCTCCGATCAAACTGTTTATAATTACTCTTCTCTATCCAAAGGTTACCTGGAAGAAATTGCTTTTAACAAAAAGGTTGCCCATAATATTCTCACTGTGATTATTTTTTATAATTATTTGCATATAATAATAAACAGGAAGCAATTTATTGACTTAACTCTTTAGAGTATTTTTCTATCTCCATTTTTTTAAGACGGTTAAAAAGGATAGTATTTTTTTATTTCATTTCTGAAGTTTTTACAATTTTGAGGTTTATATTTTAATGTTACCGTGTTCATATAATAACAATCATTTTTTAAAATTCATTAAGATGTTTAGGCTCCACAAACAGACATACTTATACACCAGAAAACATTATCTTTTGTGTTTTAGCAATCTGTGAAATATATGATAGAAATAAACATATTTTTCTTGTTTATCATGATAAAATAAGTTAGCAACGTTTTGGAATTATAAGTAAGTAAAACTTTGCCAAAGCTTGACAGATTTTTAGTCAAGGTAAGAAAGATAAGATTATATCATTTTAATATGGTCACACTGTCAGTTAATGCACTACACTGAATACGTATTAGATGATCTAACCGTTGGACGTCGCTTAAGGTATACTAATCTATTTACATATTATGTTTACCCAGACGCAGCAAGGTCCACTCACTACTGGATTAAATTTTATTTACTATTCGAGCCGAGACATAATCCACGTAAATCTAATTGTTATTATAACGATATAAAAGAAGGATTAAAATTCCATGGTCGTCAGTTCTTGTCCATGGGAAAATATTTCCGGGATAAAGTATCTTAGATATATTATGTTAATCTATTTTATATGACTATTTATCAGCTGTTGATCAATCTTACTTAATCTTATTGAAATCTGTTTAACCGATTGTGTATGCATGATTGCGTAGTGAATATTTAACTGGTATTCTGTTATTTTGAAGACAAACAATTCTCCTTATACAAAATAACAAGATGTTGTCGATTTTATTCTGTAAAAAGTAAAGTTATCAATGTTTGGATTTCCCCATTATTCTTACTACGTATTTATTAGATTACTATTAAAAGATTAATTGCTAATATTATTTTATCTTTTTTTTTTTTCAGATCGTACAGTTCTATTGAAAACAGATACAAGACAGTTGCAAAGGTGAGAAACAATAAGTCAAAAGTTATTATAATATTGCTTGGTATAATCCTTATATAAAACTTATAGTTAATAAGCTTAATAATAAATTATATAAGCTTTGTTTAAATTATAAAAACAATATGTATGTAATCGCCTATTTAAGTATATTTTTTTATTCAGATTAAGTATCTACACTGTGTACAGTATATGCTAATAAATTTGTTGATCGCTACTTCAAATAAAATGAATTAATGATCATCAAATATTTTATTCTTTGTTTAATAACACTTGTTTAACAAGAATGTGTACATTGTAATCACTAGACACCATATTTAGAAATGTTCATTGTCATTTTCTAATAAGGAAATTAACAGATGTAAAAACTTCACTATAAGGTTACTTAGAACGCAACATCACTTCACAATAATTACCGTTTCCCGGAACATTTCCCACTTTCATTTAACATTTACGTATAAAAATGTTTGTAATGCAAGCAGGGTTATTATCTATAGTGGATGCAAGATGAATAAAAGTTGTTTGTATACCTTTAACCTACTCGTGTTTTTGCCAATTGTAACATAACTGTAGTCACATTTGTATATTTCGGTTTGAAGAATGGGATATGGCAGTGAAATTACAGGGCATGAAGGCATAACACCATATTCTCCAAGAATGCTAACCATGTAAAGGCGTCGCAGTGCCATAGTGCTATTCCTGTGTATAAGCACAGATAATATAATACGATAGTATAGGCGACGATAACCACTTTTCATCAAGTAGACCGCTAGCTTGTTTATCATTTCTAGTTGCAAAACAAAGTTATATAATGCGGGCATGCCCGCGCGTGCCTGAAAATAAAATATTATTATTTATTTATTTGCATGAGCTGAGATTTATGCCTGTTCTTCTCAACTGAAATTGTATTATGAATTGTACAGTAGATTTATAAAAAAATACTATTCATAAATGCTTTACTTTTAAGTTTACTTATATAAAAAAAAATATTTATATGTATGTGTTAATCTAGATCGGATTATCTGTCTGTGCATTAAATTCTATTCAAATCCAGTGTAAACACCCGTTAATCTTTTCATGCACATTTTTACATTTGCAGTATTAATAGAAGGAGAATTTTTTTAAGAATGGCAGAACAGGTTTGTAGGAAATTGGATTTAAATAATCTATCTGATCATAGCTAAGAATATCCTACTTTTTATAGCATATATGGTGATAAAATAATAAAAACATATTTATAATAGCAATTTTCTTTTAAAAACAAAACGAGAATCTAAGAACCTTGAACTCACAAAATGCCGCAGTTTTTTAATGCCCACCTGTTTGCTAGTAATCATCATTATAACCACTGGTCATAAACATTCATGGCATCTTGGTTAAGTACCTTTTAAGTATATATTATCTCAGATGAATTTAATGTTTTACACATTAACACCTTAGTATGTACATGTTTCATAATGATCATTGAATGTGATGTGTAGGAGTTGTTTGAATAGATTATGATTTAACAAAAAATCAGGTTCGATTTTGACAAAATGACAATATTAGCACTACCACTAACGCGTATTAAAAATAAATCATCAATATCGGAATTGGTGAAGGTTACATTACGTTGAGAAGTTGAATAAAATTACCATTACCAATTCTGAAGTTGTATAAAAATTAAGAATTATGATACTTCTACCTTTCAAGTCGGTTGATGACGAAAATATTAAATTAGCAAAGGTCAATTTTAATAATTAAATAAGTCATCAATCACTGGTCATATTAAAACTAAGTAGGGAGAGGTCTTTTTTTGTAAATTAACACAAGCATATCCAATCTGTAATCTTTAAGTCAGACGTTCTTTTCACTGAATAGGCGTAATATGCGGAAGTTAATATCCCTGGTTAGTTGATTAAAATTATTTTGTTATGATAGCGGAATTATAAAAAGTAATTCTAATAAACTCACTGCAAACTTGAAATCAAGAATTGAATTGTTAAATATCAAATTTAATTAAAAAATTGATACCTTATGAATATTCTAAAAATATCTAGAATAGATAGAGTTAAATGATATTATGTATAAAATTTTTGCGATTTACTATGAAATAATTAAAATTGATCCCACAAAATAAAAATTTCTTCAATTGTGGCAAAACTAGTTATTTTCATTAACTATGTGATGAGGTAACAAACATAAAAAATATAACATACGATTTTGAACTTGCGTCTTTTTAAAGTTGATTGAAAATGAATATTGAATCAATATATATTGTCTCAAATATAATCTTACTAATTTTTAGCCACAACTTCGTCTGCATGTTTGGGGTAAAAAGTAGTCTATAGCCTTCTCCATTCCATACATGTATTAAATATCACAGTGATTGGTTTAGATGCTAAGAGGTATCGAACAAACAATGATACTCACTTTCACATAAATAATATTAGTAAGGATTTATAATTATCTAAATGTTTTTGTAACAGATATACGTAATAGTTTATCTATTACATACTTTTTCATCATTACTACTTCCACTTTTTTAATGTTAGTAAGGGTTATTTACTTTACAAGATACGAAGCGGCAGATAGTGCGAATTTAAACCACTTCGACTTCTCCCAAACATAGTAAGATATATTCAAATATGAATATTTTATATTCTAGTAATAATAGCCATGTAGTCCCAGCATAGAATGGGTTACCCCTTCCTTTCCCGTAGGTGTCGTAAAAAGTAACTAAGGAAACTTAATAGTCGAGGGATGGGCAGCAACGTCCCTCTTTAAACACCACCAAAGCCAAACCAAATTGCGGTTGCCAACCCGCTTCCCAAACGTGGTAAATACTGGTAAAACCCCCCAATAGGGGGAGGCCTATGTTCAACAGTGGACAGTTAACGGCTGAAATGATGATAATGAATAATAACATGATGTTACCACTCTACCGCACTCCCCAACGTTTTTACACCTTGTCGTACACAATTATTCAATCCTTAATCTGAAATACTATTACACAGATAAATCTACACACATGTACAGGTTATTTGAAATAGCCATGTCGATTACGTACAGCCCAGACAGGATATAAAGCTAAAAAAATAACAAAAGGATCATACAATAACAAGGCATCAAGGTTAGGAATGGTGTCACAAAAAATGCATTACCATACATCATAGGATGTTGCCATTGTCAGTTTAAATATGAGTCTTCCATTCACGTCCTTTATAAGTATGAGTTAATGTTTTTATCAAGGTGGAGATTCTTAACTCGACTGTACATTTTGTGCGTATTACGTGATATATACCTAATTCTGTACCGACCTGTAATTCTGGTATTAGTTCAAAATTATTTTTTCATGTATAAAACCAACTCTCTTGTAAAGCGTAATCTTAAATTGTAATTAACATTCAGAAATATTTAAATTTATTTTGTTGTATATGAAATTAGACGGGTAACACGTGTGCTTTAAGTAAACGTCTGTTATCAAAACTATACAATGCACCATCTTAAACGTCCGAGATATGCTGTCTGCATACACTCATTTGCCTCATAAAAACGTATGTGTTGCAAAATATCTATATATAAATGTCGTAACATTACAGAAGTTTACGTTTTCTTATTACACATATATACACTCAATTTCATATCCATAAGAAACTTAGAATAGTAATTCAGGTGAAATCAAGTCGTAGCAGTAATACTGATAGTGTCATCCGAGCTTCATATGTTAATAAGAAATAAATTGGCATTTTTTCAACATCTTTTAAACATTAAGCCTGCCTACTACGGTATTTTTAAATAATACCAACTTGTGACCTGAGTGGTTAAAAGAACCGCTTTGCGTGAATCCTAATACGATCAAATTCGTATGTAACACAATGGTGAGATGGGTACGAAACAATGTACGGAGCAATGCAGTTTTATTATTGACGAATTACATGAAATGCTCTCTCTTTTCTTACCTCTTTCGAATCTCTGGACTAAACATCTTCAAAGACATTTTTTATGCAACTTATAATAGCAAACAAGCTAACGGTCCACCTGATGATAAGTGGTAACCGTCGCCTATAAACATGAGCAGTATATTTGAGTAATACAGTATGAACTATTGTTTATTTACTCAGTAATCTTAAATCTTAGTTTAAATATCAGCTGTTCACATCTGACTCTTGAAGTTCACTTAGTGCGTACAGTAAAATTCACAAGCAATTCACAACGAGATAAATTTCTGAAGTAATGGTCAATCGTCAAATCTGTGGCGACCTGAGCTAGCAAAACCGTTAGCTATGTTGCTTCAGACGAACCTACCGTTACCGTCACACTTTGCGGTTATGTAACAGCGCACAACCTTGATTTAATTACCACGATGTTAGTTACAGTACGATATTATCGGGACAACTGTTTACGGGTGATAGGTGGCTTAACGGTAGGTGGTAGTGAAGCACATAGGGGTCACGATTTAGTACTTTCAATATATTGAGTATTTGGTTTTTTTATTCCCTTTCTAAAACAACTTGAGTTCTACGAAATTAAATTAATCACGAGTACGTAGTGGTAATGGAAATTTTATATTATTTACAGAATTGAAAGGAAGATTTTCACTTTGAGAGTTCAGCTTTTTTATAAGTATTACAGACACCTATTAGTAAATCCTTAAACCATAACAACAGTTTATTATGATTCCACTACTAGGCATGAGTCTGTCCTGTAAGAATTGAATATGATAGTACAAAGATTTATGGCGACAATTCTCCTGCACTATTTAAATTCGGGTTATTCCTTTAACTGCGACTTTTGACATCCTAGATATAAAAATAAATAACAAGTACATTATACTTTTACTCCAACGAAAATAATTATTATAATACTTTAAAAAAAAAACTAAATTTATGAAAATGTTGCAATACAAAATAACGTAACTAAAAATTTGCATAATTTTGCGTTACCGCCTAAGTCCACAATTGTGTTGTGAACCTAATAATGCCGTGTGCAATAACACACCGCACGATTTATGGTGCCCTGGTAATACAGTCGTCATGGTCGAGGGCATCGTGGTAATTGCTTCTTTAATAATAATGGTGTCGGCTATGTGACGCTATATCGTAGGTACGTCAAGATGGAATTTAGATATATAATACAAGGCATGCAATTATCTAGATACCATCTAGTATACGATTGTTTTTGTAATTACTTTTATCTTAAGGAAGAAAATACTTACTAGAAGTGATTTATTTAAAGAAAATATTTGATTTATTGTTTGTCAAAAAATACTTTATTAGAAATTCTTTTATCGTTGGAAAGCTACATTATCAGTGAGTAACAAAAGCTGTATTTTATTTTAAAAAAACCATGCAATGACTGGTCAAGGCGTTAGTACATTATAAATATCTTATAGTTACATCTAGTAACTATAATAGTAGTAATAGTATTAAGGCATCACCGTAATACTTCAACCACTCTTCATGAAATTTGGATTCATAAAAACAAAAATATCCTACAATCCTATTTTAATTATTAATGTTTTCTAACTGTCTTTTAAATTGATTAATTAGCACAAAAAAAGAGCTAATATGGATTTATAATAATACTTTTTTTTAATCGAATCACAATCAATTTCGTGTTAGTACAAATCTTAAAAATATATGGTAAATATATATGAGAGGTTTGAAATTTTTATGAACGAAACGGGACAGTATTTAGGATAGATAAAGAAGGATATAAGGCTATTTTTTATCCTCTTCAATCAATATATCCCGAGCATATGACTGAAGTCCCTGGAAAAACTCGTATATCAATATAGGGCAGAATATAGATTGTTTTTTACCGATATCTTAAATGATATCTATTTATATTATGATAGTATTTATTTTATGATAGTCTTCATCTCATTGCAAATGACTCTATAGATTTATATCTGTTACTCAATTATTGTTACATCTTTAAGTAATAATATTGTGTTATAATTACGTATGTTGCGTAGATACTCTAATTTATAGTCACATTAATGAAACCGATTCATTAAAATTATATTAAGTTGCTACACACTATTATGTTTTAAATGAAGTGTAGAGTGGATGATATTTAGACCTTTGGCAATATACAAATATAATTATTTAACATATGAATTTAATTATGTTATTAGGTTTATTCGGTTCATATTTAATAAATGTATCAATACAGACAGAAAACAAAAAAAAAACAGATAAACTAGGAACCCTTTTTTTTATTACAAAAAAAATAATTTTGTATTATGCTAGAAAACCATCTGAAAACACTCATTAATATTTATTTACAAAACTTAATTGAATTCGGTTTAGCAGTTTCGAAGAATAACATGAACGAACATCGTGACATGGAATTTTTATATATAAAGATTATGGCATGGTGATAAAACACGCTTGTATGCAAGTATATAGGTATTTATCAGTAAGAAATAATTTCGTAACATATTTTTTATTACAAATAAAAGGACAATAATTTTCTCATATCTAAAACATTGTTACTGCGGACTATATGTGTATAAATATTAACATATTCCTGACATGAAGCAATTTTCTCTAAGGAAGCTGGTTATGTGTAATATCTCAACGAATACTCGGAGGCCTGCAATCACAGTGTGTGTGATTCGACCGGGTGCCCTCGATAGCAGACAAGCATTTATTTCGTTACCCACAGATTATTATTTATTATGAACTATTCATGAACTTCACATTGTTGGCACAAATTACGGGACGATGAATGCAATCATAATTATGTTGTCAGTTGAGAAATGGATCGCTCGTGGCACCTTTATGAGTATATATTACTTCCAATCGAAATAGTTACAGAGTTGTTAGTTTTTTTTATATATTATTATTAATTATTATTACCCCTTCCTTTCCCGTTGGTGTCATAAGCGATACGTGGCAATAATATAAAACGGGGGTGTTTTATAGTATAATAGTTTTTCTTATATATTTTCCATGTGCAGACAGCGACCAGTTACGATTTTATTATATGTATTGATTATATTTTTTATTTCCTGCCTTTTAGAAGCTCTCAAAAAGTATTTTCTGACCATTACTAAATCAATATATTTAAAAATTATGTGTCAATTTATGGACTTTAAATAGATTAATTTAATTAATTTGAGTATCTATTACAAAATAGACTTTAACATTACGTAATATAGTTTTTGTAGTCCTACGCATATTAATTAAAAATTTTAAAAAATATAAAAAATAAACTAGAATATAACTATAGAATGACACAGTTTAAATAAAAAAAAAGAGTAGAATGAGGAAGGAACAAATTAAAAAGAAAATAATTACATTCCGTCATGGTTCCGTCATTCTTACTGCGATCCTTTTGTTTTGATCGTTATAGTGAAAGTACAGAATTGGCACTTTGGCGATTGTCAGATAATTACACAATAATAGAGACAGAGGGCTCTGACGTAACAAAACTTTTATCGATTTTGTTTAATTAAGTAAAGTACAAATGATATAATAGACATCTTATGAGCATCATACCTAAATGTAGCAAAGTTTAAATTATTTCTAATTCTTATTAAAAAAAAAGTTTTTATCTTTAACTAAAACCTTAATGTTAACTCTGTAAGATTCTAAATAATCTATCACTGATTTTTTTTTATTTTAATGTTAATAAAGTATATCAAAATTTTGAAAACAAATTTTGAAGTAAAATGTTTAATAATAATATGTATAATGTTTTATGATTAAAGTTTTAATTCGTTATTTTTTAAATAATCGTTCAGGAATATTGAAAATTCTTCAATTTGTTTTGTAAATTGATAGATAATTCAGATGCTGACAATTTCAATATAATATAATAATGTATACTGTATGTGTATTGTAGAGAATGGATTTAATATTTTCGCGGAGATTGGCACCTTGAAGTCTTAAAAAGTCAAGAGAATGAATTTAGGTCAAGTCGTTGAGTTGCCTCAAGTGCGAAATTCTAATATTGGTTTTATCAAGTTGAGACCCAAAAATATCAAAAATATTTACTAGGCCATAATGAATAGAAATTTGTTTATGACGATGACTATAAGATAATATCTATGCAAATATTTTAAGTGATTTAAATATTTATCGTCATTTTAGAAATTCTTTTATAATTTGGTATTAATAAATATACCTATGATACTCAGAAGTGGTAACGAATGCTGTTGATGTTTATAAGCGACTGTTACCACTTTTAATCTGTAATCCGTAAAAATGTAGATCGTCGCTTGTTTTGTTAGTCTATCATAAAAAATAATAACAATAACTCAATTAATCAGTGATGTGCACTTCCTCTAAATAACACTGTACTCAGTAAAATATAATAAACTAAAATGGAGTTGTAATTAATAAATTGGTGACTTTGATATTATAACGGTTTACACTGTCTTACCTTACCATTTGTAATTCATAAGTATAAACAGTCATACTTATATATTATAGTATATAGTATTAGTCTAGATTTTTTATTAATAACATGTGTTAATCATTTCTATCAATTATCCTTTATAAGCTTTTTTAGTTCGAAACTAGATGTAAACTAGATGCTGTATAATTATGTAATTTTACCCGATACAATATTTATTTATTATTAGTATTACTTCGCCTGAAATGTTATACAAATCCGTTGGGTTAAATCAACTTTTGATTTGTTTTAAATTCATAATTTGCATCAACTTTCATATTTATAATAATAGAAAATTACAGCCATCAGTTAATATTCGTAACTTATATACCTACACAGATATATTCAGTGGGTGTTAAAATTATTAAGAAAACCTTTTATAGGAAGTATGTACATGCGATTGTCAATCGTACGTACATTTTGATGACAACATACAAAAACTAATTGCTAGTTCCCACATTACACAAAGCCAAAATAGCAACGCAAGAACATACACAATGACACATTGTCATATGCACAATATTTGCATATAATAAGTTTTTAATAATGTGCGTAGATGTTGGAATGCCTTTTGATTAACTAGAAAAATGTTAGGGGATAAATATTAATAATATGAAAAAAGGCAATGCAAGTACCTCAATCTGTATATAAATTGCTCGCCATTTTTTCATCTGTGTTTGCCTTTTCAGCTGTGCCTGCGCAGAAGAACATTTTGCATGCAATTTTGATGGTTTTACTATGACCAGAATAAAATATGTAGACTTTTTCGGACTTTACATCGAAAGAAAGAGAAAATATTCCGGGTCTACACAAATAATAATAATACTATTATTTATTTATTTATTTCATACAAAAACTTTGTTAAATTTTGACTACAGTTCAAGTAGTCTGTTTTGTGAAAAAATTGGCACGCAAAATACCTATGCAGTTACGACATTCATTTATATCCATATCATGTCTTGGAGACTAAGGTTACACTTTTAGAGCTATGCACCATACCTACATAATATAAATGAATTCTTATGTTTTTTTAATTCAACATACATGTATCATTGTCAACTTTTCCACCATTAATTGCCCGCTGCTGAATATAGATTTCACCCTGCCATAAAAAATTTCTAAGTTTCCTGCATCCACTGATTTCTGAAACATATTTAAAGTAATTGTTCTATCAAGTGGAAAGGTTCTACAATAGGTTTGTTCAATTACAATATAATAATAGTCACGCAATCAGATCCATTGCGTGGTCCTCAATAGAAGATATATTAGAGAAACTTGCCAACGAATATCTCGGAGAACAACCCACCATATGTTTCGAATTTAGTTTAATAACGTTACCTACATAACTATAATATATTAAGAGCTATAATGATATTTTGAAGATATATTAATTAGTAAACAAGTAATTATATTAAGATACGCATCATAAATTCATTATACAAACTAATCACCTTGCTGCTTGTATATAGCAGTGTCCTAAATATTATAATGAATTAAGAACCGTTCTAAACTCATATACAGATAACTACGGCACAACTGATAAACTAAAATTCATAACGGTACTTCCTCATGTCTCGGGGCGAGCGGTCATCGCAGACACGAACAAAAACATTAAAATAGCAACCGTAGCGGTTCGGTCAAAGCGCAAAAAGAGCACGTAATTACTTTAAATACTTTAGAAAATGTTAGTAACTAAGCACAGTATAATTGGAAACTAATTTCCTTTGCAGTTCTTAATTTCGAACAATAGTTATGATTCCAAATTAATTATATATGCTCATTTTTTATGATGAAAACGAAATATTAATCCCAACATATGTTGGTGAGGTACCTATAAGTGATGGTAGATAAGGATGAAATCAGATCAGTCAACCTATGGTGATTAATTCACTAGAATCATCATTATGGTACATGATGGTATAAAGATCACATTAGTGTCGGCAACGCACGCGTAATACCTCTGGTATTGCAGGTCCACCTGATGGTAAGTGGTTACCGTAGCCTATGTTCATAGGCTATAGTAATCAGGTGGGCCGTATGCTTGTTTGCCACCTTAGTGGTATAAAATGAAGGTAGGCTTGACGAAGTATATTGCTAGTAATGGGTCGGTGACCTCATTATGAATAATAATCCTTCCCTCCCATAACTGGATATGTCCGAATGAACTGTTATCCGAAAATACGACATTATATTAACATATTTATTTTTAATTATTAATTTTCTTTGACGATGATCATATTACATGTTGTGAAAATAATATTTTATAAAACTACTGTATTATACATACAATACAAGACAATCAATGGTATTCTTATATCTTTGTACATAAATAAAATGGAAGAAATTTAATTCATGATCCAACCCCCACTCTCTGCTCTAAACGGAAAATGAATTCCGAGCAGATATTTCATTTCATTTATTTGTCATTAAATATATATATACAAAATGTGAATTGTAATGTATTGTAAATTCTTTGTTGTACATATTTTACGTTAAACATATTAAAAAGATTATTTGTTTGATTGCCTATTTTCATCTTCATCATTATTAGGTATATCAGACGTTAACTTTTCAGTTCTGAACAAAGCCCTCCCCCATAGACTTCTATAAAAAATGGCCCCGAGCCACCTGCATCCACTTACTCCCTGCTATTCATTTGAGGTCGTCGTTCATTTAGGGGGGAGGGGCATCCTACGTTCGCCTGTACGGAGTCGTCACTCAAGAAACTTTCTTCTTCATCGGTTATCGATTCTTCGAGCTATTGTTAGTTAAACTGGATTGGAACAGGATTGATAATTTCAGTAAAATTTAACGATTTCAAATTTAACGCTGGTAGATTACTTGCGACCATATATCATCGAGTCAAGAAAAATGGAAATATATTAGAACTATTATTATTGGTACAACTAAAATTAGATAATAATTTTACAGCATCAATCATTTTTGGCGTTTGATATTTTTAAACCTCGAGTAATCTGGACGTAATGGCAATGACGAGCCATTTTACCGCAACAGCACAAATCATTTTACGTTGAGGATGGTTGTTTATTACGAAAATACGAAAATTGAAGTTACAGTGAACCTAAAAACAGTGTTTCTACCTCCAGCACAAATTAGTTCCGCTATTGGGGTCATTAGAACAGTCTTTTTTAGTGCACAGCTCGGTTCTATTCACTCATTTTGAACTCTAAAATCTTCGTATTTACATTAAAATCGATTGATACTATAGAACATAAACATTATTATCTTTATTTATAAGAGGAATTTTCTATTTTTCAGTATTTTTTGTAACTTAGATTTAGTTAATTCTTTTCCATCGATTTCAAAAACAAGGAAATTCTCAATTCGACTGTATTTTTTTTAGATTGTTACCTCCGTACCATAATTCTTTTAGTTATAAACCGATCCAATATGGATTTTTTTTTCTGTAAAAATATATTCTGTCGATGTAGTAACTGCTCGTAAATATCGTATGAAAGAATTTTCAACAGTCGGCAATAAATCCTTTATTTTCAAACAATGTGGCATAGAATCGATATAATTTAAACGCTTACCTAGTGTATTTACATGCATATTTATATTTTTTTTATAATTTTAATACAGCGAGTATATAATCTATTCTAACAGAGGTTATTTATTTAACTAATGACATCATCTTATCATCGTCATTATCTTCGTGAGATACACTTTGTAATAAACCGTCGAGGTGACTTGTGAAATCAAAAGTGATCTAAATATTAACAAAATTTTGTTAAACAATTAAAATATATTTCAAGGTTCTTTAGTGCCGCAATCGTATGCACGTGAGAAAATTCATAATATACAAATGCCCGTGTTGTGTACACTGCCCTTATTTCGTAATGTGTTGCGTGAGCCTATAAATATAAGGCAATTTGTTAAGTGACCAGATCCCACAGCGGAATTTTAATATTGAACGACATACGAATTTGTAACTATGAATCAAATTAATATGTCACAATGGAATCAAGTATGGGCGTTTTTGAATACATAATTTCGTACAGAGTACAGGGTAGAATAGCTCTTATTCCTTTTGTATAAAATTTAAAATAATATCGATAGATAATAAATATTCAGATTAACGTCCATTTATTACAACATATATAATAATAGTACAGGTAGGTATTATATTCATGTCATATGCGTAGTAGCAATATTGTATACAACAAAAACTCGTCTGCGATTCTCAAGTCTGGTCATTTTATGTGACATGAATTTACCGAACACTTTTTATTATGTAGGTGCATATCTATTAAGTATACTAAATATTTATAACAATGATGGTACAAATTATTACATATGTTAAATAAAATTAACTAGATAGTTCAAATTTCTAATATTTTATTGTTAGGGAGGCAAACATGCAGACGATCCACCTTATAGAAAGCTGCTACCATAGCACATGAACATCTGCAACACGAAATAAATTGCATGTGCACTACCGGCCTTTTAAATGTCTGTACGTTTTTTTATAGGACATTTAATGTCCTGTATTACATTGTAAGAGCAAAACAAAAGACAGGACCTCACTCCACAACCTAGATATAGAAATAGAGGTACAAATGAAGAGGATGCACGAGCAGTAATAGTGTGTCGCGTGTATTAAAAAAAGGCAATTTTTTATTAATTAATAAATGTAGGTACACATTTTAACACAAGATGTTTAAGAAAATTAATATAATTTAAAAAAAAATATCTAACACGTGCTTATGAAATGAAGATTAATTAATAATACTATATCATATATATTACATTATTTTCATAAAGATGACCATCTAATTATCAGAGATCTCTACTAATAGAAATTCCATATCATACAGGTTCTATCTCAGTATTCAGTTTTATAGGTACCATGCGCTAACCTATTGCGCCACTGGAGTTGTATTCAGTACTGACTGTGTACAATATCAGTAAAGCAGTTTTTAAAATTTCATAATACTTAATTACTTAGTTATCTATAAACTTATGTTTTTCTAGTTCTTTTTGTTTGAAAATTGACACAATATTGTACAGAGTATACCACGCTACCCGCTGAACTTGATGCATCTTTCCAGTTCGGGTATGCTAGATAAGAACTCTTTTAGAGTTGAGATCGCCTTTGTACATTTGTTTACCTCTGTCATATGTTTTATGTATTATTAGTGTATACAATCAAATATAAGTTGGTAAATAATTTAATAAATATATGTTCAACCATTTTGTCGTGATGAGGTAACAAATAGACAAATAGAGATCAGTTTTAAAAATTACTGATTTAGGTTTCATAAGTTACTTATGAACTTACCTACTTCAAGCCTCTCAAGTCTGATATTGTTTTAACTTCACGATTTTATTATAGTATAATTTTACATGCGTAAATTTGATTAAAATGCACCTGTAGTAATGCAAGTTAATAGCTCATGTGTATACCAAATTTCATTCAAATTTATCCAGTCGAACTTGATTAACTTATACACATCTAAATGTCCACACAAATTTAGAAAGATCCACATTATATAATATTAAGTAGGATAATGGATATATCTATTTGCATGGTAGGTGTATCCCTTACATAGTACCAAGTAGATACGTGATAAGAATGATTAGCATGCAGTCATGTTATATAACTGTGTTATTTTGGCCAATGTTAGTAGGTAAATCGTTTTGGATGCATGTTTATTATCCTTTAGTGTCATTGGCCTTATTATTACAATGTGAGCTAACCGCAAAGATTACTTAACAGTTTAATAGTCTATTCTTGTGACCGACGACGCATATTATTGTCTAGTGTTTTAGGACATAGCTTTTTTTTTTGTAATAATTCGACATGTCCTTGGCATATTCTGTAAACACAGGAATAGTCTAATTCATGAACTAGGGTTTCAATAATAGGTTAGGATTTAATCAAAATGACGAATTTGGTCGTAGGTTTTTTGGATCTTACATAGTTGTCGAATATAAATAAATAAAATAAATAGATAGGTCTATAGATCATTAAAAATTAACAGTCCAATATTCCGATTGTTCACTTTTTTAGAAAATTTTTATTTTTCTTTGTGGTAAATAAACATGAAATGGTCCATCGACTTCCGTAAGATCAGTATTAGGAGCATAAACACAAGCACTTTTCAAGCGTAAAAAATTTGTGCCTATTTTCCTTATTTACAATGTGTATATTTTTATTATTGATTTATATTTAACTATAAAATAATGGAAAGTGAAAATATAATAATTCATAATCAATCTTGTTTCAGGTACTTAACAATGACATAAGGCCCTCAACAAAATGGCGTTACGATTAAAGAAAGATATTAAAAAAGCGTCGTACTATGTGTGGTTCCTCGGCGCGCAGGAGTCGCGTGGACTCAGAGGTGAAGAGTTCGCGATACCTGCAATAAAGATCCTTGAGGAAAGGGCGAGAGATTTGGAACCTTTCAAAGTCACTTTACAGGTAAGACTTCTTATTATAACACGATATGTGACCACATTATCCTAAAAAAACACAAGGACTATAATTCAAGTCCATGAATGCGAGCAACTAAAAAGAGAATGTCCTACTCTCAACGGTTAACCGTACTCTGCCAGCTTATTTTAATGCTTAGATTCGATATTTTTTATGCAATTTGAAATAACAAACAATGTGATCCACAAAGTTAAAAGTGCATTAATTAGTCCCTTATTACAGAATACACTATAGCATCCACAAAGGTTTACCTTCGTATTATGTAATTATATGGCCATATTATTATTTTTTAATGAATAGTTTTTTGTAAAGACAACTTTACAAAAAACTATTCATTAAAAAATAAGATATAAAAAACTTATCTACAAAAATATATTTCGAAATATATAAAACCTCAGTAGTATAAAGTGCTATACAAGATTCATTTATCATTATTATCTACGACATAAAGCAATTTTAACTCCACAAAAATGTCTCCAACTATCTCATCTGGGATTACCGCATGCCAATTTGTTCAGTCATAAATTACATATGGGGAAATGTTTGTGAAAGTAATTTATGATGTTCTAAATGATTTATACAGTAGCATCATGTAATACTACACTAACAGAATTGTTGCACAACACAAACAAAACTGGCAGCAAGACGGTGTTAATTTCATAATTAAATTATAACACTGAAGTAAATTGCAACTGCTTTTTGCACGCAAGTTATTTTCAAAAGACAGTATTTATTAAATGAATTAAAAAAAAACCCGATATACAAAAAAAATTATAGAAAGTTCAAGAATTTTAAATGATAATACTGGAACACTTACAACTTTCTGAGTTTAGAATAATTTAATAAATATGTCTATCGCATCTCTCTTTTATTACAAGCAATGCCTAATCTAGCTACGAGTATATTGCTAAATTTTACAGTTGAATTTTTTGACGACATCAGTGGTGATTTTTTAACATACAGCACTATCTTCCGATGGTCGGTCGATCTCTACATACTCGTAGTACAAACATTTGTATTCACATCTATTGATTTTGTTCTGTTTTCTATGTATAATATATGTATACTACAAAAACAAGTATTTAAGAATGTCTATCTGTTATCGCCGTGTGATCTCGGCATAGAATGGGCCATCCCTTCCTTTCTCGTAGGTATCGTAAGATACGACTAAAGGAATTTAATGGTGCAGGGATGGGCAGCAGCGTCCCTCTTAAAATATCACCTAAGCCTAACCGGTTGCCAACCCGCCTGCCAAGCGTGGCAACAACTGACAACCGCCCTCTCCCTCCAATAGGAAGAGGCCAATGTTCAGCAGTGAACAGTAATGGTCAGCAGTTGATAATAATATCATATGATGATGATTTCAGATCATCATGATCATCATCAGTTGTCTAGTTACCATAATACAAGCTCTGCTTAGAATTAGATAGTGTTATATTTTATATCCAGTAGTGTTTATGACTTTGTAGCGTTCATTTGTTTAGAACAGTGTATTATTCTCACCAGCTCTCCCACAAAGGTTTGAAGATAATTCAGAACGTGACAGCAAAAGGCAAGCAGCAAACGATCAAGCATTTCATACCCCATGGCAGTATTACCAGCGCGGTGGTACAGGACGACGTGGTGGCCTGTGTCTTATTGCTGTACAATCCGCTAACAGGCTGTCCTGTTCATGTGCACGCGTACAGGTCAGTTGCAAATTGTATTGTATTATATCGGATTAAAGTTACTTTTTAAAAAAATACGATTTTATACAACACGGGATTGTATAAAGGCAGACAAAAAGGGGAAATTATCGCCTTTTGACATGAGTAGCACCATGTACATAATACATTGTGGTGCTTTTGATGTCCCTTATATATTACCTAAGAACTAAGATGTTATTCCTCTATATACTGTTATTTCTCTGCCATACCGCACTCTTTAAATTGAAACAGAGCTATGCAAGCTCTGCAGCTATTGCACGGCAAATACACATGTGAGACTAAAGTACCTAAGCAGAAGACTTTTGTACATCTCCTGATGACCGACTTGATAGAAGATTCTAAATGTCCTAAATAATACTATCACATTTTTTTATTACTATTTACATTATTGTATCTACTCTGTTGTGTGTGTGTCCTTATCGTTATATAACCATCCTGTATAATATGCAGGTTGTAATGTCTGCTAATATTGTTTATACGAGAAAACTAGTTTCTTTGTAAACACAAGGTCTTCAATTTCACACTAAAGTTGAAGTATTAATTGATTGTGTATCAGTTCTCCCATATTTTCAAGGTTCCACAGAGTGTCACGATTATGCACCTATTTACTAACACACTGGGTCAAGGAGAAGATGTTTCAGATAATATTTTACGACTCAAAATAGTAGGTTCACAATATAAGATCGGTTTCACAGATAACTTTAATGCTAAGTCTATAAATTGTTATTGAATAAATTATAGTAAACTGTAAAATAATAGTAGACTGAGTACGTGCATATGTGCGCTGTGTGTGTGTGTGTGTGTGTGTGTGTGTGTGTGTGTGTGTGTGTGTGCGTGTGTGTGTGTGTGTGTGTGTGTGTGTGTGTGTGTGTGTGTGCGCGTGTGTGTGTGTGTGTGTGTGTGTGTGTGTGTGTGTGTGTGCGCGTGCATGCACGTGTCTTCATTCGAATATTTATATGTTACGTTATGCAAAATTTTATTACAATTTGTTAAACTAAATAAAACTACTTAAATATATATACTAGATACCCAATATAAATACAATTTTATTTAAACTTTTAAGTTTGCATTCATTTAAGTTATCCCATTGTGAGAAAATCATAAAATAACACCTAAAAATTTAGCACGGATATATTTTGTAATCATAGAAGCGTCCATCACATTTGATTAGAGACCAAGTGCTAGAAAAATATTTAAAGAGACATATCTGACATTTTGCTCTTTCGACCTTTGTTCATTGTAAATGTCAAATTAATTGTGGACCTTACTACATAATATTGATCATCACGATCATACTTGAACAATTATAATATTTAAAACTAGATGATACTACCTTGTTTTTAAGAACCTACTTAAAAAAGGAGATTCTAAACCCCTTATTTATAATTACTAAAACCTCCTACAAACCTATTTTAACCATTACACTGTTTTATCAGTTTTATTCAAATTGTGAATTTAGTTCGTATATATATATATATATATATATATATATATATATATATATATATATATATATATATATATATATATATATATATATATATATATATATATATATATATTCTTTATTGCACTTAAACAATATATGCGACGATTAGCTTAACTACTCTTCACCATATTATGATAGGTTTTTTTATATTTAATAGGATTTTTTTTAATGGATGATAATGAAATGGTAACCCTGCTGGCGCTAACGGTATACACTGGCAGGGCACCAGTGAGGGATGTAAATGAGAATGACCTTTTCATGTGTGACCAAATTAATATGGGACTATTCATCTCACATTAATTTTAAGATAGCTGAAACTGTTATTTTTGTTTACAGAACAAAAATTGTTTGTTTTTTATATTATATTTACTTATTCAGGTTTACCAACAATTGTCTCCACTACGTTTTTTACAAAATTAAATGGTAAAAAATTATATCCTTCAAATTTCAAACCACCTTTGTGTCTGTCGATTCTTATTCGAATCAGGTTCAGTTAAATAGATTATCCTATTTCTTGTTATTTAAATAAATGCAAAGGTGAATCCACTTCTGCGTTTATTTAATTAATATGTACATGTTAACATAGATTTTTTAATTGTCTTAGATTACTAGTACTGTATACGAACCTGTTGCATATTATTTACGAAACACATCTATAGTAGGCGACTAACAATTACCTATAATGGATGCGTACGTAATATTTCAAAATTTTATTGATTTTTTCCAATTCTAGGATACGCTCGTAAATTGAAATTAGAATAAGGATTTACGTTTCCACTAGGAATTAAGGAAATTATATTTTTTTTTATATAACATTAGAGATTATTGATGATTGACATATATACTGTAGGTACTATATGATATAATTTATTAAAAAATATAATTATACGAATAAAAAAACACAATATTTCTTGCCAATTTTATCAGAATTAATAATAACGTAAAATATAAAATATGATACTTTGTTAATTGCATTTAAATATTCTAAATTTAATTTAATTTAATTTCCATTATTTATTTTTATTACCACGACGATTTTATAAATGGAATCCTTTGATAAAATATATAAATACAGCACATACTTTAAATATTTACTAGATTTTAGTTATATTTGCAAAACTACAAAACAAAGGGTTTACCATCTTCACCTGACATTTAAAGCATTTGAATACATGTCGCAACTTCTATACAGCTGTAGGCTAAAGCATCTTTACGGCATGTCGCAACTGATATTAGACTTTCCCTATTACAATCGATATCCTCTCATTTATATAAATCGTTAATATAAATAACATCATCTGATTGTTTATGTTTTACGAATTTATACTTTTTTGTCACTTATGAAATGTCTGTGTTGGTAGTATATACTAATTTGTGTAAACAAAAGAAAATACTTAAAATGGCAAAAACTACAAACCTTAGGTACATCTTTATAAAGCCATTTTACTTTGAGTACGTAAGGACTATACTGAACATTATATAGTAGATAATAGCTATAGTAAATTGAAATTCTAAATACTTAGTCAATAAAATTTTCATAAAATTTTGTATTCTCGTATTTATTTATCTGGTGTACAGAAGGATTTCTATTACCTTAATTCCAATTCATCAACGCGGACGTTGTAAATAATGGTACGAATGAAGCCGCGAGTAATAGCTAGTCATTATTAATAGAAGAAAGTTGGCAACCCTACAATGGCATTTCACGTTTATGCACCCAGCATCCGCCGAGGTCACGGTTAGCGACATCTGTGTGCAACTTGTGAGGAATTTGTGACAAGGACTATTATAGAGAAGTACTCGTTTTCAACACCATGCCGATCGGACTGGTATGGGGCTACAGTATGTGTGGATGTACCTAGTACCTACATTTTGCACGGTAAAATAACTTAATCAATCGTGAACATATAACACATATTGATGATCGACGAGATATATTAGATTAAATAATATATAATAATATTTTAATTTAGGTATACAAGATTTACCTTAGCAAAAAATATCATCAACTTCAATCGTCATAAAATTAAAATGAAATTAATATGACAGTAAACCATATCGATTGTAAAAAGAATTTTAAAAATCGATCCAGAATAGATGACATATTATTATAACTTATTCACAAAAAAAAAAAAACAATAGGCAAATTGAGAACTTCGTTCTTTTAGAAGTTGCATAAAAATATGCGTGATATAAAATAAAATATTATTTTCTACATTATAAAATAAAATCATAGGTATCTAATATACTTTATCAATTTAAAAATGTAATGAGACTTATCGCAATAGAAGCAATAACCTGGATTAAAGTTAGATCCGGTAACCATCTACATTAGCAAGTTTATGATAGCACTTACCCGTTATGGAGCCTGGTAGTTTAATGCAGGATTTACTTGAAAGTACATTATTACTGTACATTTGAAATTACTACATACCAATATAATAATAATTACACATAAATATGTTTATATAATTTACAATTACAATTTACCTGCCTAGTGTAGTATTCAAGCATAAAATTATTTGAATTATAACGTAATTGTGTTTAAATTATCCTTAGAATATGCTATTTACCATGAAATAAATTTTGAAGTTTCGGACCTAATGTTATACTTTATTTTATACGGAAATCATGCGTAAATGGAACTTAACGTTTCATTCGTCTTAAATCCTACCTAAAAAGTTTAAAAGACAAATATTTTAATCTTTTTAAACTGCATTTATTACATGATTTTAACATTAAATTCGTGACTCGTTTGGTTTCGAAATTTTGAAAAACTATTCATGGTAGGCTTTCTGGGTTGTTTATATTATACCATCAGAGTACTATTATTGTATCTTTTTATCTTAATTATTAAGATCGATTATAACGATTTAAGATTCAGAACGATAACTTAAACGTTAAATTTGTACTTTTTTAATAATCAATTGAGAACATTGAAAATTCTTCAATTGATTTTGAAAATTGATAGATAATTGCGACGTTACTACACTAAAGTAATGGACGCTCTTAATATATGTATACTATTCATATTTATAAATTATCGACAGTAAAATTATTGACGATATTTTTCTATGACAGTAAGTTAATGAAATTATTTTCTAATTAATATTTGCGACAGAAAAAATAATAATAAATCGCGACTATCTAGAAATCACACAAATTAAGTTCTTTAGTTTCAAGTACTTCGACGACGTTTACTTTCTAAACTTTAATATTATCTTTTCTCAGATTATTAGTTCAAAGGTGATCAATCTATAGATAGATGATAATAGAAACGGGAAAACGCATGTTCTACTTAGTACTTACTCAACTACACTCTAAATTAATCATTCATCGCTTGCCGACAACGTAACAGTGTTTTTACAATCCTTTCACTGCAACGACTCTGACCACGTACGATACGTATTATTTGTTCATTACATGTTAAATGTTTCGTGGTATTTTTGACAGTTATTTAAATATAGCAATGAAATAAACGCATAGACAAAAAATCAGCAACTTTCACCAATATTGTCACCTGTCAAAGAAAAAAATACTTTGTCCGTAACAATGAAACACGTTTGGGTGTTAAAAAATCTATTGAATAGGCTGTTAACAAACCGTGAAGTGAGAATTAAAAATGTTGGTAGTTTTGACGTCTTTTCTTATTATTTTGTTTAGGATCGTATTTCAAACTAAAGTTACGATTAGATTTCCGGGTTTGTTGTCCGCCTTTGTTAATGCCTGTTGCTCGTTTTTAAATAAATTGTTATTTGGTAAATAAATAATATTGTTGAAACTTTCTTTGTTTAGGAACATATAAACAGAATCCGCAACTAATTAAGCACAAATTACATTATATTAGCTGAATAAAGTTAAACGTAAGTTTGTTTATTTATATTGACTATTAAAAATAATAACCTTTTGACTTGATATGGACATGTATGTATGAATGTAGATGGCTTTAAGAGTAGAGAAAGATCTAAAAAGAGATGGCTGGACTGTGAGAAAGATGATTTAGTCAGAAAGAGAAGAGATACTGTTCAAATGACTGCAAATTAAAATAAATGTAAGATAAATATTACTCCGACCTCAAATAATTGAAATAAGGACAGGAAGACGATGAATAAAAAATCCTCGTTACCGGGATAAAAAATCAGCCGTTAACTGACCACTGATAAATATAGGTCGCCCTCTTCTGTGAGTTTTGCCAGTAGCTGCCACGCTTGGCAGACGGGTTGGCAATCGCTGTTAAGCTTTGATGAAGTTTCAAGAGAGACGCTGTTGCTCACCCCTTGCTCATTAAGTTTCTTAGATACCTCTTACGATACTCATATGAAAGAATGGGGTAGCCCATTCTATGTCTGAACCACACGCCTAATTAACTTATTGCATTTTTAAAATACACTAATATGTACTCAGAAACGTATTGGTATTTAGAAGAGATTTTTCTAAGAAAATGGTATTTGTTGCTTGATGGTGTCTCACCAAATTATTAACAAATTATGAATTTAATTGTAACTATTACTTTATAATATCAGAAACCTACCGAATATAATTTTAATTCGGTATATCATGCAGTATATTGTATTTTAAGTAACCATATATGTGAACATAATATATTATCATATTTTGGCTTTCGATGTTTGATTAGTGGTTAGTATTATTAATAAGAAGTGAATAAATATGAGTACACGTCATGTTCGCCCGTCCAGGCACAAGTATCGTCGAAACAGCCTTGACTTTAAAATGTCAGCATTCTTGTGATCGTCTCTACTCTTTATCGATATGTAGTGATCCTTGTTTGTTCCGTAAAGAGTAAAGTGCATCAACTATATACCTATTATACTGTCTTTTTTAACTAATCCTAACTAATAATATAAATGTAAAAGTATGTTTGTTCATTTGGTTATTAATTATTAGCGCTTGAAGTACTCATGTTTTAAATACACTATCGGAACTTAACGTGATGAAACATTGATGGATTTGCACCATGTCGTGGTCCTGTCGTGACCACAACGTAGTGCAATCCACGTCAGAACGTCGACAATTAGGAGTGTAAAATTAACTACTCATCATGATATTTCATATACATAGTGTTTGAGATGGAGATCAATACAGACTACTTTCTCATTGCAGATGCAGAACATAGATAAACAGAAACTTTATAAATGACAAATTAAGAAAAAAAGCAACAAATTTGAGTCTTCCTCAGTGAGTCAATAGCTAAACTCGTCATTTAAATATCTGAGACTCAAAATTTTTTGTCATTTTTCGACCTATGTTTCGTTAAAGAAAATGTTCAGTTTCACTAGTAGAACGATAGTCTTAGAATTATCTACATATTTACTGCATACTACCTATAGCACACTTCCTTCAGGATGCTTACTACTTTGATTTCATCCTGTATAGAAATATCTACTTAGATAATATTATTTTCGAACAATACTTCATGTTTGCATATTTAAGTGAGCCCACTCAATTTCTTGCTACATGGTGCGACAAAGCTTGTTCACTTTGACATACATAATGATAGAGGATTAAGTCACATGCCATAATTCCTTGCTAAATGCCATTCCAATACTGTGCAATTTCCTTCACAGCAGCTCTTAACAGTATTAAATGTATGTAATTGACATTTCGATCATGTCATTAAAGCTATTTAAGTCAATTGATCACTACGAGTCGCAGTAACTGTTCATAATTGACTATAATAGTAAAATGGCACTTCGCGCTAAGTGTCATTGGCTATTAGCAGTTGCTTAAAAAGTCAATAAAGTTTATTAGTATCTATTATAAACGCCGTAGAGTCTGTCTGTTTATTTGATTTTAAAACACTAAAAATTTTGGTGTACGTTTAAGAAGAATAAGTTTTAAAATCTTAACTCTAGATTTAAATGTAACACTCTATTTATATATGTATAATAATTATCTTTAATAAGAGTATTTACTCAATTTATCCTAAATTAATATTATAATGAGGATTTTTTTAGTTTTTATATATATATATATATATATATATATATATATATATATATATATATATATATATATATATATATATATATATATATATATATATATATATATATATATGTATATATATATTCTCAAAAAATACTTGACCGATTTTGAAAATTCTTTTACTTGTAGAATTGTTACATTATCAGTGAATAACGTGAACTATATTGTATTTAAAAAAAAAACAACATAACCAGAGATTAATACATATCCTAATTGTTAAAACTCAAGGCAAGAAAATGTATATTATTATTACAGGATCTTGATGTGGTGTTTGATATATAAGTATGCCCGCTTTTACAATTTTAGTTCTGAAGGTCCTTGCCATAATTTTCTTGTATTTTTTGTGTGTGCATGTCAAGAAGCTCTTTGTAACAATTTTAATACTTTTTTTTAATACAAATAAATTACTCTTAAGCTTTTTTTGCGGAAATCTTAAATTATACATATAAATGAATCGTTTCTTTGATTTATTAAATTATGTAATTTAAATCGAATAGTTAAGTTATAATATATGCAAAATAAAACGGAGCACCATTGCATATTCAACAATATGTATTTTTTTAAAAGCACACATCCAACTAAATCCTTATAAAAAGATTATTAGTATTCCTAATAACGTTTGATAATGCAGACGCTCTGCATTATAAATTCCAATGTGGGCGGCAACAAATTTAAATAAAGCACTTATGGCATTGCAACTCAAATATCATTAAGAGGCTTATGAAACGAAAACAAGTTCAAACAATAAGTGGAGCACTTATTAACATAACAATGTAACTCGTGCTTATAGTAACGTTAAGATACACAACTGTTACATAACGTTATAACGTCACGTTAATGGCATTTTATGTTAATAGCAAGGGCCCAAATATATCCATGGGCGTTTAACTCAGCTGAGCTGAGCGTACATGCTCAATAGTTCATGCTCAATCGCTTGAAGTCTCTCTTACGACATACGCGTCAAAAACGATTTACCTTTATAATGTTAATGCTGTCACCTCACTGGTATTGCAAAAATATCCATGTACTCTCTTGTACAAGAGTATTTCGTATAACATAGTACCATATGTCATAGAGAGGTGACGGCCGTCTCGCCCACACAGTTTGTCTTGTAAGTAGCCTAAGTAGCTAATCATAGGTTATATAAATAATAGGACAAACATTTCATTATGAGTAATTATTACTGAAAATTATTAATGAAATAACCAGAGGGAGACTTTGTACAAAAGTCGTTTGCTTGAGTACCTCTGTCCCATTCGTGTTTTAACCGTAAAGCAGTTGTGTTTGCATGGCTGTGTTTCGGTTTGAAGGGTGGGTTTATAGCGTGAATTTACAGGGTACAGAGGAATAACACCTGAGTCCTCAGTAATGGCAACGCATGGGAGGTATTATGGGCGAAACAGTATACCATGTTATGTCCATGGTACTGCTCATGTCTATAGGCGACGGTTACCACTTTCCATCAGGTGAGCCGTCAACTTGTTTGCCATTCTAAGTTGTATAAAAAAAACCCCAGCTTGCGCTATCGGTATACTCTGGTGGAGCACCAATGAGGTGAGGACGAAAGCCGGTCAATTGAACCATCATGGTGAATTCAACGACAATTAACTACGGTGATTTCTAGGGAGAACCGCGTGAAGGTCAACCTGATAGGGTATATTTTTAGCAATAGGACTGTTAGATTCTCATTACTAACAATCCTTTCCATCTACTATGGGCGATATTTCTTTTTGAATGATAATAAAATGGCAATCCCGCCTGCGCCAACGGTTTACGCTGGCGGGGCACCAGTGTGGAATGATAGGTGAGAATAAAAAGGCAAGTCAGTTAGTCCATTGTAATGAATACCACAATTACGTTGAGATCACCCTGGCAAAATAGGCTTTCCCCTGCTATAGAGCTGTTAGGTCTCATTACTAATAGTCTGTTTAATAATATGTTAGTTTTACAACGAAATTACAATGGTGTCTACGAGACCGCGTAGATGTGCATACGACAAAATATATTGTTAGTAATGTGACCGATAGTCCTCGTTCTTAAAAATCGCTATATAATTACAGAAGGCAGCTTACTAATAAAGAGTGCCCATTAGTAACATAAAATGCGAATGGTAAGTTAGACATGGGAGGCCAGCCAACAGCAAAACCACTACCTAATTGTACACTTTTGACATTAGGTACTTAGTTGTAACCACTCACTGACATTCAGTACCTATGGCATGCCGTGACATGTCACGAATGCGATGTACTCTTTATAATAATAAGTACTTGCATAAACATAATTGACGTTATATATATCTACTCATAGCACAAGCGTGACATTGAGTGAGGCGTTTCATAAATTTAGAAATAAAAATTAATAAAAGTATAAGTATATCGTTACATGTAGGTCAATAGGTAATTTAATGTTATTATTATAGCTATAGGTATATGTAAAATTATATTGCTAAATAGATACACATATTAGATTATAGGAAAAAGGAATTAAATTCGATTTTTTTTAGTATTACAAGAAAAATGCTCTGAAGCTAACATAGAGCCAAAAACACAAACTATAAATATTCTCTCACGTGTAAGAAAATGTAAAAGTAGGTTCTAATATAATAAAATATATTGCTAAATATATATTGCTTGCTATACGTGCTTTATACCGCAAAGAACTAGGATTATTCAAAATGTTTATATTTTTTGATTGAGTGTAATATTAATTAACTCTATGACATAACTCACTATTTCAATAAATTGCAGCAATTTCTCTTAAAGCCTCCGTTTGTATTCATAAGTAATATTCTCTGTGCTAATATTAAACTACTTCTCCACAGATGTGACTCCGACAACACAGCAAAAATGCTGTACTCCCATCTCCAAGCCCTTATTGAGCGGCCGGAAAACCAAAAGAAGTTCGCCGACATCGAACGCAAACTACAGATGAGAGGTGCTCTGCCTGCTACAAAGAAACCACCAGATTCATCACTAGGAAGTGAAGTGTCAAGAGAATCAGACTCTGGGAGCAATGAAGAACGATGTGTGGCCAACCTATACGATAGTCTCGCTGCAGAACTTAAGCAAAAACTGTCAACAGGTAAAAAAGGAATAGGTCAGTCCATTTTTCATATTTAGCTAGGTGTTCGCTTCCACGCAATTATGTATGTATGTGCACAATGTCCGCTTTATGGGTATGTATATAAGTAATATATATTAAATACATACACTTTATTAGTATGCGACATGCGCTTCGCATCTTGCTAGACCTGCAAAAAAATATTTTGAGAGGCCTACCTGCATATTTTTAGTGTCACTAATTCTCATTTAATATCTCTCTCTATTATTAAATAAAACTATATAAGAAATATCAACAAAGTTGTGAGCATAATTATTTTAATCTTAGATTTAAAATTAATAATAAGATTTTACAAAAGAGTCATATTGTTCTACATTTTATCTACAAAAGAAAAAAAACACTTTCCTATACACTTAAATTAACTCTGAATTTATTCCTTTTTAAATACTAGAGTAGATCGCTTAAAACTCAAAATTTTAGAATATAGTATATTTAAAACTAGGTTTCCATAGGATTCTATGATAACCACAGTATTCATGTGTATAGCAAAGTTTACTATTTTCCATCAAGTAGATGTTTCTTTGTTTTCTGTTTCCTGTACCTAATATAAAAATCATAGAATTTCTATTTGTCATTGACTATGCTTTAAGTAATGCGTTATAGCATAATGCAGATGTTAAGTAATTAAAACTTTATAGTATTACAGAGATTCAATAGATAAATAAATATTATATTTTACTCACCATATTTTATAGTAAAAATTGTCAAAATATCAGTTGTTATTCACACCATGTTACAACGCACAAATGCCAAAAAAAAGAAAAAAGCTGTTTTTTTTAATTCTAAAAATTCTATTACTAATGTAACATAAAAAGTATATACTCTGTCCATGCCTATATTTTACATTTGACAGTTGCTAAAAAATTTAATGTTCCTAGTGAAAGAGAACATTAAAATGTATGCATTTTAAAAGAAGTATTTTACATATTTCTATAAAAATATATTTATAAATAAACAATTTATGTGGCTTTTGTATTGCATAAATAAAATATTATATTAGCAAATATAATCTACTCACAAATATGTATTTCTTTACATATCAATGTTATGATAGGTGCTGATATATGCTTTCAGCTATTTAGCATAAGAAGTCGATATACATATATCGAACTAATAATATTGGTATTTTCCAGGCAAAAGTCCAATATTACTGCCACCCAGAGATTACGACACTGTTCATCGACAGAAGGGTAATTTGAGCAATATCGATACACGACGTTGTCTCAACCAAAACATAGTGGGGGTGAATGCAAGACGCAAGCTAGAGTCATCCGGGGGAAGTTCGGGTATTGGCAGCGACTTGGCACCATCACCTGAGAGAAATGACTACGCGAGGCAGCATGACAACCATAGTACAAGCGGTAAGTGTAGTATTAACATTTATCAACTCATTTGAAAAAGGTTTTCAATCCTTACTAAAATAATTAATGAGAGAGTGATTTTGTTTGTTTGTTACTTCTTAGTGCCTTAAAGTCTTAACCAATTAAAAATGAAGAAAGTCATAATATATATCATATACATAGATGAATTTGTGGGTAAAAGCTAATTCGACTAATTAGTTTTGTGTACATATTACGCTTTTTTTTTCGATTTCGATTTCTTTGATTTCGATGATTACATACTGATTATGTTTATGACCCATATAAATTTAGTAACGATTGAAACCACCATTTTTCAGTACAAAATCCTGCTTCTTATTCCCAAGTCTCATGTTGATCCTATACGATTTTTTTTTCAAGTTTTATTTTTTTATTTTTTGCTTCCTACTTAAAAGACAACTGCTAAGAAACCCTCTTCTTTATAAAAGTGTAAAATCTCTAATAAATAATTGTTAAATGTTAAAAAATTTGCAGTTTTAAACCGATTTTCATAATTATGTATGACATAATACACAATTTTTAATTATATTTATAAAAGAAAGATGGAAATAAAGTCTCCAAATTGATATTTAACCAACTCGCATAACAATTTATATTATTATAAAAAATTAAAAATTAATAGTGTACGTAAAATTCCTAATTAATCTTTAACTACACATACCCATTATAGGTACAAAGACGTTTATATAAAAAATATAATTATACTTTTAGAAGTATTGAAATGTTAAAAGTGCTGACAGTTCTTTTTTACATTATTAACTTGTATTAACTACAAAATAATGATCTCATTAGCGTGATTCAAACATCAGCCAGTATTCAAAAGCGGTAATGACTTTGTGACTCTACTCAATTAGCTAAATTGCAGTAGTTTGTGAAACCAACTAGCTACAATATACTCTTGCGCAGTTTGAGATCTATTGTTTTGGTGGCAAATTGTTTAATGGGGGAAGATATAAACATAATAGGCGTTGTGAACTTCTGAGGTAACGTTCGTGTTTTTCTTAGCTAATATAACATATAATTAAATCTGGCAAATGTGAGCCGAACTCGCTTTCAAGGTATTGCATTCAAAGATATCGTATTTAAAATCTCGCCGATATAAATGTACTAGAGTGTTCAACGCAAAAGGTCTATTAAACTCTTTATGCAGAGCAAATTCTATTATGATTCTTGTAAGATGAACTTCATTTATAATAGCAAATAACTCTCATGATAGTAGCTTATTGCTTTTTACTGTACCAGCCAGATTTATCCCGACAAATTTTGGTATCTATACCTCCTCTCTCGTATTTATCCGATTGAGACCTATATTCGTATAATTGTTTTTCGTTTATTAAACTGCCTATTACAGTAACTGTAAATACAGTAGAATACAGAATAATAGATTAGGTATAATTTAAAATTACTAATCATGGTCAGAAATATTTAAAAAATTATAACAATATAAAGTTGCAAATTTGAATCAAGCACTAGAATACGTCAAAAAAGTATAAGCAAGCACAAGGATAAAATAAATTATAGTACTTAATATTTGTTCTGTTATATAAAATAAAAATAAAAAGAAAAATATAAACAGAGAAGTAAATTAAAATTTGATATATCAAATTGTCTTACTTTACTATTCTTTATGATTAAATCATCAAAAAACATTCTTAAAACACAATCCCAGAATAGCTATAATCGTACCAATCAAATCGTGACTATACAAAAAAGACAATATTTCCTGTACATTATGTTGATGCCATCATCATAGCTTGTTATTTAAATTATAGGTATTTTTAAAAATTGATTCCATGTTATTCTCGTTAAAATGCTAAAGATGTATGTTATTATCTACGTAGGTTGTATTGAACAGAAAAATAGTTATATATTGTTAAAGAAAGAAGAATAATGTGGGTACATTTATAAATATTGATTAATGTTATTGTGCTACGTTCATCATCATCCCTTTAATGAGGGAGTTTTGCCAATAGTTACTACGTTACTTCCTACTTATTGTTAAAATAAATTGCACGCCGATACAGGGCAGAATATAAAGTGAATACTATTTATCACTCGTACAATCTTTGTAACACTTTTATTCAGCAAATAAAGCAATCGATTGATTGATAAAAAGTATTTAAGTTGTATAAACCTCTACTGTTTAATAAAATCACAAAACGTAACAACATTGAGTGAATTATTGTTGGAATTTAGAAAAAATACAAACATTTGCATTGCCAAAAAATCTAAATTCAGAAATGCTCACTGTTGTGCTAAAGTTTCTGTGTTTATGTGCTCAACATTTATTCAGTCTCCATGATCGTGCATGAGATGAATTATCAAATTGCACAAAATAAGATACGTGGACAAAGGCCATTGGTATTTGATTGCCTAGTCTTTAAAAACTGAGAATAAGACATTAAATAGTGCGTATAATGCCGAGATATAAACAGATAGACCATCGCAATAGTAATTCTCTTATTTTTATTTAGCCATTTTGCTCTTATCGCTATCGCTTCGCTAAACTATGTCATAACATATCTTATACATTTATTTATTTATTATAAATTAAAATGATCAATGTATTAATATATATCTATTAAAATCTTTAACTATTACCTTTGTTAATAGATAACGGCGTCATGACTAGCGATATTCTACTTCAAATCTTTAATTCGAATATGGGCGACACCAAAAATTGTGACAATTTAAATTTCCCAATAATTCTCTGATAATAGAAAACATCGTTAACAATTTAAATGTTATCCAATAATGGCGGTAATATCGCCTCTTGCCACGTTGAAATATGGGCTTAAATCGAATATTACGTTTACTACAACGGTACGGTTTGTAAAAAGCTCTGACTACCTGTGGGGTTACTCTTAAAATAAATTCCAATAGATCGATATTCGTATTAATAAACGTTTCGGACTATCGAATTGTAATACTGGCAACATAATGGTTCCATATTGTTCTGACAGATGGATATTAGTGCAAATTTTCAATGCAAATCAATTCTAATTTTCACCTTATTCCTAACTGTTATTTCATGAGTGCAGTATAGTTGTCATTGGCAATAGATTGAATCGATATCGATATTGGATTCAAGGGAAGACCTGCTGATCAGGTATTACCATTATGAGCATATTAATTTATTTTATTTCATAGTGAAGAATTAAAAGATTTCTTAAATAAATAAAAATCCGGCTTCTACTAAAGATTGCGTCACTATTCGTGATCATTCGATCCAAGTTTACATCATTGTTGGGCATAATTATCGTCATTGTATGTTAAAAAATATAAATGTTATTATGAAATAAAATATATTTCAATTTGAATTATTAAAATATAATTTAATTTATGTATATAATATTATTATAATTAATTTTATATTTGTAAGCTATAGAGTCGCATCTTAGACTCCCAATTCTATCAGCCGTTAACTGTCAACTGAACACAGGCCTCCCTCATACGGGTTTTGCCAGTAGATGCAACGCTTGGCAGGCGGGTTGGCAACCGCAGTTTGATTTTTGGTGATGTTTTAAAAGAGGCACTGCTGCTCATCTCTCCACCATTAGCTCCCTTAGTTACTTTTTACGACTTTAATATGTTCGCTCATAAAACGTTGACAGTCTTTAAGTTCACCAAAACAACTTCATTCGACATTATGCTTCTAACCACTCTGGAAACTTAGGGATTATAGTCATAAACATGTCTAATTTTACATTTTTATTTATCTAATTACTTCTACATTTATAAATTTAGATAAATTAATTTAGGGCGTTCATAATTTTAGCTTACCGAATTATGGCAACGTCGCAATTTTTTGTTAATTTTCAAAAATAATTTAACAATTTTCGATATTTCAGAATGATTGCATAAAAATTTCCCTGCTAACAAACACGAATGTTAAACACTTTAAGCGAAAAAAATAAATACTTCATCGATATTTTTATTTAAAAAAATAAGTAGTGTATTTTTAATCAAAAACATAAGCTTCTTTGACAGTATACGAGGTTTGTCCGGAAAGTACGTATAAAAGTTTTTTAAAAATTTTATTTTACAATTATTCAGGTAAATCAATTATATCCCCTTCAAAGTACTCCCCCTGTGACATAATGCACTTGTGCCAACTAAGAAGGCAAACACGAATGTTAAACACTCTTAAAAATAAGCTACAAAATATTGCAAAAAAATTTTGTTAAATACTAATTTAGTGTTTACTTATCGATATTTTTATTTAAAAAAATAAGTAGTGTATTTTTTAATCAAAAACATAAGCTTCTTTGACAGTATATGAGTATTGAAATTCCAAACTGCATATAGTAAAATACATTTCCAACTCTACTTGTCCTCATTTTACCAAATATATTTAGTTGTTGATTACAAAAGAATCCAATACCAGGATCCGAACTACTACCGTAGCATCTCTGATTAGTAAACATCATAATATTGCTTTATTAAATACCTACTAATAAAACTAGTTTAATGTGCAAAAAATAAATAGAAAAGAACATTGTATCAGAATGTACAATACAAAAGACGGACTTATCGCTTTAAACAATCTCTACCGACAACCTAATACAAAATATTTGCATACACAGAAAAGGTAGGTGTTACTTACCGGTTACCATACTGAAGTGTATATTTAAGTAGGTCTGTACATATCTACATACCTACTGTAAATACTTACTTATAGATGCAGACTTTTACACAGACAGATATCACCTGAATAAAAACTTGTTTTATTAAGTCAATTTTTATTTCAAATATTTTAAATAAAATTTTTCAATTAAAATCTAAATTTTCAGAATAGTAAACACATTATAAGAATAGTATAGCATAATTAAGGTTTTAGTTTGATAATAGAATACTTTTTTAAATAATCATTGTAAAATAATAAAAATTTTAAATTGTTTTTAAAAATTAATATAATTATAGTACAAATTTCGTTTCGAATTTCTCGTCTCTTGTACTAGTGCTTTATTCCATAAGTCACGAGATGAGCCAGAGTAGTGAAACGGTATATTCATATTATGTTATCGTACTATAAATATAACAGTAAATCAAAATTTAAAATATGTATCCATGTATATATATATATATATATATATATATAGGTATACTTGTAGGACGCTTGTAGTACGCAGGTACGTCCTAAAGTTAGTTAACAAGCTTTTAACTACTCTGTAATAACATAGTAGTTAATTTACAGTTCAAAGTTTATAGTTTAAAGCTAAATCTATTCAAAATATCACCGATATCTTGCTTACTAAATAGCGGAAATAGCGCATAATGTGAACTTTCGTATTCCAATCGAATTCATTCACGTTTCTCATACGAAGAGAACTTTCCTTTTTATTGAACGCATGTTACATTACATAACAAGTTTAGTTTATCTAATTACAATAAATAACAAGATAAGAATAAAATAAATTACTCATTTAATAACAACTTATCAGGTTTATACTTAATACTAAAATGGAATTCAAATGTACGTAAAATAAAATATTCCAAGTACAAACGAATATAATGTTACTCTGAACATACTAAATTGATTAGATACTCACGACGCCGATGTGGTAAGTGGTACAAAACATGTTTCTTATAATTGAAGACCGCTAACGACTCTGCCAGCCTTGAGTCGAAGCACGAAATTTAAGAATTTCCATATTTATTATGCAGATAAATAAAAGAGATCCGAACGTGAAACAATAAATTTAATACGTAAAATTGTAATTTATGTTTATTACATTTTTATCGGAATTTGCTAATAAATATATTTTTTAATGCATGATAATGGAATGGTAACCGCACTTGCACTATCAGTATAAGCTGGCGGAGCACCAGTGAGGAATAATAGGTGAAAATGATAGTAGGTTAACCAGTCCAGTATAATGTGATAATGACATTGCGACGAATACACCCAGAATAAACCACGATTCCAGAAAGCACCGTGTCGCAGCAAGCAAAGATCGACTAAAAGGATATATTACTAATAATGGGGTCATTAATTTCTATAACTAACAATTCCTTTTTCCTTATAAGTATAAAAAAATTTAACAACTTAATAAATCAAAGTTTTCATAACAATTATATTTTGCATAAAAACTTTTTTAATTCCAATTAATGGACACAAACTAATTACTAATTATTAAATAATTAAAACAAAAGTCTTGAAATCGTATTATCGCAAGCTTTGTGTGTTATGTATAATAATATCACGTAAAAAACAATATGGCGTCCATAACAAAAAAATCAGTACATACTTTATTTTAAAATTCAAAATAATCTCATACCATGTGATAATCTCTTGGAAAAATCATCTCAGAAACTTGAAGTAAAATATAATTGACACCATAATTTAAACTCATATAATTAATGCATTCGTGTCTACGTACGTTTAATATTTTTTACTATTTTTTTTTTATGGAAATTGTTTGATATATGCATGATTGCATATTTTAAATTTTTCATGGTTTTTTCTATTATTAACATACACATATAACAAGATGTTATATAATTAGTTTAATAATTGCAGGTCGAGTAATGCTCAATTTTACATTTAAGATACTTTCAATCTCATTACAATCTCGACAAAATCTCACATAGACTTATGTTTTTTTTTTGTGCTGTAAATTCGTATTGAAGAAAATGATACCAGTCCAAATGTTACAACAAATATAATTAACACTTCATAAAACCCTATTACTAAATTCAAATTAATTTATATCTAAAATAAAATCTTAAAACCAAATCAACTAACAATACTCTTTATTCAACTAACGATTAGCAAAGAATCTGTTGCAAATTATTTACTAATGACGCACTACATAACGTGCACTGTGTTTCATCTATTCGGAACTTAATCTAATTATAATTTTTATTTATTCTATGCCCCAATAACAGTATGGGTTATATTTTGGACTGTATGTTGATGTATTTAGTGTAATTAAAACGATGAGATTGATGGGAAATAACTATAATAAAAAAAACTACAGAAGACAGACTACGACAGCGACAAAAAGCAATGTGATAATTGTAAAAACAAAAAAGTATAAAAATAAAATTTATAAAAGAACTAAGGAGTTTGCAACAAACAGTTTCTGATATATTTTTATACAACATAAAATTGATATACACATCAGTACTGTAAACGTCACTGTGATACACATGGCGACTTTATGCAGCCATTCCTAATAGGTAAGGTAATTTATTTGGTCTGCATGAAATTATAAATGTGAAATTATAAGGTATGGAGGCATAATAGCCATAATCCTCAAGAATGGCAATGCATAACGAGCATCATAATATATATATCTGTGGTATCTATCACTATCCGTCGATTGCTTTTCTAAGTATCAAAAAAAATCTCTTAAAAATGAAATTTAAACATGCTAATACATGTGTTTGGTAATAGAAATACGGTATTAAACATTAAATTTAAATGTAACCAACACATTCATTCTCGCATTAATATAACACGTTGTAAGACTGTGTCGGCACTTCAAAAAGATTTTTATACAGAATATCGTTCGTAAGACCCGGCAATGACTTCGTAGCAAAAAAATAAAACACTTTGTGAGAAACATGGTATCAACTAGTAATTAAGCTATATTGATGAAGATGAATGAAGAAGTGTTTTGTATGATAAAAAACATGTAGGAAGTTAGGTTGTTATTACTGTACAGTACAATTTAGAGAACACGACTCGAACCCTCCGTTCCTGATGTGATAAAAAGATATTGAATGACACTGATTGTTTTAAAATTATATACCAAACAAAAGTTGATGAACATCTATATTTGTTACTCAATCACGAATTCTGTATAAAATTTTGTGCATAGTGTTAAACCATGCTAGAATTAACCTTTTTTGATACTGATGTGATTTTATATTCAATTTATTACATATTTTTTTGTCAATAGAAGAAAACAAATGAATATTTTTTACAAATAATTTTATTATACAATCCATTATTATTAATATTTTTTGTAATAAAACACACAGATCCATATCATATAGGATGCTTATTATCGTAGTTCTCATGAACAAAAAAATATTACAAGCATTACATTTAATTTAATTTCAAATATAACAATCGTAAGTTTAATATGTTTTGTTTAGGTATTTTACAACACTAGATAACAGAATCATTCGTTTTTGTTATGTTTAACTTAAAAAACATAAGGTTACCATAAATACGTGATACAAAATCTTTTTATTTATAAATGTATTTATTTTGCCTTAGTGCTCTCAAATAGTTCAAGAGCATAAGTTCACCTTCATGCCATGAGTCTCAATGGTTACAGAACATTGAATGCATTACGATTGTAACGATCTATTGTGTAATGATATTACCACTTCAGCAACATGTTTTCTGTCTTTTTAACACATTCAAAACACCAATTATACTAATACATCGAACTTGAATAATTTAAAGTGTTAGTTGGGATTGCATTAATCGTCGACCGAATAGGTGACGTGCTTAAATACATATATATATATATATAAAAGTATATTTAAAAATGAATACATTTTATAATTTAATCAAAATATTTTGTCACCAATTAAATACTTTGTAAGTGGTTACATCGATTTATTTTCTTGATGGCATAATTGTAGCATGCCAATAAAAGTTTTCAAGTGTTATTAAATAACTAAGTATTAGTCGTCATTGTCTTATGAAATAAGTACTACGCCAATTTTTATGATTATTCGTAAAGTCCTTAACATACTATATAACTCTATTTTTATATTTTTGACATTATAAAGATAAAATATTAGGAAAAGCCTTTCATTAACTTACTATGCATACTAAAAAGATATTTAAAAATTTAAATTTTATAATTTTATAGTTGAAGTGTTGTTGAGTTTTGTAATATATTCTGGTTTAATACAAAATGACTATGATAAATATTTTGTCAAGTACCTGTCAATTTGCTAAATACACTTTGTAAGTGGTTAGGTAGATACGTATTTATTTTCTGTTTGTTTATGGCATCTAATTGTAGCATGCCAATAAAAGTTTTCAAGTGTTATTAAATAACTAAGTATTAGTAGACTAGTCATTGTCTTATGCCAAATAAGTACTACGCCAATTTTTATGATTATTCGTAAAGTCGTTGACATACTAAACAAACTAACTCTATTTTTATATTTTTGACATTATAAAGATAAGAATATTAGGATACTGCCTTTCATTAACTTACTATGCATACTAAAAAGATATTATTCATATACATCTACTTCGCCTCATTTAAATTGTTTAATAAATCTGTTAAATACCTGTAAAGAATAACAAATGTTGAAGTGTTGTTGAGTTTGGTGAGAATATATTCTGGTTTAGCAACACGAATAGTGACAAAATGACCATGATAATACATTAGTATTGGTTATTTGCAAACATTTGTGATGAAATGATAAGTAGAAAATTATCTATGTATTACAATCACAATCGAACGTTACCTAACATGAACTAGTAAAGTCTGCATTTATCTTGATACCATTTTTTTTGTTATAATTGAGAAGGTAGTGAGGAATACCTACACTATTCTTTTGTGATTAAATAGATGGGGTGCGCATTTATATGCATATAATAAAGAAAACCAAGAATATATGAAACGAATTATAATTTAAAATTATATTGCACAAGAGTACTGACAAAATTTGTATGGCCAACACTTATTCGAAGAAAAAATGTTTTATCAAAATGTATTAACGTAAATAATTAAAGATACCCACAAAAAAAAACCCGACTTCAATTGTGACAAAACCAGATATTTTGATCTAAAAGTTAAATATTAAACCGATTTTAATAAAATTTATGTGGAACCAATCTGTAAGTATATTCTTTCAGCTAAAAAAATAATTTTCCAAATCAGTTTAGAACTGACGGAGTTATGAGATAACAGACAGAAAAAATACAACCGAATTGAAAATCTCCTTCTTATTGAAGTCGATTAAAAACTGCAATCTAATTGGTAATACGAATATTAAGCATTTTTGGAAAGTAAACTTCTATAATTAAAATATAAATTAATAAGCTAAAGAATATTAATAAATAGTTATAAATTTAATAAGCGCCGTAAAATCTCTCTTTCCCAAATACAAATGTTTTAGCGCTTGATACTATCAGTTAAAATGCACTCACAGTAGATATTAGAAACTAGAAACAAAAATGCGAGTAGAAGAAAGCAGAAACGCAATAAATTTTATTGTTATCACTACTATAGTGTTCAAAGGGAACTAGATCAACACGCCACAACAATAAAACGAAACTTCATGTACGCCTTACCTAAATCCCATACAATTAAAAACGCGCGCTTTTAGCATGATCTCTGTAGATAAAATCAAGTGGCAGCACGTGGGAGCGAGACAGGTTCTTTACTGTGTCAATTTGTATTTAGAAACAAGTTTACCAAAAGGCGTTTCAGAGATGAGATAGAATCCCGTTATTCGTGTAAAAGAGTAAAGTTGTTTTAGTGACAATAGGTCAAGTCGAAAGGAATGTTTGCGAAGTGCCATGCATAAAATTACGATGCTAAACTGGGCTAACAGAGCACAAAATGCTATAATAAAATATTTTCCATATAAGCAATAACCTCAATAAACAAATCGGTATGGTTCAAATACATACATTGTATTAATATGTTTTTTTTTTAATTGCAGAGGAAGACTGGGCTGAGAGCACAGCCTATATGATGCATGAAGCGTTTGAAGCATCTCCACCTCGTCGCGCGGTTTCACCTAGACGTACTTCTCCAGGACGCCGAGCCCTATCCCCCCATAGCTACGATAGGGCGCCTGTCTACAACGATGACTACAATGAACAATTTCGTGACCAGCTAGCCCCCTTCCGTGATCAAGCAACATTCGAACGTAGATTCCGCCATGAATCCCTTGAACGTGTCAACAATCGCCATGAATCCCTTGAACGTATCAACAAAGACAAAACGGATAAATTTAATGACGATACACCAAGTTATAGAAGGAGGTACATTGCAGACACTAAACCGTCCAACAGAAGCATAGATAGAGTTGAGGACCGTCGATTTGGAAAACTTCAAAGAGGAGCTAGTGAAGGAAGCTTGAAATTAGCTGAAGCCTCCCCCAAAGATCGATTCAACGTCGCAAAGGAGAAATTCATGAATTTGGAAAGAGAAAGATTTAACAGAGAACTTGAACAACATATGGCCATTAGAAGAAGTATGTTAGAAAGGAATAGTCGCTCTACTTCTTCCCCGGAGGAAGAAAGAAGAGACGAGCGACAGGAGCGTCACAGAGAACTGAGCTCCCGGAGAGAACCTGAACGTTCTCATAGAGATATAGAGCGTTCTCATAGGGAGCCAGAAAGACGCAAGGATTCGGACAGGATTCGTGACCTAGATACAAGAGATTTGGCTCACAGGGAAATAGAGAGGCTTCCACGGGTTGGGAGGAAACGTGATGATTTGAAACGATACGAGTACGGCACGGAGGATTACCTTAATAGGATTGAGCCTAAACCTCATAGGGATGATTTCGATAGATACAGAGAGAGAAAAGAATTAGATCGGCGTATAGATGAAGATGAAATTATTGAGCCTGTTATAGAGGACAGGAGGAGGAATTGGAATGACAGGCAGAGAGCTTTCAGTCGTTCACGATTACTTGATGACCAGCGTCAGTCGTACGCGGAAGGGGATAGAGATAGATATTATGACAGAGACTACCGGGACTTCCGCGAACTAGCAGACAGGCAACCTGCTAAATTCCGACACAGTTACGCGGAGCCTATTCCTAGAGGTCGCCTCGGTACAGTCAGACCTTATTGAATAAAATGCCATAATAGAGTTTTAACCAACCTAGCTGGATATTAAAGACGAATTTCTTAAATGAAATAAGTTTGTAATACCTGCAGTATATCATAAAATGCAGTCGATCCTTATATAGCGTAAACAGTTCAGTTTTATTTTTTAAATCAAACACTTAATAATTTGAATAATAAAACATTACACATTTAGTAAAAAATATAGAAAAAAAAGTATATTATAGTGTTACACGTTACATTTGTTCTTTATTGTTTCTTCTTTGACAGACAGGATTGAAAACTTATTTAAAATTACCAGTCTATGTAGGTAAGATCGAAATAAACATGCTGACTGATTTATACGCAAATCTGAAAATATAAAACTGCACAGAATGACAGAGTTTATTACATTATACTTCGTGTATTATATTTGACGTGACGACATTAGAATACACAAACGTGTATTCAGTATTAGATATTATAGTCATTTATAACATTGTAAGTGCCTATCCGATAGCAATTAAATGTATTTATACTATAAATACTCAATTGAGCCGTTATTAAGTATCTGAATATTATTATTGTAAATATAAATTATATCCCAAACAGTACCTTCACAAATGTTATATTTGTAGAACATATGATTAATTTTGATTAGATGTACGTATTCATTGTTATTTTTATATATTTTCGAAATGCGATTGTTGATAATAAATAAAAATATGCTCTTAAATTTACATTTAAATAAATTATAACAAATGTACCTATATATATTATATGGGAAGATCATAAATTTGTCTTACTTCTATTGTGTGAATAATTGGATAAATTGCGAATAAAAATAAATCTAAAACTAAATATTATTTGAAAATAATTACCAAAATATTTTCTTTCTTTATTAAATAGAAATAAAAATTTCATATTAATTCAAATAAAGTAACGAATAATGTTCCAAGTATCCAAATTGTAACAAAACAAGTGTATTTTTTTACACAATACTTACCTAATTTCAATTCAATTTAATAAACCATTGTAACTACTTGTTGCTAGTCTATGTTTTAATGAATGTTTATCACAACGAAATTAATTATTAATTATGTTCTTTGGATTTGTACAAAGATTTTGACAACCAATATTAACTTTGTTTTACGTAGGTGCGGTCTCCTTAGAAGTTAAAAGAGTCGCAGTGTATAGACCCATAAACATTTCAAATTACCCGCCCGAGTTTAATAGACATCCCACGCTGAAGATGCAAAATGAAAGGTACTTGCAGTTTTTTTGGCAACTTGAACTAATGAATCGTATTATGACACGTACAAAGTGGCTGTTCTAACTTCCTGTTGTGTTCCCTTTATTTACATGTTACTTTGAGAAAATATTACAACGAGATTATAAAATATATAACTAATAATAATATATTTGTTGTACCTATTTTTTTTATAACTAATTGTACTAGAAATAGATATTAAATTATGTAGCACCAGTGACATCAATTCATTTGAATTCATACGATGTACTGTCGATATTTGTAATATAGAAATAAAATAATTAAATATTTACGAAATTTTGTTTTCATTTCAAAACATATTAATTTCATATTAAAGTAAATAAGTAAACTCTTAGGATTTTATATGAAATACATGTATTTATTAATTAATACAATGATTTTAATGCGCTATCGAACTATATTTCAAAATATTTCTTTTTTGTGTCAATAAATATCATTGAAACTTTGGAATTCGATATATATACAAAAGTTTTTGTTATAATTTTTTATACGACCTATTCTACAATTAATGAATTAATAATTAAATTAATTATTAATAATTTATTTTATTATATGCATATACAATAGATTTTTGTCTGTCCATGAACCCATAGTCTGTAGTAATCTAGATAAAACCTTAATGAAATCAATTTTTTTAAGTCAACAAATGTACAGAGCAATTAAGAAGACGATGACACCGTGGGACATGCCTGGTACTGAACTATGTGAATGTTTATACTTACTCATACAAGATGTACTTAAGCAATTTTTTCCCATGCCTAGCGAACATTGATGGTGTTCTAAATCTGAAATATGTGAATTTCTATCTTGTTTATTTTGTGGATTTTTATCACACAGACATGATACTCGTAATATTAGGCGTGTTAAGGGGGGAGGGGTAGCCGTGGCCGTCCTAGAATTGTCTGGTGCTTACCTTGGTGGTTATAGAAAAAACATACCAAAAAGTATATTTACCTTTTATAAGGAGCCAGGTCCCCTAAAAATAACATTAAATACGTCAATGCTCGTAAATCTCATTGCTTCGAACATTAAAATATCAATGAATATAACTTGAGACGCCAAAAAAAAAAGTTACAATAGTAAATGTTTTCAAATAGGTATACATAATAATTTTTACATTAATTAATGATAATATAAACAAACAAATACTTAACTCGGCCATAAGACAGACTGCTAATGTCCAATTAAATAGTAATACCAATAACAAATCTATTGCTAAATGTTTCGATATATCTAACTAATTTTATTTAAACAATGTTTCTATGATAATTTTGACAAAAATTTATTACCTTGTCATTAAGTTTTATTGAAATACATCACACGTATTTTTCTCCTTGATTTTAATAGCGCATTAAAGATAGTTATAGTTAAATATGGTTACGCAGTAAAAGGACATAAGCAACGGATTACATCATTTCCAATTTCAATCATAGCTGCATTCGTGCCAAGTTTTTGCTAAAGAACCAACGGAATCTAAAATAGTCTTATTAGGTAAAAATATGTAGCAATACTGCGTCCTGACATACCTGACTGTGCGCCCTACATGTGCTAGGTGCACATATTCGAATAACTTAGACTTGAAATGTTTATAAGTTTTGTAATTAGCTTAGAATTACTCCATAACGTCCTGTTTGAAAAAGGTAAGTTGATAATTACATTTAGGTAAAAAATAAAACCTTTTATTTTTTATGCAACTTAGAATGGTAAACAAGCTGATGGAAAGTGGTAACCGGTGCCTATAGATGAAAATTATCATGGAGATAACAGAATATACTGTTTCGTCAATGATAATAAACAAATATAAATAATTATAATACATAATAAATCGCTAAACTCCTCCTTACATTTTGATATGTGGGACTATCGTATTCGAGCTACTAGACCTATTATTTTCATATACTACTTAACATTTATTAGACTTGGAATTTGTTTCAATAAAATATAAAAGAGAAGATAATTACAAATAAAACAAAGTTTTATTGAAATTATCTTCTCTATAAATATTCTGTAAATGAAATTACTATAAACTCGAAGCATTCAATGAAATAACCGATTTTTATTTGTACTAGTATTAGACTTTAGCAGACTGTCTTTATAATTGGGTTCATTATTCATTTATTTACATTTTCATTAATTTCTATTGAAACAAAGCATACCGAGCTATATAGTGGGATAGTCGGATAGTGAGATAAACTGATAGAACAATTTTGACATTTAAATATAGACTATTAAAATATAAGCTATTAAAACTTAGTTAAAAATGAAATCTAGAGTAATATTTTAAATTTATCAATGCTATAAAATTCTTATATGTTATAAGTTTTGTATAAAAATAAGTTTAAGCCCACTTTCACAAAAATGACAGGTATTTTCTTCTCATACGTTCTTCGCGGAAAGTATCATTTTTATACGAAAAAATTGGATAATTCTCTCTTACATACTTAAAGGTCAAATGTAACACGTTATTATTAGCTATCTATAAACGTCTAAGATCTTAGTCCTCAGGAATCGCAGCAGAACGCATGAGGGATGCCAGAAATATCACAGAGTATTCTGCTATGTTCGTGGTGCTATTCAAGTCTATAGGTCATAGTTACATAGGTACAAGAGCTAAAGGCATTTTTCAGGTGATTATATATTATACTAGCTGTAACCCGCGACTTCGTCCGCGTGAAAGCTTAGAATGTAACCTACCTGTTTATCAAATTTGATTCACATCCGTTCAGTAATTTTTTCGTGAAAAGTAAGATACCCATTCTTTCATTCATCCATCAAACTATATAATTTTTTTATTATTTTAAAAGGAAAGTACCATGCAAAAGTTTTACTCTCTGGTTTCAAAAATTTCATTATGCTCGAAGGTTTCTGGCATAGCTTACCGGATGACAGCTTTACTCTGAAGCACGAAACAAGTAACTGTTATTTATAATTGATGAATGAGATTTAAACTGGAATTTAATTTTGAGATCCCCGAACCGCAGTCAGACTTTTCCCTACTGAGTATCTATCACTCTTGGATTAAGCTAGCATTTATATTAAACTAGCTGTACCCCTCGGCTTCACCTGTGATCTTCACTAATAACTATTCCTCAAAAAATGAGCTATCAAACGCACCAAAATTTTTCAAGGCCAACTAAAAGCTGATTCTGACTATCAAACAAATACTGTTCCGCTTTATTAGGTATATTTGTATAGACATTAATCATAAAATAATTCAATAAACAACTTTTATTAAAAGGATTTATTTGTCAAATAAAAATAGAGGTATATTTACAACAGATATAATATTGCACTTGGCTAATCAACTAACATTAGGATGTTAGTAATTATGTAAATATTGCACACAATAATTGCACAGTTCAGTGTAAGATCAATGAAATGCAAAGTATACGCTAGGCTTATTATTAGTTGCTTAGCTAAAATAATAGTTGTAACTATGAAACGATGTTTGAACAAAGCACCAATTTCACTTCCAAATACCAAGCATTAAGAAATATAATTCATACCATTTTGTTTTAGTTATTACTATTTTTGTAAAAATATTTGAATTAATAATTGTTAAAAAATATAATACAAAATTTATCACCTTTCTGTTACTTCAATTATTTTAATTGTATTATGTTGTACAAAATAGTTTTTGTACAACATTTGCTACATAGTTGTAGCAAATGTAAGTCCTATTTTGTCACAATTATTATTTAATTAAACAATGAATTCTTCTTGTTACTAAATCTTGGGTATAAATTGATTTATAAAAGAATATTAGTAATAAGAAATTTAAACAAGTCACTTGAAGATGTTGGTGATATTGGTGCCTTACCTTATTTAAAAACGCATAAGTGATTCTTTGCTATTTAATTTTATAAGGCGTACGATAAAAAGTACGTACATACTTATCTACGTAACATATACCGCCAAAAAAACAACAATAAACGGTAAAATAATTAATTATTATATAAACATATAATTATCAAACTAATTGTCTAATATATTTAATATATTAATATAATTTAAGCACTTTTTTACATGTAGAGCTCGGTCCAAATTTAACGCTACATTGAAGCGTACATTTCAGACTCGCTATATTACAGAAAATTAGTAAAATACTTTTGGTACTGCTGTTACTAATAATACGCAAAATACAAGCCTACAATAAAATAAAACGCCGCCACAAATACCTAATATTTTAGAATTAAATTTACAAAATTAAACAATTTATTAAAATTAATTATTTAGGTCATAAATTAATAACACATTTTAAATAAAACATCGTTTCATAGTATTAAATGCGCTAACAAGTATTAATCTGAGTAAAGTAAAAATAAACTAGAAGTAACTATAGGTATGTGACTCAATATATTGCACCTATGTATAATAAATGTTATTTTCGTCAATAAATAACTACATACATAGTTTATATCTACTTACAAATAATCGATATACTTAAAATCCTTATTTTTTATTAATAAGGTGGTATACGTCTATAACCAAACATACTACGATATTAATAATGTATGTATGTATGTGAAGTTATAAAAAAATGTAATGTATTGTTTATTGGTCATTTTCTATGAGTATTCCAATTGTATTTATTGTTATTGAACTAATATACCATACGCTTTAATGGTATTTAATTGATTTTTTTTGTTCGATTTGATAACAGCGGTAAAGCTCCAATAAAAATGAAAAAATATTGAAGATTATACTTATAAATTTACATAAATATCCAAAAGATATTTTGAATGGAACTTAATGCATCCAATATTAATTGCAATGAATTCATATGCAATCTTTATAGTGTACTGAAGGGTAATTCTATAAAATGACAAATAAAAATACAAGTAAATAGGTAAGATGAAAATAGTGGTCTTCACTTTTTTGAATAAAGCGCATAATTATGTTACGAATTAACATTAGGTTTTTAAGCTCGTCACAAACCTAATGTTTACTGTTTTATAAAAAAGTAGGTGTCTGGACTAAACTCATATGAGTAAATTTTAATTCAAAACATATTCAACATAATTTCATAGATACATACCAATACAAATTTGTTTCGATGACATGTTATAACTTTTATTGCTTTTAGAATAGTAAACTTAAGGGTATGCGTAGACGACGGACTTTTCTCTTATCGTGTTCTAATGAATCACATACATAAAACAATGAAAATTACCTACATTGCGTTATACACATGAATCGCTATCACTTTTCTTATTTCAATCATACGAAATCCGTTTATGGTCTTACCACAAAAAAAATTAAAACACTGTTTATTTGAACAGAGTTTAACAAAACTCTGTATTAAATATTGTTTAGTGGATGTAATAATAATAACGTTTATTTGTAATTGTATGTGTTAAAATCACTATAAATTATTGTAATAAAATTTATTACTTTATATATTAAATTTTATTTTTAATAATACGTTTTGGTGTTTAGACATAAACAAGCTTTTGGAGTAGGACATGTAAACAGGTATTGAACACCTGTCTAAAACAATTTTAACTTTTTTTGTGGTAAGATAGTGTGTGAGAGAGTTAAAAGCTCACCTATGCGTTATCAAGGTAGATACCCCAAGGTATCTTCGAGACTAGCGTTCCTGCTGAGCGGGCGGTGGTCGAACATCCTGGCGAGCGGCGGCGCCGGCGGCGGGGGCAACGGCCGGCGGCGCGCGCCCGCCGCCAGCGAGCGCACGTCCGTCCGCTGCGACAGGCGCACGTCCGCGAACAGGGCTGCCATCTCGGCGGACTTCTTCACGCTCAGGGCGTCGTGGGAGCCGGCGCCTGTGCTCCTCACTAAGCAAAAGAACATAAATTTAGATTATGCGCGTATCTATAATTGTATTTTATTGTAAATTTAATATGTGTCAATGTTGTATGTGTATTGTTGATATACCTAAACAAATAAATAATTTATTAAAGATTAGTGATATGAAAGTTTTTTTACACTACAAAGATAGTAAACGAGCTCACAATCCGTCTGATGGTACGTGGTAACACGTGCGTGTTGTAACTCTAAAAAAAACTAATATAGGTAACCTTTTTTAAGAAACCCATTCACTCCTGTGCTAGTTTACGTTGACATGATACTGGTAAATAAATGAGAATATGTCAAGTCAGTGGGCCCAAAGTTTTTAGTAACGCACAGTAGCCAGTGGCTATGTTTCTTTGAGCAATATGTTAAGTTTCACTAATAGAAGTGTTCCTTAAAAGGAAGCTAATGATTAAGATTTCATCCTGCATGTAACTGAGGTCAACTGTACGGGCAAACACAGTGTAGGACGACCCCCCTATTAGATGGAGTGACGATCTCAAATACAATGCAGGGAGTCAGTAGATGCAGGTGATTCAGGACCATTCCTTGTGGGGAAGGCCTATGTCCAGCAATGGACAGATATTGGCTGAAATGATGATGATAATGTAACTGAGGTCCCAAGTTCGATTCTTCATTGTTCTTTTTTTTTTCAAATTAGCTAGCATTAATAATAACTGGATAACTGAGTTACGCCTCCAAATGATCGTTGATAAGCATCATTACTAACTCGAGTGCCAAGTGTTTGATTTAATTGTATATACTGATGAAATCATCGATGTTGTATCTATTGGAGGCAAAACTCAAAAAAGAAGCAGAGGACTGTCTCTGTTCAGATCTCCGAGCTTGTGTTGCGTCTTGACAATGGCTCGTAGTGAATAGAGCGTACCGGTGAGCCGCTGCATGTTGCGGCTGCGCGTGTCGCGTGCCTTGTTCTGCAGCAGCAGCTCGTAGTCGAGCGCCAGGCTGTCGGAGCTGCGCGCGCGCCGAGTTCGCTCTTCGCGCCCTTCGCGACTCTCACGCCGCGCGCGCGACATACCACCGCTAGATCTGAAAGGTCAAATTCAACTAATGACTCATGAATAAAACTAATTGTAACTCACAGCTTCGCTTACATGAATATATATAGTGCTGTTCATGTCTATAGGTCACGGTTACCACTTTCCATTAGATGGGCCATCAACTAGTTGGCCAATTATATATATATAAGTGTGATATTAATTATATGACAATAGCAAGGAATGTTCGGAAAAAAATAATATTAATTAGCTGGATAAGCTTTGAAGAAATGCAAGTAAAGAAATTTTTAATAGGAACTAAGCATTTATTTCATTATGCTGTTACGCATCTTGCAAAAATTTTACCACTACAGTGTATGAACGAATGAATTAGTATACTTTATTTGCCTTTTATAATATAGGAAATAAGCAAGATGAATAAATATAACGATACAGTGTATTTTAATTAATGTGTATTATTAATATATAGGACTACAGAATAAAAAAAATTACCTATTTCGGCTACCCTTAGTTCCGTCATAATCGTCAAATGCGCGTTTCAACCTATCAGAGTATGTCTTCTGCGATGGGCTACGCAGATACTCTAGACTTTGTGAACTCTGCATTACAGTGCGCCTCGGACCTACGCAGTAGCACTTGTTACTATCCGCACAACTCTCAGAATCGCATGAACAATAGCTAAGGTCTCCATCGTACATCTCCCTGAAAAAGAAGAGAACATAACTTATTCATAATTCCTGTTATAAGACTTCATATTTAATTTCTCAAAATTGAACTACTTTCAGTTTTTATGTTTTTTAATAAGATAATGTTTTTTAGTAAAAAAAAATATACTTTACTACATTTAAGCAATTTTTTAATCAATTAATATAAACTGTAAAATATCACATTATTTTATATCTATATATAAAATAATGTGATATTTTACAGTTTCAGAAACTGTAATAATTTTAAAATAAAAAACAAGGAGATATCCTTATGAAATTACAAATTCATATTCAACAGTAAATAATTATAATTCGGTTCAGTTACTCATAAGGCGTCGCAAGCTGCGGACGCGTCATGCTCTGATTGGTACCGTACACATTTCATTTCTACAGCCAACACATATTATTTATAATGAACCATAAATAACAACAAACAAGGTACGAATTCCTTTAACGGTAATGGCGACAATTCCATGCATGTAATGTAATTAAAGCAACAGTCACTTCACAGAGATGCGCTTCTAATAGAGCTAAATGAAATATAGAAGAAGATGAACGAAAGTATAGAAATTTTGGTAATTTAATGAACATTATGTAGTTTTGCAGCATTTATGTAGTATATAAAACATGAAAATTAGTACTTATTTTCTTTTATTATTTAATTTACTGATTTAATTTCCTCTAATTTACATGTTATCTCACTCTAGTTAAATATAAATAAATAAAATAAAATAATTGAAAACACCTACTTAGATTTTTATGTTAATTTGTCACAAATTCTCTAAAAATACATACCTTAAGCAATCCTTACAACTTTTACTTAATAGTTTAGATTTTGAAGGTTCTCTTTTAATATCTGCAGCTGAGCAGTAGCATTTATCTTGACAATCACCTTTTAACGAACAATAACAGCGGTCTACACAACTTTCCGATTCACATTCGGAACATGACACATAGCCGCTTGAACTGTTTCGATTTTGGCATCCTAGGCGATTGCTTAATGTTAAAAAATCAGAATCCTCAGATGTGGAAGTTCTCTCTCCTGGCCTTGAAACTTTTCCATTTCGTTTGGATACATGAACCATTTTTTCAGATCGCTTAGACGTACGTTGTCTTATAGCTTGTCTCTTTGGTGGCGGCAAAACCGATTCCTTGGGCCGAAACTGCCTCAAGTCATAACTAGAAGTAGACACCGAGCTTTCTGAGATGGGCTCTTTAGTATTAGCAATTTCGTAACCTAATGAATCAAGAGGTGACTGCTGTTTTTCTTTTTTTCTCATATCTTTCCCAAATGGCATACGGAATACCATTCGTAAACCATTGGCTCCTTTAAACATTTTCCTTCTTTTATTTTGGAATAAACTATTTCTTCGTAAAATTTTTTTCTTTTGTTTCTTCATGATAGCTTTACTATGCTGGAATATTTCATCTTTTGTCAGTGTTACAGCTAACTTCAAAAGAAACTCTTTGTATATTGGTTTTAAATCGTTGAAGGACATTCCTTCTGCGTCTATTATGGCATTAAGAATTTCATCCATCGAATGCAAGTTCTCCTGAACTTTAAATTCATTGAAAAGTTCGTTGAACCCTAAAGGTGAGCCACCTCCCTTTTTTCCATTATTCCTGAAAAGTATATAAGGGTATAGATATTATATAATATTTAGTAATATATTTAATTGACGAAGTTATATTTATGTTGTCTAGATTCATAATGCCAATGACTGATTAGAAAATAACATAGGTGTTAATACCAGATCAAAAGAATGTAGCGGATGCGGTTGCATTAACACAATTATCAACATGCAAGTTGGCGAAACACTCCACTAAACGCGCATTTTATTCATCTCCCGTTAGTAAGATATATAGTTTGTTAAAGCAAGTAGATCAAAGGAGTAATCAAAGCAAATTATAAACGAGATGTCAGTGTCCGGACTGTAGTTAGAAAGGAAATAACGTCGTTCATGCGTATATGTGAAATTACTAGGAACACACTACATAATACTGTATAATACATAGCGATTTAAAATGACAATGAGACATACCTATGACCAATTGACTTGTACCTGGTGAGTCCTCCAGCATTGAGAAAACTCCCAGATCGTGGTATAGCTACTTTAGTTAATATGTCACCAGATTCATTTAGTGATTTTCTTCCGCTCTGACTTCTTCTCAGTGGTTCTTTTGGCGGGTCTGGCGGTGTCTCTAAAGGAGGCTTAGAAGGCACAGGGGGAGGCACAGTCGGTGGTCTTTGAATATTTTTCCGTCTTTCTAATTCTCTAAAAAGTTCTATTTTCTCTGAAACCTTACTTCGGATTGAAGATCCATTACTATTTTGAGCTTTATGAAGATTTTGAATTTTACTGATATTAGGATTCAGAGACCGTTTCCCCACAGATTTTTTTGACCCCTGAGTATCGCTACCGCTGGTATCGTTATGTTTTATGGAATCTAATTTAGCTTTTACTTCTTCAACCGTAATTCGTTTCGTTTCTATAGGAGGGACAGATGAAGGTGGTGGAAGATGGGGCATACTTTCCGTTGATATTTTCTTAATCCTCTCTAATTTAGGTTTCTCGTTAAAAGATTCACTAGCAGAGAACCCGTCTGCCCTATCACTGTCTCCACTTAGCGATGACGTACTTCGTTTTTTGCGAGGTGGTCTGACAGGGATGTCGTTCGGTGATAAACTACTCGCTACACTCATGCAGCTTACTCCATTTCGATTCTTTAATTTCTTTTTATCATTGTGGCCCTGCCGACTCATGTGTGACATCAGGGACTTGTATAGGGTAGCCGCTATTACGATAGCGTCTTCCGTCGTTTGACATACAAACCCATGACACTCCAGTTGCTTAGCGACGCCGATTTTCCTCATCACAACAGCGAAAAGTGGTGAATGTGAATTTTCGTTGTGGGAGAGGATGTATTTTTTGTCAGATAAATCTAACGTTTTAAATAAGGCAGGTTTATCAATATTATCAGGATCTGTTATTAATGGTAAGAATGCGTAACTCAGTTCACAGTTATCCGTTTCTGAAGGCTGAACAACAAATTTTACGGCTGACCAAACGGCTATTGTTGGAAAGGGATTCAATTGTTCTAAATCGCCCTTTTCACCTTTGTATCTAACTTTGAGGCCACTTTTAGATATTTCCAATCGGCCTGTTAAAGTACTTTTTTGTCGAAAATTTCTTCTGTACGCAAAGTACAAATCTTTCAGTGGAGTTTGGAGTCCCGCCAGGCTGGTGACTTTACTTTGGAGGGGGGTCGAGCCAAGGTAATGGACACTAAATATATGGACTCCAATATTCTCAGTGGACTGCCTGGACTCCCCCGCCATTTCTGCAAACATCCTCTCTATACGTTCTTGCACCGTGTTGTTGATTTTGTTGATTTTATTCTGACAGTAATCGTCATCATCTTCATAAATCGTCGCTTTACTTTCATGTGTTGAACTGACCTGTAATACACATAAAATACTTTTGTTTATCATAATAATAAAAGTAATTAAGTCTAAATGGTAAATGGTGCGATTCATCTATATAGTATTTAAAAAATTCACCTGATATACAACAAACGATAATATAAATATTAAGAGATTATATTATAGACTATACGTACTCGTTAACCGTGGTACTCTTTTGTCATATAAAAATATAATGTTTCAATAACTACAGTTATAATACTGTAAAAAAAAGACAAGACATTTATGTCTGAAATTATTCTGCCTATCTAATCCTATCAACCGTATTTTTTTTTCTACGGAAATAATAGTAACTTGTGCTTGATCCAACACTTTTAAAATTAATCCATTACATGATTAGAATCATGTAATGTAAATCAATTTTAAAAGTACCTTGCAAGCTCAGCACGCAAAAAAATTACTTTGTTTGTTACCCTAAGCGCTTTAACGGCTCAACCAATCAACATGAAAATTACTACATAAACATGCAAAAGATAAAAGGATATAAGCTATTTTTCTTTCCAATCAATTAACATATACCAGTCATGTGGACGAAGTCACAGATAAAAACTACTCCAAAATAAATACGAGTTCAATTATTACCTTACTATCTCTCCTTCCCAACTCTTCCGCTGTCAAATGAAGCCCATAATGCGGTAGACTGACAACCGACCGGCTGTCGTCGAAAAGCGCGTCGATCTTCTGCTTATAGAGGGACAGTGAGGAGACGCTAGGCGCGCGGGAGCGACGCGGCTCATCGTCGCGTGCGCCCAGGTGGAACCCGCCACACGCCGTGCTATCGTTATCGCATGTCACCATCTAGAAATACGAATATAAACTCATTAGATAATAATCCTTACTAATATTATATATGTTTATCAGCTCTTAGCATTTTAACGGCTAATTACTAGGCTATATCAGATTTCAAAATAATTAGTTAATTATTATGAAATCTGATATATAATATGGGATGGGAAAAATATAGACTATTTTTTTTTCATTTATATGCTTTTGTAAATTCATTAATATAGATATTAGGTTATAGCAAAAATGTACACAGGCGGACTTATCCCAAAAGGATTTCCAGTCACCCTTAAAAACCCGAAAGGAGAAAGTGTTTATTTTTTATCCCTGTCATTGAATATTCCCGGTCGCGAGAATAAAGTCGCGGATAAAAGCTAGTAATAATACAGTACAGTAATAATAAGTGCCACATAATCACATCAATTGCCTGGTTCTCAAACTAAGACACACCTAGAACATCCAAACCCGAACCAACTTTAAAAAGTTTCCTAAGTTTGCCTGAGCGAGAATCGACCTCGGAACTTCATTTACGTAATGCAACATGCTTACCACTGCGTCATAGAGGTCGTCATATATACCTAGATAGTGTTAACATGTACACATAATCATTGCTGTTAACCAAGATAGTCAAGCAGGAGTATTAACTACTGGGAAAAATCCAACGAAATATAACCGTTCTATACTCGTTTCATAAATGTGGAAATTAATATACTTATCCACTACCTGTTATATATATTAAACAGCATTATATGAGTATCATTTTAAAGATTAGGGAATTTCAAACATCTCATAACATAGAATTCTCTACTAATCCATCAATCAAATAGACCTTCTATAATTACACAATTATATTACGTATCTATTAAATAAACCTTTAATTAACGCATGATGTTACTTAACTTTTAAGAATATAGCCGTAAGATTCCAACAAAATTCATATTTATTATTATATTATGAAAATATACATAAAAACGAGTAGATTATTCGTAAATGTGAATTAATTATGGGAGTTAAATTTGAATGAAATCATACATTAACCACGGTTAACCGTGAATATCTTTTGACATGAGAAATATATTAATTCTATATTTATTCTGAATATCAAAAAAACAAATAGTATTCAAGTTAATTTTAATATGAATTCTCAATATATTGATATAAACATTATTAACTTTTGTGAGAATATATAAATTAAAAAAAAAATCCTTATATACGTTAGAAAGTATTAGTTTACTCTCATAGATCTAAATAAGTAAAGGTGCTAAAAGATGACACACTATATTTTTTGCTCAACTGATTATAAAAAGTAAAAAGGTATGAGTAGTTGAAATGTGCTGCAGCTAGCGGAATAATTATATTCAAGTGAAATCGCTGTGCAAAAAATATTTTGTACATTTAATTATATTTTATATTACGTTTGAAGTATTCACCTTGTACATTATATTAGTAATTATTATAATTAGTGCTGACTACTTAAAATAATTAATACATAAAGTATTAGAATTATCCAAATATATTGAAGGACAATTTTTTTAAAACACATATACTCTCATAAAGTAGTAATAGATGATAAGTATCCGACAAAATAGTAAAATAGAGCCTATCACTAAAACAAAAGGCAGCAATTATCTTAGCTTAACGAAACGAAAAACGAAAACAGAACAGTGCATAAATAGAACAGAACCTGTATTTTCAACGCTTTAAATATGAGTGTTAGATACAATACAATTTATGATATCCCTTGTGTTTTTAATGTCTCTAGATGACCGATGCAACTTTACATCAGATTGTTACTTTGCAGTTTTCATTAATTTATAAAACTCGAGGTACCTGCTCCTTATTAAATAAATGTTAAATTATACTTCTTTTTAATGGTAGACAACAAATCATCCACATAAACGACTAACAACAGGCAATGGTTATTGGTTACGCGTCATATTCATGACGATAACACGCAACGGTGCTAGTAAGCAAAAAAGCTGTGGCTACGGATCCTTGCAAATGCCTCGATTCTCGTATACTTATTACCGCACTGTGCACAAATCCGTGACCGTTTATAAATAGTACATACATATGTACATTCATGTGTACTGATGTCGGAAACTTAATACACCATCGTAAATATAATAAAATTATCTACATATAAACTGCGGATTTGTCTGCATCCATAACAATATCCTATGTGTTAATCAAAAATATGGTTCATATGAGTACAAAAATTCATTCAGTTACGTTCAATCGATTAAATATCAGATGTCCAAGAAACTACAAAAACTTTTTCATTTATAATATACACCAATCCGCAAAAAAAGATAATTTGTATAATATGGGCAAATGCATACTTATATTTAGGCAGTCGTAGAAAATGTAATGTTTTTTTTCTATTCATTTTTTTACATATAATTGAAGTATTAAGCAATAGTTCATTCTCATGACGGTATTTTATAAAATTTGAATTGGTGTAGTAATTTTAATGATATTAGCTCAGCTGCTTAATAATTAAGTAATCATCACTTGCATATAGAACACGCAACTGTATCGAATTATCCGTACCAATTGATGTTTGTGTAATATTCAGTAATCCAATTACTTGCCAACTTATATGATTTCTATTGTGCTAATTAAGGTGTAGAAATCCCAATAGTGGCTGTTACATCGATAATACGCAAAAATATATTAGGTATAGTGCCTTGAAAATGAACTACGAATAGTTGAAGTTATTACTCAGACCAATGTTTAACTATTTCTTTTTTTTTTCTTTTATTAAAAATCTATGATCTAGGACAAAAGTATATATACTACCATTTGAATCAAATTTGGTACATGGACAGACCACTGTCTGTATACTAAATTTAATTCCGTCTAGCCATTTAACTGGAATAGAATAATAAACATCTAATATTTTCACAAAATTTAACATTTAGTTATTTATTTATTTATTGGATGTATTTTTCTTCAATTATTATTTATTCTATAATAACTTTCAAATTGCAATAAGTATATTTATCTAATTTACATTGAAAATAATCCCCTTTTATTCTATTACACAGGTTTTAATGTTAAAAGAAGTAAAAATTAGTACAATACATTCTGTCGCCTATTACATAAAGACAGAGAATACGAGTATTTAAATTTTTCCTCGTACTTGTGACCTTAATTATGTAAAGAAGAATACATATCTACCTATTTACTAAAATACTCGTTAACTCAAACATAAAACAATGTTACTTAGTCAATTATTTATGTTAGCTGAGGAGTAATTTACATATCAAGAAGAATAGGTTCCGGTTCGATTCCTGAGGCGGAACAAATAATTGTGTGGGTAATATATGTATATACTTGTTTCTCGAGCACAGGTTGGGAATTATTCAAATCTATTGTAAAAAATATTATCAGTCGTGCCTTTTAAAAACTAATAACAACACAGACAATAGAAACATAAAAATTTAATTTAAATACTTATTTACTTATCTATCTTCACATCAAATCTCTTATAAAGTAAGCAGAGAGAATTAATAGCTCAGGTTAATTCGAAATATATGAGATGTCTTCCTAGCGTTATTACAGTATTTTCATAATATTATTACTAGCAACCGGTTCGGGCTTCGCACGGGTACATAGTGTAGATATCTTAGGTAAATTCGTGTTTATAGACCTACTAGCTTTTGCCCGCGACTTCGTTCACGTAATCAGGTATATATGTATACAATATATACATATATACAAGCTAGTAGAACATCTTGAAAAAGGCAATTCAATTTTGAAATAATATTAAAAAAAATCGCTTGAAATCTGTAAATGTTATTTAACTAAAACTTTTTAAAACTACTGTTTACTACTATTTACTAATTAAAACTTAAAATAATAAGACAAAATATATAACTGATCTAAAAAATATATTTAATGTAAATATTTTTTTTAATAAATATTATGTAACTTATTTTATAAATATTCGATAAGCATCATCAGTATGCGGCGTTAAATAATTACATTAAATAATTATGAAGTCATTAGAATCGTTGTTTATCAATTTGATACAACTGAACTTTCACCTACATAATATATACAAAATTAAATTTCTAGATAAATATAGCCACAAATTTTAAATGTCCTCTACAAATCATTGTATTAGAGTATATAAATCTTATTTCACAAGTTTACTAGCTTTTACTCCATTTCTGCTACCTGCCGGGTCCATATGATAAAAACTATCCTTTTTCAAATTAAGACAAACATTTATAAAATTTAAATAATTAGTGATGATGATGATATGTATTTACGGAGATTTTTATATAAATATTAAGATACGTTTGATAAATAAATAAAAACAATCCAGATACCTCTATTAGACATGACTTTTTGCCATTAAGCAGGGTACGAATACATCACATCCTAAGTCTCAGAATCGAGTAGACTGTCTGTTTTCCGTTTTAAATTATATAAAAATTGTAAAAATATTCATGTATAATTTATAAATAGTTATACCTATGTATAGGTACAAATAAGTGTAAAAAAGTATAGGATTTTTCAACTTACTTCTCCACGTGTTTATGGGCCCTAGGCCCAAAAGTTATTAGCATTTTGACACACTTTCGCCCGTTATCCCGAACACCTGAAAAAAATTTGATAATTTTAAAATATTGGTTAATGAAACAATTAAATGATGTAACTAACAAAAATTTAACAACTTTCACCAAGGACCATATTCGAAATTCATTTTAATTTTACTAATTCAATCACTTCGTGATTAATATAAAAAGTTAAATTCAGCTTTAGATAATTTGATAAAAAAAATTATGTGTTATTATTTTTCCCATCTATAAACCCGCACTATCGCACCACTCATAATTATACGAAATTTAGACAATAATAGTTGTATGTTTCACTTTTGACTAGACCTTCGAAGGTAAAATCGTGTACATATAATTATTGTTATTTATTATCATAAATATAAAAAGCGTCGTGGCTTAGAGATGAGCTCAAAAAGATCCCATCGGTCGTGACTGTAAGTTGAAATTTAGCGGTGATGGTAAAGTTAACAAATCTAATTATTCCAATAAACGGCAAATCTACCATTAAAAGAAATTTCAAAATTTCTTACTTCAATTTCATACATAGAATAAAACAAATTCATACCGAAATGGGCCTTGTAGATGCAGGCAATTTGACGTTTCATTCGTCATAAACCTTACTATAAAAATCCAAAACGATAACATTTATAATTATTTATTATTTTGACATTTATTTTTTTTAACCTCTAATTCGTGTTTCGTTCGGTTCCAAAATGTTGTAATAAATAATGGTAGGTTCTTAACAAAGGGTTTAAGTAGTCTAGTCCTTAAAAAAATTTCATAACACTGATATTTTATTTTAACAGTATTAATGTATTCTGTTGTTTGAAAAATACAGATTGTGAATAAAAATATACGTTTGAAACCATCAGAACCCTGTCAAGAAACTTTTCTAAACGTTTCATTCAAAAACAAGAATTTGAGCCTTCCATACCAATAAAGTACTATCAAGAAAATATATGTTATATCAAATCAAACTTCTGTTCAATAAAAGTAAATAATTTATATATTAAAGTCTAAACTTAGTGGTATAAGTATCAAGATATAACATATTGCTATCTCTGGATCATGGCAATTGTGGTCAAGTATCAGGATTTTCAAATGTTGTCCCATGTCCTGTAATGATCGAAGTATAAGAAAACGATATCGGCTAGTTTATTGCTAACCTATTAAAGTAATACTATGTCGTTATTCCATAAAACGCAAGTTATTACAAATAATTTTTAGGATAAAAATATAGTAAAAAAAAGTTAAATTCTTACATACTTCCTTTCGTCTATTTTACTGTATGATGATCTAATTTTTAACTAAATCAAATTATTTAAAAATCCAGTAAAAAGTGTTGTAACTAATTACAAAGTTATTTTACGGTTAAATACCTTATTTCCTTTTCATTAAATATAAATTTTATACGAGTATCTACAAGTATTTCTGTACAATATGAGAATTAACACTGATGTAGCAGTGAAAATTAAGTCAGCGTCGTTGTTTGTTCTAAATTAAAGACCATTTAAGTTATAAAATTTAGGATACAATTATATACATATATACTATTAAATCTTATATAAAAATTTCATTCTTAAGAAGTACATATGAAATGAAACTAACGGCATGAACTAGATAAACGTTTATTGCGCAATACGGCTACGTAGCCAACGACCCAAACGTAGTTAATTCAAAGATTAAACTAAATACAAGTCTCACAACCATAGTTCACTGAGGCTCGCTGAGATAATTCTGCTTTTAATCGCCGATAAAACTATTAAATGTTTATTTAACTATGCAAATGAAGGTTATAAACGACGTAAGCGAAAGTGGTGAATTCAATTTACCAAGCTAAAATTATTGTAAATTGTAAGAAGATAAAAATAAACATTATACCATCCGACATTTACATTTAATTGTTCCTTCTTTATTTGTTTACATACAGCGAAAATATCATTTGATAATGCAGTAAAAATAGTAGTAACAAAAACTTAAAAGTAATAATTAACTGTCGAAGCTTCTATAAGTACTGGAAAAGTTAAATTTATAAAAACAAGGTAAGAAATTAATCTATTTGCAAATATATCAATAAATAGAATAGATTATAAATCAACTTTAAAACGTTAACTTTAAAAAAAATTAATGAATTGGAATCAACTTCCAGCAGCAGTATTTCCGAACCGATATGACAACATAACCTTCAAGAAAAGAGCATATTCCCTTTTAAGAGGCCAGCAGCACACCTGCAATGCCGTTAGTGTTGTGGGTGATCTTGGATGACGGTAGTCACTTACCATGAGGTGAGCCGTATGCTCGTTTGTCCCCCTGTGTTGTAAAAAAAAATTGCAGCTTAGAGACACCGTAACAGATAAGAAAAATGTCAGTTTTAATTTTATGTTTTCGTTATACAGCGGCTTTTTTAAAAGTTTCATTTTCAAAAGACAAATAATTTCCTACTTAGTAACATATTTACCGAGGAGAATAATATCATTTGCAGGTTTTTTTATACCACAAAATTAGCAAACAAGCATACAGCCCGTCTAATCGTAAACAATCACTATACACGTTACCAAAACTAAGGAAACCTTAATATGCCCTTTTTGAAAAACCCCATACTGTAGTCTCTAGGAACAACCTCGGCAGGGATCTCATACCACAGCCTAAGTGTTCGCGGGAGAAAATTCCAATGAAACCGCACTGTACGTGACCTTTTAGATTCAAGTATGTGTGTAAAAACATAAGCATAAAGCAAAGCTCGTAAATATTGGCTAGTCTTTGTTGGCTCTGCATGATTTAATTCTACTACTTTACTATGGAAAGCATTACATTTTTACATACGAAATTTATAAACACTAGAGTTATTAAAAGCCCATCTTATCACTAATAATAATAAAATTTGCTTTGTATACCCTTCCGTTTAATAGACGTCGCGCACAGAGGACATAATATTTACAGACTAGTACATTTAAATAGGCGATTTACACTAAGCTATTCCTATTATGATTTATATAAAGTGCTTTTTCTCGAGGTAGATAAGTTAAAACCAATTAATATTATTTGTATAAAAGTGAATAAAAATGTAGAAAAAATCCTGGTTTAATTATAATATTTTTTTATTTATTTTCATTACGTAGAAAGTTTAAAATCTAAAATTTTTGCTACCGGTAGTGAAAAAAGAAGAAACGTACATTAATTTTCATGGCATTTGAGCAGAACATTTTACCGAATCATCTATTTTCCGGGCATTATGTAATATTCGTTACTTAATGTTATTCATTCGCCGTTGTGGATTCTAGTTTAAACTTTTTAAGACAAAAACTTGTATCTATAACGTCACGACATCTTAAGAAGTAAACTAAACTACTTTGTCTCTGTTCATACAAAACCAGTTTCTTTAATTTTTTCAAGTATTTTAAAAATACTTTTTACTAAGTCTAGATCACTTCTATATTTTTTGTGCAACTTAAAATGGCAAACAAGCCGACGGCCTACCTGATGGTAAGTGGTAACCGTCACTTATAGACATGAATAATGCCACAGACATAACAGAGTATACTGTTTCGCCCATGATAGTCTTCATATTAAGAAAGGTAATGAATACTTTTTTCTGTTTCTAGATCATAATATAATTTTTTCTATACACTGCTGAATAAGTCAGAACATTTGTAAACTTTAGGCTATATCTATGTTTTCATCCGTACGAAACCACCTACCTTGATATACAGAAGTGAAAGATGCACGATCAGAAATTAAAAAGCTTTATCTAATGAGAATAATGTGCATTCAACCAAATAAGGCATTAATATGTCAAATAGTCAAATGTGTTGAAATATTGAAATAAATTTTGTAAAAAACAACACATAAAAATGTTTTAAATAGAAAAATAGCTGCTGCTCATTAGAGAAATCCTTGACTACCAATTTAAAAAATCTTATTAATTGGACATCACCTACACACAAGTATACAGTTTTGTTATTCCTAATAACACTAGCGCGAGACACAGACTGAAGAAGTGAATTAAAATAGAAAAAAGTAAGCAATTCCGCATTGCGAAAGTCTAGCAATTACCAAGACAGCATGAACAGGTATGACAAATCGTAGCGTGAGAGTACAAGGAATTCCAGCGTCCCAAAGCCGCCACAGCAACACACTGGAATGTGAGTTTTTTCACACCTTCGACATGTTATCTAGTTTCGTTCGCGTATCTAGGATATATTGATTGTTTAGAATAAATAATAGTAGCATTAACAATAACATTTCATGACGATTGGTTGAACAGTTAAGCAACCAGAAGGGAAGAAACTCACTTTTACGTTTATATCATTAATATGTATTTTGTTGGAGTTTTAATACTGGCTGTTGACACTGAGGTTTTTTAGAACAATGTATTATTTTTAAGTATGTTCTATGTCAGATTTTATATAAAATGTATCTTGTATTTTTTCACTAAACATATTATTTTATATCATAAATGCATATATGTTTTATTACTGCATCCTGCTATTTACAACATATTTTACGCACAAATATTGTCATATTGAGTATTTCTTTCGCAATTTTTGGTAACAATGTTATTATACACAAAATAATGAGGTGGTAAACTTTAACTGAACTACAAAACACTAACATTACTATTTGTATCGACTAAATACATTAAAATACAGTAAACAAATAAGTACATTACATTAGGAAAATATTATGTTGTAGCCAGTTCCATAATGGCAGCACGATACGATCAGTTTATTAATTAACTTTGTCTTATTACCATCTATGAACGGTATGAATATAACTCGGTTACTGAAAGCGATTGTTAACAACTCTTGTCTTTCCTGTTCTCTCTTGATAAATATATTAAGTCTATAATAATATGAAATCTTGCCGAAAACTAATTTATATGGGAATACTTTAAAAATAGTAAATTTAAATATCTCGAACATATGTTGACAGAAGAACTGAGAGATGATTGTGAACTAGAGAGACAAAAGCGTAACATTACATGTAGAAGTAATATGCTGGCTAGACGATTTAACCACTGTTCGAAGCTCGTCAAATTTTCTATTATATATTTCTATAATTGTCAGGTTTTTTACACCAGCCAATTATGGTATAACTATACGAATAATATGTATATATATATATATATATATATATATATATATATATATATATATATATATATATATATATATATATATATATATATATATATATATATATATATATATATTGATAATATATTATATATTCATATAAAAAATACAGTTGAATTGACGATCTCACTCATATGTCAAATTATTAAAAAATCCCTGATATATCACTAAATATATGATGGTCTGAAATAATAGTTACTCTCCCCAGTTATCACTAAACGCAAATATAATAGTCGTTGGTGAATACCCTTTGTTTATGCAAATGCGCTTGTGAAGTGTTGAAAGTACAGTTCTAAGACTGTATACCTAGATCGTAAATATACATGATGTTTACAAAAATACTCCAAATCGTTTAAAAGTTAATAATAAAAAGTCGATGAAGAATTTGTACACTTTACAAATAAATTCAAAACCTTGCGATTTGCCGAAAAATGCCAGATAATTAAAAATAATAACGATTTTATTTAATGTAATAAATATTGAGTTAATTACTAGTTTTTAATGATAATAAATATACATTCAATGATATCTTCATTTTTAATCAAATTAAATAGTTTTTAGTTTAGGTAATGTGTATGGAAAACCAACTAGAAAATATAGGGTAAATATAAATATATTTCGTAAAATTCTCACGATCTAATCTAAAAAATCAGATCTGAAACCTCACGTAAATTCTCTTGCTTCAAATGTCATGCTTAAACTTACGGAAACTAAAAGTAAAAGAAAAAATATTTTTAAGCTTTTATATTGTAAAACGGAATTATATTAATTCAGTCACAGAATTATAACATTTGCAGATTAAGACCGATCTTCATATAAAACATAAATTTAATATCAAGATAGGTGCACTTATTAATGGATCGACCATTATACATATAATACATATATACAACATATACATTCAACATATATACGTATACATGCAACGTATATAAATCTTTACCCATAATTATATAACAAATCATATTTTTTATTTTTTGCTTAATTTGGAAATTTGCTTAATTTAATTGTAACTGTTCTAAAAGTAATTTTAAATTATCTTTAATAAAAAAAACGAGACATTATTATGTTAAGTATGTTTCAATAAATTGTGACTTAATCTGATGCAATAGGCGTATAAAACGAAATGGCATTTCTCCATACATAAAAGCCGTTAATGTTAATATATTCACTAGAAACTTGAATTGCTAAACAATTTTATCTTATAAGGAGACAATTTATACTATTTTGACATATGTGAGTCTTTCAACAGTAATACATTCCAAGGCAATCTGCCCAGATGGGCTCAACATTACAATTTAAAATTTTCCATATAAATCCATTTCCATAGTCATGCAATGAATAGTCATATAGATATAGATTGTCACATATAATATAATACTACAATCTATTATTACTTAACTGATTTGCTATAAAAATATGTTTTTTATAAAAATTTTAATAAAAACTTGATAAAACAAGATTCATCTATCTAAAAAATAGTTAAATGAAGTTTAAAAATTTACATTGGATCATAAAAAAATAATTTTATATTCTATTAAATACTTGTATAATTATTATAAATATAAAAGCTAGCTAAATATATAGATGTTTATAAGTCACACTTAAAAGACGCGACAAACTTAAACAAAATTTGGTACATACACGAACCATAGCCTGGATTAATATATATGGACAAGCTTTACTCTAATTCACTTGTACATAGCCGCGCTTCACAAGAAGTAAAATATAAATGCTATTTTAAATTTCTTTAAATACATGCTTCTAAATATATTTAAAATATAGTATGTGCGAACAATTACTGTCTCCATATTATTAGTGTTATTTCATATTTATAAATAACTTTTAGTACTAAATACTAAGCTGTTTTTCCTACTAACTTTTCTTAATTAGTACATAAATTTCCAAACAAATATACGAGTAGATCATATTGCATTATCATCGAAGATTACATCAAAGATACATTCGCTTTCAATTACGGCTAAGAACTAATTCAGATGTTTATTTACATAAAAAATATTATTACCAAACATAAAAATTAATAATAGATTAAAGTCAAACAATTTTGAACATAATTTTTGTTAACACCATAGCAAACTTACTGAAGTTCGACCACAAACAAAGTAAAGTGAATAGCGGAATATAATCTTTGTTCAAAACCTACGCGTTGCGGTATGCGTATATTTGTACTGCCTTTAGTTATACTACATTTGTTTACGTAATAAGTTCGATGACCGAAAACCCCGCACTTAATCGTCATTACTAGAGAATGGTCATATTTTCATTTTGTAAGTAGGTGTTTGCGAAAGCATATACTTGCTAAATACGAGTAATTCGTATGTAATTTTAGGTAAATTAGTTATTGCAAGGTAGGTCAATACATTCTATAGGCCACTTACCCTGTCAGACTATATATTATATGATATACTAGTGTTATCTTAAATAATATTCCGTGTATAATCTTTAATTAGAAAATACAAATAATTTTAATATTCTTGATTCTGCTTAATGCAATTTCTCGCAATATATTCATTAATAAAAATCATGATGATTAATTTCTCTCTTCCGACCATTACACAGTTTTTGTCAATAACTAATTTATATTTTATCTCTACAGGAAAAGAATTACAAATAAATTTGTACATATTTAATAAAGGCAAAGATCAAAATGACTATTAGTAATGATGTCAAATTATGTCGCTTCTTGAAGAAAACATCTTGACCTTTGTTTCAATAAAGACTTAAGGTGAGTAAAATTGAAAACATGTAACTTCTTACCGCAAAAATGTTAAACTTGTGATAAACAGGTATTTAATACATATTTAAACGTCGTACTGCAAAAGCGTGTCTAACATTTATTTATGTCTAAGCAATAGAAAGTCTGTTATTAAAAATAAAAGATGTTTAAACTAATAAATCTTATTAAAATAATCTATAGATTTTAGCATACGAGTGCAAAATACAAATAAACGTTATTACACTAACTAAACAATATTTAATTACTTAGAGTTTTGTTAAATACGACATTTTAGATTCACGCAGTTTAGATAAACGGTGTTTTAAATGTTATTTTGTAATAAGAGCGATATAAATAATTAAAAGGTCTAATGGTCGTTATTAATTCAATGAATACAGTTTCGGTAGCACTCATATTAATGTGACTAATTGACTCTATGAACACTGCTATATATCATCAGTTGGGAAATTATGATAGTATCTACTTTATTTTCACCGTCTGATTCCAATTATCGGAAACCAGTTTCGTCTTAGCGATAACAGCTTAAAAAGAGAAATGGGAAAACATATAAAATATGAAGTAGATGTGGTAATCCAATGATTTATTAATTGTGAAATATGTTTATTATGTAGACGTACAGGAGAAATAGTTCTACTGTTTCTTCTGCAATTATCTATAATTGCATGTATAGATTCTTCTCTTTTAAATCATATATGTAAATATTTTGATCTATAAATACATAGCATATAACTACTTTGTTTAGAAACTTCGAATTTGTACAGCATGTGATATAAGCATGCAACTGTTTATGTTAATAACACACAGATCCTATTTATATGTAAATAATAATCAATCGATCACTCAGAATATACTTTATTAAGTATGCTTAAAGATCGTCATATTTTAATTGTGGTTCTCTTTTCTTCGAGATGATAGAGCTGTTTCAGTACTTTTTTTTTAATAGATGATAATGGAATGGTAACCCTGCCTGCGCTAACGGTATACGCTGACGTGGCACCAGTGAGGGATGATAGGCGAGAATGGAAAAGCAGGTCAGTTAGCCCATCGTGATGAATACATACAGAATCCAGCACGATGGTTTCCAGGGGGAACCACATGGAGGTCGATCTAACAGGGTATATTGCTAGCAATGGGACTGGAATGTCCCACTACTCAACTAAGAATTTGCAGTTATTAACGTATTTTTATGCAACTTAGAATGGCAAACAGGCTATCGACCTTTCTGACGGAAAGCAGTAACTATCGCCATGTTTATTTTCTATCCTATTTAATAAAAATATATTAATTATTTATTTATACTTTAATTCACAAAAATTCGTTACCAGTCAACTGGTTAATAACGAAACCCGATGATTCTTCCTAGGCTAACATACAATTTCTTTCTAGTTGAGACTATATCCAACTATCCAGCGGTACTGATAATTAATGTTGGTTCTATCCAGCATAAAATAAAAAACTGTTGTTACATTTTCGAACAATCTCAAATAGTAATCGAAAAGAAGCTTCAGTCGCGTTGATTTGGAATTATGCTCATAGCACGTGACCAAGTCATGTTTTACATTCACTATAACGGCAATTTTACTGTCCACAAAATACCTCTGACTAACGCACCACATTACAATTGTAGGCATATATTTTTCTCATAATTGATATACCTACATAAATACAGCTATTTCGGAGGTTGGATTCGCAAAAGAACGGTTTAGCATAATACCGACCAACAAGCGAGTTATGGTATTTACAATTGATGAAGAAAATATCAAATTTTTAGATGTTAAAATATTGCTGCAAATATTTCAATCACTTAGTATAATATTCTCTCGTCTGAATAGGTGTATTATATTATAAATCCGTAGAAAAAGAAATAAGAGATACAAAATAGAGTAGAAAATATTTTATCGACAGAAAACAGAAATCTAAATATTTCAAAGACCTCTGTCTCAACTTATTACTGCCAAGTGTATATTGCTAGAAATAAAATAATAATTCCACAGATACAGTAACATCTGAGCTCAAAGATAAGTATTTAGCTACTCAGGCCGACTGCCAGACAGTAAACGTACGCCGCTTGGAAACCATCGTGAATTCGTCACGATGGGCTAACCAACTTGACGCTATCCTTATCTATTAATCAAAACTAGTGCATTGCCAGCGCACAATAGTAGCACAGGTGTTGCCATTCCATTTTCTAAGCATTTAAAGAAAAAAAACAAGATCTACATATTGCGCTAAATAAATAGCGTTATCGTTTGCAAGCATGTAAATGATAAAACACAAAGCTACACAAAAACATGACTATAAATGTAACAATAAAATAATATAAACAAACAAAATATATATGCTAAAACCGTAATACAACGATCTCTCGAACAATAAACGTTAAAAATATTACGTAAACAAACAATCAGACAATTCACTGATATAAAACGTATCGTTAAAACATATTTTACAGCTCGCAAATTGCAATAGTTTTTTCAATTGTAATGAGAGGACAATTTTGCATGGAATTCAATCACAAGATTGCATTTATTGGTAACATTATAACGGAGAAGCACCGCTACCTTGCTACAGCAACCCTGATACGGCCCGCCACTTACAGTTACGTCTACCCTACTTCACTAAGTACAATGTCAAACGAATAAAAGGAAAACTGTGACAGGCGTAATTAATTTATATTTTCTGTAATTAGTACAATATTTTATATTAGTTATTCAGCCCAGGTAGACAGATTTTGGTAAATAATATATTTATTATTCACTGAGAATGAAGCTTTCTATCGGTGAAATAATTTTTGAAATCTGTTAAATAGTTTATGAGTTTATTTATTACAAACACATAAACAATTAAATCTTTCCTCTTTATATTATTACAGTATGCATTAACGCTTATAATTATGCTTAAAAATAGCCAAATAAACTTGACTCATTATTCATAAAAACTAAAATATCCTATATATATATCCTATAAATCTATTTTTACTATTATAATGTTTTTTCACTGTCTTTAAAAATGAAAAATTTGTGTACAAGAAAAGACAAGACACTTCAATAGCTAAAATAGGTTTATAAGTCATTTGACATTTTATGAAAAAGGGAGTTAAATTTTAATTTACCCAATAACTACTGCTTTTCTATTAGAATGTAGAAAAAGGTGCATTATGGAATAAAAACAACAATAATAAGTTATATAATCAATAGAAAAATCAATCTCTTTAACTTAACTTAAAAAACTTATTGTTTTAAGGTATAAATATAATAATTATTTTTATACAATGACAGTATAGACTAACTCAAATAAAACAGATTACAAAAAATAAAAGTTGGATTATCATAATTATCATCAAAATAATCCATTCTACATAATATACTAGCTAATCCGGCAAATATTGTTTTGTCGTCTACCGCAATCTACTACGATCATCATTTTTTTTTTATTATTTTAATAAAATTACGCTCTCTCTCCAGTTGAAGCAAATAATGCATATTTACGAAATTTCATTAAAATTGGTTGAGCAGCTTTACAGAATTAGCATGAACGAAAATCGAGACACGGAATATTTATATATTAAAATATATGTTCATATAGATAGATATCTGATGTCTCACCAACTTAGGAGTCTCTCACCCATTTGAAAAGGATATAAATACTTGAATGATAATTAAATATTTAATCTATTAATTCAAATACTCTTTAGCAGTGTCATTGTACATATCAACATATAGCATCAACTTTTACTTTTATTATAATGTCTTTGTCATATAAATTAATTGAACTCAGATCTCAGATTAAGGTGTTTATATATTTACAACCATGAGTCAGATTATTTTTGTTAGTGAAACTCGTATTTAGAAGACTGGCCTTTTTCTTATTTTCAAAGATCAATAATAAATATTTAGTAAAGATTATATATATCTAAAATAAGACATACAAGATATGTTTTAGAGCTACCGTTATCTCACCAAAAGTGCACTAAATGCATAAATTTATTTTAAAATGTCAAACGCGTGCAAACATATCATTGATCTTTTCATTATACTACTAATATTTGTTGGGTGTAATTCAATACAGTTTTCGTTTATTTTAATTTGATTTAGTTAGTTAATTTTAAATTATCGTGTTGTTTACACTTATTGAAAAGTTGGCAATAATAAACTCAAGTAGATATATAATTACTATTTACCTGTACTTCATGATACGATATGAACCTGAATGTATCTGAACATGAATTCAGTAACTTACATGGTTAATATAAATGCTTGTAATAATTGTTCCTTTGGTCTACAGTTTCTTGGTAAAACTAATTTGAGATATATTTATTAACCATAGACTTTTAGTTTAGTACTTAAAAAAGATAACAAATGAACAAAAGTTTGATCAAAATATGTACAATTGTGTATATAAAAGGCATAAACTCTAATTTTATTGTCGATCAATTTAGTTAATTCCAAAATTACAAAGACTCGTAGAAAAATAACTTACAGGTACAACTATATAATAAAGTATAAATTAAATGCTATTTAAATTCTAATTTATATTCTTCACATTACAAATTTCCATCAAGATCGTGTAAATGGCAAAATGCCATAGTTTGTGAAGGAAAAGCTTGAATACATGTTTATCTAGATATATAATATATTCACTTATATGACCAATGAACTCTCTACGATTTTATTACTTCATCAAACTTGCAATGTACGTACAAAACAAACTGTCCTAGGCATAAACAAGTTAGGTACTATCAACTTAATATTTACAAGTTTTCTCGGCTAAGATCGTGACGAGGTTCCCCGCGCTTTCACTGTCATGACCACTTTTCTGCACACATCATTTTATTATGCTGGTTTCGGATACTCCACCATGCAAATTGGTTTAAATTCCTATACATATGCCAAATTTCATACATAATATTTTATTTATTGTCATGTTATTAGCATAATATCAAAACGTTAATTTATATATCGAATAATGTCGACGATGTTATATCTAATAAAATATAATAGAAAAAAAATTATAAATAATTATTAATTCACGAAACCGACTATGTATATATCAAAATTTCATTCATACAAATCTTTCCATAAAGATTTAGTATATTTATTAAAACATATATAACGATGCATATTTATGCGTATTTTGTATATGGATACCAAGAAACATGGTTTAAACAAATGTTCATACATAGAAACCAAATCGTGATTACTAAAAATAATAAACAGGTCTCATATTTCACTTATCCATTGTGTGTAAATCAATCTGTCACATTTTGAATCCATATTAAGGAAATCTAGAAAGGAAACAACCAGTTTGAATTCATAACAAGGCCGTTCTGAAATTAAATTAAACATCCACTCTGCTGTCTACTTATACCATGATCTCACCGTTTTAGATATACCTAAAACTGGTTTCTGAGACAAACTTTTACAGATAAATATTATTTTGGTATATTACATTGGTATATACTTATAAAATAATTTGTCCTGTCTGACTATAAATGAACAGCCAAAACTACTAAATCTAGAAAACTGAAATTTAGAACTTAAGTATCAAATTTTTTTTTTATATTTCATCTTAAGTGCGAGGATGAATGAGAGTTAGCACGATACCACGCGTGTAAAGCCACAGCCTACAGTTAGTTTATAATAAGACATTTGACAGTAGGCTAATCGCAAATTGTTATCGGAATATATTATATTTATAAAATACGAAAATAATATTTCAATATTATTGAGTCATTGAAAAATTTTCTAGGATTTAAACTTATGCCTTTTACGCTATAATTAGCTACTGGGCTCGTAATCTTATCTAGTTAGGCTACCACTTCATTGAATACCCGTCTGAAAACATTAATCACTACACTTCTTCGATTTACTAAGTTTCAGAATAAATCACTTAATAAATTTAAGATTAAAGTATGTTCATATCACTGTTATAGCTATGGCTAGACATGGTATATCTGAAAGAATTGAAATTGTTGTTCATAAAATTATTACTGATACATAAAATACCCATACTCACTCACTTACTGACACTACATGCGCATTACCATTTCTAAATATTTATTAATATGTTACACTGCTATATATGTATGTTCACGAATATATATGTATTTTTTCAGAATTGTAAAAAATAGCTTAAAATACTCATTTAATTTCTTTATGCATTTGTTTTACAGCTTTGCAATTCCATATACAACATAATAAATGTGTTCACTCACTTTAACCTTAACATCATTTCATCAAAATTATGCATTGCTATTAATAAGTGAAATACAAGTAGCTACTTAGAATAATTATTGTCTAAACATTTATCTATCCTAATTTAAAACTAATAAAATACCGATGAACGATGAGATATTAAATACAATTATTTATTATATTAATTTTGATGACTGTCTATTAAGTCCACATTTTGTATCATATTCTTATTTGGTCAATAAGTTATTTATAATATTTGAATTTAGAATAAGAAATCGTGTCGTATGTGTAGATTTTATTCCGTAACAAGCAGAATTATGTTTGCAAAGAACAACCTACAGCTTTAAATGTAATAAAATTTATATAGGACGAATACCTTCTTCCTTTCGAAATCGCTCCAAAACACGTACTTTTTAGATCTGTCTTTTATTGTAACACGTGCAAGTATAATACATAAGAGTATGTTACATTACAACAAACTGGTTAAAATGTAATTCTTACAATATTAGCATTAACATCCTAGTGTGCAATCTTGGTATAAAACGTTAGTTAATGGTTAAACCAGTATGGGTCAACCTATAAACCTAGATTTATCCAGATTTACTGACTGCAGATTTGCCTCAATAACTGAACCTATATTATCCTAACGGATCTTTAAGTTATCGAGCTGGTTTAATAAATTCACAAAACACATATCTATACCAGTAGTATAAACAGACAAAAAATTCTTTGTTTATTATAAATAAATTGTTACAAAATGTCTTGTCATAATTTTGAATTGTATATTAGAACCTTCTTAGTACACTGTACTGATATTCAAGATACAAAAATATAGCTGCACCTAGAAGCATATAATGAAAACACTTCATATATTTTCGTGAAATATAGTCATAACCGATACCTGTTTTAAGATTTCCGTGGTACAAAATGAATTTCTCTTAGTCTAAGAGAGATTAATTAACACTTTCGATATAATTAAAAAATATCTCTCAATGAAAAATTCTTCTACCTCTTCCTGTAAAACCGGACAAATAGGTAGAAAGTAATAGATAATACGAGGAAATTGTAGGTACTCAGTTTTTACCATCTATTTATGATACCCTAAATAATATTTTATATTAAGTTTTAACTGGTAACTCATATTTATGAGTTTGTAATTGTAAGCTGTATACTTATGGCAATTACCCTTTAGAATTAAAGGAAAATTAAGGTCGAAGTATGTTGACATGTTGTGCTTTAAAATGTTTATTTAGTCACTTTTAATAATAGATCATCAATTGATATTTAATGGAGCATACAAGCGTGTAAAAGGCTACAGATGATCGAGAACGATTACACAGAACTGGTTGCATTTCATAGTTAATACCTGGCAATGAAAGTCGCATCAAATCATTATCTACTTATCCCCTACGTTATTGATGGCCAGTTAGTTATTCAGGTTTATTAGTCCCATGGCCTCAATATCTCAGTTTCTTTAATTTAAAACATTTAATGTTTTTTTTTTTTTAAAACAAACCCGATTTTAATATGACAAAATTATTGTGCAAAATCCCGTTAGAATTAAATTAAGAAGGAATCATCAAAAACTATTCGCTTTTGACAAAAATATTGTGTTCACATTCTTCTAACAATTCAATAGTAATTAATCAGTTTATAAACATACAAATTGATTAGCAACACTGATATCATATAAATTATTTAATTTATTATACTTTTTTATTATTGTATACAAGGAAAAAATAAAGAATTATTAAAAATATTACATTAATATTAAAAAATTTTTCAGTAATAAAACAAATTATTTATGATTTATTAGTAAAATCTACATATACTACTGGTTGCTAGCTATTTCATCAGCAAGTTATATCAACCTTGCGCAACATTATTGAAATAAAAGGATATATTAGTATATTATATCATATGACTCGTGCTTATAAAAAAAAGAAAAAGTATTTATACTGGCTAAAAAAGAAATTTTATACATATAACAATAATTTTAAGAATAAAAGCTCATGTATTCTGAAACTTCCATGATGATGATGAGTCTTGACCTATTTCAGTCAGGGCAACTGCTTCATTACTGTAAACGCCACTATTAGTTTAAACATTATATTATAGTTTACAACTGCAAGGTACCAATGAAATTTTTTTTCGCGGTCAATGAACTATCACGAACATGCAGACGAAGTCTCGGATAAAAACTAATAGATAATATAAGGAGATTACCACGAGTAGAGTACCCATATATTGCAGTGTATTAAACAGTGGTAGTTACCATAAAGTCAAAGCCAGCGCAATGGTAGTCTTCATCCTCTGGACTTCCTTTTTAGCTGCCCTCTTTTTATCTTATTTCCTCCTAAAGATTAGGATGTTACACCCTAAACATATTGAACTCCCATATGGCTTATCCATCAGTCTTTTCTTTAATCTTCCTCTCAACTAAATCTGTTCGCACCCATATTTGAAACTTTCTATAAAACATGCCAATCATTCTTACTCATGATATGCTCAATTGCTCATATACCAAAACTAAACGGTAACCTCATATGTTTTCTATAACTTTTAACCGACTTGACAAAGTAACTACTTATCACCGGAATTTCATTCTTCCTCTTGTTTATAAACTGTTCAATGTCATGCTTAATTCCTCAAACTAGGTAGAAATAAAGGCTTAAGTACTGAAAAAGTACTTATAATTTTTTTATAATTCAAACAAGCATAAGTATAGTAAGCGGTTACCGTAGCCTGCAATACCAGAGATATTACGCGCGCGTTGCCGACCCTGAAGAAACCTCTTTACCTTTTGAAGAACCCCATGTTGTACTGAAGTTAAAGTTGTAACCTAAAACTCTTTCCTATGTTTACGCTTATTTATTTTTAGAGTACAGGATAAATTATGAATTTTTGTGTATATGTTATATGATACCTTTGACAATTCTCATGTTCATCAGAATTATTTCGATAATTATTGTTGCCATCAATAGTATTCAGTATTACTTCTATTACAGTCCTATTGTATACTAGTGGTTTATTATAGTTTTGCCAACAAGAATCAATACACCAAGTATCCTATGTATTCAAGTAGGATATGAGCTACCCGTGCACCAAATTTCACTTAAATCCATTCAGACGTTTAAGCGTTACTGAGTAACAAACATACAACCGTCTAAACATCCAAACATTTTTACAAAACTTTATATTTATACTATAAGTAAGATAATGTAACTATTGAAATCATTTTTATTTTATGATAATCAATAAATACCTATTTAGTATACAGTAATAAATACTTTATAAATAAACCATAAACAAAAAATAAAAAACTCGGCCTAAACTTATATTACATAAACATGGCGTCAGATAACATTAAATACAGTTAATTAAAAAACCTGCTATACACAAACCTGTAACTAATATTCGAATAGATCACGAAAAAAGTGTTTTATTGATAATGCATACATCATCGACGTTACTAATTATATAGTGAAAGTGATTACATATTTTACCCCAAAATTAAGATTTAAAATACTCCTATAATATATCGGCGATATTTATTTGTAAACAAAATAAGAAAATAATTTACAACATTGCTAATTTGTATTTTTAATAATTGATATGCTAATTATTATAGGTTATCATGACATTGATCTCTTTTATTTTGCTAATAAATCGCAACAAATTAACATTTTACTTTATTAATGTGTTAAAAGCTAATTAATAATATGAAGAACATTATTGATGAGGATAGGAGAAAATCTTATATTAATATTAAATAAATGTAGGAAAACATTTTAAGAATTTGTATTATTTAAATTATTCTCTTATAAATTTCGCTGCATTTACGTTGATGGCCGTATTTCTTAATAGTATTTTTAGTCACTATTTTTTAATAGTATTTTTCAAAAAAGCCTTCTCTTTTTAAAAATATTTTCTCTTTTGGCTATAAATATAAAGGTACTTATCTACAAAATTAGTGCACTGCGTAACGTTAAACAAATTAGTATAATAAATCTTGTTTTTCCGTTTTGTATTCGATTGTATTCAAAGATACATTACAAGATAAGAAAGATCACAGAGAGAAAGTTACAATACTGGCATATGTCTACTTGCTTAAACATTTACATATAATTTTATTGAGAAGTCAGAAAATAAAATAAAAAAAGGTTTACCCTAAAGAGTACAGCATGGTGTGTTTCAAAAAGGGCGTAACAAGATTCCATAAGAGTAGGCAATGCCCATGTTGCACTCTAATATTGCAATCAACAAATAGTATTACGCTATACTTACTAGCAGTCATGGTAACCAGCCTATCTGACGGGCCATATAGTTGTTTATCATCATTGTAGTATAAAAAAATATTTTATCTAATTACAGTTAGTAATCCCTTAGTGAGAGTAATATTAACAGCGTAACATTGACCCACTCACTTGATCACATTGTTTCTACAATTTTGCATTTTACTGGCATGTCGCACGCGAGCCTTCCAATATACAGTTATAAATGAACAGAAGTGTCCATAAATTAGTAGTAGTTTCACCATTTGCTTTTAGAGTAACTGACAGATAGGGTAGGAAAAAATATGCAACACTAAACTTTGTAGATATTTCTGTCATTACTTAGCCCTATTATATACCTCTAAATAATATTATTTAAATTATATGTATATTAAATAGTATAGAAGAAAGTCACATACGCACACATATACACAGCCACAGGGTTTTGTCCTCCTTGTTGTATTTGATTAAAAAATAATCGTACAAAGAAACCGTACCAAAATAAAACTAGAACTAGACTACATAATTATGGGTGGGCTGACTGACCGACACATGTTAAGAATTAGAAAATAAAATATCTACTTACCACTGGTATAAAACTTCAAACAACTGCAGCCACGCCTAATTAGCATCCACTGACCAAAGAAACTAAAATTAATAACTATTAACAAAAATATCGCTATGTAATAACATACTGTGTACGTATTTTCTAAATTGAGAGACATAAAATGTACGTGCAGGTGTTTCAAAGCAAGAGTAATAATTTCGAAAATACAGTGTTATTATACCGTTTTATCTACATAGATACAAAACAACTACATACATACTATAGTTTTATTATAAATAATTAATTGATAGTTAGTAGTATATGTTATGAAGATGATAAAATTTAATTATTTAAATTTAAGAAAATGTAATTTAAGGTAGATAATATAATTTGTCTCTCCAGCACACACAAAACAACAAAAATAAATTAGTAAAGTTAGGAGGAAAAAGAAAGAACGTAAAAAATAGTTACAACTTAGTTTATTGCTTTATCCTCAAAAGGACAAAACACTTATATAGAAATATATAAAATATGTATAGAAACGTTTACATTATATTTTAGATATAATTGTTATAAATTTAAATACTTTATTATTCTGTGATTCTTTAGTAAATACACAAATAAAATAATATATTATTGCCTATGAATCAATAAAATTATTTTTAAATATCACAATCAACACCCTTCTTTCATCCCTTGAATCTATTGTCGTTAAATTATTAGCCGTTAGCTAAACTTATTTATTTTGCTTGGTTCAAAAATGATTATATTTATGATCAAAAAGAGAATTAATATAATACTACAGTCTACTTGATAAAAAGTTGCTGACAATCAAAATCAAAACATAACCATACAAACATATATACCATGTATAACTTTGGAGGCAGAAACGAGAGTAAGATAAAAATATCTCAAAGGTAAAAAGTTTCCCTTTGGTGAAATTATATATAGATAATAATTATGCGTAAAATAATCAAAATTATTATAAACACATATATTCAATTAAACTATTACAGTCATAATTTATTGAAATTTAATTAATAAAAAATGTTAATGGTATCATCTAAATACATCAGTTTTTCGTCAAGAAAATATTAACGGTGATTTGAATTAGCTTTTCCGTCTAATCCCGATATTTTAACAGTCCAATTAACATGTTAAATTTCGAAACCGGCTGTGACTCTCGCTTTTAAAATATTAAATAATAAGTATCTACGTAACTATCGATTACCACAAATGTAAATTTTATCGCATCTTCTCGGCCCTATAAATTCTTATTTTATACGGTATTCAACGAAATATATTATCTATAATGTTTTATATATGTTAACTACTGCTCAGAGTGACGCATATCGATTGGAATTGTTGCTTTTCATTATCTTTTTAACAATTAAATAAAAGAAATAAGATATTTGATAAAAAGCTTTATCTGGTTACAATATTATTTTCTAATAATGTAATCAATAACAATTCCTAAAATACTCCAGCATGTATATGCCATACCACGAAATTCTCGAGACTTTATCTAACATTACATGTAGGTAGATCATCATATCTGTCTTTAACCGTCCACTGCTGAACATAGGCCTCTTCTATATGGGAGTTTTGCCAATAATTGCCATTGCCACGCTTAGCTGGTGGCTTGCTAACCGCAGTTAAGCTTTTGTTGAAGTTTTAAGAGGGACGCTGCTGTCCATCCCTGGTATCTATAATCATACTGGTTTATTATTTATGTTATTATTTATTAATTGTATTAATTTTAATTGCAAATACGACCTGTTGACGCGATATTTTATATTTTTGTTACTATTCATTTATTTGCAATTTTTTTTTATAAAAAAATAAAATGTGTATGTCTATAAAGATTCATTTTGAACACACGATATGACACCCATGGAAAAGGAAGGGGAGCCTATTCTATGCCAAGACCACATGGCAAATAATAGTTGATAAGTATAATATAATTACACTTGAATATTTTTTTTTTTATTTTAGTAAATTTATTAAATTACATTAAAGCAGGTTTTAGTAGTAGTAGTAATAATATTAATAATTTTTACCTAAATATATTTTTAATTCTTCTTCTAAAGAAAAGTTTATAAAAAACTTTAAACCATCGCTTGTTTATAGTGCTTATTTGTATAATCCAGATATGTGCAATTAGCCTTCAATGATATAACTTTTACTTTGATAAGTATTAACCTATTCTCTTGAAAACAACAAACAGCCTCTTGTAATTGTACACCAAAGGTTAACATACATCTAATTGATAATTTAACCTTCGATCGTTATTTAAATATAGGTTAATTTAGATTTGGTTTCATTCGGTCTAGGTTTTAATCACTTTTTTATTCTATCACCAATTAATAGGTACTAAATGAGCTATAATTAATTTCTCACTATTAATTAAGCTTTTCTCAATACATAGCCTCTACATAATAAGTAACTTAATAGCGGATTAATTATGTACAAAACATTAAGTGTATATTGTACATACTATTATAATATTGTAAATGTGAAACTAGGTAAAGAAGGATGGATAAATGAATTTTTATTACTCTTTCTCGTAAAAACTACTAAATGGATTTCAAAATTTGATACAAGGATAGGTTATAATCCCAACTAAACGTTTAGGATACTTTGTTTACTGATTGACGCGAATAATGCCGCGGATTATAGCTAATAATTAATAAATTCGGATAAATCATCCAAAAATGTTTACAATTTTATTAACATCTTCATAATTTGTCTATACACCGGTGACCGCTCAGTTGAACAATATTTGGTCAAATCTAAACCACTAAATTTTCAAATTCATATTTGATAATTTAAAAATGATTGTTACTTGCTATATATTTCAAAATGTATGTAAAGTCATCGTCCAGTAAGCGACGTCAGGAGCCTTTGTATATTATTATTTCGGTCGTTACCGCTCCACTGCCGAACAGGTCTTCCCCATAAGGGGAGTTTTGCAAGTAGTTGCCACGTTTGGCAGGTGAGTTGGCAACCACAGTTAGGCTCTTAGAGATGTTTTAAGAGGGTCGCTGCTGCCTATCTCTCGACCATAAGTTTCCTTAGTTACCTCTTACGACACCCGCAGGGACGGAAGAACATATATTATATTACATATATTATATTACAAAACAAATAACGTATAACGTCATATAATAAAGGCATTTTAAAAACTCTTGACACCAGAAGACGATGTACATAAGTAATAGTAATATGAGATAATTTTTTTGTGAAATAAATTTGTACTTAAACTATTTATTAGTTTATTAATGTAGAAACTACAAAAACCATAATCGTGACAAATTAGTATAAGTCTAGTAAAGGTTTTACTGTCATGTTAATCATAAAAAAGTTATAATTGAAGAATCTCTCTTTTGAAGTCATTTAAAACAGTTTTCTTATTTCTTTATGACCATATATATCATATATCTATCTGCAAGACAAAAAGAGTTATTGTCTCTACTGAAAAAAATCTTTTGCTATTATTTGTTGACATAGATACTGGATAAATACGAGGTTAATATTTGTGAATATGAATATATTATCTTTATATTTATTCAACTTTTTCACTATTCGAGACAGTCACTTAAGCTTTTGCTTCACAAACAATTGCACAAGATGACAAAAGATTTTTATTTTAAAATGTAGGTAAACCACTTCAAGTTATAATACTTAAAACAGGCCACAGAACAGAAACAGCGATTGTCCTCGACTTTTCATAACGATCTGAACTTTGTGGGTCACTATTCACTACAAACAAAGATGATTTTGAAAACAGAGACAATATTATAGTGTTCTATGAAAATTGAAAAATCAACACCTAAGAGAGTAAAACGACCGTTGAAAGATTGTATCGAATTTGCGTAGGTTAGAAATTAGATATTTTTTAAATATCTAAATCTAAAACGAAATTTAAAAAGTTGCGGGCAGGATTAACAAAAAAAATTATAAGATATAAATTAGAAAGATGAAAAGAAAGCCACTAGAAATAACATGAAAATAAATCATTCAGATTAAAAAAATAATTATCAAACTCGGTTCACAATTAGCGAAAATTTTAATTTGTGTTCTAATATTCACAACAATATATTAATATGTTTAGATATTGTGATAACAGCAACAGTTTCAACAGACAAATGCCTCTGACTATCCATTAAATATGATAGTCGTAATCATATTTTTTTTATCCAAAAATAATTAGTAGATAAAACAATTGACCGAAACTTCATCTTTCGAGAACAAATTTAACGTGTTTGCATAAGCTTAAATAACTCACTTCGTATGTAATATCAGGACGTGAGTTTACCGCTACGTACATTAGAAGTTTGATACTGTAAAATTATTATTTTTATCATCTAATATACAGTTTTTTTAAATACTTAGAATGGCGAATAAACTAACGATCCACCTGATGGAAAACGATAACTGTCTCCTTTAAATATAAACAGCACTATGGGCATCAGAGAATACACCCATGGTTGCCATTTCTGAAGATTATGCACTTATACCCTGTAATTTCTCTGTCATATCCCATACTTCAAACCGAAAGACAACCATGCAAGCACAACTGCTTCACAACAGAAACACGAGTGAGACAGAGGTTTGTATAAAGTCTCCCTCTAATAAACAATTATATAATAATCTTCCCATGACAACCCATTAATGCCCCACTAATCGGCATTAATATGTCCAAAAGAAAAGGGCATTAGCCTACTTTTACCAAATATCTTGGCTTAGGATTTTGTTTCAAATTCTCCTTCATGTTCAAAATGAACCTTTATAGAAATTGATAATTATAATATATATAAATTTTATACTTTATTTTTTTTTAAATTAAATCTAAGTTAACAGTGAAAAAAATGTAATAATTAAAAATAAACAACGTAGATAAAAGAGTCATCTTTAGCTAAACATTTCTCTTTTAAACTAAAATATTTTACAAAAAACCCTTAGTAGGCTCACACAACTTTCTAGACATTAAAAGAAGCGGTGATACATAGTATTCTTACTCCATTACGTTATCGACGTAAGAGTTCTATTAACAAGCAACAAAAAATATTTTATAAAATATACTATCTTTTTTTTTATAACACAGGGGGCAAAACGCATGCTCTATGCGACTTACCTGATGATAAGTGACCACTGCCGCCCATGATCAGTCACGTTGCAAGTGTGCTGCCGGTCTTTTAAAAAAGAATATGCTCTTTTCTTGAAGGTTATCTAACCTGCTCGAACGTTCTTTTGTTCCTTACCACCAAATACCGTATCCAATTTTTCTTATCGGGATAAATACAATACTGTCGAATCATATTACATTACTGTGACTGTAAGTACTGTATTATGTTATTGGAATATAGTATTATTAAACCATGAATACAATATTGTGACAGTAAGTTAGAGTTAAAAGTACATATTTACAAAATTTCATTAAAGCCAGTTGATTGAACTTGAAAATTAGCGTGAGCGAACATGCTTTCGACATTTTACTTTGTATATAGGGAGACGATTTCACGATTCTAATCCAAACTTATACATATCTAAGAGTTTACTTGCGCTTTATAATCATTATCATCAGCATTTCAACTATTATCCGTCCACTGCTGGACATAGGCCGCCCCCATAGATTACCATAAGGAACACGATTACGCTTTATAATACACACTTAACAATAACTTTAGTATTTACAGTACTAATACAATACAATAACTGGATATCTATGATTACAGTTATACATGCATTTTCCCATTTATCCATAACACGTGCTTTGACAAGTTGTTTCGTTTCGTGAGGTCAGTTAGCGACCGCGCGCAATAATGAAATGTAATGTCTGTATTTCATATTATTATTATTTTGGAAATAGTTGCTATGAGTATGTGTGTTTTTAGATTATACGTATGCATTCTGTCATTAATGTCTACTAACGACAGTTATATATATCTACTACTATATATTACATTGTATTTTTACTTTTTGTGCTATTAGATTTTTTGCAATTACCTCTTTTCATTAACTAAGCATATTTTCCATTATGAAAAAAAAATATGTTTACATATAGAATATAGGTGCATCACGAATTGAAACTTTATTCCTCATAATTCCGCTGCACAGTTCCTTTAATCAATCAATGTAAATAGTTGATAAAATCAATAGGTGTATATGAAACTTAACTTAGTATTTAATCTACAAATTTTTAGCGATCATCAGCTGAATCTATTTTATAATATAAATAAGAATAATAAAAATAAAATGAGCATATAAGCTTATTATATTTATAATATTAACTAAACGTCTAAACTTATAATTGCTCGTTAACGATATCAATAAACAGACTCGTATATCCAACAATTCTGCTCCTCGTTCAATATAATACATATATTAATTCTAACAAGTACGCTAAGTGGCACGAACGAGCAAACAAGAGTTTCGAGAAACTGCATGGAGAGAGTCACAGTACACCAACGCTATTTAGATATACATTAGGCACGTACTCGTATATAGTCAACTGTAGAAGTCAATTTAAGTACTAAAATATTCATAATTACCAGGAAGTTCATATATAAGCTTTTAATAGCTTATGAAAGCTAACTTCATCAAGATATCATTAGTCTATACCTAATATTGAAGAACGAGACTGACAGATCGGTCATGACGCGATTCTCTAGAAATTATCGTGGCATTTTTTTAATATTAACTATTGTGAGTCAAACTGTAAATTCTCGAATTTTAAAAATCATAATTCTTCTTTGTTTGCCACCATTGGCCAACTAACATGACTTCTTTCTCACTATTTCATCCTCCATTGGGCCCGTACATGTTAATTAGTAGACTTACTATTATCTAAACTATTGTGACAAGAAGACGAATCATTCTATTTTCATCGATTTAAAAAACCTAAATTATTCATCCAAGAATGGATGACTCTATTCATTATAGATAGCATTGTTAGTATATAGTTAAATAATACTACTTTATAATGTACCCTACATTATAATATTTAACTATAATTTAATGTAAGACAAGTTCTTCCTGAGACCTTTTCTCAAATTCTAGTCATTAGCCTCAAATGAACTCGCATACATTATTGATTATAACTTTCTAAGAATTTCCGTGGAAATCAGTTTTGTAATAAAAATCGATTTTGAATTTTTAATTCCATTTCATCGGATTATATAATCGAATTCTTGTATTTAAGTGGCCGAATAAATAAGCCAGAGTCAACTGAAAACAATAAAAATAATTTATTTTGGTATTTTAATATGTTACGTTTGTTAATATCTATTCATGTACATTACTTTACGTAAACGAGTCACAGTTTCCAATCTCAAATATGCAAAATAAAGCCTACTACTACTTTCTTAAAAATCCCTTTTTTTATAAATTTTACTGAATAATGTTGTCTACTTTCTTGTAGCTTATAAATTTGTCTGTTAATTATAATTATATACCTTTATATCTAAAGGAACATGTCTTACTAATCATTTCCTCGTACTAAGTAAATCTCAATGATGGTAACCAAGAAAACAAGGTATTTTTACAAGTCTGCATTATTATATAATCTTAATATATAAATATCCCGTGTCTTGATATTGATTGATGCTAATGTTCGAAATCACTTAACTGCTTTTAATGAAATTTTATAAATATGCATTATTCGCTCCAACTTGATAAATAGAATAGTTTATTTACTATTTATTTAAATTGAAAAATAATAATATTTAGTTTAAATATTGTATTTCAGTTAAGTATCTATTTATAAAAATGCAATGTAAAATTCTATTGTAAATTCAACAACATGTACCAACTTTCAAAAAGATATCTTAACTAGTACGTTTAACTCATATAAAATGTGTTAGCCACATGAAATCACTTGGATTCTTGCCCAGCTGACTATGTATAAATTTGAAAATACAATGCCAATGATGTGATGTGAGTAAAATATATTTGTTGCTGTATAACATAAATGAAATATGTATGACGTTTCCCTTTATTACGTACCTACCGCGTAATAACCTTTATATTACCAATTCTTCTGTAGTTAGATATAAAAAAACGTGTAGTTACATAATATATTATATTAAATAAAATATAATATATTGTGTAATTTCATCACTGAAACCTATATCTACTTGACCAATCCACATTGGTGTTCACTTTAATACAGCGTTTATTAATGTAAAGTTCGTACACAATTTTAATAGTGTGATGTAACTACGTATAACAAGATAATTTAATTAAGTGAATAACAATGATGATACTAATTTATTTTTTAAGATGCCGATTACAAATTCCTGAGATTAGAGTTTGCAAGTAATCCAGTGACAGACGAAGACAGAAACGGAATTTTCTATAATAAGTACCTAATATAAGGGTAATTAAGAAAGATCTAAAATAAAATAATCGCGCGTACGAAGCCGCAGGCTACTGCTAATAAATTTCCAAAATTAGTTTAAAATATTTAGAGTAATTATCTAAATCCCATATCTGGAAGCTCAATAGTGTAAAACCAAACAGATATTTAGATTCAAAATTTTTTATGGATTTTTTATTACACCTTCCAATAGAAGATATATAAAAATTAGAGAAAATTGTTTATTAATTGATCAAGTTAAAAACTCGCAGCTTTCTAATAAATATAGTTGCTACACTAAAAACGACGTTCTCGTATATAGTACCGTTATTAAAAAAATACTAATATAATAACTGCAGTGAAACCGTAATAGTAGTAGTAATTACATCTATAAACTAGTAGAACTATTTTAAACTTTAAAGTTCCACTATAACGATCGTCACCATTAGCATAAAATATTACTTATATATTTACAGCCAACTAAAATTTCCAATATGAACAAAATCCATAATTTATGATTATGTGTGTTACGTAGACATGGCTACGCACTCATCTGCTACTCAGACCATTAACGATTAAATAATATATATACCCAACTCAAATATAAACTTTTTCAACCTCCAATATACAGTTGTAGGTATCTTCCTTTTAATCAATGAGGTTGCTGTGTCATCTTTCTGGATGTTTGAAAATAATGTAAATCCGTAACCTTGCATTTGAAAATTCTATATTAAATAATAAATTTTACTATCCAGCTACTCGATCCTTGCTGCTTAATGATTTTATGGATATTCTGTCCCTATATACCTCTTAACAAATATCTAACAACAAATTCGTATGCCACTTATCTAGATGATTTACACAATCCAAAGTCTTGGGCGGAATAATCGAAATATTTATAAACGTTTTTATTAATGTCCTATTAAAAGATTTCTTTAAAGTTAATAAATCATTTGTTACAAGTTTAAAAACATACCTACTACCAAAGAAATCGGTTTTAGGCATGTCCTACTTACATACATACAAATATGGAGTAAAATACAAAAAAGAGAGACTCCTTCTAATCTATATAAATCTATCCGTGTTTTATTTGTATGTTACAACATTGTTACTTTATTAACTTTAAGATTCTCATCTCTTATAAACCATAAAACATGGTTACTTACTTAATGCGTGAATATGATTGTAATATTAAAAAGCATACGCCAAGATTTTGTATGAATAATGCAATAGTGAAAAGTAAAATTGTTCGTTTTGTAGATAGATATTCGATTATAAAAAAATCTCTTATATACGCATACTAGGTATATAAAATACGATTTCATCATCATCATTTCAGTCGTTAATTGACTACTGCTAAACATACACCTCTACATTTGTTTGTACTGGGTCGCCACCCAAGAACGTTTCTTCACCATCGGTTAAATATTTTTTGACAATCCTAAATTTTATTTATCTGATATATAGTTTATACTAAAAGTTGTATTGGTTTCCAATTTTTTTACTTAATTACAGATTATATATAGAATCATAACTATAATTTCAGTCGATGGAAAACTCATAAAGTGTTACCAAATCATTTTCACCTTTTAAAAAATTAAATTTTGAATCGATTTGGTAACACCGCCTGCGCTAACGATATACCAGTGGCTTATGATTGGTGAAGATGAAATCAGATTAGTTGTGTCATTGTAATCAATTTAATGGAACTTAACAACGAGTGTCCAAGATGTACCGCGTGAAGATAGTGTAACTACGAATAATGGGGACTGATATCTCCACCTAATAATCCGCCTCCAGATCCCTTCCCACATGTCGTAATCTCAGACAGACTCTTAATAACGAATGTACTCTTAATATCGCCAAATTGGGGAAAAGGGATTCTTAGTAATGGAGTCTATTAACATTGTTAGTAATATACCCTATCAGGTACGACCTCCACGCGGTTTCCTCTGAAAACCATGGTGGTTAATTCTTGTCGAATTTGTAATGATGGGGAAACTGACCTGCTTTCATCCTCACATATCATCTCTCACTAGTGCTCCGACAGCATATACGAGTAGGTATCGATCGCGCAGGTAGAGTTACCATACAGTTTTCACCGAACACATTTGAATCCAACAGCTGACTATTTATTACACATTTTATATCCATAAAATACGTAGGTAGATAGTGGTACGCTAACTATATATATATATGATGTATTGGGTATTATTAGTAAGTATATACTGCTAATCTTGAGATATTCTATACTAGTGATCATGTTACAATAAAATTTACTGCTTCAGAGTCTATGCATGTATTTATATATAAATAAATTAATATCTCTGGACATATTTTATACAAAATCATCTAGACCCAATTGTAAGCTATATATTCTAAATAAGGCTACATTTTTTTCGTACATGTTATATATAGAGAACACTTTGATTAATACAAATATACAGAGGGGAAAGGGATTATTAGTAATGGAGACTGAGAATCCTATTGCTAGCAATATACCCAATCAGGTCGACCTCCTCGCGGTTCTCCCTGGAAACTATCAGGTTAATTCCTGATGAATTCATCATAATGAGCTAACTGGCCTGTTTTCATTCTCATCTATCACCCTTCACTGGTGCTCCGCCAGCGTATCCCGTTAGCCCAGGCGGGGTTACCATACTATTTTCACCCATCAAAAAAAAATACAAATTTACATGCTCATGAATGCAAATGTTTGTATCGTGCAAGGATCGAATCTGCGATCATTGGAAGGTAATATGTTATACCGCTACTACCAAGGTCTTCATTACTAATGTACATTTAGTTTCCTTGCATTACGTTCAGATAGTTTCACAATAATGTATATCGGCGTGCAATATTCCGGCTGAGGAGATCTGGCGGAAAGTATTAATTTCCAGCCGCTCTAGAAAGTCTGGACATGATATATAAGCAGACAGATAAAGTAAAGATAGCGTACCACTATCTGTTGCATTCGTCGCGTGTACTCTTTACTTTACGTATTTTTTGCTGTTACTCTATCAACCGACTTTAATAAGAAAAAGATTCTCTGTCGATTGTATTTTTTAAAATTGAACCATCTTAATGTTGATTTCGTACTAATTTTAATAAAATTAAAGTTAGTTTTCTAATTAAGTTAATTACAAATTATTGTAAAGGTAGCTAACTCTTAAAATCATAAGTATGTCAGAATAGGGCAATATCGATTATATACTCAAATTCAAATTCAAATTCAAAAATCATTTATTCATGTAGGACATTTTAGCCGCTTATGAACGTCAAATTTTTACATTATAATTTTATATTTTCCCTACCGTCCAGTTCGGTATATAGATCCAATTGAGAAGAACTGGCAAGAAACTCAATTGAATTACTTTTTTTAAAGCCAGTTTATTTACAATGTATATTTATATAGGTGTCTATGTCTAACATTAAATGAAAATTCAGTGCATGAACAACTATTGCCATGCACACTCGTCATTCTCATATGTAATATAGAATAATAGAAGAAAGTGAGAGCAAAATATGACATATGACAAATAGATAGTGAATATTTTTTCCAAGACAGCGGAACAAATGGCGCCTACTTTGACAACAGTGGTTTTGTTCCTTATAGACAACCATTGATAATTATACGAAGAATATATCTATAGTATGTATATGCACAGCATTATTTTGGGATGAGTAAATTTAATACCTATATAATAAATATAATAGTGGCAAAACCGCCATTATGGGGGAGGCCTGTGTTCAACAGTGGACAGTTAACGGCTAATGTAAATGAAGACGTAATATAATAATAATAATACTGGTATAGTACAACTAATATAAACATTATTTATTATCTTGTATAAGGACTATATATTTAATTTTACGATAGTCAAATGTTAGTTCTCTATTTAGACTATTATTATATTTACATTAGCTCTATAAAATCTAATATATGTATGAGTTTACCACACTACAAAGTGCCAACGTTTTGTAATAACAAGGTGTATTTCAAAAGGGTTTCAGTAAAAAGGAATGTTTTATTGTATTATGCAATGTACTATAACCAAGGCTTTTCGTGTACACTCGTAAGCCGTAAGTAATTTTCATAAATTTGGTTATAAAGTGCTAAAAGTGAATATAGAAGGATAAAAGCGAAAGTGATAGCTACGTTTTCCATTGAAACTCCGATGAAACCCAGCTTCTCTTCAACTATGTTTCTATTACATAATAATTGAACTAGTTAAAATACCACTACAGCTGACGCTTATTTCTGCGTCAATCATAAATAATATTGCGAGGTCTATTTTTTTAAATTCAAAATAGTTTTCTCATATGTAGATAAATCCACTTATGCCAGGGGTTCCCAAACTTATTTTATCTACTGCCCACTTCGAGAATAAATTATTTTTAGCGCCCTTATTTTTCTAGCTACTTAAAAATCACTACTATTTCAAATTACAAATCACCCCTTAAGCCTCTACACAACGCCCCCATTTTTTTTCTAGATCTCTTACCGCCCTCCTTTAGGCCTGCAACGCCCACAAGGAGACGTTATCGCCTACTTATGCTTTAATTTATAGATTAGAATATTACAGATTATATTTTAAACGCTTCATGATCTAATGGCATGATCTGAACGTATTTGAGAATGGTACTAGCTACTAACTATACGTATTATATATATTTGTTCCAGTCTGTCACTCAGTCTTATATAACATAATATAATTAATTCATTACACAATAAACCTTTTATTGCCTTACTAATTTGTGTTAGTTCTTCTCATTATAGATTAATTCCAAATTCGACTATCATAAAACGATAACAACTACATTTATTGGCCTATAGGTCTATGTTCATATACAAGCTTGTTGTCTTTAATGAAAAAGTAAAAACATATGACTACTTATAAGTAGTAGTGGACATTAAAATTATATAGGTGTATAATTGGTTATTTCCCGTAATTCATTCAGTTAAGTAGTTTATCCCCGGCTTCATAATATATTTATTATGACAACCGGAAAATATTGATTAACCAATATAAAAAGCAGCCTAAATCCATTTCTTTGTACTACTATAAATATACATATATACTACATTTCATGATGATTGCTCAAGCCATAAATGGCCAACAGGTAGCAGTAGAGGTAGAAACAAACTCACTTTCACATTTATAATATTAATAAGAATTATATTCTACATAATCTACATTCTACATAATATACATTAGAATCGGATCTAAGGGGAGCCAGGGGAGCAAAGGGCTATTCGATCGAGTGATATTCGAAAAACAAATCGTACATTCATTCTAAAAATGGAAATATTTATTTTTGCCTAAAATAACAAAACAGCCACATTAGGCCCTACAACATGATGTATTTTTATCTATGATAATACGCCTAATAATATGTATCTACATAGATATGTTAATTAAGTAACAACTACAATAAGGAACAGTAAAACAAGTAAATACATTACGAGTATGGCAAAATATAAACACAGAGTCAAAATATGGATAATTAAATTCGTTAAAACGCGCATTCACTCTAGCAATCTCAGAACTAAAACTCCGTAACGTGCCTATTTTCTTTTTATCCGATTAGATGAAACTATAATAGTAAAGAAACAACACGCCAACAAAAATATATTTTGCAAGAATAATTACAGTGTTCATACATATATATTTTTAACAAAAACGTGATAATTTTTTTGGCATCTAGATAATAATAGGATTCTAATATTATCTAGATTACAAACATGATGACAAACTTCTGTCTATTACAGCTAAGTATAGTAAAAGCTAGTACAATATTATGTTATCAATACAATACACTAAGAATAACTAACTAAAAACTTCAACATTAAAATATCGAAGGTAGACCTCATCTATTTAAATTCATATCTTCATTCACACAGCTAAACTATGAAACTCTATACAACTTATATTATTATATTTATATATATATGAACATGTACGTATTATGTATATATATATATATATATATATATATATATATATATATATATATATATATATATATATATATATATATATATATATATATATATATATATATAATATGTATTCAGATATGTGGGTATTTTAAATGTAAGCTTATAAGTTAGTTTGTATAGATAAGCATATTTATTATTTATTAGTAGAAACAAACATCCTGTTTTCAGTTCTTATTGTGCGCACACTGCCCGCATAGTTTTGCAATTTTTTACTATTTTTGGGTTGTTATGAAATTTTTAGTAAATACTTTTTATTAGAAATCATTTTTATAAACTTATTAATATAGTACATATACATTTGTATCTGGGCATGACGATCATACGAGTTATATGAGATATATGTTATATTTTGGAATGGCGAAAAGCACTGACTTTTCCGTAGAACTTTTCACTTCTTCACAAAAACCTGACAAACTTATTGATAACGACCTCATTCTTAAGACATTCGAAAGGCAACCGATCAACAATATGTATCGCAATCTAAAAATGAACAATACCTATATAAATGGCGTCTTATTTTTCAAACAACATTCTTATTAAAACGACCTCCGACCTCCACTTTCGCTGATACTGACTTTTTATTTAGATTACTGACACAAAAGAAAATAACAATAAAACTTCCGCTTCGTCATATTTAACCACGCGAGTTAAACCTAACACTCCTTACCTTGACCGAACTCCCGCTAAAAAGCGACAGTTACGTGACTTGCACCATGAAAAAGAATATCATGGCGTCTTACAATTACAACGATCATTTAGCTATATGGCCACTATAAACCAATTAACTTTGATACTTAATTAATAGCATTCATAATTAGAGCATTTTTTATGATTATAATTCATTAATATCAAAAAAATCTAAAAATATTATTTTATATCTAAAGTTCTTGGCATTACGTTGAAATAAAGATAATTGACACCATAAGTTATAAGTATAAATATCGCAGAAATTTGCAAATTTCTATTTAAAACAGTTTCAAACGAGCATTCAAAATACTAATATAAATATAGGACGAAAATTTAAAATAATGCTTACAAATATGGTTAGAGTCATGGACATATTTATTTTTACCTTATATGTTCGCACTAATACTATAAGATCATCTTTCTTATTCGTCACAGCAAATGAATTTCAATAATCAATTTAACGGTGATTGTTACGGACCTGCTATAAAGAATTTGATACACACTAACCTAGTACACGTTAGTGGAGGTAAGGCGTTTAGGAAATCATTAAAAAATGTACCTATATATGTGGGTCATCGCGTGTTTGAGGATGTTACATTTCGAATTACCAGTACTTGATAGATTTACAACAGAGATTATGCTTACAACGTTAACTGAATGTTTAAAAAGTGAAACAAATTTTTAATTACATGATCTAAAAATACGAATGAAAATAGATCAAAGGTAACCTAGAAAAGTAAAATATAAGTTACTAGTTACATTCCGTGATTTCCCCCACATAATAAAGTATCTTATGTTCTCAGAATATAATTTATTCATATACAAAATTTTACTCGAATCTGTTCAACATTTATTGCGTAAAATATTTACAAACATCCATCCATTCTCATAATCTTTCGCATGTATAATAGTAGTGGGATATAATTTTATAATTACAAAATTAATTTCAATACATTTGTCTATTATAATTATTATTTGCTATTACCTACTATTATATTACTTATATTTTTAATCCTTATGTGACATATTATTTTGTTGTATTAATGTTTATAGAAAAAATATTTTACTGTTTCACTCATTTCTATTTGTTTTGTTATTAATAAAATAATAAAAAAAAACAACTGAAAATTCGTATTAAAAATATCTTTAATATCATCCACAAGGTACTAATACTACTTTAATAGTATAGTTATTATTCAGCAGACGCTTTCACTGAAACTTACCTATCTATAAAAAAAAATGAATATCAAATAATACTTTTTAATCTGTTAATATCCATTGACCCAGCACTGATGAAAAGATGAGTGTCAAATATTTGTTTGTTAAAACTACAAGTCATAGTGGGAAAGTGTGTTCGCATTTAATGAGCACTAGACATCATTTTGCCATAGACAGAAGTTATCTGTACACCATTGGAATGAATAATACATGTATATTTTTGTACATATGATATATACCCAATATTGTATTATTGGGCAATGATAAAATATATTAACGAAGTGAAATAAAATACTTAAACGATAAGAAAGTTAATTAATTAAAAGTTTAACACTATCTAACATACTACTAACATATAATTTCTAATCACCATTATAAATTATAATTATCTATTTATAAGAAGTTTTAAAAATAAAAAAAAAATAAAAAATTAATATATTTTTTTAAAAATTAAAAAAATTAATATATTTTTTTAAAAATTAAAAAAATTATTATATTTTTTTTACTATGCTCGTTCCAATAATTCTGTGACATCTTTCTTTTTTATATTTTATGGATTTTATTAAATCCAAGAATTTGTAATTATTCCATGATTTTTATTTTACGTTAGAGAATAGGTACCTTTATGTTATTATTAGACAGGGCCAGTCGTACATGAAAGTATGTAATACTTTCATGTACGACTAGGGCGTGATTCACAAATATACGATATATTTGTTCTCATAAGTTTTTTAAGTCTCATTATAGAGTATTAGAGTTCTTAATGATCTTTATAAATACAGGAATCTAATATATGTCTACCTTAGAGCAGTCTAAGGCAACAAAATTGATAAATTTAAATGTCATGATCATAAATTAATTTCTTTTTTTACTACCAGTCAAAAAAATATTAGTATGTGCAATACTATAGGTAATATTTTACATTTATTATAATAGTTATAACAAATATTACTTACTACTCTCTCACTATGTATAGAAAAACAAAAGATTTAAAAAAAGGATATAATGCAACTTATTTCAATTTTGAGATTACTATGGAATCAAGTACCTACAAAATCATCAAACTCAAAATTGGCAATTATATTGCATACACATAAGCTCCTACTTTTTAAAGTCGACGGATGAACAGAAATACGTATAACATTTTAAAGATTTAAGGTGTCATTGTCATATGCCAAGTTCAAGTATAGACATAAATATTAGATAGGTAATAATAAAACTACGATACTATGGAATAATTTAGCACACTAAATTTAGCCTTTCGAATGATAATACCTATATTGACATTGTTTTGGGTTTTAAATCATAATTTATAACTACCAGATTCGAAAATTATCTTGAAAAAAATAGAACTGGTAATGGTATAAATATTGTAACTACAATATACAAATATTGCTATATTTTACCCACCCTCATTTTGTACATTAATCACTCGGGCAAAACCGCGAGAAATGGCTAATTAAATACTAGCTATTTTCCACGAAAATTTATTTTTTATTATATATTTATTTATATTTTTATTATTAAATACAAATTCAAAGAAAAAGATTGCATCTAATAGTTTTTCTTACAAGATGTAAATTTAAAAATAAATCTCGCTCGCGTTGTCAGTATACACTGGCGAGGAATCAGTAAGCAAAGATACATATGTAGGTATGAATGAAATCATAGTAGTTGATCTATCCTGATCACGGTGTTTTCTAGAAAGAAAAGTAATAATGGGACCTCTAGTTTCTATTACTAACAATCCCTTCCCCCCTTGCATCTATATTGATGCCTACTGATATCAAAAATAAAATTTTCTAAAAATTTGCTTTAAGTACTTATCAAATATTACTTTTAAACTATTTTGAGTGGATACATGAACATCTTCAAGTACATCTCTCAAAATAATTAAAAAACTTGTGGATATCCTAAATGAAATCTGAAAGTTTTAGAAGTAAAAGTTTCTAGCATCCTAGTAGCAAAAAAGTAGAAGGAAATTATTATCTCTGTAGAACTGTGTAACTTCACTAAAATAGAAATCGAGTTTGTCCATAGGAAACAGTCGGTCAGAGTTCACCTATGGAATTCTATGCAAAATATACCCCATGTAAATAAGCGGGTATAACTGAACAAAACGGATCTGTTTTAATTTCCTACGTAAAAATGTAGTGAACAATTTTCTCCTTACGTACGGTGAATGGTTAACTTTCGGAATTACACACATTTCGCCGAGATTTGCCGCGCGACGTGACAGAGATGAGCTAGTCATCAACATTCATACATAAATTAATTTATTTTCCTCAAATAAATCTCTTATTAATTAGATGAATTCATTATAATTAAATGAACTAATTTAGAAACTTTTCGCAAATATTAAGACGTTTCAATGACAGAAACATAAATTATACGGTCGTAAAATTTATTGGTTATTAGGTGTCCTTTTTACGGCTTTTTGACGAATAGACGTATGTTGTTAGTCATATTAATAATATTATATTATCTATGGTCGTATACATTGAAAGCATCATTTTGCCGACCTCACGGTTGTCGTGTCAACGTTTTATTAACGTCTTAATCACTTTTGGCAATCAATGTCAAGTATAAGGAAAAATATAAATAACGTATGCAGTAAAATATATAATGAATATCCTACTACTATTATAAATGCGAAAGTTTGTGACGCTATATGTATCTATACATATATGGATGTTTGGTACTCTTTCACGTAAAAAGTACTGAAAAGATTTGAATGATATTTAGTACACCGTAGCACCGCGTTTAAACATAGGCTTCATAGGTTATAGCCTATGCGCCACTACAAAAAAGATCCCCACCACAAATGGTCTCTTGCCACAAATGAGCAGAATGGGGAAATTAGGTACCTAAATATAAAATTGGGAACTTAATTTTCTACTAATGTGTGCTGAAATTTGATTACTAGTAATACTGTCGCCATGACTAGGGATTGGTTTAGAAGTATTATTAAAACCAAAATAAAGGATAATTATATACGGCAATTTTTAAATACTGTATACCCGGTAAAATTATTTAAACATTTTAAATAATAGAAAATAAATTTGTAATTCTGAGATTAAATTTTGAAATATAATAATCTATTTTATACGTAAAAAAGGGACCCTGCGGCTAAATGCGGCACTGGTACACCGGTAGGTTACACCTTTAGAACACAAGAAACTTTATATACATACAGCTTTGTACCTTCTCGTAGGATTTCAAAAGCCTTCCTATTCGACGGTCTTTATTGTATATTAGAAATCCGGCTCGTCTTCGCGCCAGTAAACATAATTTTCGAAAATAAAACAAGTAACACAGGCTATATAAGCCTGTGTTACTTGTTGATAATAGAGCTTCCTATGGGTAAAATAATTTTTAAAATGGTTCAGATATATCTGAGTTTGTTTTTTATAATCGAACACACTAAAAAATCTTTTTATAATATTAGTATCGATATTATACGATATCTACGTAATTTATTTTGCAATAGACAAGTTTCATTAATCTAGTAATTTTTTTTAAACGAAGCAACATATTGTTCACAAATCTTTATCATCTATTAGCTGTAACTCGCAACTTTGTCCGTATGAATTCTATCAAAAACTATGTGTAAAAATATTTGCATCACATCACATAGCAAATATTTATACAAACTTTCGCATTTATAATATTATATTCTATATTGATTTTACATTCTACATTAATATAAGAATTATGAATATGTTCTCTCATTATTTGAATAATGAAATATTTATAGCTATGTATATCTGTACCACCTGTGTCCGTATGAACGAGATATTTTATACTAACACGAGTATACCAAATTTCCTGACGATTGGTTTAGTTGTTAAGATACCAAAAAATAACAAACTCACTTTCTCATTTGTTTATTTATAATAATATGTCATAAATAATAATGAAACAAATAAGCTTTTTTTGTCTTCTTTGATCTAGCTATTTGAAAAAAAATCGATAAAAAACAAAGTGAAATCCAGAAACAGGTAAAATGTCTATAAAATTATCAAGAAAATGTGTGTTGCTGCTTTCAAAAACTTTTTGTTATACCTAATATAATTTAACTAATTGTTATTCATTACAACCTTGGACAAAAAAATATTCCTAAACTAGGAACATAATTTTACATTATAACAATTAAACAAATTGTTACAACTGTTGTTATATATAATAAAAACCGGTAGAGCTGTATCTATATAAAATTACATATTTTTGACCTGCGGATTATAATACCATAACTAGTTTGTGGTTTATATCACGGTTTTATACGTTTTATATAAAAAGGGGTCATATATTAGATTTTGATTCATCACAGCCTGCCTATATAATTACCTATTATATCATTTTAAAATTTCTAATTGTATGATTTCGAAACATGTTAAGTAGATAAAATTAAAGAACATACCTCCCATCCAGTGAATTAACAGCCACATTTTGCTCCGAAAAAAGTAACCTCAATCATGAACATACACACGCATCGTTGAATGCTGACATGTTTCATAGATACATTAGATTAAAATGGGTTTAGAATGTCAAATCATGCATTTATAAGTAAATTTTACGTAACTACCATAGGCGTATAAAGGCGTATAAAGAAGAGGGTGGGCTGTGTCCACTTCTAATTATGCCCACACTAGGATTGAAGCAGAGTTTTCAGCTATGCATAAAAACATGTCTGTGAGTACATATGCGAATTTGTTAATGAGCCTACGCCCTCTACAAAAAAATTTTAACTACGCCAACGCATACTACTAATATTAAGTAGTTGTGATGAAAATAACAGAATTATTATACCGTCTATATATTTTCATTTATGAAAAGTATTAGCATATAATAACAGTAGTTGTATGCGACCACGACCTTCGATTATACAGATAGAGTATCTCCATACTAATGCTTCATCAAAAACAAGTCAACTTTTTTATCCATGTGTACGAGAATAAGTTTATTTTAATGTACATTTACTACTCAGTACATGGGAGAAATTATATGTATGGAAGAAAACGATACAAAATTCTTATGCATATATTTGAAAGAACAAGATAAACAATGCATTTGTAATGTTCATATCGAATCAGTTCATATCGAATTTAGCTTATGTTTACTGATTACTTAGATTTATATCCAAGAATATACACTTATAATATGTTTTCGTTTTAAAATCATTGAAAATGGCCGCCATTTTAAGAATACATATATATCTATTTGTAACCAATACGAGTAGTTATTTATATATATAATATCATAGGAAATAGTGTGTGCCCCGGCATAGAATGAGCCACCCCTTCCTTTCCCGTGGGTATCATAAGAGGCAACTAAGGGAGGACGAGGTATGGGTAGCAGCGTCCCTCTTAAAACATCTCTAAAAGCCAACTCGCCTGTTAAGCGTGGCAACTACTGGCAGAATAAAAATTTAAAAAATCGATTTTATCTGAATTTTTTTTAATTTAATTACAAAATGGCAAAATTTGTGTTGATTTAAAAAAATGTGACTAATTTTGTCAGCAAAATGTCAATTAAGCTGACCGTTGACATGTTTTTGAAACTCGATGCTCTCTCTATATAATCTAAGGCCATGACATTATAATCAGTTATAGAGAAACGATCGTATGAGCTGTACCGGTGTGCGCGTGCTCGAAGCAAAAAGCTCATAACTGTACATCCACAGTCACACCAGTAACTAGATTACATCTCTCATCATCGTAATAACACGCAAAGATACGGCCGCAATTCTATCTTTACTCATTTTAAATTTATTACCGTATCTCTACAATACAGAGTGAAATCGAAATTATTAGCATCCATTTAAGGGATTGCTCTACTGATCCAAAAACTTGATTCGAAAATGACAAAATATTTTGAGCCTTCCAGACCAACTTCACAGGTACAAAATCTACTATGTAATATTAGCGGTTAAACATTGTTTATCGATTTTTTAAAAATGAATTGGATAAATGTACACTGAAAATACAGATACGGAGCTAGTATAAATATAAATAATAAATATAAAATGCGAGTTTCACCAATCGCAACCACAAAAAAATATCCTTATACTTACCCTAGGACCGAAATACCTACATACTGTCTGTGCTATTTCACACTTACGAGTACATCACGCGTATATTCAAATATGGAATATAGCTTCCCACAATTTTTTTTCCAGTAATTACGTCACGGGAATTTTAAAAAGAGGAAAATAAGGTTTCTTCAGGCTAGGCAATAACAAATGTGGTTAAAAAAAACAAAGGGTATATGTACTTACTCGATTATCTATTTAGTCAAAGTTAAATATAAAAGTTAAATATAACCTTTGAATTCAAAATTATGAAATATTTACCCTTTCGACTCAATTAAAATTGAATTTCGGAAAGATACTCGAGAAGTATCGAATTATTCAACCTGTTAATAGTTTTAATAGAGAATGTACTGGAAGATCGTCTCTTAGATATCGTACTACTAGTGAATATATTGTTTTGGAAAGGTTTTGTTTTATAAAAAAAAAAAAAAAAACTTAAAATGTAGAAAAGATATCTGTTGTTCAAAATATAAGCGATTGAGTTATTTTTCATAACAACATCAAAATAAAGCCATTAAATTTAACACTTACCATAATAACATCCGAAATTAGGCCACGTTGTTGGAAATCCGAAAATTAATATATTTGTAAATCAGCAGTTAATGAACAATAAACCGAAACTCGTTTTAAAACAATTTTTAATAAAGCAATTCGAAAGGACACGAACAATAAAATCACTCAACTAAAGAACACATCACTTTAAATTCTTCCTTTCCAAATTTGAATTACGCGCTTAGAAGCCATAGACAAATTTTAGACGTCTAATTGGTAATTTTAAAATTTAATTGGTTTGTTCTCACATGCCAGTGACATGCGGTAATGTTCGTTCGGAAGTGTGTCGCGTCGGATGCGTGCTGTGAACACGCCGGACGGTGGTCAACTGCTTCAAGTTGATCTTGCTGCATATACGCATCGCACTATAATGCAAGTTATCTACTTCATTTCACATTTTAATTTCAATATCTTCCAATAGTATTGATAAACAATACGAAAAGAAAATATTTCTATTTTTTTAATTTATTTTCAATTACTTAGATACTCATGCAATACGTGCATACATTACCTACACAACTTAAACTTTCACCTGTACGGAAAATCTTTAATAATTATCATAATTATTATCAGGTAGTAGATAGTAATTGTTAGGTATTTAAAAATATTTAAGATAAGAACTAAAGTTAAACTATAGGAGTAAAGACTTTCACTTTTGAATTTTGTACTTAATTTAGGCGCCAAATACCATTTCTAATGAATGTGTGAGTGGTGCATGTCTATTCTTCAGAACGTTGAGTCATAAATTACAAATTAGTTTACATAGGCATACGTCAATCTCACTATTCTTTAATATTCTACGATTTGTATCTATATTTGTTTAGAAATATATTTAAATTTTAAGTGAATGTTTGCATTTAAATAAAAATAAATAATGGTACATTCATGGTTTACGTTGCTTAATTTACGAGACTTAATTTGAAATGAATTATTTAGAACACATATATAGGTGTATGTGTTTGACATATCCTCCATTTCTTATTTAAAAACACATTTATTCATTTTTAAAAATTTGTTCAACTTCAGCATCTTGGTCTTTCTATAATAAAATAATCATTAAGTATAATTCATATATTATCGGATCAGATTAGTAAAAATGCAGAGTTGTAATACTAAATCAGTATTGATCATTCTAAACCCATTGCATTGTTTAGATTAGGTTAGTTGGGCTTGGACATTTTTTGTTTTTGGTTAGATGCCCACTTATTTTAGAAATTACCTATTAGCTGATCCTCTAACTTTGTCTTGCCCAAATTCTATGTTTTTCTTATCCTTTTTAAAAACGTCTAGATTGGCGATCTGAAATTATGTGATTACCTACAACTTTCAAAAAAATTTGCTGTATTGTTGTAACTTTCATATTTATAACATCGATACAGCTCATTTCATAAATGGGACCTTCATGCTGGAAGTCTAGGAAATTAATTAATCTTAAAGCTGTTATGAAGATAATATAGTTATCACAATTAACGCTAGAATAAAATAATAAAAGTGGGTGTCTTTTTAACAGCTAAAAAAATCTCTCTTAATTCACAGTCCACTGGTAGGATACCTAGAAATATATTGGCCGAAATATAAGCCAGATAAAATAATAATATTAAGTCAAATTAGGACCGATTATGTTCTGAATAGCTAGTGTGAGTCGTACAAAGATTTATATATCATTAAAATTGTATAGAAGTTTTGGTTTTGATACTAGTAGTTTTTTTTTTTAAATGGATGACAATGGAATAGTAACCCCGCCTGCGCTATCGGTATACACTGGCGGGGCACCAGTGAGAGATGATAAGTGAGAATGAAACAGGTCTAGGTAGTTTCTAACAATAAATAAATCACGATGATTTCCAGGGGAAACCACAAGGAGGTCGACCTAACAAGGTATATTACTAGCAATGGGGCCACTGATACTAGTAACTGAACAAAAGTTTTCAATAAAATTGTCAACGTAAACGCTAACGTAGCAGTAACATAAATCAAACTAACACTAGAGACACTGTAGTCCAGTCACTTTCACACTGTAAACCAGGAGGGAATTTAGAGAAGTAGACAAGGATTCATACTTTCGCTTTAAACCATTTCAATTGTAACAATGTACTAGGATTAGCGAGTCTAATTAGTTACTTAATTGGTTTTCATAGCAAGTCGTGGACTTCATTTATTCATTATAAGTTTCACTTGTGAAAATATTGTTACTTATATAAGTCGACACAAAATGAGCTCGAAATACATAATAAGAAATCATTGCGTCATTACATTTTTAATATATATTTTGAAGATTTTGATAAATTTGTCTATATTTGTAATTTTAAATAAACAACAACGCTGTTGCTCTTCTTGCAACTTCTTTATGTTCTATTCATCTCGATTTACAGTCATTTCAGCATTCACTCCCTTTTCAGTCATATCATTTCTTACGCAATATGTTTTTAGATTTTCCTCTGCTGTTAAACATTGTTACATTATCTTCATCCCTCTATATCACATGTCCAACCAAGATAAACTGTTACTTTTTAACTTCTATCTCTCTCTCTCTCTTTCAATAATTAAATATTGTGCCCCATAAAATACCTACTACAATTATGAGAAAACCAGTTATTTTGATTTAAAAACTAAACTACTGAACCAATTTTAATAAATTTTCTTGGGAACCAATCTATGTACATCCTATCAGATAAAAAAATCCAAGTTGGTGTAAAACTGACGAAGTTAGATATGTGGTAACAAACATAAAAAGATACAACCATATGAAAACCTCCTTCTTTTTGAAGTCAATTGAAAATACTCGAGTCTAATAAAGTACTTCAATATCTAATGCAAATACGAATGCTTGTATAAGTAGTTACATATATAAGGTTCAAAAATTAATAGAAAATCTAATCTAATTTGAAAAAGTACTCGAATACATTATATTATACGACTATTTGAGTATTTGTCCGAGTCCTCAGACTCGAATTAGGATCCAATTCTTTTTTTAAGTAAGTACCAAAATATTCAATTACCAAAATAGACCCAATCGACATATCTATCACTGTGATTATTTCTTATAACTGTTTGTATTTATAATAAGTTTATTATTGTAATCTTTTAGAGGAAACAATAAAGAATATCTATCACTACTCCCCATTAACAAATAAATGAGAAACAGGATCACACACAGCGCAGATTTGAAAAAATTTATGACTACTTCGAGTAGAGTTTCGAGAAGACTCGAGTTTCTTCAATAAAAAAGTGAAAAAGTTTCTTCAAGACAGCGAAAAATAATCCATATTTCTCTATTGTGTTATATGAAGTAAGTTACGGTAACTACTTAGAATCAGATTACCGCTTAACTCCTAAGCTCAGTGACTAATAAAAATATAAGATGTCTTCGCAAATAGGTATTAAAGATAATACCGGTCTATACGCATTAAGGCAATATTTGTACACGAACCGTTATGCACTCATTACTCACTGCTCACTAATAACAGATATGCTTCGACCACCGATAGCAATGTCGATTAAATTTCTAACTAGATCGACCGTATCTCATTTAATGTTTAAGATTTATAGCTTATGCCTGACGTTAATCATTATGTAGACTACTTAGATTACCTATGTAGATACTCACAAACGTTCAGACTTAGGTTACATAAGCGTACCTGAAGCTTATGCTTCACTAATCTCATTTTTTGGTTAAAAAAATCGACAGAACAAAAATGTTGCTCATTTAAATCGATTTGAAACGGAAGATCTAAAATCGATTCATGAGAAAATTAAAAGATCAAACTCAAGAAAGTCAATCTCGATCTTTTGTTGTTTATTTGTAGTTATGATAACATTTGTTGCTGTGATAAAGCACTGTAACAGGCAGACAAAGTTGCGCCGTAAAGGTTCCTTTATACTGTTGTAGTACGGAACTCTAAAAAATACCACGGAGCGAGTACAAATAACAATACAAACCCACGAAAGGACATAGGAAGCGACCGTTCACCATCTCCTACTAACCGGATTTATAATAATGTAATGATCACCAAAATTTAAGCCAAAAACTCAGGTGTATTACCAAATTACATCATAACTACCGTACGTATTCAATGTAACTGTCAACATACTTTCTTGCATGGCAGTTAATATTTATTTTTTAGGTCTTGCTTAAGTGCGTAGTGTTCATTCAATAAGCACTTATCGAATTCACTTTATATTATATATATATTTTATTATATATATTATATTATATATTTATATTATAGGTATTCAATGTTTTTGCCAACTGGAACCGTAACCAAGTTTCATGATTAATCAAAAGAATTAACTTCAGTATTTTCGTAATAATTTTATTAAAACTGAATTTAATATTTCCTTTTTATCTTTACCACAGATAATATAATATTATACTAGTATCTGTACTAATGTTATAAAAAAAAATGAGAAAAAAACTTTATTTGTTTATTTGTTACCTCTTGGCACTTTAACTTATAACTTTTTCATAAAATAGAGAAGGACACAGGGTACTTTATATACTAATCACACATTACAATCCAGTCAGTGAACATATGTTCACATTGTGATTTCACAATCACACGGACAAAGTCGCATGTAAAAGCTAGTTATGAATAAATTAATATGCTCTCACCATTAATCCCTAATAGGGAAATCAGAGGCATTTGTCGACTGTCATAATTGCGGGAAATGTAGCACTACACATGCTCATTTTTTAATATTAAATTACTAATATTAATAGTTTTCTGACAGTTATTGCATAAAGAATTTCTTTCCCATAAACTATAGAGTTCACTTGAAATAAGATGCAGGGATGAATTTCTATAAAGATTTATTACCTCTGGAACGTAAATTATAATGTATAGGGCAGTATATGCAATCTAAGTGTATTTTTAATTCATATTCTTTTACCTATATATATATGTGTGAAAATATATATTATATTTTCACAGTAGTTCCTATTATAAACGCGAAAGGTTTACGAGGATATTTGTATAGATAGATGTTTATTATTCTTTCACACAAAAACAACTGAAAGGATTTGAATGAAATCTGTTACACGGATAGGTTATATTCTAACTTGGAACAGGAATATTTTATTATTAATAATGATACAGGTAAAATCGTACAATATACATATTAATTTATACTTTATTCTTAAAGCAATAGGTGATATATTTCTTTTTTCTAATTATTTACTAGATTTTTAAATACATATTATTTTAATTGATTATGAGCATTGCTTTATATATAGGTTTTATAATTCATGTATTAAACATTCCTTGATTATTAGTTTATGCGTAATATTTTATTATTGTTTTGTAAGACAATAATAATAATATATTAATAATTTAAAATTAACTATTTACATTACATGAGTGTTATTATTGATAACTTCTACGGTACCTAATCTAAACTTTCTCTAAGAATCCCATTGCTAGCAATATAACCAACCAGGTCGACCTCCTCGCGGTTCCCCCTGAAAACTATCATGGTTAATTCCTGATGAATTCATCATGATGGGCTAACTGGCCTTTTTTCATTCTCATCGATCACCCTTCACTGGTGCCCCGCCAGCGTATCCCGTTAGCGCAGGCGGGGTTACCATTTTCACCCATAAAAAAAAATCTATACTTTTTACAGATTAAGTAGTATGCATAGAGTAGGTTGCCGTGTGGTCCCGATATAGAATGGGTCATCTCTTTCTTTCCTGTGGGATATAGTAAAAAGCGACTAAAGTAATTTAATGGTCGAGATATGGGGAGCAGTGTTCTTCTTTAAAGTTCACCAAAGCCTAACTACTGGCAAAACCTCATGGAGGAAGCCTATGTTCAGCAGTGGATAGTTAACTGCTGATATAATGTATAAATTAGATTGAATTATATATATTTATAGATATAAAAAAGATAAAGTAGATTGATAGATTGGAGAATAAAACCGTATAAGAAAAAAAAATTTTTTAATATTAATTACTATTTGTTATCCCATCATAGCAAATAGGTGGTCTTTTGTACAAAAAAAAATTACACCCTATCAGTTGGATCTTCTTGCGGGTCTCCTGGTCGAACGAATTAATCACATTGGGCTTTCCACTCGTTTTCGCCATAATATTTCATTCTTTACCATTGTATATTTACCATTAGCAAAGGCGGGTCCAAAATTCTAATTTATAAATATTCTCTAAACGGCATTAATTTTAATTTCAAATTATATGTATAATAATCAAAACATAAGTTAATTTCGACATTTGTCGATTGCGACACGGATTAAGTCATAAACATAACTAGTATAACTGTAGTTAAATAATTAAAAAAAACTAGTATAACTGTAATATATTTTAATTCATTTTCTTAGTAAGAAAAATAAAGAAAATGACGTTTTACATGGTTCGGTAAATAAACTTAACCAAAATTATTTCTTCTCTACTAGTGAATTAAATGTTGTTGTACCTATAGTTCATTATCGTTGGTAGCTCAAATGAATAAAATTTACTGTATTATGTTTGGATTATAAGTTATTTCAATATAACTAAAGACATCTGTAAAGATATTAGTTGAATTTTATACAACTTTAGCTCGCAACTTATCTACTGCTTTTTAACGCGAACATTTGTATTGATTAAACGCTACTAATACCAAAAGATGGCGCTGTACCATTTTTAAATTTTTCAAACCAAACTGTACATGGAATTAACTTAATTATATTTTTGTAATAAAATATTTTTTATATAATTTTACAATGTTACTAATTTAATAAAAATAGCTTAATAAAAAATATAATACACAATATATATGGCTACAGTAACTGCATACCATCAGATGGGCCTATGGTATGCTTATTTGCCACATCAGTGGTAAAGTGTGCATAGTAGATAGATATAATGTTATATAATAATAAATCAGAATATGAAATTCTGATTGACATTTGCAACACAAAAGTTCTTCCATTTCTCAGGACTCTGTTTCAGGCTATTTTTGAGTTCTCTATACAATATCCAATACAACTTACACTCATATATGTATATAAACTTTTTTTTTTATTTTGTTGTGGAAACTATGATTTCTTTGTTTTTCTATGTAAGGTTTTATATGTGTATAATTGGAACTTACAAATATATTTTCTTTATTATTATTACCCCTCATACTCCTTCCTTTTCTGTGGGTATCATAAGAGGCGACTAAGGGAATTTGATGGTCAAGGAATGCAGCAAAAAAGCAGCAGTAACCATCTTAAAACGTCATCAAAGTCTAACCGCGATTGCCAACCCTCTTACCAAATGTGACAAGTACTAGCAAACCCCTCCTTATGAGGGAGGCCTATGTTCAGCAGTGAACAGTTAATAGCTAATACAATATGATAATTTTTATTTTCAAATTTTTATTTTATATTCTCAAAACGTTTGTTTCGATAATTTTTATTATATACAAAATTCCCAATTTCCCTCGTCATAATTACTATTATTATTTTACATTTAGTTTATCTTATAAAACCGGTCTTGAAGGTATGCACAAGCTTCAGCCAAGTGCATAACATTATGCTATTCTTTTTTTTATATCTAAGTCTAATCTGTGTGTGTAATTTTTTGCAGTGATTTTTTTTTACAACACAGGGGGCAAACGAGCATGCAGCTTACCTGATGGTAAGTGACTACCACCGCCTATGACCACCCACAACACCAAACACTTTTAAAAAGGAATGGTGATTTATGTATCAGCTTATAGATATACCAGAAACATCTAGTTCAAATTACAACACTTCTTGATTTTATGAATGGTAAATTTAGGATCTTTATGGATTGACACATTCGGTATCACATCTGTCATGGAGAGTACTTATGTATGAAACATAGTCAATATTAGATAATTCCAATGACGAAGAAAGTATTCCAACGCCGTTTTATATTTGCTTACCTTTGTCATACTTTTTATGTATATTAGTGTGTATAATAAAATATAAATAAATGTAGGAATGAATACTTTAATGAGGCTTTATCAGAATTATTTATAAGTATAACTTGAAATGTTTAACTAACGATTCACTGTGATAAACATTGAGAGACCTACATTGCTATTCTTGATATATTTACGCAACTGAACTGGCAAATATTTTGTTTTCATATTTAAATACTGAACTTTTAAATAACAAATGTTGGACTTAAAAGATCTTGATACAATTTGATTTGGGAATTGCAAGTTGAAAGACATATAAATTAAAATTTGCTAATAAAATAATCACTAAATAAATTATGATTATAGTTATACCATTAGATTAATTGGAATATGAAATGAAAGAAATGAAAAAGCATTGTTAATTAATTAAAAACTACATTTATTGAAGTAATATAAAAATTGGATACATCGTTGTCTACTCGTTGAAACCTCGCAATTTATATCTCTATATACATACGGTAATACATTAATATAATACATTTGCATAACTGCGATTACTCTCAATAATTAAATAATAGTAAAAACAAGATAACATTAATGGCACGTACAGCCTACATTATTTTCATGATAAAATACACTTCTTCTGTAGTTATTACTCTTTATTAAGACTATTTACATGATAATATTAGTTCTAAAAAGTTAAATAATCGTAAATACAGTCCTCATTGAAATACAGTAAGAGTCTTGATTATTTGAACATCGATTATTCGAATATTCGATTATCTAGAATTTTTTTACGGCTCTAATTTTTTACCTTATACCTTATACCAATTTAGAAATGGTATTATGTATCAATTGAGTAAATAGTTATTATGTAATCCATTATCTTTATAGGTCGTAATTATATCGTATTGTCTAATAATGTATATAAAACTTTCTACATAAAAATTTTTTAAATTTATTGTTTGATTTGACTTTGAAATCGAATATCCGACTTTTCGATTATACGGAATACGCCTGGTTTTATTTGAATCGGATAATCGAGATTCTACTGTATCAACTTACGAGTAATAAAATAAACGTTGAAAACGTGTTACGACATAACGAATGCAATTAAACAACAAAATTTATTATCTATCTACGTTGCTTGTTAAAATATCAACAAGCAAGCAAATACAAAAATACTAGGACGAGTAGATATGTTATACGAACTAGGAATGAAAGTATTAATCTATCAATATAAAAAATGGAGACATTTAGTGAAAAAAGGATTTTTTGAAGTGGATGAAGTTGTTAGATGACTACTTAACACAACAAAATATTCCCATAGCCGAAACAAAAAAGTTATTCTGTAATTTCAATAAGTAATAATTATGAACTAGTCTCTGAAACTGAAATTTTAATTTAATAGTTTAATCAAATTGTTATATTACGGATTAACGAAAATTTATTTTGTACTAGACTTCACAGTAATAAGTTCGTTGTAATATCAAAGTAAAATTTCAGTTTTAGAGATAGAGAATAGCTCTTCCTTATCGATCCCATATTATATGTATGTGTGTGTGCGTTACATACAGAATATAAGGATTGCAGTACTATAGACTTACGCTTATATCTTTATTAATGCTGAAATTCTCAGAAAAATAGAAAAACTTACAAATATTTGCTTTCGTTTTGAACTAATATTTCGTTTTGAGTAGGAATACCTAGTGAAATCCTAGTGGTCGTATTCATAGTAGTGAGCGCGACCACTAATTAATATTACGATAGGTTTCTATGAAAATTAAACCTCATTATTTATAAAAACTAAAACGTCCTACAAACCTATTTATGCTATTAAGGTCTTTCAAATTAAGAAATTTGTGCTAAAGAAAAAGACAATCAAAACAGATCAAATAAGTTTATAAAAAGTTTGACGTTTTATGAATAAGAGGTTTTAATCTATATAAATATAAATCATTTGCAGCACTTTAGAATGACTTTACTTATTAACCTAGTCCTTTTTTGTTGTGTTTGTAATTGTCAAGACAAGGTTTGTGTGAATGTAAATAAAAAAAAATCATACGAAATAATAAAAAAAATGTTTTAAAAGATCGTGAAAAAGTCATAAAAAAATGTATGAGTGGGACAGAAGAAAGTAACTGTAAAAGATTTGGTCTCATTTTCTTCCTTAGACACGCGTACGAAAGAAGGGCGGACAGCTAATTTTCTAATTAATGTGATTTCATCGTTACCTCTACTTCAATCTATCTATTTTACAATACCCTTCGCTTCTGTACTTATAAATATAAATTTGTAGGTATAGATTTAAGAAATTAAATTCAAAGAGGTCATGAATGGGTAGAATAACACTTTAGAGAACAATATTTTAAACTTAAAAAATACAATTTACTTATTGTTTTACCTCGAATGAAAACACGCAATACCTGTGGTCTCTTTTAATAGAACTTAATATAAACAAACGAATAATTAACCCAATTATAAGATGCTGATGTCCAATTGTAGTATAAATAAAAAGAATCAACTAATTGATTGAGTATTACTTTATATTACTAATTTCATTTAGAGGGCATTTTTTTTCTTTAATTTCCGTTGAAACAGATTATATATACAGGAACATAGATTCTTTGAATCACACTAATAATATTATAATTATATATAGACAATTCGGTTAAATTCATGATCTCATTTATCTTCCACCTTTATACGCTTATTTTTCATTAATAATTTATATAAGTGTTTAATCACAAATTAGGCACTAAATATATTAATCCAAATTACTGAAATGCATACTTTTTATCTTCTAAAGAATCACTCAATTATTGTAGATACTTTAAGCGAGTCTTTCGCAACGAATAAATCTCAGCGAAACATAATAATTGATGTACACACGTAATCTTTGTCGAAATTATCACACATGAGTGCTTTTTGCTCCACAAAAAAAAAACAGTTACTGCAATCGTAGTAAAACACAGATATTTCGACTGTATTTTGTCATAATTGAAATCACTGTTTTTTGACATATTTGGTAATTCTGAAGACATTTAAAATTAGAAAAAAAAATGTGTGACTACAAATAAGTGTTGCTTAGCAATGAAAAATGGCAACTTTAACCGTCACAAAATTAATATGGGATCAATACAAAAGTAAACACTTGCTCTCTATTGCAAAAAAAATATCAAAATGGGTTCAGAATTGGCGATGTAAATGGGTAACTTAGCGCAAAAAATAAAAGAATACAAAATTTCTACCAAGGCATCTAATAAATATCAAATATCTTTTTTCTAATGATTGTTGTAGAAACTAGCTTAATGATGTAGAAATAAGCGTGAAAAACGTAAATTAAACTTATGTACACCTCTTGAAAATATAATATCTAGGCCCGAATTCTAGTAGGCGTAGCGATTAGGATTCCTTTAAGATTTTATCAAATCGAACCTTGTTACATTAGCACAAAGTTCGATCACGTTTAAATCGATTTGCAATTGTAACACGCACTAGAATTCGGACACTGAAACGAATAAACCTAGAACTATATATAGACCGTAATATGTTCGTGACTAATCGTTACTAAGATAAAGACAATTCGATTTTACGATCGAATGTATGATCATTTATGCATCTATAACAATGCATTTGAACCTTATTGTCCAGACGTAAAGTTTGGAACAGCAGCACAAAAATATTTGGTTGGTATTATATTCGTAATTTCTATTCAGATTGGGGTATTTGAGCTTTTCAGTGGCGCAAGCGCACAGCGTGGTTATATTCATCCGAGAGATGGCACCGCGGCTGCCATGGCGTAGTGTTATCTGTAAATTAAAAAAAAACATTATAAATATATAAATTTTTAATAGACATTATAAACACAATTTTACATGGACGCCGTTTACTAATTTCATAGGATTTTTAACAAATTACTGAAGAAAAGAAAATATCGTTAAGTAATTTTTTCCAGATACATGTAAGTATGTACTTGTGTAGGTATCTTTGGTACAATTTGTAGACTAAATGGCTTATTAGATTTTTATACAACTGCACATTGAAAAGTGTAATAATTCAAAATTCATGTATGTATGTATATGGGTTTCCTTATTCCACCATGATTGCCAAAACTGAGTTGGACGTATGGGGTATCCTTAGAGGTATCCCAAGTAACATCGGCTATAATTTTCAGAAAGTAATTCATTTTTGGCTAGACGTGTTTATCAATGTATGGAAGAAAAGATATAACTGTCATATCATTATAGATTAATCGAGTGCTATACACAATCTTACAACAAAAACTACAACTTCCTTCGTCTACCCTCATTGTAATCTTTATGCACCTTACACATTGCACTTACATTGACGATAATAATAAAGACATACAGATACTATTTACCTGTAACCGTACTGCGTCATGTTCCGAAAATAAATTTTAAATTACGCGTAAAAAAACGCGTTACTTTAAAATTAACTAATGGCAAGGATGTCCCGGAAAGGGCCTTATAGGTCATTGACCCTCACTATATTGTAATAAATATTTATTATTTTAATGGTTAAAGAATAATTTATATATATAATGGTGATAATGAAGTACCTATTTTAATTTATTTAGAAAACAAAATAACAATATAGTTATTACAAAATTACACCAGGGACATTGTGCATAAGTCATCTAGACTCTAGAGGGTTCCTCTATTCTACTTTATTTCTGAATAATATATAAATCATCTTTATTCAAAAAGACTCGTTTACGATCTCTTTTAGATCGTCATTTTTATAATTCTACTGCTGAGTTCGGAATGTTATCTGCTGAGAAGAACACGCAAAAAATCTCTGTTTGAAAAGGTGAGATTTGGCAGTAAAATTCTCAGGAATAACAATGCATAAGTAAAATAGAAATCACCGTATATTCTGTGACGCTCATGGTGATTGTGTCCATAGTGAAATTTTCGTCTATCACGAATCACCACTTTCCATAACGTATTTGCCATCAGCTTATTTGCCATTCCAAGAAGTATAAAAATACAATAATTACCTGGGTGCATGCCTCGCCCTGAGCAAGTGCGGTGGTACTTCCCGCCGCTCCACCTCGTCGGGACCTAGCTGTAAACCGGCTACCAGCTGCATGATCTCTCGCTCTTTCTTCAGTTCCTCGCGACCTGACTCCACCTGGAAAATATTATAAATAAACATGAATACTTCGAACAACTAATAAAATTAGTTTTGTTAATTCAATACTGATATTATAAACGAGCGATCCGCCCCGGCTTTGCAATTTTTGCAGGCTTCCCTTTTTTACGTCAAATATATATCCCACATTAGTCGCTGATAATGCAACTCCCTATAGATAGATAAAAAAAATCAGTTAAATATTTTTTGATTTATTCATTACAAAAAATAATATTATTTTTCCTTTTTATAATATAAAATGTCGATATAACTCTCAGACTATCTGTCAGAGTTCAGATTTTTCTTCATATAAATCCATATACTAATATGTATGTTCATTATCTTGGATTTTATAATAAAATATCATGGATAAATCTCACGTTACTACGTCTCATAAAATATCACAGAAATACGTAGCGGAAAAATTCTAAAAAAACAGCTATGATCGTCAATAACTACAAAATATTCCCACTGGTTATATGATATACGTTTTATAGGACTGTAAATACCTACAAAACGATTGAAATATTTATCAATCTACGTGATCCAATTTTGTGTGGCATGCATTTTTCTTGGTACACGCATGCGTACCACTCGCATGTCGACTTGTCTCAGTTATAGATATCATGAAACGAGTCGCACGTAAAATTGCCAATCGCTAAACGCATAAATGCGTTGATTACGTTTTACAAGTCTAAGCACGTAATACTTACGCAACTTGCCACGACGCAAGAGGGTAACGCGAATACTATAAACCGCAGTGATAATTCGTTTCCTCATTGATTTGAAAAAATCCATCATCACATTTACTAATTGGCATGATAACATTCAAGCGTAGATAATCGTAGTAACCAGTTAGTAAACAGTACATAATAGAGTAGGTTCAAAGATAAAGAATTAATTATGGGTGGATTTAACCAAACCGGTCATGGTATAAGGAAGGCTGGAAAGGGATTCTTACTAATACAACCAATCCCACTGCTAGCAATATGCCCTATCATTTAGACCTCCATGTGCTTCTCCTGGAAACTATCATGCTGAATTCCAGGTGTATTCATCACGATAGGCTAATTGACCTGCCTTTTCATTCTGACCTATCATCCATCATTGGTGTCCCACTAGCGTATACCGTTAGCGCAAACGGGGTTACCATTCCATTATTATCCATTAAAAAAAAACTCCATAGTATCTGCACTCGTTTTTAATATGTACTCATTATGTGTCCTAACTTATGACAGTATAGTCTAATGACCTACCCACAAATACAATTTAAATTCGACGTAATAAAAACTGAATGTCCAAAAACGGGTAAATTAAAAAAATAACTTTATAGTTATTAAGTACTAAAATAAAGAGATCTGTAATCCTAGATGAGACAAACAGGTTTATTATTTTGTCTACAATTTTGTGATATAATAAAGGAACTTTCGGCTTGCTTACAAAATATCCTTGTTTGCTTGTTAAAATATACTTACTTATGTTAAAAAACATAAAAATTCTTTGAAATGCTTACTTCATGCTGTGTAATGCAACACTGTACCTAATACCTACCTAATGTCTAATGAAATGAAAGTTACTTCGTGAGTCAGGGAAGGCATTTCCTGTACCCATTTCATAAATCATTCTCTAAAACTATAAACTAGAGATAATAATCACGTTTTACTTGATATACATATTATGATATAAACTCAATGATATCTTGATTTTGGTACTATTACTTTCAATTAGAATTTTTTTTTTGCTTAAATGATATGAGTATGTCGTTTTTTATTAGTTATTTATTTAAAAAACAATGTACATTATGTCTGAAATTATTTAACACTGGAGAAACAAATAGTAATCATTTAAAAGCGTACTTCCAAATACGAACGATCTCATTAGAAGTTATTTTTATGACACAAATCTGAATGTCACCTTGATCTTCTCCAAAATAGGCCTCATTTCAATGTCATTCCATACACACTCATCGATTAATATTAGACATTTTTTTAATTATTCTCAGAATGTTTTTTATTAATACTGGTACATTTAAAGAATTAAAATCTAATAGTAGATATTTTGTTAGAAAGTAGATGAGGTAGAGCAAGCGTATCTAATGATTATGTCAAATTACCATTACATAGCAATAACTGGCTATATAATACAAGAACCTTGCCCACATATAAAATAGATATGATATAGAACAGAACCATATGATTAATAATAGGTATAATTAATACAGACAGCCCAAAGCAAGCACACAAAGGTAAATCTACTCTAGAGGCATTCAAATCTGAAAATGTCATGAACCCTATTATGAAACCCTGAGTCAAATATACTTGCAGTCTGTATCTTTTATAGACAAAGTATTATTATCAAACATTAAATGAACAATCAAACATTACAGCCATCGTAATCAAATCTCAATTTACAACGGACGATGGCAACAGAATAGCAAACAAGTGAAGATTCCCACGCGATGACCACACGATCACACAACTCGAAGATCCGATGACATTTCACAACAAATCTCGTATTTAATTTAAGTACTAGTTTTTACCCGCGGCTTCGTCCGTGTGATCGGAGTAAATTATTTATACATATTATTAACCGGAATATAAAGTAGCTTATTTATATTTAAAAAAATGTATGCCTATCTCTACATAATATAAAACAAAGTCGCTTCCCACCATCTGTACACATAGATTTTTTAAACTACGCAACGGATTTTAATGCGTTTTTCATTAATAGATAGAGTGATTCAAAAGAAAAGTTTTTTACGTATAGTTTAATATTGTTTTATGTTAATTTGATGAAGTATATTACGATGATTGTGGAAGATGTAGGAAGAAATCAAGTCGATTGAGAGCTTTTATCGAAAATGCTGCCTAATCCGTTTAAAATATAACAAAACAATGTAAGGTCAGATTTTTTTCTTTTATAGGTTTACAAAAAAGTCCGCGATGACATATGTCTATATTTTAAGGACAGCTTACTATTGCCATCTAATTCATACTTAACGCAACAAGCTTATGCAAAAATGTTAGCGTGTATACTCTAGTACCCATTCGAAGCCAGAATGGATAGCTAGTATGGAAATATTATTAAAATATGAAAATTAAATTTCAAAAATTACTAAGAGATTGAAAAATTTGGAAACGGACAGGACTTGAACGCGCACTTTCGACCTCATGCTGGGGCCAGCATTTTACCAATTGAACTACCGCTTCAATATTATCTTATGTGTTTCTTTATTTCAAATACCTCCATATTACATAATTGTTTCTGCCATTGAGTAGTCAAGGCACCAAGTGGTAACTAAGAGAATTCATATTTATAATATCAATAAAGATTGATTGCATAATTTATCATGACCTTTCCCTTAACCTCATTCGCTGTCCTTATTTTCCGTTTTCCCTCCACCATCTTATAGGTATAGACAGATAGAGCAACTAAAAAGTATGTTTGAACTATTAGCATATATTTATGAGTATGTGTGTGAAATTGAATCAAGACAAGCACCAATGAGTTAGTGTGTTTGTACCAATGTCATACTTTCTACCGGCTATGCAAACATTGTCTGTTTGAACATCAGTTACATACTTATCATTATGCATAACACCAATAGGTTTAATAGATAACTTGTTTTAATGAGTACTACTAATAAAATACTGATATTGCAAAATTATATGCGAACATAATAATTTATGAACAAAATGAAGAAACCGTTTAATTTCTTACAGCGCAATTTCAAAAGAATTTCACAAACTCATTCCACAAACAGGATTCGCTAGTAACAAATCCTGTTTATCCAGGATATCCATAAAACTGTCATATAACATAAACATAAAAAGAAAACTAAAATACAGGCCAGTTGAGATAGGACTGAAGAGGGTAAAAGCCCTTATAAATTAAAAATAAAAAACTATTTATAAATGATTTTATTTGGAAATCACTGCGAGCATTGACGTATTCTATTTTCAAACTATATAAATATTACGAGTATATACTCTATAATAAATGGACAGATTGATTTTGTTATTACATGTTACTGTATTACTAATTATTATATAAACTGGATATTAAATGTTATTATTTAGGTGCTTCAAATTCCAAATATTTTTTATTTACAATTTTTTATTTAAAGTAAAAAATCATGAATGAAGAATACAGTAATTATGAAACTGTTGAATGCTAAAGGGAAACCATTAAAATATTGCCCAACTTTCGGAACTACATTCACTTTTGAAAATAATAAATGTCAACATGCCACTTTTTGGATAGGGTATATACGGGTGTTTCGCAGGAAATAAAAGTTCTAGTTAATTAAAAACTTCCTACACTGGTTTATTGGAAAAAATAAAAATAATTTTCTACCGCTGCAAAGGCGAGCCTGTATAAATGTTTGCTCATACTGAAAAATTGATCAATAGTCGATCACATTATCGTCACCTTTCTCTCCTTACGGCATATTATTTGGGGTCGGTACAATATGGTCAGTCAAACAAGAACAAAGGGAGTCTTTATACGAGGACTGTCCGGAAAGTTCGGATAAAAGTGTTCTGGAATGCGAGAAGGAGGAGTGGGGAGGCCAGGTAAGCGCATGACCCCTTCCTTCTGTCCCTAACAATGCTTCAGTTCTGGTCTGACCGCCGTGCGGTGCGATGGCTTGTCACGCCATCTGTGAAGTTATCTCTTAACGAAACCCCGTCGGCATGGAGCCCGCTTCCGTTGAAGAGCAGCGCGTCGTAATCATATCGGCAAGAATGGCCGTGAAATTTTTGCCGATCTCAGAACAGTTTATGGGGATGATGCTGTGAAGGAACCAACCGTCCACAAGTGGCTAAAAAGATTCAGAGAGGGCCGAGACAATGTTGATTGTTTTTTTCGATGTTCGGGGGATTGTCCATCAAGAATTCGTCCCTCCAGGCCAGACAGTTGATGGAAAATTCTACGTCGATGTGCTCACAAAGCTCGTGTGGCACGAGTTCGTCCAGAATTGGCGCGAGAGGGGCGTTGGATTCTTCACCACGACAATGCCCCTGCCCACACCTCTCTTGTTGTCCGTGAGTTTTTGAGTAAAAATTCCATTACGGTGACCGAACACCCCCCCTATTCGCCGGATTTGGCCCCGTGTGACTTCTTCTTGTTCCCAAAAACCAAATTGGTACTTCGGGGGCGGCATTTGGGGGACATAAATGAGATAAAAAAAGCTACGACGGGGCAGCTGAGAAACCTACAACCAGAGGACTTTCAAGGAGCCTTCTCACAGTGGAAACGGCGTTGGCACAAGTGCATTATGTCACAGGGGGAGTACTTTGAAGGGGATAAAATTGATTTACCTGAATAATTGTAAAATAAAATTTTTAAAAAACTTTTATACGTACTTTCCGGACAAACCTCGTATACTTGCATATCTCTTGCCTCACTTTTGTTTCCGTTGCTACACTATTGTGCTTGCAAGGATGTGTCTTGATTTACATAGTAGGATATAGCAGTGAAATTACAGGATACAGATTCAGGATTCCTCAAGAATAGTAACGCTTGAAGGATATAATACTCGTATGAATCACAGTCTGTTTTGTAATGTTCGTGGTCCTATTTATACCTATAAGCGACTACCTTCCATCAGGTGAGCCGTGAGCTTGTTTGCCATTCTATGTCAGATTAACACAATTACTTGATATATAGCACTTGAACATGGGACCAAAAAGATTTATTTAGCCACTCTCATCCATAATATTAACCATTCATAGATTCTAATAAATCACATTCCTCATTCCTATCTCAAGGGTGGCGGCAAATATGTGACGAAAGCTGACGACCATGAAATACTAATATTACCCACACGATTTGTAACTCTGTATCACTATATAGAGTTACAAAATGATTTTTATCGACATAACACCATATCCACAAATATCAAATAGTTATAAAAAAGTATTGATCCAAAAATAACAGATTTACACTTACAAATTAAATCCGTTACTTTTAGGTAAAAAATTCTTTCAGAAATAAGACGCATCTTTGTATTTATACGAGTGTCTATGTTCTTTTATACCCTATGCTATAAAATACTTCTGCTATTTTTACTACATAAGGGGTTAATCCTTTTAGCAGTAAACTTTATACATTAAACGTAGAATTTAGGTTCTACGTAGTCGACGTGTAAGTTTAAAAACTCAAACATTACATCATAAACTTTATGTATACTGTTGTTAATCGATCTAATACCGATATTGAAGTGACAGGATTATAGTTTCACCAGCGAGATATTTAATTACGTAAATTATATAAACTGATATGTATATAAATATGTAATCATTAATTAGAATGACATGTTACCACATCCAAATAATTACTAGACAAAAAAACATAATATCTATGATTTGTAATATGTTAATGTGTCTTAAATTTTGTAATAATATTATTAGAGTTTCAGTTCTAAGTTCGTACTCATCGAGATTCCTCTATCACTTTAGTTACTACACCATCACATCTCACAGCTAGACACAAACAACAACACAAAATAAATTTAAGGAAACAATATACAAACACACTTAAAATTTTAACAGAGCATGTCTTCATATTTAACAATACAAATACCTAAATTTAACAATCCTTACTAATAAAATACAAATGAAAGTGAATTTGTTTGTTACCTTATAGCCCTAACAGCTTAAACAATTCCTATGAAATATGATATAAATGTAATATATAGCATTCAGAAGGATATAGACTACTTTTTGTCCCGTTCAGTAAACATATCCCGGTCACGCTAATGAAGTCGCAAATAAAAACTAGTAATTTTTTTTTAATCATTTATGTTATCTCGCTTTTTATGTATATTAGTATATGTTGTAATTTGTGTGCTGTAAGTAATGCAAATAAATTATCTATCTATCTATCTATCTAAAGCAAATGAATATTTAATTAAATTGTGTGAATTTCCAACCATAACGTATATCGTTCTCTTATTTTAAACCGACATCAAAAAAGAGATTGTCAATTCGGTTGTATTTTTTTTTATGTCCGTTACTTCATAACTCCATCAGATGTCATTTTCATCGACTTAGAAAATTATTTTTTATCTGAAAGGACTTTAACTTACTTGATCTCACAGAAACTTTATCGAAATCGATTCAGTAGTCTAGTTATTTAAATTCAAATACCTGGTTTTGCTACAATTGAAGTCGGTTTTATTTGTGAAAATAAATCTTAAATTATTAAACACCTAAGTACAAGAAAGTGCTCATGTTTCCAAGTTACCAAGTATTGCGATATGTACAAATCAACATGACATGCCATATTTCAAGTTTCTACGTCTATATATTACTAAAAAAATCGCCAGTGATAGACAGACGAACAGAACACGTAACCTTCGTCTGTCTGTCACAGAAGATTTATGAGGGTTCCGATTTTCCTTTCCATATAGGCATGGGAACTTCTATAAGGTTATTCATGGACTTCTATGTTTATTCAAGAGTACTTAATGAACTGTCCTAGCGTCTTCGTCCATATAACTATAATTAAAAACACTACGGTAATTAGCTGAGCCATTAAGACGGCAAACGATAACAATCAAACTTAGTATAAGTATATAAACAAAGAATAAGGCTTCACAACACCGTAGTGATTGTTCTAATGAATAATATATAAGAGAATCTTAAAATAGTAATAAAAATCCTCGAAGAACCAAAATAACTGATTTAACAAATCAACAAACATTAGTGACAATGAGTCCGCTACTAATGAGGAAGACGGCGTTAGCGTAAGTGGTGTCGCCACTCGAGAATCTCTCCTTTACGGAAACCCCTATAGGGTTTTTTAAATGGATGAAAATGGAATGGTAACCCCGCCTAATCTATCGGTGTACGCTGGCGGGGTAGAACTGAAGAATGATAGATAGTGATGAAAGAACAATTAGCCCATAGTGATGAATTCGAAAAGAATTAACCATATTTGATTTCCAGGGCATTCAGGGTGAATCACGTGAAAATCGACCTGTTAGGGTAGGCATATTGCTAGCAATGGGGCTACTAATCTCCGCTACTGACAATTCTTTAACCCACCCCTATAGGGTTTCTTTATAATATACTTCTGTACTACACCATTGATCTACTTTCAATTAATAAAGGCTACGGGGTCGCATTCCATTTGAGAGCCAGTTTATTCTTTCTTTTAATATTTACCTTCTCTTTAAAGATATGACAGCATTAAGCAAAAGAATGTTAAAAACAATTATTTTAGCATTATAATGAAATAAATGTGTTAGCCTTACCCTAACCAATAAGTCGATACCGCTACAAAAATATCAAATACAGTTCGATAGTGACGTTTGTAGGTCGGCTGTCGTTGCCCATTCACGCCTCGAAACGCGACACACCGTTCAAGGTTACAGCTTTCACGCTATCAGCTGGGATTAGCTATTTAATAGTCTATTTATATCTTAGGTCTTCTGTATAAGAGTGATTGTTGCACGCCAAAAATAATTGTCTACAATCCATCGCTAAATATTTTTAATTAATCGATAAACTGTCAAGGTTTAAAAGGGACAAATGCAAGTACCTATCCAACATTTAACTCTATTAGTTTTTTTCTATTATTGGAGAAACAAATGAGTCTACTATGCTGGTAATCAGAACTAGCAACCATATTGCTAGCAATATAGTAGAGGTTGATCTAATCAACCTTTACTTACACCATAGTTCACAAGTATAATCGAAAAGTGAAAATATCCCTACAACTCTTGAACTGCTCCTTCAATACTACTTCCTTGGTAAGCATAGTGATAAGAATAGACAAACCAATTTAACTATTTTTTAAAATAAATAGTCGTAATTAAGTTTTTAGCGAAAGAAAAAGATGAAATATCATTAACAACAACTCATATGATAAAATAAAAGTACAAAAATTAATATATATTCAACTGTTACCAATCACAAGTCCAAATCTGCCATTCAACTACGAAGAAACCCAGCACTGCAAATCTTTTCGAAACCAGCAACAACTACCTACCCATACAAAGAAAAGGAAACAATAGAAATACAAAAGCGAAATACAATGCTACTTTGAAGAACTGTTTAGAATTTTTTCTAAGTCGTTTCTTGTTTTCAATTAGGTATTTCATTGGTTTTATTCTCAAAACGACCACAGCGGCTGCTGCCTCCCAAAATGTCTGCGCGAGAAAGTAAAATACACAAAAAAGTTGCTAGGCGAGTTTCTCCCGCCAAAACCGAGATCACTGACCGATTGACATTCGATAGTGACACCCAGTGCTTCAATACTGGGAAACGGCAATGAAAAATACCTACATACGAATTTTTTTATCTCATTGTGAACTGGCCACCTGTGTGGCAATCTATAGAATAAATTAATAACTTATTTGTGGCACAAATTCCTATACTGGCGTACCCAATTTTTTTAAAGATTCTGATTTAAGATTAAATTAAAACAATTGTTAGTAAAGGTATATATAATTTGAAATTAAATACTAATTAAAAATGTTAGTTTAAAAAATGCTTGATAAGTTTATTTAAAAATTGGACTTCGTTCACTTGATAATTTATTGGCAGAGCATGATATTTAGGTATCTAATATTAAACTAATTTGTATCTACTATTACATTAAATTAAGAATATTACATATTCCACCTATTGCTATTTAATTGTTTATCATCTAAGAAGATAATGTTAGACTTACATGAATAGATAGATAGATGAAAACTTATGAAAACGAAACCTGATTAAAATATCAGAATTATTATAACCCAAATTTTTAAATGCTAGTCCATTGTATTAAACGTAGGAATTCCCATTTAGTTATGGATTTTACAAATAGTGCAACAACTTTACTATCATACTCAGATTCAACATATTGTAAATTTAAAGTACCCTTATAAGTAATTTACCTACATTACAAACTATTATATTTGTGTCATAGAAATATCTAACCGATAGATAAACCAACTAATTTACTCATAAAAGAAACTCATTAGTGGCACATAGATATCGCATAATTGCAAATCCGTTCGAGGCAATGTTTGTGGCCTTAGTATAATCTAATCCTTATAATTTGCCCAAATTATAAAATTCATTTTATATTATTTTACAACATATATGTAAGTTTTATAAGCCATTGATGTGTTTCTAATAAACATATTATTAAAAAAAATTATATGTACTAAGTAGCCCATCAATCACATCGAAAGATATAAATTTTGAAATACTTACATTTTTATTATGTAGGAAATCAAATATATTAAAATATTACATATTATACAATTAGTAGAATAACGTATATAAGTATGTAAAATTTTAAACAGAAGAGAATTTGTAATGAATGAATGAATGAATATTTTATATATCACACACTATAGTAACACAGTCTACCCGCTACGGGCATACAATATTTATATAGTACAGTAGTTTGTATGTTCGTAAATAATAAATCGCTCCTAAACGACTTGATATCCTTACTTACAAAGTATACTTTTTTTACTATTAGATAATACGTTTTACATCAAAAATAATACAAACATTTTTTTTACAACACAGGGGGCAAACGAGCATGCAGCTCACCTGATGGTAAATGACTACCGCCGCCCATGATCACCCACAACACATTGGAAGTGCCCTGAAAGTGAGGAGATACGACAAACGGCGTCTTTTTTGCGGTAAACGCGCAGACTTGTGTCTTTTTAGGGTTAAATTGGACAAAATTTTGTTCACCCCAGATCGAAACTTGATGGGGTGAAGTTTCGATTTCAGACACAAGTCTATTCCGGCACTCATCGGTATGTGCCCGCGAGATCTTTGCATGACCGGTGTATAATGCATCTCCTGTACTGTCGTCTGCATAGCAATGAATATTACTGATCTGTAACATATCATTGATATGCAGAAGAAACAGAGTCGGAGATAGTACACAGCTTTGCGGGATACCAGCATTCAAAGGTTTTAAATCAGAGCATGCTCCGTCGACTACGACCTTAATATTATAGAATTATCAATGTATCCCATATGTAACCAAATTTAATTAATTCTTATTCCTTATTATATAACTTTTATTACAGTTTTTGACATTATAGTTCAAAGGATTCAATTTCAAATGTATTTAGTAATTTAATTTTAAGGACAGTTTAGTATTTTTAATTCTTAGAATCATAACAATAACTTGTGAGTTAGTACGAACGTTAGTTGTAACATAGTAATTTATATACACTATAAAGTCACTTTATAAAATGTAGGTACCATTTTATAGGCCACGTCACGAGTATGAGCATTTCTTTCCCACGCGAAGACCAGTTACGCCGTACCACAAACACTGTTTATACCTTACACAATCTTCATTAATCAAATTAGCTTGACGAAGTAACGTTTAGTAGTCATCAGCGCTGGTATGGATACCTATTATATACAACGTAAATGTACCCACTATAAACATCTACCTATATTATTATACTAGAAAATATCTAGCTCATTTACAAATTATTTATAAAAGTGTTAATTAATATACTGTTAGTCTTCAAATTAATGAAAACTTTTAACGAATAGTCACAATGGTTTTCGCAAGATAGCGAGATACAATGTGAGTTTAATCTGTAATAATATTATAAAACGAAGTAGGTTGTTTGCTTAACGCACTGATCTTGGGAACTACCAAATGGATTTAAAATATTCTTTTTATATTTGATAGCTCATTACCTAAGTAAGATTATAGCCTTATTATCACAATACCTCTACAGACAAAGAGATGGTAGAGAGCTAGTATATTAATAAAGTTGTAAAACTCCACAAATATTTTTAATTGTAGGTATTCTGTCACCATAAAAAAAATACATACCTACAGCAAATAAAATCACACAGAAATAAATAAATGTGCTTAACTGTATATTTTCGTTTAATACTTTGCGCTGTATTATAAATTCATTCAATATAACGAAGAAAGAGTAATTTATAGCTGTCGGAACATAAATATTATGATTATGACCTCCTCAACGCAAATTCGAATGCGTCCAATATGTAATACAACATAATATTTGACGCATTATGCATTCATTGGAAAGTAATTTATCTAATCGCTGACACAAAACTTAATGATCATAAAACGTGTTCATAATTATTACCTAACAAATTAATATTATGCTGTTTAGAGATATTTTAAAATAAATAATACACTAGATAAAAACAAGAAGAATTATAACGAAAATAGAGACATGTTTCAGAATAATTACTTAAACATGGAACTGTCCTGTCGTAACCTTTATATATCCGATCATTTCAAAACAAAATCGTTATTGCCTTGCATTTGTTCCGCTATTTGGTGTCGGCGCAGTTTATAATTTTAACCGGATCATCAAAATGATTTATATAATCACAATTACAGATTTTTATCCTACTGTCCAATTCAGTAAGCATTTTTAATTGAAAAACCGACAAGAAACTCTATTTCTGTTCTTTTAAAATACTATTATCAAAACTTTATCAAAATTTATTCAAAACTCTTTATATGTAACTTGTCAAATAAATTTAAATTAAAACAATATACCTAATTACGACTACAAATTATTAACTTTGAATATATAATAATACATCCTTACTTCTTTAAAAATAATTTAATTTAATTTGACTCTTGACGTCTTAACGGCATAAGCAAACGTCATGAAATTTAATATAGATTTGAGATAAAGGAAGAAATTTATTATTTTTTACTACGATCAATCAATATACCGTGGTCACGTGGATAAAATTGCTTGTAAAGATTAGCAACCAATAAAATACTTAAAAAAATGGAATCCTGCATGACATTTATCTGAAGATCAAAACAGGCCAGTCTCTCATCAGGAATTAATCATGATAGTTTCTCCAATGGAATAAATATTTTGTCATTTATCTACTCTCTTAGTCTCCTAATAAATAATTTGTCTCACTTTCACTATCAATTATATATAGCAATACCAACGAGCAAATTCCATTTGAAAGTAAAAACAAGAATAACCTTCTACAAAATTTGCAATGCGAAATTGGTTAAAATATTGCAGTGTGATTAAATGCCACGCAATGTGTGATTAATATGTCAGTTTTACGCCAATACGAATATTCCGTATAATTACTTGGAAACATTTAGAATTCTGTTTTTATGTTACTTACATCGCTTGACTGCAATCCGTAATTCCAAGATGAAATACCAACCTAAACCCCTGAATTGAATATTTGATTTGAATTCTTTTAATTCACATTACGAAGTTCCACGACACTCAATAAACAATAATTTGCCTGAAGATACCTCGTTTAGAGGTGAAACACGTGTTGCTAAACGTGCTTGAATAAAATTGTAGTCGATAGTAGATTGATGGCTGTTATAGAGGATTGTGGAACTCCTGGTGGTAATAATGGTGGCCAATTTTCGAGTGTTGGCAACCATATTCATACTAATGTTAATTAAACAAAATATTTCTAATGTAATAATCAGTGAATATAGACTTCCGCAAAATAAAACCCAGTTCAGTAATATGAACCTCTAAATATTGAAATTCATGTTTGGCTTATTTAAACACGATTGTTACTTATTTCGTGCTTCGGAAGGCGCGTACATCCGACGTCCAATAAGCCACGTCAGAGGCCTTCACGTACAATAAAAGCAGCCTAAAAACACTTGACACTAGAGGGCGATGCCTTCACATGTGTAATAGTAGTAGTTCATATTGAGTATTTAGATATTTATTACTTGAAGCGATTAAATGACAGAATATACTTGAATGTTTAGTACAGAAATACAAAAGAAAATAGAAAGTACAGGACTCTTTCGATTAAAATTAACATAGAATACTTTTTATCCTCATTCACGTGAGCAAAGACAGCTGGCTTTTTTATATAAAATGGTATAAAATAAAACAGAAAAATAATATATATAAATAATAATCTTAAAATATAAATTTACTTTTATATTTGTTTTATGTACTTTGATTTCAATAAAACTAAGTACCAAAATTGTTTACTAAATATGCGAGGTATCAAGAATTGTCATGGTAAATATTTTTGTTTCGGTCTGCAATTCTAAGTAGCTACAATAACAGTTTCATTTATTGTAATAATACAAATCGGTTTCCTCACTAAACTTATTCGATGCAACGAAATTTCACGCCATTTTTCTATTTCAATCCATGGAAATACATTGGCACAATATTAATCTAAATTTAAATATTTAACGTAAACAAAGATTTACTGAAATAAACAAAAAAAAATACCACGTTGACATTTCCCCTCTACTGACATTATTATATCGTTGATCGAAAAAATATTGTTTTTTTACCTAATAAAAAATAAAATACATTCATCACGCAAAAACTGGGATTTTAATGAAATTTGATATACGGGTAAGTTATATCCCGACTTAGCAAATAGGAAACTTTATGTACTTACTGATTAAAGCCAAGGGGCATAGCTAGTATATAATATTAAAAAATAAACGAAGAACAAAGAAGTGAAACTGGTTTGTTGATGTTGTTGTTACCTACATATAATTAGAATTTGTAGACTGTATTTAATTTTTGTCTTTTTATGACCTTTTTTTTTATTTTAAACATGAATGTAGACTACAACTACACAAACAATAATATTTGAAACAATTTATACATTTTTAAAGTATATGGCAAACCACAAATACACTAGCATTATCGATAGATTGATAGATACATACAACACATATCATCAGTGACCCCTAAGTGTAAACTGCAATAGTACGAAAAGGTCGCTAGGTCATCGCAATCAAAACTGAACATTGTATTTCTAAGAAAGCTAAATAGCGTTTTTATGATTTTGAATAAACAACAATACGACAAATATTGTAAAAAAAAGATGCAAAACTTTAAATTTGGAAATAATAATTCACATATAAATTGGCTCTGATATACATACCGTATATCTCAAAATATGTTTTAAAGTTTTCATACAAACTACGCTGTCATATGATTGGTTTAGAATGAAAGTTTATTCGACTTCGTCTATAGAATTCTAAGAAATATATCGTCGTATACAATTCGCCTATACGACGATATGTTTCTCAGAGCAAGTTTCATGAATCTTATGACTAGACTTCTTGACTTCATATTAATATTACATCTATCAATAGTAGATACTATTTATATTTTTATAGCACTTAACTAATGATAACAATTCATTGGTCTTTCAAGGTGTAGGGAGTAACAAATATATTAACAATTATTAATTCTGCGTCATGTTCACGTCAAATGTTAAAATGTTCAATATAATAAATAGTTCTCACAGTATGTTGCCGCGCCACTTGTAACAAGAAATATTTCTCAATCGTTCAAAATACTTTAGTAATCGCACAGTGGACGGCAATTTTCGAAGTTCTGTCACAATTTTAATGTATCAATGTTTTTCTCCAGTTGTCAATGATCGTCTAAAATAAATATTTTTAAATTTCAATGTAGTATTAATAAAGTATGTTGGTATGATCCGATATGTTTTTAATATGGTTACATATTTGTAATTTGTACTCAGTACTTACTAATTGTAACAGGAAACATAAATATAAAATATGTAATGTAAATATGTACTAAAGACATTACAGCAGTAAATTGAAATTATTTGTAACGTAATCTAACTATAGAAATTTAAACAATTCAAGAGTATATAGGAATACACCTACTTAAAAAACAGATATTGAATAAAACGGTAAAAAACCAACATAATACATAATTTTTAAAACAATAAAGATAATAATGAGTGTAGATAAAATTAAAAGTATCCTGTGCCTTATTATGATATTGTTCTTTGTTCTAAATTTACACTTATATAAATATTAGACATAAAAACTACAAAGTATCAATCAGTTGTACATTAGATCACTTGATCCTATAATAAATATACGTATATACGACGTACTTTTTACATTAAAATAATTAATTTTATTTTTATTTATATATTTACTAGGTTTTTGTCCTAATTTTAGCTAATAACATTATATAATAAGTAATATGGCAACAAAACACTAAGTTAAATATGTTTTAAAAAAATACTAGTATATTGTATAATTTAATAATCTATATCTAGAATATTTAAATAACTCTGACTGAACTTACAATTTTAGTTTTTTTATCATTGAATAAAAATATTTAACTGCTTATTTGTTTCGAAATATATTGACCTTGTCAATAACAATACACATACTAACATCACTTCCTTCTTAATGATAAATTGATAGTTACTAATCCTAAAGAGGTACGAACGCTTCTCGAAAGCATTTATGCGCGTCCAAATGAAGGCTGAATTAATTTCCATTCAATTTCTATTCTAGAAGGCCATATGAAACTTTAGGTAATACATTAAAATCATTATCTATAATTATGTTGTCGTTATAAATATGTAGGATTACAGATGTTATGTTTATCATAGCGTAATATCTAGTCAAATAGTAAAATTAAAAATAATTCTACAGATATTATACATAAATATGAAAACAAAATAAACACAAAAAGAAACTAAATTTTGTATGACTTGACTAACATAATTATATAATACTATTAAAATAAATTAAAATATTATATAAGCGATAACATATTATGAATACTGTCTACTATAAAACCTCCCTGTTGTCTACGATATTGTTAATGTCATAGACAACGATTACCAATTTTATTAGGTGCGCCGCGCCGTAAGCCTGTTTCCTATTCTGTTTAAAAGTACCGTTCGGCTATGCAATGGTTAAAATATTCAGCTTTAATAATGCAATTGGAAGACACTAAGAATGAATATGTATGTGTATTTACTCTACAAAACAAAGCAATCACCTCACAGATAGAGTTGATGGATTCACGCCCAATGACTCAATTACTCAGGTTGAGACTACTATGTGAGGGAATTCCGGAAAAATAACTAAATATTATTAGCTCCGTGGATATTCTATGAAGATATATCTACGAGTGAAATGTTTGCAATGAAACCTATTCTTCTATTCTCTGAACCTATCATTAATATTTCGAATTTAAAATTTTGCTCCTACAATTGCAAAAAAAAAAAAATTAAACAAAATCACACAAATAAAATACAAGCAATTAAGAAAACCTATTAATGTTTAAAAAAAATATTCTAAAAACTCCAAATTTACCTATTAAGAACGATTATTTTTCACTTGACAGTATTTACTACACTCATGTTGATCTTATACGCATTTTTTCAACAAATCAAGACTATTCTTTTTTTTTTTAGAAAAATTAAATTACATATTTTAATGCCAGCTCATGAATTAATATTGCGAATATAAACAAAATCTTACTTTGCCTTGTGTTTTTTTTATACAATTAGAATGGCAAACAAGTTGACGGCCCACCTGATGGAAAGTAGTAACCGTCGCCTATAGACATGAGCAGTACCATGGACATAACAGAGTATACTGTTTCGCCCATGATACCCCCCATGCGTTGCCATTCCTGACGACTCAGGTGTTTTTCCTCTGTACCCAGTAAATTCACGCCATATACCACCCTTCAAACCGAAACACAGCCATGCAAACAGCTGCTTCATGGTTGAACCACGAATGGGACAGAGGTATCCAAGCAATCGACTTTTGTACAAAGTCTCCCTCTGGTGAGTGTTCTATTGTGTTATTACAATGTATGTGAATTCTTTAATGATAAAATCTGACAAAACGAATATTTATTTATATTTATTAACATCATTGTGACATCGTTCTTTTAATTTTGACTGACAATTATTATTTATTTAAATGTATTTGAAAATTGTAATGTGATGACGATTAATGGTATAAAATGGACTTGATGTATAATGTGAACTATCTGTGTAACCACATATTTTTGTATGCCGTACAGGCTAAACATGTCGAACGTTATTATATTGTCAACATCTGCATGTATTTATACGCATGTTTTACAAATAAATATATCTTGAATCTTGAATCTATAAGCAGTTATAGTTGTCACAACACAAGTTAGATATAAAAACAAGTGATGAACTATTGCTTCTGCTTGCCCCGTAGTTACACACGAAGCCAATTTATAATTAATATATTCCATTTTTTAACATTTTGCCATACAACATACCTGCTATTAACTATTTAATATCTTGAATCTAACAGTCATGTTTACAAATCATTAACTCGAATGATTATTGTTGCTTATTATTGTTTCGTAAACCTCACGCCGCGTTAAAATATGCAATCAAATTTTACCTCTATCGGTTATAAACTGTAAGGAAATAACTTAGATATTTTTATACCAATTAGTTGATAACTGCTATCTAAAAACATTAATTTACAGCTAATTAGACAACACATCAACGTGAAGTACCAAATGTCGATGATTTCTTTTGCAACACCATGCTCTACAACCTACTAATATAAGTTGATGACATAACGAATTAATCTTTATGATTGTTGTATTAAGATACAATATTCTTTACGTCGATGGTGGATCGATAAGTAGCTATAGTATTCGGTACGCAGCGGGTTCGTTCGTAACCCGCATTCCAATCGAGCGTGCCACTTGCGTGACATTTGCATTGCGTAGGTACCGCGTCTACTTACAATATGCAAAACCAGCGAAGATGATAATAATTAATCAGCTTTTATTCCTGCGCCCCAAGGTCTAAATTTATTGTTTCCGATGGTAACGAAATTCATTTGTCAATCATCATAACAATGATCGATTTTATTTTAATCTATTATCCCTTACTGGTGCCCCGCTGGCGTATACCGTTGGCGCGGGGGAAGTTGCCATTTTATTTTTTTATAACACTGAGGTGACAAACAAGCGTACGGCCCACCTAATGGTAAACGGTTACTGTAGCCTAGGAACGCCTGCAATACCAGGGGTATTACGCGCGTTGCCGACCCTGAAAAAACCCCATGCTGTAGTCTCTTGGGAAAACCACGGCAGGGAGCTCACTCCATAGCGTTCGTGAGAGAAAACATCTCTGAAACCGAGTTGTACGCGACCATCTAGGCTTTAGGCTATGAGAGTAGTAGTAGTAGTATCTTTAAAAAAAAAACAATGATCGATTAATATGTGTATACAATTATGTAGCAGATATGTTTGTACGAACTTAGAGTTTGTTTAACTTGTAAAATTAGGTCCAATTTAACAAAATTAATACATATAAGACAATTACTGTCTTATATATTATATATTATATTCAGAAAAAAAGAATTGTTAATAATCGGGTCTAACATTGTTTACCGAACCTCGTTGCTCTCCCCTTCCCAGTGGAAATCATTCTCATTGATTCTTAGGAATTCGTCACAATGTGCTAACTGACCTGTTTTCATCCTCACCTATCATCCTTCACTGGTGCCCATGATGCATATACCGACAGCGCAAGCAAGATTACAATTCTATTTTCATCCATTAAAAAAATAGGATAATTTGCAAGTAAAGGGCCTGCTAATCCCTGTTAATAACAATGGTCTCCCACTCTTTCATGGTGTTACTCATGTGTAGGTAGTATGTACGCGACAACACCACTTTCCATCAGGTGGGCCGTTACCTTGTTTGCTATTCTCAGTAGGATTAATAAAAACGTTACGTAACTTCATTGATTCTCGGTGAAAAACTAGTTCAAGTGAACTACAAGTGTTTAATATACATATCTATTGTAAGTTAATGTACGTTCGTTGAGTACGTTAAAAAACTGAGTAAAATGAGTCATGCGTATGTAATTATAATTTTACCGGCGACTTCGCGTGATCGGGAAATGTTCACTGATTTAAATAAAAAGGAACCTATATTCTTTTCCATCCCATATAGTACCTACGCATATATTTACCAAATTTTATAGTGATTGGTTAAGCCATTAAGGCGCTAAAACGTAACAAATATACTTTCACCCTTAAAATATTACTAACTTTTATCCATCATTTTAGTCATATGACATGGGATATGTTCATTAATCAAAATAAGAAATAGCCTATGTTTTTCTCCATCCCAAATACTATCGTGATGGTAGAGGTACCAAAATTTCATAACGATTGCTTAAGCCATTAAGCCACTAAAAGGTAACAATAAACAAACTCGCTTTCACATTTATTATATTAGTGAAGCTATAGTATGCTTAGTTAATATTTTTATAATATTGTATTCACCTATATATTGTTGCATTGGAACTTTTAATAAAATAAATTCAAAAACACCTAACTTATTAAATTACTCTGAGTTGTATAGAAATTTATTCATACGATGATACTACATTTACGATAACGTCAATAAGTTTGTATTGTTTGATTTATTCCACAAAATTATAAAAACAAAATTGTAGGTACTACATTTTTACCTACTAATTACTGAATGTAACTATACTGTTTAGGGATATTGTTTAAATATACACAGTTTATCACGCTATACGTTTAATGTTGGCAACAGACTAACAATCCTGGTTGAGAGATAGATACACATTTACAATTATATTCCACATTAGTGATGTACCCACAAACATCACAGTAACATTGGTACATAGTTGGCCAATACACGCAGTACGAAATTCACAAACGAACAATAAAACTTACAAGACTTTACTAGGCAAAACACTTTGAATACATTTCATTAAACTCGTGGCGAATCTGTTAAGTAGGTGACCAATTTCAATGAAAACACAATGTAACAACCTTCAAAATGTATCGCGTAAACAAAGTATGGGTATGGTAAGTATATAAATAAGGTATATGAGTTACATAAAGATTATAAATGACTTTACCTATATATTATTATTACCTATATATATTATTACCTATATACCTATTATATAATAAGGTAGTATGTAACATTACTGCCGTGTGATGCCGGCTTAGAACTGGCCACGCCTTCCTATCCTGAGAATGTCGTAAGACGCGATTAAGGGAACATAATGGTCGAGATGATAAATTAAAAGATTAACTTAGTTTGCCAAGCGTGACAACTACTGGCAAAATCCCCTTTTATGGGGGAGGTCTATGTTCAGCTGTGGACAGTTAACGGCAAAAATATTTGCCGTTAACAGCTGTATATAATAATATAATGATGTTATATTACGTATGTATAAATATATATTTGTTTATGATATACAACTAACTATATTATTTTTTGAGCCATATGGTCGCGGCATAAGTCATTGGCAATCGCAGTTAGACTGAAGATGTTTAAAGAGGAACGCTGCCGCCCATCCCTTACCTTCCTTTTGTCGCATCTTACGACTAAGGGATGGAGAGGGATGGCAGTATACTAAAACTGTCTTTAAATGATATAAACTAAACAACTTACTAAATATACAAAAGAATTGTTAGTTATTGGCTATTAAGTAAGACATATGATGAAACTGAAAATTTATTATTAATAGTATCTTAGATTATGACTGCCATTTTACAATAATTCATCCATTACACTGACAAATTAGTCAAGATTCACCTACAGAAAATTATTTTGACAAATTGAAACAATTATAAAACAATTATTGTTTTAGTACCTTAACTTTTACTGTTTATGTGTGTATGTGTGTATATATATATATATATATATATATATATATATATATATATATATATATATATATATATATATATATATATATATATATATGGAAGAGCACTGCTTATCCTAAAGTACAGGATTTGCCTATTTAGGGAGCAGGGTTTTACCTATGTTTAAATATTTTTGTAATATTTATTTTGAAATAACTTATTATATACAGATAGTACAATGAAATAGCATAACATCATCACTGTATACATTAAGCAATCTACACTGCACTTGTATGAAACTAGTACTACCGGCGTAACAGGTACTGACCATCAAGTCTAACTTATATTCCTACACAAGACTTATCCAGAGATCATAGTTATGAACAGAATTCTCTTATATTTCTTACTAGTGACCTACCCCCAATTCGCACGGGTAGATTAGAATATTGTTTTAAAATAAAATATCGCCCATGATACTCGCTGATTATATAGATTTCTATAATTGAGAGAATTTTTAAAATCTGTTAAATAAGAGAGAGTTTTGAATTTGTCCATTACAAACTAATTAAATCTTTCCTTTTTATAATATTACTTTTAATAAGCAAGTTCACAAAGATATTTTATATATATATATTACGGAGCTATTTATTTGAATACTCAATGCTGCAATCTAAACGTTAGACTACGAAATATCTCGTCGATCATGAATATTTCGTAATGATTAATGGCATTATTTAGTTTTTACGAAGCATTGTATTTATTGGTTTGTAACTGATTAAAAAAAAAGCGGGAGTTTTCAATTAGGTTGTTTTATTTGTCGTTACCTCCGTTATTTATAAACCAATTTGGAAATTATTATCTGACAGGATGATATTATATACTTTCAGGTTGATCCCATAGAATTTTCATCAAAATTGGTTCAGTGATATAGTTTTCAATTCAAGTTTTTAAATGAAAAAAAAATTACTTGTTTATTAATTCTATTTTCAAATTATATAATTTTTTTTTATACATCTACTTAGTTATTATTCATCGCCATTCATAACCGTATATCGGCTACTCGCTACTTACCGTCTATCGAACAACCGCCTATCGTATCGGTAAATCCGCTAGAATGATCGCGTGGGACCGTTGTCAACAGGCCGCAATCGTTAATTGATCAAAAAATATATGTTACGGCTTTTGTTTTCTGGACCATGTCAATAAATGGCGGGTCGACGTCTGTTTAAAGAATAACGTGCTGACCTTAAAACCTGATTCATACTACCATTTTATTCGATTACAAACTGACCCGACAGACGTCGTTCTGTCAAATATTATAAACAGACTCCATAGAAAAAAAGAAAAATTTTTACGTTCCTGAGCTATTTTCCACTTTTTACTTATCTTAAGAAACCTTACTCGGACTTCACTGACTCACCAACCGTTCTTCAGTTTAACACTTCGCAACTCATTTAACGATTCATTTTTATTTATAAGTATGTATAGATTATAGATTTAATTCTGCACGTTTGTATGTATTATATATTAAAGATTCTTGACTAATTATTTTATACATTACCTGTTATATTACAATAGTCCATAATTGTATCATATTTTTAGGAAAGATGAGACTAGACTCTTAAAAAAGGCGTAAAAAATTTCTAACTTGCATTCTAAGGTGGGTACCAGATAATTCTGAGATGAGATGGATCTACGCAGCCCCGTTATTAATTTGACTGTGTCGACTATTTTCGAAAAGAAACACCAGCCAACGAAATTTAGTCTACAAACTATATTCTAAATTAACATATAGAATAACTAAATTACTAATATACTACTACTACTCGTACGGGCAAAAGTGCGGAAACAGACAAGTAGCAAATAATTCAAAAAACCCATAAGAACTAAATACATCTAGACGATAATATACCATAGTATTTTGTGATTTAAATTCAGAAAAATAAATAAATTATTTTTCTGTCTTTCTTTCGGATATATTTTTTTAATATATCGAGGTCTGTAACTAAACAGGATCATTCTTAGGACGACGCCACGCGTGTCTATTTTAGAATGTTGCTCAAAACTAGTTTATCCTGAAATCTGTATGACCAGCACTGTGGTAGGTATAAATTGTATCGAATTAAAAACGAAGAAAATTTGCTGGGCAATTTCTACGCTATTCAAAAATTATATATTTCATTAATGTGCATCAATGTAGCATATACAGTGATAGATTTTACTATTTACTATCTATAATTACTAACAATAATATTATAGAGAGAACAAAAAAATAATTTTTTGTATGTTTGTTTATTCATAATAAATAAACTCAAAAGCTGTTCAACCAATTTTAAAAATTTTTCATCTATAAAAAGTTACATCATAAACGAGTAATTATAGGACATACATTGTTTAAAAAGAAAAACAAAGAAATCCTCGAATTTCTTTATATTTTATTATATATAAGTAATATACAATAATGTAACCTGAAATATCAAAAATTTGACTATTAGTCTAATATGCCACTTTATGTACTTGCACTATAATATTATTGGCATAAATATTACATTTTACGTAAACACCAAATAAACGTGAGCAGACGGTCATGGTCAAGTTACCACGTAAGTGGCTTCAATAAATATCCTTATTCTCTCTAGTTATACGATTTAATTCTATTAGTAAAACAGAATTGACTGTAAAATCCCCTCGATTTTATTCATCCCTAGGTTGTCCGCGGTACTAAAATTTCACTATGTACTAATTTCAAAATGTATAATAGTTTTACTATCGAGTTCAATAAATTTTATTATCCCAATAAATTAATATTTTAATATAAATTCGAGTTTAAATAAGAATTACAATTTTGTGGCAAGAGATTGTCTGACTAACATATAAGCACAGATAATATAATACTATACTAGTAAACATGGTTTACCATCCTTTGTGACCTCTACCAATAGACCCCAAAAGATCTGAAGTTCATATCTGGCCATTACCAAAACTATTTAAATGTTACCAAACCTAACTAAACCGAGAAAAAATGGATTGATAGTAAGGGAGCTAGCAATCCCATTGCTAACAATATAGGTATAGCAATATATCATGTTAACCTCCACGTAGTTCCCTTTGAAAATCATGGTGATTAATTCTTATTGAACTCGTCACGCTAGGCTAACTGACCTGGCTTCATTCCTCACTACTACCTATCATCTCTCACTGGTGCCTCGCAAGAGATTATTTATTGGGATTATTAACCCTTATTGTACCATTCCATTATCTTCATTAAAAAAATCTAATTAATTTGTGTGTGGAATGTGAGTGAGTGATGTAGGTATTTTGTATGTTATAGTCACGAAAATGCGACAATCAATAAATACCTCTGACTACTCCATCTAAGATTACAATTCTGAACATTTTTGTTTATACAATTTCTCAATTTAATGATAACTACAAGCGTATCACAATAACAAACCGTGTTTTGTTTATAATTGACGCAAATAGTGAGCGGGGTTGTCCGGTAAATTATTCGTATTGGATGCAACAAGTCGACTGAAACGAAGAAGAAAAACAATAGCTTGTTAGCGAGTTAATAAGTCTGTAGTTAGCTGTTACGAGAAGCTAAGATTATCAAGTTGAGGGTGAAAGATTAGTTTTTCTCATCCAACTTAAAAATAGAAAAAGGTTGTTAATTAGAATGTATATTTTTTATTATATCTCACCAGTTCTGACTCGAAAAGGTTTATTGACGTGTTGGTTCTATACAATTTTGTCAAAATAAAAATCAACTATTTATTTTGTGGCGCAGAGGTTCAATATACCGCCTCAACTTCCAATGGTTATGAATTCGATCAATACAAACATTTGTATTCAGAAATATACCCATTCGTATTGGTCTAAATGTTGTCTATATATAATACCTATATTATATTTACAAAAAAGTATTTAAGTAGGTGTGCCTATCAGTTATTTACTGCCCTTACAACCCATACAAACTTTTTTATGCACTTATCTCTATTTAATTTGGGAATACATATATAGCGCATTTTATTATTTCAGTCGAATTTATTTATTTACTACATTTAGTTATGAAACAAACATCTGAATGAAGTAATTTAATAATTAAAATTAATTATGACTAGATAGTACTTTATACTCTAAATCTGTGTTACGACCCACGTTGTTAAAATCGTTCCGTATTCATGGTCAGGTCAAGTTATTACGTTTAGTATACGATTATTTCACAGTTTTACTACTAAACTTATTAAAATTACATTATATCTACAACCAATTTTTGCCTACTGCTTCGTATTTCGTAAGAATATCAGTTAACTATTTCTAGATGCCATATTAAGTTTTTATATGAGTTTAGAGAATAGTGCTACAGAATCGATCTCAATGAATGATTTAATTAGTGCAGAAGCAACAATCTGAGACAAGAATATTTTTATATTAATGAACCGTGAACTAATTTTCAACACCGCACGACTCGATGCCATTGTGTATGTTGTATGCGTTTGCGCACAAAAGATGTTCGTCCTTGTGAAGTCGACGTGTTTCGTTACACTCGACGTCGTCAAACGTCGTGGACACAATATTGATACATACTATATAATAGTATCATCATCATCATATAAAATAATAAAACATAAACTTCAATTGCGGCAGAACCAGTTATTTTCATCTAAAAAACTAAACTATTAAACCAATTTTAAGAACATTTATATAGAACCAATCTGAAAATACATCCATTATTATAAAAAAAAAACAATTTTCCAAATCTCTTCATAAATGACAGAGGTCTGAAATAATAAACATAAAAAATACAGCTAAATTGAGGACCTCATTCTTATTTAAAGTCGGTTAAAAATACTATAACACTATTATTTATAGGACAATAAAATGCTTAAAAATCCAGTATTTTATAGTGTGAGATATAAATGGCTCTTGAATAAATTAATTATACAAAAAACCCAATGACTGTGTTGGATAAAATATATTTAACTATCTAAGATCAAGAGATACCTATTAATTAATTTATGTATCTGCCGCTAAGCAGCTGTGCTTACATCACGGTGTCTCGTTTAAAAGGGCAGGTTACTGCAGCGAAATTATAAGGTACGGAGACATCGTTACCTTTATAAGGTACCTTAATAAGGACTAAGCCTTAGGAATGGTAACGTATACGGATGCGTAGATATGTATATATAATATAAATATGAACAGTATCATATATCCACTTTACTGTTTATATTTGTATGCGACAGTTCCCATTTTCCATCAGGTAAGCCGCTAGCTTATTTGCCATTCCAAAATTTTTTTATATATAGGTATTTCTAAATTAGACATGAAATACTAGATGCCGCTAGAATCGAAAGTCGTGCTTTTTAATGATTATTTTATAATTAAAGATAATAGAAGTAAAATTTTTAAATAGGCGAGTGGTTTTATTACTTTTTTTAATCGATGTAATAATAATTTATCATGATTTTTGTCATTTTGTAAAAAACACAAACCTATAAAATTATTTTTTATACAACTTAGAATGGCAAACAAGCTGATGGCCCACCTGATGAAAAATGGTAACCGTTGCCTATAGACATAAGCAGTACCATGAACATAACAGAGTATACTGTTTCGCCCATGATACCCCCATGCGTTGCCATCCCTGAGGACTCAGGTGTTATTCCTCTATACCCTGTAAATTTACGCCATATCCCACCCTTCAAACCGAAACACAGCCATGCAAATACAACTGCTTTACGGTTGAGATTTTAAATTTTGCGATTGTACAGGTTATAATTCGAACGTTGCGTTCGATTCCAAATCCACTGTATTATGTTTCCTTTTAAAGACAATAAAAAAATGTTACCTCGTTTTAAATCATAGATACCTATGTATATATGTAATAGGTAAATATGAAATACCTACTTCAACTGTTAACAGATACAGCTAGGCTATTAACATCAAACAGTTGTTTCGAATGAAAGTAGTCAATAAGATGGAAACTTCACGGTCCGTTGGTCCGGCCGTGAGAAGTGAACAGCGGTGATTAATTAACGTATCGTATGATGATTATGATGTGTCGAGCGAAAGTAATATTTGCCGGGGGACAGTGCCAAGTGAATACACGAACAATTTATTACGTCACTAGTCTAGCCTGTGAATTTGTCTGCGTGGTAATCGTGTAAAAATTCTAGCTTTCTATACTAACGTAGTTTCTGGGCGCGCCGTGTTAGCATGGGAGGCTCTTTAACTATTACTACTAAAAATTTACTTATTCAACTCACGGGTTTACATAGAGACAAAAAATAAATTGAGGTAGTATATAAAGAAAAATATATTTAAAAACTATACTTAAACTAATTGACCAACATAAATAGTAGTCTATATTGTTATTCATAAGAGAAATCTCGTAAGAGACTAATAAGGGAACTCATTGGTCGAAGGATTGCCAGCAGCGTTCTTCTTAAAACACCACCAAAGTCTAAGTGCGATTGCCAACCCGCCTTTAGTAGTTGCCACACTCGGTAACATGGCAACTCCTGGCAAAACCTCTCTTACGAAAGAAACTATAATATCACCAAAGCGCTTCTTGTTCCATTAGCGAAACGCTATGATCCTGACATTTAAGGAAACCGTATTCCTTAAGACAAAAAATAATATACACTTCCATAGCTCTGCTTATATTAGGCGCTGTATAACAAAAATAAAATAAAAAACACATGCTTTTTATTGAATTAAATCTTCTTTGCTATGTAGCAACTTAAAGAACCATTGACCGTTGTCGGCAAGCGGCCACTTACCGTGGGAGGGAACTTACACCATATTACTCTTTACTGTGATTTAGTTCCTTAATTCAAGGTGATAGAGATGATTTCGCAATAGCAAAATGGATTAAATTGAATAGTGTAGATGACAATGCGTCGGTCACACGAGGTTGAATCATTCTAAGTAAACTAGTGCAGTGTAACTGTGACTTGGGAGTTACAAAAAGCAGGCCTAGTGACTCTTGTGTTCGCAATAATAATTAAATATAATATACCAACTTGTTTTATTTATTTAAATAACTTTATTGATCAAATAAAATAAGGTATAAAAAGCGAATTTAACATATATTACATATAACTAGATATATAAAATATAAAAGATTATCTCTATCTCAAATAGTATGTATATGTATTTTCATAACAATTCAGTCGATTAACAAACAATTATAATTGTAAAGGCATTAATACAGATGAAATAATTATGAAAGGTTTTAAAAATATTTGGTCGCCCATAAACGGTAGTACGTGTTTGAATTTAACAGATGAATGAATTACATCCTAAGATCTTACCATATAATAATTCTATGATACTTTTCTCATATTTTCATGTTTTATCAAAAAGATCTTTTCACTTTTTAGCAAAATAATAAAACTTATAATTATTCATTGTTTACTAGTAGAAGCTTACTGCCGTAAACTAATTGCTATGTTAATTTAAAAATAGAACCGCGGTGATTTAAACATTTTAAGCATTTGAAATCTTAAAAATTGTGTATTCATGCACAATTTACCATAGAACCAGACAATAGGGAAAATTTAATACAATATCTCTTTGTTTAAAATTTAAGACTAAATTATACATAAGTTATATATATTGTGTTTCAGTGGACAAATTTACATCCGAAATTTTCATATTGAAAGCCATAGTCAATAGTTAGTGTTATTCAAAAATATTATAGTAATATGTACCATAGATATGACATAATATATAAAAATATTAAATGCCGTAAACCTCTACTCAGTTTTTTCGTTTTGTCAATTATATAATACAAGCTTTTACCGGCGACTTTTCATTGGCGCGACCGGAATATGTTTATTAACCGGAGTAAAAAGTAACCCGTATCCTTTTCTTTCCCATATAGTCCTTGTATACCAAATTTCATAGTAATTGATTAAGTCGTTAAATCGCTATAAGGTAACAAACAAACTTGCATCATAACATTTATTATCTCGCTTATTCCTTATATTGTATAATACAAATAAAGTGTACTCACACATTCATTCAAACTCACTTTCACATTTATGATATTAGTAAGGATTCTCAATGAATCAATTTATATTCGCAAAGCGCATTCATTCAATAAATCCCTTAAATCGTCTGTACCTTTCTTACATTAAAACTCACCTATTCCGACCTACCAGACAACAGGCTGACATATTTATTATACTCTCTTTTGCACTAAATACAATAAAGCAATAATGTTGTAAACAAGGGTCGGTTTACTTCTGAATTATAAAAGAGGTTACTTCCAATCAACCAAATATAAGTGATAAAGGATGTAGTTAGCGGTTGAATCTAAATATAGATAAATAATTCTCGTTACTATGTACAGTGGACAGAACAAGACAGCGATGTTTAATGTTTTGAACTCTCTCTTTCACTTCTTTAATAAACAGATCCACATGCTAAACCTATAAATAAAAAATTCGTAACCACAGTGCGATCACTTCTCGATCAATTTTTAGTTGCCAATAATAATTGTATTACGTTGTACGATTGCTTTAAACAACGCCAGTGCCTATCAATTACCAGTAGATAGTTTTTCATATCAGCTATTTATGGTTCGCTGCTGAACATAAGAGAGGTTTTGCCAATAGTTGCCATGCTTGACAGGCGGGTTGGCAAACACAATTAGACTTTTGGTAATGTTCTAAGAGGGGCATTGCTGTGCATCTCTTTAAATTCTCTCAGTTGTCTCTTATGACACTAACGGAAAAGGAAGGGGTGGCTGATGTTGTGACCACATGGTTACCACAAAATACATACGCAGGCGGGCTTACCACTCATCATTTACCAATCATCATATTATCATCCATTAAAAAAAAACCCACGAAATACAAATATAAAATTGCAAGATACGTGATCAAAGTAAGTTTGTCTAAAAAGAAGGGTGAACGCGTTGATCTCTTTTGCATGCAATGTAAAAGAGATCAACGTGTGTCTCGTGCTACAATATTGTGCCGACAAAAGATAGATATCAATTTAGCTTAATTACAACAATAACACAATAAAGAAGTGTAACATGAAATAAATTTGATATGTCATTAATTAATGTATAAACGTAGACTCAATAATTGATTAAAGAGTAGCTTATTTAAGGATCTAAAGTATACACAATTATAGGACTCGAATTCATATAATAAATTTATTATTACGTTGTATCAACTTGACTGTAGACCTGCAGGTCGACTCTTGAATCTAATATCAATCCAATCTATCATCAATGACATTTTTATATTGTACTTATGAAACTAGAAATTAGGTTATAATTGGAATCGGTTTGCAATAGTTTGCATTAACAAGTTACACTAATATGCATCTATCAGAACAATATGAAACCATTATGTTAGTAATATTGCAATTAGAGGGTGCGAAACGTCTCAATTTTAATATAGATTTATTGGAATTTATTTCAGAAGTAATCCCACAGTTCAATGAGAAAATAATCGCTTCGTTATAAAAAAAGCCTTCTATTTTTAAAGTTTAAAAATCCCTAATTGTTCAAAAAGCGACGATATATTATTTAAAACCATAATTAGCCAGCATATAACAATACAATTATTAAAGCTATCTTTTTACCAGACTCAAAAGGGCTATGTTATTATTAGATGTCAAAAAAAGGAGTTATTACTAGTATTTTTTTTTTACTAGATATTCCGAGAAATCCAATTACGTTCTTTTAGTCAAGAATGTGTTTGAGTATTTTTTTAAGGAATCGATCAGTGGGATATGCAAAAAATTGTGTATAATAAAACATATGTTTTATATTAATCTTTTTTTATACTATGACGCAACAGATATGGGACCAATTTGTATGTAAAAAAGAAAATTGGGATTTTTACATTTTTCCGGGCACTTTTTCCAATTTTTCTCTTAATAACAATTTTATTCGAGCTTCGACGAATAATTGAAAAAAAAAGCTTAAACCGTATTGGTCCTGCCACTGTTGAGTTTTGCACTTAGCAAAAATATTTAGCAATTCATTTTTATTTATATACAATTAATAAATTACGTTATACTCGTAACTATGTAGTGAACATAATCTTTGTTTATTATCCATCTCCTTATACCCGAGTAAAGCGCAGTACCTGTTGGTTTAGCATTTTTTGCTTAACGATCACGTAATCATGATGAGCTCATGCATAATTATTTAATGTTTTTAAAATTACTTACTGGCCATAACGACTCGAGATGAGGTTAAGGTGTTCATAACAATCATTCATTTAATAAGGTTACGTACCTACTTAAAATATTTCGGGTGAATAGGCCCTATTTGTTCTTGTAAAATATTTAAAATAATAATGATATACAGAGCTAAATAAATCTATAGTAATATAGGTATAGACTAATTTATTAAAATTTTACTGCACTGATATATAGCGTATATATATAGCGTAATATATATAGCGGCACAGTGTATTCTGTGACATCCATTCATTTTCCTTCATAAATGGACGCCACCTTTTTGACATTCTCATTTCTCAGGAATATAAACCTTAACAAAATATCGTCAGTTAGATTCCTGTAATTTAATGATAGGTAACACTCGTTTTCAAATATTCAAAGATTTTGGGATCCAGTAATAAAATATTAAATAGGATGTACAATATACAATATCAATCTATATTATAGACTTTAAAATACAAAAACTCTGATATTATCCGACATAAATGGCATAAATCAGAGATAAAACACACGTATATATTATAATAAACTAGCTAACAGTTGTATAACATATTTCCATATAAAACAGCGTAACACTTATAATATCTGCTCTCACTCGAACCGCGACGACGAATATAGAAAGGATGATTATGAAAATTAACAGCCTTGTTAGAAAAGGAAATAACGCGAAATTATCCCATGTCTTGGAGAAAAAATCGATTATTTTGAAACTAAAATTATACCAAATAGGACATACGTTTAAAGTCGTATGCATGGGTAAATAGATAGATATATAACTTATTTGCATGACTTACAGCACACAACTAACAACAGACATTGATAGGCATACACAGTAAAAGGAGATAAAAGAATGCATATACAAAAAGAAAGCAAAATACATAAAAGAAGTATTTTTTCCTGTGGGTATAATTAATGTGTATGTCTGTCCCACTCGTTTTTTTACCATGAAACAGCTGTAATGCATACTCGTATGTGCAGTTTGAAGGATAGGATATGACAATTAAATTACGGGGTACAAAGATATTATATCTTAGTTTACAGGAATAATAACGCATGAGGTATATAGTATGGGTATATTTATGGTACTATTTATGCCCGTAGGTGACAGTTACTACTTTCCATCAAATAAGTCGTTAACCATTCTGTAGTTAACACTTATTAGTTTTTAATATAATTTAGAACATTGTAGTCGAGTAGAATGTTTTCAGTCTGTTATCAATGTTATCATTTTAGCATTTAATTTTTCACTGCTGAACAAAGTCCTCCTTTATAGGCTGCACATTCCAAGCCTCCTAAATCAATCGACCCCTTGAAACATAACTGAGATTGTCGTTTAAATTAGTGACAACCAACTAACTGTGAACTACTATACTGTACTTGTTGGTTTACTACGAGGTCGTCTTTTGACAACCTATCTTCACCATTAATTATAGATTAGACTTAGACTACTTAGACTGACTAAGTGGCTGGCCTATTATCACTTCAGTTTAATGACCTTTCTGGCAATATCCATCAATTAGGTTTTTTTCTTTATGCTATATCATCATCATAACAACCGTTAACTGACCACTGCTGAACATAGACCTCCCCCTATTTTGGGGTTGCCAGTAGTTGCCACGCTTGGCAGGCGAGTTGGCAACCGCAGTAAAATTTTGGTTATATTTAAGGAGAGACGTTGCTACCCACCTCTCGACTGTTAAGTTCGCTTAGTTACCTCTTACAATATCTACGGGAAGGAAAAGAGTGGCCCATTCTACGCCGGGGCCACTTGACAATATACCTATTTCAAATAAACAATTAATTAGCCTAGATTATAATAGTTTCAGATTCTAAGGAACATGCACTATCTTAGAGTGTTTTCAATTATATCTCGTCCTACTGGAGTATTCGCTCACTTGATCTAACCCCGCCTTTTGTTCTTAACAATTCTACATCATAACATGCCTATAATGTGGTTCACCTAATTTATACAGGTAAATACTTGTTAAAACAAGTTTTAATTTTAAAACTAGACACAGCATTAAATATTTATAAATAGCATAGCATTTTAAATTATCAATAATATTTGTATCATGCCATGCTATAACTGGTATTCAACTTGTGACGCCAAACACTCCAAACACTGTTTATCTAAAGAATTAGTTACTAAATAATAATGAGTATGTACAAAAAACACATACTTTGTACGACTTAGGTATCGCTATCGTGGAATATTATGGAAAAACTTGACACTCTATGTAGACGTATACGTACAGTGTATGTATTTTAAAATATTTATTTAGGAAAGTAATGTACATATTTTTTTTAAATATATATTTCTAAGATATAGGTAGCCCAATAATTTTAATTGCAAATTTATAATAAACTTAAAAAAGAAATGCAAGTAATTTTCGGTATTAAATATCAAATGCTTAGTAACAAAATATGCTTGAATTCAAAACGGAGTAAATAACATTTCCAAATCAAAAAACGAATATTATCTACGTTAAACGTTTTATATAAACTTTATAAAAAATATATGTTTAAAACAATATAGCAAAAATACTCTGGTGTTATAATCCAGAATCGAAACCGGTTAACATAAATGTGACCGTGTATTCTAATGGATAAACCTATTAAATATCTTTAAATTTATATTATTTATAATCATTTGCAGTGCCTTCAGGAGTAACTGATAAAATCGTTTTGTTACCTCAAATTCCGTCAGTTGTAAACCGATTCAGAACATTTTTTATCTGAAAATATATACTTACAGATTGGTCTCATAAAAAGGTTATCAAAATAGTTTAGTTTTTAAAACAAAATAACTAGTTTTGCCACAATTGAAGTCGATTTTTCTTTGTGGAACACAATCTTAAATTATGTATTGAATACTACTCTTAGAGACGATTTTCCCAAAATGTTAATCTTGACATAAACGTCAATAAATTTTGAGCCTCATAACAGTTGAATGCACATTAGGAGACTGAATGTTTTTTTTTTTATATTTTTGACCCATATTTCTTTGGACAATTATTTAGTTTCATTCATAGAAAACTTCCTTTTAACGATGCAAATTTTTTTTGACCACGTGTACCTACTGATATGCATATTATATAGAAATATACTCGTAGAAAAATTATAAAATTTGTAACACGAGAGATATCAACGAAGTAAAATACAGTTAAATACATAGTTCTTACATTATACAAGCTTTCATATATTATATGACAGAATAACTCTCGATAATAGTGATAACTTTTCTACTACGTTCACTTTGTCACGTTAGCTTAATCTATAATGTACGAGTACATAGTTCTAGGGTGACAATTAAGAAATTTATTTCTCTTTCACCCGCCTACTAACTAACATCATTATTTAAAATATGTAAGTATAATTAAGGCCACATTAGATACAAAGTTCACTCACCTTAGTTCAAGGGAGGATTATTAATAATGGGATTTAACGCCATATGCAAGCAATATAAGTCAAAAACACCATCGTTGTTAATACCTAGAAAATTCGTCACAATAGGCTAATTTACCTGTCTTCATTCTCACCTATCCTTCATTGGTAACCAATCAGAATATAGCATAGCAAACACGGAGTTAACATTGCATTTTCATCTCATAAAAAAATACTAGCTTTAATAAAATTTCTATTTGCTCGTCCTTATTATAAAATTATAAAATATCGGAGTTTAACACTCATTAATGGTAGAAAAAATATCCTAACAAAGATATGATCAATCTAACCGTATCCAAAACTTTCATTCATAACCAGTTTATGAGTGATGAAATAACAATTACCTAATAAGTAGGAAATCATTCTGCAATCCAAAATTCCTGTAGTGGTCATTGGCACCCTGTTTATATACATAAATTAAACTATTAAGTAGATATTCTCACCTCAGGTGGAGCAGCAAACTTCAAGTTGGCGAGAGATCCGTGAGACCGACTCCTATGTTCTTGTCTTATGCTGTATGAAAATGCTCGCTCATTCAAATGTCCTTTTTTTCTATATATACCGCCTGCATCATCTACTGCCTCTAGTCCTGTCATGCTCTGGGCAGCTTTCATAGCCGGTTGTGGTGGTTTTGAACGCCGAGGATCGACAGTAGCATATTGTAAACGTCCTCTCCCTGGAGGAGGAGGACCGGCCATATAAGGACCCGGTGCTAAAGCCGCCGGCACACGTCCTCTATGTCCTAACGTAGCCGGTCGTGCATGCGGCAGTGTGGCTGCTGGATGTGCCACCAATACCATGGGATGTGCAGCCGCCCACGCTGGAGGCGCGCGTCCTAATGACCTTCCATTCATTACTGGCGCCGGCCCAGGCATTGTGGCATATAATTCATCCGCCGATGCAGACGATTTTTTCTTTGTTTTCTTTGTAGTCGACTTCTTTTTAGGTTCCTCAGGCGGAGGAGGGGGCGGAGGCACAGACGCAGGTCGTGTGATCTGTCGAGGTCGCGGTGCTCGCGTCGGGTGCGGAATGTCGTCACTCGTATCGTCACGTTCGACCTCTCCAACCCACACTTTATGATTTTCATCTCCATCAAAAACTTCGAGCTCTTCTTCATGTTCAGGAGGTAATTGCGGCGGTGCTCGCTCCGCCTCCAAACGTTTGGCATACGAACTATCAGCATACGCATGAAAACAACATCGGACTAGTGCGTTGGCGGCTGCCTCACGACGACAGATGAAGGCGTGACATTCCAATACCTTTATGCCTTGCGTACGACGTAAAACCGCCGCAAATAAAGGAGGACGTCGCGGAGCAGGCGCTCGAGCGAACGGTGAATCCAGGGGTAAAAACCTCGGTGCACCCTCTACGGTCACCCGTCGAACAGCCGCACAATAATGTAAACTCGATATCGGAAAAAACCTCGCCACTCTAGACCCACTCTCATCGACATTCTCCAACAAGATGCCGTTCGACCAGACGGACAGCCACGAATCTATCCCGCCGGTGGTCGCTCCCTTTTCCGGATACAACTCACGCAAAGGTTCCTGAATGCCTTGCAGGCCGTCCTTACTCTGCTGAGGCACTGCGGAGCCTAAATATAGGACACGGCACCTACAAATCGGAGTCGACTCCATTTCGTCACTACACTATCACAACATGTCACTAAATCACATTAATACACTATTTAGTTAGTTGGCGTTAATTCACTCGTAAGGTACGTGCGGTGGCCGCGAGACAGGCGCGGGTCTGAGTGAGCGGAATTCAAGATGGCGGATGAGAGCCAAAGCGGGGAAGGGGGGCAGCGAACAGAGCGGACGCGGGGTGCGGTTGCTATACCTGCGCTTACGCACCTGTGAAGACACCTTTACGGCGAGTATGGGTAGGTAGATGGATAGTGCCGATGAACCGGCATTGTGTCAAATGAGTCGTCGCGAATTCGGCCGCATTTCTCTTAGCCGACGCGTCACCAACGTGACGGAATGTCAGTGTAGGTCCTGCAGTGAAATCTGAAGGTCGATTGACCGATGGGAAATAATTATTTTCATTAGAAATTCATTACGTGCCTAAGCATACTTAATTACCGTGACGGCGTTAATCGATATCGTACACTATATTGGTTTTCATACTAAGTTAACATTGTACAAATCAGACCATTTCCAAGTATCTAGAATCCATCTGTGATAAGGATTTTCAGTAATATAAAAATATAAAAAGTAGGTATATATAATATTGCACACCATCACTCCAGACGCCTGTACTATAAACTAGAACCTGTGTTATGAAAACTCAGCCAACGCACATCTGGGGGGTAACAACCAAAAAAAAACAACATAAACCAATTTCTAAAAGTCATTTTCTAAATTTGCGCGAACTGAAATCAAATCCAAGACCTTACTAACAACGTGGCTACCACTGTCTGCCAGAGGTCGATAATAAATTAAAAACTTCAGTAATGTAATAAAGTGTATTTATTTATGCTTAATATTTACATAAAACCTATCTAATTTTTTACTTATTATCAATGTAAAAATGCATGTGTCATTAAAATATATTTGCTGTATAGTATACGAATACAAAGAAAAAACAACGTGTTTAAATTAAACAAAACTATTTACAAATTGTGACATTCGGAATTCGTCCAGACACTTTTTATTGTAGTTTTTGCATTCTTAAATATGCAAATTCATGTTTCTACGTAATCGCGTACCTACTCGTATTTTACAGTAACACAAAAAGTCATAAATTATATAATTCTCCTTTTGTAAAATAATAACGAAATCCATTGAATCATATCAAGCCTTATATATATAAAAATTCCACAACAATACGTTTCATTCAGAAAGGATTTCTGCAATTACCTCAGAAACGGAACGAAATCCTTCGTATTATATTCTGATAAGAATTTTAAAATTGGTACAAATCTAAAGAAAATTTAACATTACACATATACAGAAACGGTACTATACAAAATATTTTACAGTCACGACAAACAAAACATAAAACTAAACTGTGGGATACTTCAGACAAATCTGTTTGGGTATCTCTCGTGTTTTTACAGCCAAGGATCTATGCTTTCATGGCTGTTTGTTCGATGAAGAGTGAGATATGGCAGTAAAATTAAAAGGTACTTAGACAAAACATCTTAGTACTCAGAATTTGCAGCGCATGAGAGAAATTATGTGCATAACAATGTATTAATATCTGTAAGCGACAGTTACCACTTTCCATCAGGTTGACCACCAGTTTGTATATATATATCATTGAGATCGATGCAAACACAACTGCTTCACGGTAGAAACACGAATGGGACATTCAACATTTGTACAAAGTCTCCGTCTGGTAATATCTGGCATAACAATATATTCTGTACATAAAATTAACCATTTCAATTTGTCCTAACGGACCGATCGAATGATATATATACATTAGCGAAATCTTTATTCACTAAAATTAAAATTTCTATTTTATACCACAGCGAAATCTTTATTCTAAGGACTAAGATAAATTAAATTTCTAATAGTCAAAATTATTATAAATTTAGTTTGTGATAGTCCATAAAACAGTAGTTAAATGCAACTATCATATAAAAATATTAAGAGATAAATTTAGTGAATTTATAGGCCTCATTGTATTTAGAATTAGTTTCAAGTTCCAAATGGTATATTTTTTTTTTATTTATTTATTCATTAGTACATGTATATACGACGCGGACTTTATGCTGAAAGCATTCTCTCCCAGTCAATCTCTGAGCAGTGTCAGAATGCGAATGTACTAGGAATAATTGATCAAACATCATCATATCAGCTGTCCATTGCTGAACATAAGCCTTCCCTAGGAATGTTTTACTAGTAGTTGCCATGCTTGGCAGGCGGATTGGCAACCGCAGTTAGACTTTGGAGATGTTTTACGAGGAACGCTGCTACCCATTCCTCGCCCTCCCTTAGTCGCCTCTTACGACACCCACGGAAAGGGTCCGCAGTCTCGAGGGAAGCCAATCCGTGCTAATCTTGTCAGAATTAGCACGCTTCAGTCCCCAGTTATGATGTCACCGCAGCGGATATACATACATACATACTAAAATAAAATAAATAAAAAAATATCCTCTAGATTAGCTAACTACATCAAACGTATTTATGCTTTAATAATAGATGCCATCTAGAGATATCGTTATTACTTGATACCTTTAAAATACAATTGACACATATCAATTACACCAACAGCCTACTATGTAATGTTTGGTTTCAAATTTCATTATATAGTAACTAAGGTAACAATTAACGATAATTTATAATGCAAAACAAGTTCACATTACAATCGACCTATATATTGTTACGTAAGAATAATAAAAGATACTTAGAAATACGTGTAATATAACTATCTGAATACATAAGGACTCACAGACAAATTCTGACAACCAGGACATTGCTAGCACGACCAAAGACAAAGTTATTACCATATCCCACGTATCTTAATCGATAACTAGTCAATCGTGTGAAATTTGCATTTAACAGAAAAAATAAAAATTTTGTTATTTCTTAATTATCAACATAATCTTAGGTGAACAACTACCTAAACCCAAAAGAGGGCAATAGGCTGACCAACCATCAAATTAGATTCAAATATGCCTGATGATGTCGCTATGATAACTTACCTTAGCATGTCACGATAAAGCACTATTTTCCTGTCACGATATTATTGAAGACCAAAATGTATGCAATTGTACAGAAACTAATTTCAATTTCTATATATGTACATTTTTTTTTTGATGGGTAAAAACGGTATGGTAACCCCGCCTGCGCTAACGGGATACGCTGGCGGAGCACCAGTGAAGGGTGATAGATGAGAATGAAAACAGGCCAGTTAGCCCATCATGATGAATTCATCAGGAATTAACCATGAGTTTCCAGGGGGAACCGCGAGGGGATCGACCTGGTTGGGTATATTGCTAGCAATGGGATTCTCAGTCTCCATTACTAACAATCCCTTCCCCCTATATACATATATATTATACTTTCAGAAAATTAAAAGAAATAATACATTTAGCTTTCCTGTTATATCGTGACGATAAAATCGTACGGAATCGTACCGGGTTATGGTATATAATTATAAAATTGGTCAAATGTTAATTGTTACTTTTATAACAACGCCGGAAACGCTGCAACAATCGACAAATTAAACAATAAGTGTTTAATCTAAAAATAGCCCTTTAATCCGAACTTCTTTAAAATGTTGGCAAGGTTGAATGGAAGACATCTCTATTTGAGATAATTACTACCTAACTATTACCCACTGTGTAGATGAGTTGTTAGTAATGCGGACTACCAGTCCCATTGCTAGCAATATATCCTATCAGGACGACCTCTACATAGTCCTCTCCTAGAGAAACCAACATGCTGAATTGCAAGTAAATTCATTATAATGGGCCAACTGACCTGTCTTTTCATTCCCACCTATCATTCTTCACTGGTGCCCCACCAGGGTATGCCGTTAACGCAGGCCGGGCTACCATTCCATTATCATCCATTAAAAAAACCTAGTGTGCATTTCTTTAAAATTATTTTCCGTCTGATATACAATAAATAACTATAAACAAACAAACAACGTAAATCATATTTTGTTATCTTTGCTTGACGTGGTTGTTCTATTTGCAAGACCCCTTACAAAGTGGATAAGCTAGATCTTGCTATGTTCACTTTTTTCGTTCACACATTTCGATTTTGCGTTCTTTTGGACCATATATTTCTGACATTTTTAACGAAAAATAATCTAATACAGCTACATAATTTAGATACTAGTTCTAGCTACTTTTTAATTGTCTTGCATTAATCATTTATTAACGCATTTCCTTTCTTTGCGAGTGAGAATGAATCGTACATTAAGAATAAGAATGAATAGAGGATATTTTCTCCTTTTTATAATTTTGCAATATATTGTATTTTGTAGAAAACTTTTTAGTCACTAAATGATATTTTTTAAAATATATGTAAATCATGGCATCCATAGTACAAAATATAATACAAACATCTCTTTATAATTAAAAACTTGTACGTTAACACAAATTTATTTGTAGTGTTTTTTAGACAAATCAATTATTATAATAAGTAAATAAATTTAAAAATATTATAGATAACGAAAACCTTATTTACCATTTATTGCTTTATTTTCATAATTATGACCACAACTGCAAAAACTCCAAGACAAAGTGGCATATTATGAACAAATAAACAGCAGACATACGGAAGCGTTCCGTTCGTGTTCATGCGCACTAAATGTTCATAGGGGCAGCTACGTACACTCCCTATAAGATGGTTGAACCCAATGGTCGGTGATTTATCCGTCATACTTGTGAACAGATGATATTCAAATTGTTCATTACGTGCCGGATATTCTCAGGATTTTGCCGCCAGCTAACCGTCAAAGGCGTCAAATATTTTTGTCCGGAGCGGCAAAATAAATAGATAAGGCACTGAAAGCATCCACACATCTTTAATTAGATATACAATTCTTTTTATGTTACATAATTATCGCGTAAATATTTACATATTATATTGAATTTATTAGTGTTGTATAATAGAAATAATAACGAGACTGTTCGCATATTAGCTGTTTGTTCTAATTGATAAAAATATTAAAGGCACTACAAACAGTAGCTGTAATTATTATGTAAATTGTTTACTAATAAATCAATATTTCTGCGACTTGTAACCAGGTTCATCTGTATGCTGCGGTGCCTTCCTCTTCTGTATTATATTTTGAATCTGTGAACAAAAAAAAATAATGAATGAATATACTTAAAAATATGAATTATTTATTATAGCCATTCCAATAAGACAAGTATAGTTAACGTGACCAGACGTCCCGTTTTGAACGAGACTGTCCCTTTTTATAATTACGAATCCCGGTGTCCCCGAAATGAACTATAGGATGCGAAATTGTCGCATTTACGGAAACCGCGCAAAAATTCGAGTAGTCTAAAGGCGATGTTACTAATAAAGGTGAATATAAAAAAAAACGTGCCAAGAGTTCCATTCTTACTTAAAATCTTCACCAGCTAGCTAGCTATATTAAAGCAAATTTGTTCCTCCGATAAATATAAAATTTTTGTTTAGTTATATTTATATTTATCGGGTATACATTTTTATTATTAACTTTTTTTTCATTGACTACCTGTTAATTGACCTAAATAAACCAGTCTCGTTTTGAGTCAAAGAATAAATAGTCACGTTAGGTATAGCATGATTATTATCTTCGTACCTACCACACACATTTACAAAATGAAACTATACCGTACTGACAAGTCTGGAAGCAACCTTATAATAAAACATTTTATACCGGGTGAAAGGGGCTGGTTGGCCAAAACGAAAACAGCTGATTCAGATGAATAGTCTGAATCAATACCACAAGTCAATTACGCTTCTTCGTAGACAGTTTTCGTACGCTTGTGGCGTTGACCTTACTCAGCTGATTCCGCGCGTCAGGGTAGGATTTTAATACCAACATTACGTTGTTGTTTTTTTGTATTTCATGTAATATTTTAATATAAAATATTATTATTTCTTTATGTGACATAGTATCATAGATTATATAATTTTAAATGAAAAAAAAAAGAATTTATTTTCCGGAAAGAATTTTCACTGGTTTTCAGTTCAGAATAATGGTCTGACTTCACTGATTCAGTTTTTGCCAACCCGTCACTTACACCCTGTATAAAAACCTTAATCTTCGGAACAACGTCTGATGAATGAAATTCAAATCTATACACAACAATTACAATTATCAATTAGATTACAGGCTAATGTGTTTACCATTAAAAAAACAGTATTCAGTACCTGCTGCCACTCTCTGTCGAGTTCCGCTTTCTCGCTCTTATCTTTCGTCTTCCTAGTCTTACGTCCGTCCTGCGTCTTTACACCGTATTGGAACGCAGCTTTTGGCAACGCTTCCTTGCTACTCATATACGCCGAATACTCCTCTTGTGTATCGAAGTCCCACCGACCTGAAGTAAAGTGAAAAAGTAAATAGTATAACAAAACATCTTGCGTTACTATTACACTAGTGCCCCATCCTGGCTTTGCACAATCGTAGATAGGAAGTTAAAAAAGTATTTTAAATTAAAACTTTACTTGGACCTTCTATTGGTCCAACGATAACGATATTAAGCAGAAGGTAGTTCACTCACACTGCGGAATTTGTCTTACTTTTAGCATATTTATGTCCATCTTTATTTCCAAACAAAAGGTCCAGTTCAATCCAATATTCCGAAATAATTTTACAATTTATAAGTACATAATCAACATTGATTATGAAACTCTTTATCTTTAGAATCTGCTTTTATTTTGAAAGGTTAATATGAACAAAAATTTGTTATCCTGACATATCTATAACAGTTAGATATACAGCCTCAAAGAATTTTGTGGGCAATGCTGCATACAATAAACATGTAATTTTATATATTATCAATGGTTCTATAGGCAATTTTTCGGTATCTCGATTTACACTACTGTAATTTTAGTAGAGTTATCTATTTTTTATAATATATAGCTTAAGTTACTTGCTAATAAAATAACTTTCTATAGGTATAAGAATTTTTAAAATTCGTTATTTAGTTTTTGAGTTTATCCATTACATACAAACAATGAAATCTTTTTATATAATATTAGTACACTTGTACTGTTCGACAAATTAAATTTGACTAAAAATAAAAATCTGAGTAGTGCCGCAGTTTATTTAATTTATTTTACTCTATATAATCAATTAAAGAATTATATGAAAATTAAATAGAAGCAGATAGTAAGACGTAAATTGGCACCAAAAATATAAGTCAAACAAGCTTGTTTATAGTCATAACCTAAATAAGTTTCTAAAAGTTTGTAATAAATCCTGAGGTAGTGTTCTTTTTTTTTATTGTTGGCAACACAGTTTAATTATCTTTATTTAATTATCAGATATGTATTATACCATTTCCCGCATTATTTTTTTATAATTTCATAATGATAACAACAATACTTTGAGTTTGCTCCTAAAAAAACTACTACATCAATCGTAACAAAATTAATATGGAACTAACAAGAATATCATCGAATGCATAAATAATTACGAAAATATTTTGTATGTTGACATTATAATTTTTTTATGCAACTTAGAATGGGAATTAAGTTGACGGCCCGCCTGATTAAAAGTGATAACCGTCGCCTATAGACATGAGCAGTACCATGGATATAATAAAGTATATTGTTACACACATAATACCCCCCATGCATTGCCATTCCTGAGAAATCAGGTGTTATTCCTCTGTACCCTGTAAATTCACTGCCATATCCCTTCAAAGCGAAACACAGCCATGCAAACACAATTGCTTCAAGGTAAAAACACGAATAGGACAGAGGTGCCCAAGCAAATGACTTTTGTACAAAGTCTACCTCTGGTATCAGTAATTTAGAATCATACAGACTTTCTAAAGCTTCTTCAGAATTAACAAAATAAACCCTCACCTATAGGTCCTTTCTTGTTGCCAGCATCCATCTTAGTGTAATCCACCTCATCATCCGAGTCATCGATGGCGTCATCCATTTCGCGCAGTCCAGGGTAGCACTCCGCGTAGCCCTCAGGTTCAGCCGCCAAGCGAGAGAGTAGCGCCGCTGATCTCTTGTCTCGCTCTTCCGCTGTAGGCGCCGGGCGCCGGGCCACTGGACCTGGACCTATTTAATAAATAACGATACAATATCACAATATTAATGTGAAGGAAATTAATATAGTATATTATTTAAAACTAGCAGTCCGCCTAGGCTTCGCACGATTTTTTAGAAATTAAAATACAGCCTATATTACTCACTGATAATGTAGATTTCAATGGGTGAAAGAGTGTTTCAATCGGTTAAGTAGTTTTTGAGTTTATCCATTACAAACAAACACACAAATAATTAAATCCATCTTCTTTATAATAACAGTTTAGAGCAAAATACTTTCACTTAGTCTAAATTTTCACTATATATCATTCAATTATTAAATATTTCATTAAATTTTTAATGTATTTTAGTATGTACACATGCAACTGGTTTCCGAACATATCGTCATTATCCTTCTAATAAATATTAATTAAGTTCTTCCAATAATTCAAATTTGAACATAATCAGAAAATTATAGTATCTTATCTACCAACTAATACCACCAAATAATAGTTATATAAATATATGCAAATTTGGATCTTTCGTTTTTGGATCTTTGAAAACATGTAGCCTAAATGGGTTGAAAGTTTATTAATATATATATGACGCTATATTTGACAACGTGAGTAAAATGTGATTATATTGTAGTACTCATGACGACAATATAAAATAAATATGTCAAACTACTTTCGAAAATAATTTTGTAAATCAATGCAAAAAGCAATTTATTTTCTGCCTTTTCTATCATTGGTAAAACAAACAGTGACATTGACTACTAATATTAACTAATGTTAAATTATATAGATGGAGGATCGAGTGTCAAAAACAAAACAAATTTAATCAATAGTTGACATATTTTTTTTAAATCAATGCGCGTTTTTCGATGTTACAAGTAATTAAATAAAAAATTTCCCAGATTAATTTTTTCTTAAATGGGAATTATTTTTTGATATATATCAGAATAAATAGTTTTTTAATTAAGGATTTACTTATTTCTCAGAAATCATTAATTAAATCAGAATTAATTAAAATTTTTTCATTTTCAATCATTTTAAAACATATTTCAGGTATGAATCAAATTAGAAAATGTAAGTATTTTACGAATCATTATATATTACTTATCTTTTTCCTTGAAATATACTGAGTAATATATGTACATTATGGTATATATATAATATAATATAAGGATATTCAGGCACACATAAATAAAAAAGTTGACCTGTTTTTAGCATTCCATATAAATACTTTTGTTTTACTCTATCTATATAATCTGAGGTATGTAAATGTTTAAATGTCAATTAAAAACGAACCTTCTTCCTTTTCGGTTTCCATTGGCTTGTCGAAGTATCCTGTGCGCGGTCGTTCTTCACGGCGGTCGGCGCGCCTGTCTGCTGGAACGTAATCTCCAATTTCGCCATATATTGAATCATCAGCTCGCCCTTTCTCCGTAACCTTGTCCTGTAGTATTACATACGTTTTAAAAAAAAATTAAAAGACCTTCGACACGTTAAATTATCAGGTACCCATCAGCATAGCCTATTTATGACACTTGTCACACATCCAATTATGAATATCTAGCACGAGAAATATATGACAAAGCTAATGGTATGATCTAACAATAAATGCCTACATCAATCATTTTTTAAATGATCTTAAAATGGCTTTTTAATGATCTTGAAATCCCCGTTTAGTAATTAAATATTCAATTTAAGATTTCATTACTAGAGCCTTTTACTTTTTTTCATTTTATTTTTGTACATAACAATTATTTATTGATAATTAAATAACAATATCTATGCATTTGTGGTCCCGGCATAGAAGAGGCCACTCCTTTCTTTCCTATAGGTGTCGTAAAAGGCGACTAAGGGAATTTAATGGTCGAGAGATGGAGAACAGCCGGCCGGCCGATGGTGTTTTAAGAGGAACCTCTTAAAATGTTCAGCAGTCAGCAACTGGACAGTCAACGGCTGATATTATATTATATATAATCTCTCAACACGCCATATGGAGGCACTCAAGAGTCTGACAGCATTTTTTTATACTATGAAGGTGGTAAATAAGCATACACCCTATCTGATGGTAAATGGTCACTGTAACCTATGGACAGCTACAATACCAGCAGTGTTAAATGCGCGTTGCCGACCCTGAAAAACCTTTTATCTAGACTTTTGTTAAACAAATGAAGCATAATAAAAACTGTATCAGTAACTAAGATACCTTGGCTTTCCTCAATTTCTTATGCCTCCCATGTCGGAGATATGAGAATATCTGAGCCAGCTTATCTAGAACCACATCGTTGGCACTGGAAGCGGAGCTTCGATCGTCAGGCTCTGGAACATCGGCTTTGCTACGCGTCAGCGTCGTAGGTATGTCGCTGTCGGCCGCGCCTTCTTCCTCTAAATCTACCACATATGCCATTCGTCCCGGTGCAAATAGTTCGTTGCGCGTTACTTTTTTATTTCTAAAACAATCAAATAGGGTATATCACACTCAAGAATTAAAAACTATTTTTAAAATGAATTATTTCATTGATTTTCAATACCGCATCAAGATAAAACATACACCAGTTTTTAAGTTACACCATGAGGAATATAACTGAGAAAACCGCATCCATGCAGTAGTTTTTATGTAATGCCGAACAAAGAAACAGACAAAATTTCTAAAAATTATTGTTTTAGCTTCTATTGATCTTCTTAAGGCTCCTCATATAATTTTTTCTTAAATATCTCCCAAGATAAAACGTTGATGATAAAAATATAATACATATTTTTTATTATACCAACCTAAATGCTATACCTACACCGTGTAGCAGCAATCTCTATAAATAATAGGTAAAAATCATCCACTTTTTTAACTTGTATATCCCATCAATCGTGATAGAGGATTTTTAAACAAACACAATAATAAATCTATTAAACTTACTTCTGTTCCATAATCATGTTGTAAATATTCCTGCCCATAGTAGTCTTGAATTGCATTTCTTCATCCTAAAATTAAAAAAGTTAAATTCAAATATTTTACTTTATATCTAACCTAATTGTGGAATATAGTGTAATTCAGTCGCCAGTACTTGTGGCTAACGAAATTAAATACAGTAGTTTGGTCAAAAAATATGCAAGAATTATCTTATATTTATTCAGACATTTATATAGATTAACTCAATTATTTTTCTTTATCTCAATTATTTTTAAATTTATAATCTACTTTTTAATCTGGACAACTTAATAAATATAGTCACCATAATTAAGATGAACATAAAAAAGTTATTAGACATTATTTTTTTATAATGACATAAAATGACAAACTAGCTGACGGCTCACCTGATGGAAAGTGGTAAATCGTCGCCTATAGACATAAGGAGTACATAATTTCATTCCTTTTTGCCCAGAAGGATAAATAATCTAAATTAGACACTGCCACTACCTGTTTATTATAATGCACTGTTATATACCAAAATTACTTACTGCATATGTAACACTTACCACTGCCACAACTTCTTTCTTCTCTTTCACAGGTTCAATAGGTGCAGAGACTAGTCTCTCCATTTCAGCTTCCTGTTCTTGTTCTCGAGTTTGTATTTCAGAACGCACCTGTTAAAAATTCCACCAATATAATAAGTTTTTATAAAATAACGTAATTTGTGAAGATACTTATGACCTACAATGAAGAACGGACGTTTGTTTTTCTTTCATGCAAAAATTAGTGAATAGAGTTAAATTAAATTTATTACATGGGTAGCTTACATTCTAACTTAGCACATAGACACTTTATATACTGATTCACATGAATAAATCCTAAGAATAGAGCTGATAAATAAATAATTAATTAAATCATTAATTAGTTTAATTTTGAATAATTAATGATTAATAATTCACTAATAAACAATTAATTAGCGAGAAGTCATTGCCTACAAGCTGTAAGATATGACATGGGTTTTGTCAGTAATTGCCACGTTTGGCAGGCGGATTGGAGACGTTTTAAGAGGGATGCTGCTGCCAATCCCTCGCCCTCTCATACTTGTCTCTCACGATACCCATGGGAAAGGAAGGGGTGGCCTATTCTATGCTGGGACCACCACTGGTCATCCTTCACTGGTGCCCCATTAGTATATAACTTTAGCACGGGCAGGATCGTATTCTTCACATACTTAATAGCAGGCATACCATATGATAAGAGAATGATGGCAGAAGATGAAGTGACAACACAGGAAAATAGTACTTAAAGAGAAAGATAGTAGGACTTAGCAGAAATTTTGAAATTTATATATTTACACTATGTAATATCATAATTTTTAATATATCTAGACAAGAAAAACTTTCTAGAAGAAGTCAAAAAATTACAAAAAACACTAGTGTCCTATAATAATATAAAAAAAATGGTTGTGCTGCATAATTACAAAATTTTTCTACCAGTGTTTCTAAGGAAAATATGTTGTTTCACAGAATAAAAATGACGCTAATAATTTTGATTTCACCTGTATAATAGACACACATTATATATTTACCTTTTGTAAGAGAGCATAATCAAGACCTTTGACCAAATGAGTGTGCTCCATGTCACCACCAAGATATTTTGATTCCTGAAATATAAGAATTACCAGTCAATTATAGATACAAACACATACTGCACAAATGAAAAAAAAATGTTAATGACAATAAAGGTATACCTGAATCATTTGTCTTCTTCTCTCTTTAGCATCCATACCCGATTTTAAATCTGGTGCAACAGCTCTAAAAAGCAAAAATTCTATTAAATTTTTACTTATATAATCACTCACAAAAAATTGCACATAGTGTTGCAATTTAAAATGAAAATAGACATGAAATAAAATAAGGTGGTAGTGAAATATTTCAAATATAAAACTCACTTTTAATTAAATAGTGTAAAAGCATTATTTAACCAGCTAATGATATTTTTACTCTAATCTTACTTTTAGTCAAGCATAATTTGGTTGTAAAAGCATTTACAAACAAGTTGTACACATGCAAAGACATTACTGTACCGATTTTTAGTCTCTAATATTGTACTCTATTTTTATAAATTATCTGAGGGATAAATTTTATATATAAAAACCTTTTTGTATGATTTGTCTATTAACCCTTTGCACTCCAGCCTAGTAACTCAAAAGGATACCAATAAGTCATTAACTTGACAATAATTTATTATAATGTAAACATTATAAACGTATCGTAAACAGGCTACCTACATAAGTGTTAAGGGCTCCGAGTTAGTAAAACAAGCATGTTGCCGAAGCCGCAACAGTAGATTTAGTGTTAGCATTTTAATGTCGCAAATACGGTGACAACGGACTGCAAAGGGTTAATAATTGAGCCTAGTATTATTTCCCTATTAAGAAATCTCATTATTTTTAGTTTTTAGCAGTTCAAATAAACAAATTAAAACAAATAAATTAATTAGTACAAAATATTACAACAGAATATTCTAACCTGTAAGCACTACTAGTATTACTAGTAGGATCAGCAGGGCCCAACTCATTTAGTCCATCTCGTCTTTCTCTAGCTCTGTCCCTATACTTTTCTGCCAATTCAGCAAGTTTATTGTCCTCTTGTTTTTTTAAAGCAGCATAGTAAGACTTTTTTTTTCTTCGTAATTCACTTTTGTTTTCTGAAGGTGCAGGCATTGATCTGAAATAATAATAAAATGTACATTTGTGGAGTGACCATGCCAGTGGGGTATTAATAACCAATCATAGTTTAATAGAATATTCATAATCATCATTATGGATATTCTATCATTGGTTTTTTACTTTAAATAACATTGTTTATGCAAATTGGATTGGCACACAAGCTGATGACCCACCTAATGAAAAATGACAATAAACTGTGTCAGCTATGGTATTCCTTTCTCTAGAAGCAAGATATCATACCCTTCAAATTAGTCTGCGAGAACACCTCCCTAATAGCAGAAATATTACTTACAGGTCATAAATACCTAACCACTTTGAATTTTTTAATTTTTGATTCTAGTTCCTATAAGCGGTATAACCTTATAACCTTACATGTCTCTTATAATAGGACTATTAAATAGATTCATACTCGTTCATATGACTGGCCATCTATTATTTTACAATTATACAGAATTCAAATAACAAATTATTACCCAGCATTGGCCATTGCCTCCCGTACAGAACCCGAGGGATGCGCGCCCCCGGACGGAGTCGCCCGTGGAGTCATCAATAGTTTCCTGAAGTCTTCATTAGTAAGTCTTTGAGATGCTGGAGTATCCTCAACACTTCTGTGTTCGTCCATGATGAATTTATAACTGGAATAATCCTCGCTGTATTCGAAACTACTTCAGTAAATAAAGCCAAGCAAAAGCAAACACGACCGAGTGTTAAAATATCAAATTTTATCAATAAATTGCTGATATTATAATCGGAGCAATTATTGAATTAACAATAACTCTTCTATTCCATTATTTAATTTTCATTTTATTGCCACAAAATAATATAATATTTAAAAACGTACTCTAAACAAATTGACTGACAATCATAGATTAGGCAGAGGGTTGACAATAAAATCACAGATTAGAAAGACTATATCTGAAGAAACAGATGATATAATGTAGTGATTAGTGATGACGAATCCAAGTGATTGTTATTCGATAATTATTAAATTCTATTTTTTTATTCTACTACAAAGTTATTAATATACTAACTTTTACCTACTTTAATTATATCTATCGTAAATTGGTAATTTTTAATATAAATATAAATTGGCTACATTCTTGTCCCTTATCAAATAAAAATATTCCACCAATCGGGTCGACTCGGCTATGTGCCTACCGATTCTAATGGATGATTAGCTATTATTTGTGGAACCGTATAATGAATTAAATTAGTAGTTGAATGAAATTAACAGTTGGATAATATTAGTAGTTGGATAAAATTAATAATCGATTGATTTTAAAATCATTTGAATAATGCGCATTAATTACATAATAGAATAATTAGTAATCGTATTTAATAGGTACAGGGAAGAGTCTTTGTTTTCGTTATTCTGATTGACTACTAATTAATAAAACATTTGAATACGGAAATAAATAAACAAATAGTAGGTAAATTCATTACGATGGGCCAACTGGCCTAACTTTTCATTCTCACCTACCACACTGGTGCCCCGTCAGCGTATACCGTTACACCGTTCCATTATCTATCATTAAAAAGAAGCGATTTAACCCATAATTATGAAATTTGGTACATTTACACATATTGCGCTGTATGGAAAAGTATATAGACTACTTTTTATCCAGATCAGTGAATTATTATATACAGCTTTCTATAGTTTAGAAATACCAAGACCTAACAGGATATATTGGGGAAAGGGATTGTTAGTATGGACTCCACGCCGTTTATCCTGGAAACCATCGTGACTAATTTATCATTGAATTCGACACGGTAGGCTGACCTGCCTTTTCATCTTTACCAATCATCCCCTACTGATGCCCAGCCAGTGTATATCGATAAAGGAGTCGGGGTCATCATTCTGTTATCATCAATTAAGAAAAAAACAAGATATATTGCTATCATTTAAGCCCTTACATTCCATTACTATGAATCCCTTTTTCCCTGAAAGAATATATAGCTTTGCCAATAATGAGAACGCTTTATTAAAGATATTGGCAGTGAAATTACAGGGTCGTACCCTAAATTTCTAGGCATAACATTTTAGTCATCAGGAATGGCAACGAATATACTACTTTTCATGACCAAGCGACGATTACCGCACCGCTTCCCATCAAATTAATCATCAACTTGTTTATTCTGTCATAAAAAAAAGATGAAATGGAAACGATAATACCACCTGCGCTTTCGATATAAACTAATGAGGTACCAGTGAATATTGATAATAATACATACAAGTCACGTACCTAGGACTTGCCATCTATACCTGTATGCTAAGTTCCTTACAAGGAAATCATTAGTAGGTTACACAAGACAGGGAAACTAAAAAGGCAAATAAATAAACAGAATAACATTTTTTAATCTCAAAATACACTATTATACCTACATACTTGCATTTGCCATTTTAAATACACCGTTACAAAATAATGTAAATATGTAGATATTTTTTCAGTGAGATACCTATTACATATAAATATATAATAAAACCCAATTATAAAGAGTAAATAAAGAAATATGTTTCCTATAAATAATGTCTTTTAACCAAATATAGCATGGAAGGTAGTTCCTTTGAATCCAACATTTCCTGTGGGTTCATCTTGGAATGTTATGTACATCCTGAAATAAAAAGAAACTTATTAATATTGAAATTTAATAAAATTGGGAAATGCTAAAGGAGATACAATACGAAAAATAAATATAAACTGATTAGAATTATTTTATTCATTTCCACTACCATTCGTATATGTACGACTGCTAACACTCGCAAATAACCACCACTATTACTACTAGAAACTCCACAACCCTCCATTTTAGCCATCAATCTCTGAATGTAATTCTAATAGCGGATTTAGTCTAATCAAATAACAAGTGATGTGGACTTGCGCAAGATAACATCTAGTTCAGTAAAATAAACAAATATAAGTGACATCAAACTAACGCAAACAGTACCACCAGCCAACAATACTACAAGCTTTTGAAAAAAAAGCGGTGAAAATATAAAAAATATACTTCACTAATCAACAGGTAAGGAATAAAAAAAACAATATTTATTTTTAATGATTGTTTTATATAATAATAATTATAAGCATTTATACTTAAATATAAAAACAGTTACATGTACATACAGTATATTTGAGTAGATGCAATATAATGTTGATAGTCAAGCTACCTTTGATAGATATGAACACAATGGGTTATGTAACAACAATGCACAGTTTAATAAACATAACTCACATTACAGCGCTATGTTATGAAAGCAATAAATATTAAACTATATTATTACTAACTTGGTTTTACAATGTCGAGAAACAAAATGTTAGTGAATCGATACTGTTTTTCCTAAAACTAAGTTTACATACCATTAAAAAATAATTTCAAAAATAAGGTTTAGGAGACTGTACAAAGTCATTCGCTAGGGCACCTCCATCCCATTCGTGTTTCTACCATGAAGCAGTTATGTTTGCTTGGCTGCGTTTCGGTTTGAAGGATGGGATATGGCAGTGAATTTACAGGGTACAGAGGAATAACACCTGAGTCCTCAGGAATGGCAATTCATGGAGAGTATTATGGGCGAAATAGTATACTGTTATGTCCATGGTACTGCTCATGTCTATAGGCGATGGTTACCACTTTCCAAATAGGTGGGCCATCAACTAGTTTGCAATTCGAATTTGCATAAAAATCTGATTATCTTAATCAGTAAAGATATATATTCAATAAAATGAAGTTCCTTCAAGAGATCAACATAAAGAGTGAATTATAATTAGCAAAATCCACAGAAATAATGTGTATGACCTACAGTGGTATGGATTAATTAATAGAACTTACAATTGAATTCAATTTTACAATGAGCAGTACAAAATATTGTTAAGTAAATAAAAAGGGGTTCTGAGAAATATAACACTTATTAGACTATATTTAACTAAAGATATAGAAATACCAATTACCTATCCGAAGGGACACCTAATTCCTTTTCAACTAGTTCAAACAGAACTTTAGCATGCTTTTTATTCTGTTCCACGCCAAGGGATCCAATTGACATTAAGTTGGCAATAGCACAAGGCTCTGTACTACCTCCAAAACTCATTAATAAGTCTGGAACAACGCTCACCACGCAGTACTGGAAAACATAATAAAAACAAATTACTTATTAACCAATTTGGGTATTATTATTATTTTAGGGCAATCTGTGTCACTGTAGCGCAGTAGTACACTGCTTTGTTTAGATAAAGTTATATATAAATATAGTGCATCCAAGCCATTTTGAATCTAAAACAGACAAATAGAGTGACTATAAGGAAAAGTTATTATGTTTTCTATATGCCGCCAGTTATGGAAAACAGAATGATTTTAATTAGACTAAAAATCATCTATAATAAGATTTGACATTATTTGGCTATGAATTGAACAAAACACTCCTACTAATTTGTTACTCTTCTGATAATGGTGGAGCCCTGATTGTCCACATAATTGACGATGGGTCAGAATGACTAACTATGATGGTTCCACGAACTTTCAACCACATGAGTGGCGCTATGGACAAATTAACATAGAAGCCCTTGCAATTATATTCGATTTCAAAAATTTTCATGAATATTCGGCATGCCGTAAATTTGACATCATTACGGATCATAAGCGTGTCTTTTTAATCGCTTGAAATCCATTCCTGACCAAATATTACCTAAATGTTAAGATAGTTATTAAAGCTTAGTTGTTATAATTATAGCATTAAGTATAGACCAGGAAAACTCATTGGAAATGCAGATTCCTTTAGTCGATAGACAATATCAAGTAGTTCTAGCAGGAGCAGAGAAAGATCTGAGAAGTTCCATTATTAAATGAGCAATCAGATGTTTTTTTTTTATGGGTGATAAATGAAATAGTAACCCCAGCCGCGCTATCGGTATACACTGGCGGGGTACCAGTGAACGATGATAGATGAGAATGAAGTAGGTCAGTTAGCCCATCGTGACGAATTCAACAAGAATTATTCTCGATGGTTTCCAGGGGGAACCACGTGGAGGTCGACCTGATAGGGCATATTGCAATATATCCATTGCTAGCAATGGGACTGTCAAACTCTATTGCTAACAATAACTTTCCCTCCACAACCAGAGGGTTAGGACCCTAATGTAAAACAAATTGCTGTAGATAGTAAGAAAGATGCAATTTTATAGATAATTATGTTCTATAATTAATTATATTCCAGTCTTGAACTCATTTTGGTCCCACTGAGAGGCTCTTTCATATATTAAGGGATGTTTACTATGGAACAACAGATAATACTAAAAGCACTGCAGAGTAATTTTGGATATATTGCATGCCCCAAATGCTGGTATAGTTCAATCTAATGCTTCTGCTAGAAGATATGTTTGATAGCAAGATATGGATTTACAAATTGAGTGACCAGTGGCAGAATGTGTGAAATAATCAAAATAAAGAAATAATCCTCCAAAAGATCTACAAACCTTTTAAAAAACCTTAGAGTGGAGTACATATTAATTTTTCAGGATCCTTCCAAGATAAAACTTTTGTAATATTAGTTAATAGTTACAGGAAGTGGTTTTTAGTAGTGATTATTTCATCAATGAGTAGTGAAATAGTGATAAGTGTGCTACGATATATTTTCGCTTCTCAGGGATTGCTAGATATTTTAGTATCAGACAATTGCAGGGCTTTCTAAGGGCAGGAATGGAATAAAATATAAATACTCATCTTCATAACAACCTGCCATGAATGGAAATATTGAATATGCCAGCCAAACATTTAAAAATAAACTGAAGAAATTGTCATATGTTAATAGTAATACATCTTGGGCTGAGAAACATCCGAAAGTATTGCATCATTTGTGTATTACATTGAATAGTAATAAGAAATCAGCAGAGATTTTAAATGGCCATCCATATACAACTGCAATATCAAATTTACACCCTAACTTTGCACCTGACAATGCTCAGGACAAACATGAAGCAGCAGCTCAACATTTTTCTAATAGATCATTTATATTTCATCAGGCAATATTAATGCAAGTTTATGAGCCAGGACGAAAGTGGCTTGGTTTTAATTCTGATACACTATAAAATTTCAATGGATGTCATCACATTTACAAGTCCCAGGGAATGAAACAATAGACAAGGCAGCCAAACAGATTATTGAAAATGAAACAGAAATTATAGGTAAGCCATGTGCAAATGAACTCATTTGTAAAAATTAAGAGTTGTGTCACAAAACATAAAAACCATTTTAAAAACATTGATATCTTGGTTTCAAACAACATGTTTTTCGAGAGCCTATTTAACTACAACATTCAAGCTGCAATCTAGTCATTTTATACTCAACAACAACAAATTTTATCATCTTATGGGAGTTCAGCAGTCACTAAGCAATATATACTGTAATAAAATAGAACACTTATTATATTTGCTGGTGGAAGGTGGTCAGAATTGCAACCTGAGACAGTGAATTCTGAGAGATATGCTTTAATAACATCAATGTAATCCTTAGTTAATCTGGCAGTTGCAATGCCAAACACCTACACCTATGGGTAAAGGTGTCCCTGATGAATTGAAATAACAAACCAAACAATTAAACATTCTCTATGAGGCTGGCATAGTTATCTAAATGTACTGAAGATTGAACAAAAATTAGAAAAAAAAAATATTACTCCACTTTTATAGAATTGACAGTTCATTTTATTTTTATTCAAATAGTAAAATTCACCAAAAATAATCAATGATGCTTTATGAGATTTATGATAAGAATCAATATAATAATCTTCAATTACAACAATAATCTAAGACATATTTGATCTCTAGTCACTTGATGTGTATATTATGGTAGATTTGTTATTAGAAAGTTATGTGACTTTTAGATATCACTAATTAGAAATCTCTCATTTTCAATTTATGCATTGAAACATTCACATCTTTAGATCACATCATTATTGATGTAATTCAAAATTATCTAAACAGTTTTATTAGCCAACCTATAAAAGACTATTTATCACAACTACTTAAAAAAACCGCCATATACTTATGCAATATAATAATATAGTGTTTTTTTCTTAACTATATTAAGTATGAAACTTGCTATCTTTTGGTCTTAATTATAATTACAGTGATTTATATTTTTAAATATTAGCAATTATTTAATTTATTCTACTCACATTTAGTCTATTTCAAAATAGGCTGTTCATTCCATATTTGACCTTCAGGTTTATGAAAAAATACAAGAAGTAAAAATCAAGAATACACAACTACTTAAAAAAAGTACAAAGCTACTAAAGCTACTACAGTCAATTCTACTTTCTTCCCTCATTATGGTAATGGAAAAGGGGAGAAGTGATTGTTAACAATAGGGATTAGTAGCCCCATTGATAGTAATACACCTTGCCAGTTAAAACCTCCTTGCCGCCTTTAAAGCCTCCTTCCAGGGGGAACCGCCCTGGAAACTATCATGTTCAATTCAAAGTGAATTCATCACAATTTGCCTACATTCTAAATCTCACATATCATCCTTCACTGGTGCCCCGCCAGTATAAACTTATAGCGCTGGTGGGGTTATTCCATTATCATCCATTCTATGGTGAAGGAAGATTACCAGACGAATTAGATTATTATACAAATTAATCATAGCATCTTTAGAATCATGAACACAAAAAATGGGTCGATTTTATAAAATAAACTTTTAATATACGCACACTAGACCTTAAACTTTGTTCTCAAGGGCAATGGTTTTATTTGTTCCATATACCGGTTGAATGAAAGTGCATTATTAAATATACTATATTAACCTGTTCTGGTTTCCCAAGTGCTTTAGCTAGTACTGGAATAGCTTTTGATACAAAGTCCTGAGGAACTTTGGTTCTTGGCAAATTGGTTTCTATTCTGAAGTGAGGCATCTTGACAATAAAATACGGAAATTTTAAATACTTTTATCACTAATGTAAATATAAAATAGATAAAAGTAGATAAATTAAACGAAAGACAACACACAAAGTTATCACCACAGATTAGAGAGACTATGTCTATATCTGACAATGTCTGTTGTCTTGTTCTAAGAACAAGGAATTACATAGAAGGAATGATAAATAAAAACTATAAATCATATGGTTGCCTCCTCTCTTCTTATGTAAATATATTTAGTAAAAAGAGGATGAAAGATACGTCATCAGTTACTTTTTTCTCAATTTATAGCAAGCAGGTGTATAAAAAATGTGTATGTAAAATTTTTGTCAATAACAAATTTTCCATTACTAGATTCGATACAATTAATATACAAAGTATGCAAGTAAGTTGTATCTGAATTTGGTAGGGATATACGGCCGTATAACATTTTCTAATTAAAAAATTTACATACTCATTTTATATTTACACATAATATTTTTATTATAGTATAAGTAACTATATCTGATATACCATAATATAAAGTAGGTATATCAGAAATTATAAGTACCTAAGATATATCATCTATATTATAGACTAAGAATAATAGTAGTCAAAATTGCAGTTCAAATATGGTATCCCTAAGAAGCAAAATCTTTAAATGTTTTAAAAAAATTAGTAGAAGAGGTATTTCGTCTATGGTAGGTTCTTTACTATCTAAAACCTAGTGATGTTTTATTATCGATGACGATAAGCATAAATTACATCAAGTCGGTATTTTTTATAAATAAAATAGAATAGTCTCATACTGCGCTATCAGTATATTTTGGCGAGGTACCAGTGACAGATGAAAATTGTAGATAGTTGCTGTTTTTATGTAAGTAAAATTTTTAATGTTTCGAAATATAAATTTATTTATTCTATTACATATGTTGTCAGTTTGTAATTTCCAATTATAGAATTTACCGACGTTTCGATAAAGAATCAGCAATATAGAAGCAGGTATGTAGATATTATTTACCTATAAAAGCTTTTACGTCGCATTAAGTCCCAATTGTCTATGTAAAATATGTGTAAACAACGCAAAATTTTAAAATTAACTATATTAGCTGTTTCCTGCTGCTTGCGTGAATCAATATATAAAGTATCCTGTATTAAGCTAGGATATAAACTATTTCAAAGTTAGTTGAAATTCATTTAGTTTAAGTATAATTAAGTACAATGTGACACTTGTGAAGAGGTAACAATTTTTTTTAATGTGTGATAATGAAATAGTAACCCCGCCCGCGCTATCAAAATAGATTATGATGAATAGACAGACAGATTTCTAGGGGGAACCACGTGGAGGTCGACCTAATAAAGCTAATTGCTAGTAATGGGGTTGTCAAACTCCACTACTAACAATCCCTTTTCTCCCAGAGCTATCTAATTAGGTTGATATATTATTTCCATCCATTATATTTTACGCTTTTATGTTTTAATTGAAAAAATCGATAGATAACTGAACACACACGCATAATCAATATGTAAATGACTACCAAAATTATATAATTATTGTTTGTATAAGAAGCGATTTTCATTTTTTTAACTGATTGATAGTACTAATTATCGCTATCGATAATTTATACCTAGTGCCTACGATAGCCCTACGTAGCGGTTGAAAACTTCTTTTTTCGTTCATTTGCACATTGTCATTGTTTTTTTTTATTCTTAATAGTCATTACAAAAAAAGTTTTATTATTTAATTACATTGGTAAGTACCCACTTTTATAAATTAGAATGTATATATATGGATTATTCAATAATTAGTGTGTAAAATCAATTAATAAGTAGAAAATACATAAAAAACAATTTCACGGAGCTACAATATTATGACTATATTTGAGATAGGTACGTACCTAGGTAGTACCTGTCTCAAGTGTTATTTGTATGATAAGATATCCATACCTAACCTATTTGTCTGTATGTATGTAATAATAATCTATCTGTTTTCCATTTATGTACCTTAATAGACTTAATATTGTTTTAGAAAAAATCACCGTTGAAAATTACAATTTTAATCTTGGTGATTACTTGTTCAACTAATCGATTTTGAAAAGTGTATATAACAATGGGCGCAGAGGAATCTAAGAACCAAAGGTAAGTGTAAAATTATGCGTTGTCTGTTTAGTTGATATCTCTTCTTTTCTTTTCTTGCGTTGTCCATTCCTTCACTTTCTTTGTCCACTTGTTGTTGTCCATCCTACAGACTTCTCTGGCCTGTTTCCATTTCAGATATCTAATTCTATATATAATATCCATCGCCTGTTTTTCTACATATTTTTATGTCACACAGATATTTAACATATTTAAGTAAGTTAGTTGAAATTACATGTCAAGATTTCCATACATAATCAGTTACAACAGTACTTAATGAAAATGCGAACTAATAATTAAGCAGAATAAAGCCATTGAACATAGTCTGCTGATATTTATATCAGCATATATATTATTGCATATATAGTAGAACAAATTAGTGTTTCTGTATTAATTCCAACAACATTGCATACCTTTTCATTAAGTTTTATTGTAACAGACATAAATTTAGGTTTTCTATAGATAAAAAAATTATTTAGATTTTAATATTTGTATATTAAAATCTAAATAATTTTTTTATCTTGTGATAAAGTGACCTTATGTATAAAATTATAGAAGTATGTTTAACTCAGTTTTTTAAACATATTGTCATAGTCATAGAATACTGGCGGATCTGACAAAGATTACATATATATATCCGTCAGTATTCTACGACTATGACGATATCACCTATTAAAATGAAGGAGCTTCTTGGCAGCAGAAACACGAGTGGGATAAAGGTGTCCAAGCAGATGACTATTGTATCAAGTCTCCCTTTAATCATTTTCAAAACTGACACAGTTGCTTGTCAGGAAAATTAGCAACATACTACTACCTAAATACATTTATTTCACAGGAGAGATGCTGAACATAATGGCTTTACAAAAAGTCAAGTAGAGATGTTACTTAAACAACAGAAACAAATGTATGATGAAAAATTAAATGAATTGTTACATAAACAAAATCAGAAGTCAGCCGAAATGCGAATCAGTGAAGATGCTATAAGGTAAATATTTTTTTAATTCATTATAGGTGCTACCTGCAATAGTGGAGAAATTACAGTTGTGTTGCTAGCTTTTTAGAAAAGAATATGCACTTTTATTCATTTGTATAGTATTATACATAGTGTATAGATTAATTTTTTTTTTAAACAAACAACTATAAAAAATATAGATGCATAAATACATATATGTCATGTATTTACATGTGTACATTATAACAGTTAGCACATACCACAAGGCCTCCCATGAGTTTTTATGTTACTCAATTAAAAAGTAATTACCTAATTGTGTTGAATTTTATTCCTGTATGCAGTATTGATATAGTTAGATATATAGATTAGTGTACAAAAAATTACCAGTATTTTCCCTTTCAATACTATAATTACCTAATTGTTACTGGTTTCGATGTCAGGGATGTCCTTTTATACTATCTTATGTTGTGAATATTTTGTTATTAGTATAGTCTATATGTAAAGGGAAGTATGAAATACATGACCTTGGTAGTGTAACGATTTAATACACTCTCAACTTCTAATACTTGGGGGTTCCATCACCGTACTATATACTTAACATTAATTTTCATGAGCTTGTCTTTTTATATGGTCTGGGTGATTGTCTATGTATAATATGAATGTATTTAAAAAAAATAAGTATGTCCATGTATTGTTTAATACCCATGGAATAAGCTCTGCTTGATTTGGACCTAGATGGCGCTGTATAATAAGTATGTTCAGTGGCATTATTAACTAGGATTATGTACTCTTTTATAATATATTATGTTTTAGTATAAATTGTTAGTAGTTGACTAAAATTAAATTCATAATTGGCTTGTGTAATAATGTATTAGGTACTTAGTTTCATATAGAATCAGAGCGATATATGAAATTGTTCTACATTGATATAGGCTTGTTTTTTTTTTTTAAAAAAAAATCCATTTGCTTAATACTCGTAGTTACTGATTTTGTAGCTTCTCTTATTATATACTGACAATCATATGTATATTACATCAAACTGTATCCAGGGCAGAAGCAAAGAAGGAAGTGGAGCGAGTATTGAAGGAGCAATTCGGGCAAAATGTCCCGTCACCTCAGCCTTCTTGTATCCCAAGCACTTCGACTACTCCCACACAAGCTCAAGTGTACGTACATCATTAATGTTTTTATTAAGGCAAACAAATAGCTTTAACGGTGTCCGTGTATTTCTTTTTATTTATCACTAGCCATACCTCGCGACTTCCTACGCAAAGAATTTAGAAGTAGGAAAATCAATTATATAGGCCACTTCTACAGATATATACTATCTCGGTAGATTAAAAAAAATGTAATGACTATTCAAAAGTGCTTCAATGTAAGTTTATTTGGATAAATGATTTTCTATTCTATTCTATTCTCACCATCATCAAAATAGAACACATCAGATTTTAATTTCAAACGAAACACAACTGTGAAAACTCTACCAAACTTGGTGCAGTAGTTTTTACGTGATGCGGAAACAAACATAGAGATAGACAAAAAGTCCGTATATATGTGAGTATATAATATATACTGACATACATACATACACTGCTGGTCAAAAGTTTGAGACCACTATAAAAAATATAAGGAAACAAATAAAAGTCAACATGTTTAAAACTTTATGAAAAACAGGTTTTATTTAGATGTTACACACAAGATTTGAAATTCAAAAATTTCATGAAGTTTTGACGAATACAATGTTCTAAAGAAAACACGCACAAGAAAGTAGAGAATATTTTCATCAAAATCAAAGAAGAGGATCCTTTGCATTTTATGACCCATTTTACCAATCTTGGCATGCGAGCAATTAATTTATTTATAGTCTCTTGCGAGATATTCCTCCAAGTTTCGTTTAATACATTCCACATGGCCTCCTGTGAATGGGTTAAGATCGGGCCTTTGGGGTGGCCATGTCATGTTTATTAACATTTTTTCCAACTGTTTTTTTATTTTTTTCTAAATGGCCTCCACATAATTTTGAACTGTGCTTTGGATTATTATCTGATTGGAAATTAAATCCTTGGTAGATTAACTTTAGTCCGGAGGGAATAGCATTTTTCTCCAAAATTACTTTATAATGCTCCTTTTTCATAATTTCTTGAATTTGGACAATATTTCCAGTCCCATATAGTCTGAGAAACAACCCCAGACCATAACAGATACGCCACCATGCTTGACTGTCTACACACTACTATACATTGTGGCATCATCTTTTCTTCGGCGGAACGTCGAACGAAAATTCTTCGTTTTGAGCCGAATATTTCAGATTTAGATTCGTCACTCCATATCATTTCTTTTAATCTTAGGTCCAGTCTCAATGGGCTAAAGCCCGTTTTTTCTTACTCTACCGTTTTAGAAGAGGTTTCTGAACAGCAATGTAACTAAACAACTTTGCGTCTTGCAATCGTCTTTGCACTGTACACACCGATACAGGTTTTTCCCGAGATCTGTTGACTTCAACACGAATTTCTTGTTTGGTGTCTATTTCACTTGCTGGTTACCACAATAAATTTGTTTTCACTAGAAGTCGTAGCTTTTGGTCTCCCGGACAATCTTGAGTACTGCCAGTTTGTTTGTACCGTATAATCGTACGAAGAATACAAGTCTTCAATAATTTAAGTTGAGATGCAATCTCACGTTCAGATTTGCCTTCATTATGGAGAAAAACTATAGCAGAATGCGTTTCAATACTCTTTTCGCGAACTTTTCCTATTTTAGAAAGGTCTTGACTGTATATTCTAGACTAGATATTCGTAGATAACCCTGAAAATACGGGGGGAAAGGGATTATTAGTAATGGGGTCAAACAGCCCCATTACTAGGAATATACCCTGTCAGGTCGACCTCCATGGGTTCCCCCTGGATACCATCGTGTCCATGTCTATGGTATTGTTCATGTCTATAGGCGACAGTTACCGCTTTCCATCAGGTGGACCGTCAGTGTGTCAGTTTCAATTGTGTACAGGTAATCTGGGTCTTATTATAAGTTACGTAAGGTCTTATCCTAATAGTTAAGTAAGGCCATTAGTACATAAAAGTGTCTTACCTGTCTTCATGCATAGATAGGATACTTTGTATATTATATTAATTAATTATAGTATAATTAACTATAAATATATTAATTAACGCGGGCAAAGCCACAGTATACAGTATAGCTTTAAATTGACAAAAATATGTTCAATTATTTCCATTCGCTTTTTTTGCTAGCGAATTCAAAAGTGGTGCTCACAATTTAATTTAAATGTATTTTTATACTGCATAGTAATCCACTTATGATTAAAAATGAGAGCGACAAGAACCAGTTTTATGTTTATGTTACATATATATAATATTGTTTATTTTATTGCAGGCCCTTTAGATCTCCTACAACTTACAGTTATAGCCAAAAAGACCTCCAAAATCTCGTGGCCACTGGAACACATACAAGTTCACCAACTACTCAGCAAACTTCTTTGTATCCCAATATTAGTACACCGCCCGCGTCTTCTCCAAGAGCGGTCCAAGACCCGTTTGAATCATATGTGTTCGTCAATAAACTGGATGAAGCTAAAAGGTATATATAATAATATTATTGTTATTATTATTTCGGCCGTTAACTGTCCACTGCTAGACATAAGCCTTCCCCATAAGGGGAATTTTGCCAGTAGTTGTCACGCTTGGCAGGCGAGTTGGCAATCGCAGTTAGGTTTTAAAACATGTTTTAAGAGGGCCCTTCTGCCCATCCTCGCCCTCCCTTAGTAGCCTCTTACGACACCCACGGGAAAGGAAGAGACAACAATATAATAATATAATGTTGTAATAATATACTGGTAATGTACTTTCATACTAAAATCCTGTGCCATCATGTTTATTCTCTTTAATGTGATTAAATCTGTAAGAGAAATTTTTGGGGGGTATATGCATAATTATAAATGTAATTTTTGTCAGACTAATGCATACGGGTAAATAGTACCTATATATACCTACTTCTTTATTGCCGACATTTTGATTTGGATTGCACCACGTCGGTCGAAACGAAACGTGGTCACGACAAGACTGAAGTGAGCGACGTCTTCGTCTGGCAGTCTCTTCGGGTCCCTTACACTGTCATCATTATTATCTAGGGTCACTTATGGTATCCACACTGCATTTAAATAAAATATCACTTGTTTTTAGTGTACTAATCCCTGGGTCCCATGCTGATGGAAGCCTATATCCATCTTCCCTATTGATTTTTTTCGGATTGTTCCTAATTTCAATTGCTTCACATACTATCCAAAGGATAGGAAGTGACGCTCGATAGATAGAACCTTCGGGGCATGCAGGTCAATCCAGTGATTAGTAGAAATATTTAATAAATGTTCTGCGATCGCTAATTTATTTGTTTGCCTGTCTTTGACTGCCGCTATGTGTTCTTTGACCCTTTCGGCTATGATCCGTTTAGTTTGACCTATATGCAGCTTACCACAGTTACAGTCTATCTTGTAAACGCCTGATGTTTGGGCATAAAAGGCAGGCAATCTTCCGCTAAAATCAATTTCTTGACAAAAATTGTCCAACTACCTTTATCTTCACCTTTATCCCTCTTCAAGGCGAATTGGGCAACAACAGCCTAATAAATATTTTTTTATCACATTTATTCTATAAACACTTCAGGTCATTTTCACAGAGTGTAATGACTTGAATTTATTTTTAATTTAATTGTCTAGTAAATCTATTTAAATGTCTAGTTTTACACAATGGAGCTTCTATCGAAACCCAATTTTTAGTTAAAAAAGATGATTTAATCAAGATTTTCAATTTTTTTGATCTATAAACAATGTTAACGTAATGACTAATATTTCTTGTCTTTGAAGAGTAACAAAAATATACTGTAGGAGTAATGAAAAAATATTGCTTAAAATAGGCTTAAACACTAAATCTATGTAATTTATTATTCAATAAAAACAGTTATTATTATTTTTCTTTAATTATTTTCATTTATTGTTATCATTTTAGATTGCAACCCACTGCCCCGCCAGCTTCATCGCGAGATAGATCAACCTCAAGGTAAAAAAAGTATTACTTTTTATAATTTAAGTAGTATTACTTTTTATAGTTTATAATTTATACGGACGCTAATATTTGTGTATAATACACAAATGATATAAACGTCCCATCTAGAAACAATCTGCAAAATATTATCTTTATAAATTTATATATAAGTTATTAGTAGTGTATAATTATGTATATGAAATGTTAAACATTAGCAAATTGCTGTAATACCTTACGAAGCTAACACTGATGGCCCCCATCAGTGTTATAAATTATACTCATAAGTTTTTGGTGTTTTTCCACTCATGTTTCTTTGGGGAAAATACTTAGTTTTATCACTAGCACTTGATGATTGATTTCAATTTGTACACCTTGTTCATCATCATCATCTCAGCCATTATCTGTCCATTGCTGGACATATGCTTCCCCCATAGACTGCCATAAGGAATGGTCTAGAGCCACGAGTGGAGGAGTTAGTCTATCCATCTAGTGGGGGAGGAGAGGGAGTCGTTCTTCACTGCGTTTGTCCGTACGGGATCGCCACTCAAGAACCTTTCTTTCCCATCAGTTAGTACTTCAAACTATGTGACCATTACTTTGGTTCGTTTGCTGATATCCTCGTTTCGGATTCTATCACGCAAAGAAACTCCAAACATAGCTTTCTTCTTGGCTTTTTTTTAATGGATGATAATAGAATTATATACCCGCCTGCGCTATCGATACCCTCAGTGAGGGACGATTGGTGAGGATGAAAAGGCAGGTCAGTTAGCCCATTGTGACGAATTCAACTATAAATTAATCACGTTGGTATCCAAAAAGAACCGCGTGGAAGTCGACCTGATGGGATATATTGATAACAATGGGAACTAACCTCCCCATTACTAACAATCTTTTTTGCATAATAATAATCGTTTTTGCATACGGGCAACCGTGTAGGACCATGTTTCGGTTCTGTATGTCCACAATGGTAACATGCACTAGTTCAAGACTCGTCTTCACCTTATTACTGTACATTAATTGTTCTTTCCAAAAAGTATAATTCAAAGAGACCAATAAGCTAAAATAAAATACGTACTTGTATTTACAGGCAACGCAACCGCAACAATGAAGCGGATAACGAAGTGAAATGCCCGACATGTAGAAATACATACACTTCGAATATTTACCAATGCTCAAAAGGGCACAGTTCATGTAAAACCTGCAAAGATAATGGTCGCCTTTGTGGTATATGCCGTGATATGATCACTACCATGAGGAATATTTCACTGGAAATCTTTATTGCTGAGGTATCTTTATCAATATTTTTATAATAAAAATGTCATAATATATATATATGTGTGTATATATATATATATATATATATATATATATATATATATATGAATGAGAAAACTGACTACGATAAGGTCTATGATTGCGTCTTGCTACAATTGGTATTTTTCACGACATCAAAATTACTGTGAAGACAATTTATTTCTCTTTGTCACAATCTGAAATGCACACAGTCGCTCGCTTATACGCGCCATTCTATGTCAATCGTGCATTTTGTAAATCCATTTCGTCGTCTGCCAGCTTTAGAAAAATTCAAGCGACTCAAATTGGTAGCAAAATAATTTATTAATATTTTTTGCCTTAATGGCACATTTTTTTTTTACTCTGCTGTCCAATTGAGCAGTTGTAGCTGAGAACTGAATTTAAAACGCGATTGTAGATCTTTTTAAATTCTACCATATGGGCTATTTCATTACATTTACATTAATTCATCTTGATTAAAGGTGCAGATTTTGCTAATGGATAAATAGAACCATACAGGAGAATCCCTATCGATTGCAAGAATAATTATTAAAATCTGTTTAGAATTGATGATGTCGAGAAATTTCCTCGCATAAAAAAGTACAGACAAATAGGCGCCCGTGCAGTAAGAAGCAAGATTATATATAGTTATCCTATCTAATCGTTCTAGTTGGGGTCTTAGTGCTTTCATAACTATATTATATAATTATTCAACTATTACTTACTACTTTAAAAAAAAAAAAAAACAGTGAGCCAGCATAGTGCGGTATACGCTTAATGAATGGAAACTTCGTTTGATTTTGTTGATCGTATTCATGTACCTTGTTGTCTTCGTGTTCGTTCAGGATGGTGTGGTCTCATGTCGTGCTATAATAAAAAAAAAACCCGTTCCCCGCAATTTTTACACAGGTAGTAAAATTACGTTGTTATTTGATACTTTTTTAATGGCGTGTAAATGGAATGTTAATCCCGCCTGCGTTAGCGATAGACACTGCCAAGGCACTAGTGAGAAATGTTAGATGAGGAAGAAGTATTTTTTTATGTGCTCATCACTGGAATGGAATGGAATGGTACCCTGTGAGAGATAATAGATGAGGATGAAGTTAGATCAGAAGACCCATCGTCACGAATTCACCAGGAATTCACGACGATGGTTTCCAGAGAGGACTCAGAGGAATTCTTTGATACTAACACCATCTAAGTTTTTTCACAAATATAACTTCCTACAATCGACAGGTCGACAGGTCAAGCTGTAACGATTTACATAGTGTCTACCTTCTCAATTATGGAAGTTTTGTAAACAGTTCGGCAAATTCTCTACAACGATATACAAATAAACAGACGGACATATATTTCAACACTTGTGATTTTATTATATTATCTACAGATATTAAATGTGCATTAACACAAAATGATAGACAGTATCTACTGTATATAAGCACAATTTTATGTAATTTATAATGTGTAGTTTGTATTATTCTTTGTGTATACTTATGTATTTATGCAATGTATGCAGATCGTATGACTGTCTATTTTTATTTTTAAAATAACATACAATTTACATGAAAAGGTTTGCTGGAATAAATCTCTTATTAGAGATAAGCTCGCCTTTGTACATTATGTTTCAAATGAATTAAGGTTAACATTATATTTTGTGTACAATAAAGAAATTTTAAATAAATTAAATTGTATAATTTATACAACAAGTTATATAATTAAATTTAGACAACGGCAATAGGTTCGAAACCTACCACATTGAATTCTAATATGCTCAATGAAATGTGGACATGACCTTTGTTACGTTCAGTGCAATGGTTAATAGTTGACAAATTCCTGCAAGGACTACCAATTTTTATTTATTAAATTTTTACATTCCAGAAAAAGGTGAAATGCCCAAATACGGAAAATGGATGTTCCCTCTGGATAAAAAGATGTGATGTAGACACTCACCTTAAGGTGTGCATATTTAGAGATATGCCATGCCCACTTTCTGACATATTTGGACTGTGCCTTTGGAAAGGTATTTATATTATCTACTATCAAAACCTATATCACCAGTGGTTTCTTAATCATGCTCTGCAACCAATATATGCTTGGCGGAGAATTGCAGTGACAATGTTTTAATTATTTAAATCATAAATTAATTTATTTAAATCAGTAATTTAGTCGACTTGTTAGACTGAAAAGTTGCCTTTAGGTCAATTAAATATGTTTTACCGTGTGGTAGCAGAGTAAATAATACAGACGGTCCCCGTTGCTTTTTATTCTGAGAACGTCGAATCCCCATGAATAGGCGATTAAGGGAATAATAATATAGTACAGAAAAGTCGAAATAAAACAATATATGAAGCCACAGTTATTATTATTATTGATTGACACTTATAATTTTACAGGTAAATTAACCCAAATGGCGTCCCACTTCGATGATGTACACCAGATGCATCGCCAGGCCGACGTCGACAAGGAAATGTATTTGCTGAACATCAACAATAACGTCAATATCGTTCACTTCATCGTTATAGGCACCTACAACTTTTTGTTCCATGTAAAGATTCAAGATGACAAACTTTATATGACAACACAGGCTCTCGGCACAGACAATAGTGCCCGCAAATGGATCTACGAGATACACATTTATAATAAAAGTGAGCCACGCAGAAAATACCAGTACATGGATACATGCCACTCCATAAACATCCCCGTTAATGAAATAATCACTAACGCAAGATGTGCAGTAATCCCGTTATCTTATGCTTCCTCGTTTATAAACGAAGACAAACTCACGTACAAGTTCTTTATAAAGAAGGAATTTAATAACAATGAATTCCCTAAAAACAATCGTGGACAGGGCGCTAGGCGAAGAACCTAGGCATGACTTTGTTACAACTATTTCTTTATGTTTATTCTCTGGTTTTATAACGTATATATGATACTTAAATATAGAAGTACAATAAAACTAGATATGATGAAAGATATTTCTAAAGGTGACAGTCCCGCTTTTTTGCAACTACTTTTAGTTATAATGCGTCAAAGTAAGACGGTAATAAATAAAAATAATTAATATAAACGCAGAGAATAAATGCAAAATAAATAGTGGACGCCGTTCTCCAAGTTAACGATGTCTTTTAATAGGAAATTGTAACGTTTAATATAAGTTCTTTTTTGCTGTTTCCTCCACTTATATCTAAAGCATGTATACTTGGAATATTATATTTTTATCGTATAAATTAACATGCATGATATTTTATGTAATTAATGGAAATTTGAGTATAAAGATTATAATTTATGACTATGTTTTTGCTATTAAATTATAATCGTACAGCTCCATCATTTCTGTTATTAATATTTCTTCTATTTATAACATGATAGTCATTAAGACTACATTGTAAAATGTGTTTCGTATTAGAAAATATGTTTATTTTTTAGTACTACTATTATTTAACCATATAAACGACCTGCCCCGGATTCGCACAGGTGCAATATTTTCGTAACTTTTAAACTGGTCGTCATATTTTAGTGAAGCTGGTACTTTGGCTCGTTTGAAAGTACTGCATTAATATTCTATAAGATTTTAAAATTAACGGCCTGTTTAGCAAATAGGCCGTTGTTTTGTTGTAAGATGTACGCATTTATATAGTTTCTCCTGCGTCCTTTACTTCCGCGCCCTGCCTTCTGGCACATCAATTAACATGTTGTAAAAAGTAAACTTTATCTTCATAAATGCTCGATTTAGCTATTTCTTTCTATAAGAGTTTTTAAATATATATTAAACCTGTAAAACTATTTTTTTTGACTGAGATATTAAACTTAGATATAAAGCGTCGCGGACTTTTTTGTAAAGCTAAAAGTAATGAATATTCTTGCTATAGATTTTATTCTTTTATTTAAACCGTTTTGGCAGCGTATTATAGTATTTTTGCCGATTTCAACTATATTTATTGTAATTATTTACTTACCAAAATAAAAAGCACCTATAGTATATATACCTTTGTAACAGTACAAGAATTTACAAAATTGGATTAGTACTACCGGAGATTACCCCAAACATCCACATTCAGAAATTTACCTCTATAATATTATGTATATAGATTATAGTTGTTTCTCTTAGTAATTTTATGTGCTGTTATATGCCTTATCTAATTGTAATAATATGCCTAGGTGCATTCTTATTAAATTTTTCATTTTCAGAGAATTCTGGCGTAGACTCCTCACTAAATAATAATAGTAATTATTATGGTTCCATTACCCATAAAGAGGGATTCCAATTGTAAAATTTAAACGTAACGTACTGATTACTTGCTGTATGGATATATTTTAATTTGTATCGTTACTTATGAATACGGTTTCATGAGATTTATTGATTTTCTTATGAGTATTATCACACGTACTTGTTATTACGAATTCATATCATTTCTTATTATGAAGAAAATAAATTTTGATGTTATCGATTTATCAAAATTAATTGATTTTTGTTCATGAATAAATTGTAATAGAGGTATGACTTGAACATAATAATATAAAAGAAATACGCATTTTTTAATTGTACAAGCGTACCTCTAAAGAAGTTGTAGTGAGATATTTAGCCAGAGTTGGGTTTACCCCTGGCATATTGGTTATGAGTATAGATTTTTAATGGAAAGGTATAACAAACCCAAACTGAATTTGTATTTACAATGTGGAATCGAATTTTAAATTAATTCCTCATGCTATAAATGTAATTCCAAAAACTAATTCATAGGAATTAATATTTATAATATTATCTTATTGGTAAAAGTTATTTAAAATACTATTGCTAGATTCTTGTTATACCCATTCTGCTATACTTGTATGATATGACTGAAGTAATGTTTATGGGCAATACATCGACTATTGTGTGAGAATATCACCTTTTGAGGTCAAAGGGTTAGCTGACCTTTGCTTTCCTTTCAAACCACAAAGTGGCAATAATTTTTAAATTATCCACACATGAACTTGTGGTTTGAACTGTCACAGTTAATGTATAATTGCAAAGTTAATCGTTTGAAAGATGTTAAAGATCATATAATGTGCTATTCAATGTATTACATTTTATAGATTTAAACAATCTTGTATTGTGATAGGTATGTTGTAAATAAATTCATGGAATTCTGTTATTTTTAATATTTTATCTATTATTCAATTATTTTCTTCCATTGTAATTGTATATCCAATAAATTTTAATTAATTATATATATTTTTTATTTCTATGTAAATGTAATTTACAGTTCATAATAGTACTGGAATGCTTATTATCTTCTTTCACTTTTTAGTCTGACCACAGATAATATAATACTATACTAGTAGTCTGATTTAAAAACTATCATCTAATGGACTAGTAAACTTCATAATAATAAATGACGATAAGAAAATATCTCAATAAAAATTGAATTGCCTTGCAAATGAAACAAATTCTTCGAAACTGGTTGAATTATATGTTCGCAGATATTACATACAGAGTGCTTAGTACGAGTTGTGGCAACGATTTACACTTCGTACGCACTATAATAGTGGTTCTTTTCAAACTTGTTCAAACAGTTCATAAAACAATATATTTATTTATATAAATGTACTATATATAATTTCTAAAGTTTGAAGATTATACATAATACATAAAAATATTACTAAAATTGAAACAAGCATATATTTATTTTTCAAATTATAGCATATGTAATATTGCACGTCCATGTCTCCACCCATTGTCACTTGATCAAGGAACATAGTACGCAGAGAGTTGCACTTATTTAATCTTTTTCCTATGGTTTCGGGGATCATTTTTTTTTTCAGGTACCTCTAGTTATCCGCGGTCCACCCATTGCTTCTTGCTTCTACATATAAGATTTTTGAGCTATGGGACATTAAAAACAGAAAAATAATGATGCAATTTACATGTCGTGTCAATGATTAAACTTTATTTCATTGAAATGTGTATTTAATTCCACAAAATTGCAACATACAGTGACTTGTATAGCTTGTTTTCTATCAATAATACACATCCACCAATTAAGTACACATGAATAGGTAACACACCAAATTAAATTAACAAAAAATATAATTTTACATAGTGAACACATTAAGTTCGTTCCTTAAAAATTTATGTTAAAGCGTTTACTTGTTTAATAGAACAAGTAAATGGACGGCATAAAATTAGATCTTTCCAATACATTTTATTCCAATTTATTATTTCTTGCCGTCTTTATATGTTATTTAAATTGTTTATAACAGCTTCTTCATTGTCATAAAAATTACCAGTTTACATTAGAAAAGGAAGAAACATCAATGGTAAATATGTATATATATATATATATATATATATATATATATATACAGTACATAATAGGTATTTATTTAATTATAATCAGTATTTATCTATAAGTTGTGATAATTTTCGTTAATTTCCTTGATCGACTGGTGTGCCAAAGTTCAAAATGGTTATCTAAAACGCATTTTGTTAGTAGGTAAATGAAAGTCGGAAAAATGAATAGTTCTTAAGCTCTCATTTTTACGACACTTCTACACAAAGAACAGGGTTTAAGAAAATGTATATGTAACGTTTCATAATAATGCATGTAATCATATTAGAAATTTGTTACAAATATAGTTGCTTAATTATATAAAAAAAAGTTATATTTATACTGTCCATTATATAAAAGTAAGTACCTACTATCCTTTACTCTATTCATTAATCCCCACTCCCTGTATTTTGCAATATTAATCCAATCTATACAATTATTCAAATAAATTCAGAAGCAAATTTTAACTAACAGGTGACTAGAATTTATAGATCATTTGAAGAGCACCCACTTAGACTATTCACAATACAAAGTGTTTCACACCAAACAGAATAAATCGTGAACATTAATCATTGGTGCTTAAATAGTGATAACTAAGTGTAGGTAACAAACTAAATTATAACAACTTCCACATCATACAAATTGATTGTCAAATATAATATTATTTACTTATTTAAAAAAAAAATTACAAAATATGAAAGTAAACAATAAAGTCACATAAATACAATCACAGAAAACACCACTTGAATTAAATTGGGTATTTAGATGTCCACAACTTCACCCCACCAGATCAATCTAGATCAATTTGTATAGTGTAGAAACTGCAAAATATTGCAATAAATAATGTATTATTTATTATTAAAAAATGTCAGATAATAATTCTAAGGTAAAAATGTAATCATAAATAATAAACAAACAATTGATAGTCTGTAACATGCAGATAATATACCTATTTTAGAAATAGATACATATCGAAATAATTTTGTAGTTAAATATCTTTTGGAACATCATGTATATATTTCTTATTGAAAGTTTTAAGTTAATGCCACCAACATATCAGTCAAATTCACATTAATATTTTATTGAATACATATATACTCGAATACACTTCTTTCTAACATATAATTTTGAAGTTATTTACTTAAGTATATTTATATCCTTGCTCTAGCCTGTTTTTTGGAATGTAAAGGTAAGTAAATTCCAAGTAAAAATCACAATAATTTAAATCACATAGTTAATTACATTAAAATAAATAATTTATCACAAAATGGAATGTACCTATTGATAAACAATTACTTTTATAATATTTTAAACACCGGCACTACAACATTCATCAGTAACTATCAACCTAACCCAGCTTCGCACAGGTAGCAGAATATATGTTTACATTATTTTGCATCAGTTTGTTACATCAAGTTCGAATTAAATAGGTATAGTAAGCTATCCATAAAAGGTGGATATGCTATCGCGAACTTTTAGGAGACCTTTAAAAGAAAAACAATTCCACCACACCTTGTTATATCTCAAACAGATTAGGTATCACATTCAATGAAAATTCTCAGTCGACTTGATTTCTTTCAACATCTTAAACAATTATAGTCATATTTTAACAAATTGATGTAAAAATAATATTAAACTATTTATATATATTCCTCTTGAATCACTATCTATTGATGAAAAATATAAAAAAGTCCCTTGTATAGTTTTAAAGATCTTACAGACAATAGGTAGCACAATACTTGGTGAGTCACACTAAAATAAATGCATTATAAACAAAAACCTGTGGCCCGTAGTAGACTGATCCAAAATGATAGTATTACAACTGGTCTATATTATTTTCATGGCCAATTAAGATATCTAAATTTATACATAAAAATCGTCTAATATTTATAGTGAAATAAGTAGTGAACAGTATACCTAAAAAATCTTTATATAGCTATTACTCTCTATTCTTTAAAATAATAAAAAGACATTGTATGTAGTGCCAGCATCTAAAATTTAGTATGACAATTTTTTATAGGAAATATGGTAACAACATAATTACTTAGTGCCAATATAAATAGATTTCAAAATATGTCAAATTTAAGGCCATACCCTTGAGCTATAAATTTCCATTAATTATTGATTCCTCCATTGTAAGCATAATCTGCTTTGTTATGCATCACAAGGTGATTGTCCACAAAATAGAAGCTGTCAGAGCATGTCTCAAATGGTGCAGCTATCATCTCATCAACTAGAAACATATAATTCTTATTATTACCACAATTATTGATAGACTTAATATTGTATGTAGATATAGTTTTGACATAAAGTATAATTGAGGTCTAATTGGAGTCTTAAATGATTTTGAGGTAGATTCTGATTTCAATTCATAAATTTCTAAAAAGTAATATATTACAGATCAATAATTATATAATATGGCAGGCAGTGAAATTACAGGCTATGAAAGTAGAGAAAGTTAGTTAATTTGAAACAAAACACTGGCAATAAAAACCAGGTGTGTGGGCACTTTTTACCTGTAATCACATCAAGTTAAGTCCTAATTACAAATTTATAATACCAAATTAATTATTAGAAATGGCAATGCATGAGCACCATTCCAACACAATTTATTCTGTGATGTTTATAATGCTGTTAATATTTATAGGCAACAGTTAGCACCTCTAGGCCATCAGCTTATTTGTCATTCCAAGTTTTACAAAAAAATTCTGACTCATAGTATCTATTATCATTTCATATCTTACCAAGATCTGGTGGCAGTGCTGGGAACTCGTATATATGTTCACAAGTATTCCTCGAAAAAGGAATACAGAAACCAAACTCAAAATCAAATGTTTTGAGCAAAGTATCTCTGAAAAAGTGTTTCTCTATCATCCTGAAGTGGTTCACAGGACGTGAACCCACTGTGAACTCAACTCTAAAAAATACAGACTTTAATTAAAATACTAGTTTTAATGACAAATCACTACATGTATTTTTTTCAAGTTACATTAGTAAGTTTAGGTAGAATATAATACTAATATAACCACATTTATGTGATATTATAATTGTATTAAGATATTTAAAGAAAATGTTCTTTCTTAATGTATGATATACAATTTTATTAATTTTATAATGAAAATAATATTTTATTTAAACTATTTATTTGTTAATCTTTATTGACCAATATAATGTGGTGCAAAAGGCAGACTTAATGCTTTATCAGTCATCTTTAGGATGTGCATATGCTCAATGACAGTTTAAATAATAATAACATGGCTTCACTAGTTATATTTATATGCATACATAGATGTAAATTATATTAAAGGTATTTTTCGGTAATGCAAAGCCATAATAATAACTTACGTAGCTCCAACTGTTTTTAATTTTAAAAATTGTGGAGTAAACTGATATCTGACAAATCTGCCAGCATTCGGATCGAGAGGCTCCTCGGGCGCGTCCTCCGTGCCCTCATTGTCCACACCGAAGTCGGTAGGTGGCTTTGCTATCTCAAACAAAACAGTCCCAGTCTCCAAGTCTCTTATTTTGAATCTTGTAAAATCTATGTCGTATACATTCGCTTCAGGACTGCACAGATATGTATCGGTAATCCTGTCCAATCTCAAAACATCTTCCGGCGTTATTTCACTCGGAATTACATCGTCTTTATTAGATTCCAGTAAAGATATTGATTCGCATTTTTTCCCCACCAAACTCATTTTGCAATCGATAATTATTACAAAGAATTGAATATAAGTAACGTAATCTCAAATATTACAACAACTGATTAAAAATCATTAGAGAGAGCCTATCAAATCATTTTTATTTAAATATAAATGAAATATTCAATTGTGAAATAAAAAATAATTTAAACGAGTTTAGAAAAGGTTCCGAACAGAAATGTCAGGATATTTAGTGTCAAACAAAATTCAAAACTGTCAAATTAGATAGGTAATCAGATCTTTAAAACTTCATACATGATCACGTAATGTTCTATTGTAACTTTCTAAGATAAAAAAATGGAAGTCAGTTTTGGACTTAAAATCGATAATATAATATAATTCTGTTGAGAGGTAACTTAGATATTTAAATATCTATAAAAAGCAATATTATTATAATATAAAAAAACAAATTTAGAAGACCAAATATCCAACACATAATCAGTCTATGTATGGCTGATTACAAAGTAAAGCAAATGCAATTTATCCATCTACATATGGAAGGACAAGGAATTACATAAAAGGAATGATAAAATTGTCAATTCATAGCAAGATAGTGTATAGAAAATGTTATACGGTCGTATAACCCTACCAAATTCAGATACAAGCTGCTTGCATATTTTTTGCATAAGCCGTGTCAAATATATAATCTAGTAATGTAAAATTTGTCATTGTAGTACTAGTAATGTAATATTATACACTATCCTGCTATGAATTGAGAAAAATGACAACTGATGGATCTTTATATTTTAATTTATTATAATTAGTGCATATTGATCTTTGCTATAAAGAATTCATTGTGATGTCAAATAGAAATTTTAATTTTAGAGATAAATTTATAGAAATGGCTTCGCCTCAAAATCGACTTCAATAAATCTTAAGTAACAAATATAAGAAGTAATGAACGCAACATTAAATGTTGACGTAATATCCGTTGCGTCATGAAACGAGCATGCGCCTTGTCATTTTCATTGGCCGATCACGATCATAGATAAAAATTACAATTATCTGCCAATATATATCGGGCCATAGCTCAAGTCTCCTTCTGTGATAAGTCTTAATAATTCAGTGGTAGTGGACTGTCTGATGTGCATTTAAGTGAAATAAAATTTAATACAACATGCTTATCAAAGAATAGTAAGTATAATTACTAAGGTTATACCTCAAGTTGCAAATATAAATCGATTTTTTCTTAATCTATCTTAAAATGCCACGGCCCGTTTCAAAATTTCACTTTATCAGCTTACTGCTATGTAGTTTTTAATGTCACAATTAGTCTCTATTTATATATTTTTAAAAGTTGATACAATTTATTGAATCAAGATGAATAGTTGACTTGACACTGACAGTTCTTCAGGTCAAGGTTTTACCAGTAGCTGGCTGGCCATTTCATGACCACTTCATAATAGAGACTTGAGGTGACGACCAACATATGTTTGGAATTATATCATACTTATGTTCTTTTTCTTTGTTTTCAGTCGTGTAACGCTTCCTCTCACAGTAGAAGAGGTGAGTCCTAAAACTGAAACTCGTTTGTTTACATAGTTAACACAGCAGTCAGTTGAAAACCTAGTATTTTTTTTTTCATAAACACTTGTAACATATATTTTTTTGCTATATGGTTATAATACAGCTGTTCTATGATTGGCCTAACCTGACAGGTTAAAGGTATCCCCTAACCAAATTTTCTTTATCTTGTATGTTTGAAGTGTTTCTCTAGTTGGTTTTTACAACATTTTGATGATGATATTAAAGTTGATACAGTGTAATCACATATTACATCTAATATATAAAATTCTCATGTTGCGGTGTTTGTTACTAAACTCCTCCGAAATGGCTTTATAGATTTTTATGAAATTTTGTGTACATATAGGGTATGTCTGAGAATCGGCCAACATCTATTTTTCATATCCTTCAATGATAAGGGTGACCCACCCCTAAATATTATATTTTTATTTTTTTGACAAAATTTTATTTTTATTTTGATTTAGTATTAAAAAATACATACAACTTCAAATTTTCATCCATTTACGATGAACTCCTGTTTTAATCGTGATTTTTATATTCCGCAATGGGGTTGCAAGGTGGCAATCATATTATATATATATATATATATATATTATATATATATATATATATATATATATATATATATATATATATATATATATACTATGAGAAAATTTTTATTGAACTAAAAAACAATATTTTCTACATTTAATGTATATGGTAAAAGAATGTTTGCCGGGTCAGCTAGTAGACTATAATAATTACACTCCATGTAACAAAAACTAGCTGACCCTGTATATATTGTTTTGTCCCCAACTGTCTCTTACCAGGTTTTTTTTTCCTTATCAACATAGAGACTATCCTATCTCTAAAATTGAAATAAACAATATAAATAAAAATTGTGGTTTTAAGTGATTTCTGATTTTTATGTATGTGTAATCTTTCATAGAGTAGTCAGAAGTATTTAGACTTGCTGTTACTATGATTGTAACATTTGATATGTCAAATATATTGGAATCTATAAGTGTAGCATATGGCAAGGGACTTTATTTATAAGGGTAATATCATGTCAACCTGTGAATATTTGCAATTTGTAAACCTACATTAACCTGTTTTACTTACTAATATTTTTGCTCATTAAGTACCTACTGATTTAAAATAGATATGTTATTTTATGTAATTGTATCTTTTTTGAGGACAACTATAGAATTTTCATTCATTTATATTAATTGGTACTTAAAGTAATAACTAATTTATTTTTACAAATCTAAAAATATTTTTATCTACTGGATGTTTTTTATCATGTCCTGATAACTGCTTTAGACATTAATTGTAATCTAATAAATATATTGTTTATGTTAGGTCACCTTAATAAATTTATTATATTTCATTATCCTTCATATACATTTCTTTTTAAAGTCTATTGAAATTTAAAATAGTTTTTGTAGTGTTCCATAAAGTATTAGGTTATACCTGCCTTTATAAATATATCTTCAGAAGATGTCTTCATAAGGTTTTTGGTTACTAAGTAGCCTCAGTTGTTTTTCATGAAACAATATTAATAAATAATATTTTTATCTAAACAAAAATAACTGCACATAACATGAATAAGTCACAAAAAATCATAAAATAACTATTCCACATATATGGCATAAAAACTGTTGTATATGGTTTGCTGCTCTGTTAGCATGGACATTAACGTTGGCATCCCGCAGGGCTCTGTGTTATCCCCAACACTGTTTTTGCTGTATATTAATGTTAACCTTTGGTAATATTAATGGTTATGCAGATGACAGCACTGGAGATGTCCATTATATGGGTTCATTATGAAGGACAATTGAGAACAGTTTGTCTGAAATTGAAAGAATGGTAGCTAGGGTCTTTGATTGGTGATGATAAAACAAAGCCCAGTTTAACTCTGCTAAGACAAGCTTACACATTCACCGCTAAAAATACCCCATTTGCTTAGCTCCTCAACTCCAGGGCACATCCCTTAACATTTCTAAAAGTATTGGGATTCTTGGTGTCGATCTCTAGTGATGTACAGTTCCATGACCAAGGGGGATAGGGATTGTTAGTAATGGAGATTAAGAATCCCATTGCTAGCAATATACTCAACCAGGTTAACCTCCTTGCGGTTTCCTCTGGAAGCTATCATGGTTAATTCCTGATAAATTCATCATGATGGGCTAACTGGCCTGTTTTCATTCTCTTCTATCACCGGCCAGCCAGCGTATCCCTTTAGCGCAGCGAGGTTACCATTCCATTTTTACCCATCAAAAAAAAAAGTTCCATGGCCACCTCGAAGATAAGGTGAAGCTGGAATCTAAAAAACTCGGTGTGCTTAAGTGTTGTGAGCGAAGTAATACTTCACGCCGGATCAACGATTAAAGCTTTATAAATCGCAAATCCGACCCCACATGGAGTATTGGTGTCACTTATGAGCGGAAGCATCTAGATACCAACTTGAAAAGAGTTCAAGCTGGTATCTAGGACTCAGTGCAACGATGTCGGTGATCCCAGGCTTACAAGCAGTATCAAACCCTTAAGTCTTAGGAGAGATTTTGCCTCACTCTGCATGTTCTACTGTTTGTACAATGGGCTGTTCTTATAGTACGAGTAATTGTTCAATATGATGCCCGCGGCCACCTTCTACCATCGTACAGCTCGTCATCAACAAGGAATTCACTCCCATACCCTCGATGATGCCTATGTATGCCTAGATGGTTGCGTACAGCGCGGTTTCAGAGATGGTTCTTGCTATGAACGCTCAGGCTATGGAATAAACTTGCTATTAAGGTTTTTCCAAGAGACTACAGCATGGGGTTCTTCAAAAAAGGGATAAAGAGGTTTTTTCAGGATCGGCTACGCGCGTGTAATGCCTCTGGTATTGTAGGTGTTCATAGGCTACGGTAACTGCTTACCATCTGGTAAGTCGTATGTTTATTTGCCACCTTTGTGATATAAACAAATGTCAACATATTTCTGAATAAATAATTTCAATAAAAATATGTTCCAGGATTGTTTATTACAAATTGACTACGCAACTGGAGAATCTAATAAATCAATTATTGTAGGTTTTTTGAGCAACGTGAAATAGCGAACAATGTGGTAGTCCACCTGATAAAGTGGTAACTGTCACATATAGACATGAACGGCATCGTAGAGATCACTGTGTTGATTCATTTATGAGGACTAAGATGTTATAACCCTGTACACTGTAATTTCATTGCTATATCCTGTCCTTAACTTAATCAGCCATGCAAGTATAGCTGCTTAGCCACAGAATCACGAGTAGGACTATTTAGACAGATAATATTTGTACAAATTCTCCTTTTTTTTATTCAACTTAGTATGGCAAACGAGCTGACGGCCCACTTGATGGAAAGTGGTAACCGTCGCCTATAGACATGAGCAGTACCATGGACATAACAAAATATACTGTTTCGCCCATGATACCCCCCATGCGTTGCCATTCCTGAGGACTCAGGTGTTATTCCTCTGTACTCTGTAAATTCACTCCTTTAGGGAGTTTCAAGACGACAATAGTAATATGTGGATAATATTACATATATTTTGCCTTGTGTATACCGTCCCGGCATAGAATACGTCACCCCTTCCTTTCCCGTGGATATCGGAAGAGTCGACTAAGGGAGGGTGAGGGATGGTTAGCAGCGTCCCTCTTAAAACATCTCTAAAGTCTAACTGCGGTTGCCAATCCGCCTTCCAAGCGTGGCAATTACTGACAAAACCTCCCAAAGGGGAAGCTTATGTTCAGCAATGGGCAGTAAAAGGCTGATATGATCATGATGATGATGATGACATATATGATATACATTGCTTTTTGGTCTCATCAATCTGTATATCCTGGTCATGCGACTGCCTCAAGTACAATCTCATATAAGTATCTTTGTAAACTGTTCATCTAAGTTTGTATATAGCTGTATTAATGTGTATATTTACTGTTAACATATAGTTAGTAATGAAAAAGATACAATTCGTTGGCATTGACAATTTGATGGTAGAATGTAGAATTTTCGTATTTTTTTAATTTTATATTTGGAGGGCTATCATGGCTATAATCAATGTAGATGCGTAATAGTTTATTATTGATAAAATCCATTGACCTCGTATTATGTAATTTGAAATTGTGTTATCTCTGTCCCATCCAGCACAGCTGTTTAGTAGTTATTTTTATCAAATTTTGTTTTGTTGATTTGACATTCAATGATTATCTTGAATAATTTAATTGCATTTACAATTTTTGAGGTAACACTCGTGCAATGTCGCAGGTGTGGTGGTGAAGGTCCTATTAAACATCTACTGTATTATATTTCTGCTTTTATTGTGCATTATGTATAATTAAGTACATATAAACAAAACATTGGGGTTATACATCAGAGGCAGAGACTATTTAGACCCATGTAATTTATTTCGCGAGCGATCACACAACTAATTACGGTTAAACATGTGATGTGAGTGGGGTTTGGAGGGCATCCACTGAGCGTCTATGCGTGCTTTTGTATATAGTCCAGATTTCGGGCATATTGTGTTTCATAGGTAAATTTGGACTATCCCGTACATCTGCTGTAGTCGTGTTTAAGAGGGGCCTAAGTAGGCAGTGCCCACGCCAGAATTCTTTAGTGCTCACCCTAAGATATGAGCGTTATAGCTCCTTTTTTAAGAGTCAAGCCCTCTCTGGAAAATAAATACGCCAACAACAGTATCTTTCAAATACCTATTTACCTGCTTGGCATCTGTGGAGACAGCAGTGAAATTAAAAATTTTTATGCCATTAAATTAATTGTTCATCGTCTGAATTATGGCTCTATCCTTATTGAGACCTCCTAAATATTTTATTTGTGCTATATGGATGATTGACTTGTACATGCCATATCTTTTAAGTGCACAATTGCCACTAAAACATATATTGACTTATAATTTTGGTAACTTAACAGAATATTTAATAATCATATTAAAATAGAGTTATAAAATAATGATCATATTTATATGTATTTTTTCAAGCTAATTCTATTTATTCATGGTATCCAAATAATTGAATGTTAATAACATTATTAGCATCGTGTCGTTAAACATTGACGTAACGATTTTTTGTACTTTGTTGGCAAATTTAGATAAAGATTAAATCAAGTAATAAAATAATATCTATTGCTTCAGATACAGTTTTATTTCCTTATGATGTTATTAATGCGTTTTCATGACTCAACCAACTCTTATGAAATTTTGCATACATATAATATTTAGGGTAGAGTACATGACCCCTTTTTAACGTAATCAATCATATGCAATATATCTTAATTATGGGAATAGTTATAATTTAGCCTAAGGTAATTGAGAAGATATTGGACTGAACACTTTCATGACTATCAATAAATATAATAAAATCATAACTGGAAGATGTTTGTAATTGGAAGATATATAAGAAATCTATTATGGGGGAAGGGGGGGGGGGCTTATGAATGCAATATAATCCAAAACAATGATTTTTTGAATTTTTGTTTGTCCGTACGTTTGTACACAGTAGTTTGTGTATATCAGTCTAAAGAATCACATATAAAATGCTAGAAAATAACTGATCAGTTGATTTGGCTGAAACCTTATGAACTTTATGATGAATTTATTAGGTACGTTATTATTATTTAAGTATATAATACAATATAAGATCGGATTCATGAATTGTTCCAATGGAAATTATATACGGGAACTATATACTCGTAGAAGCAGTCAAAGTCGCGGCTAGTTTAAAATAATTCCTATTTTAAAGTTCGATGGTATTTTCTTTATTGTAATACATTATCTTTGCTGGTTTTAAACCAAGTTTGATAAATTTTTTTACAATCATTCCATTGTTGAGCATATTAATTTTGCAAATATTGAGGAGTGCTGCATATATTTTAAATGATAGATAGGTGAAACAAAATCTTAAATTATGGATATATATATCGCATGAAGCAATCTTTATAATATTTTTTAACAAAATTATAATCCTTAAACCGTATTATACACTATTTAACAATGTTTTAACCGTATTATGTTATATAACGAAGAAGATGATAAAAAAGGCATGCTACATGGGGTTGAGGCCTTAGAAAGAGAGTCCTAAGAAAGCATATCAAACTATTAAAAATAAGTATTTTGTGAAAGCGGAAGGATGTAGATACAGAGAGAAGCCTAGACTGACTTACTATCATTCGATAGTGTACTATCTGAAGGAGCATCTCCGAAACCAATGTACATGAGACTACGGACGTGAATTGAATTTAGAATTAAATAAATTGTCTACAAATGCATATATTGCTCTATATTACTCAGGTGAAAGCGAAATCGTTAGCGATAGGTAAAACTATGAATCTATTCATGCTATAAGGGATATTGGTTATAAATTTCGTAAACCAAAAATTTTATATTATAATTTTATAATGTCGGTTATTTCGTAGTTTATCGTGCCGTGCTACGGTAAATTATAAAAGCGTACCTAAGCTTGCTTTTGACACCTGATTATCTGTCTACACCGTAAGCGACTTATCGTTGCCATAGTTAATAAAAAGTTATATTAATAAAAAATAATTTAAGTAGTATTAATAAAAAAATTCTTTGTCTACAGTACCAAGTGGCGCAGCTTTACTGCGTGGCAGAGGTATCCAAAAATGAAACCGGTGGTGGCGAAGGCATAGAGGTCATAAAGAACGAACCGTTCAAAGACTACCCACTGCTCGGTAAGTGAATTCAATTAGATTTTATTAGTTGTCTTTGTATCTGTACGAGGAGTTTAATATCATTATGATAGCTATATATGTTATACAGAATTTATAAGAACAATATAATTTAGTATTAAATTTATCACTATTATAAAAATCCAGCCTCGTAGACAAATAGGAAATGATGTAGTTTTTTCAGTCTTGGTCTTCGGTAGGAAGTACATATACGCATGCCATAAAACGTTTGCATTACTTGTCTAAAAATATATTTGTCTCTGAATAACTAACACATATAAAAGGTTGTAAATTACTTATTTTACTTCAAAATACTTGTTTTCGATCAAACATCACAGTTTCAACGATAGGTTAATAAAACTCTAATCATGTAGATTATAGTTTCACATTGTAATTTATTATAGTTTCAGCCGGTGTTTTCATAAGTTGCCAATAAATTGCTTTCTCATGCTCATATACTCATATTTAAAAACGAAGAATATCAAATATCATTGTGACCAAAGATATATGTAATATAGTAATCTGTTTTGAAAAAAATGTATTCGCTAATGACATTTTAAGTGTCCAATTTACTCTGTTTCCTCGTTGTAAAATGTACTCCACTTATCCATTCGAGTTGTTTGCTCTACATAGTAGGACTTTCAGACAGTCTCATCTTCTGAATTCTATTTCGTTATTAATGTTTCAAATTCGTTTGAATCATTTTAAAAATGATGTATGTGATGGTTACATCTAAAAATAGGCATAGTTTGTACACTAGTTTGAAATGAGTCATGGCTGTTACTAATAGGTAGATAAGATACCTACTAAGAGATTTCTATATAGTGGGTTCGTCTCAACTTTAGAAATAATAAAAAAAGTCGGAATTTGCATAGGACCAAGCCAGTCGGGTCAGTTAAGAGGTAAAAATATTATTTCTTATCTATTTTTATCAATATCATCTATCACGAATTATCAAAAGTAAGTAATTGATTGTTTAGGTATTTCTTCGTATTTTCATATTTTTTTTTTAAATTTTAATTTATTTTATTATCTTTCAATACTAAGTATAAAACAAAATCGTTCCCTGTTTAATATTAAATTTTATCGCAATTTTCTCTATCATTTGTAATCTAGGTCTAATCTGTACAATATTAAAAGTACTTCTTAATAAAGTAGATAATAGCCGAGTTTTTTAATCCAATCCAGTTGCTTATGTAATGTACTCGAGTGCAGCCAGGATGCCTTAATAGTCATTATATATATTTCAAAATTTCCTGCAAACTATATGCCAAGTTTAAAAAATATTAGATTGCGCGCTCGTTCCTATTGCCTTTTTGTTGAACGTTGTTTCGACTTCAACCTGGAAGTCATCTTCTGGGTGATATCCAATGCACGTCACTTATGTTGTTTCAACCCCAGAATTTCTAAGCATGTCGGAAGAAATTATTAGGAGTGCACAGTACACCAGTGCCAAGCCGCCTGATTATAACACGGTAGCCTTCTCCATTTATAGGATAACCATGGCCAATAGTATTAACTGGGTTGTACTATGATGGTAACACAGATATCTATATCGTAACTACTCTGTATTCGAAATCCTTTGTAAATTAAAATACAGAGTAGAACGACCTACAGACCCATGAAGTGTTTACTTGGCGACAACCTTCCATACTCATAGATATTAAGTATAGGAACTTATTAACCGGAAAATTGTTTCTTTCTCACTTCTTAAATTATTTACAAAATTGTTGTGACAATTTATAAATAATAAAGAACCTGTCTATATATACATACAACATACATACAACCTGTCTATATATATATATATATATATATATATAGACAGGTTCATCTAGATCATCCATGACTTTTGTACTTGTTCACTACGTGTTGCAGTGAAATACTAAGATAAGTAATTATAAAAAAACTATGTTATACGAGAACTTAACATGTTACTAAGTCTTTGTAGTTTTGAGATAATCATTGTTTCCTATTTTAGTCTTCGTTTATTAATTATTATTAATTTTAAAATAGTAATTTGAGAGGAAGACTTTTATTTATTATATAATGAACCTGCGGTGTGACGGTCAGAATAGGATTATATGTTAATTTTCTTTCATTTAATTTTTCATTCGAAGAGGTAAAAAGGCGACTACTTCTAAAAGTGCGGATACTACGAACGATTCAGATAACTGCGGTGTTTGCCCCACGTGCAGTAGTAATTCGGGTACAATGAACATTATCTCGTTTTTATTTCAATGTAGATGTAGTTTTTTGCAATAACTTTATTTTTATAGTCAATAATATTAAATTTATTTAGGCCACAAAGTATAAATAGATGTAGAAAGTAGGTACGATATTAGAAGCGATAGTGTTTCTTTTTTTTTAATTTTTATCTTTATCTTTGAACTTTGTATGTACTTAGAGTTGGATGGTTTTCAACGTGCACATTCCATAGGCACGCGATTACATTGTAAACAACACGTTACGTCGCTAAATCGATGCGATATATACTTGTTTTTGTTACAATATTTTTATCTTTATATAAAACGATTATCAGTCGAAAAGTGGAAGGTCCCCAGTAACGTTGATCTAAATTATAATTGATAGCTTCTCAGCTGAAATTGCAATCCGAACTGGGCAGTAGATTCATAAAAAAATTGGCTATAAGTAAATTTACTTGAATAATTTTTTTTTTTTTTATATTTATTGACAAAATTTATATTCAATTATATTTATATTTTACACTCACCACAAATATTTAATAGGTATAACAATAAAGAATTAGAACAAGAAACGAATAGAACTACAAGTCTGTTTAAAAATTAGCTTTTATAATGTAATTCATTATTTTGGAACAGCGGACATGTTACTAACTTTACCATTTTCTATTCTTCAAGCCCTTTCATGTGATAGCCATATTAAGAGTGTTAAAAAAATATACGTTATAAAATACATATTACAATGTTAAGTATTAATTGGATGTTAAGACGTGAGTTTAATTTAGCCTGCAAAATGTAACTTAAATAAATTAAGACATATCGCAAGTCAAACACAGCATAGATAAATCCTCACCCTTTCTCATTTTTTATACTAATTTTGAGACTAAGCCATGAGTGGAAGTTCACTGGAGATAATTCTAATGTAGCTTATTTTGAATTCAAAATAGATAATTAATTATGTAAAGTACCTGTATTGTTAAATTTGACAATACAATAGCTATTTTCGATATTGTTAAATTAGCATTTACCTCTAGACGCTATTACTGAATATGAAATATTTTATGTTTGCTTTATTTATATTCGTCAATTTTTATACGATGTTTCATTAAAAATTGAACGATAAAATGCATACGCATAATGTGTACATAGACTGGGTTTTTTAACCCTGAATTATAGCAATTTATATTAGACTCGTTCCGGCATAGAATAATCTACCCTTTCCCTTCCCGTGGGTGTCGTAAGAATCGACTAAGGGAGGGCGAGGGATGGGCAGCAGCGTCCCTCTTAAAACATCTCTAAAGCCTAACTGCGGTTACCAACCCGCCCGCCAAGCGTGGCAACTACTGGCAAAACCCCCTAAGGGAGAGGCTAATGTTCGGCAGTGGACAGTTTAAGGTTGATATGACTACTAGATTACTACACTGACTACGACCCGACACCGACTTTATTAACGACTAGCAGTATCCCGCGGTTTCACTTGCATGAATCAGTATATAAAGTATCCTATATACTTTTTAGAGCATATTATTAGTATTTTATATGTGATTCTTTAGATTGATATTATATATTATACTATAGTATATTGGTATACCAATACCATTCTATTAACATCAATTATAAAAAAAAAATTATAACCGCGAAATTTGACGTGAGGTCGCGCGACGTTGTCATTCTTATTGGAAAGACATACGCGGTGCTCGCTACTGTTCTGAAGATGACGTCACTCCTGTTTGATCAGTTGTCGTAATGTTTAGCTAGGTGTGGCCGATTTCAAATATGCTTTAATTCCTCACATTCAGTTAGATTATAGTGGTTTAACATAATGCTATTGTTTAAATCATCATTTGCCAACCTTTTTAGTGTTGCGACATTGCGACCTGCTAAATAGCCAAAGAGTTCGTTAAGTACATTCTGCTCCACAAAAAAACAGCAATTATATTTATTTATTTAATACTTTATTGTATACACGAATTATACATAAAAATATGACACAGGTAATTAAATGTACAAAGGCGAGCTTAAATCTTAAAGAGTTCTCTTCCAGCAAATCCAAAATGCAAAGGAACGTCAATGTCAGCGGGTAGAGCGATGTACAATATTTTAAAAATTTTCAAAGAAAAGAACCAAACAGAACTATACTTACATATAAATATATATACAGATAAATAAATATATGTTCACAAAGATAGATGATGCTCTTTAAGTCTTAAAAATATTTAGGGATTGACTCTCATGGATAAATATGGGAAGAGAATTCCAAAATCAAATTTTAATTAGCAAAACACCTATAGAGAACTTCACATTACCTATATTATTGCACTTAATATTCATATGCTTTTTAATATAATTTTTTCTTTATATACATAAAGAAAAAAATATATTAAAAAGTACATACGTACTTTAAGTCTGACTGGTAAATAAGTAATTGAACCACGTCGCCCCGGTCCTCTGGTACGTATCTTTAATTGTAACAGATATGTCAAGTAAAAAAATCAAATACTTCAATTTTAAGCAAGGCTGAGAAAAATAATACAGAAAATCCTCGGGGAACATATTTTTCGAAGGTCTCGCCTCCCTACCGCCCTGCCGCTATTGAAATATTCTAAAAATAGTCCCTTGTGATGTGAGTTCTATCTTAGTTTTCACATTTCAGCGGTAGCTGTGTCAAGCATGTCTAGTTAAATTGAGCGCTGCGCAAACAAAAGCAACATTGGTAATAAATACTTTGTTCGAGCATACAATACACGCTGAGGTGAAATAATACATAGCCGTTGTGGATGAGTTATTAGATCGCAACTCGGAATTCACATAAAAACATGAACGATAAAAATTCTTTTGTATATAAAAATAAATAAATTTATTTTTTCGTAGTGTGATGACGAAATACAGTGTCTAAGACACTTTTAATTCCTTTTTATACCCAGCCAAGATGTCCTAAAAGACAACTAGTAAACATAACATAAAAATTGATCCCGCAAAAAAAAACTACTTCAAATGGGACAAACAGTTTTGATTTAAAATTTAAACACTCTGCGCCGATTTTATTAAAATTTCTATGGGACCTATCTTTAATTATAACCTTTTAGATAAAAAAAAATTCCAAATCGATTTACAACTGGCGGAGTTATGAGGTAATAAATGTAGAACAATCGAATTGAGAGCCTCCTTTTTGAAGTCGGTTTTTGAAGTAAAAAAAACTTGAATAAACCCTACACTCAAGCTATACAATCCATACTTGTATAATTAAAAGTCAATACTATGAATATTATTATCTGTACTATAGTATTAATGTCTCAAGAGAGACACGAGCCCAGCAGTAGGACCTAGATTGTGAATCCTAGTGAACAGAGATATAAATTAATACAAAGTTTATAATAATATAAAGTTATAATTAAGTATGTTTTTTCGCAAAAAAAAAAAAAGAAATAACTACTATGTCACAAATGAAAATGCTCCACTAGGCTCGATAATAAGTGAGCCCCGTTGGAATCGCGTCCCAATAATTTTCACTAATCGAATATTTTTATCTATTATCACTAAGCAGCTTTTTTTGCGGCAAATCACTTGATTGACAACAAATAAACAAATTACCATACTGCACCTATCTAATTTGTTTTCTTGCAAATTATAATCAGTCATATTATGACACTAAATCGGCTTATGGTTGATAGGAATTGGGTACCTATTATTTATTTGATAATTAAATTGATGTTGATTTTTTGTTGATTTTTGCTGTACCGTAGAAAAGTAGGTATACTTGTATATGCATTCTTCTAATAAGTAATGACCATAATCTTATTTACTGAATTATTTTTTAACTAATTTCGAAATACTGGCTTAGAAGAACTTTATATAAAACAAATTAATCCATAGTTTTAACATTAATCGGTTCATTGTCAAGAGAAAAATAAAATTATGAATAATAATTACCTATCTAATAGGTAATTATTATTCATATTTAATACTAATTTGTTTGACATTGAAATGCAGTGCGAAAGTGTATTATACACACGTGCTAGAATAAACCTAGACAAATCTGTAATAATCAGATAAATCATGGTTTATCTAAGTGAGGAGTTAATAGTTTCCGAAACGGGCCTTAGACGAGTTATAAAAGTGGATAATGTAAAACAAAGAAGGGACGTCCATAGGGATAATGAATTTCAGAACTCGGTATCTCTGCCTACCCCGCAAGGGACTTGGCAAGACTATAAGGTATAATAACGTTTATTTTATTTATTTACACTTTATTGCAACGTTTTAAATAAGTAACCGAAATTTTTACGTTCATGTCGAATTTAAAACTATAACTAATTTTAAATTTTGTTCTTAGGTGGCAAATATTCATCTGGTCAATACACGTACAAGATCTACCATCTCGCATCTAAAGTACCGGCATTCATCCGGTTGTTGGCGCCTAAAGGGTCACTGGAGGTGCATGAAGAGGCATGGAATGCTTACCCATACTGCCGAACTGTGCTCACGGTTAGTTTTTTTTTTATTAGTGAAGATGGAATGGCAACCCTGCCTACGCTATCGGTATACGCTGGCAGGGTACCAGTGAAGAGTGACAGGTGAGGATAAAGGCAAGTCAGTTGGCCCATAGTGATCAATTGAACAAGAATTTACCACTATGGTTTCCAGGGGAACCGCGTGGAGGTCGACCTGATAGGGTATATTGCTAACAATAGCGTTGTTAAATGTCATTATTAACAATCCCTTTTCCCTGCTTACGGTTAGTTGTCAAATATGTACATACAAAAGTAGTACAAAATATTGTCTCCTATATATATATACGATACAAGATATCAAATTTTGTACTGACATACTTCGTCCTTTTTTATATAAAGACAAAAATACTAAATCCACGACTGATGTAACTAGTGTGAAAGTGTAAATAGAAAAAATTGTACAGTCCGGTAACTTCAAATTTGTACATAAATTTCATGTTCACTTCTAATCCAATATTATAAACATGAAAGCGAGTTTGTTTGTTACCTTTTGGCGCCATAACGGCTTAACCAATCGACATAAAATTTTGTATTACATAGTATTTGTAATGGAGAAGGACATAAGCTACATTTTATTTCAGTCCAGATAATTATGAAAATAACAATCAACTTACGTGTATTTTGTTGTGAACTCATGATTAAAGTTCCCGGATTGTCTCGAAACTAGTTGAGCGTTCTTAACAGAAATAGACGTAAGTCAATCCAGTTACTTATACAAATAAAATATGGTCACTGTGATGTTACGTAATGAACTCTAACCTAAAAACCAGTTCTATATTTGTAATTTATTCAAATCATATTTTTTTATGAGAGTATGAAGCCTCAATCTACTGACACAGAATTTGGTTTGCCTTCAGAAATGGAATTGTCTGGCGTATCAATATTTTGTGCCAAATGAAGAATTATTTTGGGGTTTGTGACATAAAAAAAAATCCCGCAGTTTTTTGTTTTAATTTATAGTTCATTAAAAATAATTTGAACTTATGATTTTTTAGCAAATTTATTTGGTATTAAATACACAATAATCGAAACCTTTGTGGTGATGAACGTTACAAAATAGGATATTTAAAAATACTCCTTTTTTAAATGTATAACCCTGCAATGGCAATTCTTACTGTCGGAAGGATTATTAATGTTTCAATCTACTATTTAAAAACGAAATATCGATTAAACTTTTTTAAATAAATATTTTGATAAATGTTAACACCAAACATCTTTTATGATATATAACTATTTTTTTTTATTTTCACGTGAGGTAATGTATCGTACATAATGTCCAACATACAATGAAATATATTCTAAAATTATTGCAGAACCCGGGTTACATGAAGGAGAACTTCGTCATTTGTATAGAGTCCTTACATTTACCAGACAGCGGGGATCAGCAAAATGTAAGTTATAATATTTTTTTTACATTAAAAGCACTCCACTCTCTACTACAAACACTACCACATATTTGTTTAAATGTGAGCTTCATCTAATAATTTATTAAGGCCATCATAATAACATAAGTCCAAAAAACTAACCACGTTATATCTATGTCTATCGCATATTGCAAAATGCACATTTTGCAAGGTATAGTCTTTAACAGAATTCAGTGATATAGTGATGAAATTGAATAATTTCATCCATAAATAATACAGTGAAATGAATGTTATAGGGTAATAACAGATTTTTTAATTTTTAATTCCATAATCTAATTAATAATAATGTATAACCTTCTAAGAAAGGTTTATCACTTAAAAGATTTGAGAACTAATTAATATGCTCTATGTTTACCTCTAAGTTCAAGGAGAAGTAATGAGAGGTATCCGAACTTTTAAGCCAACCAAGTGGTCACTTACGTCACCTTATGACACGAAGATCTGATGTCAATCATAGTATCATTAAAAACCATCATAGGAAACGTTTAAAAATTACATTAATACTTTTATTACTATAATATTATTCTAAGTTAACACACTGAGACTTTAAACGAAAAATATGTTGAAAAACTATAAAAGAAGCCTACCGCAATGATGATACGCAACGCCCGGCTGTCAATATAGTACAAGAAGTTTTTTCTTATCATTTTTTGAATTTTGTTGTCATTCTGTATAAATAATTTATCTATATACCAGTATATGCTCAAAATATCCTTAGCGACGGAATAACCACAGGGAACATCAAATGTCTACAATTTTTATCTTCACATTTGCTTCTTTGATATTACAAGTCCTGGTTCAATATTAGTATTTGACTCATTCCACGCAGAATAAAGTTAACTCTCAGTTAACATATAATTAGCGTATTCGTCAGTTAAAAACATTTGATTAATATCAATTCACGAAAAATCAGAAACTGTTTAGTGGTTTAAACTTTAGTTACGAATACAGATTACTTGTAGTTGTCTTGTGTAACTCATCTGTCCCTTTAGATAATGTACACGAGACTTCTTTCGCCAAGAAAGAAGAAAGACACAAGAATTTTTTTAATAGATGGTATCTCTGCCTGCTCTATTGGTTTACGCCAACCCTTGACACCTATCGTTGGGATAAAAATTGTACTTTCAAGTTTGAGCAAATAATATACATTTACAAAATTTCATTAAAATCGCTGAAACGATTTAGGACATTACCGTGAACTAACATCGCCACATGGGAGTTTTATACATTCAGATTATTTCAGTCACGATTTTGCACGGTCTTGAAAAGAAAATACCGATATTACACGATGATAATATAGTTTTATATAGGCGAAAGGCTATTCTAAATTGGTTAATTATTTTTATTCGTTAGGAAAAAAGACTCAAATATTTCCTTTTTATAATTTATATATTACATTTGTTACACCTAAGAAATAGTAATTTTTCATTCGCAGAATTAAGATCTACAACTAGATCAGTCGGTAATTAATTTTAATTTTTAACTAAAAATATAGCAAAAACACATATGTTTAATATCTTATTAATCCATAGGTATTGGTAAGCAGATATCGTAACATAATTATCGTAACGTTATCAATGTATGTAGGTAAAATTATTTTCGTAGTCTTTCTGTGTATAACCAAAGTTCAAAGTAAAAATAGCGAATCTCATTCTTTATAGAATAAAAATGAAATGAAACCTATTAGGGATAATAGATAAGGATGAAGTCACGTTAAATGGCACATCGTGACGAATTCATCAGGAAGTAAGCACGTTTCCCAGAGGAACCGTAGCGAGGTCTACTTGACAAGGTATATTGCTAGCAATGGGGATTAACGTTGCCATTACTAGTAGTCCCTCCTTCCCGGAAACATATCGATGAAAAATTGTAAATTGTCGTTGTATGGGTTTAATCGGTCGATAACGTTATCTTTAAAATATCTAAAAGAAAATATTATCAGGTTTAAAATATACATTATAAAATTTTGGCCTTCTGATATAGTGATAAACAAAGGTAAACATTAGATAATATTTTTCTATAATACCTACCTACACGATGTACTTAATGTTGTAATTATGAAAGTGTCTATTTACTTATTAAATACTGTTTTACACGATTAACTTAAAATTAATTACTGGACAATTTTATATTAATTTATTATATTATAGATATTGATTTTTGTTTAGCGGGCTAATATCGCTTAAATTTCATCTGTGTAATTAAAAACGAATGTTTGTACGTTTGTCCTTTATTTGTTCTTAAACCATTCATCCGATTTGATGAAACTTTGGTAGATTCTGGGTTGTTTTCCATACATATTATCGTTACCACACACCAAATATTATTCCAAATTATACTAATCAAAGGAGCGTATATATATTTCAAATAATGCTACCAATACTCGTATGAGGTTAAACACATAATTTACACTGATAACCAAGTTAAATGTAACGTGGGTCAACTAGTAAATAATAAATAATTCAGTCCATAGACTAGTCATCTGGCTCTCAAACTAGGCTACCCTGTGTTATGACACTTTAGACTACGAACCAAAAACATCAAAATCCGAATCAGTTTAGAATAATTTATTTTCTAAGTGTAGTGAAACGGAATATTTGAGAAACTTTGTACAAAAGTCGTTTGTTTAGGTACCTCTGTTCCATTCGTGTTTTTTTTTTAGCAACTGTGCAGATGTATGTATTCTGTAATGTCAATGGCGCTGTTCATGTCTATAGATTGCCGCGGTCCATCAAGCCATTTGCTATTCTAAGTTACATTAGAAAAAAATAATAGTAAATCACTACTCAATGTATGCACTGACTATATCTATATATATAGGTATATTATGATGTTATTTCTATTCAACTACAAGGGGGTTACCTATATTTTTCATCTTAATCTTTTTATCAATTCGGTATTATTGAATTAATTAATTATTCATATCATATAAATTAGTTGGAATTTAATCAATGATGTATTGTTGGATTTATGATCTAACTGTTTTAAGATTGATAATAATAATAATAGAGAAAATGTAAGGAAATAGCATTGTGGAATATTTTTCTACTTTTCCAAAATGCTATGACCATAGATTAAAGATAGTACATTCTATTTCTACAGGTATGATAATAAAATATTTGAAAAGAATTGATAGGTCATGTAACATTTATTGCAGATAAATTTGAAATAGTAACTAAACTAACTAAATACACAACGTTTTTTTTTTTAATACAACATAGAATGGCAAACAAGCTGACGGCCCACCTGATGGAAACCGTCAGTGGTAACCGTCGCCCATAGACATGAGCAGTACCATGGACATAACAGAGTATACTGTTTCGCCCATGATACCCCCCATGCGTTGCCATTCCTAAGGACTCAGGTGTTATTCCTTTATACCTCAGTATTTTGTCTTTATCGCGGCAAGACCTCCTTTTTAATATTCAATCAAGTAAGCTCATTTCTTCGAGAGTAAAGTAAATTTTGTGTCTACTGCGATATTTTGTATGACACAAACATATCAATAATAGTTACTAAGTACCTTTGTGGATCTTGAACCTAATAATTACGTTGTTTTGTACTTACACAACGTTCTAGCAAGGTCGACGTTAACATAATTAATACTTGTCTCTAGTACTCATTAAAAAAGAAATAGCTAACGGTATTGCAATTTCCGCAATGCCCCAAGATGCTTCTCATAAATAATAATCAAAACTTCATAAATTAATTTGTACTGACATTTTTATATTTCTTTGATTAAAAAAAAAACACTAAAGCATTGCTCCGTCATGACAGCAATATACCTATGTATAAAACCATAAAAAAAAAATATGGGTGAAGATGGAACGGTAAACGGCGCCTGCGCTATCGGTATACACTACCAGTATACGGGTATCAGTGAAGTACAGGTGAGGATAAAGACAGGTCAGTTGGCTCATAGTGACCAATTGAACAAGAATTAACCACTATGGTTTTCAAGGGGAACCGCGTGGAGATCGACCTGACAGGGTGTATTGCTAGCAATGGGGCTGTTAAATCTCATTACTAATAATCCCTTTCCCCTCAAAATCATATACTGTAGATAATACCTGGCATTCTCTTTCTACATATAAAACGGTAGCTATTTTAATTTAACTATCACAAATGGGGTAGTTTTTTTTTTTAATGGATGGTAATGAAATGGTAACTTCGTCTGCGCTATTGGTATATACTGGCGGGGGATTAGTAAAAAATGATAAGTGTGGGTGGAAACAGGTCAATTGGCCCATCGTTACGAATATAACAATAATTAACCACATCCAAGGGGAACCTCGTACATGGGGGTCGATTTAATAGGGTATATGCCTTATGGTTTGTAAGTAACAGGAATTACCGCGATCATTTAGTTAAATTGTGGTATGGTAGAAGAAAAAACTGCCTCGAAGGCGGAGATTTAACAGCGTTACATCAGTCTACTCGTGACTATTCAGGTAAATTAACGTCGAAATAATTCACGTTAATTCTCGTCACAGTGACGTGCTGTGTAGTAAGATGCCTTAATTTGTTACACTCAATTATATACACCGTATAATGTATATAATCATCCTAATATAAAGAATAGAACAATAGAAACTAAATATAATTTAATATCGTAACTCTACGCCTAGTATAGTAGTAGTAAACATCCAAGGTCCAAATTCTTAAGTGATTAGCTATTGCAATTTGTTTTAAATGTAATTAAACGATAAGGATATGACAAAAGACTAAATAATTAATTTATTAATACCAACGTTTTGTTGTTTTAGGCGAGTAATTATACAGATAAATAGGGTCCATATTAAAAGACAATAATATATTTATAAAGAATCATTAGTCACATGATCACTTTTCTCTACAACCCCATAGTCTATATCTAATTATTTCCCAGAGAATTTCATTGGTTTTAGTTGTAATCATCTCACGGTAAGGATGATGATAAAGTTCTTTAATGGTTGCGTGCGATTATAAGGATTTTCCTACGCGATAAAGTTTCAATATAAGTTTCCTGTAATAGTTTATTAAAAAAAAATGAAGTTTCTTTGTAAAGTCGGCGTAACACATTTGACAAAGTTAGTTCCAGTTATTAATAAGCTTCGATACCATTTAGATCAAATGGGTCGTATACTTTATTATATTTACATTAGTACATTTGCGATAAAAATAATCTATGTGTTACAATATGTAATTAATTTATTAATTAGTAATCAAACAAATAGCGGAAATATCATTTAAACACTATTTAATTTATTTAAAATCATTATAAATTTTATTTAGATTATTATTATTCATTTCCTAATATTGGTCATGTTTGTTTACACAAAGTAGCATGTACTTTGTAATCCACCTAGAAGAATAAATGATTTGTCTAGGTCAGTGTGTGTTTGTGTTATGTTTATATATTTTATATATATCATAGACACACATACATTATCAAATTGTTGTTATTTGTTTGCTAGAAACACTTCATAAATTATAAAACTAGCTAATTCTTGCAAAAGTTTTCTTCCCTACCGTCAACCTATAAGCTCGATAGGAGTAAAAGCTATCCTATCAATGCATATTTACAGCACTTAAAATCTGTTATACGCTTTTAGAGATTAGCGTGAATCACAAATAATATAATACTATACTAGTAGTGTGAACGCACATCGTGACATGGGATTTTTATATATTAAGATATATTTATTTTATAGGTCCATGAACTGCCACCAGAGAAACTAAAAGCACGCGAAGTTGTGAATATTGACATCGCAAACGACCCGCTCCCGTCCGCTGACTACAAGGCCGAGACCGACCCTACCAAATTCAAGTCCGTGAAGACCGGCCGCGGGCCCCTGGTCGGCCCCAACTGGAAGAAAGAAGTGAAGCCGGTTATGACCTGCTACAAACTCGTCACCGCCGAGTTCAAGTGGTTCGCCTTCTGGACAAAATCCTGAGGTACGAAGAACATTTGTTAGCCTAGAAACTATATCTTCAAGCGAATCTGGTGGCGTTTTTGCTAATCCGTAGAATTTTGGTTTACCTGCTCCTTTTCCTCCTATTCCTTTATTGGTTTTATCCTTTTTAACAGCCCGAAGTCGTGTTCCCATCCTCTTTTCTACGTGACCCACACATTCTTTTTTTGTTACCGCAGTATCTCCATACGGTTTAGTATCTAGGATCCCCTTGAAAGTTTTGCTGTCACGTTATAAAATGCTTTATGTACTCCGATCAACGTATTCTAAAGGATTTGTTTTTTTTTTTTTCCACAAATTACATCCACCACAAAAACTACTCATGACCATGACATCTAAAACTTTCCCAGTGTACTTGCCGATCAACGTAGATATGAAAAGCCTAAGTACCGTCACCTGACACAGTCAATTCATCCTGTGGTTTTCCTGATTTTTCATTCATAGTTTTTTCTTGCGTAACAGCGAATGCCAATAAAGTATCACACAGTGAAGATGTAGCAATATGAATGTTTTCCAGTAGTGCAGTATAAGTAGAATTTGCAACACCCGAACACATGTCCATAAAGCTACAGAAAAGATTTACTCCTTCTTGACCAACTCCCAATAATCGCATCGCAAATACAAACCGACGATTAACCTCAAATGCATTTCCGATAACGGGCCTGAGTTTATAACTGTCTGTTTTTCATACACGATAAAATAATAAAGCCTATAATTGATCGCGAAATAGACACGTCACTTTTACAAGTTTTACATATAACTATTTCAGAGATTGCAGCAAATACAGAAACAAACTCCAAAATGCAATATGCGAAATTCGAAATGGGAACCTCCATGTTCATGTTATTTTTAAGTTTATTGGCCGAAGCTGATGTAAATACCGTATCATTTTGGTGGGTAAAACGGTTTCCACTAAACTTTCTTTTTTTACTACGACCAGGATGAACATTTTCACTCGTACTTCCTTTCCGTCCACTCATTATGAAAAAAAATAATTTGTAGCTGTTGATCTCTTCGAAGTTCAACCAATACTAAAATAACTTCGGGAAAATATTATAACAATAGAAATTTCATGTCTAATAATATATATATAAATAAATTTTGACATTTAAAAAAACCGCTCTTCCTTTTACCTGCTGTATCTTTAAAACGACTTCGAATTTTCTAAAATCGCTTTACTACCGTATTCTAGACATGTTAAGGGAGCAATTTATGAAAAAAAAAAAATCGATTTTTTCAACCCATCACATAGGAAGACCCCCTTAAAAAATCGTAAAGGAAATAATGTAACATACCTAAATATTAAAGACAAATTTATATTTATTTATGCCTCTTGTCTATTAATTTACTTTTACAATAGACATTGTTTATCATGTAATTAAAATTCATAATAGTCCTTAATATGATAATAGCTATTTGTAATTATCATTACAAGTATGACGTTGTTTTTCTTTTAACTAGTATATATTCTATTTCAGAGTAAAGTAGAAAACGTTATTCAGAAGTCGGAACGGCGGTTGTTCACCATTTTCCATAGGTTTGTATTATTTATTTGTATAAAACAAAATATCTCAAATGTGTGTGAAAGTGGTAACCGTCGCCTATAGACATGAGCAGTACCATGGACATAACAGAGTATACTGTTTCGCCCATTATACCCCCCATGCGTTGCCATTCCTGAGAACTCAGGTATTATTCCTCTGTACCTTGTAAATTCACACCACCCTTCAAACTGAAACACAGACATTCAAATACAACTGCTTTACGATTGAAACACGAATGGGACAGAGGTACCTAAGCAAAGGACTTTTGTACATATGCATATAGTCAAAAGTCAACATACATTAAAAAAAATCATAACTATTAAGGCATAGTCATTGACCTTGCATGCACGCACTTTTATAGGACAATAAAGAATAAATAAAACTATTAATTTCAGGCAAGTGTTCTGTTCGATGGACGACTGGCATGGCATGACCATGGCCGACATCCGAGCCATTGAGGATCGCACCAAGGAGGAACTTGAAAAGTTGCGTCGCGAAGGTGAAGTCCGCGGCATGCGTGCTGACAACGACTAAACGTGCGTGCGTATGTGTGCGTGCATGCGTACTTGTGTGCGAGTAGGTGTCGGGCGCGGGCCATAGAATACGCTCAGTAAACATTTATAGCGTCAATATTATAAAATGCATTTCAGATTTTTTGTAAATATTTGTTCAAGTTGATATGTAAACAGCGTTATCTCCATTGTCCTTTAATTCTCATTCCTAAAGGAGATATGCTATATAGTGAGGTTTGTTTATGCGTCGATGGACGATGTCCAAACTAAACATTTTTTTTTATAAACTTCGTAATAAAAGCAATACTTGTTATGAGATCCGCGCTCGACTCATTTCCTTCTCACGCTCACACAAATGCCCTAGCCTCTGATAAACAAATATACAAATCAATATTGGATATTAATGTTAAACGTTATTTCATCAATTCTCATAATTAAGTATGTATGTAATTGAAAATGTGTTCTCATAATTCATTGGACAAAGTAAATCAAATTATTACTTATGACTGCTGGCAGTCTGTTTACTGACGATTTCAAAAATAAGATTAAAATGGATAAAACTTAAAAAAAAAATCTTGTAAACACTTAGATAAAATCACAACAGACTAGTTAGAGGCGGGGGTATAGATTACCATTAGTTTAAAATAAAGAGATGTGGTATAGATACTATTTAAATGAATAACTAAATAAGTTGATGTAGTCAGTGGTTAACAGGTAGTGTTGTCGTTACATAAAAATAATTCGTTTTGACAACTACTCATTATCAACGAGAATTGGTGGAAATATTTGGCATCTAGGCCGGATTTTTAAATATTTCACTGTGTAATATTCTGTTAGTCGATCTAACCAGCCTAGACGGCGTTTTGGCTCTTGTGTATTTTGTAATAAATAAACATATATGTATAAGTAATTTTGCGCAATAGTAACCAATTAGTACTGGCACGAATGTAACTAGGAAGAAAAATTATTGGTGCAATATATTTTATCAATGGCAACCCAAGAGATGCGTACAGGTTGATATAGTAGTTGGGAGTGTTGCAAAATGAATATTTATTAACCTCTATGTGGTTTGTGGGCGGTGGTTGTTTTTTAGTAAAGTTATTATTGGGACTATAGTTTATTTATTAAGGAGTTGTTCAATTTGCAACACACTCAGGTGATTCATGTATAATAATTATTGATAAGTTTTGTTATTTAACAAATCAGTATTTTAATATTTGTGTGACATTCCAGATACAATACCAATAATGTATAACATTAATGAACATTTTAGGTTGATTTGCTATTTCATCTATTTTTTCTTTTTATTTTTAATAGCTCTCTGTGTTATATTGGATATTATGCAGCAATATGCATAAATCAAATGATACAATTATATATCAGTACAATCTATGTTATGCAATTAGTTTTATGTGGATTCCCCTCACATTTATTGTAATGAAGTCAGTAACTACAATTTTGTATTTAATGTTCCTCCATTTTAACCATTGCGTTACTTCTTATCGCGAATGTATTTATATGCTTCTGCGTTGCTCAAAATTCTTGGAGGGAGTGCTGTTATGATGTTGGAATTTCGTATATGTGGCTACTAGTCCTCTCCAAGAGTTCTGTTCGACGCTTTTTTTATTTTTGCTTAATTATTTGCACATGTTTTTAAGTTTTTTTTTTTTACTTGTTGTAATAAGTTATACATCAAATACAGCGTGATATACATATTTCAGAGTAGTCTTTTATTAGTAGATTATGTAGTAAATTGTTCGCAACCCGCTTTTAGCATTGCCTAGAGCTTGTGATTTGGTGTTTTTTTTTACAATTTTTTTTTAATACTTGAGCATTTAAAGTACTTAATGACCATATGATCACTAAAACTAGCACAATTTTATCTCCTATTTAGGCATTATAGTGAGATATTTATCCTTACATGATAAATTAAAAAAGAATTCTTCCCAGTCTAATGACAATATTTTTTTGTAGTTTGTCTTGGACCAAATAAAATCTTTGATGAAAACTGACGATTGATTTTAGTAGCTAAATTTGAGCTGTTTATATTACAAGATGGTAATATAACATGTTATTGAACAATTGTTAAAGCTTATTTGTAGCAGTTACCAAATAAAATTAAGTACACTGGATGATTGTTTATTTTTTGGAATTCCTTCAATTAATTCCTTCGTGTATTTTGTTTTATTTAATATGTGTTGATGTATGAGTGCACGTTTCGCATAATTTACTTTTACATGCTTATTATTACTTATTTTTCGTCCAGCGGATGTAAGATCAGTATTCTGTAGAGATATATGTCCATAGCACACTGTATGGTATTGGAGAAATTGAATATATATAAAATACCTATAGAGCGCTAAAATTGTCAATTTTAAAATGTTTAGCTATTTAAAATTTTGAAAGTTCTCGCATTGAAATGTAAGTATAATAATGTAATAAATAACATTTGTTGTAAAATGTACTATGAGTATTTTGAGGCCAACAGAAATAAAATTAATTTAATCTGTTTCGATTTGTTTGGTTTATAGACTAGTTGATATTTTAGCACCTCCATACTTCGAACACATTCGATATACAAAGTAAAAACAAACTTACGAGTTTCAATAGGATTGGTCATTTATTGCATTTCAGTTAAAAAGATAATTTTCATTTTTGAAATGAATAACTTATGCTAGCCGAAAGAATTGAAAATACAAAACATAATTGTATATCGGAACAATATTAGGCGATACAACTTTAAAAAAAATTAAATGAGGCGTGGAAGCGCAACAATATATCACAGAACAGGCTTTCAATAGGAGATTAAGGAATATAACAATAAAATCTCGACTAGGTGGCGTCTAAACCAAATGTGACCTTATTATTAATACACATTTCCATTCATTACCTAAATAACTGTTCAGATTTCTATATCATGACGTTATTTATACATTTGTACATATGAGCACATTGCATCAAGAATGCGGAAGCACTCGTTAATTACCTTTCGTGTTAAGAGGATCGTTTGAATTAAGAATAACCTATCGAAATTGGTACAATTTTAGAAATTCTTAAATATAATTTACATTATGTATTAAAAGTGACTGCAGTGCATAAAAACAATTATGGAATAACATGGAAATTAATCGACAACAAAAAATATGTATTCATTTTAAAAAATAAATTTCATAACACACATAGTATTCGCCGTTAAATCTAAAGTGCCCGTGATAGGAATCTAATTACCTATATGATGTTCCATCTATAGTTTTCATGTACTACAGGTGATGGTATACTCCACGGCCACTTTTTATATGAGAATCAACTATAGAGAAACTTGGCAATTGTACAAATCATTGCGGTAGCCAAATACATTATACACATTTGTATTACAAGTTAGTGTGGTCAAAACCAGCAACAGTAACTACATAGGGATGAGTCGATGACTGGACTTGGCCTAATCATAGACTGCCATAATAATCGTCAGCGACAAATGAAATGTAAATGGAAACTATATTTATTAATCAGTAATCTTGCACAAATTTCATACTTGCTAGTGTAACCGGTGCCTTTTCAGAAGTATGGCGCATGAGTCGAACACTAATCTATACATACTCGGTATTTCATGAAGCTCATACCGATACTAGTCTAGTCAATTTACTAAGTTGTACGATTGTCACAGATGTCAATGTATATTTCTATAACCGTGTGATAATATTTAAACACATGAATGACTCGGGACAGTATTTTTTTCTTTACAAATTTTGCATCAAGTGTGATACATAGGTACAGTTTTGATCTTTATAATGTCTATTTATTTATTTGGATTCAGAAATCGTTCAAAATATTTCATATATATATATATATATAGTTGTATAAATATTACCATTCCTAGGTACATCAATTTGAACTTTTGACATTATAATACTTAGAAACATTGTATTATTTACATAACCAATTGAATAATATAACTTATATCTATTTACAATTTTAGTGGGGTGGGTTGGGAAAAGTAAAATATAATTTAAAAAAAAAAAACATTAAGCAGACATTACTCCAGATATTACTTCTTGATACCTGATGCCTACAAACAGACATAATATGTAACACTTATTTGTTAATGTACCACTTATAAAAGGATTTTTGAAGGCTCACCTAATAATTTAAAATTGTTTTCTATGAAAAATAGCGTCTTCAATCTTGGAAAAATAAATTAAAATTTATTTCAAAATTGAGATATTTTGTTTTAAAAACTAAATTATTGAATCGATTTTGATAAAATGTCTATGAGACCATTCTAAAAGTATATCTTTTCAGAAAAAAAAGTAATTGGAGAAAGACTCCAACAAATTAAGAACCCCTTTTTTTTAAATTGTTAAAAACAAATGGACCAAATAGAAATGTCGATACTCTATTCAGAACTGTACGACTCAATATCATTTGAGAAATTTCTTTATAAATCTACAATAACACTTCTACTTTTAGGGGAGCCTTCTAAAACAATGTTTTTAGAAATTATAAAGGTACATTGTAATAACAATACAACAATAGGTGATAATTGCATTTTAGTAGTTACTTTGCATTCCGTTAGGTAACAATTTGTGTTACACATACTATTACGATGGGATATAGCGTTGAAGAAACGCTATACACCATCTCATCATCACCAGCAACACTCTCCGTATTTAAATTTTAGTTGAAATAAATTGTCTATATGTTCACATCTCGATCTACGTATGGTAGATAAAAAAATACAATAATAAATATAAACAATAAAATACAATAAAAGTACAAAGTTTTCAGTCTCCATACTTTTTAAAATACTTAATTTATGCTTGACTCACTTTTAAAACTAAATATTTACATACTTGTTTACCAACTAAATAACAACAAAATTAATACATAATTATATCGGTGCCAATTCAATTGCAGCGGTTGGTAGACTCTTTAATGAGATTAAAATTTATAAAAAAATATATATTTGTAACTTACATAATTATAAAACGAACAACAGTTTTTAAGTTAGACCTTCAGGATCACAATTGTGAAAACAGCATTAAATTCGGACAATATTTTTTTTGTGTGATGCAAAAAAATATTGTAGGAACATGCAAAAAAAAATGTCTATTATTGCAACTTTAAAACTCCTTATATTTTTTCTGATGTATCTTTCAGACATCGTTTACCTACAATTTTATTATAGTAATAATATATTTTAACGAAATATTAAAATGAAATTATTACGAAATGGCACCAATTTAACACCTATGTTAAAATTAATTTCATATTATGGCACATAAGAATTGACACCAAATAACTGAATAATTGAATTATAAACCAAATATAGCGTTATTTTTATAAGAACTCATGTGACTGAAACCTCCATGAGCCCCTTTTCGTTCTTTAACAGTTCTGTTTCCTTGACTGACTCAACTTCTTGCTAATGAGTTGCTATTTAAAAAAGCTACAACATCATTTGTATTAGTAGTTTTACTTTATCTTCTATGTGACATAGTATTCAATCATCAACCTCTAATTCAAGCTCAATGTCGGCGAGGCTGATTCGTCTTAATGTATTGATTATCATGTAACGGGAGAAGGCAACATATAGATATCTGAACCACACCATCTGGGACTTGTGCCGTTTCATAGCACGAATAACGCGACGGCTTTCTGTCCATCGAAGGAAGTACCTATAACAGTCAAATTTGGTTTCCTTAAATACACGGACTATAGTCATTTTGACTACGTATAACCTTTTGTGTACCCTGTACTCAAATATGTGCTCAACTATTTAAGTGTAGGGTGGGGTGGGGGATAACCACTCCAGGATGTAAGTGGATTTTAGAGGTATACGGAAAGACATTTCTTAGCGAATTTAAACATGTGGGAAAACAAGGCAAACGTATAAGTAAGTTTTAATTATAGACAAAATCGGGACCATCTGTGCAAGTCATATTGAACTATATGTTTAATTAAACCAATTGTACCTACATACAATTTTGATATTGACATGTAAAAAGTTAATATCTGCATTAATTTATGAAATTTTGTGATATTGAGATAAAACAATGTCACATTCCTTTCAATTCAGTGGAGTAATTACAGTACTAGTTACAGTTTATTTTAAACAGGCGAGGTGGGTGGCTAGATTTTTTTTATAAATTTCTTAGTTTAAAATCCAATACAGAATATTTTTCATTTAATAAATAATAAAGGATAGTAATGTTTATAGACAAGGTAGTAGAATCTATTGAGATCTGAGGGCCTACCATGAAGTGTTTTCCGAAATTTCGGGTCCGAACGAAACAAAAGTTTGATGTTAAAATTATATAATACATACTGTTTAAAAAGATTTAAAATGTTAAAATACTATTTCTTTGGACTTTTATGGTAGAATTTATTAACATGTAAAGATGTACAAAATGTAAAGGCCCATTTACGGGGCCGATTTTGGTATGAACAAAACCACGAAATTGAGTCAGAAAATTTGGAATTACATTACATGGTAGACCAACTGTACTCTTAATAATATTAATGAACATTTTATATATTTAAATATTACCTCTTGGAAGACAATACAAAGCTAAGTGGTAAATCTAAAAATCCCAGGTACTTTCTCAGTATATTTACAGAGTCTAATGTGTAGACTGTACATTCTGAAACACAATAATTTGCATAGTTATAAATATTGCAAATAATGTGAATACATTATTTGTAGATAAAAATACTGAGATTCATTCTAAAGTGACATATTTTATCTTTAAACTAAAATTTCGATTTAATAATAATCAGCAAAATTATTACTGTAAAAATCAGTATTTATAATTTTACAGATTTGAATCAATTTTTAAAATTTAATTCTTGATGGTCCATAACATAAAATTTTGCTAAAATATTAAAGATTAGTTTAGAGAATTACACTTTAAAATCCATCCCAAAACCTAGTTTTATGAATTATAAATTTATTATACAATTATAATTTTTCAAAACAAAAAAAAAATATTGGTGACAATAAGTCACAGAGAAAATTGTAATGATAGTTTAAAGTTAATGAGGACACTATTGGTGAGTAATTTTTAATTTATTAATATATTTAATTCTGAAAAGACCACATTCATTACTTACTTTTGGGCATTAATTTCTCAACAAACATATAAGCCACAGCATAGAAAACTGCTGAATGATTTACATGAGAGGACACACCTCCTCTATCAAATGTAACTAGGGTGTCTACATCTAATTTTTCTAACTCATGTTGAATCAATTTAGCTATTACTGGTACAGGCCACTGAGCTTTTGGATCATCCTGTAATCTTGTGTCATTAATTAGACAAATATTCCTATCTGGTAAACCAAGCTCCTCACATGCACTCCACAATTCCAGTCTTCTAATATTGCCTTTACCTTCATAATTACCTAAAACATTAATACTCAAAGTTATCACATAAGTAATATTGTGAGTTAAATTTAACAAGATAATTATGGATATTTAAAAATTTGTGTTTAATAAAAAATAGTAACTTTCCAAACACACAAAACAATTCAAGTTATCAGAAGGCTTTATATACAAATTGTTTACTTATTTTTACTGCCAGACAGCTGTGTTTATCTTATAATATCATTATAACATAAAGGGGAGGGAAGCATAACATGTTTGCTCTTAGACAATGCATGAGGCATATGATGGTGATGATGTATCATGTTGGTTATTTTCAATCTGGTGGGCTTTCAGATTGTTTGCTATTCTCAGTTACTTATAAACTGATAAATGTTAAATTTTTTTGCCAAATAATAGTTGTCTGTATATGTATACTTATTAAGTATAAGTATACAGTACAGTAGGGAAAATCATTAATAGTACATACCATTAGATAAACACAGCAAATAAACATCAGCACCCTGTTCACATAATCTGAAAATTGTGGGACCGAAGAACATGCACTCGTCATCTGGATGTGCAATCACTATTAAAACTCTTTTTGCCCTAAGGGAGCCACGAGTACGAGTCGGTAACCTCCTGGCATACCGACGATATACAAGACAACACACTAACAAATAACCCACTATCCATAAACTTATATAAAATGCAAAATTTCTGAAATATAACAGCGTTTCTGCTACAAATTTCAAATAAAAACTATAAAGATATTCTAAATCGTGTTGAGAGGAGAGTAACATTGCGGATAGTAATTACTTTTTATTTATTTAAATGTTATTAATTCCGTCATTGGTGTATGACAATAACATGATTTAGTTACACATTCAAATATTGTAAAAAAAAAAAGCTATTTTCAATTAATGTAGAATAAATAAGGATTTCTAAACATTTTGGGTGATTCTATTTTTGTTCTTTTTTTGGTTGAAAATTGTTATCAGTAGATTTACATGACATACTTGTGACCACAGATTACAGAAATTAGTTGTCACTTGTAATGTCAATAGTCAATCCTAATTATGTCAAGATGAATGACATTGAAGAAGAAAGACGCTGCTGCCCATCCCTCGCTCTCCTTAGTCGGCATTTACGATACTAACGCAAAATAAAGGAGTCTCCAATTCTATGCCGGGACCATACAGGAACACAGTTTAATATATATGATATCTATCTTCAAAACAATAATAACTGAGTTTTTGAGAGAATTTTTTACTCGTGTATTTAAAGCAACTTATTAATAGCAGACTAAAGTATTAACAAACAAGCTGCAGCATATACTATTTTGCTATTTGATAGCCCACCTCACTACTAGTGATAAGTATCACTTTATGACAAATTTAGAATTTTGCAGTTGGCAATTCTTGGGAATGTTGTCATTGTCACTGTCACGTTACTGTCATGCAGCATTGCCAGGTTGGGTATTTATTTCTTAATTTTGGGGGAAAAAAAATCTAATCGCACAATTTTAGAAAAATAAGATTCATGGAAAATGTTTTGGAAAAAGTGAAATGGGCTTGGAAAATTTGAGTATTTTTTTAGAAATTTTAGGTAATATTTTTAGTACTTGTAAACTCAGTACAGTTATATAAGATGCACGATTACAGTAAATATATTACTGATGTAAAGGAGAGTGAAAAGTGAAAACATATCACAACGTGTCATATGGCAAAATGTATTAAATAACGTTATAATTTTGTGATAGGTTAAAAATCCTAAAATACATATCAATTTGGAGAAAAAAATATTTGACGTTGAGGTAAAAATTAAAATTCTCATCTGGCAACCCTACTCTGCAAGTGTCATTTCAGACTTCAATGTTTGCTTTTATTACACTTAAAAGTAAAAATTAACAATTTTATTACTCTCAAAACTAAGCTAAGATTATTCATTGTATTCATTGATTAATTATATATTTACTAGTGATTAAAATGATTCAACCAGATTATCCTTCAGCCATGGGATTACTGACACATTTAAATTCAGATGAACTGAAAGAAATGCTAAATGACGATACAAAATTTGATGCAGTGCTGAAAGATGTAAAACAGGTACATTTTATTAAAGAATACGTAAAATCCTTTGTGTGCGAGGCATTAATGAAAACATAAATAAGATGTTTATATTACATTATGCCCTTGGTATGGTAAATAAAAGGTTCTAAGAATGAGTCATATCTCATTATTATTTATGTTTGCAAGATTGAATAATGCTTTTACTGATGGTTTAAGTTTATGAGAAGTTTAATGTTTACTCATGGTTTTAATGTTTTGATGGTATTTTTATTTATTTTGGTAACCTGGTTGATTATTTAATGCTGATAGGTTTAATAGTAATGTGTTTAATAAGTCTCACTTTATGATGATTGTGGGTACTATCCTAATGCAATACAAATATTTGTATTAATGAGCTTGTCTTCATTACCATAAAAATGTATTAATTACATCTACATAAAAAAAGAAGTACTCATAATATAAGCTTTCCTTAGTTTAAATTATATAGCAATATATGTTCAAGGCTATTTCTTATTACTAATTACTGATTTACATTTTATAAATTATTATTACTCTAGACTGATTCCATATTTTAGGTGAAAGATTGGGACACAGAAAAGGAGATGATAATTGCGAGCAATAGGTCACTGGCTGAATTTAATTTGGGTAAAGAACCAGAACTTGAACGGCTAAAAACAGAGGTGCAGCAGAAGTCAGAGCAGGGGGAACAGCTTTGTACCCATATACAAGAGCTTCTTGATAACTATAGTAAGTTGTTTTTTATTAAGAAAAGAAAAAGGTATATTTTTCCCTTTCACTGAAGTACCAAAATAAATGGTTGTTTCTAAATTTTTAGCTATAATTAAATTTGTCTAATGGATATTTTGTATATGCATTGTTGCAGAGTAATGGTAAACAGAGCTAGTAGTGACATTTATAACAACTGATTATAAATAATAAATTTTTTTGTATATACCAAATTCTATATAATATTATAAAAATGAATATTTGTAACTCAATTATATATATATATATATATAGGTAGGTTATATTCTAATAAAATAGGATAACGTATATTCTGACTAGCTTTTACTTGAAACTCCTTCAAGATACAAAGTAGCTTATGACCTTCTCTATCTCAAATACTATTCATATACCAAGTTTTATGATGATTGGTTGAACTATAAAAGTGCCAAGAGGAAACAAACAAATAAACACACATAGTTTCATTTATAAAAAAAAAGTGATGGTGAGGTCATACAACTTTGACTGTATTATGCAAAAGTTACTGGAATCATTATGAATGATTATAATTTCTATTATAGAAACCAAATCTGCTGGGATATCACCAGATACAACCCTCGCTGTGTTACAAACAACAGCTGCAGAAACTGAGGAGGAATCTGAGAAAATGGCACAAGACTTTCTGTCTGGGAAAATTGAAGTGGACAAATTTCTTGAAGACTTTGAGCCCATTCGTAAAAAAATGCACCTGAGAAAGTTCAAAGCAGAAAAAATGAGTGAGTTGTTGAGGACAGGCAACCAAACTTCTTATGGTAATGGTTTATCAAAGCCATACATACCATATCCCAGTTACGGAACACCACAAGGAGCTCCAAGTGTACCATATCCGACAGGAGCTTTTAACATGCCAATGCCAGGAATGTTTAGGAACCATTTTTGAAGTTTGTATTGTTTTTAAAGTGTAGATTGACATATTTTCCAATTCCTATTTGGAACTTGCATTTCAAGTCATTTCATATTTAATTACTAAGTACTTGCCAAAGTGCTGATTGAAATTTGAAATCAAAGAAATGCTCTAGCAATTATGCACTTCTAATTTAAGAATTTTACTGGTTTTGTATAATATTTATGAGAAAATTGTCCACCATATTTAATTCATAGAAGGATGCAAAAATAAGTAATAATGTTAACTATCTTTAATCAGTATACAGAAAAGGTATGTACCTCTGTTATTTTATTATGTTAAAATAATAATATATATGTACATGTATGTTAATCTCGACTACCATATGGACAAAGTTTTTGGCACAGCTAGTTAAATATAAAAAATTCAACTTTCAAGAGAGTTAGAATTGTAATATCTTACTTTAAAAGTCACCTTTCCTGCTCTTTAACTGTCACACAAAACGAACAAAATTTATGATTTATAAATTTTATTAAATATTTTTACTTAAATAAAAAACAATGAAAATTGTGTAAAAATGGTAACCAATATTCATAAAATATTATCTAAATTCACCTATCCTCCATTTAGACTTCTCTAAATGGAGGATAGGTGAATATACATAATATACACATTATAGTAACATTGTTTTTTATTAGGGGAGAGGGATGATAATGTTATGGATATTGTACAGTTGAGCAATAATTTATATGAATATTTAATTTGATTCAGTTTGCTCAATCAAGTTTGTGCCATATAATCCTATAATGTAATATTTGTTTGATTATGGTTGAGTTTAGTTGGTTATGTCGTCCCCTACGAACCTGGTAAAGCCCACTAGACATTTCATAGGTCTAAATTAAATATTTGCCGCCCTAATATTAGCTGTAATCCGCCCATACATTTTTACAATTTTGACACTTTGAGCTATTTACTTGACTGCTTTACCCTCTCCATAATGACCCGGCCATTGATTTGATTAGAAAAAACTTTAAAATTAGTGATTAAATTTATTCCTTGATCTAAATAAATACACATAAATCTCAAAGGTCTATATAGATTGTCTGTATTTACATAACGCAGGGCATCCTAGTTTGAAGAGCATGGAATTAGTGGAGTAGATTAAAACATTTTTTAGCGCTAATTAAGACTTATAAAGTATATGATGTAATTTTATTTATTATGAATGTACCTATGTAAATCTAAAAATTATAAGTATAAAATATAGGCACACTGGTTATTATATAATGAAATAGAGATTACTTATATAAGTTATCCATTTGTTCAAATTTATAAACAAATATTGACTGCCTTATGATTTATCTTACTATTATAATAAATTTGTAACTAAATGATGTCTGAACATGGGAAAAAATATAAGGGGTAATAATAAGATTAATAGATGCCAAAACAATTTTCTTTTTTTATTTGGTTTGTCTGTTTTTTCCAGCATCATGCAAATACTAGTCCATAAAATTGGATATGGTTCACAGTTATGTTCCTGAAAGTGTAACTTAAAATCTGGTGTATGTTTTACATCTTTGATACACCATCTAGAAGTGGTCTATTTCATTGATTTTCTTATTTCCGAATTACATACGTATGAGTAGCGAGCTGTAAGATAAAATTAATGGGGTATCTATATAATTTCTATGTCAATTCTAATTTGTAAGTAGGTGTATTATTTCTCATACAAATTGGTGTAGATAAATATAAAATAACCATCCGCTTAGTAACTTGGTGCTTGTAGAAATGAATGTGATTGATAAACTACATTTTGTAAATAATTAGGTACATATACATAATAATAGTAATTGTAATGTCAGACTTATTGTAATAATAGAATTCAAGAATATTGAGAATGAAATTTCTATAGTAAATTAATGCCATTTGTTTAAATTTGTTGTTTTTCACACACTACACTATCGGATTGTGAAATTTGAACATATAAATTTATGTTCAGATTTCTTACAGGTTTGCTTCTTTATTATAAGAACAGTATGTTCTCATCTTAGCACCATACATTAATCACTATACTTGACATGTTCAATATAGTGATTATGCTTGTCATAGGAAATAACAAGCAGCTGGCGAAACTAAATATAGTTACTTATGTACTTCCCTATATATTATACAAATGTTCCGATAAAGTGCTAATATGTATCTATATAATTTGAAATGTAATTATAAATTGTAATATATATGTATGGAAAACTGTACATTTTTCCACTACACGAATGTGTTGCTTATATTAAGAAAAGATATAAATAAAAAGTATGTTCACAACTGTCTGTCATTCCTGATGGGGTACTCGGGGGCTTTAGTCGACATTTGCCGAATTTACGGATTTCTATAATTCACTCTATTTTAACTTCTTTTTATTATTGCAAAATTTTAGCCTTTTTCTTAATATTTTTCTTTATAATAACAAGTTTAATCACGGATGTGGCAGACGAGCATATAACCAGGTTGATAGAAAACAATTATCATGGAATGCAATATTGGGCCTGTAAAAACCTGTTTATATTTACTAGTCTCCTAGGAAACCTCTTACCGACTTCATTGCATTGTCATTGCATTCATTGCATCATATTACACATAAAGGAATAAAAATATGATGCCAAAATAACAGTCTAAGAAAATATCTGATTTTGTTCAGTTGCAGCATGGTTTAGTCCATTTACAAGATAGTATTTTTTTCTATTTACCATAATATTAGGATAGAGAAAATGGGGGGAAGGAGGAAAGCGATACTATTAGATCATTACGATATTGGTTCACAATTTGTTAATAGCAATATCTTTTTAATTTAATAAAATGAAATTATTATTAGGTACTTTTATGGAACATAAGTATCTATTTAATATCATATTATTTATTAAATATTTGTTGTTTTCTAATTTGGCCACATCATATCTATACCATCCAAAGCTCGTGGCAAATTCATCGGATAAGACCCTAAATAAAAAAATTCGATGAATAGAATAGCAAAGTTGTGTAGTTTTACTTCAACTTTGTAGTTTATTTGTATAATTCGTGTATTCTAAAATTAAATATTTCCTATTGCGACTCTATTATTTTGCCACTGATCATATAAAAACCAAGGTTTTAAAATAAAGCATGATATATCTTCGGATAGATAATTATATCTCATGTGTTAATGACATAATTAACATACATTATATAATGTAAACATTCACCTTAATAAGCAAAAAAAAAAATGCAAATTTTAGATCACACATCATCTTTTACTTGAATTTGTACTTAATTATTAATGTTAATAGTTTTTTTTTTTTTAACAAACAACAATAATAATAAACAACAACTAATAAGAATATTCTACTTTATTATTTTAAACATTATCACATTTTTTTCTATAGTTGTTGAAGTATTTAACAATATGTACAATATATACAATGCAAAGTATATTATTAAACTGGTGTATTTTGAAATTAATCATTGATTTCTTTTTACTAAAGATCAAATTGATATTTACTCAGATTTCCTTTCCATTTTTTGTGCATTTTCTTTAATAATCTTATCTTGATCATAGTCTGCTTTACCATTAACTACTAATATTACGAATAAACTTCCTAAAGCAAATATTAAATATAATAATGCTTCCTGTCTGGTCGATTGAGTAATAGCTCTTCGATTTGCCATTTTCTTCCTTAGTAAATCTTTATCATATTGGGCCTTTTTAAATAAATCGCCATAGTGATTCTTTGACCTGTAACATTTTTTTATTACAACACAATTATACACAATTACCCTTACGTTTATTGAATAAAGAAATTTTTATTTTTGGTCACAATTTTAGATCTAAAACAGTTAATAGCGCTTAAGTTATATACAGTGTATAAAGGTATTTGTTATTTATTAGCTAAAATAATTCAATACACATCCACACAAAGGATTTGGATAAAACATACATAGATAAGTCATTTTTGGGTAAACACATAAAACCTTTATCCTTGTTAATAATTACCCGACTACTGTGAAGCAGAAAGGAGGATTATGATTTTGACCAGTATGTATGTATATTCATCTGTTTCCTTATAACTTCTAAATTACTTATCATAATGTACAAATGAAATGTGATTGGAAGCAATTTGACTGTCTACTAGTTATAGGATATATCACATCAAATGGAATATGGCGCCCTCTAGAGAATATAGTCATAAACTACATGGATGGATGTATGTTTGTTTATTCTTTAAAAACTACTAAATGGATTCGAATGAAAGTTGGTACACAGGTAGGTTATATCCAATCTTAGCTCATAAGATACTTTATACACTGATTCAGGTGTATGCAGCTACGTGAGTAGCTAGAAGACAAATATTAAATAGTTTGTACATTGTTATGTATGTTATTTCAGATGAGAATATTGTTTCATACTTTTTAGGGTGTGATTTTTCAGTAGTTGGGGTTTTACTTTTATTTGTTTATCCCCAGCATTCCCTAGTAAAGCCATAAAATACTATTGGAAATAATTTTGAACATAGTAATTTTATATTTATTTAATATACAAATATAAAAGAATTGATTGTATGTTTATAGAGAATAAACATAAAAAGCACTCAGTGGATTTAAAAAAATTATTCACCCATAGAAAGCTACATTATCAGGGAGTAACATAGGCTATGTTATTTTTAAAAATTCTATCTATCCATGCAAAGTTGGATTATTAATAATCTAAATTTACACAATATTTTTTATTATATCAGATTTGTTTAGTATCAATAAATAAACAAAATAATCTTACCAAGCATCAAAATCATATATAGATGTCCTGCCATCCATAGTGGGTGTTATATGGCGACGCTGATGTGACTTGTAAAATTTCAAAGTGGGGTCAGTTGGTTCAGGCTCAGGTCGGTACTCCATTCTAGATTTGTTCTCATGACCAACAAGCAGGCCTACAATAGAAAATATATTCAACATTATTTTTTCATAATTAAATGATTAAAATTTATTAGGTCCATTCTCATACCTATTTCCTGAAATAGTAGGGTTAAGTGTACAAAAGCGAGAGGTAAAAGTTTTTTTCTTGTTATATTTATAGATTTCTTATGTCTCATATTTGTGCACATATATCAGTTTCAAATAATCCTCATGATATGACGCCATCAGATAATTTACCTGATCATACAGTAGTTATACATGTAAGTATGTACTGCATTCTTAATCAATTGTCACAGTTATTTCATAAGTATTATAAAATTCCTTTAATATAAGAAACTTCATACTGGTTCATTCATAATTATCTATTTCACATATCTGCAACTTAATAATAATGTAGTTTTTAAAGGACTGTTATATTAATATTATTTCAAGTTTTAGTAGATAGATAAACAATAATTATTGTCTATGGTGTAAGTAATATAATACACTTGTATTATGTTCTTGTCATATTTAAGATTATTTTTAAGAGGAGAGGGCTAGCTCTCTTGAAAAAATTTCAAGAGAGCTAGCCAACATTTTGTTTGAAGGATACAGTTAACAATGAAACTATTGAGTATGAAGACACAACATTTAAGTTCTCAGGTATATGGAATTAAATAAGCCATCTTAAAAGAAATATAACATTATACTCATATTATTATTTAAAAAACAATTTGAAGTTAGAATATTACCTTTGTCATACATTTTTTTTAATTTGATATTTCCGAGAACCTCATATGCCTCTGTTATAGCTCTGAACTTTTTAGCTGATGTTTCATCCTGAAAGTGTTGTATTATTTATGTATGATACAATAAATAGACTGGTGAAGCTATAAAAGTCACCTTTTATTTTAATTTAGTTAGAACAACATCTAAGGGTATCCACTGACCAATATGTTTCTTGTACCGAAGGAAAATTTTACTTCATTGACACATTTTGTTTATTTTATCATCTTACATAACATAGGTAAAATGAAACGAAAAATATTTCAAATATTAACTAGGACAAGTATTAAGTTGAAACAATTTTAACATTTTATAGTATTGAAACTACAATTTATTTCGATAATAACTCATACATACCGAAGATTTATCTGGATGATAGACTTTTGATAGTTTATAGTAAGCAGACTTAATTTCCGATTGCGTGGCTTTCGGCGTGACTCCCAGGACATCATAATGGCTCGCGCACACCAAAGAAGACGTGCCAATTGAACGTGCTAGCTCAGAGACAAATCTGGATTTACAATGGCCTAGCATTGGACTAAAAAGAAGTAATCGTATCAGCATCTGTAACTTTTGCTTGGTAGGTAATGTAATTTTTGTTATTGACTTTATTCATGTTTATACTTACTATTTTTGATTTTTTTTTATTAAAATCTACAAATATTTGTTATTACTATTGGGCTAAAATTTAAAAAAAATGTTTAATTGGTCATTTCTAAGAGACGAGAATGACAAATATTTTTAATGAAGGAGATTTCCTAAATACTAGAGTATAAAAAAAAATAACAACTTAAATGACAGCAGCATAAGTCACTGTCATGTTACATGACAGACACATGAATTGGTACATAGAAAATGGCAGGTAATATGGTTAATCTATGAGCTTTTTTTTTATACCACTGAGGTGGCTAACAAGCATACGACCCACCTGATGGTAAGTGGTTACCGTAGCCTACGAACACCTGCAATACCAGAGGTATTACGCGTGCGTTGCCGACCCTGAAGAAACCTCTTTACTCCCCTTTTGAAGAACTCCATGCTGTAGTCTCTTGGGAAAACCTCGGCAGGGAGCTCATTCCACAACCTGAATGTTCGTGGGAGGAAACATCTCTGAAACCGCGTAGTACGCGACCATTGAGGCTGTAGGACATGAGGATGAACTCCCTGAAGATGGCGAGCAGTACGATGGTAGAAAGTGGCTGTGGGCATCATATTGAACAATTCCTCTGAGCACAATCCATTGTACAGGCGGTAGAACACGCAGAGTGAGGTAAAATCTCTCCTAAGATTTAGGGTTCAATACAGCCTGTGAACGTGGGATCATCGACAATTCTCATAGCTCGTCGTTGCGACGAGTCGAAAGGTTCAAACTGATATTTAGGTGCTCCGGCCCATAAGTGACAGCAATACTCCATGTGGGGCCAGATTTGCGATTTGTACAGCATTAATCGCTAATTCGGCGTGAAGTAATGCTTCGCTCTATTGAGCATACCGAGTTTTTTAGATGCTAACTTCACCTTATCTTCGAGGTGGCCACGGAACTGTACATCACTAGAGATGTCGACACCAAGGATCCCAATGCTTTTAGAGATATTAAGAGACGTGCCTTAGAACTGTGGAGCCACAGCAAATAGGGATTTCTTAGCGGTGAACGCGCAAGCTTGTTTCTTAGCGGGGTTAAACTGGACTAAGTTTTGTCGTCCCCAATCGGAGACTCTAGTTAACGTTCTCTCAATTTTAGACACAAGCTGTTCACGATTGTCCTCCACGATGGAACGAGGGACATCGGTAAGACCCGTATAATGGGCATCCCCAGTGCTGTCATCCGCATAACAATGCGGATCTGCCTTACGACTAACAATATACCTAGTTACTCGAGCTCGATCGTCTACGAGTCAAATTTTTCTTTTGACATTGTCATTTTAGGTTTGACATTATTTTAAAAAGGTAAAACAGTGACGTCGAAAAAGCGCGGGAAACGTTTAAAAAAGCGGGAGTGTTTTTTGATCTTCTTTAAATTAATTTTATTTTTATTTATATAAGGATTAGTCTTTTTTATATATTGTGTATTAGATTGTATATTTAATTGTATATTTTGTAGTAATAGTGTTTGTTGCTGTAAATATTGGTAAGTAAATTACCTATATAAACATTATGGATCCACCTATAGACCCTGGGGGGACAACCCCCCAGGTGTCTGCAAATATAACTATTCCATTCAATAATAGTTTTGATATATTGGGTGAATCTAGTATGGACACAGATGGTTCTAGCGTTGCAAGTTCTAAACGTAAGTGAGTACGTGGTGAACGTCGCATTTGCAAACATTGCAATAAAAAACGAAGGAGGCACACCAAGGGTCTTGAATCTAAAATTAAAGATAGTGATTGTCAATGTATTGAAGATGAGAATCAAACTCAAGTATCAATACCAGTTGTAAACAATACCGAGTCTGTTAAACCTGCTTCTCCACCCAGTACTTTAAGCAGAACTTTCTACAATGCCGAGGATATAGCACCTTATGTCATTCATGTACAAAAAAATGAAACACATCCTAATGATAACACTACATTACATCCTATTGCATTTGGTCGCTTTTTACACACTAATAAGATAAATAATATAGTGAATGGTAGCCTCAAAAGAATAGGAAGAAACCGTTTATCGCTTTCTTTCTCAAATTTTGAAAATGCAAATGCATTTTTAAATAATAGTAACTTAGAGACACATAATTTTAAGGCATTTATACCTTCTTTCCATGTAACCCGTATGGGAATTGTGAGGGGTATTCCTAAAGATTGGACAGAAGAGGAAGTAATCCAAAATATATCAGTACCGATAGGTTGTGGGAAAATTCTAAAAACCAGAAGAATAAAGAAAAAGACAATTAATGAAGGACAACCAAGTTTTATTAATACTGAAACCATTGTTATTACTTTTGATGGACAAATATTGCCAAAAAGAGTATTTATGTTTTACACATCATTAACTGTAGATTTGTACATTTACCCTACTATCCAATGCTATAACTGCTGTAGGTTCGGACATGTCAAGATGCAGTGTCGTTCAAATCCTCGGTGTTATAAATGCAGGCAAAATCATACAGGTGATAAATGTGAAGTAGACGAGGAAAATGTTTCTTGTATCTTGTGTAATGGTTCTCATTCAGCAATTAGTAAAAAATGTCCTGAATATGCACGTCAGAAAGCCATTAAAGAAACAATGGCCCATAGTTGTGTTTCTTATGCTGAAGCATCAAAATTTCATCCTCCAACTTCTAAACTATATTCAGATGTATTAACATCATCATCTCCTTCCAATAAATCTCATTTTCAATCTTCTTTCCTTAAAGAGAAATCATCATTACCACATATACAATCATCATATAAAAAAACAGTTACACTTAAACCACGCTCTCCTCAAAAAGCACAACAAGGATATGATCGTTCTGCCCATGAAGCCATAGTTAAGGAATATAATATTCCTGCTCCCTCTAATGGTTGTGCATTATCATCAAATAATATTGACAATAATCAATCCATCTTTGATATTATTCTCATGCTTATTAAAGTGTTATCGCAATCAAAAATGATACAAACAACTTTACCACCGTCCAACGATGCCATGTACAATGTATTTTCTCAATTATTAACTTCTCACAATGGATTACAAAGTCCAAATAATTCAGTGGAACTGTCGTAGCATAACAAATAAGAAATCAGACTTATTTTATTTGATTAATAAATATAATCCTTTTATAATAGCTCTCCAAGAGACTTGGTTAAAGCCAGGATATCCTTTTAGGATTTCAGGCTTTACAAGTCTCCGTGATGATAGAGCTGACGGATATGGCGGTGTTGCCATATTGGTCAAAAACTCCTTCTTTTTCTTCTTTTTCGCTTCCTGTATATAGCGGCATTAATGCAGCTGCTATAATTATAAATGGTATCTGTTTTGTTACTTTATATATTCCTGATCCTACATGCCAAATATATTCACAACTAGAACAATTATTTTCAATTTTACCTAAACCTTTTCTCGTAATGGGCGATTTTAATGCTCAGCACCAATCGTGGGGCAGTTCTACTTCTAATTTTTATGGTGGAAAACTCCTGACGATAATTGACACTTACAACTTATGTATTATTAACTCAGATGTACCGACACGTAGAACTGCACCGAATGAAGGGTTTAGTGCTCCTGATATTTCAATATGCTCTTCTGATTTAGCTTCTTCACTGTCGTGGTATCCTCATTCCTCTACCTTCGGAAGCGATCACTTTCCCCTCATTCTTTCTTTTCCAATTTCCATTCCCTCAAGTCGAAAGAGTGGTCCTCGACTTAAATATAATTTATCAAATGTAGACTGGAATATTTACAAACAATATTTAGATAATAAAATATCGGAGTTACCTATTGTTTATCATGGAAATGAACATCAATGTTGTAATGACTTGATAATTAATATGAAGGAGGTTGCTGATTTATTATTTCCTGTTAAAAATAGTGCTTCAGGGAAAATTCCCTCCCCACCTTGGTGGGACAAAGATTGTACGGAAGCAATTAAAAATCGTAAAGAGGCTGAAAAAAATTATAATAATTACATGACATCAGAAAATTTTGAAATTTACACCGCAGTTTCACGTTCTACTCGAAAACTACTGAAAAAAAAGAAATTGGAAGGTTGGAGAAGATTTTGTTCTTCTATCTGTCCAGAAGTTAATTCATCAGTCGTTTGGAATAATATTAAAAGATTCAGATCTGCCTTTAGTGATCATACATCACGTTCTGCACTCGATTTAACTTTAGCGAATAAATTTTTAGATCGCCTTGCTCCTAGTTATGTGCCGGAATGCCTTTACAATATTTCTCTATTCGTCTCTGACGAATTATCCGAACTTGAGTCTCCTTTTACTCTTGTAGAACTTAAAGGTGTTCTAGCTTGTATTAAAGACTCTGCACCGGGAGAAGACGGTATACCGTATTCCTTTTTTAAAAATGCTAGCGATGCGACATTAATTTACTTTTTAAATATAATTAATTCCATAATTATTTCGGGAAATATACCTACTTCATGGAAGTCTCAGATTATTATACCATTTCTAAAGCCTCATAAACCACCTTCTGAACCATCTTCATACCGTCCTGTTGCACTTTCCTCTGTCTTACTAAAGCTAGCTGAACATTTAGTGAAGAACCGTCTAGAATGGTTTTTAGAAAGTAATAACTTACTATCCCCGAACCAGTTTGGTTTTAGGAAAGGTAAGAGCACCTTAGATAATGTGAGCATTCTTATTTCAGATATTCATATAGCTTTCTCACAAAATTTGTCAATCCTCTCAGCCTTTTTAGATATAAATTCTGCCTATGATAATGTAATAATTTCTATTTTAAAAACTAAATTACAAGCTTTAAATGTACCGGTAATACTTTCTAATTTCATTATTAATATTTTATCAGAAAGAACAATACATATGGATCTAGATGAAGATACCAAATTATCTAGAACAGTATGGAAAGGCCTTCCACAAGGATCTGTTCTCAGTCCAATTTTATTCAACATATACACATACGATCTAGAATCATTCCTTGATAAATCCGTCAAAATTTTACAATATGCTGATGATCTCTTATTATATTTTATTGCGAAGTCCATAGAATCTGCTTCTGCCAAATTATCTGATTCATTAGATTTGTTAAAAACGTGGTTAGATGCAAATGGTCTTAATCTTTCTGTAACCAAGAGTAGTGTAGTTTTGTTTTCAAGAATGAGATCACCGCAACAAATTAAGGTGCTTTATGATAACTCATACATTCCTATAAAGACTGAAATTAAATTTTTAGGTATCGTGCTAGATAATAAATTAACAGGTCTGTCCCACTGTAATTATATTTCCACGAAATGTGAGCGTAACCTCAACATTCTTAGGTGCCTTGCTGGAGTTTGGTGGGGAGCACATCCCGTTTCACTAAAACTTGCTTATAATGGTCTTATAAGGAGTGTCATTGATTATGGAACTTTTTTGTTAGCTCCAGGAAGTTCATTTGCTTTTAAGAAATTGGATTTAATTCAATCAAAGGCCTTGAGGATTATCTCTGGAGCAATGAAATCAAGTCCAATCAATGCTTTACAGCTCGAAGTCGGTGATCCACCTTTGGTTTTAAGAAGGCAATATTTATCTGATCGCTTCTTTTTTCGTTGTTTACAATTATCTGATCATCCGCTTATTCAAAAGTTATCTCAACTATATATCTTTATTTCGTCTTCATCTTATTGGAAACATAAAAAACCTCCATGTTTAATACAAAGTTATGAAAAATATAAATCCATAGAATCTCCCACTTTTACATCGTCCTGTTTTCCCATTTATAAATGCTCATATCAATCTTTAGTTTTATCTCCTAATATTAAATATGATTTTGGGTTATCAAAAAATGATTCAGAATTGAATGCCAAATTTATGTTTATAACTGACATTGAATGGAATGAATGGCACTACATCTTTACTGATGCATCAAAACCAGACAATAGCGGTTGTGTAGGTGTGGGTGTGTTTCATTCACAATTTAATATCGTTCAAAAAATTAAACTTCCACCGGAATCTTCAGTTTTTACCGGGGAATGCTATGGTATTTTAAAAGCTGTAGAATATATACTTTTAATGAAATTACATAAGGCAATAGTTTTCACTGACTCTATGAGCTCTTTGCAAGCTCTAGCCAAATATCCGTTTAAATCAAAACCAGTTTATCCCATTATTTGTGACATAAGACAAAGTCTTTATCTTTGCATGTTGAGAGGATATTCCGTTTCTTTTGCCTGGTTACCAGGACACAGTGGTATTAACGGCAATGACAAAGCTGACCTTATTGCAAGAGAGGCTGTAACTTGTGGTGATATGTATCCGTATCATAATTACTGTAGTGACCTAGCTTGTCTCCCAAAAATATATTTAAGGTATGCCTGGAAGGAATATTGGGAAAAAACAAGTACAATAAAAGGAAGATTTTATCGCCTTATACAACCCGATATTCCTTTCAAACCATGGTTTTGTAAATTAAAGCTTGGAAAGACCGCAACAACTGTTATAACTCGTATGCGTCTAGGTCACGTATGCACACCTTCTCATTTATACAAGCTTGGTATTGTACAAAGTTCGTCGTGTAATTGCGGTGCTAAAGTGGCGGACTTGAATCATATATTCTTCTCATGTTCTAAATTTGACCACACCTCCCTTTTTAATCATCTCCGATCCATCCGTGTTCCATTCCCAACTTCTATTCTTACTCTACTTTCTTCAAATGATCCTATTATCTATAAAATACTATCTTCATATATATATGATAACAATATTAAGATTTAGTTATATTACATGAATACATTTATAGTTGCATCAATTGCTTTTCCTATATATTTATAAGTATATTCTCATATGTACAAGTATATCCTTCATATCCTATAAATATCCTAGACCTAATCCTTATCCTTTCTAAATTCGTTTGTGTTAGGTTTTTTTATTACTATTATCGTTTCCCCGTTTTGTTCTTGGCAAAATACCCTAATATCGGGGTGAACGCCACAAAAGAAGAAAAAAAAAAAAAAAAAAAAAACAGTGACGTCAACCAATATCAATTTGTAACTTGTTGTATTAGTCATATATTCTACAAACAACTTTATTTCACAATAAAATAAAATTTTTAATACAGGTTTTTCGTTTAAATCACATCATTACTTCCTGTAAGTAAATACAAATATTTATCATTTATAGTAAAGTAAAAAAATAAAACAGATGGCCTGTTGTAAATTCTGTACCATAAAAGGAAATCTTTGTGATTGTGTCACCGCGTCCCAGATAACTTAAACATAACACCAAAAAGCTATTTCTACACTATTAGTATGCGTCACATAGTCGTTAACGCCCGGTTTTTGACAAGGTACTGATGGACAGTACATAATAGAGACTTGGTTATTATTTCTAAACACCTGGCGTTAGTTACTTTTGGAGCTTTATCCGTTAACGGTTGTTCTTGTTATAATTTAAACTTTTAGTAAGGTAAGTCAAACAAGTTTCATTAATCGGAAAATTAAAATTATTATTTTTTTATTTTAATAACTAATTAGAGATTGCAATACTCTAATAATGTGTTAAGTAAATTCAAGTTTTTGTACCTTTTCAAATCTCTTTGTTTAGATACAATGGATGGTAAACTTCACAAATGTTTTTGGGAACTGAAACTTGTCACATATGTGATTACAATTTAAACCTTTTTTAAATTATAAGAAACTGCTTATAGGCCACTAATCTACATCTTTAACCTCATTGTTACTTCTCATCTGGTGAGATTGAGGTCATATGAAATCCTTTAATTGTTAAAAAAGAAAAAAATAACCTGGGAACAAATCTGATATTGTGGTTTTAGATAGGGCACTCTCAAGGGGGTTTTTGGGAGATATCACCATACTGTATGATGAGAACCTTGCTGGGACTGAAGAAAATATCTTGGTTCATGAGGTGATCGAAATGTGTAGGGTGGTGTCCACCTAAATCATCCCAATTGTTCTGTCGGTGAATGGTTCTTATCTCAACTAGTCTAGAATAATATCTCAGAAGGTTGGGATTCTGAGATGGCTCATTTTCTGGGAAAAATGCAGAAAGTGGTGCTTTTAGATACTGCCCGCATTGTACTGGGGCCCTGAACCCTGGCTGACTGTGCTTCAGCCCAGCTCAGGGTTAGTTTGCCATCTCCTCTTCTTAAGAGATATGTAAATTTTCTTTTTAAAAAGTAATAATAATAACACAGCAAATATGACAAAAATTTGTGTTAATGAATAATATAATATAAATAATGTTTTTAGATAACAATGTCATCCCGTAAAACAGCTGGACGTCGTGGGACCACAAAGAAGCGTGCTCAGAGAGCAACTTCTAATGTTTTTGCCATGTTTGACCAGGCCCAGATTCAAGAGTTTAAAGAGGCCTTCAACATGATTGATCAAAATCGAGATGGATTCGTTGATAAAGAGGATTTACATGACATGTTGGCATCCCTTGGTAATTATTATATTATATCCTGTTAAATATATTGCTACACAGCAATATATTTTGTTGACTCATTTTCCAATGATTATGAGTTAGTTACTTAAATAAAAATTTATGTTCATAAATGTCTGTTTTGTAATTAATTTTTGGAGTACTTATTTGGATGTTACATAGCCAATAAGCAAATATAGTATATGATATAATAATATGCATTTCATCTAGAACCTTGTAATAGTTATGAGGTGATTCTTGATTTATTACTCAAATATTTCTAATTGCTTTTATTTGGATACTTCTATCTTCTCTAGAAATTTTAAAAAAGAAGTATGTTTTTAGGTAAAAATCCTACAGAAGATTATCTAGAAGGTATGATGAATGAGGCCCCTGGGCCTATCAACTTTACAATGTTTTTAACATTATTTGGTGAACGGCTTCAAGGCACAGATCCTGAGGATGTTATCAAAAATGCTTTTGGGTATGTTTTTTATCATTTTCACCTAAAACTAATACTTAAGGCTATATTAAACTAGTACTTATATAGAAAACAAGATTTTAAATGTTAATTCATATTGATTTAAATTTAAAATTCTAGTCCTAGTTTTTCAGCTAAGCAGCTATGCTTGTATAGCAGTATTTTGATTTAAAGGTATATGCAGGTACTTCTCTATATCCTGTACAGAAAAATAACATCTTAGTTCTCAGAACAGTACTCCTCATGTATTTTTTTAATGGATGAAAATGGAATTGTTGCCCAGTCTGCGCTATCAGGATACGCTGGTGAGTCATCAGTGAGGGATGATAGGTGAGGATGAAGTAGGTCAGTTGGCCTATCATGATGAATTCCGATTAACCATGATGGTTTCCAGGGTTAACCGCGTGGAGGTCGACCTGTTAGGGTATATTGCTAGTAATAGGTATGTTGGATCTCACTATAACAATCCCTCCCTCTCCCCTCATCATGTATCACTACATAAGAAGTATCACATGCAGTTTGATGTGTTTGTGTGATGCCTGTAGTGTTGTTCATATATACTATAGATGATGGTTAGCAGTTTCTATCGGGTTAGCCATCAATCTAAATTGATAAAACAAAGTAATGACATGTAACAATAGTAATAATTTATTTATTGCCATCAGTTGTTTTGATGAGGAGAACAACGGTGTGATTGCCGAGGATCGCTTACGTGAGCTGCTCACTACTATGGGCGACCGATTCACCGATGATGATGTCGACGAAATGCTACGCGAAGCACCTATCCGCGACGGACTCTTCGACTATGTAGAGTTCACTCGCATATTGAAACACGGCGCCAAGGATAAGGACGAACAGTAAGCGATCGGTGCAGGCAGGTTGTAAGGATGTGCAATCAATACTTAGGGTGAGGACAAGTCAGCATTTCGAATTTTGACCGTTTAGGCGTTATTTATCGGTATTAAAATATTTGTACTATATTATAAGAAAAAAAAACTGTACAGTGAAAATTCGCTTGGGCTTGTCCTTTGAAAATTTATACTTTTTAACACTAATGTGAAATGATGGTACGATTAAGTTAGTAAGGCATCTTTTGGTATTTTATTACATTTATGATGACATTATAATGACGAATTTTTATTTCTTATAACTAAGTTTCATAATGGTACCAGTTCTTTTGATTTGACAGCTACCAAAAGTGCCTTATTAACCAGTCTCTAGTATTGAAAACTGTGTCATAAATTACATAAAGAATCAACCTGTTCGTCATAAGATCTTGATATTTACTATAAATTGGTAGAAATTGTATAAGAAATAGTTTTGTACCTATCAATCTCGAAAGATACTGAGGGTGCTAAGTAAACCTAGTTCCACGCTGCATTTTTTTTTTTTATTAATCATATGCATTTGTCAATTTAATTTCGTGTTTTAAAATAATTGGTCAATGTAGTTTATTGAGTATTCATTGAATTTAGCGTTCAACTCCTTTTAGTACAAGTATGTGATTGGCCGACAGTATTTTATGATCATTCCCTGAATTAGAAGCAAGTAGTCTCTCTGTGTAATTATTTTAAATGAAGTACTTATTTTTTAAGTTTAAACGAATCTATTATAACAAAGTAATGATTTATTTAAAATTATGAATTATATTGTGTTTTTTAATCATAATATAGGGCTTTGTTTGCAATCAATTATTATATAAAGGATGCATTTGGGTGATTTATTGTGCTTTCCATATATTGCACATATAATATTTGAAAATTTCCTATAATTGGTTGCAATGTTTTCATACATTTTTGTCGATTGTTTGGACTATAATACTGTTCAATAACTATTGTAATTCATCATAGTGTGTGTTATTTAGTAAATAATAATCATGTATGTATTTATATTGTCAGACTGTACGTATATTAAATTTGTACTTTAAACTGTAGTATTTTTAAACTACCCTATTATTTAGTTTTTTTGGGGGGTGGAGTGGGGAGACACTATATGCTTTGAATGATGATAAAAATAATTGTTGAATATAAAATTTGTTGATGATTTAATTAAATATATATAATTGACTGCTATAACAATAAAAATACTATTTATTTTTTAATGGGTGATAATGGTATGATAACCCCGTCTGCGCTATCGGTATACACTGCATAGATGACTGATGAGGATGAAAGCGGGTCAGTCAGCCCATCCTGACGAATTCAAGTAGATTTGCCACGATGGTTTCTAGGGAGAACCACGTGGAAGTCGACCTGACAGGGTATATTGCTAGTTATGGGGTTATTTGACCCCATTACTAACAATCCCTTTCCCCTCGAATAGAGCGGGTTAGGAGTTTTTTTTAATAGATGACAATGGAATGGTAACTCCACTTGCGCTAACGGTATATGCTGGCGGTGCACCAGTGAAGGATGATAGGTGAGAATGAAAAATCAGGTTAGTTAGCCCATCGTAATGAATACACCTGGTATTCAGCACAATGGTTTCCACGGGGAACCACATGGAGCAGGACCTGACAGGGTATATTTCTAGCAATGGGAGTGGTGGTGGTCCGCATTTCTAACAATCCCATCCCCCCCCCCCCCGCGTTAGGAGAGCTGGGAAGAAAATAGTTATTTAACAAATAAATTTTCTTTAAATCAATCTTTAATGACAGACCTTGTTCTTTTCGACTACTACAAAATAATGTTATTTTCAAGTAAATGACTAAGTCACGATTTTAATACGTACATAATTGCTTCATTAGTTTTTGATAGTAACGAGCTATTCTGAGGCTTGTTGATTGATGAGTCTATAAAGGTAGTTACTGTAATGAGCAATTTGTAGCGACGAAATGTTGAGAGGCAACTGATGGATATGAGTGTTATCGGTTCTGGAGCTGGCCAAGTGACTTGGTCAAGCACGCATATTCTTCCCATAGTTTTTCCAAAGTATCATAATGTATAAGTTTTAAGATTGGTTTTAGGCCCCTTGACCGTATACAGATTCCTTAAACAGTCATTTCAGACTAATATTTTTTTTCCATTCATTGTTCATTCTATGCTTTAAGATGATCTTTCAACCTGTGTCACTTCCGTTTATTTGTATATATCATTATTTTTATTATATTCACGCAATGAAACTGAACATAACTTTTTCTATAACTTATTGAGTGAGTTGGAGCTTACTCATAAAATTAGTAGCGTAAAAACACTTCAGTTTCCTAAGTTTTTTTTTAAAGAACGAAAATGGAATGGTAGCCCCGTCTATGCTATTGGTATATCACTTGTTGGCGGGGCACCACGGAGCGGGTGTTATAGGAAGTTGTAGGTATTCTGGATACGGAGATGTGACGTGGTGTCTATTGAAATAATTCCCGTGATTGTATATAAATCGTTATATTTTATAAAGTTACAAATTTACAATGCTATAATTAGGTGTTTACAACTTCACTGTGCAATAAATAGTGGAAGGTGCCTTCACGGTATACTTCATATAATTCCCATTACCTATGTACATTTATTACATTTATACATATTTTGCAAAAATATAATCCGTCGAATAGCTAAAAGGTATTTTTTATAAATTAAAATCTTATTGATAAAATTTATTTAAAGAAAGTGTTATTATTATAAAAAATAACTATTATGTTTGTTTTTTTTTTTCAATAACCTTTTGTGTACAACAAAGAATAAAGAACTTATTACATTTATTACAAAAAAGTTTATTCTGGGTATTCGCAATATTTTCTCTGATTTTGATTCGTAGGTGCTTATTGATCTATATATACATAATATTCACGTATTCTAATTATAGATTACACTCGCATTAAGAACGTGATCTCATCTTAGTCATTTTTGAAAGAATCTCTAATTTATGAACGGATTTTTTCACATTCGTGTCGCTTGTTATAGTGACCTCAGTGTCGTAGGGTCCATAAGGACCTACTCTAAGTTTTTGGTACATTGCCTTTGACTGTCCAAGATTTGATATTCTGGCGTTTTTCTCCATCCATTTCTCTTTAATCTTAGCAGCACCTCGTTCTGCGACCATCATGATTGTTCCTTGAGGGTTGCCGCTGGTCTGTGTGGGCATCACAGATGCATCTATAACTCTTAAACCTGTAATAAAAATATAAATTTAAAAAAAATATCTCGATACTTATTAAATATTGTCGATTATTGCTCTATTAAATGTTAACTATCCCAAAACTCACGCAATGAGCCAAGGGTGAACTTTTTACAATAATTAACAATGTGAGGTTTTTTATAATATTTAGAATAAAAAGAAGCTGACGGTCTATTCTATAGAATGCTGTAATCGCACCTATAGAAATGAATAGCACCATGTATATCACGTAATATACTATGACGCACATAGTGCCCCTAATTAATTACCATTCTTGAGAACAGATGTTTCCATACTTTGTAATTTCATTGCCATATCCCACACTTCAAAATAAAAAAAAAATTCAAATATTATAGGAAGCTTTCCTTTTCTACACAGCGTCATAGGTTATTGATCTATTTGATTTGATCACTTTTTTACATATTTTTTTATAAGATTTTAAGGCATTAATTATATGTATCGATCATATGTACCATGATGCACCATCCATATATATATATATATATATATATATATATATATATATATATATATATATATATATATATATATATATATATATATATATTATAATGGAATGGTAACCCAGCTTGCATTATCAATACAATCCCAGTGAGAAATGACAAGATAAAGAGGAAAACAGATCGGTTGGCTCATCTTAACGAACTAGTCAATGGTTTCCAGGGGGAATCACGTGGAGATCGACCTCATAGGGTATATTATTATCAATGGGAATACCTTTGATATTGTAGACCATCAGATCAGGATCTACTACGTGTCCTATGGCGGCTGTGCCAATTTGATGGTTCTGCGCGTCGGTGTGCACCCGGGCCATGCATTCCATCCATTTGTCTGACCACTCTTGACCTGTATTGGCGCACTGTTTCGTGTATTCCGGATCTAGTTTGATACCATACTTATTTTGTAATATCTGTAACATTACATCTCCGATAAATGAAAGTGACAAACCTGCAGAGATCGATTGATCACTGCTTACTTCCTGAAGAAAAGTACCACTTGTTATACCTATATAGCAAACATGTTTACGTACAAATATAATGCACAATATAAAAATGAAAAATTTTCATTTATTTATACTTTTTCCATACTTAAGTATATAACTACGGTTAATGTAATAGAAGTGTCTAGAGGCAAAAAAATGCCATATATGTTGCTTAATATATACACGGTGGCGGCAGTTTTTCGAGTATGTTTAAAATTAAGATACAAATATTATGCTAAGATAGGCTAATTATTTACAGCTTACATCAGTATCGAAGATCATCTTCAGGTATTTGATGGCGTCCTTTATCATGATCATATCATGAGGGTGACTGAAATACTCTGGGTAGAAGAGCGGCGGGTCTAACGGGTCCGTTGAGTTCAGGGTGATGTATCCAACGCTGCGAGGCAGTAGAGCAGCCGCGTTCGCGCTGTAATTTTTATTATCAACAATAATTGAGTATATATTTAATATCACTCGATACAGTATAGAAACTCCCTGTCCATATTTCGAGCAAACTATACCCTCTCACTCTGATTTAAAATGACTATTTGAATAAAACTTATTGCCTATAAATAATGAGTTTATACAGCATTTTTTTTTTATACGACTTAGAATGGAAAACAAGCTGACGGCCCACCTGATGGAAAGTGGTAACCGTCGCCTATAGACATGAGCAGTACCATGGACATAACAGAGTATACTGTTTCGCCCATGATACCCCCCATGCGTTGCCATTCCTGAGGACTCTGGTGTTATTCCTCTGTACCCTGTAAATTCACGCCATATCCCACCCTTCAAACCGAAAGACAGGCATGCAAACACAACTGGTTCACGGTTGAAACACGAATGGGACAGAGGTACCCAAGCAATCGACTTTTGTACAAAGTCTCCCTCTGGCATAGACTTAGTATAACGTACTTACATACTGATCTAAAATACATAGATAACGAAGGCCGAAAGTTTGCACGTATACAATTTTTGTAATAGTAATGTGTCTTGACTTTGTGTCGTTGTATATTAATTTATTAAGCAGTTAAAAACTGATTTATATTGCAATCTTGACAAAATTGTTGTTGCAGTACTAAAATTGAAGGAGCTTCTTCGAAGAACAAGAGTTAACTAATTCGGATTACACTTACAGTAACAGTTGGAGAGTTGGGCTTCGCGACTTCAAACAAGAGAAAGTTCAATTTAATGGCAAGCATTTTTTGTACCTATGTTGTGCAATATCTAAAGATATTGCACCCTAACTCTAATAATATTTCTGCGAATTCTTACTTACGATTTATTATTACATTTAAACACATCGTTTTTTAATTAACTATTTGTAAACTATATTAATAGTAGGGGGAAGGGATTGTTAGTAATGAGGATTAGCAACCCACCTGATAGAGTTTATTGCTAGCAATAGCTAGCAATAAACCCTATCAGGTCGACCTCCTCGCGGTTCCCCCTGGAAACCATCGTGATTAATTTCGTCATGATAGGCTAACTGACCTGTTTCATCCTCAGCTATCATCACTCATTGGTGCCCGGCCAGTGTATATCGATAGCACAGGCGGGGTTACCATTCCATTATCATCCATAAAGAAAAGAAAGAATCTATACTTATAGTTAGGTATAAAAAGATATTTATAATTTACTCACGACACATTTACACCGTTAGTAGGGCAAGGACCACTGGGTTCACCAATTCTGCCCGTCTTAGAACATTCAGCGTAGAAACCATTGAAGAAAATTTGAATATCGGGTTGCCTTCGCTTTTTGTCAGCCAAGCTCGAGTACAAAATACCTGTTACCTGTTTTTTATAAAAAATTTTTAATTTATAATTGTTACATCATAAAAATTAAAAAGAACTATATTTAATATATGGAATTTTCTCACTGCTAACGTAATTTTCCTCCAGTCCAAGCGAGATGTTAGTAAATTCACGCGGTTAATTTCACGTGTCACCCATTAGCTTATTCCTATTTGGACCACACTACCCGCTTACCAACAGGTGGGGTGTAGTTACTTTGATAAAGCTATTATAAAAAAAACTTAATCTACACGACATAAAAGAAAAGTAATATAATTTAACGAAACTAGTCTCTACTATTGAGAACGTATAAAGTTAGATATGGAATCATTTAGTGTAGGTACCTGCGTAACAGCTATTAATAGCTGACCTATTAAAATAATAAAAGAAAGTTAATGTAAATAAATAAAACTAATTTTATGAGACTATCGTTAATGATTGTATGATTGCCGTATGGTCCCGGCATAGAAAAGGCCAACCCTTCTTTTCTCAAATCGAAGTTGTCCTTACGGTTGCGGAATGGGCAGCAGAGGTAGAGGCAAGAGGGACTTAAAACATCATCAAGAGCCTGTGGCAAGCCCAGTTAGGTTGCCAACCCGTCTGCCAAGCGAGGCAACGACTGGCAAAACACCCCTTTTGGAGAAGGCCTATGTTCAGCAGTGGACAGCTAACAATTAATATGATGATGGATCTTCAATGATTGAAATCGTATAAAATTAGTTTAGAAATAGGAAAAGAGAATCATTTTGTATTGACACTAACCTGAGTAAAAATACTACCTATCCTTACTAATATTATGAATGTGAAAATGTATTTGTGTGTTTGTTACTTTTTGGCGCCTTAACGGCTTAACCAATCTCTATGAAATTTGGTACACACTTACTGTTATGAGATGGAAAAAGTCATGAGCTACTTTTTTTCCGCTCAGTAAACATATCCCGGTCACGCGAACGAAGTCGACAAACGAGGACAATAATAATTGAAAGAAGATACTAACCTGAGTAAGTGCTGTTGAACTCATCGGTCCAGTTCTCCGCAATATATATTCACTGAATACATTCCAATCCAGCGCTTGTGTGTTATTCAACTTCGTTAACATGAAGTAAAGAGTCGCCCCGTAATGGTTTCTAAAGTTCTTTCCGACTGGCAAATCTTCGACAACAGGAATGTTAAATTTGCGCAAAGTCTCGCGCGGTCCGACCCCAGAGAGAAGTAGGATTTGTGGTGTGTTGAGTGCTCCAGCGCTCAATATCACCTAAAAGACACATTTAGGTAAAACTGTAGTAGAAAGTGAAAATGAACTCCGCGTGTATTTTTTATGAAAGTTAAACATGTTAACGGCGGGGGAAGGGATTGTTAGTAATGGGGAGGTTAGTCCCCATTGCTATCAATATATCCCTATCAGGTCGACCCCCACGCGGTTCCACATTGAAACTATAAACCCTGGGCTTTGTTTCAGTTAGCGATTGCTACCAATATAGTTAGCAATAACGCTCGATCGTTGGAGTCCAATAAATCTATTTAATTTTAATACATAGTTACTGAATTTTGTTCTTTGGCCATTACATCTACCTAAGTTATATAGTCTCCTCTTAGTTTTCCTAAAAAAACCATATTTTATATAGGTAAGACGCAATCCTCCAATTATATAATTATAAAAATATATAAATAAAGCAAAAAAAAAAAAGAAAAAGAAGTGAACAAATTAAATATGATAAATTACTACGTGTCATCTTTTTTTCTTCTTTCCTTTTTAATTTTATTAATTTAATTAAATTTAATTTTGTTTTTAATACGCTACTTAGAAGTGCTTCATTTAATTGATTTTCCTACTTCGGAAGTCTATGTGTATGAAGGAGCGAACAAAAAGCTAATAAACAATAAAACACATAAATACCTATATAACAACATGTATATACCGGAAGGGATTATCAGTAATGGAGGTCTAAAAGCCCTATTGCTAGCAATGTATACTCTATCAGGCCTATCTATATATAAACGGTCTATCGTGGTTAATTCTTGTAAAATTCGTCAGATGGGCCTGATGCTCAAGTCGTAAACGATGGTTACCACTTTCCATTAGACGAGCCTTTAGCTTGTTTGTTATTCTACGTTACAAACAAAAATATAGTTATAAAATTCTAAATTTTCGACAATTCGAATGTTTTGTACGTAATATTTTTAGTTGAATGTTTTTTCAACCGACTTCAAAAAGGACAAGGTTTTGAATTCGATCGTATTTTTATAACTCCGTCAGTTCTCAGCCGATTTGGAAAATTCGTTTTCTGTTTGAAATGAAATACTTATAGATTGGTCTCATAGAAATTTTATCAAAATCAGTTCAGTATTTTCATACCAGATACTGGCCTAATTTTATCCTCATTTATCATTTCTCACTGATGCCCCGCCAGTATATAACGCAGGCGAGTTTTGCATTATATTTTCACTTATTAAAAAATATGTCTATCTATACCTATGTGGTGCTGGAGAAGGATGGAGAAAATTTGCTGGAGGGATCGAATTAGCAATGAGGAGGTCGTGCTTAGGGTTAAGGAAAAAAGACAAATTATTAGAACTATTGAGGACAGAAGGGGAAAAATGTTGGGACACTTGATACGACACGACGAACTTATGAACATTATAATAGAAGGTAAGATAGAAGGAAGAAGGGGGAGAGGGAGACCGAGACATAGTTACATCAGGCAGATCAAGGAAGGAGTTGGTGTCGTGTCGTATCAAGAGGTGAAGAGACTCGCTGAAAATCGTAGTGAGTGGCAAGAGCTCCACCGACAAGAGCGCAGCTCTTAAATAGATAGATAGATAGATACCTATCTAATTAATTCTCTTTTATCAACATATGTTTTAGGTAGGTACCTAAGTATTGTTGTAAATTTGCATAGAATACGAATATATTAAATATCTAGTTTAACTTCTAATCTAAAGTAGTCGATATTGTAAAATATAAACATTTATACTATCTATTATTTAAATACAAAAAAATAAGAAATACGAACATTCATTGAGTAATTTTTATTACTGCGTAGCGGCTGTTTCGCTTTTCGATGGTTCGATCCTCGCACAATACAAATATTATAACAATACAAGAAACTACGTTGAACACTTCTTTAAGTTCAGGATCGGGACTAGACATGACACGATTACAAATAAATAGTATATACCTAGATTTTTATTCTACTTCTGTGTTAAGGAGACTGTTTACCGTACCTCTAGAAGTATTACTTCTAGAGGTATCGTAAATAGTCATTCACGGTATCACTGTTTATATTTATATGCGATTGAAATACTACTTTACATCGAGTTGCTCGTAAGCTTCTCTGCCATTTTAAATTGTATATAAAACCTATATATATTATTACTTACCTCTTTAGAAGCGCGGACAGTTTTCTTATTCCCCTTTGTGTCAATGTATTCAACACCAACCGCGCGTTTTCCGTCCAATATGACCTTTGACACGTGGGAATGTAGTAAGACACTGAGGTTAGGCCGCTCCCACTTAGCTCGGAGGAATGCCCTAGAGGTTGTTATTCTTTGTCCGTTCCTAAAATATACAATTATAATTTTATAATAATATATGTACGGCCATTGCTAACAATATACTGAAACAGGTCGACCTCCCTGTGGTCCCCCCTGGAAACCATCATGCTGAATTCCAAGTGTATTCATTACGATGGGCTAACTGACCTGCCTTTTCATACTCACCTATACTCCTCACTGATACGCCGTTATACCGTTAGCGCAGGCGGGGTTATCATTCCATTATCACCCATTAAAATAATATATGTATGTAATAATCTTTGTCTACTTCCTTTACAGGGCAGTAAGAGTCGGGTACGAAAACATTAAGTTCTTGCTCTTTACAGAAATTTTATAAAAATATGAAATTATAATTTTTCTCATATAAATAAACTTACTTTCACATTTATAATAGTTCACATTTAATATAGTAAGGATTGTCATTTATTTATCAAAATAAATATAAGTATGCCTTTTAATATAGATATATAACCGTCCGTAATAATTTTTTTATGCAATTTAGAATTGTAAACAAGTTGACGACCCATCTGTTGATGGGAAGTGGTAATCGTCGCCTATAGTCATGAACAGTACATGGATATAACAGAGTATAGTGTATCGCCCATGAGAGCCCTCATTCGTCGCCATTCCTGAGGATTAAGGTATTATGCCTCTGTATCCTGTAACTACTACTTTATTCTATCCCTCAAACTGAATCATAGCAATGCAAATACAACTTCTTCACGACAGAAATACAGATGGTACAGAGGTGCCCAAGCAAATAACTATTGCAGAAAGTTAATTTTTACCAAATTATAAAATAATCTATTGTAGTTACTGGGTGAGCATATGTAATAGTAGAATAATCGATGTATACAGGAATATACTCACTCATTAAATGTCTGAGCAATGGAAAATCCATCAGGAGTACTTGGATCATTCATATCCGTTATAATAGGCAGGCCAGATTCGTAGATTGCATTTACTAGCTCGTCTACAGCTCTAGGTTGATAGTTGAACTGTGTCAGAAACATTATGGTAAGTAAAGAAGTAATAGATAGACAAGAAAACGCACCTGAATTATTAATCAAAGAACTAAAGATTAGTTATTCACAAGCAACATTTAAAGACTACATACATCATTTTTTAACCATCTCAGAGCTACAATATTTTTCGTGTTTATACATTACTAGCTGTATATCGCGGCTTTACCATTGTGCACTAATGTATAACTTATGCTATTCTGAGTTAGGATATAAGCTACTAGTGTACCAAATTTTATTTCAATTCGTTCAGGCGTTTATGCGTGATGAAGTAATTAAAAATGCATTCTCATAAATTTTCGTATTTATGATAGTAGCACATATAGGTGAAGTAAAAAGTAAAATACCAAATAATGCCCCTTATATGTAAATTTGTATTAACTATTGCAGTATTGTCTATTTTATTTTATATATACAGGCTGAAAACAAAATCGTTAGCATCCTATGGAGGGAGTGTTCTACAGGCGAAACTAAACATTTTCATCAAAGAGACGTCGAAATAAGAACATCATTCTTTATTTAACATACTTTGAGATACACTGACATTATTTCTATATAAGAAGTTTATGATTAATTTCAAGAAAATCGATTAATAAAATGTACTTTCTCATACATATCTCTACTCCTATTTTTACACATTTAAAAGCCGAATTTCAAAAAACTTGTGTAGATCATAAAAGGAACCTATTCCCAAAATTTGGTAATTTTAAGAATTCCTTTTTATAATATGTAAAGAATATGTCTGTACATGAAAAATATTAAGGAAAAAATATTCCTTATATGAATTTTTTAATAACAACATGAATCCCAAACAATAATTTTTTGAAATTTTGTCGCTACATCTGTCTATATGTTTGTTCCATCATCACGCGAAAACTCCTGCACCAAAGTCTGTTCAAGTTCCTTAAAGTCTAAATTAAAAACTGGTATTATGTTTTATCTTGATACGCCAAGAATTAACCACTTGTAGATCATGTATCACGTAGATCTATTTCATTGTTTTTCCTAATGAACTTCGCGATAACTTATTTACACATAATGTTTAAGAAAAGAGTATATATTTCTATTACTGATTCAGTATTTATACAAACTAATTTGGAACTAGTGGGTGCAGTAAAATTATGACGAGGCTATTACAATTTATTACCATTTGCACAGGCATAGGTCCAGAGGCTGAATGATATTTGTAGCTAACAAGCGATCCGATTTGCTTGTTCCCTTCAGTCATGTCAAAATAGGGTAAATTCTCATCCCACGACCAGCCCTGCGCGCCCGCTTTCTCCCAATCCTCATAATCAGCTTTATGCCCACGGTGATACATCATACCATTGAGCAATGTGGAGCCACCTGCCGAATGTAAGTTCTAATATTAATGATTTAACACGTACGTCTTATCTTATATGAAAAACCGAAAAATTTTAGTGCAGGTATCACCTGCACTAAATTACCATTAGTACCATTTTCTTGAGTATACTTACCAAGAACTTTACCTCTCGGATACATACAACCTTGTCCCTCTTGATCGAGGCAGTAATTTGAGGGTACCGTACGATATCGCCAGTCCACCAACTCGTTAAACCAGAATGTTCTATAAAATGATGGTATTCGAGAACCTATAGGTTCTGGTCCTCCAGCCTCTATAAGCAGGACCTGCAATTCGATCAGAAGAAAAGAAATTGTCAGAAGTGCCGAAAAATGTTTGCACTAGAATTGTTATCATATGTGCACTTGTATCTATTGTGTAGGAATTTTTATAGTACTACTCTCTTTAAAAATATAACTACACTCATATTTCTATATCAGGGGATTTTAAGCTTCGAGTGGTATTCATATTATTAGTACTCTGGCACACAAAGAAGCTTCAGATATAAGTACCTATTATTATACATAGAATGTAGCTACACCAAACTATATGTATATAAATAAGTTTAATAATTTTTACCCTATTTCTGACTAGAACTGAAGACAATTAACGAATCGCGAATTTGGACATACAGCGTCAACATCAGTCGGTAGTAATATCCGATCAGAAAGGGGGCATCTCAGCCAAATACCCAGAGAGGCAAAAATGAGGGCAGTTGACCTTGAATAGTAAATGTTATTTTTACTGGCATGACAAAACCGTCAGCCAGGCTGCAACTTACTTTAAAATTGTCTACTTCGCTAAGTCTACTAGCTACAACTGCACCACTTGCTCCAGATCCAACGACAATAAAGTCGTACTCCGGCTCAGGATTCTTTTCAGATACGATTCTATTGCACGGTGAAGCGATGTCACATCGTCCTTTCATATAGGATTCTATTAACATCATGAAAAGTATAATTCCATTGCATACAGGAGAGTTTACTATAGATGCTCCTTCGTCTACCAATGGACATTGGCATATCTGAAAATAAAGAATGTTATATTTAATCACTATCTTACTCTTATATTCAATAAGTACAGATTTCAGAGGATCGCGACAATGCGGCGTGCTAAGGTCCAAGAGGCGCCAGAAGCCACGTATCTACAAAGGACTGAATGCAGTTCTATGTTTAATTTGGACTAAACCGTGGATCAGCAGGAGAAAGTGTCCAATGTAGATAGACGAGAATACAGTAATATTTCGTAGAGGCGTCATCAAAAATTTTGTCAAGGCCGCTAGATAAACTAAGATTGATCCTTCTTATAAGTTTATTACAATATACGCCAGCTTTTTCCCGTAACTTCGTACGTGTGGATATTGGAAGTTGCTAACTATGTCTAGATGCTGTATTAATATCTCAATATACACCAGATTTTAAATTTGACCTTCAAGAACAAAAATGTGAAAATCGCATTCAATTTGGTTAAGTAATTTTTGCGTGATACGGAACGAATTGTTTTGGCTTTTATTAAGACCTTTTATATAATTGTTTCTTAAAACCCTCTAATGTATTAACATCGTCTAGTTACAATTTTATTATATTAGTAAGATCATTTAATACGTAATATTATAACATTGCCCACATTTACATTTAAAACCTGTACCAATATGCAGTCGTTTAGGAGTGACTTAAGAGCTGTTTAAACAGAGTAAAACTGGTGGGTAAGTATGAATAATTTTTGTACAGAAATTCCTTATGTAACAAATATAAATACGGGCACACGATAAGAAAAAAACATTAAAATTTATAATTTAATTGAAAATAGAGTATACGAAAAGAGATACGAAATTAATACAATAATAGAAACTAACGTACAATAAAGAGAAAGTAAAATATTTCACTTACTTCTGGTGATGAAATCATTCTAGATGAATGAAATGAGTTCAAAATTTTCTGAAAAAAAAAGAATAAGACTGAAATAAATAACTTAATTAGCGGTTTTTAAGAGAACTTTAATAGTTGATTGATTTGAATAGTTTTTATGAACACATTGGTTCATCCTTCATTCACTCCCTCACCCACAGATTATAATATGTATACTGTGTATCCTAAAGTGTGTCCTGTCTTACTTAGGACTTGCATTCACAAATTGATTTTGTTTATAATTAAACAATAATTGCATTATTGTTTGTAGTGTCTCTGGTGAAAGCGTTGCAAACTCAAAATTAAAAATATTATTAAATCTCACAGAGAATTATCAAAACCGGTAAAGATATTGCGCGCGTAACATAAAATTTACCGTTGAATTGCAAGTTTCTCTGGATTTGCACTTTTTAAAAACTATCAATAAACTATAAACAAATATTTCTATCACATAATAATCATTGAAATAAATACGATTTTTAAATTCGAATAACAATAATTTTTATAAAAGAATTGTTTGCAGTTTTTGTTACTAAATTCGTAAACTTTTTTATACACTAGCTAACTGGTCTGCGAAACAAACTGAAGTAATTGCTGTAAAATGATAATACACCTTATTGGTGTTAAATATTTCACGAGTTTTATTTTTGAAACTAAACGGCTGCCGAGGGAAAACAGCAAAAATAACTTGAGATATAATAAAATTAACCAACTTTACAGGGCATCTGACTGGTTTTTAATTTTTTGCTACTTTCTCCAAGTTTTGGCCTGTGGTAGTGCGTACTTACATTCGAATGCTTTGTCCGGATTCTGTTCGATTTAGACTTAAATTAAATCATACAACTATCACTTAAGGTTGAGTTTCATTAAATTTCGGTTGAATTACAGCAAACACTTATTTTCTGGGCACGTATTTAATTTAGAAGTTAAGGTCCCATAACGTTGTTATCATAACTGTATTGTTCCTCAGAATTCAAAAAATTTAGTTACCACTCTATTTTTTATGGAGATTAGTTGTAAGTAGTAAATCTTACCTCTCTAGGTACTTTTTTATGTGAACTGTCTTTTGAACGGGTGTTTTATCTTGCTACTATATTATTTCAATGTTAAGTCTTAACAACAACTAATTATGTATCTCGCACACTCTATATTATATACTGTGTCTTCCCCATGGTGATAATATATACTCGTATACAATTTCAACATGACTTATCATTATTGTGAATACAAGAGTACGTGTTCGATAAATTCTTTTATTGGCATTTTCCTTATGTTCATAAATTCTTCACCTGATTACTTGTTTTCCAATGTTTACAGTGGTGGAACTGGCCTACTTTGTTGGCTATCGGATGTTCCCAATGGTTATTGGCAAATACATATATAGGTAATTAAAAATATACGAGTTTCATAGCACATAATTTCAAATACGATAAATTTTCTTACTGTCCCAAACTCATTTTAGTTGCAGTTCTAAATGAATTAGTTGGTGTGCATTTTAAACTGCTTAACAGTATTGTAGTAACTAGCTGAAATGCTCCTTTAATAGAATAATTAGTTTAATACTAACTACCATAATTTTACGGTAAGTTAATTAATGCTCCTTTGCCACTCAAGGTTTGCTGGAAAAGATATTAAATAGTTACAGAGTTAAGCTCGCCTGTTGTACATCTTCATTTAAAATAAATTACAACAATTTAATTTCTGTGTACAATAAAGTACCTATAAATAAAAAAAAAAATAATGGCACATTTTTGAAAATAATATATTTATAGTAGAAGTCTGAAGTAATGTACAGGTGTTTTATGAATTACGAATTTTTAAATAATTAAATGTAACTAGACATTCATTAAGAATTTAAAGAAATTCTCACAGATGGTAATTCATACATACTTGTACCTAGATAATCTATCTAGTTTAGCCAAACCATTGTTTAAATGGTGTCTTAGTTACTTTATACGTTGTTGTAAAATCTTTATTATGCGTAATTTACAATGGTGTGTCCATTATTAGATTAAATTCATTAAAAGATTTAATACATAACGGCGGATTTATCTCATAGAGGGATTTTTTACAGTTAACTTTTAAGAAGCTAAAAGAAAACTATAGAATGTTCAGGGATAAAAACTTATGGTAAGGTATGTTTATGAAAATAAATAGTGTTGTGTAAGTAAATGTAAATGTAGGTAAGGTAAAAGAAAAATTTTAGCTCAAAAATAGCTTATGTGTTAAGATTGAGCAAATTATGTCGGCGCAATCAATTTTATATGAATGCTTACTGGACGAAAATTGTTTTTATTTCGCTTTATATATACGAATAATATTATGATCTAAGATAGGTTTGTATATTTACGTTTTGATAATTTAAATGCGTGTATAAACGTTTATATCCTAATAGAAAACATAAATTAAGTTTGTAGCTAATACGAACTTGTATAGGTACCTACTAAGTGGACTGTAATTATATTGCGTGTAAAACAGAGTTCAAGAAAATATTTATTTGTTTAGACGAAGGATACTTATTCATGGCATGTAGCATTATTGAACGAATAGCATCTTCTCTCATCTAGCGGTTTGTGTCGAAAAACATAAACTGATGCACAGAAACTGGTCAATTTCTTTTACAGATTTCAAAAAGGGAGTTATTCTGAATTTGACTGCTATAACTATACTAACTCGAGTAGGTACTGACTCGAATGCCTAATAGGTATTTTATTTGTTGTTATGATACCCAATTTTTTACTTATAATAGAAAATGTGAGAAAAACAACCATTCCCTTATTTTCCAAGTTTGTTAGGTGAAGAATCTGAAATAATTACAAATTATAAAGGTATATAAGAATATGACAGGAGAAATTGAACGATGTTTGTAACGCAGTCCAGTTTTTAACCACAATGAGAAATAATGAACTACATTATTAATAATAATAACTATTAGGTGAGTCGTATTCTATTGTATATACATATATCTCACACGTCAGTGTACGCAACTCTCAGCTTGTGAGTTCAACTCGCACCTGATTTTCTTGTTAAATCTTCTTGTTGGATCAAAATTTACTTGTTAATATTCATTTAAAGAAAAAGATATAAAGCTTATTTACTGAATATGTCAAATATAACATAGACAGTTGTACTAATATTAACTCTGCACACATACTTAGTATAAGAGACAAAATTAAATTTATTCCATCAGGTAAAGAGTGACTAATTATTTTTATTCACATTAATTTGGTTAAAAGCGATATTCACTCACTTTTTATTCACATTGAATTAATCATTATTATTTAAAGCGAATGAAATAATTTTTAATATATATATATATATGTATATATGTATAAAATGCAGGGAGAAAATGTAATAATTAACAAATCATTTCATTTCAGGGGAGTGAATGCTTTACATAAAAAAGCGAGGATTGAAAATGCAAAAAAAAGTTACAGTTGTCCCCCGATTGGTAGTATAGAAATACCACCAACCGGGGCGTGGAAGGTTTAAAATGTCGTTTGGACCCATCTTTCATGGAAAAATGTTCAGTTTTATTAAATGAACACTTTTTTTATTAGAATGCTAATTCCTATAAAATGATAAACGAGCTTATGACACACCTGATGCAAAGTGGTGTCCTGACCGTTGCGTACACTATGAAGTTCACATAATGCCACTAATGCGTTGCCATTCTTGAGAACTATGACTATGGTATTATGCTTCTGTACTCTATAACTTTACAGCCGTCTTCAAATCCATAATGTTTTCGATTTCACCTTGTACTTTCCCAAAGCAAATTTATTTTGTCCAACGTATATTATAATATTTTATACTAGCGACTCAATCCGGCTTCGCACAGGTAGTAGACAAAAATATGCTTATATTTTTTGCATTAATTTGTTTCGTCAAATATGATTTAGATTTAAATGTAACATATTAAAACAGTACTTGGAGTATTTTTAATGTATTTTATTTCCTATCCTGCATTAATAGTACAATATTAATTAGTAATTAATATTGTATCTGTCTAAATAGCTTGTGCAAATATCATAATGGGTATAGTAAGCTATTTTTAAGAGATTATCGTGGACTTTTTTTTTATAGATTTATAAAAGAAAAACAATCCCACCGTACATTGTTTTCTTATATCTCAAACGGATTAGGCAGCGTTTTCGAAAAACATTCCCGGATGGCTTGAATTTTTTCGACATCTTCAATATTCATCGCCATGTATTTCAACCAATATACACAAAACCTTATCAAATTATACACACAAATTTTCTTCAGTGATGGCTCTGCTGATTAATAAAAACTGCATGAAATCCTGTTCAGTAGTTTCTGAGATTATCGCGAACATACAGACAAATAGACAGACGCGGCGAGGGTAAAGTCCCTCGTGTGTCCCTCGTTTTGTGTTGTGATTTACGTTGCATTACATACTTGGAAATTTTGATATCAGAAGTCACCACTTTCACACAAGTAATAGTTAATAGTAGTGGGTACTCACCGTTATAATAGCCTGTCATTATATGATGAGAAATATAATTAAATTTGTAACTTTATATCCATTGATACAACTGGGTATACAAAGACACGTGACAATAAGCCACTGACATAGATAGGGATAGACGACGCACGCACTTCACATTACGAAACAATATGTGCCATCTACATTAGCTGTTTATTATCATATTACAACTACTAATTATTTGTAGAATTGTTTTTTAGTTACATATAGGAACTCCAAAAGTCCAATTTGAAATTTAGCTAATATTGCTCGAGTTTCTCTTTTTTTTTCGAGTCGAGCTTGTTTATGGTAAAAAAATAAAATTATACACAATGTAGTACTATTGTTACAACTTGCGATATCTATTTAAATTTATATCTGACACATACTTACGTACCTATTCATATTATTTAGTTAACAACATTTTACTAAGACATTGTTTCTAAATGTGAGGATCGCGACCTCTAGAAGGATCGCGGTTAGTGTTATAGGATGTCGGCTTGGTGAAATTTGGGCGTGTTACGTTCAACACAACGGTAATAGCTCGTAATACATAATAGTACTTATATACCTATACGTATTATATATTATTATTATAGTTGAAAATTTCTCTGTTCTACCTATACTTGGGTGTCTAGCAGAGCAGAGAACATAGTAAAAAGAGATAATAGAATGCATATACAAAAAAAAAGCAAAATATACATATAAAACAAGTAACAATTTCTTTCTTGCGTGTGCCATAGTAATACAATATGGTCACAATTCAGTATATTGTTTTGCTCTCAAAAGAGCAAAACACTGATATTCTGTAGTGGCCAAGAACCAGTAGCGAAATTCCTTAATAAAAATAACAAAAAAAAAAAAGAAATATGAATATAATACATTGTATCCATTACATTCGCAATTATTTAATATTTTATTCTAAATAAATAAATAAATAGTATAAAAAACAGTGACCTCTGAATGTGATAGAAAGTGACCTTTCTGTCACATTCAGAGGTTACTCTGACTACTCCTCTTCTAATGGTATCAAGCACTCAAGCGATACATATTTCCGCTACATACCTATTAGGTATACCAATTTTTTGTTTATTAGTTAAAAACATTTTAAGGTCTTTTTTAAATATATGTTAAGTTTTAGACAATTTTAGTGGTGGTGGTATATTATTCCAGGATTTCGTCGCGTGGTAGCGGAAACTTTCCTCAAACGCAAAAGTTCTATAAGAGCGACCTGCTAATAAGTAATGCGTGGGCTTAGTACAATAACTGTCATGGAATGAACTAAAATGAAATTTGGAATATAGATATACTGGTTGCTGATTTTTTTTATTCAATTTAGAATGGCAAACAAGCTGACGGTCCACCTGATGGAAAGTGGTAACCGTCGCCTATAGACATGAGCAGTGCCATGGACATAACAGAGTATACTGTTTCACCCATGATACCCCCCATGCGTTGCCATTCCTGAGGACTCAGGTGTTATTTCTCCGTACCCAGTAAATTCACGCCATATCCCACCCTTCAAACCGAAACACAGGCATGCAAACACAACTGCTTTACGGTAGAAACACGAATGGGACAGAGGTACCCAAGCAATTGACTTTTGTACAAAGTCTCCCTCTGGTGATACTTCAAGATGTCTCATTTTTGGAACCTGACTGGACGCATACCGGCATTTGCATGAAAATGAAATGGCAACTCCATGGCGCTATCGGTTTATGCTAGCGAGTACCAGTGAGGCAACATGTATTCGTCTAGAAATGTTTATCTATGTAGTAAATATTTAAATCTGTTGATTCGTTTAAGCGTCAAGCAATCCCATGGGTTCCCCAAGTCAAATATCTAGGCGTCGCTCTAGATAGCCAACTTACTTAACAATAAGTAATCAATCAGGGGGATAATGGATTGTTAAAAATGGATATTAGTAGCCCCATTGTTAGTAATACATCCTGTCAGGTCGATCTCTTCGCGGTGCCCCCTGGAAACTATCGTGTTCTATTCCAAGTGAATTCATCACGATAGACTAACTAACCTGCCTTTTCATTGTCACCTATTATCCCTTACTGGCCAGCGTATACCGTTAGCGCAGGCGGGGTTACCATTCCATTATTATCCATTTAAATAAAAGCCCTCAAACACACTCCCACGTTGCCACCATCCTCGCTAGCGAGGCCGAAGATTCTAACCACAGTTCAGCCTCTGGGCGTTCAGTTCCGGCATTTCAGCTGGTTCGAAACGATCTCCTTATCCCTTCAGGTGGGGGTCGAGATACAACGGTCCAAGCTGAGGTTCGAACCATCTCGCGGTGCCCTCAAACCATGTATGTCGTATCTGGTGGGCAGAAGACGGTGAAATGCCACCCCGTAAGTCCTTCCGCGGGTTCGGAGTACCATCTACATTCATCTCATAATTCATATGGTGATGCTGTAAAAGCCGCCTGCGGCTAACAGCATAGATTAGTACAAACAAAAATAGAGAATTACTGACGTATTTAGGAATAGAGTTTCTAGGGGCACCTGGCCACTTAAAAAAAGTGTATATGCAGAGATGCTTTTAACAAACTTCGCTCAATTCCTGGATATTATACTATATATTTAAGACAATTTTGAGATGGGCACGGCTCACTTAGCCCATCTCTTGAATACGCCCGTAAACAGAATATATCTAAATATGTTGATATTATTACAAAAACATTCGTACTTTTCCATAATTCGTCACAATAAATATTTGTCGGTTTCGCCTCACAAATAATTTCAAAAGTTTATTTAAGCTGTAAGTGTTTGTGTTGTATATTTATATACATTCTGTTATATATACATTCCAAATTCAAACACAAAGTGTCAACAATTACGACATCAATAGGATCTGGTTCATCGTCATCATCATCATATGAGCCTTTAACTGTCCACTGCTGAATATAAGTCTCCTCGTCGTGGGGGGTTTTACCAGTAGTTGCCACGCTTGGCGTGCGGATTGGCAACCGCAGTTTTTTTTTTTTAATGGGTGATAATGGAATGGTAGCCCCACCCGCGCTATCGGTATACACCGGCAGGGCACCAGTGAGGGATGATAGGTGAGGACGAAGTAGGTCAGTTAGCCCTTAGTCACCTCTTACGACACCCACAGGACATGAAAGGGTGACATTCACATATAATGAGAGAATGACAGCAGAATTGAATGTAGAAAGTAAACGTCGCTGTCATGTCTGTACGTCCAGTCCGAAAGATAGAAAGAAGTGAAATATCTATGTACAATTAAATTAACCTACTTGATGGAAAAGAAAGTTGTGATGTTGACAAGTGGCTATGAGATGAATATTTACAATGACCTATTCTATACTGGGACCACACAACGAATCTGGAATGAAAAGGACCTGGTTATTTGAATAGAATTATTTTGTTTAATTCCACTACCATTAGTAATGTGTGATTGCCAACACTAGAAGATCGACCGCCGCTATTAACAGTAATAATAAAATAATTCTATTAAAATTACCAGCGATATGGACTTTCACAAGTTAACACATAGTTCAGTAAAATGTTTAGTAGTATCTAACATACAGTGAAATTACAGGTTACGAAAGTACTTCATGTATATCTCCAGCCACTACGCAATAGCCCTCATTGTTATTTTATTAACTATTATACTAATAGAGAATAATAACGAAGATATTTATTTACAGCTGTGTAATTAGACGTCAAAAGGTATATTAGAGATAGATAATACATGTATTACTATCACATTTTAGAGAATTTACCCAGTTACGCTATTTTAAGACTTGTAAACAAGAAAAGGTAGATTAGGTATCTACAAATGCGAATTTCGTGACAAAATAAAATCATATCTCAGATACGATATCGTTGATATTTATAACTAATGGGTAAAGGGAGGAGAAAAGACTGTTAGTAATGCGGTCTATGGGACTATTGTCTAACAACATACCTTATCAGGTCAAACTTTACTCTTTTACAAATCATCGTGGTTAATTTTTAGTAAATTTATCACGATGGGTAATTGACTTATCTTTAGTCTCATCTATCATCCCTCACAATTCCATTTTCATCATTAAAATAATTAATAAAAGAATGTATTAAAATCACTATTGCCACATATATAAAACCAAGACCTCCGCCGCGTCTGTCTGTTTATTTGCAATAAACTCATAAACTACTGCACCGATTTGTATGCTATTATCACCAACGGATAGAGTGGTTTTCAAGAAAGGTTTTTGTATATAACTTGTTAAATTTTTGTGTACATTGGGTAAAATATAATGATATTTGTTGGAGGTGTCGGAAAAAAATAAGCTGTCTAAGTGGATCCGAATGTTTAGGTAGTGTATCAATGTATAATGGAATTGTGTATCTTATATATACCTATAGAAAAGTCTACGCAATGGATTTTAATACTGTTTTAATCAATAGATATATTCAAAGGGAAGGTAACGTGTAGTATATTTTTTTTGTGCCCATTTGTTAAAAAGTAACGATAATTGTTTAAGACATCGGAAGAAATTAAGTCGACTGAAATTTGATAGTGAACACTACCTAATTCGTTTGAAATACAATAAAACAATATGTTTTTTGGGGCTGTTTATCATAATAAAACCATATGTTTTATAGATCTACAAAAAATCTACGATTGCATATGTCATTTAATTCAAACTCGACGCAACAAGCTGATGTAAAAATGTAAAGTCTATCTGTAAATGTAAATATGTCTATATGTAAATGTAAAGTTCATCAAAGCACAGCTAAAAACTACTTTTTGTGTCAAAATTACTTTCTGTGTACAATAAAGAATAGTTTGATTTCCTTATTACTGTCATTTCTCTTTACGACGAACCGTATATTAATACTACAAATAGTGATAGTACGCATATCAACACAGATAGTAACTGTTTATTTTTCAACTGTTTTCAAATAAAAGGAGGCTTTCAATTCGATTGTAATTTTTTCAATGTTTGTTAACTCATAACTCTGTCAGTTATAAAATAATTTGAAAAATTATTTTTTTATATTATTTTTTTTATCATTTATAGATTCATCATCATATTTACCGTTAACTATTCACTATTAATCATACGCTACTCTCTTTAGGGGGTTTTTCTTATGGTATTTTTGCCAGTAGGTGCCACGTTTGGTAGGCGAGTTGGCATCCGCAGTTAAGTTTTGGTGATGTTTTAAGAGGGACGCTGCTGCCCATCCCCCGATTATTAAATTCCCTTAGTTTCCTCTTACGACATCCACGGGAAAGGAAGGAGATACAGATTAATCTCACAGAAATTTTAATAAAATCGGTTCAGTCGTTTAGATGTGAAATCAAAATAATTAAGTTTGTCATAATTCAAGTCGAATTTTTATTTTGGAACGCGGTATAAAAATATAAAATCGATACATGTAATTATAATTACTGTAAAAAAATATTCATATTGTATTTTAATACTCAATGAAGATTTTTATAGAAATAAGTAAATATTCCCATCAAAATAAGTAATTTTTGTTAGTACGGGACTTATTAATTACATAGTCAAATATATACATTTTAAACAAAGGCTATGCCAAAAATTCCGCCTTGTTTTTATTAATACAAATTCCAAATTACACAAGTTATAGAATATACATATTTATACCTTTTACCTATTTATATATTTTATTACCTACATATTTAATACGGACAATTAAGACATTGTACTTCGATGAAATGATTTAGGTGTAAATTATATATTCTTTTAGAAAACCATAGATCGTAGATTTCTTGAAGAATATTGTATAGTTTCAATATCCTATCGCTGACAAAATGGCAGTTAGATATATATACATCATACACAAATTATAATTATTAATAAATAAATAAATAAGTAAACAAGTAAATATACATATACATATGTATAACACATATAGTAGTAAGTGTATAGTATTATCATGCATTATTAGTTAAAAGGTGAGATTTCAATATTTTCTTGAAGGAACTAATGGAGGAATTATCCTGTATGTTAGCAGGTATCCTATTCCACAGTTGGGCAGCACGAAATGAGAAGGAATTTCCAAAAAAATGAGTCTTACAAGTATTCTTTTAAGGAATAAAAATCTTAAACTGTATATTGTCTCAAATTTTATATATCCATATAAGAAATAATAATGTCGGTACCTACCTTGTTAGATATTTGCAAAATTTGAAAAAATAAACGTAAATTAGTCATTTTAATACACTTTAGGACGCACTATTGTTTTCATTTATAGAAAAAAATTAAAAGTATAAAACCATAATATAGATACTATATTTAATGTAACTGATATATTTTATTAAGGTTAATCAAAATAAACAAAATATAACTGATTGCAATTCGCTCGTTCGTGGTACTGACGTTCACTAGTACCTATGTTTTAATTAACATATTGTGATAAGCATCAATTACATACATACAAGTCTGAATTGTAATTAGTGCAACAAAAAAAAAATCAGTCAAGTTCAATTGTACGTTATGATAGTTATACTTTGGCATTGTAATTGTTATACATCCAATTTAGATGACTCATTGAGTAATTATTCCACATACGTAAAAAATTTGCAAACCTATTTCTTGGTTAAAAAATATAAGACAATCTTATGAACATTAACTCTAATTGTCATAATATATATTTTTTTAATATTTTTTTAATTTAATTTACTCATAATCTTATTTTCTGATTTTGCTCAAAAGATTACATGTTTATTTTTGTTATTTAAAATTTCTTACTATAATTACTTGGTTAAAAAATAATAATTGTATTTAATGTTGTGATACATATGTTTAATGCAATATGCTGTTGGTGTTCCTTAAATAAATAAATAAATAAATAAGACAATGTTTTTCGAAAAGGAGAAGGTATTTTTACTTTGTATTTGTTTCTTTTTGTCTATGCGATATATTTGCCAATTGTTTACTATTTTTTTGCAATCAATAGGGTTTACGAAACAAAATAATGCTAGCTATAGATTAAGAACTACTGTATTTACTTAACACACAATTCCGCGATATACATTATACGTCTTTGTGTCTTATTAAAAATCATACTGCCCATAAGAAACTCATTTTAGAAATTATATTATTTCCAAGTTTTTTAGCTGTTACTGTGTACGATTTTTAAAGTGAAAAACAATGAAATTAATCAATTCTAGACAAAGTATCAAGTATGGTGCATATCTTATACATGCATCTCCAGAACACAACAATGAATATCGCATTCGAAATGGTGCAGTAGTTTTTGCGGGCATCGTGCTATAGAGATATAAACAAACACAAAATTCCTAAAAAATATTGTATTGATTTCTATTGCTACTATTAAGATTTCTTATATAATTGTTTCTTAAATATTTCCCATGTATAGACATTGTCTAGTTACAATTTTATTATATTAGTAAGATAAGCGAGAACTAAACCTCCTGTGAAACCGCATTATGCTTTACATAGAGTTCTTTGGAAGAAGATTTAGTACCAATTGTTTTGATTATTTTTGTGCATGTAATAGTGATGAACTTCATTTATTTTGAGATCAAAAAGGAAACGTATTCCTGTTAATTATAGGTACCTCCTAACTACTTATTTCTATTGCTATTAAATCCTTAAAAGTGTGCTTGTTTGTTATCCATAACACCTTAACGGTACTGCTAATTTCATTTAAATGATAAAATCATCATTTAATTTGATATAGTTACACGTAGTATAGTAGTAGTACAAATATAGTAGTATATAGTAGTATGTAGTATATAGTGTATATATATAGTATGGGATGAAGAAAGCTGATCAAGCAGACGAAGTCATATGCAGTCAAGTTATAAAATATTGTATTTGGAAGAATAAATGGTATTAGAATAATAGCTAATATGAAAATAATTTCACTTTAACAATATGTTTTGTATGTAAGTAAAATATTGACACAAATGTTGGGAACGTATTTTTCCATATTATGGCTCTTGATTGATGGAAGTCTTCTTGAATAAAGCGTGAGCCTCAATCGCACAAACTTGGTTTTCCATCACTGAGAAGTACGGCCCATTCCAGAACATTGTATATGCGCATATGAGGGTTTTCATTTTTAACTGGAAACAAAAAAGCTTAAATCATCATAATATAAAATGTTTTTTTTTTATATAAAATATTTACCCTGTGGTAATGGTAAGGTGTGCATAGAATAGGCCGCCATTTCCTTTCCCCTGGGTGTTGTAAGAGACGACTAAGGGAGGGCGAGGGATGGGTAGCAGTGTCCTTCTTAAAACATCTCCAAAGCCTAACTGCGGTTGCCAATCCGCCTGCTAAGAGTGGCAACTATTGGCTAACCTCCCCCCCTCCCCAAGGGGGAGACTTTTTCAGCAGTGGACAGGTAAAGGCTGATATGATAATGATAAACATGTGTCGATTTTCGCTACGTTTCACCGTAAAAGCACCACAAGTACTACAAAAAATTGCTTTCTTTGTATTGATTTCTTTACCTCGTGTTACTATATTCATCTTATTTTATTATACGAAATTTATAATAATTAATACTATACAAAAAACAACAAAATAACAAAGTCACCACGCATTTCTACACACCCATTTTATTTTTCTACAAAAGTTACTCCATCAATTACAATTCCCCATAATTGTGCGTTTACCCACAATTACGAGAAATACCCAAACTGGCAACATTAGATAGCGGATAAGGATATATATAGGCGATGCAATGATGAAGTTAATGAACGTTCGAACGATCTCAATACTAGATGGTAAGCTCGTCCATCTTACTAGATGGTTCTTACTAAGATCGTTCGAAAAAAAACTGTGCTAATCTGTTTTCAGTACCGACTTTGATGCCAGTTAAACTTTGTAATGTAAAACTCAAAATGTAAAACTTTGCATTCTGTAGCAAGTGCATAATTATGTATAAAAGTCGTTCGTTTGTGCATGCCCTTATCTTTTCATACATAATTATAATGTATAATTATTTAATATCTAACAATAGTTATAGCTGTTATATTGTAATATAGTGACTTAAATATGTATATCAATTAAAACAGCAGTTAAACAAATAGTTAACATGATAAGTGTTACAAACACATACTATTACTATTATAGTATTACTACTTATACTATGCTATTACATAAGGGGATATCCAATAATTGCGTTCTAATTGGGTGACACCAAAGACTTCATATGTGAATTTAAATCTATTAATTTTCCGATGTTTACTCAAGAGACTGCGGTAACATCGGCATTTACCTATTGACATTGTTTAAAAAAATTGCTCACCGAAACATAGACGAGTGTTCTGTGGAAATGTTTTTGATTAGGTATTAATTAGTTTAAGCATATTTTTTTGCTATGTGATCCCTGAATAAAATGGGTCACAGCTTTTCTCGTGGGTGTCGGAAGAGACAACTGAGGAAATTTAATAGTTGAGGGATAAGCAGCAGCGTCCTTCTTAAAACATTATCAAAATCCTGGGGTTGCCAACACGTCTGCCAAACATGGCAACCACTGGCCACCCTCAACCCTCCAAGGAAGAGGTCTATGGTTGTCAGAGGTGATGATGATTTTTTTTATTATTATTAATGTATGTCTAGGTATTTTAATTAAATAATATATTAATATGAATTGACTAGCTTTTTTTAAGATAGAATAGGAAACACGCTGACAGCCCATTTGATGGGAAGTGGTAATAGTCGTCTATAGACATAGATAGCACCATTGCCATTACAGAATACACTTTGATGTCCTCATGCGTTTGTTTTTCTCGAGGATAACGAGTCATGCCTACGGAAGTAAGGTACGAACCTTGTTATTTCATTGACTCACTCAAGCAGACGATTTTTGTATAGTGTCTCTTTGGTATCAAGTATGTATATTTATAAATTACCTTGTGTCCGTACAAATTCCTTTGTTGGCAAATCAAAGGGCTTCCGTTTAGGTCTTCCAAGGCGAAAGTGAGTTGTCGAGGATATTCCTTTATGTAATTCCTTAAAATTAAAATAAATTTAAATAAATAAAAAAAGATACTTATTGCTTATTTTTGTTACAATAGACCGTACGGTCATATTTCATTTTAATAGAAACAAACGAACAATTGAACCGACGATAAGACAGGCAGTTGATGTCTAACATTAGTAAAAATAAAAAATCGATTAACCTATTATTCATTTGGATTTGTTACAAATTTAAAAGTGTACCTTTGGCTGAAATCATATGGTCTATACATCTATTTTACTTTTCATTTATTTATGATCCATCTATTTACAATCGACTTCAAAAAGGAGGTAATTCTTAATCTAACTGCAGGTATGTTGATTAGAATTATTTTGTTTAATTCCCCTGCCATTAGTATGCGTGCGACTGCCAATACTCGAAGTTTGACTACCATTATTATTACCAGAAATTCTAAAACCTTCCGTATTAGCCATCAATCTCTGACCGCCATTCCGTCCATTCACCTATAAACGAGGCATCTTCGAGCAAATTAATAAATAGTTGCTTGAAGCCTAATGTTAACTGTTCAAAGCCTAAAATTGAAATTCTAACCATCAACTAGTAATATGGACTTCCACAAATTTCTACAAAAAACACTTACCTATGGTAAAATATGTATTTTTAATTTTTGTCTACAATGCCTGCATTTGTATATATATATAATATACGTAATATTTCCATAATTCCGAATGTATTTTATATATAAAAGTTTCGCTTCGATATACCATGTTACCCTCTCTCTATTCATTATCAATTACTGGTGCTACTTACATACTTCCTCATATTAGATATTCAATCGTATGTTACACTAGTGCTGTTTAATTGTTATAATAATACTTAGCTATTTTCCTGATTTTTTAATACCCATTGGATGCTAGAAAATATATGTTTTTCCTTTTTTTACTGGAAATACCTTAATCAATGAATGCAGTATGTTTGGATTTAAATAATAAGTTTATTAGATACACTATATATACTTCTTTTGTGAATTGTTTTTTTTTATGCAAATCAGAATGGCAAACAAGTTGACGGCCCACCTGATGGAAAGTGGTAACAGTCGCCTATAAAAATAAACTGTAGGTACCATGGAGAATTTCACAAAAAAAGCACAATCCATTTGTAAACATAATTCGTCTGTATGGGATACACATTATTCATTCTTAATTTATTATATAATAGAATAACCTTGCCTATTCTATCGATATATGCTGGCCAGGCATCAATGTGGGATGATAGGTAAGGATAAAGGCAGGTAAGGTAGCCCATGCTGACGAATTTATCAAGAATTAACCACGATAGTTTGCCGAGGGACTGCGTGGAGGTCGACCTAACTGGGTATATTGATAGCATAGCATAGTAGAAGTCGCTAGTTCCCAGTATTAACAAACTCTTTCTCGCCTATATAGATAAATAAAAATAAAAATATATAAGATTAAATAATAATATAAGAATATATAATAAAAACCATAGCGATCCACCAATAAAAAGGATATTAGCTTGCTATGACAATCCTGACTAGGCGGTTTAGCACACGGTTTTATTTTCGAGATTTCTCCTCTTAATTTTTGTAACATAACTGCTAGTATAATCTATATATCATATTTATCATCATCATATCAGCTGTTGGCATCAGTAGTTGCCACGCTTGGCAGGTGGATTAGCAACCGCAGTCAGGCTTTAGAGATGTTTTAAGAGTGATGCTACAGCCCATGCCTCGCTCTCCCTTAGTCGGCACTTACAACACCTACGGGATAGGAAGGCGTGGCCTATTCTATACCGGGACCACATGGCCATCTATATATAATTATATAAGATGATATAGAAATGTTTTGTGTTATTCCTATCACTTAATATATGCAAATTATATATAATTATTTCACGCGAAAGAATTTACATACATACATACGAGTATATACCTAATTTAGTTTCGCTTTAATGATAACATTACAAATACCGTTACCTACTTGTAAGTTAATAATAGTATAAAAGTTATAGGTTTTAATTTTTGATGAAATAAGTTTATTTCATTGAATTAGAACAGAAGTAGTTACTTCTGTTTTAATTCAATGATTTATTACAGAACTACTAAATAGTGTGATATCTATCACACACAAGATAATTTTGTAACTAACAAAACTTTGAAAACCCGTTGAAAATCCTTTGCTGCGCCCTAAGATTTTAACTATGCTTATATTAAGAGTTGGCTATGAAGGAAACAAACACAGCATTATTAATGTTAATCGGTTCCCATAGCAGTTATGGTAATTACTATCAGCCAAGCAATGAAAGTCAGACCCTTAATAGATCCTTGAAAATTTCACTCCCACAGTAACACAACTCACCAATAATAATTTCGAGTGGCATATTTTATATGACAAAAGTCGAACAGATACAGTAAACAGTCGTCTTTTAGATAGAAAATTCTCTAATTTACTATCAATGAAAATGTTAATTTGCATTTTTACATAAAATTTCTCTGTTTGCAATGTTCACAAAACTAAGTGTAGGTACGTTAACATTTACACAAGTGCTCTTATAAAAATTTAGAAAAATAACTTATCGTAGATACCTACCTAGTTTTTAATGAGTAATAATGGAATGGTAACCCCACCGCGCTATCGGTATACACCGGCGGGGCACCAGTGAAGGATGATAGGTGAGGATGAAGCAGGTCAGTTAGCCCATCGTGACGAATTCAATAAGAATTATTCACGATGGTTTCCAGGGGGAACCACGTGGAGGTCGACCTAATAGGGCTAAAATTGTTAACAATGGGGCTATCAAACTCTATTGCTAACAATCCCTTTCCCCCTACCTACCTAGTTTCCTATGAGGTTTAAATGAAACTGAATTTTTACTGAAAATATGAAACTAATATTTTGTACATTATATTAATATATAAAAATCTTATAGCAGTGTTGCCGACTCTAAAGAAACCTCTATATATCTATTTTGAAGAACCCCGTGTTGTAGTCTCTTAGAAAAATCTATATTATTTGCTGCAATTTAAGAGGTAACGTAAAATAATAGTTTTTTTCTTATTCTGATAAGAAAAAAAGGTAGGTGGTGGTAGAGGGTTAGTATTTTTATATTTACTACCTGGACGACAGTTCTCGGTTCTTTCGAAATAAGCTCTAAATAGAGATAGTGTTTCGAATCCTTTCTCTATTCTCTATTATAAAATCTCGAAATTATTTTCACGAATCATAATCCGTGTTACGAGTCATAATGATCGGTACGCAGAGCCGTTAAGATAAACAAATAAATAAACAAACTCACTTTCACATAATGACATTAGTTAACCATATTGAATATTTAGACATGTTATTATTCGTTGTAAAACACAACAAATAATGACAAATATGAATGCATTATCTGATGAAATTTACTGTATTACAGTAGCACTTTTTAGACTCTAAGAATCACTAAAATAAAGAATTTCTATTTTAGAATTATTTTATACACCTACTAGCAGTTACCTGCGGCTTTTCCCGCGTGATGTCCTTTTCTCTTTTATATTAGAATTTTGAAAAATTCTTTCTAACATAGGAATCCACTAATTCCTATGTTAAAAAATAATTTTTACAAATTTCAGCTATCTAAACTTTGCAATTTTAGATGTGCATTAATAGTCAGTGAATGCAAGTGGCTCAGGACCGTTCTTTATGGCAGTCTAAGGGGGAAGCTTATGTCCAGCAGTGGACGAATAATGGCTGAAATGATGATGATGATGATTAATAGTCAGTCAAAATAAACGGTTTTATGTGGGTATAGATATATGGATTATTTGATTTATATTATTACAAAACACTATACTTGTACTTGTCCACAGTTTGTTATCATAAACACCTGACTATCTCTCTTTTCAATACCTTTTCAAATGTTTCTTTACATTGCACATATTTTTTTTTAAAAACATCAATACGTGTTTAAATTTACGTCAATTGATAACAATTATAATAACGCATGAATGATTATAACTACTATTTTCAAAATTTGACGACTATTTATTTTAGTACTTGGTTCCAAATGTTTCTTCTAATGATCTTCGGTTCCTGACGGTCAGATCTAGCGGACTTAGGATTGTAGTCTGGTGGATGGTAGAGCATATCGTAGGCGCATAACGGTGGCTTAGTCGGCTGCCAATTAGTATTGAAGAATGTCTCCTTAGAAACTGGGATCACCATTTCAGTTCTTAGACGATCTTCTAAAACTAATGCCATTATTTTATTGTATGTGTATTTTGTTTAATCATTGTACACTTCAAATTTCATCAAAATGTGTTTTTTATTTTAGATTTATTTTTAATCCATGGTATTTTGCAAGAATTTAGTGAAATATATAAAAACACTCTATAAACTTTACTAAACGTCACTTTGTAAAAAGTTTTTATTCGTAAATCCTTATTTATGTTTATCTGTTCTTCCGTAGGTTTTCTAAGAAAGTCCTAAATATGTTGGTTATGGATATTAACTAAATTTTTAGGCACATCATTAGATGTAAATAAATTTAAATGATGTTATTTTTTTATTGTATTTTTTTTATTGTTAGTGCTTATTTTTTAATTATCCTACATAATACACATTTAAAGTGGCGTAAAAGTCAAATAAATGTCAGAATAATGTCTTAAAATAATTATTTTAATAAAACGTTTTTATCGTGATATTTTAAATAAATATTGTATTTTCAAAATTATTGAAATGGATTACAGCGGTGTCTATTCTGAAATAATAGGTCAGTTATAAATTATTTTGATTTATTTTATATATCTTGTTTTTTTTTTTTGTATCCTATCGTATTTTATTTTTATTCTGTTTTTATTTAGAATCGCTGGATTTCTTAAAACCGCCAGCGAAAAGGCCATGTAGGAATTTAGTCCTAAACGAGAATATTCAACAGCAAATAAATACTATTGGTTCGTTTAATGTTGTAAAGACATCACAAGAAACAGAATTTTTGCAACTGAATAATACTAATAATAAGACGTCTAGGTCTCTGATTTTAAAGAAAACTTCTGAAAGAGAGGTAAGGTAATATGAATAATACGTATTTTTTCATTTTTTGGGCATAATGAATATTAAAATCTTATTTCATATACAATATACAGGATTAAATTTAAATAGGAGTCCGTTTAATCGACAAACGATAAACAAATTTGACGCTCCGCCGCTCGTCATGTGAAAGAACACTAATATTTTATTTCATACTGTGTATTTTCTGTTTTTCAGATATTTAAACATTACGCAGTCCTCAATCACACAAGCCAGTTGGGGCCTTACAATTTTATCATACTGAAAAACTTTCAACAAACAAAAATTGCCAAAGAAAGACCACTTATAAAAGTATCAGTAACACCGAGAACTGCACAAATACAGAGTCTAAATGTTTTTAAAAGACAAAGGGATAGTACAAAAAAGATTCACGCGACGTTATCTAATCAAGAAAGTTCTGTACAAACACGAAATGTTTATTTAGTCGTCGCTGGTAGAAACAGAGAAAAAGTTTACGAAATCAAAATCACAGGGAGTGCAAGTTACTTTAACAATAATTTCACAGATAATTCAAATGATAATTCAAATAATAACGTATCTTTAGAACAAATAAACTATCTTAATCAAGTTTTATGCTCTTTGAATATGGATAAAAAAATGAAAAAAGGTAAAAGAAAAATTAAAGAAACGGTAACTAACAAATTAGAAATATCTCGGAATAATATTAAAAAAGAAGACAAATTGTTTCGCAGCTGTGAGTGTTCGAATTTCGTTAAAGGTGACACGGTTGATGTTAGTCCTCAAAAGAGTCATATCAGAATTACTGGTCGACTGGGGCTAGCTGATGATGATAGATATGTACTTAGGTGCGCAGCCACAGTCAATGATCGACCAGGTAAGCAATTGTAAATATATTTAGAGAATATATATATATAATAATCTATACAGTTTTGACAACTTTGCTTATTTTTCCAGTTGCAACAAACTATTATGCAACAAAATACAGTGCATCACCCACTTATTTACCTATCCAACAAACTAATACACAGTAAGTACTCGTAATTGGTTTAAGTAAGTAGGTAAATACTTTAGAGATGTAATTGAGTAATGCCACTACAGCTACTATAGTGTACAACATTATGTAGTACTTACATGCCAAGCTGAATTAATTTTGAAAATTTCGTTTCCTAAATTGATTCAATTGGGAATCGATCCAGTGAATTTATTTATGCAAAAACATTATACAAATAATTTATTCATTTTTATCGCTTAAAAAAAAGGCCATTAATAGAATAAAGCACAACACATTTGTAATAGAGAAAAAAAATACGGTGGTTGCCTGGCCAGCGTGGCATAGTAAACTATATCTTTTTTTATGGACAGAGGCCCGTATCCAGTAGTGGGAAGTGAATGGATTATTGAGATAACGTTAAAGTAACGATTATAAAGCGAGAAAAATAGTTAAGGGGATATTTTATAAAACTATATTTTTGACGTGTAAGTACCTAATCGAAAATTTTATTTTAGAAACCAACGGGATTTTAATATTAAGACTGATATGCAGACATATGATGGATATAATGTACCAGTTAAAAGAAATACTTCACCAAGGTAAAGTTTATATAATCATTTCACTTTACTTGCATTTTTCTGTCTATATATTGTCATTAGCTTTTTGTCCGCTACATTTTTTTGTATGCGTAGATTTCAAAAGTAGATAAACATATTAAATAGGTCACTTCTAGACGGTGTATCAAGTTGAAACATACACCAGATTTTAAGTTAGATCTTCAGAAATATAACTGTCAAAACGGCATCTAATTAAGTGCAGCAGTTTTCGTGTGATGCCGGAATAAATATACAGACAGACAGACAAACAGACAAAAATTCTAAAAATATTGTTTTAACATCTATTAGTGTTATTAATATCCCTCATATTATTTTTTCCTAAATATTGCATGTACATTCATAGTCTAGTTACAATTTCATTACAATAGTAAAAAAAAATTAAAAGTTTTTTTTTCTTATCTCAATATCTTACCTATCTAGAATGTTTAAATTCTAATTATAGTTTGCTGTAAGTACACTTATAATTACTTATAATACATAGGTAATTGTACTTAAATATTTCAGTAAACAGTCCTATGGTACTCAAGTAAATTTTGATAAAGGTCTGTTAAATATAGATACGAATAATTCAAAAATAAATACAATGGATAAAAAAATCCAATGCAAAAGTACTAATGCTGAATCTAATTTAGTTGATGGTAATAATGAATTTGATAATAATCTTAAGAAATGTCAAAGTCCTGTTGTTATAATATCAGTTTATCCTAATCAAGAATCGCCTGATAATGTCCTGATTATAAAAAATCCGTTGAACGGAAATAATGTAAAGTCTTCACCACAAACAGTGATTATGAATAATGAAAGTACTAAACAAAGTTGGTTCGTTCGAAGTCCAAAACTTGAAAGTAAAAAAATAAACAGTATTGTCGGCCGAAGTAGAACGCCTTCGCCGCCTGCGAACTCTAGGTTGCAAAGAAAAGAAAATAAAACTTTTGAAACAAAACTGGGTTTTATGAATGTAAAACGCCAAGAATTTGATGAAAATGCGAATAGCAAAACCAATAGAGTTAAACGGCAAGGAAGATTAAATAAAACAACAACTCCTTCTAAAATGACACAAATCAATACAATAGACAAATTTAGAAATAAAATCGGAAATAGTAAAAAAATATTACGATTAAATTCGACGAAAACAAAAGAGACTAATACAGAACATATATTAACTAAAAAAGCATTAATAGAGTCATATACGAGACAGATAATTAAAGCTAATGAAAAGAAAACAAGGAATGACAATTTAAATAATAATGAATCAAGAGTAGCCGTGAATATAGATGCAGAAAATGAGTATTACGATGTATTATTTCAACAAGGAACTTTCACTACCGACTTGCGAGTAAAGAAAACATTAAAAGGAGTAGGTACACAAAGCTACGACAATGATGTACTTTTGAATTCTATGGAGAATTTATTTTTAACGCAAAGCGAAAAAGAACCCAGGAAAAGATCACTTTCTCGAACTTTATATGGAGATGACGTAAGTAAACACAATTAAGTGCATTCATATAGAAGTCAGGTTATATCTAACCTTACTTACACATTTTTAAAAGCAATTTAGCCATTTTTAATGTTTCTGAATAAATTTTAAGTATCTTTATAGTAAATTAAAATGTCAACTAAATAATACAATTCTTATAAAATGAAAGTAAGTACAACGAAAAACTAAGTAGCCAATAGTTTAATACTAAATATGTAATATTTAGTATTAATTTTACCATGTTTTATTATGTTAATACCAGTAATAAGGATTATTTTTTTCGACAGGTAGATGACATTCCAACGTTGGACAAAACTACATCTGTTTTAAACATAAGAGACAGTTTGGAAATTTGTCACAGGTACAACTATTTAGTTAAGGGGTAAAGGGGTTGTTAGTAATGGGGTTTAACAGTCCATTTCTATCAATCAGGTCGACCTCCACGCAATTCCTCCTGGAAACCATTGTTGTTAATTCTTGTGGAATTCGTCACAATGGGCTAACTAACCTGATTTCATCCTCGCCTATCATCTCTCATTTATGGCCCGCCAGCGTATACTGATAGCACAGGCGTTGCTACTATTCCAATTTTAATCATTAAAAATACTATTTAATCATATGTAGTAACTAACACACCATAATAAATAATTATTAACCCATTGCTGTACTCGGGTCTCAGATGGTTTAGTAAAGACTAAAGAACAAGAATATAGGCATAAGGAAAAGGATAAGGATTTTATTTTTAGTTTTCCCTTTCTTGGTATGGTGTATTTAATTCTTTTATTATCTTACGACATTCTGTAGATAAAGTGGTCATGTACAGTGTTCATGGACAGTGTGGTTGTAGTATTCTTAGTTATAATGTCAAAATAAATAAAAAATATGTCCTGACTACAGATAAATATTTGAAGAAATTATATTTCGAATTAAATATACTTAGACGGTGTTTATTTTGGATTTCCATAATTATCTAAAATATCACTCAAAATAACTTTCCTCGGCCATAGTTAATGCGCATTCCTCTTTAGGAATGTAGCTATTTCGTATGCATAAATGCTTGTCAATGTAAGTAATTTCTAATAACGAAAATAGGATTTGCAGCTATCTAATTTTTTTATTTGGCATATGGTCCTTGTATATAATTGTTGGTTACTTTATGATAAGGCATTAGTAGAGCCGAATAATTTAAAACGACAGCTGATGGAAATTAATGGCCAAAGTTTAAGAGATAAACAGCAACATGATGGTCACAGAACAATACTTTATAATGGTCATGATAAACTTCCTGTGTTGTAATATTATCTTACCTACTTAGGAGAATGTTTTCATTTCACTTATACCTTTTTTACGAAAAATAAATAATTATAATGGCTTTAAAAATTATTAAAGACTTGCGTATCTAAAAAACACCGTCAAATTGTAATGACCTCCTTCTTTTTTATGTTTATTAATTAAAGTACTTATTATGGAAGAAACGATATGAATATTACAAAGGTGTTATCATGTTGTACTTGTATAAAATATAGAATATCCAATTACTTTTAATGCGTATGTAGGTAGTAATTATTTTATATTGATATAATCTATAACATTGCGAAAATTGTATTACTAATTGCACATTACTACGTATTCGAAAAAATAGCAAATAAGTATATTCATTAATTCCTGTACTATAAATAAGCACAAAAATTATTGATTAATAATTAATTTTTATATTATTTATGTTAATTTACATCACGATGTTTGCCCTTGTGCAAATCAGCATTGTGGGGGGAAAGGGATTGTTTGTAATGGGTTCTAATAACCCCATTGCTAGCAATATACCCTATCAGGTCGACCTCCACGCGGTGCCTCTTGGGAACCATCGTGGTTAATTTTTGTTGAATTCTTCACGATGGGCCAACTGACCTGCCTTTATCCTCACCAATTATCTATCACTGGTGCCCCGCCATTTCATTTTCACCCATTAAAAAATCAGCATTGTTCTCTGCTGATCCCGTAAAAGATCTGGGATTAACATGTGAAGATATACATATTTTTTAATTATAATTTCAGACGTGAGGATCGGACCAGCCAAGGCCTTAAATCTCCTATGACTCGCCACCGAAAAAATAATACTAAGGAGCGATTCGGTGAATACTTTTTACAGTATTAAAATTTAATATCAAATGTTATAAATGTGAAAGAGAGTTTGTTTGCTTGATACTTCTTGACGCCTAAATTTTTCCCAGTAATATTTATCCCGGCAAGTCAATATACACCAGTCACACGAGCGAAGTTGTGGTCAAAATCTAATTACTTATAAATATTATTTATAGAACAAATAGTCAAATTGTAATGTTTTATTTCAGCATCTACTAAACATTACAAAGGAGATAATTGTTGTATCTCCGACCCTATAAAAAGAGATAAGGAGATTAGGAAACTCCTTGGTATAGACAAATATACACAATCCGTATCGCCTCCGGTTTGTATCAACATCATATTTATTTTTTTATTTATAACCTACCTATTTGTTTTATTTCCTTGCTGTAAAATTATCTGATTAAGAGTACATTACAAACAAAAAAATATTATTGAAGACAAAACATTACCATCGTGATCAAAGAAATTTTTTTTTGGTGAATTAGAACTTTTGTTCGTATTTTAAATACATTTTTTTTTTATATTTTATTTTTTGTTTATTTTAGGCACCGCCAAGTGGTGTGGAAGTTCCATTCCAAATTTTCTATCGAAGACAATGGTTTATAGTTTACATTATTTTTTTTTATATTGCTAAGTGGATATATTAGTTATTATACCATAAATACAATAACACTTAAATTTCTAAGACGATATTCTGAATTGTTTGTAGATTTGCAGTTGTTGCTTTTTTTCTAAAATAAGTAATCTAATAGTAGGTATCTGTTTACCAAAGGTTAAATATCAAATGTTAAGAAAATATGTAAAATTTGCACTGTGTGTATTGTAGATATTCGTACCATATACGTGTTACTATTCATTAATAGTTTTGCATTTCACTCATAAATAGATATTTATTTAATGACAACTGCAAACTATTTATATTAAAATGCTAAATAATATTGAAATATTTTAGCGAAAAAAGTTTACTGACGGGACTTAGCTTAGTCGATGTAACTTCATGTGCATGCTGTGATCAGAAATATTTAAATGAAATAGAACATATGCAAGAAAAACAAAAGACAAACTATAAAAAACAAACAGAACAAGGAAACCCGAACATTAATGTTGAATCTAACGAAAGTAATGAAACAAATCCAACGAATAAGATTAAACCAAATGGACCATATACAGAAAATAAGAAAGACTTAGTAAAAATACCTATTCGAATCAAGAAGTCGATCATAGAACAGCCTTCTATTTATCAGCAGATGATTCTAAATCGCAACATACAAGTCTTCCTGCAAGTAGAACAATTTACGAAAAAGAAACCTATTACACTTTCGCGGAAACAATATGATAAAGTAAAAAAGACAATAGAGCATACAATATCTAAAAAGATAAGTCATCGTAAGCAATGCATTTGTAAATTTAGTTTTGTATCAGTTGGGGATGTAAGAAAAAAATTCAAGCATAAAAATGGATTACTTAATGCCAAAGAAACACAAACGAAACATGTAAATAATAAAAAGGTAACTAAAATCGAATCATCAAAAAAAGAAAATATTAAAGCAAGAACCGAAAATTTAAGAAGAAAAGCAAAGAGTGTAGGTAACGAAAGAAAAATGCTTATAGATAATGTTAAAAGTAGAAACATTTTAAAGACAAAAGATGAAAATAAGAATACATTAGTTTTATTTTCAAAAGAAACTAAGGCAACTGACATTTCTGAAAATGCTTCGACGAAGCATGTTCTTTCTAGTGTGGAAATACGGTATGCAAGCATGGCGTACGTGAAGGAAGTTGCATGTTCTTCTAGTAATATTACTGTTAGGTCTACACCCGTATCACTTTCTGAAAGGAAGTCTCGTTCTTTGCTTACAATATTCCAAGGTAATTTACGATATATTATTTTCCACATTCAGTTAGGTATCTACGAAATACTCACATTACACCTTAAGGCATAAAATTTTAGTATAACGATGTCCGTTCGTTTACACTAATTCCCGAAACCATTCAATGGAATTTTGTAAATTTGTATTTAAGAGTAGCATAGTTTTATCCCAATAAAATAAAATGGACTCAGTAAAGAGCAAAACAACATTTACCGGGTTAGCTAGTTGTACTATTCTTTTTATGATATGTATTAAGGATTTAAATACTTAATAATAAACAAAAGGTTATATTAGTGTTTACAATAATTAACTATAATTATAAATATTAAAAACTTATATTGTACTTACTTTCTTACTAATATTAGGTAAGGGTGAAAATATTTGTTTGTTTATTTGTTAATTAAGTCTTGACACCTTAACGGCTCGATAATGATTGCATTATGAAATTTAATAGATATACCTACACGTACTATATGGAGTGACCTCCATACCATCTAGCACATATCTTTATATGTGCTTTCTAATTGACCCAGTCAATTGACATTTCCCGGTCATGCGGACAAAGTTTCCTGTAAGAGCTACTATATAATGGACTCGATTCTGAGGTGCATTTTCTATAAACTTATTTCAAATTGGTCCTTAAAACAAAGAATTCGTTGTGATTACAAATAGAAATTTTAATTTTAGAAATAAGCTCCGACCCCAATATTTGGAAATCCTTTCTGAGTAAAATATCCTCCAGAGCATTTATTTTCCAAGTTTCAGTTGTATTGTTATTTTCATTTTATTTTAGAATATTTGAATGTAGAAAAAATTTCAGGACACAGGAAATCTCCTACGCCTAATCTAGGAACATCTGCCTGCTCACTATATTCAGATGTCGCTGAGCAATATTTAGAACAAAAATCTGTAAAAAATGGAATAGAAGGTGATACAAAACAGAAAAAGACATTACTAAGGAGACTGATGTCTTGCCTTGTTCTACGGACGAACAAAGCATCTGAAGCGGAAATTATTTGTCCACCAGTACCTAGGGCTTCTAGCCTTAGTAGTGCCATTGATTCGTATCATATTAGCACATCGTTTGCTGTAAGTGTTCTGGATATTTCGTACTTCGATGATTACATTTTACACTTTCCACTGCTGTGACTATTTAACGTAACATAACGTAACGTAACAATACTTAACCTAAAATCAAATAATATATTTGTAATATATTTGTGGGCGGCGGGGGGAGGACAGACTGTTAGAGAGGATTATTAGCCACTGTATGAATGTTTATAGAATGGTACCGCACTAACGGTATATGGTGGCGTGATACCAGTGAAGTGACAATAAAAAGGCATGTAAATTAGCCCACAGTGATGAATAAACTTGGAATTCAGCACGATGTGTGACCGCGGGAGGGGGGTCGTACCTGACAAGGTATATCGCTACCAATGGTGTGCGAGCACAGTTCCTTTCTTCTCTCACAGTCACTCTCTTCATGAATTTGTCTTAAAGTAACTGACCTGTTTCATCCACACATCTCCCACTGGCTATATATAATAGCTAGGTAGGTACTTTTCTATTACTTTTGTTTTGTGATGTGACACATTGTATAAATTTATTACTCTCTAATAAATATTATTAATAATCTAGAATTGATTCAACAAATTTTGCATATTTTTTAATATATAAGGTAGGCCTAATATTAAATAGCTCTGGATGATGATAAAAATTTATAGACAGTATGGTTATAAAGTTCGAAGATAGATTATGTGGCTATTTGTAAAGTATATCATCTCTAAAACTGTAAACTTAATATCAAACTGTGTAGATATTAGAAAGATTTACCTACTCTTACATTTAAGCTAGAACCGTGTTAGAACCATCTATTCTGAATACCAGTATTATCTGTTTCAGGCAATAGAAATAAATTCATCTATATACGATACTTCAGCCTCTTTCTACACTAATCACAGCATATTTCCAATTAATAACAAAAGGAAGCGCAGCTTTTTAAGCTCCGTGCGAGGGTTCCTTACAAATCGTAAAAGTTAAAATGTAACAATAAAAAACCCTTTATTTTTTTTGTTCTGTTTTTTATGTGGCACGTATTTTTTATTTCTTTATGTTGTATTAAAAATGTAAATTATTATCAATCTTTTATTAAATGTCCAAGCTCTTCTAGTCCTTGTAGTCCTTAGAGCCGGATAAAAATACACAATAGTGTAAAGTATAACATAGTCTCTGGTCTGATGTACTTGTTATATGAAATGATGATGATGTGAAATGATGATATGAAATTTTTGTAAAACACAACTATAGTTCAAATAAGTTGTTCTCTATTAATGTAATAAGATGTGTGTAAAGATTAAAAACCAACTTCAATTTTTATCACTACAATAAGAGTAATAGATATTAAAGATAATTTAAAAGGAAACATCTGAAGCCATAAAAAGATCTTAAAAAAAGTATATAAAATTAAAGATAACCTTAAAGTAAGTATCCAAAGCCACAAAGATATTAAACTTTAGGCATAGTTTCCGTAATCTGTGGATATTAAAAAGAAAATTCTAACCTTAAATATTTTCTTCATTTATTTTTAAATTTGATTTTGTTAGTAATTCAGTCTTAAGTTATATTCATAATGAAAATATGATTAGTTCGTAACATTTCTGTATTAACTGTAATATTGCAATTGAAAAATACAAACCAATGTCTCTGTTTAGAAGATTTGTCCCTCTATATATAAAATCATTAAAAAATGTTCCTACTTCAACACCAGGTAATAATTTAATTTTTGGTTTAAAGTAAAATATAACTACATTTTTTCTAAATGTTAAATGTATAAAGCCTGTGACGTATATCCTAGAAATAATAGAACTCCTGATTGCACTATTCAGGATTTCTATTATTTCTAGGATCTAGGATTCTACAAGCAACTGTATTGACGCAGTATATAAAAACTGTCAAAGTATTTGCATTAAAATTCGTAATAAAATTCCAAAAACGTTGAAAAAAAAATTATAAAAATATAAATAAAAAATTATGTGACTTGTTAAGCAAAGAAGAGTTTTATAATGTTAAAGAATTTCTCAAATAGTAACTGGCGCAGAGTACTCAATTATATTTATTATTTTATTTTATAATTATTATCATTAACTAATGTCAATTGTTTACTGACATTATTTACCTAAATTTTGCATGCCATTGTTTTGGCAAAATATGCATGTTTATAACCTTAGATTATATAGATAGTGTCTCCATAGAAATGTTTCGAGAAAAATGGGTCAAATTTTTCATACAATTTTGCCTGATAAATAGTTATTAGCTGACAAAAAGTTGCCCTGTTTTTGAGACTTTATACTCTATCTACATAAACTAATTCATAACATATTACTAGCATCTGTATACTGTGTTTTTTTAGCAAATAAATTATTAAAATAACAATTTTGATAATTTTAGTTAAAAACATTCACCGATGGGTAGCACCTACCCTGATGGAGTTTAAAAGACGTGAAAATAAACTTGGAGGAAAGAAAACAAACCCACGCAACACATTTCTGGAATGGAACTTAGAAGCAGAATTATATGCATTTGGGAAACGTCTGAATGAAGATTTTGATTCAAATTTATTGTTACAAGCTTTCACTGATAGGTCATATGTTATAAAGGAGGAAATGAAGCAGAAAGAAATGGAAATTGAAATAAAAATGAAGGATAATCGAGAATTAGCAGAACAGGGTCAGTATTATTTTTAAACAATTTATCATACACTTACTAGAAAAAGAAACTTTTTATGGTAGCCTCCCCTAATGTTATTGGTATATGCTGATGAGGGATACTCATTAGTCAGTGAGTGATGATAAGTAAAAAATAGGTCAATTAGGTGATCATATTGAAATCAAGAATTAACTATGATTGTTTCCAGAGGAAACTATGTGGAGGTTAACCTGATAACCAGAGGGAGACTTTGTACAAAAATTGATTGCTTGGATACCTCTGTCCCATTTGTGTTTGAACCTATAGCAGTTGTGTCTGCATGGCTGTGTTTCGGTTTGAAGGGTGGGATATGGTGTGAATTTACAGTGTACAGAGGAATAACACCTGAGTCCTTAGGAATGGCAACCATAGGGGTACCATGGGCGAAACAGTATACTCTGTTATGTCCATGGTATTGCTTGTCTATAGGTGACGGTTACCACTTTTCATCAGGTGGGCCGTCAGCTGGTTTGCCATTCTAAGTAGTATAAAAAAATAATAATAATAGGGTATATTGCTAGTAATGGAGCTATTAAACCCTGTTACTTGTTCATAATCCCTAGAAAGAGTTTCTTACAAAATATTGTGTTTGGTGTATTAGTGGATACTGTTATAGTATTAGGGATGGTTGTTGGAGTTGCGGTGTATGGATGGGGAGCACTTTAGAAAACCAACAAAAAAAAATATAAAAAGAATCTTTTTTTACAAAGAAGTTAGGACTTAGAAACATTTTGAGAATTTTTTTCTATGTTTCATAACATAGAAAAAAAATTCTCAAAATGTTTAAATGTAAATAAATAACCCCCCTTTTTATGCAGTCATCAAATGAGGTTCCTCGAGAGCATCTACTTTGGTGGGTATTATTATGTATACCACAAATATAAACGCCATAATTACCTTAAGTAATAATTTTTTTCTGATACATTCAATTGATATTTATGAAAACTGAGTAGTAAATATTACTTAACTATTTCCCTTAATGGTACAAAAACTGTATATGTAGCTACCATTCTCTTATACCAAACTTTAAAAAAAAGGGAAAGGGATTGTTAATAATGGGGTCTAACTGGCCCATTGCCAGCAATACACCCATATCAGGTCGACCTCTACACGGTTCCCCCTGGAAACCATCTTAGTTCATTCTAGCGGAATTGCTCACGAAGGGCTATTTGACCTACTTTCATCATCACTTATCCCTTACTGGTGCTCTGCCAGCATATACCGATAGTGCAGGCGGGGTTACCATTCCATTATTACCCTTTAAAAAAACTTTAAAAAATACCTAAATGGTACTGTTTTTGTTAATTTAAATGTAACAGACTTTTGTAGAAATTTATAAGGAACATGAATTTTTTTTATTATACTATATTATCTGAACCTAATGTATTGAAAATATATTACAGGTGAAAAATTCCTTAATGAATATATCCAAGTGTACCTAGAAACAGTTTTACCAAAGTTCCCACTAGAGGGTATAGTAGGAATCAGAAGATATCTCACCTCTGAAGACTTGCTGGCTCATGTGTCATTGCACATTGGCACTAAGGACATAATCCTAGCTGCGGTATAAATTGCTTGAATTTTTTTTACTAATTTAATTATTCTTAATATACTACAAATACAACAGTGTGGTTTGATAGATTGTCAATGTTTTATATAATATTTTTTTATACAAAAATAAACAAACTATAGCCATACATCATGCTCGATTTTACAGATGATGACGTCTGTATACCAATGTATTTCTCAAGATATTTAAATATTTATATAAGGATCTTTATAAGGAGGAGTATAAGCCAATGCAACCATTTTTTAAATTTTTGTTTCTATTTTTGTATCATATAAATTACAGTTCCAAATTGGGTATGGTTTTCACAGTTGTTTTCCTGAAGGTCAAGCATAAAATCTGATGTATGTTTTATACACCATCTAAAAGTGGTTATTTATTTCCGAAATCTGGACATACAAAATTGCAGGCAAAAACTAGTATTAAAATAATTTTATAATATTTCAGGAGTACCCAGTGGACAATTTTACTTTAGCAAATACATTCAAAGCTATTGTGGGAGCATTATTGAATTCTTCAGGTGATGAAAGGACTGCTCATTTTGTGCGTGATTTTGTTATTACTCAATTGCAAGGTTAATATTTTTTTTTTATATTTTACATACATTAATTATACATGTATTGAAATAATAACAGCAAATATGCACGTAATAATTAACCATACGTGAGGAGGTCAAAAAGTTCGCGGAATGGAGGAGTTTGTGGGGGTTGATTTACTCGTCCAGATAGTCACTTGTTAAGCACCTCATTAAGAGTACATATATATACCAAGTTTGAACATCGGGTCATTAAACTTTTGAGTTATCGACCTGCAAACAAGTGAATCTGAAAGAAATGAGCGAGTACGGAGAAAATTGAACACCGCGCCGTTATTAAGTTCCTCGCCAAGCAAGGAAAATCCTCTCAGACGATGTTTCAAGAGCTGTTAGCAGTTTACGTGAATTCTGTCCCTGCTAAAACCATGGTTTACAAGAGGCATGGTCTTTACAAGGAAGAGAGTCTATAATGACCTCCGCTCCAGATGGCTAATTGAGGTCTTCACACCGGAAATCGTCGCAATAGTAGAAAAACTTGTATTAGAAGATATCCAACTGAAGAAAAAGCAGCATGCAGCAATAATTGGAGTATCCGAAACAAGTATTTTAAATATTCTAGATCACCATCTTGATATGACGAAGATCAGTGCAAGATGGGTTCCAATAATGCTTACGTCACTTCAAAAAAGTGAGCGTGTCGAGTGGTCTCGCCGGTTTTTGGAGTTTTGTGCAGCGAGAAGGGAAGAAGTTATGGCCGGGATTGTTAGTGGAGATGAAACCTGGGTTCACCGCTATAAATCTAAGTCGAAGCAAGAGTCGATGCAGTGGCATAAAAAGGCACATCTCTTCCGAAGAAGTTTAAAGTGTCACAATCGGCCGGAAACGTCGTGGCGATTATATTTTGGGATACAAAAGGTATTTTGCTGATCGATTATAAAGACCGTGGTGTGACTATAATGGAACAATACTATGCTTCATACCAGTAAAGACTGGACAGATTGAAAGAAGTTAACAAGAAAAAAAAAAGAAGAAAGCTGTCAAAAGGTGTGCGCCTTTTGCACGATGACGCTCTTGTCCACAAGTGCCATGTCGCGATGGCTGCCATTCACCGATGCGGGTTTTAAAAAATTAGACTACCCACCTTACAGTCCAGACTTGGCCCCAGTAACTATTGAAAGAAAGCGTGGTAAGAAATTGGCGACGATGAAGTCAAGTCTGCAACTTAGGCCTATTTTGAAAGCAAAGATAAAACTTTTTTTCCAATGGTATAAACAAATTATTTGAGAGATACGAAAAATGGAGAATTTATTGAGAAAAGGGAGAATTTATTGAAAGGGAAAAATAGTTTCATGTTTAATTTCAACCCTCTTCCCCCTCATTCCGCGAACTTTTTGACCTCCCCTCGTATCTATCAATAGGCAGCTGACTGCTTACACTACAGTTGATTCTTAGGCGTCATATTTCTAATCTTTTAACCTAATATTATAATTTGGTAAATTTGCGAAATTACTCTTTAATGAATCATCATCATAAATTATAATAATTTATTAGAAATTTAGTTAATATTGTTCCATAGAATAAAAGCTATGCTGTGATATCAAATTGAAATTTTAACTTTCCTCAGTGTCTGTTAACCCTTCAAATTGATGAGATTTCAAGATACCTTCAAAATATCTATACCTTTAGGTGATATATCAAACATCATCAGGATTTGTTAATGGTATATAGGACAGGTGTTTAAATATATGCCTAATAAGTATTTTTTTTTTCAGGGAAGGATGTAAATGAGTATTGGCACATAGAGGATCCATGGGCTATGTTAACTGGATTGTTGGAGAAAAATCAAACCACAGTGGAACCTAGGTTAATCGGAGAGGCTGGCAAAGGCACGCTACTAGCTTGTTACAGAGTGGGCTTATACATTGAGAAGAGAATGATCTCTACTGGTAATTATTATTACTAGAAGCTCTCTTTTTCCTTGAGAAATCCAAATCTATCCAAAAATAACTAAATCACATCTACTTTTCATCCGAAATAGTCTTCTTGTCTTTTCTTTCATATTTCATGATATTCATTAAAAAAATATGCAATGTAATTCAATACTATTGCCATGTATGAATAGAGGTTATTTGCCATTAGAATAAAACACCCAACTTAAAAAGATAATTCTTTTTAGGATTCGGGGAATCTATAGCAATTGCAAAGGAAATGGCAGCAAGAGAGGCCCTGAAAAAACTATTTGGTACTGAAGATCATATGAAACCAATTAATTTCAAGATAGATGGAATGCCTAAGCCAAAAAGGCAAAGTCACCATCAAATATCGGCCAGTTAAAACTGAAGTAGTTTAAGATATTATAGTAATGTAATATGTAGTTATGTGCATAGATATTTCCTTTTTAATAATAAAACAAATAATACATTATAAATATATTATTATTAATTATAACTGTCCTTATCAAATAAAATTAAATTTTATTATTAAAACTTATTTAAAATTACTATAAATAATTAAATTATGACAAAATTGATCAAAAATTTAACAAATATCAATTACAGTAACAATATTTTTTATTAAAGATATTTCATACTAATATCATTTTATATAACAATTTTATATGCAATTTGTAACAGTGAATAAGGCACATTACATCACATAATGAATTTATTACAATAAAAGATTATTATGGTCAGCCAGGTGCTGAATCCATAATAAGGTTACCATGTTTGTCCTTAATCCTTACACGCCCTGATGTATATCGAGTTTCTGAGGTGCCGTCATTATATACAAGTTTCACTGTGCCATCTGGAAATTCGCGTCGCTGAAAATTTTAAAATGTATCAATAGACAAAAAGGTATAAATATACAAAACTAGTCTTGGTCAGTAAAGGCTTACATACACAATGGATATATTATGAAAATATTATGAAATATGCATATACATTGTTACATTCACAATAAAAGCAGGGACAAAGTGTAGAATTTGTTCTAAAACTATAGAATGGAAATTCTTTCTGCAAGAAATACAGGGATTCTAGAGTAATATATATTAAAAACAGAGCAAATAAACTATTTAGTGTATTTAAATCATATTAGGTTAAGATAGGGTACTATATTGAATTTCATTTGCCTAGTTATATGAGGAATGAAGGAATAAAATATCCTGTTTCCAATTGATTAAGATAAGAATAGGTGAAGACAATGGTTTAGTTATATAGTTTTTTTTTTTTTTATGGTAAGCTACCGTGAAATAAATTATAGTAGTATTCACGTTAATTGGTCAATTTAACTCTAAAATTCTAATAATTCAAACCATGTGTCGCTTTACTTTTTGTATGAAAAGGTATAAATTATTTACCTTATGATCTTTAGCGTGAACTTCGACCTGACCACTGCTGAATACTATGCGTCGTTCGTCATTGGCCGCTATAGTCATCGCTGTACCATCTGGGAACCGCCATTCTTCTCTCACATGCTCGTTCTTAGGATCAAAGTAGCGTATACTACCATTTGGTAGGCGTATCTCTGATGATCCATCTTTATACCGCTTTTCTACTTGACCACTGGAAAACATAATTGTATTCTGTTAATTAACTATTCATACAGATTACAAACAGGAGAACTCTGTGCATTTATCTGTTTGTATGTGGCAAATTGTATTAGAAAACACCCAATACGGTAATATGCGCTACCAATATAATAAATTCACTGGTTGCAGTGAATTTTGAGAACCGCGTGTAGGTCGACTTGATATATATTCTACCAGAAAATCTGCTTAATGTGTACTATCCTTATAGGAGTGATAAATATATCGTCGTTTATAAGGAAAGAGTGGATGAGGCAAAATGGTTTAAGCGAGAAGGATAAGTTAACATTCTTTTAACTTTTACTGTCCAAATTCTATCCAGGTAAACCCAACTGTGCCAGATAATGCGCCAAAGGTCGTGAGTTTGAAGTTGACAGACAGCAAAATCTTTGTCAATTTAAGGGACTACTCACATTTATTCAGCTCTATTCAGCTTTTGTCCATAGAAAACAACGATTTTGTATGAAGACGTATACGCATCCATTCAGCTTTCCGTGTCTATTCTGCTTTCGTGGCAACTCAGTATAAAATGAGGATAAATGTGTATTTATCATGCGAATGCTATAGAGAGCGTTCAGCGCTGTTCCGTCGCGTTCAGCTCGGTTCCGCCGCATTCATCGTCGAACGCGGCGAAACAGCTCTTTACAGGGATGTTTCGCGACTCCTTGTCGACAAGTTGCGACCTGTATTGTTTCTGCATTGATTTGATTTATTATTGCGTAATCATTATATACGCAAGGATTAAAGAGTGCAGACGTATTTTATAGTAATTATAATTATTTTATTTTTACGAAATGCAGCATATTCAACGCCGTACGCAGTAGACAAGCGGTTCAGCGGAGATAGCACTCTATAACGGTTTTTCTCATTCTTACGACGCCATACGCGGCTGATAGAAGCAGAGCTGTATAAATGTGACGAAAATCGTTTAGCAAAACGCAAATGGAGCTGAATAAGTATGAGTAGTCCCTAACTTTCCGATGATGGAAAACATCGTTAACAAACCAAATTAAAGTGAGTATCGGCTGAATTCCATTGTATTCTAATATGCTCGGCTAAATGTAGGCAAAACATATCAAGTATTACATTTATTACCATATTAAAGAGTATGGAATTGTAAGCAATATTTCTTTTTATGAATACATATTTGGCAACAATGAAAACATAAAATACCAAACGTAACATATAAATTAAATCTTAGTTTCTTTTTGTAATAAGACTTGTGAAAAAAAGCTGTATTTATAATTAAAGGATTTATTAGAATTTACTTACTCAGGAAACTCTAGTACTTCTAATCCATCTGCATGTGTTGTATGAAATGTTTTTGTTTCAGCATAAAAATACTTCACTGTACCCTCTTTATAAAAATTCTCTTTTATATCACCATTGTAATATACAAATTTGCTATAATATCCATCAGGCGATATGTATTTAATATTCCCATTTGGAAAACGAAGTTCCCTAGATCCATCTGGTTTTTTTATTTCCATTGGATTTAAATGAGTTTTTGTAACACTAGTTCTACTTATAGTTGGTTCTGGGCTTATTCTTATTTTTTCATCTTTTCTACAATGATTTGTAGATATAACGGTTGCAGATCTCAGACTACTTGAGAGGTTACTAAAACTGGCTGGTGAATTTGACCTGTTATGGAAATTATCATTGAATCCAGAAGGAATTGATAAATATTCAACACCCTCATGAGAAGTTTTATTTACCGGCTTTAAAGGCCTTTGTGAATTTAAATTACTAGTATTCACAATAGGTGACTTAGATCTGTTTGTTTTTGATGAATTTGAGCTTTGTGAATTGTGTACTACACTTTCAGAGTGTTGTGATATTTTCTGATCTCTAACACTACCTGATTTACAAATGAAGAATTGGTCTATATGCCCATTAAGTCTATGTCTGTCTCCAGTATCACTGTCACTTCTAGAATTAACTGAACTGGATCTATTGCTTTTCGGTGATATTGTTTGGAATCTTTCCATATATAATTTTTCTAAATTATTTTCATCCTCACTTTCACTGTGTTGTTTATCTGTAATAGAATCTGAGTCATCCAAAGGGACTGGATTGTTACAAGTATATTCTACATCTTCATTATCAGAGTGATAATCAATATGCTCAAGATTGGAGTTGTTTTTATCTATTTGACTGACAACATCTCTTTGACTGAAATATTTTGCATACCTGGATGTTACATTGAGATTAGGTACACTTTTTGCTCTAGGTCTAATATGAGTGTTAGCAATTGGTTTCCTGCTCTTATTCTGCCTTTCTATTTCAAATGATTTGTATTTCATGTTCCTATCCACATCTACTTCAGACTGTGTTGTTTTGGAAGTCATATGTGAAAGTTTCTTATTGATTTGTTCAAGATATTTAATATTTGTTAATCTTCTAGTTACCTCATTACTGTGTTGTATGCGCCTGTTTTCTTTTTTTAATTTTTCAACTTGAGCTTGTAAATCTTTATTTTCTTTTTCTGTAATTTTTATTTGATTCCGAAGTCTTGCTATCATTGAGCTAGATTTTGCATCTTTTACTCTAATTTCTTCTTTGAGATCTTGTATCTCTTTTTTAAGATTTTGCACTTCATCTTTATCTTTCTTATTTAGTTTTCCTCTCATTTCCCTAATATACCTTTCGTACATTTGCTTTTGTTTATTGAGTTTTTCTTTTTCTTCAGCTAAATAATATTCAGACAATATCTTTTCTTCATTGAATTTTTGTTCAAATGTTGTTTTTTCTTCATAAAACTTTTGTTTCTCTAGATCAATTTCCTCACGCAGTTTTGTTAAATTTGCATTTTCTTTCCTAAAAGTTTCTATTTCGTCTTCTAGTTCTTGGAGTCTGTCTTTTAAAAGTTCACTAGTTGCAATTAATTTGGCATTCATTTCTGCCATGTTAGCTTTCATTATGTCAGTGTCAGTAGAACTGATATCTTGATATTTTTCATTACTTATTTGTTCAACCTCCTTTTTATTTGGAATATTTAATTGACCTTTTTGTTTATTTATTTCTTTGATTTTTGATGTATCATCTAACGGTTCTATAGTTCTACATGAACAACAACTAGAGACTAATGAGCAAACATCACTAGTGCATTCTGTATATTCACTATTACATATTTCTGTATGTTGATTAATACTTCTTTCATGATTAAGGTGTGATGGTATGTGTAATAAATTTGGGTTATTTGCCAAACATTTTTGCATGATTAATGGTGTACTCTCTCCAGAACATTCTAGCTTATTTTTTCTTAAAAATCTATTGAAAAAAGAATTTTCTAAATTAAAACTTTCATGGGATACTTTGCTTTCTATTAAATCAAACATATTCTGTTCAGCTTTTTCTTTTTCCTGTCTTATTACACTTTCCTCACAACTAATATCAGACACAGCACTTTTAGCTGGTGAAGCAAAATTCTTATAGTAATTACTTTGCTTTAACTGCATAAGAAAATCATTTTGTTCTTTGGATAATACTGATGCCCATGTTTGTCCCTTATTAATTTGTAATGGATGTTTCCCCTTAGACTTTAGTGAATTTTCTTTAAATTTGTCTAATACTTCCTTGTTACTTGGTTCAGTTAATATGGAAAAGTTTTTATTATTATGATGTAATATGTGCAATGTTTGTTTATTAGTTGGCATATTTGTTTTCATACAAGTTGGTGTTGTTTTTTTCTGTTCATTTTGCACTTCATTGCAATTTTGCACTTTACTAGAGTTTAATGAAAGAGAATCTGGCTCATTCACCAAAATTTGTACTGCCTCTTCTTTATTGATGCTTTTTGATGTTTTAAGAGCATTGTTTATAACAGATTTTTTTACATTAATATTTTGAGTTGGTTTTTTTTGTCGCCAGGGTAATGATTTTGTATTTTGTATTTTAAAATCTTTCTTATTTAAGCCAAATCTAGCCATTCCTTCACCTTTTCTAAGGAAAGGCTTTGCCTGTTTTGTTAATAACTTATCCTTCACTACTTTCACTTTAGGTATATTATTTTCTTTCTGCAATTTTTCCAAAATTAATTCTTCAAAATCTTTTTTCGGCGATAAAATAGGCATTTCATCTAGTGATATTTGATTCTTTGTTTGATTTGTTAATGATTTATCCTTTACGATTTTCTCTGTTACCAGTTCTTTCTCTTTTAATGGATCTGATAGTCTACTTCTTGTGGAATTTGACGAATTAATAATAAATTCTGACTCACGAGACAAATTTAATATTGAAACTCCTTCTACAAGATCACATTCTTTTACATTAGGGGTTAATTCAAATGGACGAGGGGCGGCGTCGTGTGAAACATCTTGTGATGATTGCAGTAAGCTACGGAATGTATTGTAACTAGTACTGTTACTGAAATGGCTAATAATTTCTGTAATATTTGAAGAGTTTTCACTTGTTTCTTGATATTCTAGCCGTTGTTTTTGTAACTTCTCTTTCTGTAACAACTGTAGTTGCCGTAAAACTTCTAATCGCTTTAAAATTTGTGATGGTGATAAAGAAACATCACTTTCAGAATAAGATTCATCCATCGCAATAATAGTTTAATTATCTTTGAGTATTACACATTTAATTTTCACGTAATAAAAAAAAGAAACTATAAAGAAAATTGACGACAAAAGTTTCAAAAATTCAATGAACATCAATAAAATAAACTGTCAAAAAAACGACAGTTGACAAAGCAAAATAAACTCCGCCAGCGACATCGGATTCTATCAAGGTTGCCAACACCAAATTATAAAATTTTATACACTATACATATTCAAAGGCTTATTCAGAAATTACAGATTCAAAAAAATAAATCTATAGACGATTCATTCAGACAAATATTACAGAACCTTACTTCGTGGACCTTTTTCGTCTTTTTATAGGCTCCTATTACTGCATTAGATGTATAATTAAAACATGTGTTTTTAATAGTGTACGATAGTACTATTAGTAGAATAGTAGAAATTATTTTTTGATTGTGGTAAAACTCATACCTGCTTGACCATGCGTAGAGATAAATGTCAAAATTTCTGTCTGTGTTTATTCAAAAAACGTCTGGCTCTCTTCAAGCAAAACACACAATATTCACAATGTCTAAAAGAAGTGCTTTTCATAGAACACCAAAATTTAAACCTGAAGTGAAGACTTTAAGTAATAGGTCAAAACAGTCAGTGTTAATGTTTAGCAGAAAAGAGAAAGTCGAGGTTCTACCAGAACCCATCAAATCGGAGTCAGATAAAAAAAATTATAAGTGAGTTTTTCCTTTATTTCGTTTTCATACAGTAAACTTATTAATTATTATAATATTTATGTATAATTTAAACCAGTACACATACAAATTTAGTATTGATATTAGCTGAGTCCGTAATTTCGTCTGTGTGGTTGAGACATATTGATTAACCGGGATAAAAAGCTGCTAGTGTTATCTTTCATGCCAAATACTGCATATATGTCAAATTTTATAACTATTAATGTCCGCATTATGTATGCAGTAAGAAGTTACAAATAATTATGAAAAAAGTTTATAGGAATAAAAGAATTGTACTAATCCTGTTATTCCTATAAACCTAGATTTTACCGTGACCGGGATGCCTATATTAATTTAATGACTTAAAATTAACATTTGTCTTTATTACTATATGTATATCAATTTTCATGATGATTGATTAAACTAGTACAGTACCAAGAAGTAACAAACAAACTGATGTGAAAGTTTGTAAATATGACTGACTGTTTGTTAATCATTATAAAATATTGTAACCGATTTGATACACTTTTAATATGATATCTATAGATATAATATTGTAAATTCTAACTTGATTCCAATGCTGTAAAATATAGCATGTTTATATAACTTATTGTGTAGTGTTACATATAAGTAGTATGTAAAAGAAGGATAATAATTTGTATTACTCTGAATGATAACCAAATAGATGGTCTATCTGAAAAAGTTAAACTTGAAGTGGAAAATGGTAAATGTTGCCTATACATATGAACAGCATCATTGGACATTACTAAATATACTATGATGCCCATGGTAATTGAATCATCCTTTAAAAATGTATAATATGTATATGATTAATCTCCCGTTTTTGGTTAAGATCAAAGTGTAGTAACCTGTAAAGGTATGCAACTCCATAGAAAACACAGTAAATCTGTGGCATTCATGGTGCCCCTACTACTACTACTACTACTGAGAATGAAGATGTTATATATACATTTCCTATAATTTTTCTGCTAAATTCTGCTCAAAAATCTTTATATTATCACAAAAAATATTGCATTTAAAACTAGGTATTATTACCTATCTAATTCACAAAAAATGCAAGGTTAACTAGTTATTTCGGTTTCAAAATTGTTTGTTGTATGTTTATAATGTCTAACAATGCTTATAATTATATATGGTTGCTTATACTGATGATAACTATATTCATCTTAAATTAAAATTTTATTGCAATATATTTTTATAACAATAATTCTTTGATTACTTAATTTTTTTTTTACCTTCTCAATTAAAAGTACTTTCTGAAATGGTCATATAATATAACTGATCTTTTGTATCTGTAATATCTCTACATGTGTATTTTTGGGTATCATTGAAAAAAAATAAAATTCGCTGAAAAAACTAAAGCACAAGACCAATATTCAGTAATGTTCAGTAAATGCTTGAAATGATAATATTTAAGTGTCTACACAACTCTAGTTGGCAGAAGGGATTTCAGTCTGTATTTACATAAGAATAAAGGCAGCACCTGAGGTCTCAATTGATGATTCAGTTGACACTTCTCTGAATCTATTAAGCTATACAGTAAGGTTGAAATGTAAAGATAAGGATCAATTAATTTAGTTAAAAATAGAAATATTTAATATATGTCTGTTACCAAGTTCATTATATAGACTTGGGCATTAATATAGTAAAAGTGGTGAAAATAAATTGATAAATGTTATATAACATCTTTCCTTATTAATTATTACTTTTTATCAAATTCACCTCTATATGTACTAATAAAAAGAAAGTCAATATAATCCTTTAATGTCTAAAGCATGACACTAATTTAGTTTTTCATTTTTCTGACATGTCTTTGTGTATGTTATGCAATATTTTCACTTATTTATTTATTTCTAAATTTTGACAAGACCTAAAAATTTATATTTATGATTATAAATTTTAAATTATATTTATGTTTTTAGAACAATAAGACTTGAAAATGGTCTCACAGCTCTATTAATATCTGATCCGAGCCGCCCTGCCGTAAATGACGAGTCCAGCTCTAGTGAAGAGGAGAGCAGTGGCTCTGATGAAACTACAGAGCCAGAGAGTGATGGTGGAGGATCTGTTCATTCAGCAGCTAGTGATCATCATGGTAGCACAAGGAGAAGTGAATTTGATGAAGAGAAATTGGTAAGGCATTGGACTGTTATAATCTGGAAATGGTTTAAAAGGTTGAGTATGGCAATGAAATTACAAAGTATGGAGGATATATCTTAGTCGGAATTTTAGTGACATAGCTGTATATTTTATGATATCCATGCTGTTTACATATAAATATGACCACTTTCCAGCAGCTGGGTTATTGCCGGCTTATTTGGAATTCCAAGTTACATATAATCCTATAGTATTATGTAGTACATAACAGTATTTCATATAGATTCGAAATCTGTAATACAATGCATAATAAAATCTACTTCTAACATATAATTATGTGATGTATAATTGTCATGTATATTGATGTGGGTACTTTTATACTTTGTTAAATAATAAAGTGTACTAATGTAGGTAGAAAATGTTCCAACATGACATAAACTGATGCAAACTACACAGCACGTTTTATTTTACAATATCATATAATTAGAACATATTAATAATAAATTATGTGAAAGAACAAAGTTATTATGCTATTTTACGCACAAAAAATTCTTGCGGATTCATTCGCGGCGCAAAACCCGGTGCGTTCCTGTTTCTACCTATTTCGAAAAAATAAATTGCATCTTATCTAGGTAATGCAGATCAGTCAAAAATTAGGATTATAATTTGAATAATTTAACATTTTATATAGATTATATCCTAACTCAATACATAGGATTTTCTATACTGATTCACGCGAGTAAAATCACAAGATATCTATAGGTAGTTATTAAATAAATTAGGCTCTCTATAAAAAGAAAATGCCATAGTCTATTAAGATTATAAACCAAAAACCGTGTTTATTATTACAATAGAATAAATAGACGTTGAAAATGAGTTTTCAAATTGTGTCTGTGTTACCACGTATCTGTTCATTGTAACCTTCACCCCAGACCTTCAATTTCAGCACTTAACGGTTAGGCAATGCTATCGATTTATAAATTTACAAAAGAAACTGAATCCCCATTGTGTGTATAACAATCAATGCAATTTTATTTATCTATATATTTTTTATTTATTAGAAATCGACCGTGACTTAGTTCATATACTCATAGTACCATATTGTACTTGTTGTCGCTCTTCTAAACTAATATTATAAAGAGGAAAAATTTTATTTTTTTGTTTGTAATAGACAAACAATAAACAGTTTTAAAAAACAGTACCAACGAGAAGCATTGGTATTTTATTAAAAGAAGATATGTGCGGAGGAGGAGCGGCACCAGTGAGGGATGATGGGTGACGATGAAAGCAGGTCAGTTAGCCCATCATGACGAATTCCACTAGAATTAACCACGATGTTTTCCAGGGGGAACCGTGTGGAGGTCGATCTTATAAGGTGTATTGCTAGCAATGGATCAGTTAGACCCCATTACTAACACTCTCATCCCCCCCCCCATCCAAGGCAACCTGCCTTTGAAATAAAAGTAGAATTTTACAAGTATTTTTATTTTATTTAAATGCAAATCTATATAGCATAAAATAATAAAAATAAAAATATTAAGTTTACAATTAGAGCCAAGTAACAAAATTAATTAGCAGTAGTAGTAGTAGATACAATAGACCTTACAAGCAACACCAGTTCACGAGTATGACGGATGAGCCAGCTATCATTGCGTTCAAATGTGCCCCTAAGTATCTATTCGTTTTCCTGTCGTGGTCAAACATGTAATGCAATTTTTAACTAACTTAAAAAAAGCGGAGATTTTCAATACACCTGTATTTTACGAGTATTTTTAGTTATATAATACTTTTTGCAATCGATAGATTTTGACCCGTGTTGGTCCTACATTAATTTTGATCCGAATGAAGTTGGTTTAATAATATAGAAAAAAAAAAAACTCAAATTATTGGGTAAATAGGACATTTTCGAAATATTTCCGTTTTGCTAATGGAAACTCCTCGGTGGCTATCAATGCGATGACCATGATATATTCCTAATAATAGTTTACAACGCACTATAGTGTAAATTCATACTGTCACGGTTGGCTGTCCCCTTTAAGAATGATTGCATAAAATCACGTAGTGAAATGTAATCGCGTACTTCAGTTTCATAACCCATAAAGTAAATGGAATACATTTGAAATAATATTTCCTTAACAAGTTAAATGTAATTATATGGATATATTGTTACTATACCATGTATGAATCTGTGCTAATCTTCTATACTTATAATAAATCTGTAGAGAGGTCAATTCTGTACATGAAATATATTTCCAAAATAACTATCAGGGGGTGATTAGTGATCGATACTGATGCCAAAAATGCAATCAGTAAAATTTTTGTCTGTCTTAAATTTTAACGAAACTTGGTACAATTATTCTTCATACTCCTGGGCAGGAGTATGAAGAATACTCTTCATTACGCTACGATCAATAGGAGCAGAGCAGTGAAGGGAAATGTGTCTGTTACATCAAAACCACTGAATCGTGAGGAAGGACATAGACTACTTATTTTACGAAAAACGAAGGAAACGCGGACGAAGTTGCGGGCAATAGCTAGTATATAATAAAGCAAAAGAATTTGTGTTTGTTTGAACGTGCTCTATCTATTTCTAAAATTACCAGTCGGATTTGAAAAATTCTTTTTATATTTGATAATGCATTTCTTAAGGAAGTTTATATGCTATTGAACATGACGATACGATCACAGGCGAAGCCGTGAGATACAGCTAGTTAAGAAAATAGAATTATAGGTACATAGAATAGTAAAAAAAACTTTTATGAATGACGTGATGCCCGCAACACGGACGAACATCGAGATGGTTTTAAAAGTGTACGGAACTAGTTTTTGTTCGTAATAGGTTAATTTTAGTACAAATTGTAATATCTCGAAGTAACGCAATAACACTTTCGGCAGGGTACTCGCTACCGACGCAATATACTTAGAATCGTGAAGAACACATGCGAGAAAATATCTAGAAAACGATGCAAGTTGCTAACAAGTGAGCTTTCACTTGACACGGTACGAACCGGTTTGCAGTTGTGACATAATATACCTACATAATGTTATCGATACGTTTGATCCAAACCTTCAGAAAATAATATAAACAGTAGTGTAATAAGTAGTCAGCATAGTATATTTGAACACAGCGTATATTAGAACGCATATAAACATTCCAAATGTATGCGCTAAGCACTCTGCGCCCTCTGCTCTAAAGTCGTATTCTGTCGTTATACCGTCTTAACTGTGTAATTCTGTCGTAAATATAAATAAATAATTTATATTATTTTCATAAAAAGTAAATAACCGTGCTAAATTTGAACGTTATACATACTCAGAATATAAAATGGCCAATTATTGAATAAATTAACAAATATTTAGGATCTATTAGTAGGTACATCAAACTACTATGCAGTCAGAATATGTACATCGACAGGGAGTTTAAATTCATATCCTACAGCCTCAATGGTCGCGTACTGCGCGGTTTCAGAGATGTTTCCTCCCACGAACACTCAGGTTGTGGAATGAGCTCCCTGCCGAAGTTTTCCCAAGAGACTACAGCATGGGGTTCTTCAAAAGGGGGTAAAGAGGTTTCTTCAGGATCGGCAACGCACACGTAATACCTCTGGTATTGCAGGTGTTCATAGGCTACGGTAACCATATAGCATCAGGTGGGCCGTATGCTTATTGGCCATCTCAGTGGTATAAAAAAAAACACACAATTGCCAATCCATTAGTTCAAAAATAATGGTTACTTTAACTTCGTAATGTTAAAGCAAGGAAATAAGCAAATTAGTTATGACTCTAGCTACTGAAGAGTCTAAAGTTTTATAAATAATCATTAATAGCCAAATTATTGAAAAATGTTTAAAACTCAAAGAATGCTTGTTTTATTATTTTACATAAGCTTATAAACCCCAATTATATTCGTGCAGTTGTGTTGAAATAATGTTTTGAGTATATTATAAAAAAGTTACATTACATTAAACAATTATTTTAAATTGTCACATGCAATATACAAATATTTATATTTTTCGAAGTGAAATAAAAATTAAAAGAATGTACGTTATTTGTCATAACAAAACAATAAAACTTACCGAGTTTAGTTCTTTGTTCTGTAAATTATGGATCTATGGATCTATCTTCCATATAGAATAAATATGACTGAAAATCAGCGCTGAACGAACATCAGTCCAGCAAAAGCTGAGTTTGTACCTATTGCCAGGCGCATACGATTACTGCACAATATATTGATTAATTAATATATGTACATTATAATTTGTAAATTTTTTTTTTTTATTTAGTACTATACTGGTCACCGAATTACATTTAATTTAATGTCAGTATGAAAATAATGAAATCTTTAATCTCTCTTTAATCTGTATTGTATTGTAAAATCTTTATTGTACAGAATTTATATGGAATAAAAATCTCGTCGTATTTAAATAGACATCGACTTCTATCTTGGCATTTATTACAGTACAGGAATTAGCACGTAAGACGAAATTAACATGACGGACAAACAATCATTAATATAAGGTCGTAGTCGGTAAATATATTTCATTTCGAATAGGTTTATATATGTATTTAATTTAACTTTTTTTTTAACAGTTATATCTAGGTGTTATTCTTAAATAATGTGTTACGGATGGCTTTGTTAATATTTGAGCTTTGTTATTGACAATATTGCTGTAGTTTTCAATAGTATTGTTTAATTTTGTGTTTTCTTTACTTATATTATACATTTGTGCAAACTTGAGTAGCTGTTTAATTATTATTTAAGTGTGTAATTACATATTGTTATAGCTGTCTGTTTGCCTTAAATTAATAAAAAAAAATCTTATCGTATATATTAATTAAAAATGCACTTGAGCCTTCTCCTTTCTTGAAGTCGGTAAATTTTTTTTAAATCAATTTAGATACAGTGAAGCCATGACTGAAATCATAACTCTAGCTATTCTTTTATTTCAGGCTGCATGTGCTCTGTCCGTCGGTGTGGGAAGTTTCAGCGATCCACCAGACATCCAGGGGTTGGCTCACTTTGTAGAGCACATGGTGTTCATGGGCAGCGAGAAATATCCTAAAGAGAATGAATTCGACGCATTTATTAAAGTATGTGAGCTTCCTTGTTGTTATTGACGAGCTGGTTTCTGACGAGCGTCATCTGTGACTCATCACCGCGACCCTGCTATAAATACAAGTTGAACAAGAAATAAAAACATTAGGAGATTAAAAATACAGTAGGAAACAAAAACAATGCAATTAAATTTGTATACTCGAATTCTTAGAAGGTTCAAAATGTCAATTCACATGTTTCTTTTCCGACCTATTTAATAATTTTATCTGCTGAAAATGTAGATTTTTTTTATTTTATTTATGAGCAGGTTAAAGATTTTTGATTACTACATTTCTATGAACTTTTTGAAGATTTAATTTTTTACTACTATTGTAATAAAGTAATTATCATATTTTTATTCTTTTTGATTTTTGCAGGTCTAAAATATTTAAAATTAATTTTAGCCTAATACTTATTGAGTACTTTTAATCAGATTAAAATGAATAAGTTGCTATTTATTTATGTTAGGGAAATTTAAGATCATCATCTTCCTACCCTTATCCTAATTATTTTGGGATCGGCGGAATGATTTTAACCATATTACAAAAAGATTATGCTTTTAGTTTTACGACCGGCCGCCTGCCTACCCCATTTAAGATAACAAATATAAACTTTAATATTATTAATAAGTCTGATTATAAACTCCCATTTATAGTATAAAGAAACTTTAAAAAAAAAATAAACCTATTTCAAAATAAGATGAAACAAACTAAACAAAACAAACCAAAAAGTGAAAGATAAACTAACTCTTAATTTACAAGACAAAATATGATTGAAGTCGGCATCAATTAATGCGTTATACTATTGTTTGTATAATTTGACGGTTGCCTACAGTTGTATTCATCAGTTTATCTGAATAACCTAAAGGATAATGAAACTTAACAGACTTTACGTGCATATAATATTTAAAGAATTATCATCTAACTCCTAAGCATTGAGTTGTGCCTTTCATCACCAGCTCAGCAATATGAGATGATGGCTACCAGATGAAAATATCAGAAAAAGTTTAAAAAATGTGAAATATCATATATGCTCCTATAGAAATTGAAGGTTGCCCTCGTTTTCCCTGAGATTCCATCATCAAATCCTGACTTGGTGACTATAGGACCACCTCGGGAGTACTCTTTTTCGAATACAAAAAGAATTTGTAAAATCGGTCTACAAGGTGACGTTCACAAGTGACGGAGTGAATTAGTGTACATACATAAATAAAATAAACATGGAACCTCCTCCTTTTTTGAAGTCGGTTAATAATTAAGGAATATGTGTAAAGTAAACACAGCCTTTTTATAAAGTATGTTAACGTAACGTAATCCTAACCTAGTGTTAGTACTAATTTATGAGACTCAAAAAAGATTTTCTAGAATTTTTTTATATTACCTAAAATAAAAATTATTGAAAAAAGATCAACCAGCGCTACATAATAATAGATTTCAATATACTTTGTACCGTTGGTACAGATACAGTTGTACTTTTTTTTTTAATTTTTTTTTTTCTTGATAATATAAAAGCTAAAAAAAAAGAAATATTTCATCTGAGCCCCTAATAATAATACTAACATTAATTAATATCATATTGTACGTTAAATAATATTACGATGTCTTTTATTATTAGAAAAAAGGCGGTTCCGATAACGCATTCACCGGCAGCGAGGAGACCACCTTCTACTTTGAGATACAGGAAAAATATTTGCCCCAGGCGATGGACATGTTCAGTCAGTTCTTTGTCAGTCCGCTCATGATGAAAGAAGCGATGCAGCGCGAGCGGGAAGCCATCGAGTCTGGTAAATAACCTTTTTATAATTTATTTACTAACTTCTATCGGCGACTTCGTTCGCGTTACCTGGATATGTTTACTGACTCAAATAAAAAGTTGCCTATGTTCTAATCCATCTTATATAATACATGAGTATCAAATGTTATAGTGGGGGGAAGGGATTATTAGTAATGCGGACTATCAGTCCTTTTGCTAACATATACCCTGTCAGGTCGACCTCCACGAGGTCCCCCTGGAAATCATTGAGCTGAATTCCAATTGTATTCATTACGATAGACTAACTGATCTTCTTTTTCATTCTTACCTATTATCTGTCACTGGTGCCTCGCAGCGTATACCGTTAGCGCAGGCGGAGTTGGCATTACATTATCATCCATTAAAAAAATGTTAAAATGATTGGTTAAACCGTTAAGGCACTAGGAGGTAACCATCAAACTAACTCACTTTTACATTTATAATAGTCAACTTCATGTTTTCTTGTTTTATTACTATTATCTTACCAACCAACCAATCTATTAACTTCTTATAAAGAAGCCTTAACTCCAACTTCATCTGTCTTGATTAGTACAAAAATTAGCCAATGTTGTTCTCCGCCTTAGATTATATACATACGAGTAGATAGAGAGTCTCCATACAAATGCTTCGAGAAAAGCGGTGGGAAAAATATTGCGTGATAGTTATGAGTGTTTCCTTTATAACTTATATATTTATTTCGTTTTATAATTTTTGTATTTTTTTAATGCGTAAAAACTCATTTTATTTTATAATAATTAATACATAAAGATACGCCAAGGTACATTATGTGCGTAAGTATATAGAACACACAGAATTTGACAGACGTTCTCCGTATACTATGTGTATGCTTAGTTTCATGACGATTAATCCGTTAAGGCACCAAAATGTAACAAACATACTTACTTTCACACTATTGGTGAGGATACAATAGAGTATTTCGTAACGCGTAATAATAGTTTAATTAAACAATCCATTCATGTATGAACAACTGCGTTATGTCATCCGTTTCTATTGTGTTTCGGATGCACTTAAATATAGCATACAGTTGTGCACAAATTTACAACATGCACCGCTTAATAGAGGAAACAACTGAGGCATTCAGAAAATTGCCCGTTTAGCAATTTTCTGAATATCCCAAGTCGTAAATTGACATAAATAAAGATTTCCGTGACTTTATTATGGAAGTTGGCCGTAAGACATGTACGGAGTTTTCATACTTGCAAGCATGTGACAACATTTAGGATGCTATTATTTTTAAAACTTATTTAATGAGAATACACTTTATTAGAGTATAAATCTCGAAATATCTGATGCAGAATATAATAATTATATTTAAATGTAGTTAGTATAAAATGTTAATTTTGGACATTAAAAACAGAATTTGGAGTCTTGTGGAAAACAAAAATCTTGTTAACAACAAATTTTATGTACATTAGCTGACAGTCCACTATAGAAAGTGGTAACCACTTGTAGTGGTGATGGCCACCTGTAGGCATGAACAGTACCACATACATCACAAAATACAACTTCATTTAAACATACTTTGTCAGGTTAACTTCCACGTGATTCGATGAAAACCATCATATTCGAATCATGACAAAATTCGTCACGATCGGCCAATAAACCTGTTTTCATTCTCACTTGTACTTCACCAGCGTAGATAGATTACAAGCGGGGTTATCTTCTTTGACAATGATGATGGAATGGTAATCCCGCCTGCGCTAACGGTATACACTGACGGGGCACCAGTGTGAGGGATGATAGGTGAGAATGAAAAGACAGGTCAGTTAGCCCATCGTGATAAATACACTAGGAATTCAGCACAATGGTTTCCAAGTGGCACTACGTGGAGGTCGACTTGTAGGGTATATTTCAGGCGGGGTTACCATTTCATTGTCAACCATTGCATAAGTATGTACCTAGCCGCCTGACCAGCGTAGCAATAGTAGGCTAATAATATCTTATGAGGAGAGACCCAAGCTGGGTGCATTAGTAACAGTTGCTGTAGAGTTTTTTTTTTATTTTCCAGAATTCTCACTGGCATTTCCATCTGATTCAAACCGTAAGGATCAGTTGCTCTCAAGCCTGTTCCCCGAAGGCCATCCGATGCGTACCTTCACATGGGGCAACTTACGCAGTCTGCGGGATAATATCAATGACGATGAGAAACTATATCAAGCTGCTCATGAGTTCCGCAGAAGGCATTATAGCGCGCACAGGATGACTGTGGCGGTACAGGTAAGTCGCAAACAAGCTTAGGAATGAAACATTTATCTGCTTAATCGTTAGAGTAATACAACCTAGATAGTAACGAGGATTAGTGGTCCCATTGCTAACTGTATAATCAGGTCGTCTTTTACGTAGTTTCTCCCTCTCTCTACTATCGTGGTTAATTTCTGACGAATTCGTTAAAATGGGGCAACTGATCTGCTTTCTTTCTTACCTATAATCCCTTCACTAGTGTTCCACCAGCGTACACCGATAAGGTAAGAGAGGTAACTATTTCATTTTCATCTCTAAAAATAATTGGATGGACATTTCTCAGTCTTTGGTAAATATTCTAGTTCTTATTATTGCTTTCCATCTAGTAAGACCAAGAGCGAACCTCTGTTTAATATATATATATATATATTGTATGATTTTTAATAAATTACATAGGTGACTTAAGTATACAGTTATATAGTGGTTGTACAAGATAAATTTCGAAATTCTCAAAATTTATTAATTTTTATATTAAGTTCATTTTTGGATTCTGAAATTATGTGTGAATTTCAAGTCTTGTCGCTTCATTTAGAAGTTAGAGGCCCGTAACAGCCCAAAATACCCTAACTGTCATATGTTGCTGTCATAATTTTATATTTTTTTTTTGCAGGCGCGCATGGAACTTTCAGCATTAGAGCAGTACGTAGTGAACACGTTCGGCAGGATTCCAAACAATAAATTACCCTCCGACGACTTCACTCCATATGCTTTTCAGTTGGATAAAATCACCCCAGAGTTCAAGAGCATGTATTTTATCAAGCCTGTTAGTGACGTCACCGAGGTTAGTTCATTATATCCTCACCAATATAGTACCAAATATATCCATAGCAGAATCAGAGGTATTAGTTTTGTAATTTTTTTTTTTATTTTAGATTTTTTAAGAACGTTTACCTTAGGCCCTGGCATACTCTGATCTGATTTCACATATAGGATTTTATCTTCTGTAATCTTTTGGAACAATAAAGAGTATCTAACTATAGAGTATAAGAGTATCTGCTTTGCCTACCCACGGAAAGAGAAATTAATGGGCATCGTAATTTACAGAGATGTTTAGTTATTTATCGACTATGTGGTGAACGTAGTACTTGATTCGATCATGAATTTAGATATAATAATATATAATATATATTTACATGAAAGTCATCAGATTAATTTTTCGGTCATCAAACGAGGTTCTTCTGTACTTAGAAGTCAAACACCGAATATCGGAAGCAAATTCCCAGAACATCCAGTCAGTGAAATACTTTAGAAAAATTTGTTTTGTAAATTGGCTTCACTAAGAAAAAAAAGAAAGATCGCTTTAGCCATTGTAATTACAAGTCAATGTCAATAAAGCTAAGTTTGAATTATAAATTAGTCGTTTAGTTTAATTCTGATTCTAATCGAGTTCAAGCACAGCAAGAGGAACAATTTCCAATCTCGTTCAGTTGGACTTTTTCAATTTTGAATATATTAAATTACTATTTGTCATAATATATGTATTATGATATATGTGTAGTCTAGAAATATGTATTTTATTAATATTTCTGTAAAGTTAAATTAATTATTTCATATATTAAAACTATAATACTGGTACAGTTTCAGATAACAAAGCAGTTATCTTATTTCTTCAGGTCCATCTAACTTGGTGCATGCGGTCTTTGATATCAGAGTACGAATCCAAACCGCACCAGTACATTTCATATCTTCTTGGCCACGAAGGAAAAGGCAGTTTACTGTCATATCTTAGGAAAAAGTAAGTTTAAAATAATATCAAATGATTTTACGTAAACAATGAGATCATCTTTAATTTTTTATGACCATTCGTTTTCCAAGTCCATTTAAAACATTATGATACGTATTGTGTATGGTTTAAATCACTTTTGAGGTTATATATTTGAGTTCGACTCGTTATATATATATATATATTGTTACATTATACTGTATACTAAATTTTATGACGATTGACAGTTAGGATGTTATATAAAAAAAAAGTAACCGGAATTCAAATAAGTAATTTTTGATTGTTTATAAAATTAAGTAAAGATAAGGTGCCATTTTATGATGTATTTGATTGGTATGTGTGTTATAATTATATTGCGTTGTACAGGGTATGGGCGCTAGATATATACACAGGCACGTCGGAGAACGGGTATGACTACACAACCATGCACAGTCTGTTCCCAATACAAATCGTCCTCACGCAAGACGGGCTCGACAATATAGAAGAGGTAAATATAATATGACCCACTACATCAGAGCACACACACACACACACACACACATACACATACACAACAATACATAATTACAATATAATTAATGTTTACTACACATTAATATGTAACAGAATAAATTTAATATAATTATTGTATGGATTTGACATGCATGATAGCTGTAAGGAATTTTTTTATTATTATTTTTTTATCTAATGTGGCCAGTAGTCATATATCGCATATTTAATTTTATATTAATAATGTTTAATTTAATTAAATGTAAGGAAAAAGGGCGTACAATAAGAGTAACTATATTTATATATTTTTCAGGTTTTAGAAGCAATATTCTCATACATAAGTATGCTTAAGCAATTGGGACCATCGGAACGGATATATGAAGAAATAAAGGTTGTTATATTTTAAATATATCTTTATTTTAATGCAGAAAAAATATAACAGTATTATAAAACCCCAGGTTTTATAATTTTTTATACTATCAGTATGTTTTTTTTTTTTTAATTAAATAACTATTCATTCTTTTTTGTAGACAATAGAGGAGACAAGTTTCCGTTTTGAGGAGGAGACACAACCATCGGACTATGTGGAGTCGTTAGTGGAAAATATGCGTTTCTATCCCCCGGAGCATTACATCACTGGCGATAGACTTTATTACAAGTATGACCCCAAGGTAATAGATGCAGCAATATATCCTATCAGATTGTCCTCCATGCGGTTCTCCCTGGAAACCGACCTACTTTCATTATTACCTAATATGACAGGTATCACCTACTATGAAAAATGACTAACAAAGGAGGAGGTATAGGTAACAGCGTCCCTCTTAAAATATCTGCAAAGCCTAACTGCGGTTGCCAACTCGTCTACCAAATGTGGCAACTACTTGGCAAAATCATCCAAGGGAAGGCTTATGTTCAGCAGTGGGCAGTTAAAAGACTGATAATGATGATAGGTAATAAGTGAAGCAGTGGCTAGTGCATACCGATACCGCAGATGGGGTTACCATTCCATTTTATTTCATTTAAAAAAAATACTGATGTGACAGCCTTGAGCACTAGCCCTTTTGACTCTTGTCAATATACAATAAATTTGTATTGTACTAAGAAAAACAAATTCTTAATATTTACCATACCATGGCGAGGTACTTTTTTTAATTTTTCCTTAATCTGATTCATGTATGTATACAGTAATCAAATCTGGTTATTAATAAACAATATTTATATTATTTGTGCAGGGTATCAGCGAACTGTTAGATTGCATGCGACCTGAGCTGGTTAATATAATGGTCCTGTCAAATAAGCACTCCGACCCAGTAGAGTACGACGCGAAGGAGCAGTGGTTCGGTACTGAATACAGGCGACAAGGTAAATCTTACTGCAGATAGTGGTAAGCATCTATTGCAGGGCGGAAGTAATTAAATAGTGATGAGGTCTAATTGCCCCATTGATAACAATATACCCTGTTTTATGGGTGAAAAGGTAATGGTAGCTCCGTCTGCGCTATTAGTATACGTTAAAGAGGCATTAGTGAGAGACTATAGGTGAGAACGAAAGCAGGTCAGTTAGCCCTCAACTACGATGGTTTCCAGGAGGAAATGGGCGAGGTCGATCTGATAGGATATATTGATACCAATGGGGTTGTTAGACCCCTTTACTTGTAAACCTTTTCCGCCCAATATGGGGTATATCTAGAATCAGTTCTACTTCCATCTAGTTCTCCCTGGAAATTATTGTGGTTAGTTCTTGATGAATTCATCACAATAAGCCAACTGAGCTGCTTTCTTCCTCATCTATTATTCCTTACTGGTGGATTTGTTTACTAGTAGGACATTTCTTTAAAAGAATGTTAATGATTTTGATTTAATTATAATTTTATAGAAATACCTGAAAACTGGCTACAACGGTGGATGAAAGTGGAACCATACCCCGATTTCCACCTTCCCGAGAAAAACATCTACATAACCACCAACTTCGATCTGATTCCACCCGCCCAAGAGTACCTAGATGAAGCGGATCGCTTGGGTATTGACCTCAGCAATAGTACCGTGAAAGACATACACAAGAAGGTGGCGGGCAGTACTCACGAGACAAAGGTCTTGAAGCGTGGGGATCTTATAGCCACTGTTAATAATTTCAGGTTTGTCTACATTTAAATGTAAATATAAAATTTTATCTGCGACTTTGTTCGCGTGATCTAGATATGTTATTTTCCATTCCTTTTAATTACATGTATGTAACATTTCATTGGGTGAATCATTAAGGTGCTAAGAGAAATAACAAACAAACTCCTTTTCCCATTTATAATATTAATAAGGATAGCTTTTCCAGCTAAAACTTCTCGTATGAGGAGCCTTTGATATAAAGAATTTCTATTTCCATATAGGCGTCACCCTTAAACAAATAACGACTTAACGTTCCTTCACAACAGAGACATAGAACAAGCGACAACTTACCCTAAGTGACATAAATTTGGATGAAGTTTTAGGAGATTCAAGGATCCTGGATAACAATTTAAGTTTTTTTATACAACTTAGAATAGCAAACAAGCTGACGGCTCTTCTGATCGAAAATAGAAACTGTCTCCAATAGATATGAACAGTTCCACGGACATAACAGAGTATACTGTATCGTCCATGATAACCTTCATGTGTAGCCCTGAAGACTGAAATGTTATACCTTTGTACCTTATAATTTCATTGCCATATCCTACCCTTCAAACAGAAACATCATGCAAATTCAACTGCTTCACAACAGAGACATGAATGGGACAGTGGAACCTGAGTAGACTGGGGGGAAGGGTTTGTTAGTAATGTAGACTACCAGTCACATTGCTATACAATATACACTGTCAGGTCGACCTCCACGTGGTCCCTCTTGGAAGCCATCTTGTTGAATTCCTGGTGTATTCATCACGACGGGTTAACAGACCAGCCTTTTCATCTCACGCATCATTATTCACTAGTGCCCCGCCAGCGTATACCGTTAGCACAGGTGGGGTCACTACTCCATTGTGATCCAGTGAAACCTAAGTAAACTTTCTACAAAAGTGTATATTAACGAATTTTTATGTTTAGTTATCTTTAAAGTTACAATATGTTCATTAGGTTAGACCAGCCGAACTTAATACGCAAGAATCGTCACATGGAATTGTGGTACAAACCTGACTTCAAGTTCCGGTTTCCGACCGCGCTGCTGTACTTCTACTTTATAACGCCGCTGAGCCTCAAATCACCCAGGGAGTGAGTGAACTAAATATTTATTAAACTTAATATAATTCAATATAATTGTACGTATACAATAAAGCTTAATATATATATATATATATATATATATATATATATATATATATATATATATATATATATATATATATATATATATATATATACATCAAATAGGGTCCTGGGGTCTACCATAATATGAAATGTCAAATTTCCCCTTGTCAAATTGACCCTCCTGTAACCTTAATAAAGAATTAATTATTATTATGCCATATATACATTATATATTGTTAGCATTTTAATCATTATAACAATATTTATTATTGTACTGATACTTTCCTAGGGAAGCATATTGGAATACTGTAAAACTCATTTAGTCTATTAAATAAATAATTACAAAGTATTTTAAAGTTTTAAAGTTGAAACAAAGTACACATTTATAAAATTTCATTAAAATCTTTTAATATAAATAAATATTGTTTTGGAATATTAAAAGCATGTCGTATATTTTTTACAGATCATGTCTTCTAGACTTATGGACAGACGTGTTACATCAAGGATTGAAGGTCTGTAATACTTATTATTATGTACATACAGACTTCAGTATGGGGTTCTTCAAAAAGGGTATCTTCAGGGTCGGCAACGCGCACATGACACCAATAGTGTTACAGGCATCCATAGGCTATAGTAACCGTTTACCATCAGACGGGCTATATGCTTGGATACCACCTTTGTGGTATATATATATATATATATATATATATATATATATATATATATATATATATATATATATATATATATATATATATATATATATATATATATATATATATATATATTTTTTTTTTTAATAAATGAATAATAAAATTGGATGAACCAACATATTTTATTAAAGTAATTGTTCATATTCTAGATTTTACCAAAATTTTATTTTCGCGACCAGTTTCGAACCACAATCGTTGAGGTGCGTAAAATAGGGAAGTTAACCACTAGGATATTCTTTTATATTGCATTGTATTGTAATGCTGTATTTATTCACAATACAGGAAGAAGTGTATCCAGCGAGTATGGCGGACCTATCACATTCACTGTACCTAGTCGACAAAGGGTTGACCTTAAAAGTTAGCGGGTACAATCAGAACCTTCACGTAAGTTGTTATCTTTTGTTTATTTATACATACTTCTTGGGGATTGTAGGAAGTTTCAACAAAAAGAAATGTGTTAGAATAATCTACTACTTTAAAAGTTAACTTTACATTTGTAAATCTTAACCCTTCTTTGCAAGATATTTTTTTATTGGTGAAATAAATCAAGGTGATATAATTCATATTCAAAATACAAGGCAAAATGGTTAAAAAAATAAATTTGACAGCTATGTTTTGTTTTTTGCAATGGACATTAAAAAGGTATCTAGACACGATCAATTTAAAGTGAACTTGGTCTTTTATATAATTTTTGCTCATTCAATATTATGATGGAAATTTCCACCATTATGCAAAGGTTTTTTTTTTTTTAAAGAAACTTTATTTTCTGTCGTTAATTTTTATACGACAACTTTTTTGCTATTTTAGTTTTGCTATTGAAGGTCTACTTGGTTTTTTTTTTATTTTTTTTTATTATATTTTTTTTTCTCCTTTATTAATATATATAATATGTAACATAATAATCCATTCAGATCTGTTCCAGTAAAATTGTCAATCAAGATTCTTGGTTCCGTTCTCCTTTCCTACTATTCGGAGGGTGGTCTTGCAAAGAAGGTTTAAAAAATGTATTTTGACTTTATGTATTTTTCATAAAATTAGTCATCGATGTAATTTGAAACTTCAAATTTAATAATTGTGTTCCACAAAAAAACTAACTTCAATAGTGGCTAAACCAGTTATTTTGATTTTCAAACTAAACTACTGAACCGTTTATGTTACAATTTCTATGGGACCAATCTGTAAGTATATTCTTTCAGATAAAAAAAAAATAATTTTCCAAATCGGTTTACAACTGATGCAGTTGTGAGGTAACAAACATAAAAAAATCCAACTGAATTGAGAACTTCCTTTTTGAAGTCCATTGAAATGAGCACGTAAAATACTGACGGATCTGACAAATATTACATATATAGTCAGTATTCTACGACTATGACGATATACATTAGACACTCTCTATTTTATCTGGTTTCTGTGTCGCTTTTATGGAAAGAAAATGGAATGATAATCCCGCCAGCGCTATTGTTGTACATTGACTGGATGTCAGTAAAGAATGATAGATGATAAATTTTCAAACATTAACAACGATGATTTCAAGAGGAAACTGCGTAGAAGTCGACGAGACATTGTTATATTGCTAGTAATACCTATACCAGGGGTGGCGACCGTTGGTGTTGGTCTTGGTATTGGTGGGTCGACCGCGGCTATTTGTCCAGTCGATCGTGGTAAGGTAAAAAATGAAATATTTTGCTTATAAAAAAAGCGGAAGATGCTCAGACGCAATGCTCACATTAATATAAGTAAATAAGTAGTTACTAAGAATTATTTTCAGTTTTATGTTTTCCCTCTTAATAAAATAAAAAAAAATACTACAATACTACATAATTGTGTACTAAATTGTATTGTTTTATTTGAGATTTCAAGAAGTATGTAATTAGTAGATCGCACAGGGTTTTGTCAATAAACAGTAGGTCTTGGGTCTAGTCAAGTCGGCCACCCCTGACCTATATCATCATCGTTCTCCATTACTAAAATATAAATAAAATGTGTAATAAATAAAAAGTTGAAAATAAAAACAAAATATTAAATAAAGTGTGGTATATGGGAACATAGCTGTTGCCTTGCTATAAATAAATAAATAAATAAATAAATAGCTGCTGGTGGAACTGATATCGCGCGAGTTGGGCGCGGCGGCGACCAGCACTGTACCAGTCGCGCTGTTCGACGCGGTGCGGGAGGCTCGCGCGCGCTCGTACCACAACGCACTCATCAAGCCGCACAAGCTCGCCAAGTGAGAGAATACGCTATTATTATTTTTAAATTTTTAGAAAATTCACATCTCTCTTAAGGAGAGGAGATGGCAAACTAACGCCCGGCAGAAGCACAGTCGGACGGGATTCAGGGCCCCAGGGAGAGAAACCGGTGTACAATGCGGGCAGAATTATTATTATTATTATTGGATCAAAGTGGAATGGTAACCCGTCTGCGCTATTAGTTTATATTGGTGGTGTACCATTAAGGAATAAATTAAAATGACGTCAGAACAGTTAGCCTGTCACGTTGTGACTAATTCACCCGTTATCCACGTGAAGATGGACTGGATGGATGGATGGATGATAATAGAGTATATTACTAGCAATAGCCGTGTAGGTCACGGCATAGAATAGGCTACCCCTTCTTTTCCCGTGGATGTCGTAAGAGGCGACTAAGAGAGCTTATAGTGGTGAAATGGGCAGCAGCGTCCCTCTTAAAACATCACCAAAAGCCAAACTGCGGTTGCCAACCCGCCTGCCAAGCGTGGCAACTACTGGCAACAGTCCTTTTATGGGAGAGGCTATGTTCAGCAGTGGTCCACTAGTGGACAGCAGTCAACTAGCAATTGGACCGCCAATTCCCATTACTAACGAGACTCTGTCACCTCCCTCTTTTTTGATTATCTTATTAAAATATTCCTACTGATAAGCTGAGGCAATTATGGACACTTAGCTATGTCTCGGTAACCGATGGGAAAAACTATACAGACAAACGTAGTATCGGCGACGACCACCTACTCGTAAATGGATGACGACCTCAAATATCAATCAGAAAGTCAATACATACTTGTACCACTTAAGACAGTTCTTTATTGGGATCTGTAAAGGAGACCTATACTCAATAATGGACTGTGAATGCCTGATATGACGATGATGTCATTACTTATAAATTGTTTAAAAAAAGAAGTTAAATGTAAGTTGTCAATACCATCTTGTCTATCAGTCTTTTTATTCTAATTAATCATTCAAAATAACATTTTTTTATACAATAATACCTAATTGATTAACACAAAGACCTATTGATTTAACTATTTGTACTTTTCTTGAATTATTTTTTTATTATTTTTTATTTTTTGTCAACAATACACAGAGACGTTCGCATGAACATTCTATTGGAGCCGTACATATCGCCACGTGACAAGGCTATGGAGATACAGAACATCACGCTGGACGATCTGCAAGACTTCAGTAAGAGACTGCTCAAAAAGATGTACTTACAAGTGAGTTTAATTAATCACGTTTAACTAACTCAAAGTAAATTTGTATAAAAGCTTGTGTCTTACAAAAAAATCTACTTCAATTGTAACAAAACTAGTTATTTTAATCTAAAAATTAAACTACTAAACCGATTTTGATGAAATTTCTATGGGACCAATCTGTAAGTTTTCAGATAAAAAAAAAAGAATTTTTCAAATCTGATTAGAAATGTCAAAGATATAAGGTAACAAACATAAACAAAGTATACCCGAATTAAAGACCTCCTTTTTTGAAGTTCGTTGAAAATATAAGAAACTTTATAGAAAGGGTTATTGAAAATTCGTTCTCTGGTAGAGTTAAATAGGACCTGTATGTTTATATAAAATACCCCTTGTCATTGTGGATTCCACTCTTGTTGCTATATTGTAATGGGGTGTGAAAGCTTGAAATCGACGCAGACTTGTTTATATTATCAGGTATTGGTGCAAGGCAACCTGCCATGGTATGAAGCCATCAAGATATCAGAGAACGTGTGGAACAATATCAAATGGGATGGACTTTCAGAAGCAGAAATACCAAAAGTAAGTTGAAATTAGTTTTAGAAAAATGTACTAGGTGCCAGTGTTTTATTTGATCCTGAATATATATCGTTCTACATAGCGACTGGTTTCCTTATTATTGTAATAAGTACAGCAGTATTAAATACTATTAGTTAACAAAGCTTCGAATCTATTGCTGTTGGATCACAATCATAAATATACAAATTGCATTTTGTATAAAAATATATCATTATTTAATATTAAAGGGTAAAATTAAATTAATTAGTGAATTGAAGTGAATGAATTAAATGGTTTTGTCCATAAACCTTACTAACTTGCTACATCTATGTCATACATGGTTCATGCGTTCCTGCCAACCTATGAGATTTAAGACTTAAAGAACTGGGTTGTACCTTTTTCAGTTGTTAGTACACCAGTTGCCGCTGGGTGAACGCAAGATCCGCATTTTGAATCTGAACCCGCAGTCTGCGAACAGTATCGTCACCAACTACTACCAGGCCGAGTTGGCGACTCCGAAGGACACCGCCACGCTAGAAGTCCTCATGGTATAAATATCCAATTAGATTTCTGTCCAAAATAAACTTTATTCTTCTCATAATAAAGCATAGATTACCTCATGATATTGGAGTCCTTTCATTCTTTGAACATTTCCATAACATTGAAAAGAGTTGACTGAATATATATTATTATTTTACTATGTACATAGTTATAGTTAGAGATTTGTTGTTTAAGGCGACTTTAAAAAGATAAATAATACTAACTAGGATTTGTATATTTAGATGATGATGGAGGAGCCGGTGTTCAATATACTTCGCACCAAAGAGCAGCTCGGTTATTCTGTGTTCAGCCGTATGCGGTACACGTTCGGCGTGCTCGGCTTCTCTGTCACTGTCAACACTCAGGTTGACAAGTTCAGGTAATTGGAAGTACAATAATTAGTATATGCTGGCGAGGTACTAACGAAGAATAATGGGTGAGGATGAAGTAAAATTAGTTAGCCTACTGTGATAAATTCATTTGGAATTAACCATGATGAATTCCAGAGAGCTGTTTGAAAGTAGACCTGACTAGAGTCAGGTCTACTTCCAAACAGAGTATAGATACTTTGTCATAGTGACACACATTACTAATGATGTCAAAAATGCTTATGGCAATATGGGGTAAAGTAAAGTGAATTGGTAAATGTATTTTTTTTTATATCTGCCCAATAGACTAATAGACAGCAATAATTATACCTAAAAAGCTACTTGATCATGTTAATTAAAAAAATCTGTCGTGCGCGATAGTGTGTCCCACGTGGATACACGAGTGGAAGCGTTTTTGAAGAAGTTCGCGCGCGACATGCGCCGCCTGAGCGAGAAGACTCTGCAGACCACTAAGACGTCTCTCGTCCAGCTCAAACACACCACCGATTACGAGCTCAAAGAGGAGGTAATATTATATCATCATACTATGTGTGTGTGTAATTTTATTATATATATATATATATATATATATATATATATTTTTATATATATATATATATATATATATATATATATATATATATATATATTTATTTTATTCAGATTAAATCTTTCAATCTGTGTTAGCCTAAGATTAGTTTGTAATTCAGCCAATTTTGTTAACTATACAATATGAAGTACTTAATATTGCAATATTTTTTACCAATGGCCGACGGCTATCTAATGAAGAATAATGGTTTTCAAGAGTATGCAAACATAAAATAAATTAGATCTAAAATGGCTCAACCTCAAGATGGCGGATTCGATTATACAAGTTTGTTTTTAAACAGACTTATTATGTTCTCATGTCTTCCAACCCTCTGAAAGGATATAAATTTTGCCGTGTTATTTTTTCGTATGACGAATTGTAAACAAAATATTTGGATAAAAATATGACTAATATAAAATATTGATTCTCCGAGAAAGGATACTAATTACGATCATTACTTTATTAGAATGAATAAATATATAATACAAATAATTTCAAATTAGAATTAATAATCTTAAAAATATCTTATTTTACTTCAGGTGGAAAGAAATTGGAGAGAAATTGTGAGCAGAGAATATCAATTCCAAAGGTTATTCATGGAGGTATGTACTCAACATCAATTCTGTTTATAAATTATATCATATTATTTACTACTGGTACATTTTTATTGTAGTGACATTAATTACCCATAATTTCCCGTGACATAGCACATTTAATATTACAGGCTGAGGCGATAGAAAAAACTAAGCTGTCTGATATAAGGAGCTGGGTAGATAATCATTTCTCGACAGGCAACCGGACGCAGTTCAGAAAATTGTCAATTCAGGTATTGGTTTTGATTATAAATTCAATAGCTGCGTGTCAGTTAGCAAGCGTTGTTTTGCGAACCCCCTTCCGCCATCTACTATAATTTTTTCTTATCGGAATAAAAACTATCCGATCTGTTTACTACTTGGATATGTATATAAATAAATACCCTAAGTAGGTACGTAACATTAAGTCAGATTTAACATTACCTTGTTTGTTGTGTAAGCATGTGGGTACTATATTCTATTTCAATTCTTTGTAGTAATTGTAAGTGCTACTACACCTTTGTTTAAGTATAAATAAATTATATTTTTTAAAAAAATCTCAAATTAACGCAGACCAGACAATACACATTTACAATTTAAAATTTCATTAAAATCGATTGAACTGTTTCAGAGATTAGTGTAAATGCACATCGTGGCATGGGATTTTTTATATAATAAAATATATAGTCTTACATATTAAGATATAATATGGACTTATTTCGGGAATATGTAACGGAGAGAGCCTAATGATACATCTGTAAATCTTTCCTTTATGAGACTTTTACACAGCCCTTAAATAAATTTCAGTCAAAAGATTCATATTTTTTATAGGTATGTTTCTTTTTACTTCTTATTTTAGATAATGGGCCACAAAACAAATGAGAGCACCACAACCATTAACGACAATGAACCTAAAGACTACGCGCTCACGTATTTGGACGCGAATGACCCCATCGGTGACACCACGGAGAACAACACTGACTTCATAAAAGACATACAGAGCTTTAAGAAAGATTTGCCTATACTAGCCGTCCCCGAAATAGAGTTAGCCCAGTGTTAGAATTAAAATCATCGTGTGATAAAATAGCTAAAATATTATAGATAGATACTATTTGACAATTTTAAATTTAAATATATTTATTTAGTTTATATAATTTAAGTTTTCATCTTTGATTCAATATTGACGTTGTTGCTAAACTGAATTTATTGTTCTTTATATTACATATTGTTACTCTTCTAAACAGTTCACATTATGTTTGTGTCGTGTACTTCACGTTTGGATTTAATGTAATAAAAACGAACAAATGATCTTTATAGAGAACAAATTCATAATGACATATTTATTTTGACTTTTATTTTACATAAATTTGATTTCAGCTACAACTACGGACGAATTATTACTTTTAACTATATATAATATATAGATATATGTTGTTATCTAGTGATTTGATGTTAGTATTAATATACCGTTAAAAAGGTGTAAAATTTATACTCCTGATGACATGATTATTATAATAAAATCAATATTGTTCACAAAATATTTTTTATTTTCTATTGTACTTATGTTTTTATTTACAAATACAACTATATCCATATAAGCGATGTTTTTACTTTTATTCAACTCTTGTAAATATACAATTTTATTTGTAAAATTATAAAATCAATTAAGTATTTGGTGATATGAACAAAATAAATGAAATATGTGAATAACAATACTGTTTCATTTCTTATTAACTTATTATTCCTCAATCAGGACCTATTAGATGATACATTTTTTAACGAAGTATCTAAAAAAAAGTGGGATTGCAAATTTTGGAGAAAACAGAATAAGCAATACTTAATTTCTGTATGAGTTTTATATTTGTTATTACCCTTGTATGGATTAGTGCAACACAATCACTCCAATCGCCTGGTATTTAAGATCAGATCCTATCAGATGCAGTTGGTATCTCATGTTTTGCATAAAAGTGATTGTTACATCTCAGGGGTCGATCTAAGGTTGAGCAATAACATCCTATAGGCTGAATAAATTTCACCGTTCCTTGGAGAAATTTCATTGAGAAATGACCTACGAAATGTTTTATATCATTAACAGAAAATGCCATCATTCCGCCTTTTATACAACTTTACGTTGGTCAATAGTTTCAATAAATAAATACTACCTAAGTATTTTTCTTCTTTCCACTTATTTATGAATTTGTAAATATTTTACCTACGCCATAAGCTACTTATACGATATTGTCTCGCCGTGCGCATCCCCGATATCGTAGTATATTATAAAAAAGGAAGAAATATAATGAAAATACATGTTAGAAATTACTGTTTAATTTTCATATTATTTTTGACTGCATATAAAATATCACAAAGCCAAAGTAAATAAGGGCTTACGGTGACGACTTTACAGGATTTTTCGTCTGTGAAGTACAGAATTATCGTTTGTGTAAAACTACTTATGTATATACATCTGCGTTTTATTACAATTGTATATGATTTATCATAGAATACAATGGATTGACAACAGGAAATCCATTTTGGACAAAGTCCGTCGTCCACTTAGGTCCTAAGGATGTATGAATTATTTTTGCAGCGACTAATATACTATTTGTATCCTTCCGTCGAGGTCCTGGAGGATTGTTTTTTGGCGTCGCATGTACTGCTGCAGCATTACGAAGTCTGTATAAGGCAATGTTTCCACATTTTCTTTATTGTTTGACAACATCTGGAATAGAATAAAAATTTATTTATGACCATCATTCCTGTACATAATCGATTCAAATAAGTAACTTGTTTTAAATTTTTTATGTCCGTTTAATTATTTATTTAAAAAAAAAAAAACTAAAATTGCTGGAAATATGTTCACATGAATTGGAAATTCACGTGACTCTATTTCTCGAATTTTGACATTCTATGTTTAAATATGTAATTAGTTTATCAAAGTAAATTACAATCACAATTAGATAAAACGTTTCGTCTGTGTCGTTCTTTATATCTCAGTACCTTTAATTTCTTTTACATATTCGATTTAAAGGGTTCCCACCTTATATATTAAAACTAAGTTATGCAAAAATAACAGTTTTATGGCGGAATTAGGATTACAGGACGGAAGCAATAACGGGAGTACCCAAAGCTGACGACTTTTGTACAAAGTCTCCCTCCTGCACTCGTACAGGGTATTGAAGCATTACAAAATTATCAAGTATGGTGATGTATGAAGACTTGATACTCTTCATACATTGGCGTCACATATGTTATCCATGTTCATGTCTATAAGGATGAACTACTACTATTTTTTACTTACTTTTTACCACTGTCAGCTCGTTTGTCATTGTATCCTAAAAAAAAATAATTACCGTGTATCCATCACCGCCGTTTCCGATATAGTTTTGCGTGACCACACGGTAGGTGGCGTCTGGATCGAGCGGTTCGTATCGCGGCACGTCGCACTCTATGCAGCGCACCGTGGCCGACACGCGGGACCCTATCGGCTTCGACATGTTGTACACGTTGCGCATTCCTGGAAATTAGTCTCATTACCTATCTCTCTAATTTGCCTTGATGTATACTACGTGTTATTTACTTTGATCTATTTAGTATATTGATGTACTATTATTTATATATGTTTATGTATTGTAATCTTATTTTTATGTAAATAATATTTAGAATAATATGTCTTTTTGGTAACTTTTTGGTTTTATATTAATTGCGTCTGACTTGCGCCATCTACCTTTCTCTCTATACTTATTTACTATTTATGCCAGGGTGTCTGTAAGAGATTGCTTTTAACGATAAGCCTGCCTTTTGTATATGCACATTCTGTATAAATAATGTATAAATCTCTTTTGTGTGCAATAAATAGTTTATTATTATTAATCTTGTATATATAAAATTTGTTACCAATGATTACGGTTAGAAAACAACTAAAAAAGTAAGATTTTTTATTCAACTTAGAATGGCAAATAAGCTTACCACCAGGCAATGAATATCATACTATAGACATTACAGAAAATACCTTAGGAAAATACATATATGTCTATTGTAACAATCATGCGTTAGTTTATGCGCTGCCATTCGTGAGAATTAAGATGCTATGTTTTCATACCTTGTAATTTCACTGCCATACTTCACCCTTCAGACCGAAACACAACCAAGCAAGCACAACTTTTACGGCTTAAAAACGAGAAGGACAGAGGTACCCAAGTAGACAACTCTTGTACAGTGGGGGGAAGGGATTGTTAGTAATGGGGACTAGCGATCACTGCTTACAATATATCCTGTCAGGTCGATCACCATGCAATCCTTGGAAATCATCGCGGTTAATTCCAGGTGAATTCGTCACGATGGGCTGACTGACCTATCGTCATCCTCACCTCTCATAACTGATATATCTCACTGATGTCCCGCCGGCGTATCTACAGACGGGGATCTGCCTATTAAAAAGAAAAAAAAACTCAGTCTCCTCACTTTTTTTTTTTTTTTATGCAACTTAGAATGGCCAAGCGACGGCCCACCTGATAGAAAGTGGTAACCGATACATGAGCAGTACCATGGACATAAAAGAGTATACTGTTTCGCCCATGATTTTGCCATTCCTGAGGACTCACCTCTGTATAAATAAATCCCAAAACCGAAACAAAAAACACAACTGCTTCACGGTAGAAATACGAATGGGACAGAGATACCCAAGCAATCGACTTTTGATTAATGATTACTTGCTCTGTAGTCTCCACCTGGAAGTCTTAAATATTTTGTTGCGGTGTAATATATATTTGTTTGTAATGTTTGTTTTTATTGAGTTTATTCTCGTGATATTTTGTAGAATAACAAAGAGATTATAATATCTACCGCCAATCTGTAATAATCGGCGGCTGAAAAAGTTGCCGGGCGTTATCGTCACGCCCACCGAGAACTCGAGCGCCTCCAACAAGTATTTCCCTTTCAGGTCGTACACTTGCACATGGTTTTCGAACGGCATAGCCATTAATAGAGCTTCAGTCGTCATGTCTAAAAAGTATAAACAATTGAACATTTTATATTTAGACACTTGACAATTGCGGTCAAACCTAAATTATAATATAGAGGGGAAGGTATTAATGTGTGTAAAGGGAACGTTAGTAATGCGGACGTTAGTAATGCGGACTACCAGTCCCATTGTTAGCAATATACCCTGTCAGGTCGATCTCCACGTAGTCCTCCCAGGATACCATCGTGCTGAATTCCAAGTGAATTCAGTCGATGGCCTAACTGATCTGCCTTGTCATCTTCACCTATCATCCCTCACTGGTGCCCCTCTAGTGTACACCGCTAGCGCAGGCGGGGTTACCATTCCATTATCATCCATTAACAAAGGTACACTTCATTTTTGCTGTATCAAATCGCAGCTTAAATCAACTAAGACACTTAAGCTAAATACTTATCTCCCAACCGCGAACCAAATAATTTTGGAAAAAAAAAAGGTACACTTTATGTGTTGACATTCCTGTGGATTACGGCGTATGATGGCTTCATACCCTCTAATTTCACAATATAATTCAAATTCCTTTCAATTTTAGATATAACACACACTGTCTATACAATTACTAGTAGTAATTTACTACAACATTATAGATAGTTATAGACTTACAGCCGGGGTCTATCTGCATACGCAACCCACCAGAATTGATCAGGCACACGTGTGCGTCGTGCCACTTTGCACCTTCTGCCCGTACCATTATCTACGACCAAAGACACAATAATGTATGCTATTAAATTGAAGTGTCTATATCTATTAAAATACTAGCGACTAGCTCCAGCTTTAAAATTTTTTTTTTATAAAATATAGCCCATTTGATTCACTGATAATGTAGCTTTCTACAAATGAAAGAATTATTTAAATCGGTTAAATATTTTTGAGTTATTCAAATAAAAAATCAAATCTTTCTTTTTATAATATATTATAATATCAAATTGTTTAAATATAGAACTCGGTACAGCAGACTAATTTCTGACAATAGATTTAATGAAAAAACAATTAAACACGATTTTAATGAAATTTGTAAATGTGATTTGTTTGCTCCAATTTGAAAAAAAAAGAATCCACCCAGTAGGTGGCGTTTTAGATAATTAACTCACTTCCTCAAGAATGGCGTCGGCAACCAATATACCGAGGGCACACTCTCCTTGGAAGCACCTTTGGTCTAATGTAGCTAATGAAGAGCCAAGCACCTCTTTCCCCACTGAATCCACCTCTTCTTTCCATGGTTCTAATTTTTTCAGAATTTGAGGGTCTAGAAGAATTCAAACTGTTTTGTGTTTTTACGTACCGTACACACTCACTGCAATAAGATAACAATCTTAGTACCCACTGTTTAACTATTTTTAGCATTTTGTACCACAATAGTACAAAAAAAACTTAAACTTATAGTGCAATTTTGTCTGTCCAGTTGTTACAGCACTATATTTCAGCAACTTATGATACTGGCAAATTTTGTAATACTGTAATTTTTGCTGCCAATTATTGTCGACCTACACATATTGAAATGGAAATAATTGAAAAAATGTTTTTAATTTTTTTAATGGAATGTTGTTGTGTCTTTCTTCATAACATTATATCACGCTAAACTGTTTCCATCGGATTTTACTATTTTGAAATTTTATAAGGAAAGGATAAAGTAAGTAAATCGAAAGTAGAATCTCATCCTTTTTTGAAAACGGTTAAAAAGTACTATTACTACTAGTACAACAATATTACCTGCGTATGTGAGTTAATTCATTCATGGAAAGTCAAAATTAAACTACTACCCGTTTAAAAGAGATACTCCATTTACATTTCAGGAACCCCCAGTTCTTTTTTCGCTCTCATGGACCCCTTGTAAATTGTTGTCGACCCCTGAGAGTCCATATAAACTTAAGGCATCAATGCATAGTCATAAGCATAAGTATAGTTGCCTCACCTTGTACAATGGATGATCCCAGGTATATGGGCTGGCCCTCCCAACGCTGGACAATGCCGTCATCGTCGATGAACAACTTGATATTGCCTAAATAACGTGTGTAACAGTATGCTTGCACCACTGGAATCTATTAAATTACGCCAAAAAATTTTAGGATGTATTAAACAATTAATTTGGAGAATATTTTCGAAAGACATTTATAGCAATGAGATTATAGAATTAGACATAAGGATGTTATAATTGAAATTTTTATTTAGAATTCAGATTTTTAGAATCGAGAATAGAAATAGCAAAAATTTTAATTTTTAACATATTTTAAAAAACTAAGAGATGTCCATTTTAAGTGAAAATATAATAGTAATATATATAATAATATAAATAATGAATAAGCAATTATTTGTGCTTACGGCACTTAAAGGTTTTGTAATCTAAATTTGATGCCGCTGGTGGTGGCAAACAAATATACATAACTCGTCTGATTATGAACATTTATCATTACGTCAGAGGTATCAAGTGCATGTTGTCGACCATATTTTGAAGAACTCTACAATCCCATACTGTGTACGCTCTATAGAAAACCAATCATGTTGTAAATGCTCTCGCCTTACCCTATGCCCATTATCCTGGGTGACGACCGTTGGATAGTCACCGGATGGGTTTTGGCCATTTGGTGTTTCGCCAGTGTAGAGCAGAGTGTGGGAGTGTGCGCCCACTATGATATCCACGTCTGATGATATGCGTCTCGCCATGACCCTTTATAACATATTATGCTTATAGCTCAGTTTAGGAATGTCAAACTGTCAATTTTCACAGCACAGGATTTATGACATTATACTCACAAATCACTAGTGTATCCGACGTGTGAGAGCACAATGATGATGTCAACTCCGGCTGCCGTCAGGATCGCTGCCTCCCGATTGATAGCTTCAACCTCGTCTTCCATTATCAATTTACCGATTGACGCTGAAAACTGTTTTAAAATATATCTAAATAAATTATTTTCTACCTGTTAAAAATCGCTAAAATTCCTACGGTAAGACCTTTTGTGACGACTATATTTCTGTGGCCACATAATATGCCAAATTAACAGCCGGTAACATATGTTTACAAAAAGACCATATGTTTATAAAAAGACTGTTTTCGCCTTTTTAAATTAGGCGGTAGAAAAAAAATAGTATGCCATAAACGTCTGTAAATCCTATATGAATATATTTTTTTAATATATCTATACTCTGTTATGTTCATGGTACTGTTCATATCTATAGGTAACGGTTACCACTTTCCATAAGGTGGATCGTCAGCTTGTTCAGTTGCAGAATAAAAAAATAACTAACCTACAAACCGCCGGAAATTAGAATTCCTACGATATATGTTAAAATAATAACAATTATAATTATATAATATGCAACTTGGAATTGTGACAAAGCATCGCGTGATTAAGTACTTATTTGGTGCATGGAATTAATTTTGTTCTTAGCCCTGAACTTATCGAAAATTGTAGGTAAGTATCCAAGTCTAATAAAAAATCTGATAAAGATTATTAGAGATCAGCTGGACTTTCATATCTATGTTAAATTAATCAGGTTAAATTAAAGAATTACCTGATAAAAGGGAAAGATAGCCTAGTATTATTCTAGGTGGCTTGATATTACCGTATTTTGAAATTTCCTTTTTTGATACTGGTATTATGCAATGTTCTCTATATGTCTCTTACTACCACGTAGGTATATCAAATTTTAAAGATATTGGTTAAGCCCTTAAGATGCTATAAGGTAACAAACAAACTAACTTCCACATTTATTGTATTAGTAAGCAATATTTATTACCTCTTACCTCTACAAACGAAACGTAATTGTTGTTCGAAATCGAATCAAAGACTGGAGCTTTTTAGCAACTAATATCTCATCTTCAATGAGTCTTCTTCGCTCAATAGAGTCCTCATAATCATAAATGTAATGATACCTAATTATATTAATCAAAGCATTTAGTATTAGTGGTACAAAGATATACGTTACGACTGCGCATTCTCGTTTCTGTCTATAAATTTAGATAGAAATACCAAAAGAATCCGCTAGAACAAATGATCTGCGTAAATACTAACACTACAGTAGCAAACAAATCTATGTCAAACTGATGCTAGTGACTCAGAAATTGTGGGCAAACTCACCGATCGTAGTAGAACTCCTATGATTCCTATTTTGCGATTTCTGCGCGTCACCACTATATGGTTCTTGATGTAGGGGGTCATCGTAGGCTCGAAAGTGGTGTTCACGTTGGCCCCTAACATGGGGGAATGCAAACGTTCCAAATATGGTACCAATCCCCCCACACCATGGTTGAACTCGTGGTTACCCAACACCTGTAGAAAGAAAGATTTATTTCAGCAATACATGCGAATTGTATTATATTTAATTAAGTAATGTAGTAATTAAGTCAAAAGTTTGAAAATTGTATATATATATATATATATATATATATATATATATATATATATATATATATATAATTTACTATGTATAATTATTTATATTATATGTATTATATGTAATTTATGTATATTTTTGTAAGTATGTATGTATGTATTAATATAAGTATGTATTCTATATGTTCGTATGTTTATTTGTCATAAATTGTTTTTTTTTTCAAAATATTTATTTAATTTACAATTTTTTTTAATCTATGCATCGTCATTTACTCTCTCTGTTTAGCATAACGGTTGACTGGTAGAGAATGCCATCAGGCATTAAGTCCACCCTGTAGACAGTTTCTGTGTGTAAGTTTCTGTGTGTAATAATAGTAATAAGTATAAAGAAATAAATAATGATTAGGTCCACCAGAGATAAGCTCACCCTTGCTACCAAGTTATATGGCACCACCCGTGTTCTATCCATGAAATTGAACAGTTTCACCAAAAAAATATGGCTCACTTGTTGTTTAAGTTTGCGTCACGAAATTTCTATAATATATTGCATATTCTATATAAAATGGGTAGATATTATATAAAAACACTAAAACCTACAAATCTACGTATTTTTAACTATTAAACTGTTTTGTCATTTTTTTTCAAATCGAGAAGTTAAAAGAAAGAAATATAACAGTTGTACAGCTGAAATAGGTTTATGTGAGGTTTGACTTATTAGCTTAATGCACGGATAACGACTTTGACTTCACTCTGTAAAAATGGGGGGGGGGGGGGGGGATTATTAGTAATTTAGTAATTGGGTCTAAAAACCCCATTGCAATGTACCCTATCATGTCGATCTCCCCGTGGTACCATCATTGTTCATTATTGTTGAATTTATCACAATGCGCATCTGACTAGATAAATAAATAGATACTCTTTATTGTTTCCTCCAAAAGATTACAATAGTAAACTTATTGTAAATATAAACAATTATAAGAAATAATCACAATGAGAAAACAATGGGCGACCTTATCGCTAATAGCGATCTCTTCCAGGCAACCTTTAGATGGAGAGGAGTAAATATAAACAGTTTGATCGGAGGCACAATGAAATTATTTGCTAGTAGTTGACTAGCTTTCATCCTCGCCTATCATCTCTCACTGGCACCTCGCTAGCGTATATCGATAACGCCAGCGAAGTTACCATTCTATTTTCAACTATAAAAACAATCATAAATTGATGGAATAAAATAAATTATTTCAAACAATAATCTGTTAGATGTAGGTACATAAAATAACTAACATGAGCGTCGTGCGGGAGCATGTTCATAAAGTGCTGTGTTACGTTCCATGTGAGGAACTTGTACCAGATGGTTCCTTGGAAACTATCACCTCCGTTGAATAGTAGTGAGTCGGGCTCGGCCTCCAGGACCTGTTGCACCGCCGTGTACAAACGCGCGAATCCTCCAATACAAGGGTCCACGGATGGATTGCAAGCCGATCCCGTCGGACTCACCTCGTCGAAACTGTCCATTAATGAAATACGGCACTTTTCACACATTGTTTTTTTATTTGAATAATTTTGTCTTTTTATCTTTTCTTTTTGCTCTTGACTAATTTCACTTATTGTTTCTTGTTATTAAATGAAAATTCATTTGTAACATGTTTTGTAAGGTGAACTTAACTAAATAATTAATTAACCAGATTTTGACTGTGTTTCTGTTTGAAGGGTGGGATATGACAGTGAATTTATAGGGTAGAGGTATACAACAACTTAGTCCTTATGAATGGCAACGCATGGGGGGTATCATGGGCGAAAGAGTATATTCTGTTATGTCTATGGTACTGTTCATGTCTATAGGTGACGGTTACCATTTTCCATCAGATGGATTGTTCGCTTGTTTGCCATTCTATTTGAATTAAAAAAAAAAAGATTTCATATTTAAAAACACATCTTTACTTCTTTAATCGCTTAAACACTGGCATTATCGTTAATTTACGATATATCTGTACGGTACTGTAAATAATAAAGAGCATTTAATATATAGCATTATAGAATGGAGACGTTTCTCGATATCGTGGGCGTACTCGGCTTAACGGTTTTATCGAGACGGTTTTGAATTAATGGAAATTTAAAACCGTCTTCGAGCAAAATAAATATATGTAATTGCATATACTTTGCTCTTTATTCAAATTGTGCCGGTAAAGTCATACAATATCCTGCAGTATCACTTAATAATTAGTCGAGAATTAGCTTATAAATTATGTATACAAACTGTGCATGAAAATCGTTGTAGTGTATGATGTTCAGTTCAAATAATCCATCGTTCTTCTGTGAGATAACTCCGCCGAGTAATAATAAACACAACACCACACTGTGCATTTTAAAAATTCATGCAGCAAAATTACTGTAGTCCACAAATCTTGTCGACAATAACAATCGATGACAATTGATGATTATATTTGGCTTAATTTATAGGCAATATGAATAGATTATCTTATATTTTGTTTCTATGTTGATAAATTATATTCTTATCTTCAATTTAAAATATAAATTTCTTAGCTAATAGAATAGATTTTTACTTACGGACATAAAGATTTATTTGTATAAGAATAATAAGCATATTTAAATCTTATTTACTCACGGCATTTTCCTAATTGGCAAGAGTACCAACCACATGAATAAATAGTATTTTCCATAATCGCAGATTAATATAAGCACAGATAATATACTATACTATAGCAGTAATATAAGTAAATAAATATAAGGTAAAACGAC